>NW_025814825.1:36790000-38015000 GCF_022079265.1 Lynx rufus | reverse complement strand
ATAGGCACTCTGTGATTACAGCTCAGGTACGGAAAGGGTTGTGACCTCCTTTCCCTGTGGTATGTCAGATTTCTGCAAGGTGGCGGCTCGTCTTGCCTCGTTGTGTGTGACTGGTAAGCAAGTAAGGATGTGACCGATATATTGGCCACCTACCTGCTGAAATGAGCTGGATGCTCATGGAAACTTACGGTGTTGAGAGGGAGGCACTCTAAGTCGTAAGAGGCCAAAAGGCCCTCAAAGAACATTAAGGGCACAAGACAGAGAGAAAGATAAAATTGTACTCTCCCACCCCACCCCCCCTTTTGCCACTCTAGATAATGGCCCTGACCGATATGATGAGAGGAGGGTTGCTATGGTTTTGGCAAGGGACTGAGCTGGAAAGGGATTAGAGAAGATAGTATAATAGGGACAGAGGCATAGCCTACACAAGGTTGAGAAGTTCATTCCTTTATGCTGAGTTCCATAATACCACAGTACATCATGTGGCTTTTAAGGTCTCCAAAAATTCTGCCAGCTTAACTGGGCCCTTACATTATTTGGGAAATGGAGGAAGACCACGTCACTGGTATTCAGGCAGCTATAATAAGTGCAGCTCTTGAAACCTCTGTACATCCCACTTCCAAGGAAACATGAACTCAGTAAGCCCAAGAGTTGCTCTCACAAGAAGCCTTTACCTAAATGGTAGGTAGAGGTAAATGCATAATTATGACTGGAAAGACCTTCTTGACCTTTAAAGATGTGAGAACCTACCTTTTCTGCACACAAAATCATAATCAAAACCGCTAATACATATTGATTACTTCAATACACCACGTACTACTCTAAACCACTGATCTCATAATAACCCTATGAGATAGGAGCTATTATTAACCCCATGTTACATATGGACACACTAAAAGGAGGAGAGATTAAACAACTTCTCCAAGACCTCACCAATAAATGACAGAGCCAATAAATGACAGCCAGGATTCAAACACAGGCACTGTGTCCACTAAGTCATCCCACTATGCCATCCCAGATGTCTTTAAGACTTTAAAGTTGGGGCGCCTGGGCAGCTTGGTTGGTTGAGCATCTGACTCTTGATATTCGCTCAGGTCATGGTTCGTGGGTTTGAGTCCCAAGTTGGGTTCTGCGCTGGGCACGGAGACTACTTGGGATCCTCTCTCTCCCTCTGCCTCTCTGCCCCACTTACACTCTCTCTCTCTGTCCCCCCAAAAATAAACATTAAAAAGAAAGAAAGAAAATATCAAAGTGATAAGCAGAATGTCAGTGCTCTACACAGCTTTAAAACAATTTTTCAGGCACAGTCTTTACTTTTGAAGATCAACAATGAATGCCCTAGGGGTTTCCTTAGCTCTCTTTGAAGGTAAAGTGGAGAAAGAAGAAATAATACAACTTATAACGATAACAAAAATTATAACCACGATCAATATATGAGTGCTAACCCTAGGTAATTATTTTTACTGAACACTTGATATGCATTTATCTTATGTAATCCTTTGGCCAACTCTGCAAGGAATTATTATTGTCACATTTTATAAACAAGGAAACCGAGGCTCTGGCCCAAGGCCACAGCGGTTGTAAGTAGTGAAGAAGTCGGACTCCAGAGGCTGGCTCTTAACCACCAAGGCCTGTGGCCTGCCTTGAGCAACTTGAAGACAGGGGCCGCTGGGTAAATTTACCAATGAACTAGCCAGCAACAGGCACAGAGCTGAGCTCATAATAAATGCCTCACCAAGCACTGGACACCGTGGAAGAAGTGGGAGATTTGAAAGGGCTACCTTTCCTCACCCAAGTGCTAAGTCAGAGTCACAAATATGTACGGCATAGACTAAAAGGGTGTAAAACACAAGCTTTACATTTACTCAGCATGAGCATATAACCCTCCCGGAGAGAGTCCAGGGATGACAACAGGAGGAAGTCCCAGGCTTACCTGTCCTCGCATGACAGCAATCTGCTTATGGAACTGGCCCCTGTCGAAACCAGGATCTTTCTGCAAAAGGGCAGGAGACGGAACCTGCGTGAATCTCTCAGAAGAACCCACTTTCTTCCCCCGATTAAAAACTTTCTAGTAAAGAAAACTTACATGAGGTTTATGAGGCTTAGTGAAGTTAACTACCACCCTAAGAACTCTCTGTTTCATGGGTGAGGAAAGAAACAACAAGTGAGTATCTTGTCCCGAGTCTCATTATGAACTGTGTAGAATTCCGGCCTCTAGTACTCCATTGGAAAAGGCGAGCTCTACAGATACACTGCAGCCCCGTGACACACAAGACAAACCCATGTTGATTCATCACGGCTGTCAATTTTTTTCAAACCAACCCGAACTAGGTCTTGATGCCCACATGTGGGAATTTTGTTTGCTCTTCATTGGCCGACACAAGTCAGAAGAGTGTTAGCCATTCTCTCTTGGCTTGTATCAGGACCCGTTAGAAAAGCCATTAGAAATTCCTTCTTCCATATAGTTACAAGGTTGAGGTTCCCAGGGCTAACCTTGAAGAGTTCATATAGGTCCTCCTCCAGGTCCTTGACGAAGTTAGGGTCCGATATCTTTGGAAGAATCAGATCTTTGATCTCCTGAGAGAACGGGACTTTTGCCTGGGGCAACCAGGCCCAGTAAAAGGGATCTGAAAAGAAGAAAAGCAAAAAACAAAGCTGCCCATCTCTGTCCTCCACCTATCAGAGCACTGCCAAAGGTAGAACAGCCCTCTTACTTGACATAGGACAGAAAAGAAATGTTACCAGGGCTGTTAATCCTAAAGCCTAAAGAGTAAGCAAAGGAATTAGGATTCAAACCCAAAAATCCCAGAGCTTGTACTCTTTCCCAGACATCACAAGACCTTCTAGTTACTTCTAGTTATCTACCAACGAGACATTGAGATCGGCCTTCTGAAAAGACACACTGGTACTGCAAAGGGGCTAGTGACCCTCTACTTGTATCTCCCTTTCTTTTTCTAAGAGTTTCTCAGTTATTACCAGGGCAGGGGCTGGCTTCGAGGATGTCACCAAGGAAGACAGAAAACATTGACGATAGCTTATATTTAGAAACACAAATAGAATAAATTATAATAAGATAGTCCTCAGAAAAAATGAGAAAAATGCAAAGCACAGATGAGAAAATTCAACTCTGTGCTTCTAACAGGACTAATGTCAGGCAAAAATGACAAGAGTAGCTTGCGTTTTGCAGTACTTGCCCCACGTGTCAGCTACTGTGCTAAATGCATGAGCTGCGTCATTCTACAAATTCTTAGAACAATCCTGTGGTAGAGGTATTATTATCTTCACCCCATAGATGAAAAAATTGAGAAGAGCAAGAAAAAGCCAGACCACAATGGTCTTGAGACTTACATGCCCTCCAGGAGTCAGGGTGTTTCAGAGGGAAAGCCAGCCCATTGTCGATAGCAGCCACCTTGATAACAGGCTCCTTCACCACCACCCAGTCTGTGTCCTGAAGAACAAGGAAAGACAAAATACTTAGGGTCCCACCTGTCTCAGGCCCTTTAAACTAGTAGCAAAGTAGCCCAACCCAACCCCTCAGGCACCAATCCTTATTCAACCTCTGAACTGGCTTCCATAGTTACCTGAGCTTAGTACATTTAAGGCACCTCTGACTTGGCTTATTTAAGGTTCTCAGAGTTCCTTATCTAAGAAAAGGTACACTTCCCCAGGAGTTGCCACAGCCCTCCTTAAGAAGGAAACTGACAATAACAAAAGGTAACTCTAAGCCTTTCTTCCTAGGAAAAGGCAGTGAGAATCCTGAGAGTATGAAAAGGAAAAAGAAAAATCAAATTCAGCCAGCCAAGATCCTTTTCTGTAGACCTGGACCAGATGCTACTTTACTGGTGACCACATTTTGCCATGAGATAAGAGGACCATGGAAGATAACAGTTGGTTACTCTTGCACAAGAGAGTTTCTTGCCATTTCAGGGACAGGTGAAAAGGAAAAGGACAAGAGCCGAATGCAAAGAGTGGGCGGGCTACCTATGATGGCCTGTCAGACACTCCCATGACTGTCTACCTGGCTCCATGCCTCAGGCTCACAGGTGCCATCACAGAAACAGGGATTGTGGGTCCAGGATACTGGCATCAGAATCCCCTAGGGTACCTTATTAAAAGTGCGGAATCCTAAATTTTACTCCAGACCTAGTGGGGGAAAGCCTTGAAGAATCTGTGCTATTTTTAATAAGGCTTCCAGGTAATTCTGATATGTACAAAATATGAAAACCACTATTAGAGAAGAAAGTAAAAACACTATGAGGATGTGTTAACTAAACTTGCTGTGGTAAATAAACATTTTGCAAAATATACATTCATCAAATCACTATGTTGTACATCTTAAAACCTGTACAATGTTATATGTCAATTATAGTAAAAGCTAGACAGGGGCGCCTGGGTGGCTCAGTCAGTTAAGCGTCCAACTTCAGCTCAGGTCACGATCTCGCAGTCCGCGAGTTCGAGCCCCGCGTTGGGCTCTGGGCTGACGGCTCAGAGCCTGGAGCCTGCTTCCGATTCTGTGTCTCCCTCTCTCTCTGCCCCTCCCCCGTTCACGCTGTGTCTCTCTCTGTCTCGAAAATAAATAAACGTTAAAAAAAAAAAATAAAAATAAAAGCTAGACAAAAAAACTACTATAAGGATAGAAGTCAACCTCATTCTCCTATTCCACTAATTTTTTTTTTTTTTAATGTGCAGCCTGAGCAGGACTAGAAAAGCATGGTAGAATATGAAAGCAATGAGAGAGTAAGGGAAATTACAGGAAGCAGCTTTTTCTAAACTGATGGTTCTGTGGAATTATGGTCTATTGTGAGAAAAGTATTCTAAAAAAGTTTAGAAATCATGGGCCAAACAAAATTAAATAGGTTCATTTAATGGACTACTTCTCAGACCTTTACTACACTACTATGCAATGTGAATCTCCAAGAAAAGCATAAAGTATGTAATATATTCCAAACTTATTTCGAATTTTCTTCTACCTCTATTAACATTATTCAATAGGATATTCCTTAAAAAACAGATTGAGAGGGGTGCCTGGGTGGCTCAGTCAGTTAAGCATGTGACTTTGGCTCAGGTCATGATCTCACAATTCGTGGGTTTGAGCCGCACATCGGACTCTGTGCTGACAGCTCAGAGCCTGGAGCCTGCTTCAGATTCTGTCTGTCTGTCTTTCTCTCTCTCTGCCCCTCCCCCCTCACACTCTGTCTCTCAAAAATGAATAAACATTAAAAAAAATTTCAATAAAAAAAAACAGATTGAGAAAACCTCTATCAAATATTAACCTATCAATTTTAAACACATGTGCTATCCTGATTCTTCTCAACTTATATGACCTAATTTCTGATTATTATATGCTTCTACGTTATGCATATACACTACCTCATCCTCTTCTTCAAGACATAGATCAACCTCTTACCCGAGAGCTAGAACTATCCATTGGACAGTCATATTTAATCAGCCAGTTGTCATTGCCTCGATCTGTGAACAGAAACATGATGTTAGAAAAAACTGGGGTGATTTTCACTTTCAGTAATAATGGACTACATATTTTGGACACTTGGACCAATCATTCTACTGAGAACAACTAGAAAATATTGATAAAGTATTTTTATTTTTTTAATTTTTATTTTGTAGAGTGTGTGAGCAGGGGAAGGGGGCAGAGGGGGAGAGAGGGAAAGAGGAAGAGAGGGAGAGAGGAAGAGAGAAAAAGAAAGAAAGAAAGAAAGAAAGAAAGAAAGAAAGAAAGAAAGAAAGAAAGAAAGAAAGAAAGAATTTTAAGCAGGCACCATGCTAGGTGTGGACACAGGGCTCAATCCCACGACCTTGGGACCATGACCCAAGCCGAAATCAAGAGTCAGATGCTCAACCAACTAAGATACCCAGGCGTCCCAATAAAATATTTTTAGATCTCTTTAAGATATCAGAGGTTTGAATAAGTCCATTAAGAGTTAAAATGTCAAGATCTGGGAGAGAAAGGAAATTCAGACAGAAGAGTCTAGCATTTGTGGCTTCTTTTCTCCTAGAGCACCTGCTGATTTGGGAAGAGGTGGCTAAGAGGTTGAGAGGTAGAAGAACAGTGTTCTAATAGTCTTGTGAAGCTAGGGAGAAAAAATCATAGTCCAGTGACTGATACAGGGAGGAGACCCTCGTAAATCACCCATGCTTTGGGTTGAAACCTGAAGGACTACACCTTGGAACTAAGCAGAGTTTCCCTTTAATACCTGAAATTAAAGTGAATCTTGATTGCTGGTACCCTTAGCTGCTTGCCAAAACAAACATCATCTTCTACACAGATGCACTACACATCTTCTACTACTTTCTGCATCCTAGGCCTCCAAATATTTTTACCATTTTTGATATATAATATCTGACAATCAAAATAACTAGGTAAAGAGACAGGATGACATGGCTAAAAACAAAGGAAACAGAAAATTAAAACAAACCTAGAGGGGCTCCAAACAATGAAGATACAGACTCTTAAATATTTAACATAAAATCCTTACTATTTAAGAAGATAAAAGGCAAGATTAATAATATTAGTAGAAAACAAGACCATAAAAAAGAATCAAATAGAAATTCAAGAACTGAAAAATATGGTTACCAAATTGGGAACTCAATAGATGAGTTTACCATTAGACTGTGCCAAAGACAGAAGTAATGATCTGAAAGACGGGTCATAAGAAAAGAGCAAAACAAAGCACCCAGGAAAAATGTGACTGGATTCTCAGAAGGAATGGAGGAAAAAATGGGCAGAAATAATTATTTAAAGAGAGAATAGCTGAGAATCTTCCAAAAGTGACAAAAGGTCAAACTGTTGATTCAAGGAAAACTGAATCCCTAATAGGATAAATACAAATAAAACTATACCAAGCATATTGTAGTAAAAATTTTGAAAACCAACTACAGGGGACATCTCACAAAGAGCTAGAGAAAAAGAGAGATTACCTTCAAATAAACAGCAATAATACAAGGACAAGTGACTTCTCCACAGAAATCATGGGAGTAAGATGACAACGGAATATTTGTTTTTTTAACTACTGAAAGAAAATAGCTGCCAATCCCAAATTCTATACCCAGCAAAAATAGCCTTCAAAAAATGAAGGTGAAATAATGACATTTTCAGACAAACAAAACCAAAATTCATCACCAGCAGACTAGTGCTAAAATATTCTCTAAGTCAAAAGAAAATTATCCCAAATAGAACCTTGGAGATACAGGAAGATTTAAAGAGCAATAAAATGGGTAAATATATTAGTAAATCTAGATAAATATTATTAGTTTTGTTGGAGTGTAATAGTATTTTTTTAAAAGAGTTGTCTTTTAGACACATACTGAAATAATTAGGAATAAATTTATACCTGAAATTACCTTAAAATAATAAAAGAAGGTAACTAAATGGAAGTGTGAGCGGGACAGGATTAGTCATGGACCAATGACTGTTAAGGCCGGAATAACCAGTTCATGCAGGTTCACTATTCTGCTTATTTGTATACGCTCAAAAGTCTCCATAATTATATTAATAACAGTAATAATAATGACAATACCATCTTAATAGTTTTATAGAAATGTGGTTTTACATATGCACATACATGCAGACACATACACATATATATGCATATATGATTAAAACATATGACATTTATAGTATAAAAGTCTGGAGATAGGTAAATGAAGCTAAGGGTTTCTACCAATTAGTATTAGATTTTGGGAAATCAAGGATTCACATGGTAATCTTTAGAGTAACCACCAAAAAAAAAGAAAAGAGTATACAGCTTCTGAGCTAAAAGAGGGGAGAAATGAAATAAGTACAAAATAATTTAAAAGAAAGCAAGAAAGAGGGGAAAAAAGATCAGTGGAAGAAGGGGAAGAAAAAAAAGATAGGCACAAACATAGAAAGCACATAAGATGGTAGATTTTCATCTATATATACATTATACATAAACTAAATGTTCTAAAACTAAAATGTAACAATTGTTTCACTGAATGAATAAAACTGATAAACTTTTAGCTATTTAGATTAAGAAAAAAATATACAAGACTGAAATTGCTAAAATCAGAAACAAAAGTAGGGACATTACTACCAATTCTACCAAAATAAAAAGGATTATAAGTGAGTACTATAATAGGGGAGCCTGGATGGCTTAGTCAGTTAAATGTCAGACTCTTGATTTTGGCTCAGGTCATGATCTCAAGGTCATGAGAGAGAGCCCCACATGGGACTCTGCATTAGGTACGGAGCCTGCTTAAGATTCTCTACCTCTCCCTCTACCCCTTCCCATTACGCTCTTTCTAAATTAAAAAGAGAGAGAGAACTGTAGGAAACTGTATGCCAACAAACTGGAAAACCTAGATGAAATGGACAAATTCCTAGAAACACAAAATCTACGAAGACTACATCATGCAGAAATAGAATATCAGAATAGACCTATAACCAGTAAGGAGACTGAATCTGTAACCAGTCTCCTGACAAACAATAGCCCTGGACCTGATGGCTTCATTGGTAAAGTCTACCAAACACTTAAAGAAGAACTAACACCAATTCTCCTCAAATTTTTCAAAAATTTGAAGAGAAGGCAACATGCTAAACTCATTCTATGAGACCAGCCTTACCTTGGTACCAACACCCAACAAAGATACTACAAGAAAACTGCAGACCAATATCTCTTACAAATATTGATGCAAAAATCCTCAACAGAATACTAGCAAACTGAAATCAGCAACATTATTAGAAGGATTATATACCATGACCAAGTGGGTTTTATTGCTGGAAAGTAAATATGGTTCAACATATGAAAATTGATCAGTGTGATATACCACATTAACAGAATGAAGGATAAAAATCACACATGATCATCTCAACTGATGCAGAAAAAGCATTTGACAAAATTCAATATCTTTTCATAATAAAAACACTTAAAATGGAATAGAAGAAAACTACCTCAATATAAGTCATAAATGAAAAGCTCACAGCAAACATCATACTCAATGGTAAAGACTAAAAGCTTTTTCTCTAAGATCTAGACAAGGCAAGGATGCTCACTTTCAACATTTCTGTCCAACACAATACTGGAAGACCACAGTAATTATGCAAGAAAAAGAAATAAAAGGCATCCACATTTGAAAGAAAGAGGTAAAATTATCTGTTTGCAGGTGATATGATGTTATATATAGAAAAGTCTAAAGATGACATACCAGAAAAACACCAGAACTAATAAATAAACTCAGCAAAGTATCAGAATACAAAGTCAACACACAAAAATCATTTGCATTTCTATTTACCAACAATGAGCAATCCAAAAAAGCAAATTAAGAAAACAATTCCACTTAGCATCAAAAAGAATAAAATACTTAAGAATTAATTTAAGCAAGGAGGTGAAAGACTTGTATAATAAAAACTACAAGGGGTGCCGGGGTGCTCACTCTTGACTTCTGGCTCAGGTCATGATCTCATGGTTCATGGGTACGAGCCCTGTGACAGGCTCTGCACTGGCAGCTCGGGGCCTGCCTTGAGATTCTGTCTCCCTCTCTTTGCCACTTCCCCCACTTGCTCTCTCTCAAAAACAAAAAACAAAAAATAAAAAACAAAACTACAAACACTGCTGAAAGAAATTAAAGAAGACATAAATAAATGGAAAGACACCCCATGTTTATACACTGGAAACTCAATATTGTTAAGATGTCAATATTACTCAAAGCAATCTAGAGATCTAAGGCAATTACTATCAAAATCCCAATGATGTTTTTTGCAGAAACAGAAAAACTCATCCTAAAATTCATATGGAATCTCAAGGGACCCCAAATAGACAAAGCAATCCAGAAAGAGAAGAAGAAAGCTGGGGGACTCATACTTCCTCCAAAACTTTCAAGCTTACGATAAACTATATTTATTACAAAACTTACTACAAAGCTATAGTAATCAAAATAGTGTAGTACTAGCATAAAGACAAACATATAGGTAAATTAAATAGATAAATGTAAAACAATAGATTCTAGACATAAACCTTTGCATATGTGATCAAATGGTTTTCAACAAGGGTGACCGGACCCTTCAGCAGGGAAAATCAGTCTTTTAAACAAATGGTGCTGGGGGAACTGGATATCCACACACAGAAAATGAAGTTGGACCCTTACCTCACATCATACACAAAAAATTAACCCAAAATTCATCCATGACCTAAATCTAAGACCAAAAACTATAAAATTCTTAAGACAAAAACATAAGACAAAAGCTTCATGGCATTAGATCTGGCAGTAATTTCCTACATGTGACACCAAAGGCACAGACAAAAATTAAGAAATGGACAAACTGGACTTCATGAAAACTTTAAAATTAATTTCATTGAGGTGGCTCAGTTGGTTAAGTGTCTGACTCTTGATCTTGGCTCAGGTCATGATCTCATGGTTCGTGAGACTGAGCCCTGAGTTGGGCTCTGCACTGATAGCACAGAGCCTACTTGGGATTCTCTCTCTCCCTCTCTCTCTGCCCCTTCCCCGCTTGTGCTCTGTCCCTCTCTCTCTCAAAATAAACAAACTTAAAAAAATAATTAAGGGGCGCCTGGGTGGCGCAGTCGGTTAAGCGTCCGACTTCAGCCAGGTCACGATCTCGCGGTCCGTGAGTTCGAGCCCCGCGTCGGGCTCTGGGCTGATGGCTCAGAGCCTGGAGCCTGTTTCCGATTCTGTGTCTCCCTCTCTCTCTGCCCCTCCCCCGTTCATGCTCTGTCTCTCTCTGTCCCCAAAATAAATAAAAAAACGTTGAAAAAAAAAAAAAATAATTAAAAAAATAAAAATTAGTTGCATCAAAAGATTCTACCAACAGAATAAAAAAGGCAACCCACAGAATGTGAGGAAATATTTGCAAGTCATGTATTTGAGATGGAATTAATGTCCAGAATATATAAAGAATTCCTACAACTCAACAACAAAACAACCGACTCAAAGATGGGTGAAGAACTTGAATAGTTATTTCTCCAAAGATATGCAAATGGCCAAAAAGTACATGAAAAGATGTTCACAACATCACTAATCATTAGGAAACGCAAATCAAAACTACAATGATATGCCACCTTTATACCTATTAGGATGACTGTGATCTAAAAGCAAAAGGAGTGGTGTCTGGGTGGCTTAGTCGGTTACGAGTCTGACTTCGGCTCAGGTCATGGTCTCACAGTTCGTGGGTTTGAGTGCCGGATCGGACTCTGTGCTGACAGCTCAGAGCCTGGAGCCCGCTTTGGGTTCTGTGTCTCCCACTCTCTCTGCCCTTCCCCTGCTCATGCTCTGTCTCTCAAAAAAAATTAAATTAAATTAAGTTAAATTAAATTAAATTAAAAATTAAAAATTAAAAATAAATAAATAAATAAAGATAAAAACAAAAGGAAACAAAACCCGGAAAATGACACAGTGATGAAGAGGTGGAGAAACTGGAACGCTGTCCAACACTGGAGGTAATGTAAAATGGTGCACTGGAATGGAAAGCAGTATGGCAGTTCCTCCAAAGACTAAGCATAGGTCACTATACTTCAATTTAAAAAAAGTTAAACAGGGGCACCAGGGTGACTCAGCTGGTTGAGCATCTGACTCTGGATTTCAGCTCAGGTCATGATGTCACAGTCATGAGATTCAGCCCTGTGTCAGGCTCTGAGCTGGGCATGGAGCCTGCTTAAGATTCTCTCTCTCCCTCTCCCTCTGCGCCTCCCCCTCTTACACGTGTACACTCTCTCAAAAGAAAAAAAAGTAGGAAAACTAAACAATTCAACAGAACTGCCATATGATCCAGTAATTCCACTTCTGGGTATATATATAAAATAACTGAAAGTAGTGTCTCAAAGATATTTGTTCACCCACATTCATAGCAGCATCATTCACAATAGCTAAAACATGGAAGCAACCCCAGTGTCCATCGATGGATAGATAAGCAAAATATGGTATATGCACACAATGGAATATTATTCAGCCTTAAAAAGGGAAGAAATTCTGATGCATGCCGCAACATGAATGAACCTTAGGGGCATATGCTAAATGAAATAAGTCAGTCACCAAATGACAACTACCGTATGAGTCTACGCACATGAGGTACTTAAAGACAAAACTGTCCTACCATAGGTCTTGCTACTCTGAGTGACTAGGGATCAAGGACAAAAGTACTCTCAATGTTGCTTCGGAAGGGCCAATGTGTCTTCTGTCTGGGACTGGGAAACAGGCTAAGATAAAATGTACTACTGGCTCCAGGACTCATTACCTCTGATAACTGCACAACTGGACAAAGCGTGTCTTGGCAACCTATTTTCGAGGCCCTTCTGACTCACAGACAAACCTCATCCCGAGAAGGCACTCGGGTATGGAGCTCGGCAGGCCTCCAGGCCTCCCCGCGCCTCCCAGCCGTCTAGCACACCGGGACCACCCACAGCTGCTCACCAGTGTTGCGGATGATGTAGTCCAGCACCACCAACCGCTCGAACTGCAGCAGTAGTTGCCGGTTAGTGTTCTCAGGGAGAGGTTCTGCTTCAAAACGCCGTAGCCAGTAGTCTGCATCTTTGTAGCCTTCAACAAAGAGCTGGAATGAACCAACCTGCAGCCAAAGAGGAGGAATAAAGAGACTTCCCTGTAGCTCAAGTCCAAAGAGCCCAGGAGTAAGCCAGGTCGCCCACAAGGCACTGTGGAGTTTATATCAGAAAAAGGTCATGGGAGTGCTTGCCCAATCCAAATTCAAGAAGCCTATCTAAATGGGCCAGAGGAGTAAAGTGAGAAGTTAGGAGCTCTGTTCTCTGGAAAATTATTCCCCAAACCTTAAAAATGAGGAAGACAGGAGCCTCAAGGCAGGCTATTCGCATGTCTACATGCAAGTCTCTAGGTGTCTTGCTTCACCACTTGGATGGTTATGCCACCATAAATCATCACCTTTGCAGGTGCAGTTTATACCTTTGGCGGTAGCCCGATGCGATTAAACCGCTGCCCAACTTTTGGCACTTTCTCTAGTGCAAGCCGCTTGCCCCTGGACTTCACTCGGTCAATGGCACTATAGTTGAAGGTATCGCTGGCCAGATACACTACCTATAGTGGAAAGAGAAGAGATATCTAGGTTACAATCGAGTATAAGAACTATACCATTGGAAGGGAACAGCTGGACGCTCACCAGTGCTGCTCCTCTCCCAGGGCATGCAGAAAGAATGCACTTCTCAGCCTTTCTAAGGACTAGTTCAGGCCAATGGAATGTTGACAAAGTGATATATGTATATCACCTGCAGGGCTGGCCCCTAAAATCTCCCATGATCCTTAGTTCATACTCTCCCATCTGTGCAGCTGGAAACGAAGGGCTCTGAGATGGCAAAACCACATCATGGAAGGATTTTAGATCTCTCGTTACTACGTGGAGTGACAAGGGATCTAGGAGAGCTGACTAACTGGCATGGATCTATTATGTGAGCAAGATCCATTAAACCACTGAGATCCAGGGTTTGTTATAGCAGCTAGCATGAATTCCTCTAATACAGCCACCACCTGGGTTAGGAGAAGAGGGCCCAACACCTAATTTCTGTCCACATAAAAACAAATTGTAATTTACTCCATACCCTTATATTTAATTTTGAATTTTGTACTATGTACAATTATTCACATTTAAAAAATAAACACTAGGGGCACCTGGGTGGCTCAGTCGGTTAAGCGGCCGACTTCGGCTCAGGTCACGATCTCACACTCTGTGAGTTCGAGCCCCGCGTCGGGCTCTGTGCTGACAACTCAGAGCCTGGAGCCTGTTTCAGATTCTGTGTCTCCCTCTCTCTCTGACCCTCCCCCATTCATGCTCTGTCTCTGTCTGTCTCAAAAATAAATAAACGTTAAAAGTAAAAAATAAATAAATAAATAAAAAATAAACACTAGGGGTGCCTGGGTGGCTCAGTAGGTTAAGCGTCTGCCTCTAGATCTCAGCTCAAGTCTTGATCTCAGGGTCATGAGTTCAGGTCCCGTGTTAGGCTCTATACTGGGCATGGAGCTTACTTTAAAAAACAGTAATAATAATAAAAATAAATAAATAAATATAAACATTAAAACTTGTTTTAATTTTTAGATTACTATATATAGGCATATTTATGCAGACTGTATCTGGAATATTATACAAGAAACTAGTACTAATAGCTGCCTCCAAGGAAGGAACAGAGTGGCTGGAAGACAAGAGGTGGGAGAGAGGCTGAACTACTCTGTTTACCTTACTGTGCCTTCTGATCTCTACACTAGATGTATGCATTGCCTATTCAAAAAAACATTTTTTAATGGGCCACCAATATTACACTTGGTTGTTGGGGTGCCTGGGTGGCTCAGTCGGTTAAGCCTCTGACTTTGGCTCACGTCATGATCTCACAGTTCTTGAGTTCGAGCCCCACGTCAAGCTCTGAGCTGACAGTGCAGAGCCTGCTTCAGATTCTGTATCTCCCTCTCCCTCTGCCCCTCCCTCCCACTTCCCTCAAAAATAAATAAACATGAAACAATAAAAAAAAGATAACTATGATTGATTGTCAAATTATAGTAATATCACTACAATCCGTATGTGTGTCCATTATCACCCTTTATCACACTGTCTTGCGATTATCCATTCATTTATCTAACCTCTCTCTTAAGATTAAAGAGATTTGGGGAAAAAGAGATCATATTATTCACATTAGCATCCTCGGTACCTAACAAAGTGATTGGTACATGCTCATTAAATATTTATTAAGTGAATGTAATATTTATTAAGTAAATGCATATTCTTTCGGAGATAGCAACAAGTGAGTTTCAGCATATAAGTACCTAAATTAAATAAAATTAAATTTAAAAGAAAATTCTTTCTTTTCCTAAGCCTTGCAGAACTCATTACAAATAACTAAATATTGTGCCTATGAATCTTAGGGACGAAATCATTCCCTCCCTCCTTACCCATCCATCTGTCCATCCAATGTTAACAGAGTATCTAAAATAGATGTGCAAGTTCCTATAAGTTGGCATTCTCTGCTGAGGAAACACATGCACAGGAATCAAGGGGAAAAAAGGCTTTCCTAGGGACTACCTTGCCAGTTTCCACAGTGACAACCCTTGCTTTTCTCAAGTGATAAACTACCCTCCCCCCCCCAGTCAGATTTATTTTCTATCGTTCTCTGTAACAACCCACTTTTTCCGTATGATTAACGAAGCTATCATAACCTGAAACCCCACAGGAACACAGAGCAGAGACAGCTACTGAATGAGAACTAGAGCCTTACTATTTGAAGCTCCATCACAACATGAGCCCCGTTTCCATAGTGACAGATGCTCTAATCAACTGGATAGAATCTTGTCAGAAGGGTGGGTAGGCTGGGAGGGGACAGACATCCTCTCATTATTCTTTAGCAACTCTTTGTTAAACTTGCAACGTTCTATGTGCTCGCTTCGGCAGCACATATACTAAACTTGCAACGTTCTAGCTCATCTCAGTCTCATGGAAGACAAGTATTTTTTTTATTGTTGCTGACTTTCTCATGCAAAAGATCATCAGGCCACATTAAAATTCTCCATAGGGACAGAGGAAGACCAGAGATGGGGAAGAATGGGATTTTGGGAGGTGACATTCTATTATGATTAGCATTGACATAAAAATACTACAGGCTAGGACGTGTGGAGTGTTTATATTGTGCAAAGGCACTAGGCTACGTGTTTTACATGGATTATCCTGTGTAATCTTAATAGCTGCCCCATAAAGTAGGAACTATTTATATCCCTATTTTTATAGTAAGGAAACTGAGCAAGCAGGGGATATGGGGGTGTTTCAAGTGACTTGCCAAGGGTCACCCAATAAAAAGCTGCAGAGTCAGAATGTGGCCTCAACCTCTGATTCTCAGGCACTGCACTCCAGAAGCACAAGCAGAGCAGGCACATGGCTAGGCGCTATTTACCTAGTGAAGAAAGGGAATGACAGTGCTGAGCACGGAGTATTTAAAACAATTTCTAGAATCTAGGAGGGGCCTAGTAGGAGGAATTCTGGTTAGGCAGGAGATCTTCAAAGCATTAATTATCATACAAGATGTTCAAAGTGTGCTATTTAACTCTGTGTACAGAGAGAACTAAAGCATAGAGGGAAGGAATGAACTGTACAAGACCAGGCAATGAATCAGATGTCCATGGGAGCTACAAGCATACGCTCTCCCTACGGACCTGAGTCGGGGGGATCTCTAGAATTGTCCCTCCTGGTTTGATACTCGCTCACTGACTCAACTGGCACTTATGGAATACTTCCTATAAAAACAGCACTTTGCTAGGTGCTGAATATAAGAGGAAATTTCAAGAAATGGTCCCTGACCTCTACAAACTTACAAACCAGCTGGCTTATTGTTTGGAGTTCGGTGGCAAAGGAGCAGACAGTTAAACAACCACAACAATCACAATTTCTTCTAAAACACCCTGGGAAACAGAAAAAAACAGGTTTGAAGGAAAGCTTCTATCTGCTGATCAGTCTCTGCCCACAATCTACTATCTAAACCTTCAAAGAAAATCTTAAGCAGGGGTTTTTAAGCTAGAGGCACGGTCCTTACAAGGTAAATGAGTAGATTGCAACTGGTCCATGAACCATCCCCCTGAAATTCTATGCAAACAACAACTGCAAATATATGATTTTTTTTCTGGGAACAAGATGTATAGCTTTCATCAGATTCTCAGAGGATTAAAGCCCATAGTTACAAAGATGCTCCTGCAGCCTCAGGGCATATCAGATCAGAGCTCCACCTTGTTACTAAACCTGAGGTAGCCACATACTAAATGGGTGATGATGTGTCCTTGAATGTTCATATGCTGACCAGCAGATTCCTTCCCCTCATAACTCTTGGAAAGTTTCATGTAACACCCCGCAGTACAGGGATTCTTAGCCTGGCATCAGTAAATGTCCTGAAAATGCAAGCAAACAATTCTGTATTTCAGCATATTGGGGGGAGGGGTAGGGAATCATTATTCCCTTAGAACCTCAGCTAAGTCTATAACAAACATAGGGGATGCGCAAATCCATTCTAAGTGTGGATTTGCCTGGATCTGGGACCCTGATTTTACTATGTTCAGAGAAGTACAAGAATTTCACAGCAAAAAGATGGATGAGAATTCCAGGTCAGTTCCCTGCACAGGTTCAAGCCAGACTCTCATCCCATCCTAGATTCCTCCTTGCCAGACCTTGTATAAGTGATTAGCTGACATAAGCTAGTCCATTCTAGATTATCTCTAAATCATGGAATAGCTCAGAAATCTAAAAGAATGAGCTATAAAAGTAGCTAGGTTTCTAACCAGTTTACAGTTACCAGGGATTGACAAACACAGGGAACCCATAAGTGTGCATCAGAGGGTCAGTGAATTTCCTGAAATTGTGTGCAAAAATTTTATGCGTATCCTTCTCAGGATGGCTTCCATCAGATGATCAACTCATGAGCTTAAATCTACTATCTGCCCCCCCAAAAAGGCTGAGAACCCTAGACTCAGGACATAAGCAGCCCTCCCTGGACCTAAGCCCCATTAACATGTAGCAGGACTTAGGCCCAGGAAAACTCTGGATAGGCAGTAAGGTTCCCTGGAGAGACAAGTCACTGACCTTTGTACGGGGTACAATGTTGAGTTCCAGTTTTTGGTCCACCAGACTGGCCCCTGCCTCTGACAGATAGCCCTGGTTGAGGACAAGGCAGTCACGGCCAAAGCAGCAGGGACAGCATAGCTTCTGCAGCCACTTGGTCCACTTAGGATTAAGGTGCCCATATGGCTCTTCATTCTTGGGTTTGAATACAGCAATGATCTTCTACACAGAGAAAAGAAAAATAGGATGTTAAAGGCAATTGA
Organism: Lynx rufus; assembly: GCF_022079265.1. Taxonomy (NCBI): domain Eukaryota; kingdom Metazoa; phylum Chordata; class Mammalia; order Carnivora; family Felidae; genus Lynx; species Lynx rufus. The sequence continues at coordinate 37,997,198 of NW_025814825.1, read as the reverse complement.
TTCAAGTAGCTCATAGACCAGGTCAGCAAGACTCTAGAAAGAAATGAGAAGGCACAGGCAGACAATAGCTATAGACAGACACTAGCTTCTCCCCAGCTTGTAAGGGGAAGATACAGCTCATGTGTGCAGCTAAGAGACCCAGTGCCAGAAAGGGCTGTGGCCAAAGAAGATGCCAAGTCTAGTATACATGGTAAAACGGACTCAAAGCCCAACTTCCAAGGTACATTCATACAAATTGTTGCTCTGCATCAATTAGGTAAAGACTCAAAAAAATATCAGTTGAGAGGAAATTAGTAAAGTATTATGGAATGAGATTAAGGAAACTCCATCAATGGCTGATTTCCTCTAGCAGCCTTACTATTCCACTCGCAGGGTATTAACAAAACCTTAAAAAGTTTAGGAAAGACAAACCAAGAAAGCAATGGAAGGGAAAAATCACAACAGGAAAAAGAATCTGCTACCTGGTTAGAATGGGGTTCTTTTAAGTAACTCTGGTAAGCAAGAGATCAGGACATGAGAGTCCCCAAAGATTAAAATCCACCTTCTCTTGCAGGTGGTAACTTAATCCTCAGAGGTCCTTGGAATATGGGACAGTAAGCAATCTATACACTATGGACCTCCCTCCTGAGGTTTTCTTCCCCAGGCCAGGGAGCCCTCCACGGTTATTTCACATTTACCTCATTCCCTCCAGTCCCCAACCTGGTAAATATGAAGAAGAGGAAGAAAAGTAAATATGCTTTCTCAGTGATTCATCTTCATATCATATGACTCTCCCTCTCCCCTCACCCCATAGCCAACTCAAGCTAGTCTGGGTCATAAGACATTTTCCTGTGGGTGTCACTTCCTGACAGGCAGGTCACAGCAAAAAACATACACCCATCTGCCTGCATTAAGTATGTACTCATATTAGGAATTGGCTGGATGCGTGTCTCCAACAATAATTGGTCCATCTGGAGGCCAGTTCTTTCAAGAAGCCTTGCAAGAATTTGAGAGCAAGAAAAACACAGAAGTCTCATCCCTCCAAAGGAAATCAATTTATTCTTAAACACAAACAACCTTACATATTCAGTGGGAAAAGTCAAGTACATATATTCATATCCTAAGTCTTCAGGATTACATTCTTATCCAAAATGGCTAGCAAAAGGCCTAAGGGACAGCAATCTTCTTGTCTCCGTACCCCCTGGAACCCTGGGCTTGGAACCAGACAGCAGCAAGAGCAAGGGGCTCCTGTCACTCACAGAATGACTCATGAGTCCATTGTAACTCTCTGGAACTGGGCAGTAAAACCACAGGACAACTTGAGGCATGCCCTACAACTCAACAGTCAGTTCAACTGAGGTACAAAGTGGAGTTCAGCAAGCTGGTCTCCAGTGGAAGGAAGACTGAGACATTCTTTCTATTAGTATTTTTCAGCTACCCAGACTGAGGCTTAAATACTTCCATTAAATAAAACAGAACTCTGGGGTGCCTGGGTGGCTCAGTCAGTTGAGTGTCATGACTTCAGGTCATCATTTCAAGGTTCGTGAGTTTGAGCCCTGTGTCAGGCTCACTGCTGTCAGTGCAGAGCCTGATTCAGATCCTCTGTTCCCCTCTCTCGCTCTCTCTCAAAAATAAAAAAATAAAGGAAATAATGTAAATTAAAAAAAAAAAAAAAAAAAAACAAGAAAAGCAGAACTCGAAGGCCAAGACTGCAGCCAAAGCATCATTTACAGACTGAACTCTCAAACTTCTCAATTTCCTTCCAACATAAAGAGAATCAGAAAGCATTTCAACAACTCTAAAAGCATTAGTTATCATCATTATCTCGGAATCACACAGGTTTCATTAAATAAAGACGTGTGGACTGGATAAAGGAGGAATGGTGGGTGGGAAGGATGGAGGAACCAAAGGACATTAGGCAGAAAGGAAGACAAGTGCCTTTCAGGACTAAGTGTGGCCTTAGGTCAATTCAATTCTGTTAACGTTTGCTCAGTACCTCATTTGTGTGAGCACTACAGGCTTGCCAAATGATACATAACAGCATTGGGCCTAATTTCCAAAGCTAATGTGAACTTCACATTTTCAACTGTGTTCCTGAATACTCAAGGATATCTCCTATTCGCAGAAAACAAACTCTAGAACCATTCAAATTAGAAAGATACCCACCATTATTTGGTTGAGAAAGAAAATGACTACTGCCTAATTTTTCTGTCTTCTCTCTTCCCTACTAACTTCAATTTCTTTATTACATTTAGTAGTAAGCTTTGGTTTGATGCTATTTTTATTTTATTTTATTTTATTGTAATTTTATCTTATCTTACTTTAGAAAGACAGAGAGAGAGAGAGAGAGAGAGAGAGAGAGAGCAGGGGAGGGGCAGAGGTGGGGAGAGAGAGAGAATCTTAAGCAGGATACACGCTCAGCACAGAGCCTGACGCGGGGCTCGATTCCACGACCTTGGGATCATGACCTGAGCCAAAATCAAGAGTCGGGGATGCTCAACCAACTCAGCCACCCAGGAGCCCCTGATGCCAATATATATTTTTTTGATGTTTTATTTATTTTTGAGAGAGAGAGAGAGACAGAGTACTAGCAGGGGAGGGGCAGAGAGAGAGAGAGGGAGACACAGAATCCGGAGCAGGCTCCAGGCTCTGAGCTGTCAGCACAGAGCCGGATGCGGGGCTCGAACTCACAAACTGAGATCATGACCTGAGCCACAGTCAGATACTTAACTGACTGAGCCACCCAGGCACCCCGATGCCATTATTTTTAAAAAGGCTTTCCTTAACATCCCCTTACTAACCCTCTTTAATAAAGAGGGTGAAGTACAGGTAGTTTAAGCAATAGCAGTCAGTGAAGCTAGGGATAAAAACAGAACTGCACAGGAAGAGACCACTCACCGGCTAGTGTCAGAACCCACAACAAATACTAAGAGACCTGGAACTCACAGGTTTCTCCCATCTGTCCAGCAACCCTAAAAAGGAGGGTATTATACGGTGCTAACATTTAAGATAGTTTTGGGGTGCCTGGGTGGCTCAGTCAGTTGAGCATCTGACTTCAGCTCGGGTCATGATTTCCCGGTTCACGAGTTCTAGCCTCACGTCGGGCTCTGTGCTGACAGCTCAGAGCCTGGAGCCTGCTTCGGATTCAGTGTCTCCCTCCCTCTCTACCCCTCCCCAACTCGTGCTCTGTCTGTCTCTCTCAAAAATAAACATTAAAACAAAAATCTCAGGAACTACATCTAAAGATGACATAGAAACTTGACTGCCTCTTAACATTTAGGTAAAAAACAATAATTATCCTGTTTGAGATCTTTATTCTTTATCAGGCTATCAGTGTTACTCTCAACCACGTGTAAGGACATCAGAATTTCTTGGGAGGGCACAGGTAGTTGGAAGAAGCACACTCAATATTATAACATAATTTTATATTTGAAAAATGAAAAAAGAAAAACCTGCATCATTTTATGACAAACTCTTGGTCGATAAGTTTGTTTAAAAGATTGAATATTACTGATACAAGGCCTAGGTCCTAGCACATGTGATCAGTATCTGTAAAATTCTGAAGCAGATACAAATTAGCGTTAGCTAATAAATTACTATTCTCAGTGGTCATAAAATCTTCTCAAAATTATACTACTTTTGCTTTATTCAATGCCATGTGTCCAACAAAGCCTAATCCAGGGGTCAGTGGGCATACAACTTAATAAAAACCAAAATACTCTGAACCCCTGCTAAGCAACAGGAACCACGCCAGGGGCTTTCATGTGGGATATCGCATTTAATCTTCTTAGTAAACTCGTGAATCACATGCTATTCTATGATTCTTGGAATATGAACATCTAATATTACTAGCCTCGCAAAATAAAAAAAGCTTTAAAAATATTTTCATAGGTGATTGAGCTTAAGACCAGAAGCACAATAATACAAGTGAGGAGGGTAATATGAGCGTTCTCTATCAGGCCTTCTGATCTAGCCTTTTCCATCTTACTGTTCTAGGTCCCCATTTGCTCGCCCTGAGGGAGAAACCATCCTAAATTGGGAAAGGGAATCAGGGTTATTATCTCCAAGAACCTTCTAGCCTCTCTAGCTCCAAAAGCAGCTCTGGCAGAAACAGCTGGTTTCCCCAAACTCTGTTCCCCCTTCTTCCTTGGACATAGGACTCCTGATTTTTAGTGGGGCAAAATAAAGACTATACTTCCCAGCCACTACTGCAGTTAAGTTCTGGACAATGGGATGTAAAAAGAGTCTGGTGCAACTTCTATGAAACGTCTTGAAGGAAGAGGGCATACTCTCCCTCATCCTTTCCTTCTTCCAACTGGCTGAAAAACAGACCAGTTGTCTGCAGGCTGAGTAGCCATCTTGGATTATGTAGTGGAAGCCACATTCTAGGGATGGCCCATCAGCTGGATGGAAGGAGGCACATTGTTCATACTGCCATGCCAGCCCTAAGCAGCCTATAGACTTCTTCTATGAGAGTTAGGCGTACTTTTATTCAAGGCATTGTTGTTTTAAATTTTGTCACACATAGCCCAATTTAATCCTAACCAATATGGTAAACAAAAAGAAACCAAAAATTCAGATGACTGACTTCGAGGCAGCCCAGCATAGAGGTTAGGAGCATGAATTCTGGACTCAGTAGGCCTGAATCCTGCCTCCCACTCACTAGATGTTAGGACCCGAAGAAAATTAGTTATACTGTGTGTCTCAGTGTCATCTGTCGGAATAATAATAATAGTACCTACCTTCAAAGGTGTTATAAGTACTAAGTGAATTATTATTTGTAAAGCATTTAAAATAGTATCTAGCATATAGTAAGTGCTACCTATGTATTTGTTCAATAAAATAAATAAACTAATTTGGAACAGGGCCAAAGACCACACAAACAACTACAGCGAGTCTGTGGTCCCTAACCTGACCCACCACAGCGTTGAGGAAGTGATCCTCTGCTCTGAACCATATTTTACTCAGTGGGACTAAGATGGTTATATTAATAAGTTTTGCCAGGGCATATGTGTTTTGACTTCCTCTCTACGAAAGGACAGTGGCCAGGAAATTTTAGACCTTGGGATCCTGCAAATCACCAAGAAACATACCCACAGTCTGTTATTCTCTGTGGCCCATGCACAGAGGCGGTAATACTTTACCTGCCAGGGAGAAGTGAAAGATCTTATTACTCCCACCTGTCAGAGCACCAGGTCACTTCTCAGCTGACCTGACACACTTCCAAAAAAACTGTAACAATGTCATGAAAGAAAAATAAAAACCTTCCTACTGCTCCTATACCTATCAAAGATACTCAGCTCCTCCTTACATCAGCCAACAAGCTAAAAAAAAAGAAAAGAAAAAGTAAAATAAACAAAAAATAAAAACCACTTATATAAAAGATGAAAGCATCTTGCTAGCATTTAGACCTCAGGAGACCCACTTTTTTTCTAGAAGTAATGGTTCCCCTTTGAGCTTTCAGTTTAACTCACTCCTCCCCTTACTTGAGGGACTTGCAAAGACTTACTATTCTCAAAGTTTTCCCCACCTTTTCCCCAGCTCAGTTTATGGTAACTGAGTTGATGGTATATTGCTTTCTGGTTCTTGAAAATTCAGGGACAACATCTGGAAGAATGACCAGATCATGAAATGAACCTAACCAAGAGCTACAAGTCAGTCCATCCTGGCCACTCGGCACTCCTATCAGAACAGCACGCCAGCCATGTAAAGAGTTCACACAGGAGAGATGCAGGGAAAATCTGTGGGAGATTTGACAATCATCATTTTAATAAGTATAACAATAATACATTTTTCCAAGAAACCATTCTGATCTATCCAAGAACTCTGACAGGGAAAAGTTAATACTTTTTGACCCACTGATATTCCTCTGATCCCTCTGGTCTTATATAAATGCCTTAAATCCTTCTGCAGCTATCAAAAGAATAAAGGTCACCGCTCAGCTGCCCTGGTCACCCCATGTCCCATCCCAACCCATCTCATCCCCATCCCCCTATTTATACACATGCAGGGGACAAAATAAAGGCCAGCAAACACTTTGCCTTAGCTAAAAAGCGAACTGCTGATAGTCCTAGGAGAGAAATGAAAGTAAAATGTAGCAGGTAGTCCTGTGTTTCTAAAACTCCACATTCTTAACTGAGAAGACATGAAAAAGAATTTGAACAATTTCCCAGAAGTGAGCAATAATCAAGGCAGATGAAACTGGTAAGTCCACCCACTTCATCACCGACGTTTGCCAGTAAGAGACCTGGGGCAGTGGTAGACATCCCCACGGCACAGAAGGCTGGAACTGAACCCTCAGAGGCCCTGATGGGTCACCCGTCCTTCTCAATAAACAGCGACAACGCTGGTTCGGTCCAAAAAAAAGGAAATGGGCCCAAATCTCAAATCTGTAGTACAATGGACAACGCTGGTTCAGTCCAAAAAGAGGAAATAGACCAAAGCTCAAATCTGTAGGACAATGGCCGAATAGCAGTCTCTGTAGTTTAAAGCTAAGGAACCTACTAGAAAGCAGCATCTCCCCGCGCGTCTTTGTCGAGAAGCCGATTGTCCCACCACACCGCTGGGCCCCTCGCCTGTATCTGGTCAATTTCTCTTTTTCATTCTCCGCTCACTCCTCCCCCACCAAATAGGTTCTGATTTATTTCTTCATTCCGCAGAGCTTCTCCATCTCCAGTCCTCAGGGGCATTCCAAAATCTTGCCAAGGGGCTCTGCACTGTGAAGTTTCTCCCTTTTGCAGCCTTTCAACCCCCCTTTTCCCCGTGGCTGTGCGAAGCTGCTAATTCCCCCGGACAGGCCCACCCTCCCCGAAGGCAGCGGCGGCAGCCCCCACCCCGCTCTCACCCCCTGAGGGTCCTTGACGAAGTAGCTTCCGCTGGAGCCCTGGTAGATGCGCTCGGGGAAGATGCAGCGTTCGATGGCCAGCTCCGCCTGCCGCACCACCGTCTCGAACTCGGGGTCCTCCGGAAACTCATTCCGCTCGCGGTGGGCCTGCGCGGCGTGCGCCGCCGCCGCCGCCTGAGCGGCCAGGGCTTGGGCCTGCGCCGCCACGGTTTGGGTCTGGCCCTGGGCCGCCGCGCCCCGAGCCCGATCCAGCAGTGGCTGCCGCTCCCGGTCGTGGCCTGGCGAGCCCGGCGGAGAGGGGGCCGGGCCGGCCGCCGCCGCCACTCGGACCGCGCCCCCCGGCACCTGCGGAAAGTGAGCGCCCGAGCCGGACGGGAAGGTGTAGTCCGGGGGTTGGGCCCGCTCGGGGGACACCAGTGGGCTCGTTTCGTCCATCCCTCAGGCCGCCGGCTCCGGGTCCCGGTGCGCTCCACACAGCTGAGCCCCGGGCAGGGACCAATCGGAGACACCCCCAACCCCCGCCTGACCAACCAGGTCGCGGCGCCTTGCCGGCCCCGCCCCTACCTAGCCTGTTTACTTGGCGACGCGTAGGTACGACCCCTCGCGCGCGAACGGTAGCCAATCAGAACCACTGTCTACGTAATCGCGCCCTCCGCATTTTTCGCCCGTCACCGTCGATGAAGACCGCGCATGCTCCAGGAGCCAGACCCAGGTCAGACACGCCCCTTGCTCTTACCAGCCCCGCCCCGCCCCTAGCTTCCTGTTGCTGACCTGTCTCGGGGAGCTTTCAATAAAGTAGCCTACCTAATCAGTCATTTGTTGAGTGCCTGCTATGAACCAACCAGCTGTGAAACTGGAGAGATCTAGTCTTTGTATCTGCATTCATTCAATCATGCACTCATTCATAAAATATTTATTGAGTACCTACTATGTTCTAAAGTGCTAGCGAGACAAAAATGAAGCAAAGAAAAATACCTAATCTGCCTAAATAAAAAGGTTTTTAAAAATCACAGCCCTAATGCAATTTACACAGTGTCTGGCCCGGATGCTTAATGCTTATTTGTTAACTGATGGAAGATACGGTCTTAGACTAAAAAGTTCCATGAGGTAAAAGTCCATGACTGTTTTATTCACCGCTGTAAAACCTCAGTGTCTAGACACAATAGGGACTCAGTATATTTTTAGTAGTGGAAAAGAGAAGGAAGATCAAGCTGAAGACACACAGCCCTTGAGGCAGCAGAAAAGGAGCCAACAATGAAAACTGAAAACTCCATAATAGAAGTTCAACGATTTGGGGGTAGGCCTTCAGCAAAGGCCTTAAAGGGGGTGTGTGCTATGAAGGAATAATGTAATTATATTACTGTAGGAAAAGAGAAAAAAGAGAGAATGAGAGTCATTTGAGTTTGAACCCCATCTGAACACTTAAGAGTGTGTTTTCTTCTCATCTGTAAAATGGGAATTATCCCTTCCTCAATTAAATAAAAATTAAGAGAAGGTATGTAAAACACTTAGCATAGTGGTTAGTACACTTAACAAATGGTAGCTTTTTTATTGTTGATGCTGTTTTTGTTTTGTGCTTAAAATAACCAGCAGACTAGACTATGGGTTTTCACAAGAGATGACCAGCCAAATAGTAACCAATATTTCATAATCATTCTTTCTTGAATCAAATTATTGCCACAGCTAGTAAAAGTACTGAATCGAACCAACTTATTGTTTATTTTGTTTTTGTTTTTTGTTTTATTAAGTTTATTTATTTATTTTGAGGCGGGGAAAGGGCAGAGAGAGGAGTGAGAGAATCCCAAGCAGGCTCCACACTGCCAGCTCAGCCCCTGATGTGGGGCTCGAACCCACGAACCTTGAGATTGTGACCTGAGCCAAAACCAAGAGTCAAATGCTCAACCAAGTAAGCCACCCAGCCACCCCGAAACAACTTATTATTTAATTACATGTACGACAATGTCTTAATGTTTTTTTGGCATGTAACCCATTTTAGGCAAAGGTCCATACAGTTTCCCCTTTCAGTTACAAGACATATATTTCCCTTCCTTATACAGATATCAAATAATTCAGTAGTACTTGCCCTTGTGTCCGAGGGATCATAGTCACAGAGATGATCTCTTGGTATTGATCTCATTTAGCCCCTAAGCTTCAAATTGTCAAGGAAAGCTGCAAGATTTAGAGTTCTCCTTTGAATTCTGGGTCTTCTCTATGGAAAACTCTCAGAATTTATTTCTGAGTCTACCCCTTGGAACTTGATTTTCCTTTTACTGAAAAAAAAGGAGGGGGGATCAATACATTCCCTATTACCTATGAAGAGCTAGCACTCACCAAATGCTACGCACGTGACAGGCATTATTTTTTGTATATTCCATGGATGTAAATGGACTACATGTAACTGGCATTACAGCTCCTATGATGTTAGAAACTGAGTAATGTATGCAGCTGGTCTGTGGCAGAGCTGGATCCAAATCCAGGCACATCAACTCAGTGCTTTTAACACTATATTGCTTCTTATTAAATATCTCTATGGGATGTGTCTCATATGAACCCCCTTTCTGTCCATTTTCATGGATGCCACATTACTTTTGAGACTCTCAAGATGTCTTAGCTATATTATTAAAATAGCTTATGAATTTGTTTCTCTGCTTCCAATCTCTCTGATTATCTCTGAGTATCACTACCAGATTAATTTTCTTAAAATACTGGTTTCCTTTGGGCACCCAGGTGGCTCAGTTGGTTAAGCATCCAACTTCAGCCCAGGTCATGGTCTCACGGTTTATGAGTTCAAGCCCTGCATAGGGCTCTCTGCTGTCAGCACAGAGCACACACTTCGGATCCTCTGTCTCCCTCTCTTTCTGCCCCTCCCCCATTCTCTCTCTCTCACAAATAAATAAACAGGAAAAATGAGGAGACTGAGCTAAAAGATTAAAAACAACAACAACACTGGTTTCCTTGTGTCACTGCTCTGATCAAAAAACTACATTTTGGGGGGAAAAAAAGAAACTACATTTTTGGGACGCCTGGGTGGCTCAGTCAGTTGAGCATCGGATTCTTGATTTCTGCTCAGGCCATGATCCCAGGGTCATGGAATCAAGCCCCAAATCAAGCTCTGAGATGAGCTTGGAACCTGCTTAGGATTCTCTCTCTCTCTCTCTCTCTCTGTCTCTCTCTCTCTCCCTTTGCTCCTCTCCCCTGATCATGAGGTCTCTTGAAAAGAAAACATTTTCATTGCAGTAAAATATGCATAATATTTATCATTTTAACCATTTCACAAGTGTACAATTCGTTAACATTAAATACATTCACAACGTTGTGTAACCATCACCACTGCCTATACCCAAAACTTTTTCATCATCCCAACAAAAACTCCATATCCATTGAACAGTAACTCCCTCCTCCTCTAGTTCCTGGTAACCTCTATTCTACTTTGTGTATCTATGAATTTTCCCATTCAAAACACTACATTTTGCAAAACATATCTTCCCCCTAATTTTTCTCCATAGTTTAACCACAATCCATCCTTATTTCATCAAATTTCGATATATATATTCTTCAATGCAATAAGATCTATTTTCTTGACACTCCATTCTCTCAACAACTAATTATATCTATATTCGGTACCACACAGTTTAGCATGTTTAACCATTGAATGTTAGAGCTGGTTGAATCTTATAGGTCTGCTAGTCCAATCTCATTTTACAGGCTGGAGAGCTTAATAACTTGTTTGAAGCCCCACACATTTGGTGGCAGGCATGGGATTTGAACACAGAATCCAAGTCTTTTAAAATAATGTAAAAATGGTGTTTATTGAGCACTTATACACTGTACTGTCATACAAGTCCTGGGGAGTCTTTATCATTATTATTATCATTTTCATTTTCTATTCCACAGATGAGGAAAACCCCAATTCAGAGAAGCAGTTTGCTTATTCTCTTCATGCGTTTGCCTTCTTTTAATAATTAAATATAATCTTGAATTTTACATGTACATGAATCTTTTCTTCTCCACATGGAGGCAGTAAGTTCCAGGAGGGCAACGATCTGTGTCTTTTCTAGCTGCATTCACTTTGTTCAGTAAATAACTACTGTATACGGATAAACGGATTGGTGTGCACGGTATTTGGAGGATTTGCTCCAATATTGACACTATATTTATTTTTTTTAATGTTTATTTATTTTTTGAGGGTGGGGGGCACAGAGAGAGAGCCGGGGGGTGGGGGGAGAATTCCAAGCAGGATCCGTGCTCTCAGCGCAGAGTCACAGGCGGGACTCCATCTCATCGTCTGAGATCCTGACCTGAAGCCGAAATCAAGAGTCTGAGCTTAAGGACTGAGCCACACAGACACCCCAACACTATAGTTTAAATACAAAGGATCTGAGTAATGACAACACAAATCCTAACAACGAATGAATGCAGAAGTGTCCCGATATCACAATGCTGGCACAGGGTTGACGCTCATTCAACTGCAGTTGCCTAGTCTAGCATGTTACCATTTACAAAACCGAACCTCAAAAGCCAGATTTGGGTTCTGCCCTTAAACTCCAGGGAGGGGCCATTTACAACTCTGAAGGTCCGCACAGGATCGGAGCCCCTTGAGATGGTGGTCACTGTTGCTTCTGACCCAGGTTTTGTTTTGTTGTGTGTGTGACATTTCGGCTAGGCTGTCTCTGGGTAGGTAAGACCTGAGGTCTTCACCAGGGTGGCCAAGGTGGGATCATGGGTTCAGCCCCACCCCTCTTTCGGATGTTTGTCCAGAGATCCAGAGACACTCCGCCCCGCACAAAGATGGCGCAGAGTTCGGGCCGGACCAATGGAGAGTGGCGTTGCTCCCGGTTGCCTAGGTAACAGCCAATGGGCAGCGGGAATTGCGCCCAGTGCGGCCGCCGGGGATGGCGGCGTCAAGTGGGGCAGGCGCTGGTGGAGGTGGTGGAGAGGCAGGTGGCAGGGGCGATCCCGGCGGAGCGGCGGTCCCGGCAGCTGGATCCCCGCGTCGGGGCGTGACTGTCATCCCGAAAGGCGGAGCTCAGGTTGGCTGGCAGCGCAGGAGGGAGGGGGCCAGGAGAATGTGGTCGGTGAGGAAGGGACTGAGGAGACCATCCCGAGATAACCGGCTGCGGATCGTGACTCCACCCAGGACGCGCTGACCAGAGGGTGGGGTCCATAGGGTGTCAAACCCAGACCTCCGTCTCTACCGCTGGGGCCGAGGTCCGAGAGAGCCCACGGTACCCGGCTTAGCGGGTGGGTGGGGGCTGCGTCCGGAGTGGGTGGCAGACCAGTGTGAGCAGAGACCTGACCCAGGCGGGAGAGCAGAGCTCGGGTAGAGGGAAGGATCGGTGCTGGGATGCAAGAACGGGGTGGGAAATCGACTAGGAAGTGTTGTTAGTTGGGTCTAGGGCTTTGTTTGCCCTGGGTCCGCCTCTCACACTCTGGTGGAGAGACGTCCCACACAACGAGGCTTGGGGAATGTGATGCCTCAATTCATGGTGGCACCCCTGCTGGGTGGCACCTCCAAACTGCTTAGATATCCGCGGGCGTAACTCGGCTTTATTAAAACCCGGTCCAGGCATTTTCTTTTCCATGAAACAGAATAGTATCGTGGCCGTCCCCATCACCCCCAGGTTGTTTTGTTTTGTTTTGTTTCTTTTTTTACTACCCTCAGTTCTAGTGTCAGGATTTTCTTCCCACTTTCTTCGATCTAATCGCCACACCGGTCTTCCTAAATAAGACCTTTATCTAGTAGCAACACATTTTTATTAATTTTTTTTTTTTTTTTTTTTTTTTACTTTTCGAGTTCAAGGGAGATTTATAGTAAAAAGACTTGCAGACTTATAAGAAAAAAAGTTTTTTCAAGCTCATTTAAAACATTTAAAAAAGAATGTTCGACTTTTTGTTCTAGGTTTCTTACAAGCCTAAGTTTTGTTCATCAAGCTCTTCCTCTTCTTCTCTTTAGGATTCTGAAAGCTTAAGACTGCTTCCTTTATAATTAAGAGAACTTTGACAAGACGTTCATACTCTGGGGAGGCTTTGGAGGAACCATGTAAAGGTATATGTGGGAAAAGCTGGCTGCCTCAAAACAGTATTCTTAAACTGAAAATCTGTTCCTTTTTATGTTAGTTAGTTTTTAATCCTCTGAATTTGGACACAAGTTATTGTGAATGCATAAGTATTTTTTTAACAAGTTTGATTTCTAAAATCTGAAAAAAGACAAATGGAATACAAATAAAAGTTACATTCCTGTCTCCAAGTTCTATTTGGAAATGTCAGGGTCAAGAGAAAATAAAGATAGCAGGGAGGTAGTCTGTTGTGCAGACCAATCGTGTATTCATTTCAAGGACAAAATAGTTATTTTCTTTTAGATAAATGTTTGGTTTGATCCTTTGCAACCCATCTACCGAAAGAGCAGAAAGGGTGGGTATCTGTTTAGAGGCATGAATCTTCTTGCTTTTGTGACTAGATTCCATATGCATAGCTGAAGCCTAAACTCCTAGGCCACCTGTTCTCTTTAAAAAGACTTTTATGGTAACTGACACAAATACTGGTTTACATGCTTATTAAAGTGTTGGGTTTTCAGTCTTCATTAGCACTGGCTATACTGTATTGAACTAGATTTGTCTCAATGACCATGATTTCTTTTTGGGTCATTGGATATGCAAAGTGACTATTACTTAGCATGGCTAGTTACAGAAGTTATAAATGAAGATCCCGACACTGTCCCAGGTGGTGACAGTATCAATTATTTGGACTAGGTAGAAGTTTCTAGTCAAATGTGTTCAACCATGGCCTGAGGCCATAGAGTCTACATGTGTTTCCTTAATTAGCGCTTCTGATTATGTTCTTGGGGATGGGCGTCATTTTGACCAGCTGTTGAAGGGAGTTTGCTCTGTCTCCCTAGGTAAAAAAAGGAATGGAAATGTATTTTTGAAAAACAAATGAGAGATGATGGTGGCAGGGTTACGTGGAGAGATGATGTTCCACTTACTATATAGCCATATAATATATTACCCCAAATCTAGCTGCTTAGAACAACCATATGATGCTCACAGGTTCTGTGAGTCAGGAATTTGTACAGGGCATCATGGGGATGACCTCCTTCTGCTCCATGATACCTTAGATGGGACGCTGACTTAATGGCCGGGAGCTAGAATCATCTGAACGCTCCTTTGCTCACAGCTGGCGCCTGGGCTGGGCTGATTCAAAGTTGAGAGCAGCCAACTAGAGCAGCAACACGTGGCTCTTTGTGGCTTAGCTTCCTCACAGCACATTAGCCTCCAGGTAGTCAGACTTCTCATGTGGTGGCTCAGGTCTCTAAGCATAAGTGTCCCATTGAGCAAGAGGGTAGATGTATCACCTTTTCTTTCTTTCTTTTTCTTTCTTTCTTTCTTTCTTTCTTTCTTTCTTTCTTTCTTTCTTTCTTTCTTTCTTTTTCTTTTTTTAAGTTTTATTTATTTTGAGAGAGAGAGTGAGCGTGCACAAATTGGGGGAGAGGCAAAGAGAGAGGGAGAGAGAGAATCCCAAGCAGGCTCCAAACTGTCTGTGCAGAGCCCGACTCAGGGCTTGATCCCACAAACCGTGAGATCTTGACATGAGCTACAAACAAGAGTCAGACGCTTAACTCATTGAGCCACCCAGGCGCCCGATGCATCACCTTTTCTGATCTGACCTTAGAATACACCATTGCTTCCATCGTGTTCTGTCAGTTGAAGCATTCATAAGCCTGCCCAGATTCAGAGAAGAAGACTTACACTCCATCTTTATCATGGAACAGTGGCAAGGTCAAATTGTAGAACGTGTAATACAGGAGATATGATTGCAAATGTCTTTGGAAAATACAACCTGCCCCATTGGGTAGAGGATGATCTCTCAAGTTTCACTGGAAAATTTAGGATATATTCCCTAAGAGCATACCAAAAGAGTGGCAAAGTTTACAGTTTGAGTTGGCCGGCTAATACTTTGTCCAAAGATAGTCTTCAAACTGGAGAACCACTGTTCACTTTCTTTCAGGGACCTTCTACTGGTCCATCTGAAAGGAGTGGGATGCCACTATGTGGAAATTTCATGTAGCCTTGAGAAAAAGCAAACAGGGGTGCCTGGCTGGCTCGGTTGGTAGAGCATGCAACTCTTAATCTCAGGGTCTTGAGTTCAAGCCCCACGTTGGGCATGGAGCCTACTTAAAAAAAAAAAAAAAAATAGGGGCATCTGGATGGCTCAGTCAGTTAGGCATCTGACTTTGGCTCAGGTCATGATCTCCCAATTCGTGGGTTTGAGCTCCGCACTGGGCTCTGTGCTGTCAGCGCAGAGCTGGCTTGGGATTCTCTCTCCCCATGAGCCATTGGGCAGTCAAACTGACTCCTCACATGACACCACAAGAACTCCTTCCAGACCTCTGAGTGAAGACAAGTTAACAGCTGCCAAACATCAAAAGGAAATGCCTTTATCTTATCATCTTACTGCCTGAATAATGATTTTGTGTTTTATGTTTTGGAACGGTGGTTTAGTTATAAGATTTATTATAAGATATGGCCCTTAAGATTCTGACTTGTTTTGAAGGAATGAAATATTTCAGCTTTGTGCCATAAGCTGCGTTTTCAGCGTGCTGACCTCACTAGTTCTGGGAAGAGCTGAAGACGGCCTGTAGTTATCAAAGCCTATCTGGACTGGAAAGTTTTCCTCTGGCAGTTTCAGTGGGAAACTGCTTCTCTTCCTCTCATTAATGTTGTATTTGCAGCACAGTCATGCTGGCCTCTACCCCAGGCACACTGATGCCGGGCTGACAACAAGAGGCTTGTGGACCTGAAATTGGATGCTGACCTTGTGGAACGTTGATGGGACAGAGATGGCACACCAGGAACCAGCGTCATCTCTCAGAGAAGATAGCCCCAGAGGTTTTGAGGGGCTTTAACACACGAAGAAAATGGCCCCTGTCTCAGGATATCTTCTGCTGTGTGAGAGACCCTGGACATGGAGCTCCCAAGTCGCCACAACAGCGAGAAAATCCCTGGGGACGCTGTGGAAGGGGCTCCCAGACATCACTGGAAGAGCTTCCGAAGCTGGCCTCATTAAGGAGGTAGAAACAAATGCGGCTCCAGGTTTGGGTGAGAGCAAGGGATTCTCAAAACTCATCTGTCCTCATAGCTGGGAAGAAACACGAGCTTTGAGACAGGGCCAGGGCCCAGAAGATGTCACTGAGCCCCACTCTGTTCAGGCCCAGCTGTTTGCACATCACACCATTTCTGGGCTTGCGGCATCTGTATCAAAAAGCATCATGACAGAGGCCAAAATCAAAATATCCCGTAGGGTGGTGATAAAGAATACACGAGTGGCAATTGTAGTTTACTTTTCCTCACCTTAGAATTTTCACCTCATTAGTCAACATTGGCTGATTTTTTTTTTTCCAAAATGTTATTTGAATCACGTTGGTAGCATTTTTATAATGAGACTTTAAAGAAATTTCCATTACAGTCGATGTGAATGTGTGAGTTTAGGTGTCTGGTTTTTGGTTTGCTTTTTTACTTTTTATCTTCAAAAAAATTTCTTTAATGTTTATTTATTTTTTGAGAGAGAGAGAGAGAGAGACAGAGAGAGAGAGACAGAGCATGAGCAGGGGAGGGGCAGAGAGAGAGAGGGAGACACAGAATCCAAAGCAGGCTCCAGGCTCTGAGCTGTCAGCACAGAGCCCAATGCAAGGCTCAAAGTCACAAACTGCGAGATCATGACCTGAGCCAAAGTCAGACGCTTAACCAACTGAGCTACTCAGGTGCCCCTCCAAGTTGAACATTTAAAGCATTTTAGTATCAAACATGCCAGATCCCTCTTGTACTGTGGAACCTACTTTTGGCGACCCCATCTTGATGTTCCATAATGGAGACAGCAATACAACCCTTAATGTTGTGTGTGATTTGAGCTTTTCTGGGACTTGAAAGAAGCTAGCCATTGGAGCCAGGCCTGCAGGGATTTAAAATCTCACTCCTGTTTGGTCCTCCAGGTCTGGCCCCCATGTTGTGAAGAAGGGGTGCACTTGTCCTGTCGTAACTCAATCAGATGCTTGAGGGTCAGACTCTAGCTCATTGTTAATAACAGGGGACCTTTCAATGATGATTTCTAGGTCAGGGAACTTTCGCACATAGTATAGCTGTTTATTGGAGTAGTAGTTCCCATGCTTTCAAATGTTTAACAGTCTAACGATGTGCTTGTTGAAACTGCAGATTCCCAGGCTCTAACTTACAAAATCTGATTCAGTAGATCTGGTTGTGGGCCTAGGACTCTGCATTGTCACAGTCACTTGCAAAAATGTTTTATTGCTTAGATCTGGAAAAGATGAGGTGAGTAAAAAGACCTAGGAAATTATAAAAGGACTAGGGATTGCATTTTTTAAAAATATGTCAGATGATTCTGTTTATGCATTTAATGATATTTTGGGTTATCTTAACCCCCTTCTTTTTTTTTTAATTTTTAAATTTTGTTTAAATCCAAGTTAGTTAACACAGAGTGTAATAATGATTTCAGGAGTAGAATTTAGTGATTCATCACTTACATATAACACCCAGTGCTCATCCCAACAAGTGCTCTCTTTAATGCCCATCACCCATTTAGCCCATCCCCCACCTAGCACCCCTCCAGCAACCCTCGGTTTGTTCCCTGTATTTAAGAGTCTCTTATGGTTTGCCTTAACCCCCTTCTTATTGGATATCTTTGAATCGAATACAAGCATTCTTTTACTACACCTGTGAAGCCATACCTAGCCAGCCTCTCTGTCCTAGTTATTCCTTCCTTCTGCTCCCATTACGCTGTTATCCCCTTAGTTCAGGTCTTATGATCTTGTACCTGGGTGTATCAGTTAGCTTTTTCTGGGTAATAACACACCATGGCTTAAAATAACAACCATGTATTTAGTCCGTGATTCTGTGGGTCATTAATTTGGAGCTGGGCTCGAGAGCAGCTCCGCTGGTCATGCCCGAGCTCACCCTGCATCTGTGGTCAGTTGGTACAACTGCTCCACGTGACCCCTTGTCACCGGCCGGCTAGCCCGGGCTTGTCCACATGGGGGCAGAACAGTCCCAAGTGCAGTGAGAAGGCAAGCCCAGTGTATAGGCGCTTTGCAGACCTCTGCTGTATCACGTTTGTCCGCGTTCCATTAGCCAGAGCAAGTCATAGAACCCACCCAGACCCACTGCGTGGAGGAACAAACTGCCTGTTAATGGAGGTGCTGCCATGTCGCATCACAAGGGCATGAGCAGAGGGGGAGTAATTTGTGCTCATGTTCACAGTCTACTGAATTAGCACATCTCCCGCCTCGCAAGCTTTTCTGGCTGTAGGCTTTTGCTGCTCCAAAGCATCCTGCTTCCCGCTGCCACATTCATTTTCCATGAGCGCCGCTTTCATATTAACATCCCTGTTCACAAACCCCCAGAACCTTCCCCTTTCCCCCGTCTTATTAGCTGTAGACTCTTCTGCCTAGCTTTCGAAGGTCTCCTTAAGGTAGCCTGGCCCTGAAAGCAGAGCATGCAATAACAAGAGAGAAAGAACCAGCAGCAGTCAGGGGAAGCCAGGGCACTCGTTCCAGCTCGGGCACAGACTTGCTTATAACTTCTCTGGGCTTCTGTCTCTCCATCTATAAAATGAGGGCGTTTGGATGAAATCTGAAAGGTTTTTTCAGATTTCAGATTTCAGTTGAGTACCTAAGACAAACTTGTTTCCTGTTACTCCTTAAATAAACCTTCAACTGCAGTAAAACCCACATTAATATTTTTCCACTGAACATACAGGCATCATTGCTCCTTGTGCGTTCATTGCCCAGCTTTTCTCTATCTGCAGCTGCCCTTTGCCCTCTTCACTGCTTGTTTGTGGCCCATGCCATCTTGTCTTTGTTCATCTCTGCCATCCAGTCTGATGCTTAATTACATGATCTCTCGTCTTGTTCAGTGGTTGTTATTAGCCTTAGCAACTAGATTGCAAACTCATTGAGGGAAGAGACTATATTTTATATATCAACTAAACACATAGTAGGTATCAAGCCAATATTTGTAGATTAATCCTCAGTTTCTATCCCAGGTCATAGAAAATTGGAACTGGCTGATAACTTTTTTTTTTTAATTTTTTTTTTTTTATGTTTATTCAGTTCCTGACAGAGAGAGCATGGGAGGGTCAGAGAGGGAGAGGGAGACACAGAATCCGAACCAGGCTCCAGGCTCTGAGCTGTCAGCACAGAGCCCGACGTGAAGCTCGAACTCATGAACTGCGAGATCATGACCTGAGCCGAAGTCGGAGGCTTAACTGACTGAGCCACCCAGGTGCCCCCTGGCTGATAACTTTTAAGATCAGTAGGCGGATAAGACTGCTTGAACAGAGGGGATGGTTGCGGGTGGGGTTTGGAGAGGTGGGTATATTTGTTAAATGTATCTACGGTAATATCTATATACTTACCAGGCTGGTAAGTATATAGAATATAACTGTAAAATTGCTTTGCTGGCCTTTCCTCCAGCCATCCTGTGACTCTGATTCTCCTCTGCTTGTTCCCTGCAGTTTTCATACTTTTCTTCCATAAGCTGGCATCATGACCCTCACAAAAGGTTCCTTCACCTACTCTAGTGGGGAGGAATATCGCGGCGAGTGGAAGGAAGGTGAGAGGGCCCCTAGGGGTCAAGTGACGAATACTTCGTATGACTAAAGGACAAACACATAAAGCTGTAGAAGCCAGCTGGATGAATCTTCATGTCTAAGTCCAGGATTTAATCTGAATAGCGCCTTTCCTTTATTTGATTTTAGGCTTAAGTAAAGGAATTAGAAAATGCTGTTGTTTGCCCAGTCTCCAGCAATGAGTTAAATCTTTCCAGTTCTGAATATAAAGTGTTTTAGTATCCTTTTACCCTTTAATGTTATCATGTGGGAATTGTTTTTATAAATGCTTATGTACCAGGCAGAGTACAATGAATTATTTTAAGTGCCCATAAATTAGAAAGTGCAGAATTGATTGTAATGACTTGGTTCTAATGCATCTTAAAAAGTTAAGGAAGATCTAGAAATTAGGACAGACGCTTGAGAGCAAATGACATCCATTGCCTTGAATTTCCTGTGACAGCTCATTACATTCGGAAGTAACTATTCATAGGAATGGTGAAATTCTTCAGAGCCTGAGAAACACAGTCTGGCCACTTAAAAGCCTCGTGGGTCCAGTCCCATCAAGCCAGGAACCACCCCGAGGAGAGGAGCCTTCACTTCCCACAGTCAGTGAAGAGACATTCAGGCTGTTTCCAGACACGCACCCACGTCTTTTCACGCTAGATCCCTGCAGCTGATGAATCCTTGAGCCTTGAGAGGAGAAACTGTGCAACTGGGTGTGACCTTGTCTCAGTACACCCCCGTGCCTCTCCCCTGCCTCCCCAGCACCTGCTGTCCCCTCGGCTCCAGCCATTTAGAGCGGCCACCCTCTGTCCCCCGGAAGGGCTCCGTCGTACTCTGTTAGAGGACAGGATTGCTCCTCCAGCATCTTGCTGTTTTCTGGTCAGGTCAGTGGGTAAGCACAGCCCTGCTGACCTGACCAAGCCCAAACCAGCATCGCCAGTCTGGCTGGTAGGTTGGCCCCCTGGCTTCGAGGTGCAGAGGGGCACTTGTTTTCCTCAGAGGGCAGCATAAGTAGGTGTTGAGGGCTCTCCGGCCAGGATGCCTGCCACATTTGCTCTCTTGCTGTGCTACTTAACTGCTCTGTGATCTCGAGTAAGCGATTTGGCTTCTCCCTAGCCTTGGTTTCTGCATCTGTGAAATGGGAACAATAATAGTACTGTGCCCACCTCCTAACGCCGTGAGGATCAAATAAGATGATAAGCACAAAGAGCTCAGAAGAATGTGTGACACACAGTAGAGGCCCTCTTATCATTCATACCTACAGAGACCTGCTGCCAATCTGATATTTGTGACAAGATGGGAAGGTCCAGGGAGCCAGATTTTCCTGCCTGACTCTGGGTAGTAGCTCTCTGCCCTGCCAGCGTCACTGCTTCTCTTCTTTCCTTTGTGGGTGGGGTGGCAAAAGGCAAGAGATGTTAGGCAGCGAGGGGGGTCCCTGAAGCTGCCCCATCCCAACCTGACGACTGTCTTTCTCTTTGCTCAGGCCGCAGACATGGTTTTGGTCAACTGATGTTTGCAGATGGTGGCACCTACCTGGGTCATTTTGAGAATGGGCTCTTCAATGGCTTCGGGGTACTGACCTTCTCAGATGGCTCAAGGCGAGTACTGGGTCATTCCTTTCTCAGCTTTGATAGTGATAAATAGCTGGTCAGACCTGAGATGTCCCAGGTCCTCTGAAAACAGTCAAGGAGGAAGCAGTTCTTTTATTAGTTACTTTATAAATAGATCTAAAATTTGAAAAGGCGTGTCGCTGAGCGACCTTCCACCCCACTGCCATTCTCTTCTGTTATCTCCTTGAAATTAGAGCCTCACATCACACTTGCTCTCTGGCCCGTCTCTGCCGGTTGGGAGTGGGGCAAGTGGGGGCAGGGTGGAACTTGCTCCTTGGCATTAATAAGGAACACTTACTGGGCGCCTGGGTGGCTCAGCTGGTTGAGTGTCTGACTCTTGGTTTTGGCTCAGGTCATGATCTCATGGTTTATGAGATTGGGTCCCGCAGCAGGCTCCACACTGACAGCATGGAGCCTGCTTGAAAATTGTCTTTCTCCCTCTCTCTGTCCCACCCTTGCTCATTCTCTCTCTCTCTCTCTCTCTCTCCCTCTCTCTCTCTCTCAAAATAAATAAATAAACAACACTTATTGGTAGCTGCTTCATGCAGTTAACCTGGACTGCCCACTACCCCTCTAAAGGCTAACGTGTCGTGTTTCTGCAGGTACGAGGGGGAGTTTGCCCAGGGCAAGTTTAACGGCGTTGGAGTCTTCATTCGACATGACAACATGACATTTGAAGGGGAATTTAAAAATGGCAGAGTGGATGGTTTTGGTAAGTCACAGCCCACCAGGATGGGTGACTGGGGGGAGCATCATACGGGCGGAGGGACACCTTGTCAGCTGTAGTGCTTTTGTGGGTGTCCAGCCATCCAGAGTGACCGGGCCCTCACTCCTATTCATCGAGCGCGTGGACTGCGCTCCAGAGCAGACCTGTGAGTCCTCCTCACGGCTTGGCATCAGGCTGCTCCCTGAGTCACTAACGCCCTCGTCCATCCCGAATTTTCTCTGTCCCCCTCCAAGGCCTGCTGACTTTCCCCGATGGTTCTCATGGAATACCTCGCAACGAAGGCCTGTTTGAGAACAACAAGCTGCTGCGGCGTGAGAAGTGTTCCGCAGTCGTGCAGCGGGCCCAGAGCGCCTCCAAGTCCGCCAGAAATCTCACTGCCTGACGGGGCGTCGTGCGCCAGCTGACAAGTACTGGGTAAAGCAAAGGCCCCGTTACTCACTCAAGGTGAACAGATGTACCGGCTGTGAGAGGACATGAGGATGCCCGCAGAGATCAGAAGCCTTGGGACGCCCCCGCACCCGCCAGGCAGGGATTCCATCACAGAATTCTGAGGACTCGGGCCCCGCTGCCCACAGCAGGGTCACCAGTTCTCTTTCCTTCTCTCACTTGTTGGTATTCTGTGTCCCTAACACCTTGGGTTGCCCAGTGCAGACCTGCCTCTCCTTGATTTCCTGCCAAGCGGGGCAGAGCCTCTTCGTTCCGCCTGTATTTGGGGCAGTTGATCCCAGCCCCAAATTAGGGCTAATGCTTTGTGCCCCTCCGGAGAAACAGGGAGAGAGGCAGGGGTGGCTTAGGCAGTTTAGCAGTCCTGTGAAAGCCACGGCCAGAGCTTTTCTGCGTGTCCCCCCGCCGCCTCCCCATTTGCTGCTGGTCGACTTCATGGCTCCAGGCCTCCCCCTTTGTCTTACCAGACTGCTATTTGTGTCTGCTTATTCCCCCTGTGAAGGGTTTGGTAAGAGTGCTGTTTCCCTGTCCCTTGACTTTATAAGCTGTCTTCCTTACCTGAGTTCCAGCAGCTAATCTGTTCCCTTTTTTGTGCCTCTCCTTTCTTAGATGGGACAGGATCCCTTCTGGGGATAGTCAAGACACTGATGTAAAGAGTCACCTTAGGACTTGTACTTTTTAGTTACTCCAGGGTGAAGGGCAGACATCCCTGGCCCATTTCAGGCCCTATCATGGAGTAATTGAATCCTTAGGGATGGCTTGGGCTGACACAGCCCCTTCCCAGTGGACTAGGAGGTCAGACCCACCTCAACCCCTTGGGGTTTGGGTAGAATTGGACCCATTCTAGGACTGCAGTGAACCAAAAGAGAATTTGGCTCCCTGCATTTGGTCCACTGTTTACTCTTCCACCATGAGCTTGGCCATCAGGCCTGGGAGGTCAGATCTTGACCGATAGGATCCCTATGTAGTTCATCATGGAGGCCCCCCAATTATCCTGTGACCCAGACATGCCCAGCCCACTTCCAGTCCCTTATCCTCACACTGAATGTCTCCTCAACAGCAGACTGTGGTGGCAATTATAGCCGTGTGCCTCCATGTATTCTCTGAGTTGTACTGTAGAAACAAGTGTTTATGAGGAATAAACAAATCACCAGAACTGCCTATACTTCATCACTTTACTCTTGCTCTGCATCCTCATGAATCAACCCATTTGCTGTTTCTAAAAGTTAATCACAGATGGGGGCTTAGTACCGACATTGCACACTTTACTACATAGTACCTAATTCTCAAGACCTCTGCAGGGTAGGGGCATTTTGTTTTTAATCAGACAGACTCAGGTTGCCCAAACTAGGAAGTGGCAGAACTGAGTGGGATTTGTCTCTCAGTCTTTCTGATTCCACATCACTTTCTACTGTATCTCTTGCCCGGAGCGTCAAGAGTACCCACGTCCTGAGACCAGTTATTGTCACACCTGCTGGGTTACCTCGGGCAGGTCAACTCCTGCTGGGGTTTCCCTTTTTCTGCAACAAGTAGAGTAATCCTTCCCCAGCTGAGCTAATGTGCAACATTCACCTGCCATGCTAACCCCTTTTACACACACGATCTTACATAGCCCGGAGAGAAAGGGACTGTTACTATCCCCAAATTACAGATCAGATTGGGCAGCGAAGTAGCTGTCCAAGGTCCCCAGACCATAAATGGCAGCTCTAAGAACTTAAATGCAGGCCTGCTTAATTTAAGCCCAGAGGTTGAGTGCTTTTACCAGTGTACTAGCCAGCCTCCCGAGCCCTAATTTTTTGCCCCATTCCTTAAGCTAGATTCTCCGCTGAGCCCAGATCTGCCAGACTTTGCCTGTGAGAAGAGCCCAAGTGCTAAGCCCCAAGCCTCAGTACCATCCAGATGGCGGATTTCAGTTGAAGATTCACACCTTCCCTCTAGCCTCTGTCCTAAACAAGAATCTGTTTACCTTCCTTTTCAGCCAGAGTAATTTTTAAAAAATTCATCCCTGGTTTACTGCCACTAGTCAAGTATCACTAAAAGTTAAACATTTTTGGAGAAAGCAACCTTTCTGATTAATGGGCTACATGTTTCTAAAATATCTTAGTTGAACTTTTTTGCCTCCTGCCTCCCACTCAAAACTTCAACTAAGCCTTTCCTCTAGGCCACTGCTAATCTAATACCTATGTTTGCTGAGTATTGTTAAGGCCTCTCTCAAAGCTGAGAAGGCCTTGACAAGTTTAATCGCCTCAGGGCGCCTGGGTGGCTCAGTCAGCTAAGTGTCAGAGTTCAGCTCAGGTTCCTGAGTTTGGCTTATGGTTCCTGAGTTCAAGCCCCACATCTGGGCTCTCTGCTGTCAGTGCAGAGCCTGCTTCAGATCCTCTGTCCCTCCCCCCTCTCTGTCCCTCCCCACCACACGCTTCCTCTCCTCTCAAAAATAAATAAACTTAAAAAAAGTTAAATTGCCTCTAGGAAGGTTCTTGACATCTAGGCAGGAAACCTAAGGCTTGCTTAGCAGTGAAGTGTCAATTTTTACATAGCCACACTGTTTTAACTTACTCAACTTTATTGCAAGAACAAAATATTATTTTTAACAATAAAAGCACAGTGCCTACAGGCAAGAGGATGGCCAGGTCTCAGGCCAAGTCTTCTTCCCTAATGTTTCAGACCTAGGTTAGCTAGAAGTCTCCTAGAATGTAACATTTATCCACCAGGTGTCATTATTTACCAATTCTGGTAAATCACTGGGCTGGGTCTGTGCTCTCTAGTTAAGATCAAGGCTAGAGATAAGAATATGAGATGATCAAAATGGGTTTAGGAAAGAGCGCTGTGTCTGGAATGCAGACGGGGTGGGGGTGGGGTTGGATTTCAAAGGCTAGTGATGCTTTTCTGATCAGGTTTCCTAACCCACCACTTTCCCTGGAAGGAGTCAGAACTTGGGTTCTTAAGAATAGCCCGGGCTCTGTGCTGCATGTGCTGGGCTCAGGTGTATACCCCAAGTCTCAGCGGTCTTCCCATCAGTAAGATACATGACCTTCCTTGCACCTGGTTGCCCCCCCCGTTCTTCCCCTCTGGCTCCTAGTCACATGTCCTGGGGCACAGGAAAGCACTTGCTCCTTCCCAGACTGAAGGTCTCTAGAGAGCCAGAGTTCAGGATACAAATGCCAGCAGTCATAGGACTATGAAAATAGGAAGTGGGTGTGCACAGCAGAGCCTGGTCAGAGGCTACCTGCAAGGCTGAACTAGGGAAACAGGCCCATGTGCCTCTTCAGCTCCAGGTACAAGGCAGGAAGACGAGATGGGCTCAGGCCAGGCATGTCCTCTCCTTGCTCTCAGAGCCAGCCATTACTGGTGAAATCCATACGCAGCGCCTCCTCATCCGTGGGGCTTAGCTCCTGTAAGGGGGCGCGGCAGGGGCCTCCGTAGTAGCCAAACCAGTCCATGGTTTTCTTCAGCCCGGGGATCCCAAAGCGCCGGGTCACCTGTGAAGCAGGGCCTGTTAGAAGAAACTGGGGAATCCCTGCCCACACATGTCTGGGATCCAGACACGTGTCACTCTCAGAAAGTTAAGGTTCCCACCCTCCTCCCCTCGTAAAGTAACTTTTTGTTTTTAACGTTTATTTATTATTGAGAGACAGAGAGACACAGAGGGTGAGCAGGGGAGGGGTAGAGAGAGGGGGAGACTTAGAATCTGAAGTAGGCTCCAGGCTCTGAGCTGTCAGCACAGAGCCCAATGAGGGGCTCGAACTCACAAACTGAGAGATCATGACCTGAGCCGAAGTCTGTCGCTTAACCGACTGAGCCACCCAGGCGCCCCCCTTTGTAAAGTAACTTTATCAAATCTGTGACACCAGGGTAGATTGGAAATCCGGATTGAGAGACCAGAAGGCAGGTCAGCAGTAGAGAACACGATGCCAAAAATTCAGATTAAGGAAGGAAGTCACCTCCTCTAGTTTTAGGGGTAAAATCCACCCCATTGGGGAGAAAAGTGGCATTTGGTCATCAAGCTGGGATGCAAGAAGATAGCAATACTTTGGGCCTGGGCACTAGATCATCACAGGTCTGCAGCCCAGGTTCCAGGAACCAGTTCCCAGGCCTGGTGTGCCCTGGGAGTCAGGAAGGGGAAGGGTGTGTGAGAACTTTAGGCATAGTCCAGACTTTGGCCCTGCAGCAGGGACCCCCACCCACCCATAGCACCTCGCTGACCCCAACTCTGAAAAACAACGCATCAGTTGCCCTGACAAGTTTCACTGTGTAACCTTATATCACGAACTTACTATATCTGAGCAAGTTCTGTCTAAAAAAATGAGGGGGCTGGACAACATGATCTCTAAAGTGTTACCCATTGTCATGAGGGACCTAAAGCTATTGTCATAACTTAAAATCATGCATGGGGTCTTACAGAAAATGAATTATCGAGCTTCTTGGCTTTTGGCATAGCAACTGGTTATTTCATGCTGATTAGAAGTGTTAGAAGACTCTTTGACTACCCAAAAACTAAGAATGTAATCATTACTTAATAAAGTTTTATTTGAAGGGAAGTTAAAACCTTAGAAGGGTGGGCTTCACGAAGAGTAAAATAATAAAAGGGGTTTCTTGGGGTAAAAAAGTTGAGAGCCACTGATGAATGACTGACTAGTAACTATTTACCACTCGACGCCAGGGAATTTTTTCTTGGAATGAGTGACAAGCCACCCTCCTCCTAAGCCTGGCCTCAGCCATGATGTTCTAATAACCTGGGCTTTTCACCCAAAACCTGAGCGGGGTGGGAAAGACCTAGGAGAGAGGATAGAAACAAGAAGTACCTAGAGAAAAGTCTTCGTCCACCATAGGTGTATAAGATCTCAGAGTTGCCCCCTCCTCAGACCCACAGAAAGAATTGAATGCTTTGGTGTGTAAAGAGCATGGAAAGTCCTAAATATAGCCAGGGCAGGAGGCCGGCTGGGTGGGAAGGCGGAGGAAGGACATTGTGTTCAAGCAGGGCAATAGGGTGACATCAAGCCGCTCCTGGGGTGGCTGAGCCCACAGCCCAGGCAGCAGAAAGGTGTTCCAGGCATTCCTGAGTGTGTGCCCAGAGTTGGCACAGGAGGAGGCACAGAGTGGAGAGTAAGGCAGGATGGCATGCAGAGAGCTAGGACGGTAGCAAACATCCTCTCTTCCCAAGGGGCCGCCCGCTGCTTCATCTGTAGAACGAGGGAGAGGACAACACCGACCCCACGTCACAAGAGTCATACGAGAAAAATGCCACTGTGAGACCCGATCCCAGGAGACCTAAAAGTTACCCCTTTTCCTGTCCTGGGGGAATGCAGCTTCTGGGACCGACTCTCCTGCAGGTGGGTGGGAGTGGACAGCAGAGGTCCCACCCCAGTGGCATGTCCAGTACACAAAGGACAGTGTGTTCCCTGATGGCCCTCACTTCTGCAGTTCTTCCACCCTCTGAATAGACTATCCTATCCCAGGAGGACCGTCACATTCAGGAGACTCGTGCTTGCCTCCCCAGCTGTCCCTTCTCTAACTCTGAGTGAATCTGCCCCTTGGAGGTAAACCTATAAGCCGTGAGGGAGATCTAGAGCCCACCCCCCACTTTACCCAAACAAAACATTACCCGCTTAGCCTGGGACTACCAGCTCAGATACAAAACTTAAGGGAATGCCAAAGAAATCAGTCATCAAGGTAAGTAATATTTAGTGCCATATTTTTTAAAAAATCAAAACCGATGCAAGAAAAAAAATCCATAAATGAACAAAGTGTCAGTGTTTTAAACAAAGACCAGATCCAACAGACCCATGCCCTGCCACATGTAACCTGAGGCAAAAGCAAACGCGGGCCCTTCTATACATGTGTTGTGCATTTTTCATTGGTTCATTTTTTTTTCTAGGAGTAGATGCAGAAAAACAAATTTTTGATGAGGTTGTTTCTATTCAAGCTGGGAAAGCAAAATTATAATAAATTATGTTTTTAATATATATAATACTTAAAACTAGAAGAAGGATGTTTTAATATACTTACTTTTTAATTTTTCAAATTTTTTTTCAAATAGTTTAATGTTCTACAGGGAGGGATTACCATTTAGAAAAATACTTAGAGGGCTGGCTCAGAGCCTACAACTCTTGATCTCAGGGCTGGAGAAAAGAAAGGAAGGAAAGAAGGAAGGAAGGAAGGAAGGAAGGAAGGAAGGAAGGAAGGAGAAAGAAAGAAAGAAAGAAAAGAAAGAAAGGAAGAAAGAAAGAAACTTAGAGTTTCCACTTTCAGGAAGAGGGAATAAATGTACTTTGCCCTATTCCTCCCAACAAATATAACTAAAAAACCTTGCACATTATATAAAAACAAACATGAGACTCCAAAAGGTAGAGAGAAAGAAGATGAACTAGGGACTTCAGGACCCAAGGAACACAGCAGTAAGTTCCCTGGCCTCCACTTGAATTTGAAGCAGCCGGCGATGCTGAAATGCATTCAATGGGTACAGATAATAAAAGCTCCCAAAAAAGCCTGTTCACTCAAGCCAAGGACCAAGAAGTTGCAGCCCAGCAAGATGGAAAACTTTTAGGCCATCACCACTCTGCTCCAGCCAAGTATCTCAGAAAAAAACTATAGCCCTACCCCCACCCAGGCTAGCAAAGGTTGAATTGGAAGCCAGAACTTCTACCCCCCACTTTACCCCCTCCACAACAGATGTTTTCAGCAGAGGCCCAAGGAGGAAAGTCAGAACTTTTCACACCACCGCCCACACTTAGGAAGCCACTCCCCCCAGACATATTTGCAAAGTCAGTGGAGGCCAGGTGGGAAGCAGTAAGGAAGCATTCCTACCCCTTCAGGTCAGGGAGGTGTCAGTGGAGGCCAAGGGCAGAGGTGTACTTTTAAAAACCTCCCCTCAAAAGAAATTTCCAGGTCCAGATGGCCTCACTGGAGAATTCTAAAAATGTTTAGGGAAGATTTAACACCAATTCTACACAGTCCCTTCCAGAAAATAGAAGAGGAGGGAATACTTCCCAGTCAACTGATGAAGCTATTATTACCCTGATACCAAAATCAGACAAAGTGCCAAAAAAAGGGGAAAACTACATACCAATATCTCCTATGCATAGACAGAAAAATCTTCAACTAAGAATTAGCAAATGTAACTCAGCAACATATGAACAAGTTACACACCATGACTATGTGGGGTTTATTCCAGGAATGCAAGTTTGGTTCAATATTAGAAAATTATCCATGTAACTCACCGTATCAGCAGCCTAAGAGGAAAAACAATCACATGATCATATCAATCAATGAAGAAAAAGATCTGACAAAATTCAATACCTTCTGCAAAACCACACAGACTTGATTACTGTAGGTATATAATAAATCTTAAAATCAAGGGCTCCTGGGTGGCTCAGTCGGTTAAGCGTCTGACTCCGGCTCAGGTCATGATCTCATGGTTCGTGGGTTCGAGCTCCACGTCAGGCTCTGTGCTGACAGCTCGGACCCTGCTTCAGATTCTGGGTCACCCTCTCTCTCTGCCCTTCCCCTGCTCACACTCTGACACACTCTTTCTCAAAAATAAACATAAAATAAAAATTTTTTTAAATCTTAAAATCAGTAGACTAATTCTTCCCACTTTGTTATTTTTTCCCAAAATTGTTTTAGCTAGTTTTTAATTCCTTGGCCTTTCATATAAACTTTAGAATAATTTTGTATGGTTTTACAGAGGAATAGATAGACATAGATAATGGAAGCAACAGAGAACCCAGAAATAGAACCACACAAATATGCCCAACTGAGTTCTGACAAAGGTGCAAAAGTAATTCAGTGGAAGAAAGATCATCTTTTCAATATTGGAGCAAGTGAATATCCAGAAGCGAAAAGAAAAACAAAACAAACAAAAAAACCCTCCACCTAAGTCTCACACATCATACAAAAATTAACTCAAAATGGGTCATGGACTTTTAAAACTATAAAACTTTTAGGAAAAACAGGAGAAAATCTTCACCATCTAGTGCTAGGAAAAGTCTTCTTAGAGTTGACACTAAAAGCATAAATACAAATAAAAATATTGATAAATTGGACTTCATCAAAATTAAAAATTTTTGTCCCGCAAAAAACCTGTTAAGAGAATGACAAGGGGCATATGGGTGGCTCAGGAGGTTAAGTGTCTGACTCTTCGTTTTGGTTTAGGTCATGATCTCATGGTTCGTGAGTTTGAGCTCCATGTTAGGCTCTTTGCTGACAGTGCAGGGCCTGCTTGGGATCCTCTCTCTCTCTCTCTCTCTCAAAATAAACAAATAAACTTAAAAAAAAAAAAAAAGGAATGACAAGACAAGCTACTGACTCAGAGAAAATATTTGCAAACCACATACCTCACAGAGGACTGGTATCTAAAAGATATAAAGAAAGAACTTCCAAAATTCAACAGTAAAAAAAAAAAAATCCAATCATAAAATAGGCAAGAGACATAAACAGACATTTAATTTAAGAAGATATAGGGGTGCCTGGGGCTCAGGCGGGGCTCAGTCGGTTAAGTGTCTGATTTCGGCTCAGGTCATAATCTCATGGTTTGTAAGTTTGAGCCCCATGTTGGGCTCTGTGCTGACAGCTCAGAGCCTGGAGCCTGCTTCAGATTCTGTGTCTCCCTCTCTCTCTGCCCCACCCTGCTCGCTCTCTCTCTCTCTCTCTCTCTCTCTCAAAAAATAAATATTGAAAAAAAAATTTTTTAAGAAGATATACAGATGGTGGGACAGGACAAAAAGAAGATATAGAGGTGGCAAATAAAAACATGAAAAGATGTTCAATAGCATTAGCTATCAGAGAAATGCAAATTGAAAGCACAATGAAGTGTTACAACACACCTATCAGAATGGCTAAAATGTTTTAAACAGTAGTCACAGTGCCTAAAGCTGGTAAAGATGCAGAGAAAATGAGTCAGTCATACATTTACACTGATATAAATGTAAAACACTCCGAAAAACATTTTGGTAGTTTCTTAAAAAACTAAACATGCAATCATCATATGACCTACCAACTGTGTATTTATCCCAGAAAAATGAAAATTTATGGTCACGCAAAAGCTTGTACATGAATGTTCACAGCAACTTTTAATAGGCCCTAACTGGGGCGCCTGGGTGGCTCAGTCAGTTAAGTGTCTGACTTCGGCTCAGGTCATGATGTCTCAGTTGTGATTCGAGCTCTGAGTCCGGCCCTGTGCTGACAACTCAGAGCCTGGAGCCTGCTTCAGATTCTGTGTTTCTCTCTGCCCCTCCCCCATTTGCACTCTGTATCTCTCAAAAATAAACAAACATTAAAAAAAAATAAAATAGAAAAAAATGGTCCCAAACTGGAAACAATCTAGTTGTCCTTCAACAAGTGAATGGTTACACAAGCTATGGTATGGCTGTACCATGAAACACTATTCATCAATAAAAAGGAATGGGCTATTGCCCCAGGCAACAACTTTGAATCTGCACGGAATTATGCTGAGTGAGGAAAGCCAATTGCAACAGGTTATATACTCTGGGGCGCCTGGGTGGCTGAGTCAGTTAAGCATCCAACTTCAGTTCAGCTCATGATCTCGCGGTTTATGGGTTTGAGCCCCACGTAG
The DNA here is from genome assembly GCF_022079265.1 of Lynx rufus. NCBI lineage: Eukaryota > Metazoa > Chordata > Mammalia > Carnivora > Felidae > Lynx > Lynx rufus. The sequence continues at coordinate 37,965,402 of NW_025814825.1, read as the reverse complement.
GGCTCTGTGCTGACCGCTCAGAGCCTGCTTGGTATTCTGTCTCCCTCTCTCTGCCCCTCCTCCGTTATGCTCTCTCTTTCTCAAAAATAAATAAATAAACATTTTTTTTTTTAAAAAAAAGGTTATATACTCTGAATCCATTCACATAGCAGTCTTGAGCTGACAAAACAATAAAAACAGTGAACGTATTTGTGGTTGCCAGGAGTTAAGGACAGGATGGAGGTAGGAGGTGAGTAGATGTAACCATAAAAACATAACATGAAAGATCCTTCTGGTGATAAAAATACTCTGTATCTTGACTGTACCAATGTCAAAATCCTGGTTGTGATATTGTACTTTAATTTTGTGAGATGTTCCATTGTGGGAAACTAGAGGACAGGTACATGGACTCTCTTGTATTATTTCTTACAACTTCATCTGAATCTACAGTTATTTCATAATTAAAAGTTTAATTTAAAATATAGAGGGGCGCCTGGGTGGCTCAGTCGGTTTAGCGTCCGACTTCAGCTCAGGTCATGATCTCTCGGTCTGTGAGTTTGAGGCCCGTGTTGGGCTCTGTGCTGACAGCTCAGGGCCTGGAGCCTGCTTCAGATGCTGTGTCTCCCTCTCTCTGTGCCCCTCCCCCACTCATGCTCTGTCTCTGTCTCTGTCTCTCTCTCTCTCTCTCTGTCAAAAATAAAATAAAACATTTAAAAAATAAAAAAATAAAATAAATAAAATAAAAAATATATACAAACGTGTCTATAGGAACACACATTTTCCTTCCTGCCTCAGACTCCAGTGTGGCTCTGAACAGCACTGCCTGGCTCTTGACAGGCATTCCACCTTGGCTCTTCTCCTTGACTTGCCCAATATGGAATTGGGGTACACCGTCTGACTGCAGAATAGATTTTTTTAAATGTTTATGTATTTATTTGGAGAGAGAGAGAGAAAGAGAGTGAGAGCATGAGCACGTGTGAGCAGGGGAGGGCCAGAGAGAGAGAGAGGGAGAGAGAGAGAATCCCAAGCAGGCTCCATGCTTTCAGGGTAAGGCCTGATGCGGGGCTCAAACTCACGAACCATGAGATCATGACCTGAGCTGAAATCAAGAGTCGGATGCTTAACTGACTGAGCCACCCAGATGCCTCAGAAATAGACTATTTGAAGACAAAACTCTCCTGGGAAATCTGGGCTCTGAATGCCTCCAGCCTTCCAACTCCTTTATTCCCAATCATTCTGTTTTCCAGGATTTGGCCCTTTATAAAGCTGATGGAAAGGCCCACGGCTCACTCTTTCTAGGCACTGCATCTCTAAGCAAGGTCCCAGGATTACTTATGTCACCACAATCAGCCAAGATGTTTGTTTCAAGGCTTATTCCTGGGCCTAAAGGATTAGAATTTTAACTAGCACCCTAGATGAATTCCAATGCAACCAATAGGGCTCAACTTTGTCTGAAGTCATGATTTTCTGGAGAGGCACAAGGAGTTCCCACACTGGGATATTCTCTAAAAGGACTTTCTGAAAGGGAAGAGGCTAAGTGGGGACCCCTGTGCCTGCCTTGGCTCCTGCTCCAGTGAGGACACAGACACCCCCCCTCCCCCCACCCCGTGCCTTGGGGCCATTGGCTGGGAACTCACCGCAGTGTTTGGCTCAATGAGGCGGTGCTGCAGCTTCTGGGCATCTTCCCATTGCCCTGTGAGGCAGAGTCGCTCCAGCTGGCACACCTGAGCCCCCAGGACATTGGCCAGGGCACACACGCCCCCCACAGCTCCTGCCCCAGAGTAAGATGCAGAACATCAGCCAGAGCCTCTTCTCACAGACAATGTCAGACCCTGGTCCCCAGCACCCCTTATTCTGGGGAGAGAGGATGTGGATTTCTGTGCCACTGGCCGGCCATGTCAAAGGCATGCTCTGTGAGTCCACAGAGAACAGATTTCCAGAGAGAAAAGCTGCCAGCATATTTGAAGTAGAATCCCACAGGCTGAAGGTCAGGGAACAGAGCCTGAGGCTAACCTGAGAACAGTTCCTTCCGTGCACCCCCCCCCAATACACCTCCCAGAGTAAAGTCCCACCTGCCACTTGACACCTCCATGATCCTCTAATAGCCCCCTGACTCATCCGTGCGGGAAGGGGGTGGAGTGGACGGGAAGCCTTTGCTCTTCTGAAATCTTATTCCCCCCAGTGAATTCAGCCTGGGACAGTGCTGGGGATAGGGGGCAGTGGAAAGAGCTCTGGACACAGTCAGGAGACCAGGCATTTCCTCCCATTGGTTGCATGAACTTGCACAAGTCATAGACCTCCCGGTCCTCTTTGTTCTTATCTGGGCAATGAAAACGGGCTGGCTGTGATCTCAGGAGGCCCTGCCACTCTGCCAGCCTGGGATGTGATTCTAAGTCTAGTTAGGAGTGGCCTCAAGACTGGAGAGTGAGAAATTTGGAATGAGCTTATATAGCTGCCATTTACTGATCCCCACTCTGTGCCAGGCACTATGCAGACACGGGGCCAATGCTCTCAAATTCTTGTAACACCCCTCTGCTTTAGAGGGTAGAAGTTCAGCCCAGAGAGGTTGAACACCTTGCCGGGCGGTACCCAGTACATGGCAGAGCTGAGATTCCAACTCACATCCCCGAGCCTCCAGAGCCTGTGCTCTTTCCAGCTGCCCCCCTCAGGAACGAGGCTTCAATTGGTCCCCTCTTCTGCCATTGCTCTATAGAGACTGTGACGTGGCAGAGGAGAGATGTGCAAGGTCCTAGACAATAAGCCAAAGTCTGTGGAGACCAGAAAAAAGGAATGGGCATTGCCCTCTGCAGCACCAGAAAAGTAACTCAGATCTGCACTTGCTGAGGCTTCAGCCGAAGGGAGAAAATGCTTCTTCTCCTCCCCCTTGAGGGCTTAAAACCAACCCGAACCCAAGCACCTTGACCCACAACAGACAAGCTCATTTGGTCCAATGGTGACATTCCCGGGACCTTGAACTGGAACAGAATCAGGCAGCTGAAGGTCCCTGGCCCATTCCTACAGGACTGACAGTTCCTTCCGGCCTAGCACCCAGGTGAGAGGAAGCCAGACTCCCGGATGAGAGGAGAGGCCCTAAGGCCTGTGTCCTCAGAGAATGATTTACAAGGTGAGATCAGAGGAGCTAAGTCTGTTACCGAAGCACCGAGCTCAGGACTTAGAACAGCAGGCATCCCTGCTACAGACCAAGGATGGTACAGAGCCACCCTCTTCTGCCCAAGAAGGTCACTCGTAAGCACCCAATATTGAGACTTCTGAGGTTTCCAAGCAGACAGGCTGGCAAAGGGCCCCCTGCAGACCCAGACGCAGCCTGCATGGTTTCTCCCAGCACACCCAGGGTGGTGGGGGTGGGTGGGCACGGGTCCTGGGTGTACCACCCATGACGGTGTGAGAGCGGCGGGAGGCCTACCCACGGCATAGCTGGCCAGCAGGAAGCCAGCCGATCCAGCCAACACCTGGAAATCCTGCCTCCCGGTCTTGTGAACAATCAGCCCCATCCTGGTCACCTGCAACAGCAAACCCGGGTGAGAGCTGCACCCAGAGCCTCAATACCAACGGAGAAGGGGGCTGAGCGAGGGTGGGAGGAGAGCCCAGGCCCCAGAGAGCCGCCCCAGAACTCAGACAAAGCCCCAGAGAGCCCACACGATGGAAAGAACCCAAACAGGAGCCCAGGACTGGAGCGGGTTCCAGAGCTGCCCTGAAGTCGCTAGCACAGGAGAAGAGGAAGGAGCCCCAGCCAGAAGCTGCTGCCACTCACATCGCCACCACTGTCCTTGATGCCCACGATGTTTGGGTGCTGGGAAAGCGTGACCACCGCATCCACCGGCAGGTCCAGCCCCGTGTTGGCTGGGACGCTGTAGAGCACCACAGGAATCGGGGAGAGGTCAGCGACCTGCGAGAGGCAGAGAAGAGGGGAGAGGCAGAGGGCAGCTGCCCCAGGCCCGCCACCAGCCCACCACCACCAGCTCCGGGCCTGGGGCGCTACGGGACCCCTGGACAGGCCTACCTCCTGGACTAGAAGTCACAGTGCCACGTGCCCTGCTTGTAAGCAATTGATGAGTAATATTTCATGAGTGCTTTCTGTGTGCCAAGCTCAGTTCTAAGTCCTCTATATTCTGATGGAACTTAGTCCTCACAACAACCCTGTGAGGAAGACACCATCATTCCGACCATCTGAGAGGGGAGGAAACAGCAACACAGTGTGGCCGGGCCAGTGGCCCGGCACCAGGTGGCGGCTAGTGCCTGGGGACATCCCTCCCGTCCCACAGGTGTCATTCATGGAAGTAGGCTCACCCCTTGGCCCCTGGCCTCTCTGCCTCCTCTCCCCAGGCAGTCTCCTCTCCTCGTCCAGCCTTCCCTTGGTCCCAGGCCCCAAACCCATGCCCAGCCCTCACACCCTACCTTGGTGTAGTGGTGAATGAGGGCGGCGCTGCTCATGCGGCCACGATAGAAGCAAGGGGTCACCACGATGGCGGCGTCAGCCCCAACCTGGGCCATGCTCACAGTCATCTCCACCGTGGCTTGAGTGGCTGCAGGAGGAAAGAGGGAGTCTTCCCTGTAGGCCATGGAGGGTGAGAGCAGGAGGCAGAAGGGCAGGGCTAGGACCCTGGGGCAAGCAAGGGGGGCAGAAGGGAAGGAACCAGCAGGCTGAACCAGCCCCAGGGCCAAGGAGCCTGGCTTCCCACCCCAGGCACCCCCAAGTACCCCTAGGGCCCAGAGCATTGTGGCCTCACACTCGCAGCCAGAGCCAGCTAGCAGCAGTTTGTCCTTGGGCATGGCCTGGCGGACTCGGCTCACCACCTCCAGCCTCTCGATGCTGGTCAGGAAGGGGAACTCGCCATTGGAGCCCTGCACCACGAAGCCTGATGAACAACCAGGATATTGGTGTTACACTCACACAGGTTCCTACCTCCCAACACCATAGCTTTGCGCGTATCTCCTTCTCATCTTTGTCCTGAGGCAGGCAGAATGTTTCACCCAGTTGCGGTCACAGTGTCCACACCGTTTTTCTTTGTGTTAATGAAATGTGTCAGCTATACCCCAAAGAATCGATGATAATGTAACCCACAGGTGCGTACCCAACAGTCATGGCAACCCTCCCCTATCACGTTTTTCTTCCTCCTCTAACCGTCCTGACTCAGGTGCTATTGTTCCCACTCAAGTCTTATACCCTAAGACATACATATGGACCCATAAACAACATATAACAGTTGTGGCCATTTTAAACTGTATAGAAATGGAATCAAGATCATACAACCTCCTGCAGTCTGCTATTTTTGCTCAAGATTATGCTGTGAGCTTTGTCCATAGCAGCGCACAGTTCTGATTCATTCATTTTAACGGCTACAGAATATTCTATTTGAAGTCAGACTACAATTTACTTTTCATTTTCCCTCCGAGGACACTTAGAATGTTTCCTTAGTTTTGCTATTACAAACAATGCTGAAACAACCATGTTCTACAGTCTTCTGTGCCCATGTCTGAGCTTCTCCACGGTTTCTTTAGGTTTGTAATTGCTGCGTCACACATATGTGCATTTTCACATGCCAAACATCTCTCTCATTAGCCAGTTCATACCCCATCAGCACATAGAAGAGTCTGTTAGTGTTCATCCGTGTCAACACCGGGTATTGTCAGAATTAATATTTGCCAGTTTTCTGGGTGAAAAGTGGGTTGAAAGTGGGCAAAAACACGTTTTCCTGTTTTATTGATCATGTGAGAAGTTTCTAACATCACCAGGTAAGGTGTCAACTCTTTTTTATAAATCCATGAGAGACCAGGAGATTTGATGCTGTTTGACTGAATCCGAAGGGAAGGTTAGTAAAACCATCCTCCTCTCCGCTTTTTCATTTAACTCTCTCTACCTTCTTCTTCCTCCTCTCTACTCCAGTCCATCCTCAAAACACTGTTCTTAAATAGATGACAAATACAGCATACGGCACGGCGAGACTATTAATAAACAGGAGACTGCTTGGGAGAAAGGAATGAAAAGAAAGCTGGAGGCGATACTGATCTACAATACAAAATCCCCGCTGCACCGTTGAGGAAGATGGGCCATCATTTTGATTTGGAGCTTCCTGACAGTCCGAGCTAAAAGGGAAATGTGATCAGCTGACAGATATGCAGAACTCCAGATAAAAGCAAAGCAGCTGCCCGGGGGAAACACACAGTTTCCTGGCATCGGGACCAAGAGAGACTGTTCCCGTGAGTCATCCTTAAGGGACACAATGTGATGTAGAGTCAACTTTTCACCACAAACCTTTTTCCATGCTGTTCGCTACACCATTAGATTCCACTCAGTGGACTGCCAGAATGGCTCACTGGATACTTAGCAATCCCGCCCCCTGCCAGCTTTTTGCCTTGGTGATATTGTAGGGAGCATCTTGAGGCAAATAGTTTTTGGCTTCTGTTGTGCTGCCTCCTCAGGATCCATTTCTCCGTGTCAGGCCAGGAGCCTCCTTCTGTCTCGGTACAAACGGTGTTAGTGCTTTCCCAGTGGGCCACCCCCACTCTTGAGTTGCCAACCCTGGAGAGGACTGGACCAGCACCCTCTGACTAGGATTCTGAGGTCAGGCTTTCACCAGTCCCTCTGTGCAAATGCCAAAGACATCTCCCTCCCTCCCGAACCCTGCCCGCTTGCCCCCACCTTGCCCCCACCGCCCAGCCCGGTTCTTACTCCAGCTGCTTCTTCAGCCATGTCCACTCACTCCCAAGTCCCGCTTCATTCTGGCGGCCCGTGCCACGGGCCCCTGAGCAGTTAAGACCGCTGGGTCTTGCACTCTCAGACAGGAAGCAGGCCCCTGTGCTCGAGACTCTCGGTGGCCTTTCCCTTGTCTCCTGTAAAGGAGCATCTGACCCAGGCCTGACTCCCGAGGAGGAGGCCACGCCAGGCTAGGGAAGAGGGAGTATCACAGAGTCGGGGACGCACTGGACCCAACTCCCCTCTGGCTTTTGAGGAAGTTAGTTATATCAGGTCTCTGAGTCCCTGTTTCCTTTTCTCTGGGATGGTAATAAAATCATTTTGATCCTACCTTATAAGGCTACGTTAAAGGCCCGAACAAGAAAAGGTAAGAGAAAGCACCCTGAAATCTGTGAACTGATGCCGCCGAGAGCCCCCTCCTTCTCCTTGGAGGGATGCCCAGTTTCAGGCCCGATGTGCCTCTCTCTGCTGGTGCAGCAAGGGGACTGGAGGAGTGGAAGGGCCAGGGTCCCGGATGGGTCGGGGAGTGAAGACAGGGAGCGGTTCTGAACTCAGAGGAACCTGGGTGTAGCTCTCAGTGCAGCCCCTGATCAGCTAGCTATGAGATCTTGGGCACGCGGCTTAACCAAACCTCAGCTTCCTCACATGAAAAATGGGGAGAGTATTAGTGCTCTCCTTAAAGCATTGTTGTGAGGCTCAAATGAGATACTATGTATAAAGTGCTTGGATGAGAACCCGTGTTAGCTGTAATTACTATGGAGTCAGGAGAAAGTGCGCAAGCCTTAAATGAGAAGGGTGGCAGCTTTCCATCTGAGGTGGAGGAGGATGGCTGGTGTGGGGGGGAGGCCGCACTCAGGAACCTCTCCCGTCCCCTCCAGCTGCAAGACAAAGGGGCTCATGACAGAGGCTACTCTCTCTTGGCCCCATGGTCAGGCTGGCCACTCCAGGGAGCCAGAGCGGCCTGGGAAGAGGAGTGAGTGTTTGGGGCTGGGGATGCATATCTCCTTACCAAGAGAATATACTTGAGTTGGTGGCTTAGTGGCCATTTTCCTTATGGCACAACTGTAATAAAACCTTGACATTTTGAACTACTTTTAAATTAATAGAAAAGTTGCAGAAATAGTGCAGGGGATTTCCACACCTCCCTCACCCAACCTCCACCAATGATAAGGTCTTACTATTTATTTAGTACAATGATCAGAACCAGAGAATTAGCGCTGGTAAGGTACTAACTTGCAGACTTTAGTTGAATTTTGCCAGTTTTAAACTTCTTTAAAGATTCCAAATTCCTAATTAGCCAATCTGAAATTGTATGCAATAAACTTTTAATAAGGGATCTAAGATCTTCCAGATAAACGCATGCATTTTATGCATTTTTACAATCACTTTCAGAAGCCACACCTCACCACCCTCGCTTTTGGTCTAATTTAGCAGCCTCCAACATTTTCTAGTATGACAGACCCCATTTTTTTCCATTAATATTTTTGTCATAAAGTATTTTACCTTTTTATTTTTTATTTAATTACTGTATTTTTAAAGTAGGCTCCACATGCTCTACGGACTGAGGCCACCAGGCTCCCCTTATTTATTTTTTTAAAGTAATCTCTACATCCAACATGGGGCTTAAACTCACAACCCTGAGATCAAGAGTTGTGCACTCTACCAACTGAGCCAGCCAGGCACCCCTGTTATGAAGTTATGAAGTATTTTAAACTTAAAGCATATGTATAGGGGTGCCTGGGTGGCTCAGTCGGTTAAGCGTCCGACTTCGGCTCAGGTCATGATCTCGGGGTTTGTGAGTTCAAGCCCCGCGTCGGGCTCTGTGCTGACAGCTCAGAACCTGGAGCCTATTTCAGATTCTGTGTCTCCCTCTCTCTCTCTGACCCTCCCCCATTCATGCTCTGTCTCTCTCTGTCTCAAAAATAAATAAACGTTAAAAAAAAAGTTTTTAAAGCATATGTATATTAGTATTTATATAAAGTCACTATTAATAATGTTAAAAATATTCAAATACTGGGGCACCTGGCTGGCCCAGTCGCTGGAGCATGTGACTCTTTTCTTTCTTTCTTTTTTTTTTTTTTTTTTGTATTTTGAGAGACAGTGAGGGGAAGGGGCAGAGACAGGGAGAGTGAGAGAATTCCAAGCAGGCTCTGCTCCTCTGCGTGGAGCCCGGCGTGGGGCTCCATTCAGGGCTCGAGCTCACAGACCATGAGATCACGACCTGGGCCAAAGTCAGACACTTAACTGATAGAGCCACCCAGACACACCTGGAGCGTGTGACGCTCGATCTCAGGGTTGTGAGTTCGAGCCCCACGCTGGGTATGGAGATTACTTAAAATAAAATCTTCAGAGGTGCTTGGGTGGCTCACTGGGTTGAATGTCCCGACACTTGATTTTGGCTCATGTCTTGATCCCATGGTCACGGGATAGAGCCCCATGTCGGTTCAGCATGGAGCCTGCCTAAGAGTTTCTCTCCCTCTCTCTCTGCCCCTCTCCCCTGCTTGTGCTTTCTCTCTAAAATAAAATAAAATAAAAATTTAAATAAAATCTTAAAAATAAAAATAAAAATATTCAAATGCTTCCAATTATGTCCCATAAAATCAATTGACCACACTTAGGGTGTTTGTAGATTTTTCCATCCTTTGCAAGGATTCGGGGGACCTTCTTCCCACAGGTTGAGGCCAACAGGCTGGGAAACACTGGTAAGTTCACAATCGATGCAAATGGGACACTTCTATGTAAAGGAGTCATTGGGGGGTTAGACAGTGCTGTAGAGCTGACCTCTCTCAAGTTTCACCGGAGAGACAGCTGCCCCTCTGGAGATCATCCCTTGCCCCAGAAACGGCTTCTTTAGACCCAGGAAGAGGAGGCAGGGAGAGTCCCAGGCTTGTGGGAGGGCACAGAGAGTATCAGGACACGGGGGGAAGAGGGCAGGGATAAGCATGAGTGAGGGAGACCCGTGTGGGGACAGCAGGGCACTGGCCTAAGGGGCAGCACAGGGAAGGGATTTGGGGTCTGAGCTTTGGAGTCGGGCAGAGCTGGGCCCCACCTCCAACAACATCGCATAGTGTCTATGCCCTATCAGGCGAATGACACCTCTGAGCCTCAGATGTCTCATCTGCAAAACGGGGACACTGCAAAACCTTCCTTATGGGGCCTTGCTGTAACAACACACAGCATCGTGTAGACTAAAGCCTGAATAGGAAAAGAAAAAAAAATTACTAGCAATACTACTAATTAGTAGCACTAGCATCAGCGGCAGCCCCGGCATTAAGAACATAAACAAGAAGGGAGAGTATGGGGCACAGGAGCTCTGTAGGCAGGTGGTGGGAGGCACTAACGCAGGTCCCAGTGGGCTGGGGGAAGCAGGGGGGCAGGGGGAGGGCACTGCAGTGCAGGATGCCACACGACTTGAGAAGCAGCAGGCAGGGTGAAGAGGACCCCAAACAGGACAGGAGACCCACATCCCAGTTTGCTTATGAGCTTCTGAAAGCCTGTCTATCCCCCCACCACCCACACCTGGCTGCTTCCTCCTTCTTTGGCAATAGCAGGTTGGTGGGTGCTGAGCTCCCTGGAGACAGCCCAACCCCCAGAACCTGAGACCCAGAGAAGATTTATGGACTTTTTTTTTTTTTTTTTTTTCTGATTTACGGAGTCTTGAATCAGCCTAGCATAAAGGCCCACACAAAGAGGACTTTGGGGGCAGGAAGCCTCTCCCCATATCCCTTCCCAGTGCTGAGGCTGGCCACAGAGCCCCCAGACCCAGAGTGAGGGTATACAAGGCTTTATTGGCTCAGTTCCAGGCGTTCGGCATCAGTGTGGGGCTCTCAGCTGCTCCTGGGCTCTGCCTCTATCTTCTCCCGGTGGGTCTTCAGGGGCCTGCGAGTCGTCTCAGGTGCTTCGCTTCCTTCCACCCCCGCCCCCTCTATCGGGGGCCATCCTCTGTGGCAGACCGTACTCACAGAGCCAAAGGGGCCCAGGGCCTGCCCTTCAGGAAGAAGGGATTTGGGTGGCACCATCTCGCCACAGGAGAGAAAACAGGCCTGCAATTGTGTGCCAGCCCTGTTGGGGGAAAGGGGCGTCTCCATCCGTGGTTAGGTGGCTTCAAAGGGGTGGTAGGTCTGGTGGCTGCGGTTGGGCAGGCTGTGGCTCTGGTGGTTCGGATGACCCTGGTGTCCATAGTGACCGTGGCCATGGATGGCGTGTGTGTGGTTCGCGCCAGCTACGGTGGCTTCCCGCTGGGTGAGGAAATTCCCTTTCAGCTTCAACTCCACCTCCTCGAGGGCCTTCAGCTCCTCCTGGTTGACGTCTCTGGACTCCAGGTGGCCTGAGTTCTGGTAAGCTATGGCACGCTGCAACATGGAATTAGCCAGCTGCTGTCCTAGGGTGTCAATCTCCTTGGTACAGGCAGCCACAGCGGCCCATGTGGGCTCGTCCGTGGACGAGGATTTTGCAGACTCCTTGTGGGTCTCTTTGGTCACTGAGGCCCCAGACGTCCTCTGCTTGCTGGTGAAGGACTCCTGGCACAGAGTTGTGCCCGCCTCTCTTTGCCTTGCGGTGAGAGTCTCCATGTGAATGGTGGTGCTGGCTTCTCTGCTGCCGCTCTCGGGTGATGGGGCGTCCGTGCTGCTGCAGGAGGCCAGCTTCTCTTCGGAGAGGCGACTAAAGTGAGATTTAATCCAGTTCTCATTCTTTGCTTTGTGACATTCCGGTGGCTCCTGCACATTTTGTGCAGACGCGGCGGATGCCTTCCTTCTCCTCTTCCTCTGAATCCACAGCATGAGGCCTCCCCCTCCGAGTAACAGGGCAGTCCCCAGCACCACCTTGCATGATGGTTGCTGGATGAGCTCCAAGAAGGCCTCCAGGACCCTAGGCTGGGCGGGCAGAGCTAAGAGCACACTGGGAGTGGAGGAGCCCGGATGGTATGGTTCATGCTTGAAAGGGTAGGTTCCCAGAGGCTGTCTGGCAGGTAGGGCCCCAGCTGTACCCTTCCTAGGATGCCCCTCCCACCTCAGCAATGAACCCCATTGTGAGGAAGGTGGTTGGGGGGGCAGGGCGGGGGGGGGGAGAGGCCACAGCATCCCTCATGTCCAACCTGGTAGGCATTTCCTGAGGCCCAAGTCCTGTCTCCCACCTGACAGCTAGTCCCAAGGTGAGTGGAAAAGCAGCTTCCCCAATTCTGAGTTTCTTCCACCTTCTGCTTAAGACCCATTCTGCAACTCAAGCCTTCTTATTTTCCAATCTCTGGTTTCTCTCCCTCTCTATTCCTGTGCCCCCTCCCCGGGGGTGGGGGGAGGCAGGAGCCACTGACCATGGCTGAAGGACCCCCTTGGCCAGGCTGGCATCCATCCCTGGCTGCCTGACACAGGTGTCTCCTTCCATTCAAGGTCCACCCCCGCTGGCAGCTTAGCACATCCCATCCCCATTTGTAGCCCCAACCGCCTTAACTAAGCAGAGTCCAGAAGGAAAGGGGCCCAGGAAAGAGCTCATTCTAGAATAACATGAGGTCATAACTGGGGGGAGACAAGCAGTGGGTTGAGAAGGCAGAGCAGACAGGACAGAGGGATTCACCAGATCCCAGATCTCAGGGGCCATTCCAGGATGGGGGCTGCTACCTCTTGTCTTAGTGAGGCACCTGCAAACCCAGAATGTGCCCCCCTCCTCCATGTGCCCTGGTTAAAGGGCACAGTTTAGATTGTGAGCAGGTGGACCACCTGGCCAGGCTCTCTGTGGGTACAGACAATGGAAAGCCTGGCCCACAATCCGAAATTATATCAGAGCGTCTCAGGGGGAGAAACAGGCCTGGGCCACTCTATTTTTCTTCCAGAGGCACATAACACATTTAAAAAAATATATTTTTTACTCAAAAAAATTTTTTTTCCTTAAAAATAATTTTCACTTAAAAATTTTGTTGAATGTTCATTTTTTTGAGAAAGAGGGGCAGAACATGAGAGGGAGAGGGGCAGAGAGAGAGAGAATCTGAAGCAGGCTCCAGGCTCTGAGCTGTCAGCACAGAGCCCGACGCGGGGCTTGAACCTGTGAACCGTGAGATCATGACCTGAGCCAAAGTCAGACGCTCTGCCAACTGAGCCATCCGGGTGCCTCAGTATATTTCACTTTTTTAAAGTGAAGAAATACCAAAACAGGGTTGTAGAAATTGTGATTTTTTTTAAAAGTTTGTTTATATAGTTATCTCTACACTCAATGTGGAGTGTACACATGAGTGTACTGATGACCCCAAGATCAAGAGTCACGTGCTCCTCTGACTGAGCCAGCCAGGTTCCCCTACCCTGTGGGGTTTTTTTTTAAGCAAAATATTTTATTTAACAAAGTAAAGGCTTCAATATATACCATAATATCCCCAGTCTACATACTAAGGGAATAAGATACAAGCTCATAGTTTTATGGGTAACATCTTCTCTCTAGTCCTGCTGAAGTAGCTCTGTGGTCATCCACTAACCTCATGTGGAAATAACAATTCAAAGTTCATCTCTGAGGTTGTTTGTGGGAGTGAGTTCAGAGCCAAATGGCCCCTCTGCAACAATCTTACCTTCCAGTCTCTAGTTATAACTTTCATTTAAGAATGATACTCTTTATTCATATGATCAGGAAAATGTAACAATGCAAAAACAAGTAGAAATAGAGAGCTACACAGTTTTGGCAATACCTTCCAGAAGAATCTCTTAACTGTTCACTGATTCATCAAGAGTAGGTTCCCACCTCCTCTTTGAAGGACCTTTAACTTATCACAGGAGGCCCTGGCTATGTGGTATGCAATGGCTTCTTCCTCTGCCCCTGAGTGTTGGGCTGCAGAGCCAGCCCTGGGGGCCCGGATAGGGCCAGAGAAACATTGTTTGTACAGCTAAAGTTGCTCACAGCTCCTTTCCTGGGCATTCTGACTGTGTCCTGGGAGCAGTGACAGGACCCTATGGCTCTATTCCTTGTGCCAGGGCCTCCCACTTTGAGCTCCTTGAGAGGAATGCATTAACCCAGTGGCTCAGTTTCCATTCTAAAATGAGGAAATCAGACTAGAGAGGTTCAGTGATTTCTCCAAGGTCGCCATAACCAGCAACACCAGGACTTTTATCCAGGCCTTCTCACTCTCGATGCTGAGCTCCTTCTACACAGCCCACTGCCTCCCTGGCGTGTGGGTAAGAGAGAGATGAGGCAGAAACAGGAGCCTGTATGGGTTGCACGGGAGACAGGTTAGTGGGCACCTGTGGCCCGCGGCCTGCCAAATCCACTGCAGCCTGTGCTCCTGGGCACCTCCATGCCCTCTGCAGGAGTGGGTGAGTGGGCAGAAGGAAGGGAAGGGTCCAGAGAAGAGCCTGTGGGTATCCGTGGATTCTCTGGGTAGCAGGCAGACACTGGATGCAAAGTTCACCCTCCCTACCCCTTGCACTCGGGTGTCCTTGAACCTGGAAGGTGAAGAAGAGTCTTGTCTTCCCTCCTCTTAAGATTCAAGGAGCTAGGGGTGCCTGGCTGGCTCAGTCAGTGGAGCATACAACTCTTGATCTTGGGGTTCTGAGTTTAAACTCCATATTGGGTGTAGAGATTACTTAAAAAATTTTTTTTAATAAATAAAAGATTCAAGATTCTCAGTTTGCTTCAAAAGACCCAGGCCTCGGTCCAGACTTTCAGGCCCCAGTGAACTGAGCCCAAGTAGAAATTTACTTAGAGTTTGTGTCACTGCTCAATGTGGGCATCCACAGGGCATTCATTGTGCCCTAGGGAAGGGTCGCATCACCTCAGCACTGGGATGGGGTTTCAGTCAGGCCAGCAGTCACTGTCATAAAGCAGCTTTTCCCACAATGCCAATGGTGCTGTCATTCTAGCAATTGTTATCACTGGATCAATACCTTCTAATGTATATCACCCTTTAACTATTTATAGCATGCTTTCATTTGCACTCTCTTGGATTTTTCTCCCCGCCATCCTATGATGTACACCTTATTACTCCCGTGTCAGATGGGGAGAGTGGGGTTTAGAAAGATTATCTCAAAGCTATGTCAGTGGCAGAGCTGTGATTTAAATCTAGACTCCCTTCCCCCTTGCCCTGCCTCAGTCAGAACCTCTCCATTCCCAAAGCTGGGGCCAACCATACTTTATTTGTTGAAACAGTCTGGTCTAGTGATTCAGTGGTTAGTGCAGTGGAGTGAAACCAAGTATGGTCCTGCAGTCAGACCTGGGGAACTTGGGCAAGTGATTGTGTCATTCTGAGCCCCAGCTTCCCATCTGTGAAATGGGGCTAATGAGATGACTGTCTCAGGGACTCCTCATGGGTGATAGATGAGGGTTGGCAGGGCAGGATGGGAGGAACTGACCACTTCTTCTTTCCTTCATTTATTGTGCCTGTGGCTGTGTCGTGTGTTGACTGTCACAGACATCTGGTCCCAGGCCTCAGAGAGGGGAGATCCACGTGTAAAGAGAGACATGAGTCAGAGGATCCAGAACAGGAATTCTGCCAAGGGAGGCTTGGCCCAGAAGAGAGTGGGCTAACACGGCTTTTAGGGGGACGAGCCCACTGGCTGAGTTGCCACGTGACACCCCCAGCTGCCTTCCCAACTGTACAGTGTTTGGTTGACAAGGACTTTTATACCCATTAGCTAGTTTGATCCCCACAATCATGCTGCGCTAAGAAGGCACTTTGGCAGTGAGATTCAGTCAAGGTTGCAAAGCAGCAAGGAGCTTCTGGCCTGTCTCTTGACTCCAGACCAGTGCCCCCTGCTCCTTTCCCATAAAGGACCACCGGGGTACCCAACTGTCTCTGAGTAGCTCACTGGCTGAGGAGATTGGGGTCATCCACATCTCCCCCCAAGTCCCCCAGAGGACAGGCCCCACTTACCTCGGAAGGGGAAGGCACCCAATTTGTGCAGATTCTCCTCCAGTTTCCCATAGTCTACCTCCGCGGTGGCAGTGAAGGGGGTGGTCACAGGGGGGTAGATGCCTGCAATGTCCATCTTCCTTCCCTCTCCTGAGGCCCAGCCCCCCACCTTCCTGGACAAGCCCCTGCTCAGCCCCTGCCTCAGGGAAGACCAGACTCCACGGCCCAGCATCTCTGCAAGAGGCCTGAAGCCCAGCTGGTCTCTGCCCCTGCGCGAGGCTGAGTTTGGACTCCTTCCTACCCTGTTAATGATCAGTGTGTCTAGTTAAAAATTTGCTGCCCCCTGACTGTTGGTGCTGGGGCAGGCCTGGGCTGGGCGTCCCCAGGGTCAGAGGTCAAGACTTTAGGCCCCATGGGTTCTCTCCCTGTAGGGAGCAGCTGGAGAAATGCCACAACCCAGCGTCCCTCTGGCCAGAGGGCTGGTTCCTGGGGTACCGACCCTAAACGGCTTCTCCAGCGGGGCCTGGGCCCTCCTCCCACAATCCCCAGCCCCAAAGCCAGCTGATTGGCTGAGCAGGCCCGGCCCTGCGGGAGGCGCGGCTGGGGAGAAACGGCAGCAGCGAGGCGCTGCTCTCCGAGCCCCTGAACCCCCGCCAGGCTCCTCCTGTGCGGGCTGCCACGTGACAAGGCTGTGCTGGCCACATAGCCCCATAGGACGGCGGTCACCGGTACGGAGCGGGGGAGGGGCGGGATGGGTGCGCGGGGAAGCTGGTCCTCGCTGGGGATGTGGGAGGAGGGCTGGCAGTAAAGAAGCAAGAAGACACCCCTGTAGGAAAAGCAACAGGGCCGGGGCGGAAAGGTTCTAAGTTCCCCTCTTCCCCGAGCCTGCCCTTGCTCCAAAGTTTTCCTTCATTCCTAAGCATTTCGGACACAAATAGAAACAAACATCACAAATAGCAAAAACGACTTTTTTTTTTTTTTTTTTTTTAATTGCGGTAGCTTGTGGGTGCCCGGGTCGTATGCAGAAGGATGGCAGGGTTGTCAGCTCTGGGGGCCATTACTGTGATCCTCTGGCTGTACCCAAGGGACAGCCCGGGTGCCAGGGGCAGGTGTTCACTGGGCTGGCACAGGCTGGGGGGTCTCCTGCACACTCTCAGCAGGACCCTCCAACCCGTTCTGCTCTGCCCCTGGCTCTGGGTGCTCCAGAGCCTGCCGGGTGTCAGCCTGCCACAGCTGCACCAGGTCCGTGGGGGTCTTTCCTGCCTGGGGGAACCAAGAGGAGATGCCGTCACTGTTCAGAAGTTTGTACCAGGAGGCGCCCTCATCTAAACCGGGGCTTCCAACTGGACGCACTTGGCAGTGTCTAGAGGTGGCTTTGGTTGTCACCATCAGGGGAGCGGAAACTACTGGCATATGGTGCACAGAGGTCAGGGATGCTGCTTTAAAAGCCTCCAATACGCAGGACAGTCCCCACAACAAGGAATTATCCAGCCCCACTTACCAATAATGTTGTGGTTGAGAAGCCCTCATCTACTTCCTCCCCACATCGTCCTGACTTTCCCATTATCTCCTTAGCCTTTCTTGAGGCAGGGGGACCTTCCCATTCCCCCCTCTTTTGCTATTGCACTGGGCCCCAAAGAAGAGCTTGGGCTAGGGGATATAGAACCCTCGGAGAACTCCAGGCCCGCCAGGCCAACACAGTGTGCTAGCAGTGGTTGCGCCAACCAAGTGCTTAGTTAGGTTCCTTCTAGCTCTGTCCCTCCATGATTTTGGCCTCCCTGGGCCTGGACATTAGGACTTCCTTGCATCTTTTGGGAGGGGGCTTTGGGAAGTCCTCTTACTGCCCCTCCTGGCCGTTTCTCTGCACTTGCACTCTAGACAGAGACAAGCGTAAGAGCGAGTTGGGAAGGTGGGTGGTCCTCAAATCTCCAGGGGCCCAAAGAGACCTTCCACTGTGAGGGTGCTCCAAGGGCAGGCTGAGTCTTGCTTGGCTCTGTATTTCCTCCAAGTTCTTGGCACAGAGCCTGGGGGAGTCATGCACACTGATTACTGAATCTGGGAAGGAATGAACTTACCAGGTTCTTGGTCATCATGTCAGCCCCATGCAGAAGCAGCAATTTGATGATTTTGTAGCGGTTGAGCCTCACAGCATCGTGCAGGGCACTGTCCCCTTCCTAGAGCCAGTGTGATACTCAGTGTGGCCCATGGGGGCGTGTGGGAGCCCTCAGGCTGCCTGCACACCCTTGGGGTGGCTGAGCAGAAGGGAAGCTGGACACTCACTCTGTCTTTGGCATTGATGTCCATGCCCAGGGACAGAAAGTGCTGCACAATCTCCACCTGCCCCGTCCGGACTGCCACATGCAGGGGGGTACTCAGCAGCTGGGTGGGGAGGAAACAGGAACTGCTAGCTTAAGGAGCCTGGACTGTGGTGCCTCTGGGAAGGGAGGCTGTCCTAATTCCAGCCTAGTCCCTTCCCTGAGTCGTAGTGTCAAGGCCTGAGCCCTGGAGGGGCTGGGAATGCTACAGTTTCCACCATCTTATCCAATGGTTTAACTCTGAAGTATTTCATGCCGCCTTCTCTGGGAAGCCTTCTATGGTTCCTCTCTCACCCAGCTGTGAGCAACTGCTTACTCCTCTGCCCTTCTTTTAATAATTA
This sequence comes from Lynx rufus, assembly GCF_022079265.1. Lineage (NCBI taxonomy): Eukaryota > Metazoa > Chordata > Mammalia > Carnivora > Felidae > Lynx > Lynx rufus. Next base: position 37,947,228 of record NW_025814825.1, on the reverse strand, counting down.
TAATAGATGTGGGGTACTTGGGTGGCTCAGTCGGTAGAGCATGCAACTCCTGATCTCGGGGTTGTAGGTTTGAGCCCAATGTTGAGTACAGAGATTACTTTAAAAAAATCTTAGGGTCACCTGGGTGGCTCAGTGGGTTGAGCATCTGACTCTTGATTTCAGCTCAGGTCATGATCTCACGGTTTGTGGGATGGAGCCCTGCGTTGGGCTCTGTCCTGATGGTGTGGAGTCTGCTTGGGAATCTCTCTCTCCCTCTCTCTCTCTGCCCCTTCCTGGCTCTCTCTCTCAAAATAAATAAACTTAAAAAAAAAAAAAAAGATGCTCCAAATTGTTAAAAAAAATAAATAATTATACTAGATGCCATTTACTGAGGGATGACCATGTATTAGGCATGGCAGAAGCTTACAAAACATCAGCCTTATGCTGAATAAATAATTTACATACACTTTCACGTCTAATTATATAATAATTTTGTAAAACATTTGACAGATAATAACATAGGCTCAGAGGCTGTCTTGAACCTATCTGTCACTTGTTCAAGGATATACACAAAGGAATGAATAAACAGAAAAATGGTGGGTGAACAGATGAATAAATGAATGGATGGATGGACAGATAAATAAAGGATGATAAAGAATTGCATGGATGAACACATCCTGCATCTTTTGAGTGATCCCAAAGCCCCCCGATAGTGGATTTCTTCTCTTCTCTCCTGCCCTTCTGCTCCCATCCCCAGATGGTGGTCCCCAAGGACCTACAGTTGATGGCAAGGACCCCTCCCTGGGCTCTGCAGCCACTCTAGAAACCAGACCAGCTCACTACCCTCCTGCCCTACTGGGCTTTTCTGTTCTCTGCTTCTTGCCCTCCCCCTCCAGCTACCCTAATATCTGTGAGCATTATTGCCCCACCTTATCTCTTATGTTGGTGTCTCCTCCTCGGCTTTGCAGGAGTTTTACCACCTCCAAGTGGCCCCCACGGCAGGCCCAATGCATGGCCGTGCAGTCCAGCTAGAAGGGAAAGATGGGGCTTTAGGGAAGAAAGGAGCCTAGCGGAAAGGACCCCAGCCAAGAGGGTGGGAGGAATCGAGGGAAAGAGGGCAGGGAAGGGGCTGGGGCATGCCTATGCCTGGGCTATGGACCAAGCAGAGCAGGAGAACCCTCAGGTCCATGCCAAATTAATGAAGGGTGGCCCCAGGTCATACAATCTGCTAGAGATGAGGCCTGGCCCCTGAGGAAGCATGAGTGTCTTCCAGGTTGGCACAGGTTTACGGGAAGAGGGGGTCTGTTGGTGCTGGGCCTACCTCCTACCTCCCGCCCATACCTGCTCTATAGCTCACCCGATCCTGGAAGTCCACAGTAGCCCCACTCTCCAGAAGCTTCTCCAGGATCTCCATGTGGCCTTCCAGGGAAGCTCGATGCAATGCTGTCCGGCGGAACTGTCCCCAGAGAGACTGTCAGGGCCTGATCTCTGGCCCCAGGCTAAGACCCAGGACTTAACCCTGTTCGATTCTGACCCCTATGCTCGGTCCCCCTATCTTCCATGTCCTGCCAGCTCTTTCATGTTCTATCTAGACCAGCTGTGGAGCCCTCTAATGCCCTGGGAACTCTGACCTTCTCAATGTGCCCTCTCCCAAGCATGTCACGCTGGGCCTTGGCACAGGCTGTTCCCTCTGCCAGGAATGCCTATTTTGCCCTCACTTCCTGTGAGTGCTTGATGAATTCTTGCTACTCCTTCAAGAGGCAAGGCAACTCAAGTGCCATCATCTTGAAACCTCTGGGCCAGAGCTGTGCCTTGGGTGACCCAGAGAACCTTCCATGGTGAGAGGGTGTTGAAAGGCAAGCCAAGCCTTACTAGACTCTGCTTCTCCTCAGTGCCTAGCCCAGGGCCGGAATGAGCAGGTGCACACAAATGACTGATCCAAAGAAGGAACGAGTTTCAGCAGTTTGCTTTGATCTTTTGAAACACTCAAGCCATGGGGCATATCTTTCCATAGTCTAAAGATCTGGCTATACACCAGTCTCCCTCTACCCTCAACCCTGGTCTTCCCTTTTTTGCAAACCCCCCTCCCCCCGCCTCAGCACCTGGTACAGTGCTCAGGGACAGGAGGTGCTTGGATGGACCCAGAGGATTCAGATTCCAGAGTCTAAAGAATGGAAAGGCCATGCAGTCTAAGCCCACAATGATACAGGCTGAAGGGAGTGACCATAAATTTGCTTAATCCTGGGATATGTGTGTGAAAGAGCACCGTACCAAGTGTGAAAGAGGCAGTTTTCAGGGAAAACAAAACGAAGTGTGATGGATGATGGAAATGTTTTGAAAATTGTTGTGATGATTGCACAACATGGTGGATGTAATTAATGCCTCTGAATTGTGCACTTAAAATGGCTAAAATGGGGGCGCTTGGGTGACTCAGTCAGTTAAGCGTCTGACTTCGGCTCAGGTCATGATCTCACATCTCGTGAGTTCGAGCCCTGTGTCGGGCTCTGTGCTGACAGCTCCGAGTCTGTAGCCTACTTCAGATTCTGTGTCTCCCTCTCTCTCTCTGCCCTTCCCCCGTGCATGCTCTGTCTCTCTCTCTCTAAAAAATAAACATTAAAAAAAATTAAAATGGCCATTTCATGCTATATGTATTCCACAATAAAATAAAAATAATTTTTAAAGGGAAGCATATTATATAATGCAACACAAAAATAATATCATTTCCTAGTATGTGCTTTATAGTTTTTTCCTTCATCCAGTAATGACTTATTAAGGCATTAATATTCTGTTTGATCCCCATGACATGCTCTGAGGGAAATAGGCCATTTTATAGGGAAGGAAACTTAGGCATGGAGAGGTAATGAACCTAGCAATGGTCTCATAGCTAAGGTCCCATACAGATGGGATTTGAGCCTCAAATTCTTCGTTTTGTCTTTTTAAATTTAACTCTATTCCTCTTTCTTCCCTAAAGGACCACCTGACATTTGTTTCCTTGGAGGTGGTTCAACTTGAAAAGGGCCTAAAGATTTAGATAAGTTCCCACACGGGCAAGAGGGCATCCCAAATCTTCTAAAGACCCCTTTCTAAAGGACACCCAATGCCTGTTCTCAAACAGGTCCACAAGTGGGAGGGGTGGGGGTGGCAGCTCTGAAAGGGAGGCAGGCACAGGTGCAGGTAGGACTATCACCTGATCACAGGTGTCCGGGGAACCCCCATCGGCCAGGAATTTCTCAATGACCTTCATTTTCCCCTCCACTGCCGCTTTCAGGAATGTCTCCTCGTCCACAGGTCCAGTCTGGAAGGCATGAATCTAGTCATGGAGGGCTGCTCTGTAGTGATCAGAGATCCCCTGCCCACCCCCACCCCACCCCTGACAACACAGGTGTTTCCCCCCGCCCCAGGACCCTTACGATCTCCTCAGGCTCTGGAGGTGGCTCCTGGGGGGCAGTCAGTGCTTCCCGCTTTTTCTGCTTGCGTTTTTTCCGCAGCTCGATGAGGTTCTGGATCCCACCCACATCGATGATCTCCCGCCGAAGGTCTAGTGATGTCTTGCGCACACGCTCTTGACCCTGCATGGAGGGGGGTTCATCAACCCCCATGCTGGGGGCTTGGGGACCCTGAGCTGAGCTGGGGGAGGAGGATGGGGAGAGCTTCTCAAGGGAGAAAGAATCCAGGACTAGAAGAAGCAGATGAGACAGGGACACAGATGGCTCAGATCAGGGGACAAGGGGAGACTTGAGGGGACTGCGTAAGAGCTACCAGCTTCAAGGCTTCACGTAGGTGAAGGGTAGGATGAGAGAATCTCAGAGGCAATCCTTAGCCCAGGCCTTCTGAGCGGAGTATGAATCCTCAGCTTTCCTTCCATGCAGTTTCATTTGTGTGTGTGTGTGTGTGTGTGTGTGTGTGTGTGTGTGTGTTTTATGATAAAAGTAATACATGATTAATATTAAAAAGAAATACAGAAACATAAGAGGTATGAAGAGAAAGCCCTTCTCTCCCAGAGGTAAATTCTAGTATGGCTTGGTTGATGTCCTTCCGACAAGCATCCTATGGGATCATCCTCCACAATACTGCTTGGGAAACCGTTTTTCTCTTATGAGCACGGAGATCTCTCCAATCCGCACACGCAGTCTCCCTGAGCCCCTTAACACCTGCATGGTGCCTGCGGTAGGGCCACTCAATAACTTGGGGCTTCCAAAATAAATTCCCTGGGATCTTGTACACATGCAGATTCTGACTCAGCAGGTCTGGGGTGGGGCTAAGATTCTTCATTGCTAACATGCTCCCAGGGGTGCTGAGATGCTGGTTCTCATACCACACTAGGAGCAGCAAAGCCCTAACTGCCTGTCCTGTCCCCTAAGCACAGAGGTTGGGTTCTCCTGACACTTACCTTAACCTTTTGTAAGGCCAGACTCGGAGCCCCGTGGTGCTTCTCATCCTCCAACACCAGCATGTCCATGGGCAGCTTCTGCTGGGCCTTTCCTAGGAGTTTCTGGTGAGCCAAGGAGAGGACATGCTCCAGGACCTGCCCTCAGCAGGCCAGGGAGGCAGGGAGCCTCTCTCCCAACCCACTCCAAGGGCACCCTACGGACCTCCTCCTGTGTGACCCCAGATCCCTTCCATGCCCCACTCCTGACTGGAGAGCCGCAGGCCAGAGCAGAGCTCCCCATAACTCCCCAACCCAACCCTGACCCCAACCTCAGCTCAAACACCTGTCTCCTGATGGTTGTGGGTCCTCAGCAAAACAAGTTTAAGGGTTACTGGAATGAGTTTTCATGAAATTAAATATATTCAGTTTTTAAAGCACTGAGATGATGGTGATTTTACTTTGCTGGCATTAAAAATTCACTGTGGGGGTGCCTGGGTGGCTCAGTTGATTGAGCGTCTGACTTTAGCTCAGGTGGTGATCTAATGGTTCTTGAGTTCAAGCCCCACCTGGGGCTCTCTGCTGCCAGCACAGAGCCTGCTTCGGATCCTCTGTACCCGGCTCCGTCTGCCCCTCCCCCACAGGCACTCGCTCTCTCTCTCTTAAAAATAAACATTAAAAAATTAAAATTTTCACATTGATGAAATAATTGTGGTAAGAGTTGATAGTTATTTTTTAAATAGATTCACATACCAATAAAAAATTTTGGTAACTCTCTGTTAGATACCAACTTTTTTTTTTTTTTTTCTCAGATTTTACCACTTCATGATATCCTGGAGCTGGAAACCTGCTGTTCTCAGGGAGTCTGAGGGATGGGAGTTACACCTTCACTTTTCACTAGCTTTCACTTTAAAGGGACTCTTAGCATTAACCTTATTCTCATTGTAATTATAGGGGTGAAACTCCTGCCAAGTCTCCTCACCATTTGTATCTTTGACTTGCCTGGACCACTTTCTCATGGCCTCCTCTTGTTTTCAAGGAAACCACTTTTTGTGAAGTGCTGTACCGCTATCTCTGAAGGCCTGTGTGCCGGGAACATTCGCCCAGGTTGGAGGATGCTGAGTCCAGATGGGGAGGAATGGCCACCCTCACAGAGCTCTCAGCTGCCTTTTGCATTTGCCACTGAGCTCCGGTATTGTACTCCTCAAGAGCGGTTTTGGGCACTGATTTCCCAGCTCTTCATTGGGGAGGTCCTGGTGCCCCCTGGCTTCTCCTTTCCGCGTTGGCTTTACATAGTTTGAGGTGTCCCGGCGCCGGCCTCCCCTGAAACACTGTATCTTCTTCCAGGAACGAGGGATGACCTCGGGCTGCGGCTACTACTGGTGGGGTCTGGCCGGGTCCCACTGTCAAGAGGGTGGGCTTGGGTCTGAATCATCTTGGTAACCCTAGTCCCTGTGACAGGGCCTAGCATATAGCAGGTACTCGGTGAATGTTTGGAGGATAAATGAATGAATAAGCAAGTGGATGATGACAGGTGGGCTCAGCAACTCTGTCCACCCCGAAGTCCTCAGTGATGACATGACCCGATATGCTTCCCACAACAGAGCCCCAGCCACAGCCTCCCGGGCTCTCCTTCTCCTCCCACGCCAAGAAAGGGGTGCAGACTGCACAGAGGCTCCCCTCTGAGGACCTTGCTGGGCTGGGGCCTGGCGGGAACAACAACGGACTCCCATGCTCACCCTTGCCTTACCCCGACTCTACAGTCCCTTGCTTCAGATGTCTTTGTGGGCTGACATAGAGTAAGTGCTCAGTAAATGTTTATTGAATTGGATGCTGGTTGGTGAAATACAACAGAACAAACTCCTACCTTACTTCATAGATGGTTTTACAGATCAAATGAAAGAAAGCCTGGACAGTGCTCAGCATGGTGCCTGGCACGTAGGAGGCACTTGGTGGGAAGGCGGGCTCTGTGGGTGCCCAGTGTCCTGACAGCCTGCTGCTATATTTGTTGGGTGAATGAATGGACGAAGGCTGCTCCGTGTCCCCTTGCTGAAGGTCTCTGTGTCCAGCGGCAGCCCTCCAGAAATGGCATGACTCACCTGCCTGGCGCCGGGGGAGAAGCGGCATTCCTGGAGATCCAGGGGTGCCCCAGCCAAGACTCGGCAGTGGGTTTAGCCCAAGCCCTTCCCCCACAAACTTGCCACCATTGCCCCTCGTCTCATCTCTTCTTCCAGCAGAGTCCTGGTCCTTCCCTCTTCCTCACCCCCCTTCAGTCGCTCCTGTTTTGAACCAAGCCTACCTCTGAACTGATTGGTCTCCTCCCTCCCATTCCTGTTAGGGCCAGTCTTTCCCCTCCAACATGTCCTTCTCAGGCTGTCAGAGCTGCCTTCCTAAAATAGGTCAGATGGTGCCACTTGCCCTCCCTCAGCAACACTTAGTGGCTCCCCACTGCCCAAAGAATAAATATCTTTCCCAGGGCCCCCTCTGGTTTGTGCCCAGTCTTAACCCCTTCCTACTACCAGACTTTCTCAGGACAGTCCCACTGTCACTCACCTGAGCTTCAGTGCCTGTCTTTTCCTAAGCCTGAATTTCCTCCCCTCCTGATCTCTGCTGATGAGCCTTGAAGGCCCCACTCAAATGCCATCCTGCCCCTAAGAGTTCTTGAACACCCATGGTCAGAACGACTCACCCACCTTTTGTGCTCTTTCGCTTCTGACTGAACACCCCTATTTCACCGTGTCTACACTCTGCCTGTTTCTTTTTTTTTTTTTTTTTAATTTTTTTTTTCAACGTTTATTTATTTTTGGGACAGAGAGAGACAGAGCATGAACGGGGGAGGGGCAGAGAGAGAGGGAGACACAGAGTCGGAAACAGGCTCCAGGCTCTGAGCCATCAGCCCAGAGCCCGACGCGGGGCTCGAACTCACGGACCGCGAGATCGTGACCTGGCTGAAGTCGGACGCTTAACCGACTGCGCCACCCAGGCGCCCCTGTTTCTTTTTTTTAAAGTAGGCTCCCTGCCCAGCGTGGAGCTCAACACGGGGCTTGAACTCACACCCCTGAAATCAAGACCCGAGCTGGGATCAAGTCAGACACCTAAGCAGCATGAGCCACTCAGGCTCCCTAACTGCCTGTTTCTTAGTGGACTGTGCGCCTGATGGATGTTGGCTAAAATCAATGTGGGCTTGGTAAGGAGGCAGGGGCTGGCCTCACTGATTCTCTTATTCCTCCCAGCACCTGGCACTTGGCAGAGCACTCTTAAGTCGAGAATTAGTTTAAATAGAATGAAGAGGAGACAAGCCTGCACCCTCCTCCCTGCCCCCCCCCCCCAATTTCTTTATCCCAGAGAAAATGGAATTGCCCAGAGCCACATGCTCCACAGGCCTCCCCAGGTGGGGCTGGTATTCCTGGGAAAACCCGTGCTTCCTTTCCCAGCACCCTTCCTCACTCTGCTCCCAGTCTCTATTCTGTAGGGACCAAACGCTGGAGTCTCTCCCATCCCAGCCTCCCACCCAGCAGCTGTGGGAGATCTCCAGGCCCCACACTCCCACACTCCCAGACAGCATCTCAGCTGTCCCGCTCTGTGCAGCCCGGACCACCTCCTCGAGGCCTAGGTGTGTGGCAGGGTCTCGGGAACCCCGCGTGGCTCGCCCACCCTGCGGTCTCTCAGTTCTTGGGGTTGAAGCCTCAGTCACCCACGGCTAGCAACCTCCTCCACCGGGAGCCCACTGAGGCTGGAGTGGAGCCATTGGGCCGCTGGGGACACCTGCCCTCCTTCCCACTACAGATGTGGTGGCCCTTGACAGTAGAGCTGGATCTCCTTAGAACCCCTTGGGTCCCCACACCTGTGCCTGTACCTCATTCTCCTCCTCCTGTGCCAGCCGCTCCTCGATAAGCGCTGTGGCCCTCTTCACCGCCTCAGAGCCCTCCTCAGAGCCCTCCATGGTGCCGTCTATAACCAGCCTCTGCAAGCCACAGGGCCTCAGGGGCTTTATAAGCCAGGGTACCCACCCCCACCCCGCTGGGCGCCTTTGCCATGAGCTCACCGGCCCAATTCTCCACCTGCCTCCCCCACCTGTCACCTTCACCCCGGGCAGCCCCAGGGAGCTGGGGGAGGCAGGGACAGTTTGCCCACCCCCCCCACCCCCTTGCCTATTAGAGCTGAAGGGCCCAGCACCCCAAGAGCGGGGCTGCAGGAAGGAGCCTGCCCAGCCTCTGTCCTAAGTGCTTGGGTAGAGCTGAGCCTTAGCCAGGACAGCTGGGAGGCACAAAGAACCCGCTGGCTTGCCCCTAACCTTGATGGCAGTGCCACCTGCTGGATGCCTGGAAACTGCCCAGCCAGTACCAGTGAGGGCAACTGAAAGCCAACGGTGCGGACCCAATACAGGCCTGTGTCCCCAGCTGTCCCGGGAACAGACCCTGCTTGCCCTGGGGTGAGGCAAACTCTGTTATGTCTGGGCTGGAGTGTCAAGGCGATGGGCAGGAGTGAGAGCAGATGCCTCCCCCTTCGCCTGCAGCTCAAGCAGGCCTTTGCCTCTTTGGGGCCCCACAGCGCCCCCTAGCGAGACATCACTGTACGTGGCTGCATGTCCATTAGCTTCGGACAAACCTTGACCCATCTGTCTGTCTCAGGAGGCCTCTGCAAAACTGAAAAAGTCTTGCTTCAAGAGGGGTTTCAGGAAGCCACCCGAAAAGGGCCAGAGTACAGTGCCAAGCCCAGTTGACGAGGACACCATTTCCTCCCAGTTTCATCAGGCCACCCTGACCGAGGTCCAGCCATGCTTGCTGAGAAGGAGAACTGTCAGTGGAGAAAAAGCAGACCTGAACTTGCTCAGCTCCATACCTAGAACTGTGGGAGTGAGCCCCGGGTCGTCCTGACCCAGGATTAACCTGCCAGTGAGCCACAGACGCCACCAGTTCTGTAACGCTCAAGCGGCTTGCCCTTAGCTAAGCCACCTGATCAAAGGTCCCCCTCCGACTAGACGCACACTTTTCCTGAAGGAAGGACAGGCACTGGCTGCTTTTCCTCTCTGGTTCCCTTGCTGGCAAGCTGACAACATGCTCATAACCTAAACTGGTCAGAGATTTTTCTTTCCCATTGCCGAGGGCGCAGTGCAGCAGCCCTAGGATTTTCGCACACACCTCAGTCCTGGGGGGCTGGCCGAGGGGCTGGGGCGGGCAGCCGGCACCCTCCCGTGTGCCACGGGAGCAGACCCGCGGATTACTAACGCCACCTTCCTGAGATGCTGCCTCTGCTTCCAAAGCACTTTCACATCCATTATCCCATTTAATCCTCCCAGCAACTGAAGAAGAGGCGAGGCAGGCGGCATTGTCTCTACTTTAAAGATAAGCAGAGTGGGCTCGGCAGTGAAGTGGTTTTTCCCAAGGACCCGTGAGAACACAGGGCCTGGAACACTAGTGATTCGAGGCTCCTGCAGTCTCTGCTGTGGACAGAGCAGCCGGGGAGGCCTTACACCCACCTGCTCCCACACCAGAACTGGCTCCGGGGCTCCACGGAGCTGCCAGAGAACTGGAGTCAAAGCTAGGCAAGAGAGAAGGAAGGAGCAAAAGGCTTTATTGATAAATATGCAGATATGTCTGTACACAGGGACCTGTTATGGGCCATGACCAGGCTGCAGACCCCCCACCGCTTGGGTTACAGCCAGGAGATGGCCCTGTGCAGACCCCTGCCACGACAGCACAGCCTTCCGGCCACCAGCCTGCCCCATCTCTGCCAATTGTGCCGGGGGGCAGGGAGAGGCAGAGGCCGGCCTCGGGCTCCCTGCCCCTGGGGCTCACAAGCCATCCCCTCCCCTCCAGGGGATTGGCACCGGGCCCAGGGCAGAGTCAGGGAGTGGGGGCAGGGGAAGGGGACAGCAGCTGCTTCAGACCCTGAGCAGAAAACCGGAGTGAGCACAGCCGGCAGCACCAGACGACAGATCTGGGCTCCAGGCGCCTCCGGGCTGGCCCTTGTGGCTCGAACCTGCTGCGGGAGAGAGGCAGGGTGGTACACCCCAGTTTGCCCTTCCTCTGACAAGGTTGGCAAAGCCTGTGTGAGGCAGCACTGCTTCCTGGGTGTGGGGCGCTGGTGGCCCACGGTGCCCCTGGGAGGCAGGGTCCCTTCACAGCTTGCCCAGCAGCCATCCGGCGGGAGGCGCCCTTGAGGAAAGTAACAGCACTTGGAGGCAGCAGCAGGGTGGGGGGACCTGGTGCCCAGCCGGGAGGCCTCTCAGCCCCGCGGAGGCCTCCTCGGCCTCTCCTCCCAGGGTCCGTGGGCTCATCAGTCCTGGGGTGGTGGGGGCTGGTTGATGATGACCTGGATGACAAAATCTTTCTGGATCTTGGTTTCCTGGAGTCGCGTGCGGTCTGTGAGCAGCTTCCCAGAGAAGAACCACCGCTGCCAGGACGGCTCGATGCCCTCCTGGGTGTGCAGTTGCCTCTTGAGCTGCCCCACCGTGTCGGGCAGGCTGGCGCTGAGCCTCACGTCCTTGCCTGTGGAGAGGCGCACCTTTAATGGGAACTCGCGGCGCACGCTGGGTGTGGGCTCGGGGGGCTCCAGGCTCTCCTCCTCAGTGTGCTCCAGCAGCAGGTTCACAGGTGGCGACAGGCAGTAGATGGGCAGCTGGTAGCGATTGCCCAGCTCGTCGTAGCATTCACAGAGGGTGCCTGTGGGAAAAGCAGGGCAATCAGAGTCTGCCGGGGAACCCCAAACTTCCTATGTCGAAGCCCTAACACCCAATGCTACTGTATCTGAGGATGGGAGCCTATCTGGGAGTAATTAAGGTTGAATGAAGTCATACAGTGGCGCACTGATCCAACAGGATTAGTAGCTTTATAAGAGACACTCAGGCATGCTCTCTCCCCACCACGTGAGGACATAGCAAGCAGATGGCCATCTACAAGCCAAGAAGAAGGCCCTCACCAAAACTCACATCAGCTGGCACCTAGATCTTGGGCTTCCCGGCCTCCAGAACGGTGAGACATGAATTTCTGTTGTTTAATAAGCTATCCAATCTGTGGTATTCTGTTGTAGCAGCCCAAGCAAACTAGTACACCTGTCATGGCCACCCCACAGTCCCCGAACCCTCCCCTACAGCCAAGTGTCCCTTGGACATACAGATGGGAGGAGTTCAAGGTACACTCGGGAAGATGTGGGCTGGCCTTCGGGCTCTACCAGGTACTAGCTTGCTCAATTCTGGCAAACTGCATCACTTGCCATGTTCTCATTCAACAACTCTCCCCTGCGTGTATGTGCTGGGTGCCGGGGTTACAAGGGGGAATGAAAAAGCACAGGTCTGCTCTTCATGGCTTATACCTTGGTGGGCCCCAGTTTCCTTCCTGGACTATGTATTGCACGTCGTAATATATTTACCGTGCCTTGAGCACCTAATGAGTGCTGGGACTGGACTAAAGGATGTTCCGTGTATCTTTCTGAGTCCTAACAACCATTCTATTAGGTGGGTATCCCCCTTCATAGTTATAAGTTCCTGAGACTTTAAATTTGAGAAGCTCCCTTCTCAGGAGCACACTACTAGAAACAGAGACATTTGTTAAAACCCACGTCTGTGACTCCACTGGTACCCTCTACTTTACATGGTTCCATAAGACTGTTAGGAACTTAAATGAGATAATACAGTAGAAGCTTCTCGCTCAGTACCGAGCACATAATAATGCCCAACACAGAAGGTTAGTACCTCAGATGTTCTGAGATCCCGAAGTACCTGAGCAACTCTATCTTGCTCCCATCACACTGCTTTGAGGTTTGCTGGTGCCTTTCTACCTCTTCATTAGACAAACAGGGACCCATGCTCAGTAAGGGTTGCCTGACTGGACAAGCAAATAGCCACCCTGGCCACCTAGAAGCTCGGAGAAAAACTCCCAATGTGTGGCTGGCCACCGGCTCTCCTCCACCCTGAGCAGCCTGGTGGCCCCCACTCCAGCGGGGATAAAGCCCGGCCCTGCTCGCTCACCATGAGGCAGGGTGATGCTGGCTCCGTCCAGGATGGCCTGAGCCAGCTCATGGTCATTGGCCTCGGCTGCATAGGCGGCGGCCTTGAGGGCGTCCCAGATCTCCTTGCGGCCCTCGAAGGCAGGTGCTGTGTCCCAGAACTCGTCCCGTTTGCTCCGCAGCTGCCCGTCGGTCATGGGGTAGTCACTCTTCCACTTCAGCCGCTCTTTCTTCAGGGGCTCGTTGCGCCCTGGGCAGGACAGAAGGGACAGGCTGAGCACCTCCAAAGCCAGGCTGCGGCCAGCCCTCTCGCCCACCCCTCACCCGTCAGCAATCTGCCAACCCTCCCCAGCAGTGGCTCCTGAGCACCAGGGCCCTTTCCCACCATCAGGGAAGAGTCTGGAAACCGCACACGCCCAACCTGGGGATGTAAACTATTTTTGTCAGCAGAACATACAGTGCCTGCTATTGTTGTTTTCAGTAACTGTACCCTTTGATTATAAAGGAGTACATGTTTGGAATTTTAAAAAATCTGTAAAGAATGTTGATGTGTGATAATAAAAACTGCTCTCATTTATGGAGCCAGTTTGTGCCAGATCACAGGGCAGGCCCTTTAGTCCCACTGTTCATCTGATCCTCAAAACCCAGCAGAGGGGGAAAAGACCCAGAGAGCCTATCGTCTGCCTGAGGCCACACAAATACCGATTTAACACAAAACTTTCGGTTTTTTTAAATTTATTTTTTTAATTTTTTGGAGAGAGAGAGCACACGTGTGTGTGCACACAAATAGGGAGGGGGAGGGGAGAGGGAGAAAGAGAGAGAGAATCCCACACAGGCTCCATGGAGCCTTACGTGGGGCTCTATCCCACAACCGTGAGATCAGGACCTGAGCTGAAATTAAGAGTCGGACATTTAACCGACTGAGTCACCCAGGCGGCCAACACAAGGCTTTCTGATCGCCAAGGCCACCCTCTCACTGCCGTCTGTACCCTGCTGCCGCTGGGGAAAAAAATTACTCAAGACTTCCACTATTCAGAAATAACCACTGTGGACACCTAAATGTATTTCCTTTTCCCCATTTTTCTCAACACAGTTGCGTGCATATTATTAAATTTCGTTTTTATATTCGTTGTTATGGAAAGGACCTAACAGTTGCTTATGCCAATATACTTTACGTTACACTTAAATACTGTCAACATATACTCCCATGATTAAAAATGATAAACTGCAATGTCTTGTTATTAATGTTCTAGCATACAGTTACAAAAAGCGTATTTTTTTTAAAAAAACCATAACCAACCAACCAAAAATCCCCCTGCAGCATCTGAAGAAGAAAACAATTCTGTTAAGTGTCATTTTTCTTGTTACCTAGCCCCAAGTGACTTCCAAAACAAGTCAAGACTGTGGGCAGAACCATCTCTCAGAGGCTTTGGGAGGCTCAGTCATCTCAAAGCTGAAGGCAGAATAATCCATAGGAAGAAGGTCTCAATCACTCAGCTCCCTCGATAAAACTCAGATCCTACAGGCGAGGCACAGAACCAGAGCTGGGGTCTGCCCCCAGGCCACCCCCTCGGGCTGGGGCAGGAGAGGGCTCCTCGGGGGACGACCATGCCATCCATTCCCTACCAATTGTGTGAAAGAACCCCATGCGAGTACTGTATTTATATATATTATCCTGGTTCAGCTTCACAATAGCCTTAGGCGCTAGGTGTTCATAGCTATTTCACAGATGATGGGACAGGCAGAGAGATCAAATGACTTGCCTGAGGTCACACAGTAAGTGACAGAGTGAGGATTCCACCTCAGGTCAGACTGAATCCACAAACGGCCCTCCTGCGGGTTTGCCGGCTACCAGCTACCAGCACAGACAGAAAACTCTGAAAGCCAGACATTTACTTTAAAGTGCTCCTGGGTTAGCAGAAGGAAATGCAAATCCTTTGTGGGAAAACAACTTTAAGCCAGGCCTCAAAGAATTCCCAGGATAAAGGTCCAAGGAAAATAAATGACAAGGTCATAGTTGTTTTTGTTGTGTCATTTTTAAAACTCACAACATACAAGACAACAAGGCAATATTAGCCGTGTTAGCACAAACAGTAGATGGGAGAATCAGATGGACAAAGATTTCAGATATGGGATTTATCAGACACAGATTATGAAATACCAAGTTTAAGAAATAAGTGAGTCTTGAGACGCATGGGTGACTCAGTTGGTTAAGCGTCTGACTCTTGATTTCGGCTCAGGTCATGATCTCACAGTTCCAAGAGTTCGAGCCCTGCTTCAGGCTCTGCACTGACCGTGGGGAACCTGCTTGGGATTGTGCCTCTCTCTCTGCCTGCCCCCCCCCGACCCTGCCCCCCAACTCATGCTCCCCGTCTCTCTCAAAATAAATAAATAAATAAATGAGTCTTAAAAATATGAACAGGGAAAAAGAGATTATAAAGAATGACCAAGGGGCGCCTGGGTGGCGCAGTCGGTTAAGCGTCCGACTTCAGCCAGGTCACGATCTTGCGGTCCGTGAGTTCGAGCCCCGCGTCGGGCTCTGGGCTGATGGCTCAGAGCCTGGAGCCTGTTTCCGATTCTGTGTCTCCCTCTCTCTCTGCCCCTCCCCCGTTCATGCTCTGTCTCTCTCTGTCCCAAAAATAAATAAACGTTGAAAAAAAAAATTTAAAAAAAAGAATGACCAAGAGGAAATTAAAAGAACCATACAGGACTTCTAGAACTGAAAAACATAATACTTGAAATTTACATGGTCTAACATTTATTTTTAAATATTAAAAAAAATTTTTTTTAAGGTCCACTTATTTTTGAGAGAGAAATAGAGCATGAGTGAGGGAAGGGCAGAGAGAGAGGGAGACACAGAATCCAATGCAGGCTCCAGGCTCCGAGCTGTCAGCACAGGGCTGGATGCTGGGCTTGAACTCACGGACTGTGAGATCATGACCTGAGCCAAAGTCGGATACTTAACTGACTGAGCCACACACATGCCCCCATGGTCTAATATTTTAAATCAGAATTTCCAGAAGGATACAACAGGAAGAATGGGGATGAAACAATATTCAAAGAGATCATAAAAATGTCCATTTTCCTCTAAACTGGAGGAAATTCCTCACTGGGAATTCCTAACTGGGAGGGGTTCCCCCACCCCCCCACCCCCGCCCCAAAGGAACTTGGCAAGCTGATTCTAAAGTTTATATAGAAAAACAAAGCCACCGCTAGAGTAGACTGAGGTGAGAACCTGCACTACCATTACCAACACTAATTATAAAACTATAGTGGGTGCAGGACTGGAACAGGGACAGACAAATGGGCCAACAGGATAGAATAGAGAGCCCAGAAATAGACCCAGGCATATACAGAAACATGATTAAAATGAGAAGGAACATTGCAGATGGGGTGTGTGTGTAAGATGGATGTGAAATAAATCTATATATTGCTTTCTGCTCCTGGTTTCTGATAATATTTGGTCTTTCACCTGGCTCCTAATATACAGCTCCAAAACCTTTATAATGTCCTGAGTGACAGGAATGTCTGATATAGAGCTCCTAAATCCCTTAGAATTTCCTGGGTAATACAAGTGTCTTTTGTTCTAATGAGGCAGCTCTTGGTAAGCTCCATGAAAAGCTTGGAACTTGAAGCCCTGCTTCCACATTCTCCGGTGAGGGGAGAGGGGCTATAAATTGAGTTAATAATTGGCCACACCTGTGATGAAGCCTCCGCAAAACCCCCAAAAGTATGGGGTTTGGAGAGCTTCCAGACTGGTAAACACATCCATGTGCTGGAAGCATGGTAGACCCCAAGTCTGCAACAAAAGTTCCTATGCTCAGGACATTTCCCGACCTCCCCTCATGTATCTCTATCTGTTTATTCAGTTGTATCCTTTAAAATGTCCTTTGTAATAAATCAGCAGTACTAAGTAAACTGTTTTCCTGGGTCCTGTGAGCCGCTCTAGCAAATTCTTGAACACAGGGAGAGGGTCATGGGAACCTCTGATTTGCAGTCAAGTTGGGCATAAGTTGTGGGTAACCTGGGGACCCACTACTTACTGAAGCTGGGGGCAGTCTTGTGGGATTGATCCCTCATCCTGTGAGGTCTGCACCAACTCTGGGTAGTGTCACAATTGAATAGAACAGTAGGACGTGAGTTGGTGTCCACAGAGAACTGGAGAATTTCTTGGTGTGGGAAAAACACCCACAAAACTGGCATCAGAAGTACTCTACGTGGGGCGCCTGGGTGGCGCAGTCGGTTAAGCGTCCGACTTCAGCCAGGTCACGATCTCACGGTCCGTGAGTTCGAGCCCCGCGTCGGGCTCTGGGCTGATGGCTCAGAGCCTGGAGCCTGTTTCCGATTCTGTGTCTCCCTCTCTCTCTGCCCCTCCCCCGTTCATGCTCTGTCTCTCTCTGTCCCAAAAATAAATAAACGTGGAAAAAAAAAAATTAAAAAAAAAAAAACATTAAAAAAAAAAAAAAAAAGAAGTACTCTACGTGAGTAGAGGAGAAATGCAGGTGATTTTTCTTTACAATGAACTACTGATAAACGGTGTTAGGACTACAGGTTCTCCATACAGGAAACGATGAGACAGAATCCCTACCTCACACCAGCCACAGACATCAAAACCGGATCAATCCGAGGCTTAAGTGTGAAAGAGAAAGGAGGCACTGGAGAGACAGGTTACAGTTTTGTCCAAACATTATTTGTGGAAGTTTGGCCCAGAGTTGTTTTAGCCTGGATCAAAGAAATAGCTCTGCTTCATGATTTCTGACCCCTTCTCTCTCTAGTCCTTTAGCAAGAACTTTGATCAACCAGGATTCACAGTCATGCAGTGACACCCTGGGGTGTGGGACCTCTGGGGTGTGGGACTTCTGACCCTCTACTTGGTGACATGATTGTCTTTTTAACTTCTTGAGCCAATTTTTACAATTTTCCTATCTCCTTCCTCTTTGCCAGATGTCACTCCTTACTGGTCTCCATCTACCTGTGGCTCCTATGGGTCCAGGTCAGGTCCAGCTAACGAGCTCCTAATCTGCCAAGGGTTGAGAAAGCTTTTCAGTACTTTCAAAATCGAGAGCATCTGGTTCTAAGAAAGCGGCTTCCTAAAGAAGAAAGTGACTAGGCTCCAGGACATCTGTTGTTCCCGCTCAGATGCCCTTCCCCCCGCCCCCCCCCCCCCCCATCAAATGGTCAGGTTTTGGCTCTTTTCCCGACAACTGAGTTTGCTGGACTGGTGATACCAGGACACCTGAAGTATTACCGTGTACACATGCCTCTCACTGTCTCCTTAAAATAAAAATAGCCCCGTGGCGTCCCCTTTCAAAGTCGTCACCTGAGGGATGCTTTGCTCACATACCTGGCTTTCAGAGTCCCCTCCCCTGCACACAGGCAGCAGAATGCTTTCCAACTATCATAGACCCACCGCAGATGGACAATGCAAGTGCGCATCTGCAACTGTTAATAGCACCTGCAGTCATCTGGGCTGCAACGATTTAAAAATTCCTCACCTTGTACGTTGGTTCTTTCAGGCTGAAAACACTAGAAAATATGAGAATGGGGTAGGGGGTGATGGTGGGAACAGGGAGCGTTGATGCAGGACAGCAGGAGCCAATAGTTGCCTTTGCATCTGTCATGGCACTTTGGAGCCAGTAGGGGGCAGCCACAGCACCTCTGGGCCAGGTGCTGGCTCCCTTCAACAGTGAGTCAAATACAGCTTAAAAATACCCAGCAAAATTCTCCAGGCCCAAGGCAAGCATGGGTAAGAGACATGCCAAAATGTCTGGATCCCTACAATCTGACGCTTATAAATTTAGGCAAAGATACAGACAAAAACCTAAAAGGAAGCTTTTAACCCAAACATAAAAGCAAATTGATGATGAGTATTTTTAATTTCAGTTACTTAAAAAAAAACACGATGTTTTATAGTCAGTTGAGTCAAAAACATTGGGCAGTAGACAGGGTGTGAACACTCTCATATGCTACACAAATTGGTATAAACTTTCTGGAGGGCATTTGGTATGGTACCAAAAAACTCAAAAATGTGCCTCCTTTTGGCTCAGATATTTGGTTTCTAAGAATGTATGCTAAGAAAATAATTACAAGTGTGTGGCGAAGGTTTATCCACGGAGCCGTTTCACTCGACACAGTTTTAAACAGGGAAAGTTCAAAACAAGCTCAATTCACGCCAGCAGGAGAAAGGCTAAAGAAAACCTGCGCATTCTGTAGCAGCCACTCTGTGATGCTGAGTAATGTGGAGAAGTGTCCACAAAACAGCGAAAAAAGTTTACAGAACAGCAAGTGCTCTATGCTCCAGCTTTTGCTTCTAAAAAAGAGTATGAGAAATTATGTATATTAAAAAGAATGGAAGGATTTACACCAAAATGTTAACAGTAGTTCTAGCTGATTGGCATAATGAAAAAGAAATTTTTTTTGCTTCTATCTTCCAAGTCTTCCACAACAGGCATTTATGAGTTTGGTAATAATAATACAGTGGAAGGTGTTAACAAAGAAAAAAGGTATGTAAAGTTCCAGGGAGCAGCCACAGAAAAGTAGGAAGAGTCTGGGAAGTTGAGTGAGGGGCTTTGGCGGGGGGGGGGGGGGGGGGGGGGGAGGGGGGCGGGGGGCGGGTGAGAAGCTGGAAAGCCCAAGGGCCACAGCCTCTAGGATTTCCGTTATTGGTGACTCTGGGCAATTCTGTCTAGGGGCCGGGCGGGAGCTGCTGGTTTCCGCAATGGGACCATCTGGTGGCTTGTACTTCTGTCTCTACCTGTCCTAAATAAGTGCCAGATCAAAGACGGAGTCAAAGAAACGGTCCTTATCCTTAATGAAGTGGACAGAAGGGAGATTTAAGAAACAACAAAAGACCATTCTGTAGTATAGGTGCACACCTGCACGGGGAGGTCCAAACACCCGTGAAAGCTGTGGGTTTCTGTGATTACAGTGCACGGGAACAGCAGAAGGTATCTGTGACTGAGCAGAGAGCGTGGGTTGCTGCGTACAGAGGCAAAGCTGGAATCTCAAAGGACTGTCCAACGTACCGCCTGTGTTAGGATCTTCTCAGGTGCTGGTTAGAAAGGCAGACTCCAGGGCCCAACCTCAGACCCACTGAATCAGAATCAGAGCGGTTGGGAATCAAGTACCTACTTGATTCCACTTGTAAACACAGCAAAACAGGAGTGGGAATGGCACCATCACATAAGTTAGTTCAGCGGATCACCCCCGAAGCTGCTGCTGAGGGCCGGTTTGGAGCAAAGAGGGAGGAGAGCAGCAGGGCACAATGTCTGGGTCGGAGGAGGATAATGACGGTGGACGCTGTGGTCTGGCCTGGATAATGAATGGTGTCTGGCGATACCACCCCCAAGAGAGGGCACTGAAAAGAGTGGGAGAGAACACTAAAGGTCCTTTCCAGTTTGCCTGGAGCTGCTGGGTCTCCGAGCTCATGAGCGTTTGTGCACGCCCACCACCTGCTTTGCCCTGCTTAATTCAGAAGGACGACGCCAAAGAGGGGATTCTCGAGAACCTACAGAAGGAGGACAGGCCCCAGCTGCTTCCCTCTGAACACCCCAGGGCCTCACAGCATGCCTGGCCTGGTGCAGGGTCTCAGCAAGTGTCTACCGAGTTGAAAATGGGAGCTGATGAACACCCAGTGAACAGGGTGGGGAGCCTGATGGAGGAATCACGGCTGAGAGCAGCTGTGGGCAGGCAGGGGAAAGGTCTGCTTTCAGGAGAAGCTAGGCCCTTTGCTTCTTGATATCATACCTCAAGAGGTTCTTATTGTGGCCTTGGGGATTGGTACAACAGAGCCACTGGGATGTGACACCAAGTCTGAGGCCAGCCAAGGGAACCAGAGATTTCCCAGGACAGTCAGTCCGCCCAAGCCAGGAGACGGCCCTATTTATACCTTCGACAATCCCCAAGCTCTATTTCCACACTCGGTTACCAAGCTCCATCCCCAGGCCCCGAACTCCAGGGATGAGGCCAACAGTGTCCTCCCCAGGAGTACTGATTATGTGACAAGTCTGGGCTTGCTTTGGCCGGTGTGAGAGATGAGGCAGGCTCCAGGCAGAAGGAGAAGGCAGGGACAAGGATCTCTCTGTCCCAACATCTTGGGCTGCAAGGGCCCTTTGGCCAGGATGCAGACTTGAATCTCTCCTTTTCCCCTCCCATCCTGGTAGTCACAGCTGGGAAGCTGGGGACTGGTAAGATGGGGCTCAAGTATGGCACCTGGCGGAGGGGTTAATAGGTCAGAAAGAACAGCAGTCCCCAGAAGAAGGATCAGCCCAGCCAGGGAAGGGTGCAGACAGGGGAAGGGGAGCCCAGGTAATCCCTTCAGGAAGCGCGGTATTTATAGTTAGACTTAGCCCAGGATGACCCTCAGAGCTGGGGTAACCTTCAAAGGGAAAGTGCTGCCAGCAGCTCTGCTAGCTGGGGCCTCCTCAGCATGGGCCCTTCTTCCCCATTCATTCCCCCTGGGCCCAGCTCCAGGGTTCAGGGAGGGAAAGGGGTGGAGCCAGTTGCTAAGCGACAAGCCAGGCTTCCTAAACTGTATCACCACCCGGGCCCTGCAGGTCCCAGGTGGTCCTGGGCAGGGCTGAAGGAACCCAGGCTCCTCTGGGAGTCCTGTACCAGGCTCAGTGGCAATGCTCGCAGCCCAGGGCAATTGCAGTTCTCTGTGATGAGGCTGGTTGTCCCCCCTGGGGCTGGGCTCATCTCCAGTTCATCTTTGGGGTCCCAGGGCAGGCCCAGGGTCTGGCATGCAGCAGGTCTCAGTAACTGTTTACTCAGCGAGTGAGTGAATGAAGTGAGCAGGCACTTTAGGAAAAGTGGGGAGAGCTGGAGAGGGGAGAGGCAAGATCAAAGTTGGGCGAGCAGATGGAGCTGTCTGGAAGGAATCCCTGTAAGCAAGAGAGTTAGTTAGGAAGAAAGGGGGCGGTAGAGGAGGGAGTCCAGAAGGGAACAAACCAGTTCCTGAGGTATACAGGGAGGAAACCCACTGGAGGAAGAAGGGCTGGATGTCAGAAACCATGTCCAGTGAGGGCCTGGAACCTTCTCGGCAACTGGAGAGAGTGCAGCCAAGAAAAATAAACCTGCCCAGAGGCCCCCTGCTTGGGCAGTGGGTGTGGACAAGGGGGCACACATAACTGCAGAGACAGTACGCGCTTTCACTGCACTCGCGCACAACGGACACATTTACTGGGGTGAGTTTAGGGGGAGCAGGGCCTTCATCTACTCTCTGCCTTATCCTTCCAGCCCAGGGCTCCCTGGCCCCCCAGCCAGGAGGCTGTAAGTGGCCAGACAGGACGAAAGGTGGCATTCCTGGGCCAGGCACTGACTGAACTCTTCCCCTGCCCCGAGCTGACTTCCCCCAGTCATCCCTCTGTCCCATTCCCTGGTGGAAAACTGGGCTGTCTGATCTCAACTACAAACAGAACACCCAAATCCTCAGGGACGTTTCTGGGATCTAACCTGACATACAACCAACAGCTCCTTTTCTGAGGCTACCAAATACTGTACTTCCTGAGTTAAAACATTGAGTATTTGGGAAATCACTGCACTTCTCCTTGTCTCAGGTTCATATAAATTTAAAATAACAACCACCAAAACAACAATGACAACAACAACAAAACACCCCGGCCAGTTCCTTTCTTGTAGTGAATATATTCCTATCCTTTTTAAAAAAAAAAAAATGTTTATTTATTTATTTTTGAGAGAGAGAAAGAACATAAGCAGAGGAGGAACAGAGAGAGAGGGAGAGACACAGAATCTGAAGCAGGCTCTAGCCTCTGAACTGTCAGCACAGAGCCCGATGTAGGGCTGGAACTCATGAACTGTGAGACCAGGACCTGAGCTGAAGCTGGACACTTAACTGACTGAGCCACCCCAGTGCCCCAGTATCTTCCTTCCTATCTTCATCACATACTGATGTTTGTTCCAGGTGCACCAAAGTCCTGGCCAGAGTGTGAAAGTGGTACCAGCTCTAGAAGGAACCTTGATTACATGTTTTCTGGCAACCTAGATTATAGGTAATTATGAGTTAAGAGACACTAGCAAACCTTCTCTCTTCAATGTGGCTACCCACTTACATATGGCTTCAGACATGGAAGGGGGGGGGGTGTTGCTTCGGCTACTGACCACCCGTGTAAGCACGGGCAGACAACCTCACCGTTCTAACCTCGGTGTTCCCATCTGTAAAGAGGACGTAACCTCCATCTCATGGGACTGCTGTAAGGATCATAGAGACCACTCTACCCAATGCTTAAAAGGAAGTACTATTGTAATTAGCAATCACGCCAAGTCAATAGTGCTTATTATCACTATGCAATTAAGAGAATGAAAGGTTCCTATCCTTTTTTTCCCCCGTAAAGTTGCTGTGATTTTGAAAACTTTGAAAACTCCTGCTGTAGTGAACTCTTAGTCTCCAGATCACAGGGCAGGAGGATGTAGGGGTTAAATGAGGTTAAGTTTGACAGGGACAAAGAGCGGGCTTAATGTATGCCTGCTTCCCTGTGCGGCTGCACAGCAGAGGGTCAGCACTTTTCCTGGGGCAGAAGAGGGAGGATGGCGGCTAATAAATAAAACAGGAACTCCCCAGAGGTTGCTAGAAAGGTCTCTGGTATCTGGCCAGCTCCCCTTGCTACCTCAGGACTCCAGGGAAGAGAGACAGGTCATCTCTGCCACTGTGCTTTCCACAGCCCTGCTGTCAAGGAGGGTCCCTATGGGCTTGGGGGCCTGGGGGCCAGATGCATGGAGGCCGAAAGGCACAGCCTGCCTTCTGACTCCCGAGACTCCCTCTTACTGGGTGTCAAGTGCCACAAGGGCTTGACTCGGACATGCACCACTCCCCCAGGCAGGTGCCCCAGAGCATGGCAGAATCCTGAAGCCAGAAGTGACCTTAAAGTCTGTTAGCCTAACCCCTTCATTTTATAGACGAGGGAACCGAGGCTCTGAGAGGTGATGTGAACTGTCCCAAATCCACAGCTTTTGCCTGTGTGTGTGTGTGTGTGTGTGTGTGTGTGTGTGAAGTGGGGATGGGAGGTAAATTCTTCCTGTCAAACTGCTCTGCTGCCAGTGGAAGCTGAATTATAGCTAGCTTACTAAAATGTCAGGAGTGTGAGAGGTGACAGATGCACCAATGGGAAAGCAGCAAGCAGAACGCGCCTCAGAGTGAGCATCAGCGTGGAGGAGTTTCGAGTCTGCCTGACCCTCCTGTTCTCACTAGAGATGAATGGAATCTGAGAGCTGGGCCCTCCCAGCACACTGTAGCCTAACTATGTGCCCAGGCCTCTGTGAGCCTGACAGAAACAGACTCTAATTCCGCGTGGCTGGTTTGGGGCCTGGTGATGGAGACGGAGTTCCTACCCCACACAACGCTCCTGCCGGAGGCACTTCTGGAGACGAGGCAGTGACTGCAAGAAGAGGAAGCCTATCATGTTGGATGGGCCAAGTGGTGAGAAAGTTAATAGTCTCACCGTCACCCTTCACTGAGCACCTGCTATGCAGCAGGCAGCACAACAGAGAAACACAGGGGCTGAAGGTCCATAGTCTGGAGTCAGAGGGACCTGGGTTTGAACATCGACTCCATCATAAATTAGCTACGTGACTTTGAGTAAATGACTTCAGCTTTCTAGTCTTCTAGGAAGTAGGAGGTAGTAACAGCCCACTTCTTCGGGAGGTTGGGAGGAGTAAAGATATATACATATATATTAAATTAAAAAAAATTAACTAATACAGTCAAGAAAATTATACATAATAAATCAACTAACCTAACACTTCCGGTGTGGTCTCCCTAACACCCAGCCAGGCCAGGCTCTTGCTTCCTCAACTGAAGGCAAACACACACCCGCACCATACTTGCTACAGATTAGGCTCTTATTGCGGCCACTGAAATTGTTTTTGCCATTGTTATTATTAACATTATTATTTTGACCTAACATCCATTGGCTCTGTTCTCTGGAACAACACAGAACAAGTCACAACCTCTCTGACGGGGTTGACATTTTCCTCCTCTCCAGACGGAAGCCCACTTTTTCCTCCTCTACGGTTTCTCCGGGTTTTTTTGCCATCCTCTTCACCCTCCCCTGCACTAAGCTAACTCACCGACTGGCCCAGGTGAGGGCTGCCCAGTACCACGGCGCTCTGGGCTCTTGCCTTCCTCGATCTGAGCACTGACCCCTCTGCCTCCACAACGAACACAACAAGTTTGTCCAGAACTGCTGAAGCTGGAGCTAGAAAAGACCCCATAATCCCCAACCCCACCCCACCGGCTGTGGCTCTACATTCTCTCAATCCCAGGGCTCGCTCACAGCCTGGCTTCTCCTGGGAGCCAGCCCCAAGTTACCGTCTGTCTTTTAGGTCTGTGTCTTGAGTGGGGTGAACCTGGAGTCAGCAGACCTGGGTCCTTTTCTACTGTGATCCATGCTGTGTGACCCAGGGCAAGGCACTTAACCTCTCCAGGCACATCTGCCAAACGCGAATGCCTCTCTCCTTTGCGCCTTACAGAGACACTGAAATGCTCCAGAGTTTCTGTGCGAAGTGATGTGGTCAAGAGCGACACGCACACAACAGATGCCTGACATCCCTGAGATCTGGAACCCCGTCTTTTTAAGGCTCATTCACTTCTTCATGTGGCTCAGCTCAAGACCCACAACCTTCTGTTTGTGGACCAACAGAGAACTCGTTTGAGCACGTTCGCTCTCCCAAGCCAGGCTCAGGCCTTGCATGCAGCTGTGCCTGACTCATTCTTTCCCCTTCTTCATCTACAGCCTGTGAATCACCAACCCTGTCAGGCCAGTGTCCTCCCTGTTTCCTTCCCATGTGTTGCCTGGTCGCGACCTCCGTCCCTCAGGATGCAGGATGCAAGCCCTCTTCCCACCGGACCCACAGGCTCCCCTCCCCTGACCCCGTGGCGCGTGAGCATTCCACACCAGCCCTGAATCACACACTGCCTCACAGGCATGTTCCCTGTGCACAGTGCTGCCCCTGCAACTTGACTGTCAGCTCCAGGAGGGCAGGCTCTCGAGAGGCAATACAGCGTGGTGTATCAAAAACATGGTCGCCTGGGACCCACCCCCAGGGACTCTGATTTCACTGCTATGGGATATGGCCTGAGCATCAGAAGGGTTTAAAAGCTCTCCCAGTGATTCTGATATATGGCCGGGGCTGAAAAGCACTGATCTGGAACCAGGCTGCCCAGCCTGGCTGGCCGCTCTGACTGTTTAATTAGGCCTCTGAGGGGGCCTGGCAGGGAGGGTGCTCAGGGAGAACCTGAGCCCAGGCCTGCCTGAGGCTGACCATCTGGACAGTCTTTTCAAGGCTTGAAGTCAGACTGGTCATCAGGTAAAAAAGTGGATAGCTCAGGGGACCCTGTGCCTGGGGAAACCCAGCTGCACTGTCCAGAGGATATGGCCTAAGCCCCTGCTTGCAGAAGGGACAGGGTAAGCCAAAACAAGAGGCTTTGGAGTCAGACAGCTTGGACTAGCTACCTACTCTCCTTACTAGCAAGGAGGGCCCTTCCCCTCCTGACTCTACTCAGCCCGGAGCCTCATCTCTCATGCCTCCCACGTGTGGCCAGCACCCAGACACCCTCTTCTGTAGACACAAGATTCTTCTTCCAGAGCTGAGCCACAAACTTCTGGAGAGAAAATGTGCAGCTCCAAGGCAAGGGGGACGGTAGGAGAGCAGAGGGAGGGAGGTCCTATTTCCTAAGAAAATCTCCCACCCCCTCCCCAGCTGCTCTAGGCAAGAAGAAAGGAAAAATCTGACTCATCAGTGCTGTGTGACTCACAGGCGGACAAAACTTACTTGCCAGACTGGCAAGGAGGAGAGCCTGCTGCTCCCACCACAAGCGGGGGCCATGGGCAGGTAAAGCCCATCCTTCCATCCCCGCTCACCACCAGCTCCAGGCCTGGGTGGCTGGCCTGGCAGGAGTGCCTGGCTCAGCTTGGTCCCCCCACAGCCACACCCTCTTGTGGTTGGTTTAGTAACTTACTACCAAGGGGCGGGGCTGGGAAGAGTAGAGAACTGAGGCTGGGAACACAGAGAGGTGATTCTGGAATCAGAGAAGACCTGGGCCTGACTCTTAACTCCGCCCTCTCACAGGTGTGATCACAGGCAGCCGAGCCTCTTGACCTCAGTTTCCACATCCATAAAATGGGAACAATAATTCTTAAAGGACTTTTGGGGATTAAATAAGACATTACATGTAATCTCCTAGTACTGCGTGAGGCACAAAGTAGGAGCTCAAAAATGGTAGTTTTTACTAGGCGTATAAATGCTAGATTTAGGATTATAAAGAGATTGCTTTTTACATCATTTCACTTAATGTTTACAACAACCCTGTATGGCAAACATTACTACTCTCGTTTTCCAGATGAGACACTGAGGTTCGGGGACCCTGGGGCAATGTGAAGAATCCAGTGAGGGGTTTCATATCCCCATTCCCAGCCCAGTGCTGGTCTCAGACCCTGTCCCACATGCCACCTCCCAGGGCAACGAGAAGAAGCCCCTGGCTGTGTCAACACGCACACGGCTGACAGGCACAGCACCAGCTCTGCCTCCAGCCCAGGTGGGAAGGCCTAGCTGGCAACACTACTGACCAGTCCTGCATCCAGTATGGCTTTGATGCCAGTCCTGCCCTGCCTCCCACCCGGCCTGGCTCGACTCGAGCCCACGTGGTGCCTCCGGAAATTCACTCGCTAATGCCTGTGTGTGTGTCAGCCTCCACCCCAGGCTGTGAGCTCCTCAAGGCAGCACCTGGTCCTGTTAGCGCTGGCATCCGAATGCCCGGCCCCTAGCCTAGAGCCAGAGAAGCAGTACAGCCGGGCTGCCAAAAGCCTCAGATTCCAAACCTGAGATGCAATGCCACTTACTTGTACGACTTGGGTCTGTTCTTTACCTCTGAGAACCTCAGTTTCCTCATCTGGAAAATGGGGCTAATAACAGTCGCTACCTTCAAGTCACGATGAGAACTATGGTGATAACTGTGCTAATAACCAGTTGTAACTATGGTACTAACAATCACGGCTACTATGTATTAAGTTCTTAGGCCAGACACTGTTCTAAGCCCCTTCTATGAATCAAATCGCCCAACCCAAAGGTCATACGGCTAGGTGGTGGGCTGGTTCTGAAACCCCCACGACATACCACCACCTCCCTCCTGAGTGTCAGGTGCCTGGTATGACTTAAGTGCTCAGTACTTAGAAGCTAGTCTAGCAGATGCTTAGGAAGCATTTCTAAGATGAATCAATGAATGAACCTCTTTCAGTCTAATTTCATTTCCATCCACAAGCATTTATTATCGAGTCCTAGTCTGCGTACAGCCTGAGTTATCTGAAGTTCTGTGAAATATAAAGTATAAAAGGAACAAATAAAAAAAAAAAATAAAGCAAGGCCTCCTCACCCCTCTACAGGAGGGTAACGAGATCCAGATTGCTGGAGCGAGAGGCAGTGATCCCAACCCTGTCAGTTCCATGCCCCTCCCCCTTCCTCAGGGAAGGTTCCAGTCGGGAGGCGCCAGGTCCTCAGGAGAAGAGGGGGAGGAAATGGCCAAAGGTGCTTGCTGTGCCTGGCCTTCCAGGGGTGGTTGTGTGGAAAGCCCTCAGGGCTGCCCAGGTACCTCATCCACAGCTGTTTGTTTTGGCAACGCCCGAGAGGTGCCCCAATGGGAGGGCAGGGAGCTCACAGTGGCTGATCAGCCTCTAGGAGCCGGCCCTGGCATCTATATGGAGGGGCAGGGGGAGGCAGAGCCTCTCAGTTCTCCCACACAGCACCACCCTGCCTCCAGGCCCCAAGGGCAGGCTCCCAAACTACACAAGGAGAGGGTCTTCTCAGCCAGCCGAAAGGGAGCGCTTTTCTAAGCAGCAAAACCCCTATTTCAAAGAAAACAGTGAATGGCTTTCAGAGAAGCCCACTTACCATGTGAGGCTGATAGAGTAGGTCTGGTGTGGGGGCTTGGGGGTAACACCCACGGGCCCTTCCCTCCCGGCACTTCCCTGACACCTCCAGGAAACCCCAGGCTCCCAGCTGCACTGTCCACCAGGCCTCTCAGGGACAGGAACCCTTCAGGCGCGGCTCCAGGGCAGCTCTGTTCATGCAGCTATGAAGGTTGCATACCTCAGCGCCTGTGACCTGGGACAGCCCCTCTCACCTGGGACCCTACCCATTAAATGAGCAGGTGGGACTAATGGATTCAGGACGCCTTCTAGCTCTAAGACTCCATTCAAATCCACCCTGAGGAAAGGCCTGCATGGGGCTCCTGAGGGACACAAAGACAGCTAGCTAAGGCACGACGCCTGCCCTCCAAAAACACAGTCCCTGCAGAAAACTGCAAGGCAAACCATGTGTGTGATGATGCGAAGTGCAAGTGCACGCATGCGTGAGCACGCACACACACACACACACACACACACACACACACACACGAAAGACGTACAAGATTCTTTGTAAAAAATGCTGCAAGGGTCAGAGGGGAGACTCTCAAAAACCCAAGGGGACCCTGCTGAAGTAGAAACTGCTCAGTCTCTTCCACAGTCACCTACCAGTGCCAGGCACTGTGGACATGCAGACGGGCATGACAAGTCCCTGACCGGACAGGCTCCTGTCATCATCTGGGCAGGGATGGAATCATACCAATGATGCACGACAATCCGTTTTGGTTTTGTGCTACATTATGTGTCATGCTCACTGTTTTGAAAATACTTGAATGTGTAATTTAGGAAACCTTTGTAATGTGTTACTCTGTGGCACATTAAAAAAATAAACAAATGCATAATAAATAAATGATACATGCAAATTTTGTTCAAAGAACACCCCCACCCTCACCCCCACCCCCACCCCCAAGCAGGCAAACTGCTACACACTAGAGCAGAGGTATGTGGAGAACATATTGGGAACCCACACCCTGACCGATGGGGCCTCTTAAGCATTTGCCAAAGGGGTGGGCGGGAGCTGGGCTACATCCTCTCCACGGCTTCCAGCTCTGACCATGTGTGACAAGGACTCTGGAAATAAGCAGGCTCCAGCTGGCTGAGGGCAGGCTGGGGGCAAGCCTCACCCTCACTGCCGCATTTCTGACTTCCCACCTCCACCCTCTGCATACAGTGAACTGTCCCACTTCGGCCTCTGCTGCTGCGAGAAGAAGAGGCAGCTTCCAAGCTCTGGGCCTCAGTTTCCCTCTGGGGTAACGGTGGTGGCAGAGGAGGTGAAGCATCCCTGATGGAGGGTCCAGATACAAGAGGACTAGTCACACGCAGAGCCTATCAGCTGTCTGTGGAGTCAGTCCCCAGCCCCCATTCTCTCTCTCTCTCTCTCCTGCCCCTGATGCTGATAGGTCTGGCCTGGGAGCAGCCCTGCTGGCCAGCACCCAAGTACACAGGACCCTGCCACCCCACCCCCAAGGTAACCCAATTCTTCCCGGTCAAATGACAGCTGGAGGTGGGGCCAGGGAGCCCAAGGCGGGAAGGGCAGTGATAACTGGCTCGCAGGGTGGTGAGGCCCAGACAAAAGGGTCATGGCCCAGATTCATTTCAACACAATTCCTCAGCACCCACTGTGTTCAAGATCCTGCCAGGCACCTGAGGGACCTGAGGAAATGAGGATGACATTTTAATTACCTTAAGTGCGTCTCAAGGTTTAAAGAGCACCTCCTCAGAGAGGCCTTCCCTGACAAT
Organism: Lynx rufus; assembly: GCF_022079265.1. NCBI lineage: Eukaryota > Metazoa > Chordata > Mammalia > Carnivora > Felidae > Lynx > Lynx rufus. Next base: position 37,917,282 of record NW_025814825.1, on the reverse strand, counting down.
CTAACTAATGGCTCCCCTATTCTCCACCCCAGCCTCCTTTCTCCTAAGCAGTGTCCATCCCAATTCTGCTGGGGTTTGCTTACTCGTTTCTCCATCTCCCCAGTGAGCAGTATGACAGCTGCTCAAAGGCCGGGCCCTGCTCTCCTCCACAGTGGCACGCAGCACTTCACTTACCGAGTAGGTCCTCAGTATTAGGTGAGTGAACGAATGAATGAATATATGAGTGACTATACCACCGGACAAGCAGGAAGTGACATAAAAAACGATTCAGAAGGCTGTGGGGAAGCAAAGAAGGGAATGGGCACATCTCTGAGGCTCCATGGAGGAGGTACGACAGATATCGGGAGCTTGGCCTGCAAGGAGGGTGGAGGAGAAGGGGTTCCAGGTGGAAGGTACAGAAGTAGCACAGACCTGGAGTCGGGCCGGGATAACAAGAGCAGGCCAGCAAGATGGGCTGAGGCCCGGTGAGTCTGCCTGGACCCTGAGAGGTGCCCTGCTCCTTGCCCCACTGGCCTCTTACTAAACACTGGTGTGCACTCTTTGCTGATAAAGCCAGGACTACATAAACATCTGAGCACAACTCTGCAGCATGGTGAGCAGGGGTCATTCCTAAATCAAATGTTACCTGTGGCACCCACCGGCCTGCCTGCTTTCTTCTTTTCTGGTTTCCTTTGCCCCTGGCTGACTGGCTCTGGTTCTAAACATCTGTGCCACCACCAGGCACAGTCCCCTGCTAGGGGACTGAAGGGCGACTCCTAACCTTGTGATGACAAAGACCATTGATTACCACTCCCCAATCCCAGGTCTCAAAAGAATTTTTAACTACATTTAGATTATTTTTTTAAAAATGGAAATGCTCAAGCCGTATCTGTCCATTTAAGGCTCTGGTCAGCATACAAAAACTAGAGGTTCACACTGAGCTGACAGAATGCCAGAAAAGGCGTTTTTTGCTCAACCTGGAAGGTTATGAATTCTCTGTGACTCAGTTTCTCAAGGTCAGGAGATGGGGCAAGAACAGAGGTAAGAGATATGGCCAGAGGGAAGAAGACTGAGTGGGAAACCCAGAGTCCCCCAATCTGTAGATCCAGGTGAGATTTCCTACACTGCACACAGTCTTCCTACCTTAAGGGAAGAGGAGCCTGCGGGTGGTGGGGGTGGAGCCGGGCAGCGGCAATCCTGGCCAATCGAGGCTTTCAGTACAGTATTTTAGATGTTGACTTGGTGCAAAAACCCGGTGGGGGTGGCGGAGCTGCCAAGGAGGAGTGGGAGCTTACCACCACTTCTGCTCTGGGCAGCAGTCTAGATCTCGAGAAACTGCCAGGGGTCAGGCGGTGGCCCCTGGAGGCTGTGTGCTTCCCAGGAAAGCCGGCAGCCGGAAATAAGCCCAAATTTATAACAGGCTGCATTAACATCTGCAAAGAAAAATCCAGGGTAACACACACCAGCCTTTCCACTGGAGGGATGGGGTGATGGGCCTTTTACTTTCGAGGGTAGGTATCTGTGTGTCTGGCATTCTTGCTGAGCACCTTTGCTGTAGATATCTTTGCAGTGTTTCCACCGCAAACATTTTCAACACATAACTAACTGGCTGTAAGGCAATTCTGCCATATAACATAAAAGAATGAAGAATAAAAGAGGAGCATTAAAAAGGGCACAATTAAACATGAAAAAATTAATAAAATTGCCATAAGGCAATTGTGCCATAAAATATCAAGTCATGAAAAATAAAAAGGACATTCATTAAAAAGGACATAACGGGACGTGGAAAATGGATAACAAAATTAAAAAGACTTTACTGCGAAATATAAAATATTTTAATACATTTAAAATTTGTGTAGATTCATGGCAATACTAAGCAAATATATATTATGGGTGTCTTCACTTGTCTTCAAATTCTCTGTTCACAGTATTATGCTTTTTTTTTTTAAACTAAAGTTCCTTCCTTCATTAAAGAGGTATCAAGGTCCAAATACAATTCACCCTTGAACAACATGGGTTTAAACTGCACAGGTACATTTACATGCATATTTTTTTCAATAAACACAGTACAGTATTATAAATGGATTTTCTCTTAAGATTTTCTTTTTTTTTTTTTAAGTTTTATTTCAATTCCAGTTAGTTGACATACAGTGTTACATTAGTTTCAGGTGTAGAATATAGTGATTCAACACTTCCATACATCACCCTGTGCTCTTCCTTAAGATTTTCTTAACACTTTCTTTTCTCTAATTTATTTTATTGTAAGAACACAATACAAAATACACATAATATACAAAATACGTGTTAATCAACTTGCTTATGTTGTCGGTAAGGTTTCTGGTGAACAACAGCAGGCTATATTAGTGGATAAGTTTTTGGAGAGTCAAGAGTTATACACGGATTCCTGACTACGTAGGGGGTCAGTGCCCCTAACCCCCACGTTGTTCAAGGGTCAACATACTAGGATGCGTATTTGTTACAGAGCTTTGTATTATGTTGTGAAAGCCTTCTACACTGTTGTTTGTTCTTGGCAGATTGTCCCACGTCTGCTGACAGACGTCCCAAAGTTCTATGGGAAATACGGAGGTAATGCGTTTGTAACTGAGCTTTGGCCATTATGACTGGCATGTTACCGTTGTCTAGTACAGCCTGGTGCGCAGTCTGGCTTCACATTCTACTCCACACTTCCAGTGAGGTTTATCACCGTATTTTCTATCAAGTCCGTATACGGAGTTGTCATCACCCCCTACTTTAAGACCATCCATCTACTTGTCATGGCATAGACCACTATGAGGGCTAGCTGAGGTTTATATAGACCATTATAAGGGCTAGCTGAGGTTTACATAATATAAAACGAAGAACTTTGTCAATGGAGAAATGAAAACAAACTGTCAATCAGTTATTTTATCTTTTATGACAAAACTGCCTTACAGTCAATTAGCTACGTAACGAAAGTGCGGCGAAAATGCTCACAGCAAAGATGTCTATGTCAAAACTATCTAGAACAATACATGTGTGTGTATATTCACTTTAAACAAGAATATTCTGTGTGTTCCTTAAGCTTTGTTTCAACATGGTTTGGTAGATAACTTTATGAGCCTTACGGGGAAAAGCAATAAAAGATCCTTGTCATGACAAGGCTGAAATGGCTCCGCCAGGACTGTGGGTGTCTTCTACCCACAAGGCACCTCTAAAGAAAGACTCTTTCTAGCTGTCCTGGATCCAATAAAGCTCCTATTTAAGCCACTTTGAATGAATTGCACCGCAAATAAGCTATAAGGGCAGGGCTGGGCCTTATGCATCTCGAGAGCCCCAGGGCTCAAGCCAGTGTCTGGCACACAACAGGTGTTCAATAAAGGCTGAGACACGGACCAGGGAGTGGATTGCACGGGGAATGGGTCACCTGTGGGGTGATGAGAGAACAGGGCTCCTGGGAAGAGGTGAAGGTGAGACGGGAAAGGAGGCAACAGAAAGAACCTGCCAAAGGCAGAAAACGGCAGACTTCCGGGTAGAGCTGTGCTTAGGTCTTTGTCTCAGGGAAAGGCAGACAGCTGGGTGGCCAGGAAAAGCCCTGCCTGCAGAGTTTCCCAGAGTAGAAGGCCGCAGGCCTGCCCCATCTGGGACAGCTGAGCCATGGCCCACATCACCTGCCCTCCCCGAGACCAGTCTGACTAGGGTTTAAGATCTGTGTCAAGCAAGAGCTGAGTCAGGCTTCAGGGGAGGGGTGGGGGGAAGGACTAGAAGAGGGCAGGGAAGACAGGTCAGGCCTCATTCTCTCAGGTGTGCTCCACCAGGGAGGTCGGGCAGAAGCAGCCTCCTCATCCTCTCCCTCTACTCCCAGGGCTTGAGAGAAAGGTAGGCTCTCAAGTTGCCAAAACCCAGGAGAGAGCAAGGCCCTGGGAAGGCTCGTTGCAGACAGGAGACAGCTGGTAAATGTGTTAGGAGGAGACCACCTGTTTTGCCCCAAGCCTCCTCCCCACCATGGGTCCACGCAGACAGGCATGGATCCCGGCAGCAGGGTGGGGAGGCGGAGGCGGAGGCGGCAAACCCCGGGCAGCAGGAGGTATCTGTCTTCAGCACGGCCACCAAAGGGACAGGGAGGGAGCCCCGCGGGCTCAGCTCCTGCTGCTGGGCTGCTGGAAAAGGCAGCCTCTCGGTTTCAACTCAGCTGGAGGTCAAGAACTGCTGAGGCTGGCAGCCCTGCTGGGGATGCTATTTGCTTGCAAGTGAGCATCTCGTCGCCGTGGCGACCCAGGGCAGCCCAAGCCAGGAGCCAGCCACAAGGCCGGGAGCGGAGCTCTCCAGGCTCTAACACTGGCCTTGACCTTTCTAGCTGGGACAGCTGATGTGAAGGAGTCCACTGCCTTCTCTGGACCTGACCATGGCCCATGCAGACTGCAAAGATGCACAGGACTCTGTCTTGCTCTCAGGAGGGCCCAAGACACACCCAGAAACAAGAACACAAAATCAGAAAGTGATGAAGGCCACAAGAGGCATGAACAAGGACTGACATGGCTTTAAAGAAGAGCTCACCTTGACAGGGAACATAAAGGGAACAAGACAGCATCAAACAAACAAGCAAACACATATCCTCTTGTGGACGACTCCAGCTGCTTGGTTAGGTCTAGAGCCAAGAGACCACAAACTTAGAGCACGTTGGTTTGGGGCACTCCTTCTGGCTAGCTGCTTTCCCTGACCCAGTCAGTCCCCCTACTACCTGCTCCCCAACCCTTGGTGTCCCACTTGGCTGCCCTGCCCCACCTCTTGCCTGCCAGGTGGCTGACTACCCAGTCACTAATATCACAATGCCCCTTGTGGCCTTGTCCCCACCTCAGCTCAGCTTTTCTGCTCTGGACCCATCTGGAGACTACCTTGTGGTGGCAAATGCTTACCAAAATCCCATCACATTTCTAACCTGGGGTCCTGGAAACCACAAGGCAGCCTGCTTCGTGCCTAGGAATAGCCCACGGCAGTTTCTGAGGTCCCCGATCACTGGGCAGTTTCTTGGAGCACCAGAATACTGGTGTGCAGAACGGGTCTAAGGATCAACTTCTGGACTTGATGAGAAATCAGCCCCAGAAGCCAGCTGAAGTCTGCAGCCCAGGGCCTGGCCCCAGGACTCACAGCACTGCACACAGTCAGGGCTCCTCTGTCCAACTGCCCTTTTTTTTATTTCTTATGTGGTTTAAAAGGTGGCATAAGCTAAATGGAGAAAAAGTATGCAATAGAAACATAAAAAGAAAAAGGTTTAAGTCACCCAAATCCTAGCACTTAACAAAAACTGGCAATAGCATGTCGAGGGATTTTCTTCTGTTTTTCTCAATGCATACACTCACTGCAGGGACCACATGGGGTGTATAATCCAATACTATTTTTATTTTTATGGTATGTCCTCGATACTATTTTTATTTTAATCTGATGCCAGCTGCCATTCCAGTGATTTGCATCCCCTGCTGCTGAACAGATTTACCTGCAGAAATTCCATGAAAATGCAGATGTTTGGGTTCCACCCCTAGAGATCAACTCAGGAAATAAAGGAAATCCAGAATAAATAAGACAGTTTTTAAAATTCTGCTCATTTTGTAGAATCATTGAATAAATATTTATTGAGCGCTCACTATCTGCTGGGCCCTGTACAGGATACATTTCTTCATAACAGAAAGCTTGCATCATTCATTCATTCATTCATTCAAGAAACATGAGTTGAGCTTCTCCTATGTACCAGACTCCAATATGGGGAACAGGGACACAATTTTAATGAGATGGGCTCTCAAGGTCAGAGGTACTAAGAGAGAGAGCCATGTAAGGAGATAATAGAAACCAATGCACAAATGCATGAGCTGTGAAATACACAGAATCATGGGCAGGTCCTTGTGACCAAGCCTGTGGCAGGTCCTGAAGTCTGCTCTGAATCTAAGGCACGAGCAGGGCTTAGCCAGGCAGAGGAAACAATACGAGCAAGGGCGCAGAGGTGATCAAGGTCTGGGAAGCATAAACAGTGCTGTTGGAATGTACCATGCAAGGTAGCAAGTGGCCAGGTCACGAAGGGCCGTTAGGCCAGTGGAACAGGGTGGACATTACTCCCTAAGAGATGGGAGACCTGTAAAAAGGTGAAGCAGAAGAAGGTCATATGTTTGTGACAGCTCACTCTGGAATCCAAGTATAGGGTGGGCTTCAGGGGCCTGGACTGGAGGCAGGAAGACCACTTAGGAGGGTGCTGCGTTAGCACAGGAGACATGGTGAGGGCCTGCACTCAGATTCCGTTGAGTGGCTCTTATGTAGCAGGCAGAGTTTTAGCGGGGATGGAGATAAGGGATGGATCTGAGAGGTACTTGAACTGCACATTTAGATGATTTCTAATTTTTCACACTGCATACATATAGCTTTGCACATGCTTCAGCTTATTTCCCTATGACACAGTCCTCGTGGCAGAATTTCTAGGTCAAAGGTAGGGATATTTTTAAGGTTCTTGGTGCCCTTTGCCAAATTGCTTTCCAGAAAGACCGTATCAATTTTCATTTCCTCCAGCAATGCACAAGAGTGCCGATTAGACCCTCTCAGCACCCCCGCCCCCCCGCAAAGAAAGGCAGAGGTAAGCTCACATCCACCCCATCGCTACAGAGTGAATCCTCTGCTTGACCCAAACAAAACGACTACGTCCAGGAATAGGCTTTAAGAATGCACACACAGGGCACTGGGCTGAAGGGTATGTTGCTCTGGAGATAGGCTAGGGCCAGGAGAGGGGCACTCTCTCCCTGCTCCAACCTATCTTCCTGATGTTGCCAGTAATTCTCTCAGCAGAGATCATGTCGTTCCCTCTGCTCAAGAACTTTCCAAAGCTCCCCACTGCCTACAAAATAAAAGCCAAACTCCCTAGTGTAGAAATCAAGGTTTCCCCAAAATAGGATCTGCAGTACAGATTTCTATTTACTCACTTATTCCTTCAGCAAATATTTGAGTGCTTGCTATTTACCAGGTAGTATACAAAAAGACCTTGCTCTCAGGGAGCCTCCACCCAGTGGGAGAGACAGACAATGCACAGGTCAATATAGATGCACCAGGTATTTATATGTTATGCTAAATAAAGCAGGAAAATGAAGTGATGAGGAGCACACAATTGTAGAAAGGGTGGCCAGGGAAGGCAGGTGCCAGGAGACAGGTGCAGAGGCCAAGATGGAGACAGGAGTGAGCCATGAAGATCTCTCCCACTACACTCAGCCCACACCTGAGCCACCAACCTTGCATGGACTTCCAAGTCTCCATGTCTTTGCCCTCAGCCTTCTCTCCTGAAGATTCCCCTCCAGGCCCTATTGAAGGGGAAACACTTCTGTGCCCAGCTTGAACGTCACCGCTTCTGTGAAGCCCTCCTGTCTCCACAAGCCAAACCTGCTCACAGCACTCCACTTCCATCTCCTGGTCTGTACAACTGCCTGCATCTTAAGGCCATGCAAGGCCTTTTAGCTCTGTATCTGCCGTGCCTCACACACAAGAACGAGGAAGCTCTACCTTGGCACTTCAACCCAGTCTGGTCTCCACACTTGCCCTCTCCAGACCACACTGAGTTGCTAAAAGGCAGGAACTGCCTTCCTCAGCTTCTGATGCACCCAGTTTGTACAGCCTAAAATCTGGTGTACAGATGTTTGCCAAAGAGGGAAGCGTTGTGTGCAAGTTATCGAAGAGAGAGGGCAATTACTGGCAGGGAAACATTTTTCTCTCAGCACACACAAATGAAAATACTCTCCACCTTTGAGGCAAGATTTTTGGTGGTCTATCCAAATACATCCTCACCTCCTCCTTGGAAAGAGGCAGTCCAGCTGGACTACGTTTCCCAGACTCCCTTGCAGTCAGGGTGGCCATGTGACTACATTCTTGCCAACAGAATGTGAGCCGTAGGGACACGAGCCGTAGAGGACCTGGTCCCAAGGACAGTGGGCATGCCTCCTCCACCTTCTCTTTTCCCTTCTGCTGGTCGGAACCCAAGTGGGCTGGTAACCCAGCTTCAACCACAAGGACGATGTCCTGTGATGCGGCGACAACCCAAAGGGACTGGATACCAGAATGACCACAAACAGCAGAGCTGCCCCCTCACCTGGTCTGCTCAAGTCGGGGACGTCAGGGCCATTATGTGAGACAGAAAACTTAATTTCTCATTCCTTAAGCCACTCCATCATTAGGCCCCCCTTTTACAGAAAAAACAAAAACAAAAACAGCCTTACATTAGTGAATGCACTCCTGTTACAGCAATGGGATGTAAGTCTGCACCATCCTCAAACACCTCTCTCAGTGCCTATGGGGGAATGGGGAGCCCTGACCTCTGGACAACCCACTAAGATCCAGCAGGGTCAGAAGAAGAGGCGACACGAAGCAGTTGTACAAGTCAGGGCAAAAGTTCTGGAAGAACACGTAAAGAGGCACAAACGGGTGGAAGAGCACCATGACGAGAGTGAGGAAAAGGCAGCAGCAGAACCCACGAGAGGGACCAGAAAGACAAAACTGGTCCTCAAGGTTTTAAAGCCTGAGTCCTGTGGGTAAGAAAGGATTTACGGTTAGAAGAACCAAATGCACACAAACATTTATTCTAGCCCCTCTGTGGATTTCCTCACACTCATCCGGCTGGCTGTCACCGGGTGGAAGAGGAGAATAAGAGAAATGGGGAAGGAGTTGGCCCAGGAGGTGGAGGCATCATCTCACTGACACCACCTCCCACGAAGGAACCAAGGAACCAGGGAAGCTGTGTCTTTGTCAGTCATGCGGGCCCCCAGAGAGCAACAGTCCTGCCCTAATTCCGGGTCTGCTACACCTAGCGCCATCTCTCCTTCATCACGCTCTGGATACCCACCAAGTCTCTCCTGGCCAGAAGGTACAAAGGTAGAAGACAGCTACTGCCTTCCCGCAGCCCCCAGGTCCCTGAATCATCAGCCCAGCCATCCCAGCTCTGCCGGGCTCGTCAAGCCCCTGACAGCTCTAGCCCGGCTTCTGGAACCACTACTAGTGAAGAAACAGTGAAGAAGACAGAGGCCCTGCAGAGGGGAGGTACAGATCAGGGGGAGGAGCTTGGGCTCTGGAGCCAAGCAGAAGATTCACATGCTGACCCTGCCTATTAACCCGCCCTGTGACTCTGAGCAAGCTTTAGTTCTCAAATCTACAAGAGAGAGATGATGCCACCTCACAGGGCCACTGCAACGATAAACTACAGAACATATGTAGGAGAGAAGATGCTCCACAAACGCTAATTCCCTTCCATTACCCCCACACGTCCTCCTCCCTGTTGGCCTGCCGCGATCCATAAAATTCCTGTTGCCGGACTCGTCCTTCAGGATGAAGGTACTGTCGTGAAATGTCCCTGTGCCATAACATGTCACCTACTGCAAGGGCCAATTAAATGTTCTGGGCAGGCTAGCAGGCAGGCATCCAGAGTGTCTGGTGGAGGCTCTGATGTTAAAGCTCCCAGGTGCAGACAGGAGCTGCTCTGAAGTGGGGGGGATGGTTGCCCAGCCCTGAAGGAGAAGATGTTATAGAGAAAGATGATATGTTAAGGACGCTAAAGCACAAGAACTGGGAATCTCCAGGCGGGCAGAGCTGGAAGGCGGAACAGCTCAGGGGAGCCTCACAAGAAGTAAAACAGGAAAAGCAGAAAAAGAAGAGACGGGGAGGTGAAAGCCCTCGAAAGGAGAATTAGGAAGGAGTCACCAGGGTGGCCCCAGCCCCTGGCAGCAGAGACACTTTGCTGTCATACCCTGGCCCCCCTCCAGATCCCTCCTCCGAGCTGCTATGTCCCATTCCTGGCACCATATGGCTCCTATGTGTCCATCCCCACCCTCACCCTACCAGCCAGGTACGTTCTAAAGAAGGAAGCCAAAAGCTTTGACCTTGCTGTTTGGAAAGGGCTTTCAGAATCTTGTAAAGCGTGCTTAGAGTCAGGAAGGAGGCAGAATGTACCTAAGCAGTGAAGGACAAGACTGAGCATCTCCGGGGTTGTGTTTCCCGCCCGGCCACACATTTGGGACGACCTGGACAAGGCAAATGCCCTCTCTTTGACGTTCACCACACTGTAAGAAGGGTCACCAATGCTCACCACGGACTCAAATCCCAGGAACAGAAACAGGAAAACTTCACAAAAAGAAAGCAGACCTGCTCCTGCAGAACCAGCAGGTGGGAGCCACAAAGGAGGCCTGGCTGGCCTCACCCAAGCTCACGGAGCGCAGACGCCTCTCACAAGGCCACAGTGAGGGGCACCAAGGCAGCACACTGGGACACGCTCTGTAGAGGGCTAGCCAACGCAAGGAAGGACGGTCTCCTCATGAGAGCCATCAAAAGCTAGCTTTGCTCAAGGAAAGCCTGGCTGACCACCTGCAGGGTGCTGAGTGGAGCAAACCCCACGCTGAGTAGGCAGTGGACCACATCACCTTTACCGGCTCTTCCAGCTCTAATGTCCTGCCACACGCTCTGGCACTAAAGAGGCCAGCTCATCAATGTCTTGCAGGGCTCAACTTCAGTCAGCTGTCAGGCAGTTTACAGCCTTCTGTGGTTTACAAAGGGGCTCCCACCCACATCAACTCACTTGATGTCGTGACAGGGGCTCTAGAACCATATGGCACCCCTCTGCATCCTGGAGCCAGCCGCATGGCCACAGGAAGTCAGTGAGGCAAAAGAAAAATCAAATCAAAGGACAATCAGTGCAGTTTTGCAAACCTCTGTAGCCCCAGGAGCCCACAGGAAGTGCACCCACCCCGGTCTGCCCTCCCCTGAAATCCATCCAAGTGCCAGCCTCCGTGCCAGGGTCCAGAGACCAGGTCGTTGTGTGGCCCGTCCCACAGGGGGCCAGGCACATGCTGTTGCTACCCAGCTCCTTGGACCCGGACCCTGTCGCTGGGGCTTCAGGGAGAACAACGGAACAGGAAACAAGAGAGCTGGGCCAGGATGATCTGGGAAATCTGGGTGCTGCTGCTCGTGCCTGTCTGAGGGTGGACCTCACAGCTCCATTCAGAAAAAGTCCCTACCAGGCTAGGCCCTACCAGGCTGCTTCGACTTTTGCACAAGCAGATCCCACTGGAGCCAGGAGGTCCTGCAGTAGAAGGTGGACTCTCCGAGGGCAGCCCTTCTAATTTCAGACTATTCTCCTTTAGGAAGAGAAATCACCCTGTGGGGAACAGAAAAACTACCTTCTTGGAACTTCTACCCACGAGTGCCAGCTCTGCTTTCTCAATTACACGACAAAATCTCCAGGTAATACTGTGTGGTAGTTAAAATCTCTCAGTAGTTATGAGTTTGGGAGCCAGACCGACCCATTCCAAATCCCAGGCAGGTGATCTCGAGTAGATCATCTGATCTAAATCCCAGTGCCCTCCTTTATTAAATAGAGACGATAATATTCTCCCCTTCGGATTATTATGAGGATTAAATGAGATCAGACATGTGAAGCCCCTACCACATATCTGGCATGCAGGAAAGACTCAATGAATGGTAATAGCACCATGACAACAGTTCCTTGGGGGATTTAAAGACCGCCTTCCCGATCTTCCTCTGCTTTGTGTTTTCTTGCTAAGTAGTCCCAGCTCCTCAAGACATGATTTCAAGTTCCCCAAACATCCCTTCGTTGCTCTGTCACTAGGCAGCTGTGACACAATGGTAGGCCCTGGGCAATGGGGCAGAAAACCTGGGTTAGAATTCAGATAACCTTCCTGAAGAGATGCTGGAGGGGACTATTCCATCTCCAAATCGGGCTGAGCACCTATGATGACTTAGGCATTAGGCTAAGCACTGCAGACTTACCGCTCAAAGGAGATACAATCCCTCCCTCCAAGAGCTCATAGGTTAGCCTACTCTACATATTAATAGTCTACATGCGTCTAGAACTGAACTTGAATGCCACTTCCTCGAGCATGCCCTGCTACCTTCCCCATCCACCAGAGCCTCTCTTTACCACCGTCATTTGCATGTGAGTCCATTATCCCTACCTGTGGAATGAAAGGTTGTGTGTCTCAGGTGAGAAGACAAAGAAAAAGGTTAAAAGTCCGTGAAGTTCCAAATTTACAAGATTAGCACAGAACTGGGCACAAAGTAGGGACTTGTCTTGGAAAAGCTGAACAGAAGCTGGCAGGACCTGGGCCTTGATCTCTGGCCCAGCTTCCCCAGAACCCCCTCTTAATGGTCCTTCTCTTTTCCTGGGGCACTGTGGAAGGGACATGTGTTATGGAAAGAAGGCCAGAGCAGAACTCACCAACTACGGCGCTGACGAAGCCAGACTACAAGCGCTTGCTGGCCAGCCCAGCAGCTCCAGACTGTGCTCCAGACATGGCTTCCCTCTCCTTTCTCCTTGAAAGGAAGCTGCCTCCTCACCAGGGGAAGAAAAGCGGAGGTGGCCACTTGCTTCTTTCAGTGGCTTCTTTCTTGGAAGGCATCAAGCTCTTTTCTGTCCCAGGGCCTTCACACGTACGGCCCCCACCTTGGGTTGTGCCCAGAGCCAGGACTAGGGGCCAGTGGAGGTTGAAGCCTAGCTCATGTTCACTCACCAGCCACGGGTCCTGGCAGGGCTGCCTCTGCCTAGAGCAGACACCTTTTTTTCTGATTCGCCTAAAGGTGTCACATGGACCAGCAAACAGCCCCGGCTAGGGGCAAGGTCACAGGAGACCAACGTGGCTACATCACGCTCAGCGTTCAGGTGCAGCGTAGCTATCTTTCTCAGGGCCATCTTTTTGATCCAGTACCGCCAAATAATCCATTCCTCCTACCTCATAATTCTCTCCCAACACCCTCTTCTCTCCTTCATAGCATGTGTTACATTTTTATTATTTGAGCACAATCTAATTGCCCACTACCCTGAGAGTTCTATGAGCACAGGGCTGTATCTGTTTTGTTCAGCTGCATACCCTGGGCCAAGCATGGGTCCTGGCATGTAGAAACTCAATGCACGTCTGAGCTTTATGGCAGTATGTGCTTCAGATTAGCCTTGAACTCTCCAGGACTAGGCATCTACACTAATATTACCTTCATCTGGCATACTGCAGGAAGTGAGTGGCAAAACCATTGGGTAGGCCACCCAGAGCCCCAAGAGGTTTTGGTCCAACTGAGACAAGATGGGCAGGATGCCCCCATACCGTGCACACCATCCTGCCAGCCCTCCAGTAAATACCTAGAGGACTGAAGGGCCCAGAAAGACAGGATTTGACAATCTCCTACTGGAAGATTGTGTTTCTCAGCCTTTTTAAACACACTCCCCTTTTTGATACACAGACTTCACATACACATCCCCACCCAATTTGTGGCACCCAAATTGTGCTATGCCCCACTTGAGAACTACTAGAACATCAGGCAAGAGTTTTGTCAAACTCCATTTTCAATAGCTTATGTTTTAAAAACAATATACTTCTCCAAACCTAAAATGTGATTATGATACGGAATATGCTTTTTCAAACTTCATATATACCCTAATCCCCAGAGATTTTTATTCTTTTTCTCTCTTTCTCATTGACAATCACCACTCACGGACAAGAATAGAACACAAAAGGCCTACCGCAAACAGTAGAAATGTTCCCAGTCAATACAGAATGTGTAGAAGAGGAACCTTTGGGGCATATTTCTAGCACTCTCAGAATAGAATGGCATCAGGGTCTAAGTGGGAAGAGCATCAGATGCAATCGAGAGATCAGGCTCTTATTTACTTCTAGTTTTGAAGCTCCTTTGTCAGGATAATGTCAAATTATGCTAAGACTAGGAATTTGCCGCCATAAATTGGGACAGCTATAAAATGGGACACTGGTGTGGGGGGAGTCCACAGCGAAGAGAAATACTAGGACCCCTCCCACCTGAAGGTCTTTTCATTGTTTAGGATATGGAGAAGAGAGAAAAAAGCACAGCTCTGAAAAAGACACCACAAGGGTTCCTTATGTGGATGAGTTACTAGTTGCAATAGTCAACTGGAGGAAAGAAGAATTTGAAGTTTAAGTGGGCTGTGGGGGGTCCCTGTACCCGTGGCAATGGGAGGGAGGACATGGCCACAGTTAAGAAATGGGCATTGAGTGGTTGCCTGGGTGGCTCAGTCAGTCGGGCATCCGACTTTGGCTCAGGTCATGATCTCGCAGTTCACGGGTTCGAGCCCCGCATCGGGCTCTGAGCTGACAGCTCAGAGCCTGGAGCCTGCTTCAGATTCTGTGTCTCCCTCTTTCTCTGCCCCTCCCCCGCTCACACTCTGTCTCTCTCTCTCTCTCTAAGACAAATAAACATTAAAAAAAACTTAAAAAGAAAAGAAATGGGCATGGGAGTCAGACCCGCTCCCATTCCAGTCTTGTTCTGCCACTTACTTGTCAGTAATGTCACATTTCCCTTAACTATAAGAGGACGACAATTCAACTTCCCTCACTGGGTCATTATGAAGATTAAATGAGATAATATGGGTAAAATATTAAGCACAGTGTCTGGGAAATGGTAAGTGAACATAGAACATGTTTATAAACGTTGGCTTTATTATTTGTATTACAATTATTGTTTCCCAGCAGGAATGCAGGCAGCTGGAAGGGCAGCCCAGAGGCACCTGGCAACCCTCTCATTCTCATTTCCTATTTATTGTCACAAATGACATGACCTCTGTGGTCAAGGACAAGAACAGCTGGGTAGACCAGCAAAAGACACAGCTGCTGCGCTTTAGGAAAAGTAATACTCCAAGGGGCTGGGGTTGGAACTGAGCTGGCAGGAGAATACAAAGTCTGGCTTGGGGTGGGGGTGGGGGAGCAGGTGACTCCAGCAGAGGCTCTGTGGGAGAGAAATGACTGGAATAGCCAAAGGCGCTGGTGGGGGAGGGGGGCAGGGAGAGAAAGCAGGGGAGAAAGGTGGGCACAGGAAGCTCCCTTCCTGGAGAGAGCAAGCTACAGGTGAGCCAGAAGGAAGCCAGGAGGACAGGACTGTGGGCAGTAGGGAAAGCTGGGCCAATCCTGAGGGAGAGGCAGCTGGGAACAAAGAACCAGGCTGCTGGGCCCTACTGCGTGAATGAAGAAAGGATGGGACAGAATAGGAAGGGAGGCCACAGGCTTTCTCCTCGGGTCCCCTCCTCAAGCTCTCTCCGTTCCCCCAACTCCACGGGTCCCAGGATTTCAACCAGTATTAGGTTACTACCACCATCTACTGTCGCCATCTGGGTCCTCTTCCCTAGACTGGCAGCAAAACAGGATGTAGGTTTCATTTCCCCCTTTCCTGGGAACTTTGAAACAAGTGCTCTGTGGATTTCCCGGTGGGGAAGAGGCCCACAAGGCTCACACAGAGGAGAACCCCCCTTCCAGTTCCACTCCGAAATGTGCATGGGTTAAGCCTGCCCATAGCCACCCCGTTCCCCAACTGTGTCTTTCCTTCCACCCTCCTTCCCTCTCTCCTCTCTCTCTCTATCTAAAGGAGGGTTCAGCCTCCAGCTTGCCCGCTGGGTTCTCTACACACACACAGCACCAATCAGGGGAATGCTGGAAGTCAGTGGGGGTGAACTCATCCTAGCTCTGATCAGTCACTCAGGGACCCCCAGACTCAGGTTCCAGACAGGCGCTCCTCTCAACACTACCCCAGGTGGTTTGAAGTCAGGGAGTCTGGGTTGGCTGCGGGGAGTTCGCATCAGGTCATGTCGTCCCAGGTCCAGGAAGGAAGGCTGCCTGACCCCCCGGGGGGGGGTCACCATGCAGGGTGTCACACAAGCAGCAATAGTAACAAGGCTGCCTGCATCTGTGTGAGCCTTTTCTGAGCACAAAACATTGTCATGTACATAACCTTTGACCTTCCCTACAACTCTAGGAGGGGACTGGGCAGATATTGTTCCCATTCTGAAGATGAGGAAGCTAAGGCAACATGTGCAGGGCCTTAGTTCCTGAGAAGCAGAGCTGGTAGGCCTGGGACCCATTCTCCAGAAGTCTCCTCCTTTACCCTGGGACTTCCCTTTCTGCTTTAAATATCCTCAGTTCCCCAACCTAAACAACACGTACTCTGGCCATGCTGCTGCGTGAGGCTAACGACCTCTCCTTCTAAGAGCTGCCCTTCCCCAGTCCCCAGTATTGCCAAGCCCTGCCCAATGCTCCCACCCGCTGCCTGCCACATCTTGGACCCTCCCTCTGCTTCAGCCAACCTGTCACCCATAAACTCTTTCTTCAAAAGGGCTTCTGTACCCCTGGCACTTCCACTGCCGACATGTCAGTGCAGACCCTTCCCCCGCTGCCGGAGCACTGCCGGCCCGGCCTCCTAAGTGGCTTCCATCTTCTGTGCTCTCCCAGCCCCTCCCTAGCTGTCCTCTTTGCCCTTTGAGTCTGGAGCACCCTCTCAAGTCCCCAGCATCATCTCCTGTCCCACAGCCTAGCTTCAAAGGGGTCTTTCAGGCCTTACTGCCCCCTCCCCGAAGCACACACCTCCTTGCATCTTTGCTTTAGCTCAG
Source organism: Lynx rufus (assembly GCF_022079265.1). Taxonomy (NCBI): domain Eukaryota; kingdom Metazoa; phylum Chordata; class Mammalia; order Carnivora; family Felidae; genus Lynx; species Lynx rufus. Next base: position 37,900,904 of record NW_025814825.1, on the reverse strand, counting down.
GCTGGTCTGCCTTCCCAAGCCCTCTTCTCTTCCATCTTCAAGCCTCTACCCTCCAGTGTCCAAAAGCATCCTCTGAGTGCAGGAGACTGTCTCTTAATGCCTGTCCCACCTAAAGCCCCGAAAGGGGCAGCCTCAAATTCTGTGTGATCAGGCTCTGCACTACTAGCTTGTATCTGGGTGGTCCCGTGACCCAGAGAAGTCAAAACACAGGTTGCCAGAACTCAGCATTGGTGTGCTCCGTCTTGGAACAAGCCGATGAGCCGAGAGGAGAAGGCTGGGTCCATAGAGAGGGAAGCTAAGAGCAGACGCTCAGATGGAAGCAGAGAGACCACCAGCCCCTAAGAGGCAGAGCCGCCTCCATTCCTGACTGCTCTCCAGCCCCAGCTCCTATGAGGCCGGCTGCCTCCATGTGATCCTGCCGGTAAACCCTTTTCCCCTGAGCTAAACTGGAGGGCCCTCTGCTCTGTGTGGAACACTGTCCATACCAGCTTGAGGAGGCCTGTCCCCTCCTGACAGCCCCAACTGGATGAGCCATATACTCAGAACAAGCAGGCTCTGCCCAAGGGTCACCTCTTTGTCTCCTGGATGGCTAGTAGGTGTTTCACGGATGCCCGGGTCCCTCCCTAGGACTAGAGCTTCTCACTAAGGCCTAGAAGAGCTGACAGCTTCAGAGCTATGGATGCAGCTCACAAGTCCCCCTCCTCTGGAGCTGTCCCCAGTCTACACACGGTCAGGAACGGCCCCTCCCATACAGGCTTTGTTGCAAGTGACACCCATCCCCTGGCTGGAGCTGAGTGGACCAAGCTGGGCGAACTGGATATGCTCCCCTGGGAATCTGGACTTGGGGCTGGGATAGCTGAGCTCTTGCAGGAATACTTGGGACTGTTTGGGCTGTGGAAATGGGGGGTGGGGAGAGCCCAAGGAGAAGCAGAGTTGAGGGAAAAGGGGAGATTCTGATGAGGTTTTTCCAGTTCCTCCTTAAGGCCAGGCAGCAGTCTTGCTGTGGGGTCCTGAGCACCCCCTGAAACCCTATAATAAATCACCTTTTTTGTTTAAGCTGGAGTTAGTGGGTTCCTGTTACTTGTAAAGGGGTCCTAACACAGCTGGGATCTCCTGTATGCTTCTCTAGGAATACAAAGTAGGTACTCGGCAAACAAACTTGCTCAATGAAGCAAACTGGCCCCAGATCCTGACTTTCTGATTTCTGCCAAAGGCACCTCCGTGCTCTACAAATACTCCACATATAAAATGGGAAATTCAGCTCCAGGCAATTTAAATTAAATGCACTTTCCTTGCCTGAAGTGCATTATAACCTCATTTTCATCTCTTCTCTGGGACAAATGAACACTGAAAGGAAAGGCAGGTGGGAGTCGGCCAGAGAAAACAGCCTATGGCCATACAGCCTAGCAAGTCATACTGGATCCGCCAACTCTGTGCTATTCCCACCTGTCCCACTGCAAAAACTCTCTTGAGATTTCTCTCCCTATACCACATCTCCAGTCTACCCAAGACAACCATCAAAATCTCCAAGACGTCACAAAGTTTGCACCCCTCCTGAGGGGTCATTTAGGCCACAGACCATCACAAGGCCAGACCCATGAATCCTAAGGCTGGAAGAAACCTCAGAGGGTTGTCTTCTGTAGTGGTTTTCAAACTGTGTGCCCCATAGCAACAACTTCAGTGGAACCTCTGGGTCCCCAGTCTCCCTGGCGCCAATCAGTGCAGCACCTAATTTGTTACATATACCAAGCTAAGCACAAAGTGGCAGAGCTGGAAGGGAACTCTGGTCCCTGGACTCTCTACACTGCCTCTCTCCCAAGGCTGCTTCTTTAAAGGCTCCTGGGCCTGGGCAGGGTCAGAACTCATTCCTGTGTGGGTGAGCACTGGCCGAAGAACACAGAGGGAGCAATGAAGACACAATGTGGTGCCCACTAGCTGGTATGGAGTGTGAGGTCACCCTGGCTACATCGGCGGAAGGGCAATGCAAACAGCCCGAACAATATGGAGCTGTCCTGATGCGAGTCCTCCGCTATATATAGTCTCTCCCCTGAAATGACCTCACGCAGCAGCAAGGCTTTGTGGCATGGCAAAACTGGCTATGCATCCCCAACTCCAGGGAAGAGAGCTCTGCTGAAGAAACTGGATGGTAAAGAGGAAAGAAAGGGGCCTGTGGCCTGGGGGGCGGTGGGAATGCAGGTTAGGTTTCCAGACAACTCAGGAGAAATTCTTTCCCTGACCCCCACGAGCAAACGTGAGTCTCCTGTGCAGTGTGTGATGAAAGTCTGGGGTAGAGGAGCCCCTGCTTCATCAGAGGCTTCAGTCCTGCCTGCTCACAAATGGTTGGCACCCGAAGCCCTTCGTTTACCTGCACCCCACGTGCAGGGACCAGCAGAGGCTCCCTCTGATTCAAACTCTCCGTTTACTATTCGAGACCTTCCTTAACCTTGGTGTACACAGCCAATTTGATTCTGCTGCCTAAAAAAAGAAAAAAAGAAAAGAAGGCTAGAAGATAAACACCAACTAGGAGTAGGGACTCTCATGAGGTGGAGGGAGTGTGCAGGAGATTTTCTTCTTTGGGCTTTCTGGTGTTGTTCACACTTTTTATATAAACATCTACTACTTCTGCAACACAGAAAATCACACTACTTGCTTCTCTCCAGCCTGCACCCCTTACTCAAATCACTAACCCTTCTGCAACTCTCCTCACTTATCTTTAATAACTGCCCTATCCCATCTCAACTCTTTCTAAAGTGTCTATACATTGCCTTTGTCTCTGCTTGTCTACACTGCATGATTTAGCACTGGTCTATACAACATCTTGCTTAAAATGGTATCATATCTTTGTCTTTGTTCCCTCCCCAGATCAGCCATGAGCCATCATCAATGACGAGACATACATGTACAACGTGTACACAGGTTTGAAGCAAGACAGATAGAAAAAGACATGAGAAATGGAGTCAGAGTTCCCGGGTCTGACACCAGCTCTATCTCTGACTGCGCAGGATAGACTACAGAGCAGTGGCTTGAGCTCTATGAGCCAGTTCCTCCAGCTGAAATCTTTATCAGTGCCAATTCTCTTCTCCTAAAAGTTAGGAAAGATTCTGAGCAAGTCTGCCAACCCCACAGCTTTCGGAAAAAGGGACCATTTCCCCTCTAAAGCTGAGAGGCCCCAGACCCAGCTTATAAAAGAAGTCCCCGTCCATCCATACCTAAACTAGCACTGGACCAGGAGAACAGGGCCAGGAGGCTGAAATCTCTCCTGTGACACTTCCTGTGGGCCAGGGCACAGACAAGTGTCCAAGGGGTGGTGCAGTCACAAGTGGCAGGCCTAAGGCTGCCTTAAGGCTGCAGTAAAAGTACATGATGGTCAGCAATAAACCAGACATCCAGCCCCGGATCTTCCATGGGACACATGTCACAGCAGGACAGAGCTGGGCTCAGCTTCAAACAGGAGGGGTCGGCTGCAGATTAAAGGGCCCAGTGTAGCTCTCCTTCTGCCTTTTGACTCCAAAGACTAGCCCATCCTGTTCCTGAGGGAGAGGCCCCAGATAACAGTGCATACAGCATGTGGATGTTTTCAAAACAATCATCTGGGGCCTTATAAAAGCCATAGTAGCAGTAAGTCCCCAGCCAAATCATGCTCCCTTTCTCCTCAACAGCCAGTCCCAGGCCAGACCGCGGCCAGACCACAAACAGGAATCTGTGAACCTGATGCGCGACCCAGAGGGAAGAAGGGCAAAGAGCAAACAGAGCCATCAGGGATGTAAACCTGGCTGTGCAGCTCCCTGAGGAGCCCGGACACTGTGTGCCATGGATCTGCCCACTAGGGCGTGGCCAGATGGAAAAAATAAAACCTAATCACAGAAGCTCCGGTATTAATTTAGTCCATCACACCGTGAGTTCCTTGAGGAAAGGAATCAACTCTTCCTGCTGTGCCTGACACCTAACGCAGTGCCTGGGACAAGGCAGATGTACGGAATTTTTAGAGGCAGTTTCCCATAGTGGTTAAGATATCGGTTCCCAATTTACAACTACTGGGGCTCAAATAGCAGTTCTTCCACTTTTGTGGGTCTTAACCTCTTTGAGCCTCAGTTTCCTCCTCTGGAAAATGGAAGTAATTATGCCTACCTTATAGGGCTGATATGAAAATTGAAGACACCAATGTCAAACACCTAGTAGGGTATTTAATGCACCCATGGTAGGTTAATAAATGGGTACTGATTTCAATGATTATACTACATGGTACTGATTCAGTGATGCTGTGAGGTCTTGAGAAATGAAATGCCTGTGCCATGTGACAGTCTATTTTGGGGGAAACACAGTGCATTCGTTAAGTAAAAAAATCAATGCCATGTGTAATATCCCATATTATAGAGGACAGTATGGTTTATTTTGCAGACACTGCATGGGGCTGGGGAGAGGGGAGGAAGGCAGAACAAATCCATGAAGGTTTTGTTGTCCTTTCACGGGACAACAAAATGCACTTTCTGGCACAGTTAGGATGTGTAGTGCAAGAACTGGCAGAAGTAGACTATTTGCTAGTCATGGGTGGCAATGACGTCAGTCAGTAAACCAGCCGTACCTGTTTAGGGCCCAGTGAGCCCTCAGCTGAAATTGACAAGGAGGTAGGTATTGCATGGAAGGAATGCGGGTCTGGAAATCTAAAACAGTGGTCTGGAATCCAAAACCCTCCATTTCTCACTGTGTGACCCTGCACACAATAGTGTCACTGAGCCTCTCCCCTAAAATGAGGACAGTCTTACCCTCAGTGAATTATCAGGAGGACTAGATGAAATGTGGGTAAAGTACCTACTGCAGTTCCTGCCACAGAGTTGGTGCTTAATTAATAGCAGTATATAGTAACTATAAAACAACTGTTTCTTAATCTAGTTGTAGGGGCTGTGTATCAACTGTGGTAAAGTGGCTCTGCTGGGGATATTGATCACTTTCCAAGAAAGTTCACGAAGGAGGTGTCTTCAGTTGACAAAGCGTATTAGAGAAATGTGCCAGGCTCCAGGAAGGAAGCCCCAGAGGACCCAGAGATGTTCTGCCAAGCTGAAGATGAGCCACAGCAAACTGAGGGCACTCCCCAGCCTTGACCTACCAAGCAAGAAATGTTTACATCTGTTTTGAGACAGCCCAGAAAAGTAGCCACTGGGTGTTGCTGAAATCAGCAAGAGCTGAGGGGGTGGGGGCTGTTGCAAGAGATTTGTAACTAACAAGGGTTCTCAAGTTTTTGTGAAAGGTTCATATTTTTTAAAATGAGGCTAGATTCAAGGCTATGTCTATAATAATATCACTCTTGTGCAATTTGCTTCCAATTGGCCTTCCTGAATAAATGAGAGGAATCACAAGAATGGTAGATAACCAGGGTATAGAGCAGAAGCTAGGTCTTGTGTATGAACTTCGCTGGCTTGTATCTAACTTGGGGGGGGAAGAGGTAGGTTGGGGACAGCTGGCTTAAATAATAAGTGCCAAACATGGTGACAATAGTAAGTACAATTTACCAAGTATTTTAATATTTCCCAGGCACCATTCTAAGGAGACTTAATGTGCATTAACTCATTTAATCCTCATGACAATCCTACAGAGTAGGTACTGTTACTTTCATTTTACAGGTGAGCAAAGTGAGGCCCCCAATCCAAAACAACTTGCCAAGGCTACATAGCTAATGAAGTAAAGGAGTTGGAATAAAATGCAAATGAATACTAAATGAACAGAATAAGTGTAATACTGTCATAATTATCTGCCACCAAAAGGAAAAATGGTATCTTATAAATGTCCTATGTCAAAGACTCTAGATTTTGCAAATCAAAAGAAATTCACGGTCAGCCCTTGCTATACACTCTGACCCCAAGGGAAGGGCCAAAGGGTGGGCAGAAGCAGATTTCCCAGGGGCACCCAGGGGAGGCTACATTCTGCTCTTTCCAATACTCTGGGCTGACCAAGAGTCAGTGGAATACAAGTTCCCAAAGGAACAATGAACTTAGCTTTGATTATTGCCATTAACAACCCATTGCCATTATTCACTAAGCATTTGCTGTGTTTGGGCACTGTGCTGATCACTTCACACACATCACCACTTGTGTAATGTAGTCCTTGACTCCCCTAAGTGGCCCGACTCTTGTCCCCATTTTACAGATATGGAAACTGAGGCTTTCCCACCATAGGGAGAAAGCAGTAGAGCCACTGCTCCTATGGCTTCTGCCTCTCTACCACTTACTTGTCAGTAATGTTGGGCACCTTGGCAACCTCAATAAATCTCAATATCCTCACCCATAAAATGGGGAAAATGATTCCTGCCCTGTCTACCTAACAGGATGGTTGTGGAGAACAAATCATGTATAGTACTGGTGAAAGCACTTTAAAAACTGCAAAATGCTGAGCAAAGTAAGAAATCATTAGTCTTATTAATTACAAACAGTGACACCTGATCCAGCAAGCACTATGCTAATATGACTTTGTTGCCTCTTTTCTCCTGGGAATTTGGGAATAATTCAAAGTCTGCAGCCAGGGCACTCTTTTCTCCAAGCCCCTGGCATCTGAGAGTTGGAAAGTGGCAGTTCACTCTGGGAGAAGAGGGAGAAAACAAAGATGTTTGCATTCTACTTGTATTTCTCTTTAGGAACACAATCCTGGCTGAGATTCCAGCATACTCAACCCTCAAACAACATTCAACACATATTTATTGAGCATCTACAAAGTGCCAAGCACGTGATCCAAGACAATGGATTCATGTGGCTCCTAGGGTAGAGGTTGTAGTTTGGGGGTTGGGAAATTAAAGGAGGAAGGAACAGCAACGAGAAGGGAGCAGAGTGGCTATAGTCCTTGGAGCTTTGCAGGTTTTACATCAGACTTCCAGCTTCTTTTCAGAGAAGTAAGGGAAGGCAGCACAGAAGATTGAGCTCTGAGCACTGCAATTTGAGTCAAAGTGCTTAATCTGAGCTCTAGTTCCGCCTCTCCTCAGCCTCATAACCCCCAGCAATCAATTTACTTTCCTCCCCATCAGCTTTCCCATATGTAAAATGGCTAGAAATGTTCCCATAGGTAAAACAAGGACAATCAAATGAGAGGACTGGGTCTAGTGAGGTGCCTAAAGACGCTCAATAATAAACTCATTTTAAAAATGAAAACCATGTGTTCTCTTCTTCCTGTCTGCTGAAGATAAACTGTCCAAGGGCCCAAAAGCTCAGGTTCTGAGATCAGACACTTGGGTTCCAGTCCTGGCTCTGTTGTTTACAAGCTACATGGCCTTAGGCAGGAGACATTACCTTTCTAGGGCTCAGTTTCTTCATCTGTAAAAAGGTGATAATAGTGTCCACCCATAGGATGGTCGTGAGGATTAGCCAAGATCCTGCACGTGATGCTCCCGGCACATGGTGAACACCAAGTAAAGGTGAGCTACTGCCAACTGTATCTCTTCCAGCCCTAAAAACAATGAAACTCTGAGTCCTCTAAGATCTAGGCTGCTGGGTGACTGGCTGGCTGCCTGGGCTTGGGCTCTGGTGCCAGCCTCCCTGAGGACACAGGTACAAATGCAGAGCCGTCGTCGTCCCCCCCACCCCACACCCTGCAGAAGGTGCTCCAGCCCCTTTCCTGACAATAAGGGACACTAGTCGAGGGGCTGGCATGGTCAGAGGTATGGGTGCACACTGTGCTTGGTCCCTCTTCCTTGTGAGCTCAGAAAGCAAGGGGCAAGACCTTGTCCCCAACAGAGAGAAGCACGTGGTTTTGAGCAGCAAACTCACCATGTCACTGTCACTACTTGCCTTTGACTCAAGCCTACATGCTCCCATCTGAACCACAGTCCTGCATCTCTCACATGCAAAAGCTAAAAAGGAAATTGGTGCCTACCCCACTCACCCCAAGTTAAGACAGAGTTAACATTCTCTGGGAGCCAGATGAGTTACAACAACACAGAGCTGCTTTGCTTCACTTGAAGCCCCATCCATCCATCCATCCATCCATCCATCCAGTCTTCTTTCCCAGCCATCAACCACCTAGTTAGAAACCCAGAAGCAAGCCAAATTCTGACTGACCAGATAAGATGTCGCAGAATCCACCCAGCCAACCTCCTATACTTCCCTCTCTGGAGGGTCCCTCAGGCTTCACTGTGAGCCCATCTGATCTTTCTCTGGGCACAATTCTAACAATCCCGGTCATCTGTTTCCTCAGGAAATCGGACAGGCTGATATTTGAGCCCAATAGATGGAATCTCAAGTGACCACTATGATCAGGTGTCACTTCACACCCATAAGGATGGCTATTATCAAAAGCAAACCAAACAAAATAAAAACCAGAAGATAACAAGTATTATTGGTGAGGATGCGAGAAATTGGAACCCTTGTCCACTGCTGGCGGAAATGTACCATGATACAGTCACTAAGGAAAACAGCACGGCAATTCCTCAAAAAATTATACGTAGAATTCATATATGATCCAGCAATTCCGCTTCTGGATACATACACAAAAGAACTGAAAGCAGGGACTCCCAACAGATTTGTACACCCATGTTCCCAGGAGCGTTACTCACAGTAGCCAAAAGGTAGAAGCAGCCCAAGTGTCACTGACAGATGAGTGAACTAAATGTGGTACCGACATACACTGGAAAATTATTCAGCCTTAAAAAGGAAGGGAATTCTGACACATGGTACAACATAGAAGAACCTTGAAGATATTGTGCTAAGTGAAATAAGCCTAACCCAAAAATTCAAATACTGCATCATTCTACTTCTACGAGGTACTTAGAGTAGTCAAATTCATAAGAGACAGAGGGCGGAGTGGCAGCTGCCAGGGGACGGGGGAGAGAAGAATGAGGAGTTTGTGTTTAATGGGTACAGAGTTTCAGCTGGGGAAGATGAAAAAGTTGTCGAGCTGAATGGTGGTGATGCATGTATAACAATGCAAATGTTCTTAATGTACAGAACCATCTACTAGAAAGTAGTTAACATGGTAAATTTTATGTTACGTATATTTAAGCACATTTTATGTGGGGAAATGAAAAAAAGGAGTGACTGCTGCCAGGGAGAAGACAGATTATAGGTGGAAACATGAACCCCAAAAGGACAGTGGCTGGACACCATTTAGTTTGGGGCCCACTGCCCTGCAGTCTCAGAAGCCCAGAGGCCTCACACTGATCAGGCAGGACATTGTTCTCACTCAGAGCCCAGAACAGGAATCAAGAGCCTCCCTGCACCAATGGTGTTTGGGACCCTGAGGAAGGCCAGGCTCTCCCTTAGCAATTTCCTTCTGCCTATCACCAGTTCACCCCTCTTCTTTCAGAGATAAAGGCTTTTGACAGAAAGAAGCTTTTGTGGTTCCCACCTCCACCAAGCAGGTGCTTTGTACATACAGGTATGAACTCAACACCCCTGAGTCGCAAAGAGGAGGTTATTCATGCTCAGTGTATTTTGCTTGGAAGCCTATCATCCATTTCAGAAAGATTCCCATCCAAAAATAGTTTTTAAACATTTCTTTTATAGTTTTGCTCTTTGAAAAAAGAGTAAGCTTCAATGATCTGGTGGGGAAAATCACTGGCCATGGTTTTTGTGTGTAAAAATCCTGTGGCTAGGATAATAGAAACTTTATGAGTTCACGAAACCTCTTTTTATCCAGGATCTCACTTGATTCTTAAAACCTCTCTGGGAGGTGGGTAGGGTAGCAGTCATCCCATTGTACAAATGGGGAAACTGAGGCTCAGAGAGATCAAAGCTGCACACATAATTAGGAAGAAGCAGAGAACCAACGCTTTAGTTCCCATCAATGCCAGATGAGGATCTGGGTTGGGATCTCATATTTGAGTAGACCACGCAGTCATGAAACCAATTTTCAAAACAGTGTTCATTTATTTTATCCCCATAACATCTTTCTGAAGTAAACTGCAAATAATTATCATTTTTTAAAATAGAAGATCAACTGAGCACAAAACAAATGACTTGCCCAAGATCACCACTTAAGAAAGGGCCAGACTAGACCTCCTCCCTTTTGAATACACTTGACCTTGAGCACTTCCCTACAATGCCTTGACCCCAACACACTGAAAACTTAAAGGAGCCCATGCAGTTTTTATATAGCCTGCACCACGTTTCTGTGAACTCGGCAGGGAGCAGATATACCTTTATTCTCTTTTTAATAGCTGGAAAAGAAAAAGAGGTTAAAGAAAACTTTAAGTTCCTTTCAGCTCTAAAATTCTATGATTCTAAAAATTCCTCAGCCAGTTACTTGGCAGAGAGAGGCCTGGAATCCACATCACCCGCCTTCCTGCTTCCCAGTCTGTTAGACCACCCCATCCCTGCCCTTTGAGTTAATGACTACAAATACCATGTGTATCTGAGAGAGGGGTCCACAGTCAGATGCATTAAATGACATAAAATGTCAAGAAAGTGCCACTGCCTGGTTAGGACCCTACTAGGGGACTTCACTCTGCTCTGCTGCCATAGCCCCTGTGTCTCCTAGCAAGAGACTCCCAAATCACAGGGAATTATATGCCAGGTATTTGAGACCTTACCCAGGCCTAGGATGACAGAGAAGCCAGTCCCAGGAACAGAATAGCTGCAGCCTAAGTCCCCTTATTAGATGCATGCCCTAACACCTACAAGATGAGAAAGCAGTTAGGTCTGCTCATTCCTGCTTTTCTACAGACCTTCCCAACACTGTTAGGGATACACTGGTTTCATTCGACAAAGACTTATCAGGCACCTCTGTATGCCAGGCACTGCTCTATGTATCAGGGGGCAAACAAATAAAAATCCCTGACCACATGCAGTAGGAGAGGCAGCCAATGTCAGATGATGGTAACTGCCATGGAGAAAAATAAAACAGGGAAGGGGGCGGGGGGGGGGGATAATGCTGACAGCAGGTAGTACAGGGAAGGGGATCGATTTATAAAAGGCTGGCCTGAGAGGGCTTGACTGAGGAGGAATGTGGAGGAGGCAAGGGAGGGAGGGCCCCGTTCAGGTACCAGGGGGTGTGGAACAGGGGCTGAAGAGCAAGAGATGGCTTAGGAAAGGTAAGCTGGTGAAATTGTATCGTGTTTTGTAGGCCAACACAAGGGCTGGGGATGAAACGGGGAGCACAGGAGCAACAAAAGCTGACTTACGGTTTTGCAGCACCACTCTCGCTGCTGCGATGAAAACGGTCTGTCAGGAGACAAGGGAGGAAGCAGGAAGGTCAGTTAAGAGACTGACGGGAGCTTAGAGCAGGGCCAAAGTGTGCGGATGATGGGACTCAGGTTCTGGGTATATTAAAGGCAAAGCCAATAGGACCTATTGATTAAATGGATGTGGGGCTGAGGCAAAGGGGAGGAGTCAGGGGTGTGTTTTGGGGTAGTGTTTTGGGGGCCTGGGCAATGGAAGGATGAAATAAATCACCATGAGCTGAGCTGGGAAGACTTTGGGAAGAGCAGGAGTGGGGGGTGCGGGTTCATTTTGCTTCGGACGTGTTAAACTGAGAAGCCTGTCAGACGTCCAATATGTTGAGTTGAAGAGGACGGGCTGAAATTATAAATGTGTGAGTCACCAGCATATATAGTAATACATAACAGTATGTATTATCATACAGGATTTCCATGTATGATCACATGGAATTTGTATGACTATAGGTTTATTTTCTCCCTCCACCCCTAAACTGTAAGCTTCATGTGGCCAAAAACCATGTCTGTTCACAGCCAGCAAGGTGCCTGGCACTCAGTAAATATTTACTGAGCAAATGGAGAAGTTGCCCAATTACTCCCTCAAGAATAGCCACAGCAGCCCACACAATGAGAAGCAGACTCTCTTGCAACCACAGTGCCAAGCCCAACCAGCTCAAAACAGGGCCCTGGGTCTGTCCACACCGGGCTTGAGATTCCAGAATGTAAGCGGATATGCCTGGCACATCAGAGTCAGATATTTGGGTTTCAGCCCTGCCACATTCTCAAAGGGTAGAACTGGGCAAGAGACTTGCCTGTTCTACCACCTCTATTTCTCCCTGGGGTGGCTGGGGGAGGGGCTGCCTTACCCACTTCAGGGGCAGAGATATTGATCTACCCTGGCTATGTATATATGGTGGTGGGAGCACCCCACATGAGTAAATCTTCAAGTATTCTCTGAAGAGTGCAAGGACCACCCAGCACCTGGAGGGGGAACCTAGACTTTCGGGGGATGCATTATGAGTAACAGTTAAAAACTAAATAGCTAATGCAAGATGGCCTGACCAATGGGCATTATGTCTCTGTTTTACCTAACAAGTGACTAGGAAGACAGAACTAAGGCCAAAGGATGACATAACAAGGCCTGAAATTTCAACCCAATAACTTTGCAGTTTTGAACAGGTGCCTTTATGAAGATGTTGAAACAGCTCTAATGATTTTGTACAACCTTGCTCCTTTCTGAGACATTGAAAGTGTGACCTGAGAGAGGTTTGATGGCTTGCCCAGTATCACCCAGCTCCAGGCCTAGGACTAGAACTCAGGTTGTAGCTCTCTGTTGATGATTTTTCCCCATTACACCAGTGGCAAAGGAAAGGTAAGAGTCACCAAGGGAGTTGAGGAGTTTTAGGCATTAGTGTTACAACATCAAACTATGTCTTTGTCAAAGGGTAAGCTGCAGATGTTACAGGAATGCCAGGTGCATGCTGTGAAGTTAAGAAGGATTCCTTCCCTCATACCAAACTTGTCATCCTACAGAGTTCCCCTTGGCTTTGGACTTTATGAATAGCTTTATTCACAGAGAGACCTGCAGAATCGAAAAAAATGATACACTAGCAGGTAAAAAAAAAATGCAGATAGATACTTCAGTAAAATGTTTACATGAAAAATCTAGATGACAGGATACAGTCGGGTTAACATTCTAAAGTCAACAAATATTTGAGTGGCTTCTCTGTACAAGTCATTGTGCTGGGTGCTGAGTGTGTGTGCATGTGTGTATGTACATGGCTACGTGAGTGAGTGTGAGAGACAGACACACAAGGATAAGACAGAACCCAGGTCTTCAAGGCTTGCAATGTAGTTTCTGATATAAGACTATAAACATCAAAGAAATGACTAATAATATGGAGTAGGTAATTGTTAAGTGGCATAATGTGTCTGCAGGAGTTCTCAGAAGGGGGGATTGGAATTGTCAGGCAAGGTGCTTCTAGAAAGATAGGGGATTTGAGGCAAACCTCAAAAGGAAGAAAGGTTCTTGATAAGAAGGGAGAAATGGCAATGAGCAAACAGCGTGGCTTTAATGTCAGGGGAAGACAAAGAAATCACACCTTAAAAGAAAGGACCAGATCAAACTGAAAAGCCTTGAAAGTTAAAGTTCTTACAGAAGTGGAAAGATGCAAAAAGACTACTAAACAGGGGCGCCTGGCTGACTCAGTCAGTAGAGCATGCAACTCTTGATCTTGGGCTTGTGAGTTTGAGACCCACGTTGGACGTAGGATTTATTTTAAAAAATAGTTTCTGTTAAAAAATTTTTTTCTAAACATAGAATTATAGGGTTCAGAACAGGTTAATTTAACAAACATCTTCTGGGAGGGACCACAGTGTGCAGGCATGGGATGAATGACTGAAGATGAACTTGCCCTTGGTGGGGAACTAACTTCAGCCTGGGAGGTGAGTTGGACTTCAGATGAGAAGAGAGTGAAGCAGAGTGGAAGGGACAGATTAGAATGACTTGCCAAGGAAGAACCAGCAGGTTCCAGCAGATGACTGACTAGGAGGCAGAGAAAGTCAGCAGAGACATCTCCAAAGTATGAAGTTAGACAACCGCAAGAATGGAAGAGTAAAGGGAAGCTTGCTGAAGGGAGAGATGCAGAGCTTGGTTTTGGAAGTGTTGAATCCAAAGGATAACTACATCAGTGTGTCCAGTGGGCATTTACAGGTATGAATCTGGAGTCTGACAGATAATAGTTGAAGATACAGTGTAGGGGTCTTCCCAGTGGAAAGAGTTGTGGGACTGTGTACAATTTCTCTGGGAGGGAGTATGAGAGAAAGAACAGAATGCCAAACTGCACCGTGGTGCACCCACACCTAGGAGGTGATGTGATGGTGAGCAGGAGTGATCAGAGAAAAAAACCAGGATAGTCTAATGCCAAGAAGGGAAGTGGGGGGGGGGTAGTTTCAAATATGAGAGGGTTGTCACCAGTGAAAAATGCTACAAAATCAATTATGTGGCCTGAGCACATAAATAATAAATATTCGCTGAATAAGTGAAAGAGAGAAAGAAAGGAAGGAAGAAAGAAAGAAAGCCAGCCAGCCCTTGGGTTTGAGAATCAATTTTTCTCAATCAGAATGGACAAGGCTGCCAACAGGATTTCAATGTTAGATTTTACCCTATGACCCCCACCCCCATAAAAACACGTTTCTTCTTCCAGAAGTCATCCTGTCCACCACACAGACATCCTTCTCTGCTTCCCCCACGTTTCCCCTCATCTTCCTTCCCAGTTCCCACAACCCAAGCAACACACCTTCCGTGTCAAAGGAGACAGGAAATTCCAACTAGAGTTTCCACTTCATTAATGACTATACTATGCCTGTGGCTCTTCTTACAAAAAGGGATATGTGGCAACTGGGTGGAACAGGCGACTGCTTTCTAGCCCCAGCTGCACTGCTAACTAGCTGTGGGACTTTGGACCAGTTCTTCAACCTCTCTGGATCAGGGCTTCTACACAGACAGGAGGAGGTAAGTCTACCTGGACTTCAGACAAGTTTTGAAGGTCCCTTTCAACTCTAAAGTATACGATTTTTATCATTCTCAGAAGGTCCTTGCAACACTCTCAGAGAAGGAAGTGAGTACAAGACCCGGGGAAACGAACGCCAGACCTCTTCCCAGGGCGAAGAGCCAGGATAGGAGGAGTGTACCAAGAAAGTGAGAAGGCGCTGCCCAGCCCTCGCGGATCACCAGGGAGCAGATCCCATCCCCAAGGCTGGGAAGGATCCCAACAAACCCGAGCGCAATTCTCACCCCACACCCCACCTTTTCTAGACTCCCAGACAGCCGGGAAGCTCTAAAAAGCCCTGCGGGAAAAATAAAGATTTCTTTCCCAGAGTCCTGCGCTGCTTTTGCCAGTTGGATTCCGGCAGACACGATTTGCAGCCCGATAATGACACAGACAGTCTTTGGAAGAGCGACAGTTCTCGCTCGCTCCGAGTTCTGGGGACGACTGGCCGCCCGCGCCGTGCCCCGACGGGCCAGCCTCCGACCCCGACCCAGCTGCCAGGCCAGCGGCGCCCCAGTCCGGGGTCCCCCTCCCCTCCGCGGCCCCGCTGCGGTCTGCAAACATTTCCTGCCCCCGCCCCCACCCTCACTCGGAGCTTCCCAGTTGGAGCGAGTTGGGCTCGCAGCCGGGTCAGCGCTCGCAGTTGCCCCAACTCGGCTCCCCCGGCCACCAGGGCTGGGGAGGGGGCTCCCGTCTGGCTCCGGAGCAGACATCGGGGAAACCCAGGCGTCAGGAGCCGTGGGAGGTCGTTTAGGAAGCCCAGAACTCGAGCGAGGAGGGGGACAACTGGCGAGGCGCCCGTGGCCCTGCTCCTTTCCTCGTCGTTACCTGCTCGCTTGCGGGGGTGTCCCGGGGCGGCCGGCCTCTCCCGGCGCTGTCTCCCCACGCAGTTGCCCATGCTGGCTCTTCAGCCGGGCCCCATGCACCGGAGGCGGCGGACTTGTCTGCTGCTCTGCGATCCTGCCCGGACGGCGGCGTCCCGGGTCAACGGCTCCTGCCTCCCGGCATCGGGCGCTCCCCGATCTCCCCCCGGGGGCGCGCTCTGCCCGGGCGCCGGCTTCGCCACAAACTTTGCGGGCGACGGGAGAGAGGGAGGTGGCCGATTCCCCAGCACAGTCCCAGGTGGCCGGGCCAGGGGGGCCCGCGACGGTGCCCGGCCGGAGACCAGCTCCGATGGAGGGGCGGAGAGAGGGGGCGGGCACCGCCGCAGCTACTCCCTGCTCGCTCGGAGCTCCCAGTAGGGGCCGGCCCCCCGGAGCCTGTCACTCACCTGCCTAACCCCGCCCTAGCCCGGCCCCGCTCCCTGCCGCCCGCTCGCGGTGCCCGCGCCTCCGCCGCCGCCCGCCCCAGGTGTGCATGTGACCGACGGCACCGCCCCCTCGGACCGGGCCTGATTTTCTCATTGGCTTCCCCCAGGGTGTGTACCGCCCCTCGGCCCCACCCAGCCAGGTGCCCGCCCCGCCGCCCGTCTCCCCGGGAGCCGGGCCGGGAATTAGTCGCCCTCAATGGCCCCCGGCTGCGTGCCCAGCAGCCGTCTTCCCTCCCCGCGCCACCGCCCCGTCTCCAAGCCCCGCCCCTCGGGGAGGAACCGTCCCATCCCTCCCTGGAACTGCCTGGCCAGGAGCCGGCAGGCACGTGATCCAGGGAGCGCCCCGCCTCTTTAACCTTCCAAAGGCGATTGGCTCAGGAGGCGCGTGCGCTCAGAGGCCCATCCCGTGCCACCGCCCACTTCCCCTCCCACGGTCTCTGGTTCGCGTCATGGCCGCCGCCGCCGCTCTGGAGGCGGTGGCGCCTACGGGCGCCCTGTGGGGCCTCGTGCAAGACTTCGTCATGGGTCAGCAGGAGGGCCCGGCTGACCAAGTAGCTGCAGGTACGGCAGACGGCGCCGCGCGGCTCCCGCATGGGGCCGACAGGAGGGAGCGGCCTCAGCATAGGCGCCGGGCGGGAAGGGAGTGAGGGACAGCGGTGACTTTGAGAGATTGGTCTGGGGCTGGTTGTAAGCACCGCGTGTTTAAGAACCGTAACAAATTGAGAGTCTTGCGTCTTCTTTAAAGCGCCTTTACGCCCCTCATCTTAGTAATCACCCTGTGCGCGAACTGGGGTTACAGAGTCATTACCGATTCACAGATGAGGGAACTGAAGCACAGAGAGGACAAGAGATTGGCACATCAGGCGGGTGGGGCAGCAGGGACTCAGATCTAGGTTTTCTTGTTCAGAATCTGCTGCTCCCGCCGAGAAAGCACGTTGTTTCGCGGAGGTTGACGTGAGAAGCAGCATCTTCCGCGGCACCAGCTCCAGTCGCGTGGCATGTTGGGAGTGGCCGCGCGGCGCTATCTCTGACTGGCTGTGATGGGAGAGAGGAGGGGAGAAGCCGCTCTGGGGGGAGTTTGAGATGTTCCGCGAAGCCTCCTTAAGACTTTCCCTCCGTTTCTTGGGAAAGTTCTTGATTAATTTGCTTCGTGAGTTTTTTATGTAGTGTTTGTTTTTATCTTTTCCCCAGATCTCCGGTTTCCTGCTTTTGGCCAGTTCAGGAACCTCTTAGTTCTCACAACATATCTAAGATTTGCTTAAAACAAATTCCAGATGTCCTTGGAAGTCGGAGACTTCACTTTCAGAAAAAGGAAAAAAAAAAAACAAAAAACCTAAGGAGTTGTTGAGTGTCAGGAGGTCTTCAGACTTGTTTAAGTAATAGAATACAAAGTAATCTGAACACAGATGAGTTTTGTCTTACTTTTAGAAATTTTGCATGCTTGGGGAAAAATAAAACACAGTATTTCCTTTGAACACGGAACGTACTAACTTTTAGCGTACGTGAGAAATGAAAAAAGTGAATTGTGAGAGAGCATATTACTTTGGTCCTTAGCAGTTACACTTTCATTCAGTCATCCCACCATTATTGAACACATGCTATTCTCCAAACACGATACAAAGCAATAGGTATGTAAATCCAGATTAGAGTGGTTCTGTGCCCACCAGGAACTTCTACTGTGGTAGGAGAGATAACCATGCAAACAGAGAGTATACCACACCAGAAAATAAGGGCTTCGTGGGTTATGTGCATGCCAGCAAGGAAGCATCAAGGAGCAAATGCTTGATGCTGCCATTCCAACAATTTTAACTTCTTACAGCTTCACGAAGCATAGTGTGTTATCAATGCCATTTCCCCCTGTGTTTTAGTATCAAAAATTTCAAACATACAGCAGAGAATTTCATAACAGACACACCTACACACAACACCTCAACTACCATTAACATTTGAACATAACTTGCTTTGTCACACATCTTTCCGTCTATTTAAATTGCAGATATCCTTCTAAATACTTCCTCCTAAATACTTTGGTAGGCATATTATTAACTAGAGTTGGTTTACAGTTTATTTTGGTGTACAGTTCATCTCCAGTGAACTGTAAAATCTTAAGTGTTTAACATTCACTGATAATGTATACACCTTCCCCCTACTGTTACATCAGTGTCATTTGTGACTTTTCTTTCACATTTATACAGTATGAACACAATAATTTTGGACTTTTCAAGTTCAGAACACACTTGAGGATACAGCATGAATAAGGACTGCCAAGTTTTTATAAATATATGTGTATATATGTATTTATGTGTGTGTGTGTATATATGTATATATATATAAAGAGAGAGCACACGAACAAGAGAGAAAGGCAGAGGGAGTGAGAGTCTTAAGCGGGCTCCACACTTGGCATGGGGCCTGACACTGGGCTTGATGCCACTATCCTGGGATCATGACCTGAGCTGAAATCAAGAGTTGGATGCTCAACCGATTGAGCCACCCAGATGCCCCTAAAATTTATATTTTTTATGCTTTAAAAAAATGGCCTTAACTATTATGTACTTTAAATGTAACTCAGCTCTACTAAGACTGTAACACTAGCCCTGTTGTAATTTAGCCCTACTGACTAGGAAAGGAGGTTGATAGTAACAGATAAGTTTGAAAAGGTTTGGTGGGGTTGGATTATGCATAACCTTGGATTCCAGGCAGAGGGTTTTGAATGACCTATTGTAGGTAATACAACTCATCGTAGATCCTTGAGCAGGGGAGTCATAATGAAGGCAAATTTGAGAAGGATTAAATTGGTATTCTCAATCTGAGATCACAGCCCTGGTTAATGTTGTTGAAGGCTGACAGCGTTTTGAAACCTTCCCAAAATTAGATGTGCTTTCTAATCCAGCCTGAGTCTAGTTTTGTTAGCACTAAAGAGACCAGCTTTCTGTTCAGCCACTCACAGCAGCAGCCTGTTCCATGACACCCTATGATCACAAAGACAGCTACCACCAACTTTGTTTTGCACCTTTGCAGTGAAGTTCCTGATGAAAGTAGGTGTCAGATGTAAAGGTGCAAATGACGGGGCAGAGAAATGAACCGGTAGGTTAAGGGTTAAAGACTTCTTAGGCTAGCATTCAAAGGTTGCACTACTTGGCCCCAGCCCTTACTCTTACCACTCCTCTCCTGGACCTTTGGTGCCTGGCAGCCACCTGGATTTGCTATTCCCTGAATGCTTTCCTTCCCAGTTCCTTTCACTAGCTCCATCTGATCAAAGTTAGACCTCGGATTCAAGGTCGGCTTGAGTGCTTACTGCCTGCCCCCCAAGCATTTCCTGATTACTCCAGCCAGACATCATCTCACATTTCAAAATCTTTGTGGTATTTATTTCTCAGACACTCATTTATTAGCAGTTATTAGCAGACTTGTGTAGTAGCTGTTTCTGTATATATTTCCACGTCCTATCCTATACCTACCACCCAAGTCTCCTGGAGACTAGCATAACTAAGTATGCAGTAAAAAACTGTGTAAGTGAATGGAATGAGAGATGTTGAAGGAAGAATCTGTGGAATTTGAGGCCTAACTAGTTACAGTTGAAGGAGAGTGAGGACTCTATGGTGACCCCAAGCTTTTGAGCCTGAGGATGAACAAAGGAGAAGTCCTTTGTTCAAAAATGGAGGTTGGAAAGGAAGCTGATTTTGAAGTGTGTTAAGGATATAAATTTTCTTCCTTTCAGTTATTTGGATTTTCTTTCTTTTCAGTCTTTTTGTATTGTATTTTCCCACTTTTGTGGGAGACCACTATTCCTGAAACCAAGAGATTGTTAAACAACAGTAAAACAGTTCTGAGAAATGTCTATGGCATCCTCAGCTTGATTGAAACTGAGTCCTGATTGGGATTTTTCTCTCTACTGCTCCTTCACATCCTTCCCCCTTCCTCCATTGGTTGCTCCTCCAGATTCTCAAGAGGCTGCAACTCCATCAGACAGAGGTCTGATTGTACATTCTGTCAGTCTCATATAAATACTCCTTTGATGCCTGCTCAGTGCTCCATATGAACTGGTGCCCTGCTGAGGGAAGTGTGGGTAGTTCGGAGGTGCTAGTAGGTCCATTTTTAGAGAGTAAGTCTTGGGCACATTGGAAAAACTTAAGCCTACTTAATGTAGGGAAAAGAACTTAACATTTGTTTTTCCTTAATGCCAGTGAGACTACCTTTAGGAAAATTAGCCCCTTAATAGCTTTTCTTTTATCCCAGGAGTCCGAGTGCATGATTAACGATACTTCCGGATTCAGGTAGTGTTCGTTTGGGAAAACTTACAATGTTAAAACGTTAGTGATGGATGGTTCATAAACCCAGGAATTTTACTCATTTCTTATGCTAACTCAGTCTCTGTTTATATCACTATGGCAACACTGAGCGTGTTACACTGTGATTGTTTTAAAGGTCTTTCTGCCCCAACAAGACTGTGGACTCCTTAAAAGCTCCCTGTCTATATTTCTGTCTCCAGCCCTAACCCCAGTACCTGATTTGTAATAGGTGCTTAATAAATATTGAATAAATAAAACAAGCACACATGACAATTTTGTTAAAGAATTATGGAGAAACATGAAAGGGAGTAATTTGAGCTGGATCTTGAAGGGTTGAATTTTGACAGGAAGGAGGCATTTCAAACCAAGGGAATATTTACAGGATTAAGGATATGGAAGAGCTTGATAAGTTGGGACATGTGAGTGAATGATAGGAGTCATGATTAAAGGTGAGGCTAGAGGGGCTTTGAGGGCTAAAGTGTGAAGGACATCAGGCCAAGGAGTCAGGTCTTAGGCAGTAAGGAGCAAAAGAGACTGGTGGGCAGGGAAGTAATTCTGCATTTTAGGGAGGTAATTCTAGATAGAGTGTGGATGGATTAAATGGCTTTTTTTAAGGGGCACCTGGGTTGCTCAGTCGGTTAAGTGTCCGACTCTAGTTTCGGCTCAGGTCCTGACCTCTGGGTTCATGTGATCAAGCCCATGTCTGGCTCTGTGCTGACAGCACGGAGCCTGCTTGGGATTCTCTCTTTACCTTTCTCTGCTCCGCCCCTGCCCCCCCCCCCCCGTCCCCTGCTAGCACTCTCTCTCTCTCAAAATAAATACGTAAACATTTTTGTAAGGCTTTTTATTTTTTTTAAAGTTTATTCATTCTGAGAGAGAGAGAGAGCACGCAAGTGGTAAGGAGCAGAGAGAGAAAGAGAGAGAATCCCAAGCAGGCTCCAGACTGCCAGCTCAGAGCCCAGTGTGGCACTTGAACCCATGAACTGGGAGATCATGACCTGAGGTGAAACCAGGAGTTGACACTTAACCGATTGAGCCATCCAGGTGCCCTTAGAAAAGGGCTTTTAAGAAAATTGAGGTAACCTCTTTAACCATTTTAAGTGTACAATTAATTGACTTTTAGTACATTCACAATGTTCTGCAATCATTGCCACTATCTAAAAATTCTAGGGGCGCCTGGGTGGCACAGTCGGTTAAGCGTCTGACTTCAGCTCAGGTCACGATCTCGCTGTCCGTGAGTTCGAGCCCCACGTCGGGCTCTGGGCTGATGGCTCAGAGCCTGGAGCCTGTTTCCGATTCTGTGTCTCCCTCTCTCTCTGCCCCTCCCCGTTCATGCTCTGTCTCTCTCTGTCCCAAAAATAAATAAACGTTAAAAAAAAAAATTAAAAAAAAATTCTAGAACATTTTCAGCACACCAAAAAGTGGAGGACTGTTTTGAAGGTTGTCTCTATATAGTCTGGTTAAAGGGATGGAAAGGAAGAGTCTTATTTAAAAGACATATCTGGGGCGCCTGGGTGGCGCAGTCGGTTAAGCGTCCGACTTCAGCCAGGTCACGATCTCGCGGTCCGGGAGTTCGAGCCCCGCGTCGGGCTCTGGGCTGATGGCTCAGAGCCTGGAGCCTGTTTCCGATTCTGTGTCTCCCTCTCTCTCTGCCCCTCCCCCATTCATGCTCTGTCTCTCTCTGTCCCAAAAATAAATAAAAAATGTTAAAAAAAAATTGTTATAAAAGACATATCTGAGGTAGACTCGACAAAACTAGAATAAAATGTTAGGTTTAGTTATGTTTGTGAAAACACCCTCAAAATACTGATTCTAGCTTTTTGCCACTGTACTCACCGTTTTCCTTACTCTTATTTCTTATTGTATAATAGCTATAAAGCTTATATAAGTAAATCTCTTCATTTTTTCTAATTTTGTATTAGTTTTATACTTCACGTTTCTTTATGTTTGTGCTGCATTAATTCAAGATAAGATCCTTGTGAAAAGTATGAAGACCAAAGGGCTCTGCCAGGAGAGTTCACCCATAACTGGAATTCAAGGAATCACATGCCAATGGGTGTCTATTTGTAATTGTAAAACAGCCAGTTTCATAATGCTGTATACTCATGGTGAAGAAGTCTTTTTTATTTATGAAATTTGAGGCAACCTATAGGAGAGGGAATTGACTGGTAAGGGGCATGAGGGAACTTTGTCCATTGCTGGAAATATTCCACATCTTGATTGGGATGTTGGTTACTCGAGGTATACTTTTGCTTAAACTCATCAAATTATACTGTTAATATCTGTACATTTTGCTGTATATAAATTAGACCCTTTTTTTAAATGAAAAAATTAGAGGCAACTGAATGGGGCTTATTAGGCAGGTCTCTGTCTTATAGCACTTCAGGTATTTCCAACATTAGACCATAGCCCAGCATTCCCAGGGGACTTTGATTTTCTTGCTGAAGAAGAATGATGGTTCAGTGATGGTCTTTGCTAGTAACAGTAATCAGTCCTCTAAAGCTTCCTGTGCACAAATGCTCCCTCTGTGGCCACCACTGAAATTAGTGTTTAGATGGGGTTTTTAGCAGAGTTACCTGGTCTTTGACCAAGAGGTTCCAAAAAGGTACCCTTTTCCACCTTCCCAAACTGTGTAATACTCTTTTATAGTGTATAACCCAGAAATGAGTATCTCTGTTCACTTCAGTGTTGCCATTAAGGAATGAGGTACAGAGCCTAACTGTCAGTTCCTTGGTCTGTCCTGTTAGTCTGGCTGCTGTCCCTTCCCCCACCCTACAGCCTGGACATTTTTTCACTTGGCTCTTTCTCAGGAACAGGGGCAGCAGCTGGGCCTTCCACATCCTGGCACGAGTAGGGCTAAGAGTGCCTGATGTCTAAATTGGTGCCAGTCACGAGCTATGAATCCTGACTAGAGGGCTCCTTTTCTCAGGCATTTTGGACTTCTTACTCTAGGACCAGAGTGAGCCTTTATCTAGTTCTACTCACCCCTGTTGCTGAGACCACAAATTTAAGGGGAACTGGAAGTTTAGGAGTTTACTCAAGCCGCTTTTTCACTCTAGCTAAAGTCTAGTGTTGGTGAATGCTAACCTATTAGGTCTGACATTTAGAGGTAGGTGGGTTGGAGACCCAGAACAGGCTGCTGCAAGTAATTTCCTGATGGAGCTAGAACTCCTCTGTGGTAACCAAACCCTTAGGAAGATTGCTAAGATTTTACTCTCTGTTTCTTCCTTGAGACTATATCCTAAGAAGCTTCTGGTAGATCTGTGTGAATTACTATTGTGCTGTTAGAAATGTATTTTTAAAATAAGTAATATATTGACATGGTACAACATTTAAAAGGTACAAAAGGATACATGGAGAAAAACCTCCCTTCCGTCTCAAGATAGAATGTAGACAGTGAGGGGCACCTGGGTGGCTCAGTCGGTTAAGCATCCGACTTCGGCTCAGGTCATGATCTCACAGTTAGTGAGTTCGAGCCCCGCGTTGGGCTCTGTGCTGACAGCTCAGAGCCTGGAGCCTGCTTCACATTCTGTGTCTCCCTCTCTCTCCCTGCTCATGCTGTGTCTCTCTCTGTGTCAAAAATAAATAAACATTAAAAAAAATTTTTTTTTTAAATAAAAAAAAATGTAGACAGTGACAAATGAATCTACTGTATTACTAGTATATGATGTGTCCTCACTAAAGGGAGGAGGGAGCTGATCTAAGTGATTTGGTAAAACAGTATTTTGTCTGGAGGCTAAAGACAGAATTGTCCAGGGGTGCCTGGGTGGCTCAGTTGGTTAAGTATCCAACTCTTGGTTTTGGTTCAGGTCATGATCTCATGGTTTGTGGGTTCAAGACCTGTGTCAGGCTCTGGGCTGACAGTGTGGAGCCTGCTTGGGATTCTTTTTTTTTTTTTTTTTTTTCAACGTTTATTTATTTTTTTTGGGACAGAGAGAGACAGAGCATGAACGGGGGAGGGGCAGAGAGAGAGGGAGACGCAGAATCGGAAACAGGCTCCAGGCTCTGAGCCATCAGCCCAGAGCCTGATGCGGGGCTCGAACTCACGGACCGCGAGATCGTGACCTGGCTGAAGTCGGATGCTTAACCGACTGCGCCACTCAGGCGCCCCTGCTTGGGATTCTTTATATCTGCCCCTCTCCTGCTCACGTTCTCTCTCAAAATAAATAAATAAACTTAAAAAAAAAAAAAGACAAAACTGTACATAAACACACTTGGCTTTTATAAATCTGTTTCTCACAGAAGTTGACAATTTGGAAAGTAATTTATTGCTATACTAGGATTGAAAAAATAATAAATGGTAGATAATGGGAACCAGATTTCTCACTGTCAGAGAAACAAATTACAAACAACAAGGAGAGAGGCTAGAATGGACCCTGCGGTCCTGGATTATAGCTGGAGACTTTAACATGACCTTATATTTAGGTGTTTTTCTTTTTAAGTTCGTTTATTTATTTTTGAGAGAGACCGAGACAGCACAATGGGGGAGGGGCAGGGAGAAGGAGAGAGAGAGACTCCCAAGCAGGCTCCACACCATCAGCGCAGAGCCTGATGTGGGGCTCGAACTCATGAACCATGAAATCATGATCTGAGCCAAAACCAACAGTCAGAGGCTTAACTGACTAAGCCACCCAGGTGCCCCATGTTTAGTTTAATATATACAGATAGAAAAATAATTAAAGATATACATGTACATATATGTATGGGTTAATACGTACATATGTGTTTCCCAGCTCTCCCTGGGACATATGTGTCTCCCAGCTAAGTGGGGCCTAGGAGCAGTGGTATCCCAATAGCAGCAAGCACAGCTATACCCAGATCTTGGTTTGTAATAGCATTCTCCAGTAAAAAGAATCAGGGTTTCTCGGAGAAAAGGCTGATTCTAGGGCTCGGATAGAGAAATTACAGGATGAGCCTATAGTATTTCGTAGTGCTAAAAAAGAAAGTACTTAAAAAGTGAAACGATGTGGTGCCTGGCTGGCTCAGTTGGTAAAGCATATGACTTTTTTTTTTAATTTATTTTTATTCCTTATTTATTTTTGAGAGAGAGACAGAGTGTATCAGGGGAGGAACAGAGAGAGAGAGAGGGAGACACAGAATGTGAAGCAGGCTCCAGGCTCTGAGCTGTCAGCAGAGTCCGATGCGGGGCTCAAACTTATGAATCGCAAGTTCATGACCTGAGGCAAAGTCAGACGCTCAACTGACTGAGCCACCCAGGCGCCCCCCACCCTTTTTTTTTAATGTTTATTTATTTTTGAACAACAGAGAGAGAGAGAGAATGTAGAGGAGAGGCAGAGGGAGAGGAAGACAGGATCTGAAGCAGGCTCTGTGCTGTCAGAACAGAGCCTGATGTGGGGCTCTAACTCACGAACCATGAGGTCATGACCTAAGCTGGCCTAAGTATCAAGAGTTGGATACTTAACCAACTGAGCCACCCAGGCACCCCCAGGAGCATGTGACTCTTGATCTTGAGGTCATGAGTTCAAGCCCCACACTAGGTATAGAGATGACTTAAAACAGGGGCACCTGATGGCTTAGTCGGTGAAGTGTGAAACTCTTGATCTTGGAGTTGTGAGTTCATGCCCTGCGCTGGGTGTAGAGATTTCTTTTTTTTTAATTTTTTTTTCAACGTTTATTTATTTTTGGGACAGAGAGAGACAGAGCATGAACGGGGGAGGGGCAGAGAGAGAGGGAGACACAGAATCGGAAACAGGCTCCAGGCTCTGAGCCATCAGCCCAGAGCCCGACGCGGGGCTCGAACTCACGGACCGCGAGATCGTGACCTGGCTGAAGTCGGACGCTTAACCGACTGCGCCACCCAGGCGCCCCAAGATTTCTTAAAATCGTTGAGGGGTGCCTGCATGGATCAGTCGGCTAAGCATCTGACTCTTGGTGTTGGCTCAGGTCATGATCTAACAGTTTGTGAGTTTGAGCCCCACATAAGGCTCTGCGCTGAAGGTGCAGAGCCTGCTTAGGATTCTCTCTCTCCTGCTCTCTCTGCCCCTCCCCTGCTTGTGCTCTCTCTCTCTCTCAGAAATAAATATATTAAATAAATAAATAAAATTTAAAAACTAATGAGCTGGCTGTGTTCTAATAAAACTTTATAAAAAATAAATAAATGGGGTGCCTGGGTGGCTCAGTCAGTTGGTTAAGTATCCCACTCTTGATCTCCCTTCAGGTCATGCCCTCACGATTGATAAGATAGAGCCCCACATCTGGCTCTATGCTGACAGCGCAGAGCCTGCTTGAGATTCTCCCTCTCTGCCCCTCTCCTGTTCATGCCCCCCCTCCCCCGGCTCAAAATAACTAAATGAACTTTAAAAAATAAATGGATGGGGGCGCCTGGGTGGCTCAGTTGGTTGGGCGTCCGACTTCAGCTCAGGTCATGATCTCGCGGTCCATGAGTTCGAGCCCCGTGTCGGGCTCCGTGCCGACAGCTCAGAGCCTGGAGCCTGTTTCAGATTCCGTGTCTCCCTCTCTCTCTGACCTTCACCCGTTCATGCTCTGTCTCTCTCTCTCTCAAAAATAAATAAATGTTAAAAAAAAAAATGGATGGATGGATGGATGGATGGATGGATGGATGGATGGATGGGACAAGTCAAAAAGACAGGTGCCAATCTAAAAAAGCTCCCTGCAGCCAAAGATAGAACAACTTGAACAGCAAAATAACCTAGTATTGGATTATAACCTGAAGTGTAAAATAAATGTACATGGGTCTATGCTGCTGTAAAATAAATGACTGAATAAATAAAGGGGGAAGAAGAAATGAATCTTCCTTACAGAACAATTCCATATAATATAGGTAGGTCAACATATTCCTTTCTAGGAAGTGGAGGTTAATCTCTGCCTCCCCCTTGAATCTTCTAAAGAAGATAGTATGGGAAAGGAAAAATAGTACCTCTGTAGTTCACAGAACTGGCTGATATTACCTTCGCCAAGTAATTTGAGCATCCAGCTTCGGCTCAGGTTGTGATCTCACAGTTCGTGACTTCAAGCCCCACGTCAAGCTCTGCACTGACAGCTTGGAGACTGGAACCTGCTTTGGATTCTGTGTCTCCCTCTCTCTCTGTCCCTCCCCTGCTCGCTCTCTCTCTGTCTCCCTCAAAAATAAATAAACATTAAAAAATAATAATAATGAAATAAAATAAAATCACCAATAATAAATAAGTCATATTGATACCTTGTGCCTCTGGTATGATTGATATGATATGATGAGAAGGATACTTTGCCTCTGTGCTATTCTTCTCAAAACCCATGACCCCAGTCTAAACAATAGGAAAACATCAAACCCCAAATTGGGGGACATTCTATAAAGTACTTTAGGATATCGAGGTCCTTAAGGACAAGACTGAGAAACTTTCACAGACCAGAGGAGACCAAGGATTCATGATGGCTAATTGCAATGTGGTATCCTTAATTAGATCCTGAAACAGAAAAATGACATTAGTGGAAAAACTGGTAAAGTCTAAATACAGTCTAGAGTTTAATAGTAATACATTAATGCTAATCTCTAACTCTAAAATTATTTCACAGTAAAACATCTTTTTTTTTTTTTTTAAGTCTACCTCTCAACCCCCTAGCCATCCAGTGTCCTTCCTTGGAGACAACCAATATTAGTTCCTTTTATCTTCTGGAGAAATAAATAAATGCAAATAGAAACAACCTTCCTTCCCCTTAAAAACAATGCTGTGCACTTAGTATTGTATATATTATTTTTGTACATTGTCTGGATTTTAGATCATGTCCCATTATCAGCGTGTGTGTGTATGTGTGTAGTATGCACTATTTTGTACTTTTACAAGGATATAGGATAAATTTTGAGAAGATTCACTGAATTAAAACATATATACACTTGTAATTTTTATTAAACATATTGTCAAATTGCCTTCCATAAAGGGGTTGTACCAATTTATACTCCACTTGTAATGTGTAAGAATGCCTATTTCTGCATACCATCACCAAACATAGGTGTGTTACAAAGTTATTTTTTATTTTTACCAATCTAGTATGTTAAAAACAAGACTTTCATAAAAACAAGACTTTCATATAGTTTAATTTGTATTTCTGTTGTGAATATGAGTATCTTCTGTAGAATGCCTGTTCATTCTTTTGGTTTTGCCCATGCTAAAAAAAAATTTGTTTAATGTGCATTTATTTATTGTTGAGGGAGAGGGACAGAGCAGGAGTGGGGGAGGGGCAGAGAGAGAAGGAGACACAGAATCTGAAACAGGCTCCAGGCTCTGAGCTGTCAGCACAAAGCCTGACAAGGGGGTTCGAACTCACAAACTGTGAGATAATGGCCTAAGGCAAAGTCAGATGCTTAATCGACTGAGCCATCCAGGTGCCCCAAGGTATTGCCCATTTTTAAATTGGTTGTTGATCTTTTCCTCATTGATTTGTAGGAGCTTTATGTGTTGGTTAAAAAAAAGCCCTATGTTGTAAGAATTACAAATATGTTTTTCTAGTTTGTCTTTTTTTAAAATTTTTTTTTAATGTTTATTTTTGAGAGAGAGACAGAGCATGAGTGGGGGAGGAGCAGAGGGAGAGGGAGACACAGAATCCAAAGCAGGCCCCAGGCTCTGAGCTGTCAGAACAGAGCCCAACGTGGGGCTTGAACCCATGAACCATGGGGCTCGAACCCATGAACCGTGAGATCGTGACCTGAGCTGAAGTCGGACACTGAACCGACTGAGCCACCCAGGCGCCCCTCTAGTTTGTCTTAATGATGTTTTTTGTTTGTTTTTGTCCTGCAGAAAATCCAGTTTTTTAATGTTGCTGATTTTAACCAATCTTTTTTTTCAAATGTTTATGTATTTTGAGAGAGCACAAGCTTGGGAGTGGGAGGGGCAGAGAGAAGGAGAGAGAAGGAGAATCCCAAGCAAGCTCCACACTGTCATTGCAGACAGTGAATTCACAACCTATGAGATCATGACCTAAGCCAAAATCAAGAGTCAGATGCTTAACCAACTGAGCTATCCACCCAGGTGCCCCTAACCAGTCTTTTTTTTTTTTTTCAATGGCTTCTGATAATGTTAGTTTATACTTAGGAATTTTCTCATGTCTTTTTCTTTAATCCATTTGAAAAGTTTACTTTGATGAAAGATTCAAAGTCAAGACTTTTTTCCCCAAATATTTACCCAATCATTCCATCACTGTTTATTGAGTAGTCTAGTTTTCCCATTAATTGAAATTTTAAAAATCATCATCTCATATGCATTTGTATTTCTTTCTGGACTTTCTCTACTATTTCTGTACCATTGATTTCTTTGTTTAAAAATATGAACTCATACTATGCTGGTTGTTTTTTTGTTTTTTTACTTTTATTCTAGAAATCTTCAAGTATATTCAAAAGTACACACTAAAAAAAGTATACAAAAATGTATTATTGTGACTTTGAAACAATTTTTTTAAGTTTATTTTGAGAGCAAGAATGTGCAAGTTGCAGAGGAGCAGAGAGAGAATCCCAAGCAGGCTCCACGCTTTTTAGTGTGGAGCCCAAATTGGGGGGGGGGGGGGCGGGGAGCAGCTAGAAGCCAGATGTGGGGCTCAAACTCACAAACCATAAGATCATGACCTGAGTCAGACACTTAACCGACTGAGCCACCCTGACACCCCATAACAATTTTTTTTAATGTTTGTTTGTGGCATGTTAAATTTTTTTTTAATGTTTTATTTTTTTTTGAGAGAGAGGACAAGTAGGGAGGCAGGAGGGTGGGTGGCAGAGAGAGGGAGACAGAATTTGAAGCAGGCTCCAGGCTCTGAGCTCTTAGCACAGAGCCCAACGTGAGGCTCATGAACCATGAGATCATGACCTGAGCTGAAGTCGGACACTTAATCGACTAAGCCATCCAGGCGCCCCTATAACAATTTTTTAATATCTGGAAGGTCTACCTTCCCTCCCTCCCCCATTGTTCTTTTTCAAAATTTGCCTAATTATGTGGGGTGTTTTTTTGCATTTTAACTTTAGAATAAGTTTATCTCGTTCCCCCCAAAATAAAAATTCTGGTATTTTCATAGAGATTGTTTAAAATTATAGATTAATTTGGGAGATCTGTTTTCTTGAGTCTTTCATGAATATGGCATGCCTATTTGTTCAGATTTTCTTTTGTGCTCCTCACTGGTGCTTTAAAGTTTTTCACTATTCAGTTCTTCACATTTTTTGTTAAGTTTATATCCAGGTATTTTTCCCTCCCCTTTTTTTTTCTATTATAAATAGGATCTTTTTTCCTTTTTGTATCATTTTACAGGGCATTTTGTGTATATATGTATATGTGAAGGTTCTTAATTTCATAATACTAATTTTGTACTCAGCTAATAAATTATTTTTTAATGTTTATTAATTTTTGAGAGAGAGAGGGAGCACATGAGCCTGGGAGGGGCAGAGAGAGACGGAGACAAAGGATACAGAGGATCCAAAGTGGGCTCTGTGCTGATAGCAGAGAGCCCAGCTTGGAGCTTGAATTCTTGAACCCCGTGAGATCATGACCTGAGCTGAAGTTAGACACTTAACTGACTGAGACACCCAGGAGTCCTGTGAATTATTTTATTTGTAGTATTTCTTCAGTTATTTCTTCTGGATTTTCTAGGTATACAGTCATTATCTACAAACGATACATTTATTTCCTTTTCAATTTCTATAATTGAAGCTGCATGTTTGAAGTGTTACAGTAATACCTCTTACGTAGAAGGGGCTCTAGGGTGCCCCTAGGGTAGGCAGGAAACATTGGTAATTAGATCCTTTCAATACTGGGACTGGGTTTATATTTTTTTCTTTTGTTTCCTCTAGATGTGAAATCTGGGAGCTATACAGTGTTACAAGTGGTGGAAGCCCTTGGGTAAGAGCCTGTGCGGTAGAGCTCCCTTCTCCCAGCCCTGCCTGTGCACTCTGAAAAGGTTGTGTTGTACACTGCTGCTTTCCTGGACCTGACTGGTCCTGAACTTCTCCTACTGTAGCCCAGTACCCTCCTTTCCTCTCTGCCTCAGTCTAAGCCTGTGTTTCTCCTGAAACAAGTTTGATGCCACCTGACTTAAGTCCCTAAGGGAGGAAGGGTTGGAAGTTCCTGGATCAGCCCACAAGTTTGGAGTGAGATGGGTGGTTGAAGGCCATCAACTGTTATTTAATTAGAGCTGGGATTCCTCCTGTGCCTCTTAAAGACCTACCTGCCCCATGGGATTCTAGTCAGTGTGGCTCTGACTCAGACCTGTTGTGGGCCCTGCCTGGGGATTTGCCAGGAAGCTGACCCTGCACCAGATCCTCACTATAGGAAAAGGTCTGAGGAAACAGCTGGAAGATCAGTGTTAAAACCAGATATCCAGGCACCAGAGGGAGTATGTGCTTGTTGTCTGTTGCCTGCTTTTCTCCTATTTCATACTTGGTAGACCATCTAAATTGACGTTTTATTTACAAAGGTTAACTGTCTCAGCCAGCTTGTTTTCTGAAGCAGAAAACTAGAAAACTGGGAGGGTGGGGTGGAATGTAGGTCGCTATTATGTCTCTCTCCCACATGAGAGACCATTTGGCCTTTCTACTCATGTGTGGCCTTGGTCCATTTAAAAAAAAAAATGACTTTATTGAGATGTAATTCATATGTCACAAAGTTCATCACTTTTTGTGTATTCACAGATTTATACAACCCTCAATCAATTTTTGAACATTTTCATTACCTCAGAAACCTGATGCCCATTAGTATATGTTTTCAGTTTATCCCTGTTATGGCTTTTGATAGTGTTTCATTTTTTGCTGAAGAATAATCTGTTACATGAATATCTCACATTTTGTTTAACCATTCATCAGGTGGTGGATATCAGGGTTGTTTCCAAATTTGGGGTATTCTAAATAATGCTGATATGAACACTTGTGTGCCTTGGTCTAATTTTAAACACCAAGTTTTCCACTTCTTAACAGGGCCTTTCGACAAGATCCTATTCTATTCCTGTCAAGAGTGATTTTATTTTTTCCCTTTACCCCTAGGTATAGACACCCTTATCCTTGAGATTTCAGTCAAATGTCCTAGTCATTTCTCCTTCAGAAATCTTCTACTTCCTACATTAACTTACTTAGATTTCTTCAAGTATGTTTCAATGTAATCTCTATAAGACCTATTCTGAAGATAAGTTACCTTATTGCCTCAGTCCAGGTTTTCCAATTCAGTAATCCTAAATAGTTAAAACATTTATTCTGACCATCTTACTTTGTAAACTTGCAGTTATAAAGATTCCCCCCTGCCCACCCCGGCCTAAGATCTTGGTTGCTCTCAGCATTTTTTTTCTTAGCAGTAATATATTTATTCTCCTGTTTGGGTAGAAGTTGCAGCTGCCCATGATCTGTTGAGCCCTGTGGGTAGCTGCTAAGCTCTGTTTCAGAGGAAGGTCACTATCATATAAGAATAAGCCAAATGCCCAATCAGCGCCTGGAGATGGATGCTTCTGTTGGCGGTCGTGTCAGATGAGCCTCTAATGAATGCCAGATCAATCTGGGAATTGGCTGTTTAGACTCTGGCTTTACTGTTATCTGTAATGCTAAGTACCTACAGAACACCTTTCCTGGGCTGGATTCCATGCCCAGGGGGGTGAGTGTGACTAATTTCAAAATATTTATGCCTTCAAAAGTTTCAACAGGGTTATGTCAAGCTCTCTATATCCTACTTTCCCCCAGGTCATCTCTAGAGAATCCAGAACCCCGAACTCGGGCACGAGGAATCCAACTTCTGTCACAGGTGCTACTCCAGTGTCACTCCTTGCTCCTGGAGAAGGAAGGTACTGGCATCACTAGTAGGAGTATCTTCCCAGATTGCTGAGCCAAGGCCTCCTTCCTTGTCTATTCAAGCCAACTTTATAGGGAGGGAAGAAAAAAGGGAGGGCATAAGGAATCTGTGAACCACTAATTCAGTATCTTCATTCTCACTGGTATATGTGGCAGAGAGATAAGTATTGAGGCTGACACTGGGATTTCAAATGTAGCCTTAGACATTATTCATTTATTTATCTTAAAGTTTATTTATTACTGTTTATCTGTTTTGAGAGAAAGAGAGAGCGTGAGCAGGGGAAGGGCAGAGAGAGAAAGGCAGAGAGAGAATCCCAAGCAGGCTCCATGCTGTCAGCTCAGAGCCGGAGGCAGTCTTGATCCCAGGAACTGTGAGATCATGATCTGCACCGAAATCAAGAATCAGACACTTTTAACTGACTGAGCTACCAGACGCCCCTCCTTAGACATTTTTTATCCTTTATAGCATAGTAGTGGGCAAACTACAGCCTATTTTTATTAATAATGTTTTGTTAGCGTATAACCACAACCATTTATTTACCTTGTTTATGCTGCTTTTCTGTTACAGCGGCCAAGTTGAGCAGAGTGGAGTAGTTGTGACCAATACTATGTCCTACAAGCCTAAAATATTTACTATCTGGCCCTTTGAGAAAGTTTGCCCATTCTGGTTCTATAGAAAGGAAGTTCTGGGGTTGTAAGTGGGTTCAAATGCAGACCTATGTGAGAATTGATAACAAAAGGTGTTCACCTGTTTTCCTGACTGATCAAGGCACCCTCAAATGGGAGGGCATGGGACATATCTCTTAGTGGAGGAGAAAATTTGTAGTAAAGCCCAAACAGGAACAGCCTTTACAAAGTTTGGGAAGGAGCCTGTGTAAAATAATGGCTGCATTTCTGGTTTGTGCAGTGGTCCACCTGATCCTATTCTATGAGAACCGGCTGAAGGATCATCATTTTGTGATCCCATCTGTCCTGCAAGGTTTGAGGGCACTTGTGAGTTCTCCTTTTTTCATTACATACTGTGTTTGCAGGAGCCCTTTTCCAGTGAATTCTGTCCTTGTGTTTTGGGCATGAGACTCCCACATCATGAGGAGCAGATGCCCAAGTGGGGAATAAACTAGTGTCAGCCAGTTTCACTTCTGTTTTTAGTCTAGAGATTACAGGTATTTTGGGGGGACTGGAATTCAGAACCAGAGTGGAAAGAGCTGTAGAGAACTAATCAACTCGAGAAAAGGGACCATGTTTCTCACTCTTAGTGCTTTTTCCTGAACCTGGATGT
This sequence comes from Lynx rufus, assembly GCF_022079265.1. Lineage (NCBI taxonomy): Eukaryota > Metazoa > Chordata > Mammalia > Carnivora > Felidae > Lynx > Lynx rufus. The sequence continues at coordinate 37,866,582 of NW_025814825.1, read as the reverse complement.
TGTGATTCCCACTGTAGCTAATTAGGCCTGTTTTGGGGATTCTGTCTTGAAGGCTAGAATTCCCTCAGTACTCACACATTTCCTCTTCTCCCCCAGAGTCTGTGTGTGGCCCTGCCCCCAGGGCTGGCTGTCTCTGTACTTAAAGCCATCTTCCAGGAGGTCCACGTCCAGGTGAGTGATAACGGTCACTTTCGTATTCTGCTGTCTCTCAGCCTTGACATAACTAGGATTAGGTAGCAAAAGATACTGCCTTCTAAGTCCTGAACTTTTTCAGATCCCTGACCATGTTTAAATGCTAGTCCTTGCTACTATATAAGGAGAAGTAGCCATGCTATTATGTCTGACCTGCATCCTCTTAAACCTAAAGAAAGTAAAGCAGACAGGTTTTGGTTATTGGCTCCCCTGCTATAACTGGTAGTCCAATAGCCATAGCCTTTCTCTGCATTTCTTCTTAGGTTCTTATGCTAGTATAAAGAGCACTGCCCACCTAGAGATTGTGAAGCAGGAAGTAATTTTGTCAGCTTAGGTATTCTTTGAGTACTTTCTTTACTTATGGTCTCTCTCACCCCAAGTCCCTGCCTCAGGTGGACCGACACACAGTCTACAGTATCATCACCAACTTCATGCGAACCCGGGAAGAAGGTAAAAGGCAGGGTTCTTTGGCAAGTCTGAAAAGCGAGCACATCCCTTTTCCCCCCATTACCAGGACTCGTGTTTAGCTTGGTAGTCATATAGGAGAGCCCATACTCTGAAAAGAATGAAGGAAAACTGGGAGGGGTCCACTCACTCCCCAGTAAAGTAAAGGAAGGATAGGGTATGGACCGATGTTTTAAATTCTTACCTCAAGGGGGCGCCTGGGTGGCTCAGTAGGTGAAGTGTGGACTCTTGATTTTAGCTTCCTGAGATGGAGCCTGCTGAGGCTTCACGTTGTTAGAGGAACTTGCTTGGGATTCTCTCTCTCCCTCTCTCTCTGCCCCTTCCCCACTCATGTTCTCTCTCTCAAAATAAACTTAACCAAAAAAACCTCTTACCTCTAATGGTTATATATTGCATATCTCTTCTTCACTATGCACTCTCTCAGAATAGGAAAACAAAAAGAGTCTGCTCTGGGAAGCAGCAAAGGTGGGACAATGATAGTAGAGGGAAAACACAAGCCAGAAGAAAGCCCAGCTTTCTGTCTTGAGGAAGGATAGTGACCTGTTCTCTCCTCCCCAGAGCTGAAGGGCCTAGGAGCTGACTTCACCTTTGGCTTCATCCAGGTGATGGATGGGGAAAAGGATCCGCGAAATCTTCTGGTGGCTTTCCGCATCGTCCATGACCTCATCTCTAGGGACTATAGCCTGGGTATGCCCTTGTAGCCTTGAATTAGCTGGTTGGGGCTTGTCAGATGAGTGAAAATTGTAAGTTGACGTCATTGTTTCTCTGTTACCTTAGGACCCTTTGTGGAGGAGTTGTTTGAAGTGACATCTTGTTACTTCCCTATTGATTTTACCCCTGTAAGTAGCACCATTTATTCATTTGTTCATTCATTGGTTCATTCAAATATTCATTGAGTACCTCCTGTGAGTCAGGTCCAGTTCTAGGCACTGAGGACGCAGCAGTGAACAAAGGAGACAATCTGTGCCCTTGTGAACTTACATTTTAGTAAACTGGGAATGAAGAAGCATTGGCCATCAGAGGAGGGAGTCAATTCAGCGGGTATTTGGGGGTTCCTTAAGCTCCTTAACAACGTACGTCGTGCCAAGGGCTACAGGATTGTAAAACATGGTTCCTGCCCTTGAAGGCTAAAACATTTAAGTAACAATATGAGATTATGGACCAAAACAAGTGGCGTTCTAATTGTTCAGAGAAGACTGAGTTCATTGTGAGCTAGAATAGGCAGGAAATGACTTCACAGATGAGATGAGATTTCAGTTGGTTTCTAAGGAATGAGGATCTGATCCTGGAGTCTGAGGGGTGATCTCAGGCAAAAGAAACAAAATTGAAAAAACAAAGAAGACACAGTTCAGTGCAGTATACACAGCATGCTCTGACCATGACCCCCTTGGACCTTCCTCCTACTCTGCATCTTGATTTCCCTTCTATTTCCAAAAATTCAGGATCTCCTCATTGTATGGGTATGCATGCATATGTGTACTGCAAGCATTAGTGGTTTTGAAGAAATGAAAGTTCTATGACAACAAACCAACTAACATCTCAGTACTGACTCTTACTGCCTTTAAAGTTACACAGCCATCTTTGCCGTGGGGAATTGCTTACCAGCTTATTCCAGTTGACACCATGGTCCTTAGGACCACCTCTCCTGAATTTCTCTTCGTCTCTTTTGTGTTTTTTTTTTTTAATTTTTTTTTTTTAACGTTTATTTATTTTTGAGACAGAGAGAGACAGAGCATGAACAGGGGAGGGTCAGAGAGAGGGAGACACAGAATCTGAAACAGCTCCAGGCTCTGAGCTGTCAGCACAGAGCCCGACGCGGGGCTCGAACTCACGGACCGCGAGATCATGACCTGAGCCGAAGTCGGCCGCTTAACCGACTGAGCCACCCAGGCGCCCCTCTCTTCGTCTCTTTTGTAATCAGTGTCACTTTCTAACTCACAAGAACTTGTTATGCCTTTGAAATCTTGAAAGCTCTTTGTTAGGCCACCAGGTTTCTCTTTTTTTGCTTTATTTTGTGTTTGTTTCGAAAAAATTATACATTCATATTATCCAAAACCTAAAAGGTGCAAAAGGGTGAAAAATCTATCAACCACCATTTCTTTCTTTGTTGTCAACCATTTTATCAATTAGGTCTGTATCTTACAGAACTTTTTCATCCATAACGTAAGCAAATGCTCCCCTCCCCCCACCGATGGCAGTGTATGTATGCACTTTTCCTGTACTTGGCCTTTTTCACTTAGTATATCCTGGAGAGTGTTCCATAACAGTATATAAGTTAGCTCTTTATTTTTTATGGGTGCGTAGTATTCCTTTCAATGGAAATACCTAATTAATTTCACTGGTCCTCTATAGGATAAAGGTTCTTGCTAATCTTACATTGTTACAGACAATGCTGCAACTTACATATCCCGTACATGTATCATTTCACATATATATGTGGGTAGAACAGTAGCATAAATTCCTAAAAGTGGAATTGCTGGAATACATGCATTTATAATTTGGGGGCAGGAAAGAGTATGTCATTCATTTTTCTGAAATGTAATAGAGTGAACATGATTCAGTATTTAAAAGATAGAGAGTGAAGCCCCTTTGCTGCCAACCACCCATTTTCCTTTTAAAGATGATCATTGCCCCCAACTGCTTATGTATTTTCTCGGATATTCTACACACAAAAAAAAGTTATAATGATAGAATTTCTCGTTTGTGTAGATTTTTTTTAAGAAGCTTTACACCCAATGTGGGGCTTGAATTCATGACCCCAAGATTAAGAGTCACATACTCTACCTACTAAGCTAGCCAGGTGCTCCTCAAGCAGAATTTTGTATGTTCTTCTGCACTACGGTCTGTATGGGAAGCACAAAGCTCTTGTCAATTAAAATGAGAGACACCTGGCTTTAGGGTAACTATTTCTATCAAATATTTTCGGCGGGGGGGGGGGGGGGCACCTGGGGTGGCTAAGTTGGTTGAGCATCTGGCTTCGGCTCGGGTCATGATCTCACCATTGGTGAGTTTGAGCCCTGTGTCGGGCTCTGTGCTGACAGCTCAGAGCCTGGAGCCTGCTTCGGATTCTATGTCCCCCTCTCTCTCCGCCCCACCCCTGCTTGTGCTCTGTCTCCCTCTGTTTTTCAAAAAATGAATAAACATTAAAAAAAATTTTTTAAAGAAATATTCTTTTTGTTGTTTTTTAAATCTGTTTATTTTAGTTTCTTGTATCAGAAATATGCTTTATGGTCTTTGCATCATCATAGTGGATCACGTCAGCATAAGTGATGGTTCCCTTGATTTTCACTATGCATGTACACTCACTCTAGAAGCAGGGCTGGGCAAACTTTTTTTTGTAAAGGACCAGATAGTGACTATTTTAGGCTTTCCAGACTATCATTTCTGTCACAACTGTTCAATGCTGCTGTTCTAACAAAAATGGCCGTAGACACTGGAGTGTGGTACAGAGTATAGCAATAAAACTTTATAGACATGGAACTTTAAATTTCATATAATTTTCATATGTCACAAGATATTATTCTTTTGGGGTTTTTTTTCCCCCAACTATTTAAAAATGTAAAAACCAGGGGATTAAGAGTACACTTATCTTGATGAGCACTGAGTATTATATAGAATTGTTGTATCACTATATTGTACACTTGAAACTAATTTAACATTGTATGTTAACCACATTGGAATTAGAAGGAAAAAAATGTAAAAACCATTCTTTTTTTTTTTTAATTTTTTTTTTTTAACATTTATTTACTTTTGAGACAGAGAGAGAGCATGAACAGGGGAGGGTCAGAGAAAGAGGGAGACACAGAATCTGAAACAGGCTCCAGGCTCCGAGCTGTCAGCACAGAGCCCGACACGGGGCTTGAACCCACAGACCGCGAGATCATGACCTGAGCCGAAGTCAGCCGCTTAACCAACTGAGCCACCCAGGCGCCCCTAAAAACCATTCTTAACTTGGCCATACATATAGTCTCAACTGGTTGCTTCCTACTCGTTAGGCAAAGTAGATATTAAATCTTCCTTTACCATCATCCTCAGGATTCCTTTATCCTTCCTCTTGGATCAGGTACCCTATTTTCCCAGGCCCACTACTGCACCTACATCTCCAAGATTAGGGACCTCTGTCTTACCCTCTCCAGAGAATTAAACGTCCAGATTCTGCTGAAGAAAGGGAGGAGCTAGGAAGCAATCTAGGTGGTTCTCTAACCCCACTCCCAATTCCAAAGGCACCTGGTACTGCCAGTTGCAAAGCTTTTTGAGTAGGCGTTTCCCAAGACTACTGAGGATTCAGACTGTTGTCTTGGCCCTGTTAAGTCATTTTCTTATCCTTCTTCTTTTTAGCTTCTGAAATTTTATTGCTAACATCTCTTAACCTATTTTCCTCAACCTTTAGCTTTATGTCTTATTGTTTTAATTATTTTTAATTTTTAATTATTATTATTTTTAAATAATCTCTACACCCAGCATGGGGCTTGAACTTATGACCCTAAGATCCAAGAGTCACATGCTGTACCAACTGAGCCAGACAGGTGCCTCTAGCTTTATGTTTTTTGTTTTTTTTTTTTAACGTTTATTCATTTTAGACACAGAGAGAGACAGAGCATGAATGGAGGAAGGTCAGAGAGAGAGGGAGACACAGAATCCGAATCAGGCTCCAGGCTCTGAGCGCTCAGCACAGAGCCCGACACGGGGCTCGAACTCACGGACCGCGAGATCATGACCTGAGCCGAAGTCGGTCGCCCAACCGACTGAGCCACCCAGGCGCCCCTTGTTTTTTTTTTTTTTTTTTTTTTTAATGTTTATGTATTTATCTTAGAGCATGAGCACACACACAAGCGCAGGAGGGGCAGAAAGAGAGGGAGATACAGAATCTGAAGCAGGCTCCAGTCTCTGAGCTGTCAGTGCAGAGCCTGACACGGGGCTCAAACCCACAAACTGCAAGATCATGACCTGAGCCAAAGTCAGATGCTTAACTGACTGAGCTACCCAGGCACCTATAGCTTTATGTCTTAAAATCCTTTTGCTGTATTTTTGGTGTTTGTTTCTAAAGAGGAAAAAGAAAATCTGATACACGTCTTCAGACTGGCTTTTTGACACAGAAACCATCAATGCTTTTTATGTTGAGAGAATTAATACCTTTTTTATAAGAACGAGAAAATAGAAATGTCCATCAAAGGGGAATTATTTAAATAAATTGTGGCTCAACTACACAATGAAATAGAAACAGTCACAAAACCTAATGTTATGAAAGAATAATACCACAGAAAAATGTACCTTATTAAGCAGGAAAAAAAAGATCATAAATCCGGGGCCCCTGGGTGGCTTAGTCAGTTAAGCGACTGACTTTGGCTTAGGTCATGATCTCCTGGTTCGTGGGTTCGAGCCCCATGTTGGGCTCTGTGCTGACAGCTTAGAGCCTGGAACCTGCTTTGGATTCTGTATCTTCCTCTCTCTCTACCCCTCCCCTGCTCATGCTCTGTCTCTCAAAAATAAATAAACATTAAAAAATTAAAAAACATAAACCCTATCTTCAAAACAATTACAGTTTTAAAAGTATATATATTTTAAAGGGAAAACAATGTCTTCTAACATACAGTCATAGGATATATACAAAGAAGAAAGTAACATACCAGAAAGTTGAGGTGTTTGTCTCTCAAATGATGAGATGATAGATCAGATAGAACATAAATGCCCAACAGATAGAAATTCCCAAGGAGGAACATGTGAGAGTAAGCATGTCTTCCTGCTGGGGCCTTCTATCACACTATTCTGCCAGACTGGGTATAAATATCACCCTATTCTGTAGGGTTGCCAGGTTGAATCCTGTGTCCAAGGGTGGTCTGAAGAGTTGTGCAAACCCATGGCCCTTTTCCCTTTTCCAGCCACCTAATGATCCCCATGGTATCCAGAGAGAAGACCTCATCCTGAGTCTTCGAGCTGTGCTGGCTTCTACACCGCGATTTGCTGAGGTGGGTCTAGCCAAGGTTAGGTATGTAGCCTCAACCCAAAGAAGGCTCTGAAGAAAGAATAGTAAGAGTATGGGAAAAAGAAAGATCCAGTATACGTTTTAGCGTATGGCATCCCGCAAATGTCTTAAGGCTTGTGTGGCAAGTATCTTCAGACCTTCAGAGTAGAAAACTTTACCATATCTTTGTTTAAAATAATAATCCAGTCGCTATATGGTGCTCTCTTAATCTTGTAGTGTTGCCAGCTAGCCCACTTTTCAGGTTAATTGGGAGTCTGGCCACAGATTGGCAGGAAGGTTGGTTTACAGTCACAACTCCTGATTCAACTGTAATTCTCTGATGTAGGTCCTGCCCTGGGGACTGGTGGCAGTAAAGACATAGTTGGCCTTGGCACTGCTACAACATTACCCATCTCAGACTTCACTTCTTCCTTCTCTCCCACAGTTCCTGCTGCCCCTGCTGATTGAGAAAGTAGATTCTGAGATTCTGAGTGCCAAGCTGGATTCTCTGCAGACTCTGGTGAGTGGTTTCTTTCTTTCCAGGGTCCAGCTGTCTAGACAATTCAGGGGCACTAACAAATATAGCAGAGAGCCAGGGAATATAATCCAGTGGCCTTCATGAGAGGGATAACCAGAATCTGGGCTTATATGTTGGCCTAAAGCAATCCCTCGCACCAGCTACCTAACTGTCTGGTCCCGTAGTAACTGAGTGGCAGCTGAGGAAAGGCTGAACTCTATGCTTGTTTTCCATCAGTCGGGATGAACTTCCATTTTTCTGTGACCTGGATACGACTTTTGTGAAATCCTGCTGGTTCTATTGCTGAGAGCCATGCTCCTTCAGGTGCCATTCTACTGAGGTGCCTGCATGTCCTCGGAAGTCTGATTGTGTAGATAGCTGATGCCTGCGCTTTCCTTGGCAGAATGCTTGCTGTGCTGTGTACGGACAGAAGGAACTGAAAGACTTCCTCCCCAGCCTTTGGGCTTCTATCCGCAGAGAGGTGAGTGTTTATTAGATAAACTCACTACTGTTAACTCCCAGTTGCCGGACATGACGGGAAATAACACAGCCTGTCCTTTTCCCTGTTGTTGGCCTGGTTATTCAGCAAGCCAGTAAGCGGGCATACTTCTGGTTGAATGACAAGGGAAAGGGTCAGCTGTTTGATGATGGCACATGATCACCTTTGCATAGTGCCCACTTCCTGTCCTTCCATGGTAAGGAGCACAGGTCGTGGTGCATCTGGCACCATACTGAATAAGAGGGGAGAAGAAGAGACTCGGGAAAGGGGATCCCAACAGCCCCTGCTCAAAGTTGGTATCCTGTTTCTCAAAAAGTATGTGTATCAATTCTAGTGGGACCAAGGACTTGGTGAGAATACACCCATTGAGAAGAAACTCACTTGAAGGGTTAATTTCTATGGCTGTACCCTAAAGGTTCTCAAACCCCACTCCCCAAAGGAAATAGGCAGTGGGTGGGTGGGCTCTCACCTAGTGCAGGCTCACCTCAGTAGCCATGGGATCCCTCCCTGACAGGTGTTCCAGACGGCAAGTGAGCGGGTGGAGGCGGATGGCCTGGCAGCCCTCCACTCCCTGACTGCGTGTTTGTCTCGCTCTGTGCTGAGGGCTGATGCCGAGGACCTCCTTGACTCCTTCCTTAGCAACATTCTACAGGGTAATGGGACCATGGCATCCAGAAAAGGGGTTGAGTACAATAGAAAGGAGTTTCTTAAGGCCAGTGACCTTTCATGAGTAGCCCCCCATGTTCAGTGACTTGGGTGCTGGAGCTGTACTTTGATTTGAAAACAATTTGAGTGGTAACTGCTAGCAAACTGTCCCAAGTCTCAATCTCCAGCTCCTGTAGACTGCAGGGGAATCGGGCAGCATTCAGCCTACTCCCCAGGTCTGTGATGTGCTGCCTCTCTAGACTGCAGGCACCATCTGTGTGAACCGGACATGAAACTGGTGTGGCCTAGTGCCAAACTATTGCAGGCAGCTGCAGGTGCATCTGCTCGGGCCTGTGACCATATCACCAGCAACGTACTGCCTTTACTGCTGGAACAGTTCCACAAGCACAGTCAGGTAAGGAAATGGAATCTTTTGAGGAAATGGTGGGACCCTTGCTAGGATCCTTTTCACAGAGAGAGAGCTAAGCATTGAGCTTTTCCCACATAATACATCTTGGGCTTTTCTCCCGTCAGCTTCTTCTGGTTCCCTTGTTCACTCTTTCTGACACTCTTACATAAAAGGATAATTTTCCTCACTTCCAGAGGAGCAGGACTGAAATCCTTTAAAATATTCTTTGACCGCAGTACCCCTTAAAACATTACAGAGCAACCAGCGGCGGACAATCCTTGAAATGATCCTCGGTTTCTTGAAGCTACACCAGAAATGGAGCTATGAAGACAAGGGTGAGGTCACCTTCCAGATGTGGTGTCCTGGGGGCTGCTGAGCACTGTATTCCTATCAAGGATGGCAGGCAAGGAATGCTACAGAGAGGTACTCTAGAATGACAGCATTCCTGTTGTTCTGAGGTTGTAACACCAGAGCACACTTACCAGATGAGGCCTGTTTATTTTTTCCTAGATTACTTCCTGGACACCCAATGGATTAAGCTCTTTGAATCTTGCCCCAAGTTGTCTTTGCATCACTGCTGAGTCAGGGCTTCTCTCTAACCTGGACTCCGTCTGTCCTAGATGAAAGGCCGCTGAATGGCTTTAAGGACCAGCTGTGCTCACTGGTGTTCATGGCTCTGACAGATCCCAGCGCCCAGCTTCAGCTTGTTGGCATCCGTACACTCACAGTCTTGGGTGCCCAGCCAGGTACACTTAGGAGAAAGAGAAAAGAAAGGGTATTGGTTCCTTCCTTGCTATTTTCTGTCTTAAGAGAAGAGCAGTCCTAATTCCCTGGTTCTCACTGTAAGTCTGGATGCTTTGGGATTTCTAATACGACTTTTGGAAGGGTTGTGGTGGCTACAGAGGAAGAAAGATGAGGTTTGTGTTTCCTTTTAACACAGATCTTCTCTCTTCTGGGGACTTGGAGCTGGCAGTGGGTCACCTGTACAGACTGAGCTTCCTGGAGGAGGACTCCCAGAGTTGGTGAGAATTGAAAGCAGCAAGCTGTCGCAGGGCTCTCTGCTTCTGACCCTTGGCTCTCCCTAAGGGAGTGGGCCTGTGCTTGGTAGTCAGAGCCAGAGATTTCAGGCTTCTCTTTTTTGGGGGGGGGCATTACGAAGCCCTGTCCAACTTAGTGGTGTAGATACTTGAGTCCTGCTGTTCAGCAAGGCAAGCTTGGCAGCCCACGCCCCCGAATCTGCCCGATGGCTGGCCTAGGCAAGAGAACAGTGGGCCAGGGCTTAGCTATTGCTCATCTGCCTTGTGTCCCCAGCAGGGTGGCAGCACTGGAAGCATCGGGAGCCCTGGCCACTCTCTACCCTGTAGCCTTCAGCAGCCACCTAGTGCCCAAGCTTGCTGAGGAGCTGGGTAGAGGTATGTGTCTCTAATCTTCGGTGGCTCGCCCCTTCCCAGGGATGTTTGGGGGCCTTCGTGCATGCCATCACACAGTGAAATCCTGTCTCCTGGGTTGATTGCAGGGGAGTTAGATTTGGCTAGAGGGGATGAGCCTGCCAAATGCTCCCGGCATCTGCGCTGTCTACAAGCCTTATCAGCTATATCAACACATCCCAGTATTGTCAAGGAGACCCTGCCTCTGCTGCTACAGCATCTCTGCCAGATGAATAAAGGTAACTACCAGGAATAATCATCAAGGAGCTAGGCTGAATGGGGAACCGTAGGCACATTCAGATTTGATGTCTCTAAGGCAGTGGTTCCATTTGGTGACTATACATCGGTAGAATCACATGGGAACCTTTAAAAAATGTTGCTGCATGGGACTCGAACAACTGTAACTGAGTGCCCAAGTGAATTTGATACAAAATCAGAATGAAAAAGCACCACTCTAGGGCCATGGTTACTGAAAATGTCCATCAACCAGCAGCTTGGGCATTGTCTGGGAACTCGTTTGAAGTGCAGAATTTCAGGCCCTACTGATTAGAATCTGCTTTAAACAAGATTTCCAGGTAACTCCTACACACCACTGTTTCAAGGCATAAGTGACAACAGTCACTGCTACTGTGAGCCTGTGCATGCCCCACCAAGGGCTCTCACTATAACTTCCTCAGCTCCCAGCTCTGCAGTGCCCAGCCCTGCAGAAGATCCAATGGATGTTCCAGCACCTGATACATCTCAGAGTGTGGCTGGAGTTTGACTCCTGACTTTGCACTTACTATAACCCTGGAAAACCACTGGTGGTTTTATTTAGCCTCCACATCCTCCTCTATAAAATAGGGAAAATGATACTTCTAGGGTTGTTGTGAAAACTGAGAAAATACGTATGAGTGCTTCTGTTGCAGAGCTGACACAGCCAGTTCTGCTCCAAAATCTGAGTAGGTAAAAAGAAACAGCCAAAAGAATGACATTTCTTGGCTCTTTATCAACCACTCTTGGACTCTTTAGTCACTCATCTTTGATTATTTTTCCCATATTCTGTATCTGAAAGATCTGGAAGTGCTTTTAAGAAAACTTTACAGAGAATACTTTGTTACTACACAGGGTATATGGTTGCAGGAACCAGTGAAGTTATTGCTGTCTGTCAGAGCCTCCAGCGGGTGGCAGAAAAATGCCAGCAGGACCTTGAGAGCTGCTGGTATTTCCATCAGACAGCTGTACCTTGCCTGCTCGCCCTGGCGGTGCAGGCTTCCATGCCAGGTAACTTTCTCCACCCTGCACCTTCTCTGTCCCTCCTCTGGGCTTCAGCCTTCCACTACTGGTGAGCAGCACTGCCACTTGGAGGCTACCACTGACATTACATTTTGTCCCAGCAGAGGCTTCTTTTGAATCCTTTGTCTCCAAAGTGAAATTTCACTTCAAGCAAAGGATGTCAACCTGACCAGTGGCAAGAATCAAAATCTACTCGTGTTAGCGAAACTCAGCAGGATGCACACCTTTTTTTCTCAATAATTGCTATGTAATTAGGTAGCATTGGGCTCTGGAATCAAGCTGACCTGGTTGGGTTTCATCTTCAACTCCACCACTTGTTAAGTGAAGATATTTAGCCTTTGTAAGCCTGTTTCCTCGCTTAAAAGGGGAAGAAATAGCGTAAAATCTGTATCACGGGGTAGTTAGTAAGATTAAAAAAAAACATGTGGTGCTTGGCAACAGAGTACATAGTATGTATGTATGGCAGCTCCACGTATGTAGCTGTTATAATAATGACCCCTGACAATACATCGGTGTTATCTTTAAATTTTGGAAAAAACTAAAATAACTATTTCTGAAGTTCAGAAGATCATAACAACTAGATTTATTTTCCACGTTGCCCAGTCTGAGGACTGCACAAAGTTCTCAAGAGCTCTCCGTAGCCCATGTTAACCATTCCTGTTTCTAGTGCCGTGCTCATGCTCAGGGCCACAGCAGTGCTGGGAGACAGGTTTAAAACTGATGCCATTGTAACTAGAGTCATGATGATGACAGGATCTAATCATCTGAACCACAGTCGTGGCCTGGTGATTGTGTGTGTGTGTGTGTGTGTGTGTGTGTGTGTGTGTGTGTGTGTTTATTTTTCAGAGAAGGAGCACTCAGTTCTGAGAAAAGTACTGTTGGAGGATGAGGTCTTGGCTGCCATGGTGTCTGTCATTGGCACTGCCACCACCCACTTGAGCCCTGAGTGAGTATAATCATTGATGTGGCTTGACCATAGGCAGGATAGCAGTCTTAGGAAGAAGCAGCAGATAGCTGCCTTCTGAGCTATCTTTGACCCAGAATCAAATGTGGAGGGAGTTGTTTTGCTGGCAAAGTAAGAGGAAGTGGCTTTTTAGCACCATGGATTAGGGGGTAGGGGAGGCACGGGCTAATGGTTCTTAGCTACAGATGTGCAGAAGAATCACCTGTGGACTATTTTTGAAATATATGTTGCATTCTCTCACCAGATTGTAAGCTTCAGAACAGGGATTTAATCAGATTCACTGCTAAATCATCAGGGCCTAAAATGGGAATGGTTCTTGGCACATAATATATGCTGAATTAGCATTTGTTGGATGCATGAATGATCATGTTCGGGCCCATTGACTCAGTGACTCTAATGTGAACCCAGGGTACTTCAGAACCCTGGCTTCTTGGTGATACCTAGTCCTCTACCCCCAGCTTAGCTGCCCAGAGTGTTGCCCACATTGTGCCCCTTTTCTTGGATGGCAACGTCTCCTTTCTGCCTGAAAACAGCTTCCCTTGCAGATTCCAGCCATTCCAGGTGAGGGTCTGATGGACCAGAATGGGGAGAATCTTGGGACTTTCCTTCAAATTTTTAGGGCTAATCTGGGATAGGTTTGGGGCAGAAAAGCCTCTTGCTAGCAGAACAGGCTTGCTAGGGTTTTTCTCCCTTTACAGGATGGCTGCTCAGGGCAGAGGCGGCTGGTTGCATTGCTTATGGCCTTTGTCTGCTCCTTGCCTCGAAATGTGAGTACATTTGGGGAGTACCGTAGTTTAACCCTGATGAGGGGAGGTAGATCCCAAGTGACTTCTGGGCAGAAATTTGTCATAGGCTAAGCTGATCTTCTGTTTTACTCACTGGAGAGTTTAGCTCTCATCCATCTTGACCCCTGCTGCCACTTTTTCTTCTTCTTTTTTTTTCTCCTTAAGTTTATTTATTTATTTTGAGAGAGAGAGAGGCAGAGAGAGTTTGGAACTCCACATTGTCAGGCTCCACATTGTCAGCAGAGAGCCCAACGCGGGGCTCGATCCCACGAACCGTGAGATCATGACCTGAGCCGAAATCAAGAGTCGGACGCTTAACCGACTGAGCCACCCAGGCGCATCCCCGCTGCCACTTTCTACTGCGTATCTCTCGGAGTTCAAGTGTTCTCTGCGTGCGTTACATGGTCAGGTTTTATGTAGGTGGAAATCCCTCAACTGAACCAACTCATGCGGGAGCTTGTAGAGCTGAGCTGCTGCCCCAGTTGCCCCTCCTCCTCCACTGCTGCCGCCAAGTGCTTTGCAGGACTCCTCAACAAGCTCCCTGCAGGTACTGAAATAAGGCTGGGGCGGGGAGGGGAGGGGGTGGGGGGTGCGTAGGGAGCCTCCTGGAATTAATTACTGATGAAATCTTGGAAGCTCAGTCCTCCTGCCCTTTAAAAAAGGAGCTGCTAATAATATAATAGGGCCTCCTAGGGGACAGCCCTTGGGACAAGAGTCAAGACCAGAGCTGGGCAAAGCATTACAGGACATAAAAAGATAAGAAGGTTCAAGCAGAGTGCTCTGTCTAGGTCTGTCACCCTACTCCCTACAGGGAGCTCTTAGAGATCATTTTTTACTAGAAGCAGACCGCTCTTTCCGAATACCAGCACCCCTGCGTTATGAGATACTAGCCTCTCATGCTAGCATCCTAGAGCTGAGTGGGCAGAGTCACAGCCAGAATGATACTGTTCCTTTCTGATGGCCTCTCAGGGAGCTCTGTATTTAAATGATTTACATCATTTGTTGGTAAAGAAGAAATATGTAGCCTCTGCATCAGTGTTTCCTCTCTTATTTTTAGGGCAACAGCTAGATGAATTCCTGCAGCTGGCAGTGGACAAAGTGGAGGCTGGCCTGAGCCCTGGCCCCTATCGTAGTCAGGCCTTCACACTGCTTCTCTGGGTAAGGTCCCAGAATGGATTCTAGTTAGACAGTTCTGTCTGGTTAAATAAAAGTCTCCCCATTTGACCTTGAACCCTAAACATGCTTCTTGAGGTTTTGGGGTTTGAATGTCATGCATGCCCCTGTCAGACTGTTCTCTGATTACAGGTAACAAAGGCCTTAGTGCTTAGATATCATCCTCTCAGCTCATGCCTTACAGACCGGGTAAGTCTTTTCTGGAGCCAGGAGAGCCAAAGACCTAAATAGTAACTTCCCTGTTGATCCTTTTCCTCCCAGAAACCACTGCCATCCTCCTCATGGGTATTGAAGATTCATTCTTCTCTCCTGCTGCACCTCTTTTCTCCAGCTCATGGGCCTCCTGGGTGATCCAGAACTAGGCCCAGCAGCAGCTGATGGCTTCTCTCTACTCATGTCTGACTGCACTGACGTGTTGACCCGTGCTGGCCATGCTGAAGTGCGTATCATGTTCCGCCAGCGGTTCTTCACAGATAACGTGCCTGCTTTGGTCCAGGGTTTCCATGCTGCTTCCCAAGGTGAGGAGGGTCTAAAAGGCCCTAAATATATACACCTTTTCTTTACTCAGGTCACATTCCCTAAAATAATTTAAGACGTGAGTGCTTCTTTAGAGCTACAGTGTGATCTGTACCTAAAAGGCTAAACTTCCAGAATCTTGTCCCACTTTTTTCCTTTGATAAATCTTGGTTTTTCTTAGCTTGAGGTTTTTGTTTGTTTGAACCTCTTTCTTGGCTAATGTCCCAGCTTCATCAGAGATTGGAGTTGAATGTTCAAACTGTATGTCTGAGACCAGTTTCTTCCTAAGCTTTTCCATGTTTTTACAGATGTGAAGCCAAATTACCTGAAGGGCCTGTCTCACGTACTTAATAGGCTGCCTAAGCCTGTACTCCTACCAGAGTTGCCCACGGTGAGCCCTGCAGTCAGAGCCTCAAATGGGGACTAAGTCACTGCCCCCAGCTGGTGCTAGAAACGGGGACAGGGAGGTGGAGGAGAAGCAGGCTTACCACATACTGCCTTTCTTCTGGCCCCTTAGCTGCTCTCCTTGCTGCTGGAGGCCCTGTCTTGCTCCGACTGTGTAGTTCAGCTCTCCACCCTCAGCTGCCTTCAGCCTCTTCTACTGGAAGCACCCCAGGTCATGAGTCTTCACGTTGACACCCTTGTCACCAAGTTTCTGAACCTCAGCTCTAGTCCCTCCATGGTGCGTTGAGCCCCAGCAACTCTTTGGCACCTACGTCTCTCCTTCACGGGTCTCCCCTCACCCCTGCCCCTTACGGTTGTGTTCCAGGCTGTCCGGATTGCCGCACTGCAGTGCATGCACGCTCTCACTCGCCTGCCCACCCCTGTGGTGAGTACCTGAGATGGCTCTTTCTGGCCTGGACACTTCTGAAAAGAGCCAGACAAGCACCTTTTTTGCCTTAGTCAAATGGGACTGACCACCCTGCTGTGTGATTGAGGTGCAAACTGCGAGGTACGCACAGACATGGCTGTACCTATAGTAGAACGGCCATCCTTTGGGGCACCTGGGTGGCGCAGTCGGTTAAGCGTCCGACTTCGGCCAGGTCACGATCTCGTGGTCCGGGAGTTCGAGCCCCGCGTCGGGCTCTGGGCTGATGGCTCAGAGCCTGGAGCCTGTTTCCGATTCTGTGTCTCCCTCTCTCTCTGCCCCTCCCCCGTTCATGCTCTGTCTCTCTCTGTCTTAAAAATGAATAAACGTTGGAAAAAAAAAATTAAAAAAAAAAAAAAAAGAACGGCCATCCTGCCACATAGCACACTCTGGAATCACTAAAGGAGAATAGGAAGAACGTTGGTTGTTGAGTCAGAGAAGCAGCCCTTTCGGTTGCCTTGGCTGAACAAGGCTGTGGTTCTTCTCACTCCACAGCTGCTGCCGTATAAACCACAGGTGATCCGAGCCTTAGCCAAGCCCCTAGATGACAAGAAGAGACTGGTGCGCAAGGAGGCAGTGTCAGCCAGGGGAGAATGGTGAGTTTCGAAGTCATGGATGAGATGGGATTGAAATGAGCCTCATCACTGATGCCGCCAACCTTCTTTTTGCCTACAGGTTTCTGCTGGGGAGCCCTGGCAGCTGAGCCCTCGGTCCTGGCCTATGCTGTTCTGACAGACAATCTAACCTGAAATTACTAACTATCGAGCCATGTTGCCCAAGGCAGGGAGACCACTGGCCTCTGATTGCCTCTCCCCAGGCCTCTGTTGCATGGCTGTATAGGAAACATAGGAATCCTGACTTCTAATGGATTTGTGAAGTTAACTGAGTGTGAGACTACTTGTGTTTGAGGAAAGATCTTGGTCTTAGGGCTCTTCCATTTATTTGTCAGAAAAAGGGAGATATGCTGCTGAGGGGTGAATGAATGCACACGAATGTGGCCCTGAGGACCAGGGATGATGGATGTGTGTGTACCTGCTGGAGAATAAAGATTTCTTTTGGTAATGGGGCTGTCAGATATTTCCTCCTCCCCATTCATGCCTCAGTGGCACATAACCAGAGCACCAGTGCATAAGCTATAGGAACACTAATGACAGAGACTGGCCAAGAATTTTCAGGGTATCCACCCCTCCAAGTAGAGCATAGGAAGCATGACCAGAACACCCACTCACTAGGTCTTGACCTTGACTTTTCCCTTCCTCGCCCTAAAGTAAAGGCAATGAAAAGTTGTATATCTTTAAAAATCAAATACCTTTATTTTTCACCTTCAGCAGCATGTGAGAAGTGGCAGTGACCTCAGCAGTAGGCCTGGTGTCTTTGCCCTGTTGAGGAGCCAGGATCTCCGCTCTACCATTCAGGTGTTTTCTCAGACAGTACGTGGAAGAGATGGTGGCCAACCCCAGTGCTGGAACCTGGAGGAGGTCGGGGTCAGCACCCGGCAAGGTTGCTAGCTGCCTAATCTCCAGTCTGGGGCTGGAACTTCAGTTTGCCTGAGCTGAGTAAAGGGACATCGGTCCTAGGATTTCTCCACATCGTGCCTGGTTCCTGCAGTGGCCAGCAGATTGGTCCTTGGGTTGTCCCTGCATGGTACTCTAAGGCAGGCCCACTGATTCTTTTTGCCCAAGGATTCCAAGAAGCTGTCCTTGGAGGCCCTTGAGACAATGCAGGAAGCAGAGTGGCACACAGGTTGTGACAGACACAATCCAGCTCACACTGCCATCACAGAGGCTGAGTGAGCAGTCACCCAGGGAGGGGGGTCCCAGGTCATTCCATTCCCATGGGGCAGGTGACTGGAAGGCAACAGCACCCGAGTAAGCCAGTGCCTACAAGAGAAGATAGAATGTCCCTGAGTTCCAAGAGTTCTTGGTCTTCCTTCCTGATCCTCATTCCTCAGCAAGGAGTCAAGGTATCCTGAAGCAACTTTGGCATTAACCCCAACAGTAACAAAAGTTCTAGTATGTCCAATGTGCCCTTCGGTGCTTTTAGAGGTTTCAAAATAAACCTCTAAGGGATCACCGCAAGGAATGACAGGCAGGAATGTAATAAGGACAGGAAAGGGGGGAAGGCAGGTACTTCTGGTCACCTAGTTATTACTGCCTTGGAGTTGCAATCTGAAAAGTGATTTACCCTCATCTCCTGGGCTAAGGGAGCTAACTTCATTTTTTTGGTCTTAGGACCTCTGTTAAAAATAGAGTGCTGCAGTCCCACACGTTGTTGGTTTGAACTCCAGACACTACCATACCAATGCGAGGAGATGGGTGGTCACCATATCCTACCTAGAGGTCCCTTACTGACCACTCACTGCTTTCTCAGGATTCTGTTGTGTCATCTGTAAGCCTCATGCGCATATACCGCAGTTTTGGCCCCTAGCCCCTTTGGTTCAAATGAACAGTGATCTCTACTCCCAGAGTCTGGATTTGTATTGTCCTGTAGGGTAGCCACTAGCCACACGTGCCTGTTTAAACTAGTAAAAATAAAATGTCAATTTACGGGTGCATTAGCCACATTTCAGGTGTTCAGCAACCATATGTGGCTGGTGGCTAACGTCTTACACAGCACAGGAAAAGAACATTTTTTCTCTAACCATAGAGAGTTCTGTTGGACAGCACTAGTCTAGATGTTCTACTTTACCTTCCTGTGTCCACACCCAGGAATACCTTCCAGTTGTCCAAGCAGCCGTAGTTGTAATGATTCCTGAAAACCTAGAGCCAAGAGAAATACAGGTTTCTACAAACCCCTTTTATTTACTCCCCCTCCTAATTTTCAAGCCTAAATTGGCTAGCTAAAGCTCAGCCAGGTGAGTTCTGACCTTTTATGATGCCTGCCCTTGTTGGCCCTAGACTGCAACCTCTGTTTTCAGGACAGCGGGATCGGTTACCCTCCACCCCAAGCCCCCTACTCACTCTGCCCTTGGCCTGCAGCCGACGTCTCTCCTTCTTGTTGATGTGCCTTTCGATACTAGTCTCCCCTCGACTGATGAGAACAGCATGCCATACAGTTAGGGCACCCAAGGCAAGTGCTACAGAACTAAGAAAAGAGGGGCCAAGGTTGGTGGGGAGGTTACAAGTAGGTATGAAATTGACCTGAGCTATAACGATCAGCTAGAGACCTCTCTGCTGAAGTCCCAGCCTACATCCTAGGTGAGTTCTCACTTCACTACATCTATAGAAAGCATCAATGAAAATGCGTCAACATGAGCTAAGAATAAATTAGGTGGAAAGAAAGGTGGGGAAATTCAGTCTGTGTTACTAATAACAATGTACCATACTTCTTAAAATACCTGTGCTTAGGAAACTGCAGCGGGTAGTGAAAACAGCCAGGTTAGAACGGGCAGCATGCAATTCAGATCACAGTTCTCCCGTTCCCAACTGTGTATCACACAGCAACTCACTTCACCTCTCCTCTTCAGTTTTCCTCACCTGGAAAATGCAGTGCCCTACCTGGAAGCAGTTTAACTTACCTTGGCACATAACACTCCATGCTAGCATCCTTAGTGTTCCCTGCCCCAAAAGGCTGAAGAAAATGAAGCACTGACTCTTTGCCAAGCTAAGTTACACTAAGAACAGCAGCAGATGACACAGGCATGGGACCCTGCCTACACGTGGGCACTGGAAAAGGTTTTTCTGAAACTGTCCCCCATTTAAACCATCAAAAATGAGTGTTAAATACCTGCACAGGAACCAGAGGTAGACAAGACTCTTGTGAGTCACCCTTTCTCGGAAGGAGAAGGTGGGTGGTGGGGTCTGGTGATACGTCTAGGAAAAGAGAAGAGTAAGGTGGCTCATTTGCTGTTGATCTCCAGCACAGCCCCCAGCACCTGCAGGCAGGGAAGTGACCCAAACCCAGGATGAGAAAATAGGGAGTTAAGCCACAGAGGAGTCAGGGCAGCAGCCAGATGGGTGGGCCAAGCCCGGAGGCATCACCATGTGGACAAACACTGGGCAGAGCGGGTCTGGACAGGATGGCAAAGCATAGGAGGAGCTGACCCTGGGCCTTCAGGTTTGACAACACAAATGGGGCTCCAGGGGAAGCCGCTCTGCTCCCCAGCTAGAACCCCCTCAGTGTGTGGCTGCGATCCTCAAGAGGAGGCTGGGCCCAGGCCCGGAATGCGAGAACAAGCAAGGAAAACTGAGTTCCACTAAGGACTAAAAGGACAGCAGAGGTTAAGTGGTATAATCGTGAGCCCAAGACGTCTCCAAATAAGGGGTCCTCACAGGCCTGGGAGAAGGCCTGGCATGGATGCCGAAAGACCAGGAGCAAAGAGTGATCAGACTGGCCCAGCCTGGTCCCTGTCCCCTGGAACCCCATTACACAGACTAACACAGACTCCTTGCTGCTCAGGCCGTCTCCAAGGCAGAGTCCCCGCTCAGCCCAAAGAAGGTGATGATGGGATAGAGAGCCCAAAACTATCACAAGCCAGGGACTTCCAGCTTGTCCCCAGGCCACTTAGTCCGCCCATGGCCCACAGCCTCCCAGAATACCCCTGGATCCAGTCTCAAGAGGCCCCTCAGCCAGCCTCTACAACTCCACTAGCAGGTGGGCCCCCGCTGCCTCAGCAACTCTACCCCCTGGCCTGAGCAGCAGGAGGCAGTGGCGTGGGGACGGCCCACCTGGTTGGCAACCGCCTGTAGTTTGTTCTTGTCGAGCTGTTTCATTTTCTAAGGGGATGGAAAACAGTGCTGGTTATACACTCAGGCCTCTAGGGTAGGGGTGCTACCAGCCCCACTCCTTAGGGACAGATTCCACACCCCAAAATTCTACTGAGCTGCCCTGCTCCTAGCTATGGGCTCACCTCGATGGCAGCATAAGCTTCCCGGAAAAGGTCCCAACTTCCGTAGCTGCAGTAGACACAGCCCAGAGTCATGAAAAAGCAGAAAGAGAAGAAGTACCGATGGTTATAGTGGCCTACACAGTTGTTTAGCCAGGCTGGTGGGGGAAGGATTAAGGACAAGATCAAACACACAGCTTCAGGTCTCTCTGGTTCATTCTTGCTTCATGATGGCATCATCCAAGCACAGGGCCTCCAGTCACCAAGAACTATTTCCTGAAGGCAGGAAAATATGGGACTATTTCCAGAAGTTAAAGCTTTTCAGAGCCCTCACAAGGCCCACCGGGAAATCATGAAAACTGAAATCCTTAAGCAAAACGAATCTGCCAATACTTCAACCCAGCTGGTGTCAACCAGCCATCTGTCTGGGACAGCAGAAGGGGACCGTTGGTTCTATCTGGCATGCCCAGTGGACAACCTGAAGCCCAAACATCTCTTTCCATCCCACAAACGTTAATGTGGTTAGAATAGATGCCTCGCTCCAAGATCGTCCCATAGAACCTGTAAGCCTCCTGCTTCCCTCGGAGATGGCCAGCCCCACCGCTCCTCTCCTAACTTTTCATGAGCCCAGCGTTCTTTGAGGGATGCTAGAAGCCGTGGTTGTGGCCCTTCGCCCAGTGCAGGTGGCTGGAGCTAAAGGAGGCCTCATGCAGAAGAGATAATAAAAGGATACGGCAGTGATGATCCATCTTCAGCACACACCTGTGAGGGAGGGACACAGGCTCTGTTACGGTGGCCAAGGTTCTCGAGATGTCAGTGCCAATCCTTTCCTACAAGGACCAGCATCCTGCTGAGGTGGAAAGGGCACAGACTTTGAAGACAGCCAGGCCTTGCTTCAAACCCTGTTTCACTAGCTACGTGAACTAGTAGCTTGGACAAGGTTAACTCATCTCTCTGTTTCCACAAGCGATGACAATACCTAACTCACAGGACCGTTCTGAGAACCAGGCGTCATGACATGAGGGTGCACTGCCTGGTGAGAAGACTTCATAAACATCTTCTCGGACTCCAGGCCTACATTTTGCCCTAGGGCTTCAGCAAAAGGGTCAAAGCTGGGGTTCACAGCAAGCAAAGCCAAGACCCACCTATTGCAGATGCTGCAGTGGTGTGTTCGGGCTGGCTTGGGGTAAATACACTTCTTACAGATGGAGACTGTTGCGATATCATTCCTACCCTGTGCAAAGGGAGAAAAGCATTGTGACAACTGTGGCAGCGAAGCTGGGTACCTTAAAAGATACCAAGGCCCTCTCGCTCCCCCACGCCTAGGACTGGCTCTCGCAGCCTGCAGCTCTCTCCTTCCGGTATGCTCCTGTGGGGACCCACCTGGGGTGGGTATCCAGGTGGAGTGGTGATGGCCTGGTAGTAATGGAAGACGATGAGGATCAGATTCCAGTGGCTGTAGAAGAAGTGCCAGCAGAGCCGTGGCACTGAGTATGTTCGGAGGATGAGAGGCAGGACACACAGGTAGGCGATGGCCACAATGGAGCTGGTCAGCACGATCACCAACACCACGAACACCTGCCAGCACCAGTGAGGTCAGGTAGGCAGTGAGAGTTTGCCAACACCAAGAGTAGACTCGGGAATTTCCCCGGGGTAGGGGGCTGGTATGGGTCCCAAACCCAGTGTGGGTCCATCAGACATGTGTCCTTCTGCTACCCCAACACGTCCCTTTTCCTGCTCCCTGGGCATCACTCACCACCCCACACCAACGGATCACGTTGTCCACCAGCCAGTAGATAGGCTCAAAGGCAGCATCGACAGCGGTGTCACTGCCACCAAAGGAGTTGTAGAGCAGGGAGCGCAGGCAGACCTTGCCATAGCGCCAGCGCTGTACCAGGCCCCGGAGCAGAGGTGGGCAGCGGCGCCTGTAGCCCAGGAGCAGAAGCAGGCGCAGGCAGAGGCGGGCGGGGCCCAGCAGCAGGCTCCGCTGGCCCCGCATGGCTCCTAGGAGAGCATACCATTGTGAGAAGCCACTCTGGTCCTGTCCCTCCCTACCCCACCAGGGAGGAGGCCCAGAGCACCAGCTTAAAGGCAAAGACCTAAGGCCCAGCTGGGCCAGTCACCAGCTGTGAGACATAGGAAGTCACTCCACTTCTCAAGGGAATAGGGTGGTGCCAATGCCCCAACCAGATTACATGGGGTAGGGTCTGGAGGTTCTGAGCGTGCAGAAGTCCTACTTACATTACACCACTGGGCGCACAGCAAATCCAAAATGATGCACTCCTAGAGTAAGGGGCCACCCACAGTAAAAGGCTGAGGGAAAGGCAGGCAGCTCCAAGCCAAAGCAGGGTTTTTTGGAATTCTCTTTGTAGACAGACCATTGGGTGGAGCACAGCTGACATGCACAAAGCTGCCACCACGCCTCTGTGGGCACGGCCACCACAGCAGAGGATTCTCAGGGTATCCCGCCTGCTCTAGACCAATGACCCACCTCCTAACAATTGCTCTTCACCAAGGAATGGCCAATGGGGGAGTGAGTACATCATATGTTGATCCTACATCTAGATCTTCCCTGGTGCTGAGTCTTAGCAAAAGATATTCCTCTTTCTTACTTCCTCTGAGCTGATGTTACAGGCCACCAGACCCAACCTGGTAGCATGAGAGTCCCTGTCTTCTGTCAGGACACCTCAGCTACCCTCTGCATGACATAAGATGCTCTGTCTCCAATTCCAGTCCCAGCCCCACCCCAAGGATACAAAAGCCAAGAAAACTTCAGTTTTTATGGCAGAATAACACCACAGGCAGGAAACACTGGCAGTGGGAGGGGGGCCTTCCTGCTGTGGCTCATGGAGACCACAGAGCCTATCCTCTCAGTGATGAGTCTCCTTGGCCCAATTCTACTTCGATACTCACAAGTCTTCTCTGAAGCTGCTGCCCTTGGCCCCAAGCTACCCAACCAGCCTTCCGAGCTCTGCAAGTGCCTTCTTCTCCTCTATGTGATTTCTACCTCACCCAATGGCCATGGGAGGTCAGCTGCCCAGGTAATGTCCAGAACTAAAGTCATGGATTCCGTTGATGATAGTCTCATCAATTCTGCAGATTAAAGCCCTTACCAGAAAAGAAATTATCTGATTTCCCCCTAGGGCTACTGTGTCCTCAGCAACTCCACTGACTTATTTAAAAGGCAGCTCAAAACCCAACAGAAACTGGAGGAGGCTGCTCCACTGTAGGGATGGTTTCCGTTCAGTAACTGGAGCAAGGTACTCTCCTTGCACACTGGCTTATCACAAGAGGCCTTTCAAAGAAAACACTTTGTAACCTCCTTCTACAAGTTCTGTAAATGACCTAAGGCAAAGAGGAATCCAGCAGACAAGGCTAGGCTAACAGAGAAAGAGAGATGATGATTCAGTAAGGACCTACTCTCTGCATCAGGATAAAGAAACTGGCCATTCCCATCACCTCCTAGGAGCTAAGAGAATTAAGGAACAGTGTAGAAAGGGAGAAAGTAAAAACTCAACCTTCCTACTTCCCGAGTTGGAGTCCTGTTTCTTAGAACCATGATATGACCTGAAGCATGAATTTTTTTTCCTTTTGAGTTTAATTTATTTATTTTGAGGAGGGAGGGGCAGAGAGAGGGAGAGACAGAATCCCCAAGCAGGCTCCACACAGTCAGCAAAGAGACTGACATGGGGCTCAAACTCACGAACCATGAGCTTACGACCTGAGCTGAAATCAAGAGTTGGATGCTTAGTAGGGCGCCTGGGTGACTCAGTCGGTTAAGCGTCCAACTTCAACTCAGGTCATGATCTCACGGCCCGTGAGTTCAAGCCCTGCACTGGGCTCTGTGCCGACAGCTGAGCCTGGAGCCTGCTTCAGATTCTGTGTCTCCCTCTCTTTGCCCCTTCCCTGCTCACGCTCTGTGTCTCTCTCACTCTCAAAAATGAATAAATGTTAATAAAAACTTTTTAAAAAGAAGAGTTGGACACTTAGCCAACTGAGCCACCCAGGCACCCCTTGAAGCATGATTTTTCAAAATAGTGTACAGCCAAAGTCAAATGTAAAAGTGAGCCAAAAATTTTACCTCACAACAAATCCAAGTGACGTAGACTGTCCACGCCATTGTTCATTCCCTTATGGTGGCTAATGGAAAGTTTCCTATTTGCTAAAATACTCTTTATAGCAATAACTTGCAAATAAGATGCATTCCTCACCTTTAATAAACATGAATTATATGCCATCTCTCCTGTCTCCAAAAACAAGAAACATTCCTTTTCAGATTCTCCACCTTCCATATTGTTCTCAACCACCTCTGGAATTCCTGACTGTATAGGAAATGCCTGCCTTAAGGACTAGACTTACCAACTCTCATCTATCCCATAACATCATTACTTAGGGTTCAATTCTGCCCTTAAGTAGTTCTGTGACCTTGGGCAAATCACCCAACCCTGCTAGAACTCAATTTCCTTGTGTTTCCATTCAGTGACAGGGTAGAGTTAAATGGTAAGGTCCTGTCCAGCTCTAATCCTTTAAGATTCTATATATACACTGGGTTAAGGTATAAATGAAATAGTTACAAATGCTTAGCACAATACCTGGCTCACAGAAATACTCAATAAGTACCTTTTGAATGAACGGAGGATGCAGAAATGGTGAGGTTGATCAGATGTCTATCTGTGCTTACAAATAGCAGCAAGTGCACTCCTGCCAATGTGGTAACGCTAAATAAGTATCTGCTACTGTCATTCTTCATGATCAGTAAAAAGCAATAGAAACCATTAGAATCACAGCACTTAAGAGCTTAAAGGGATTTTATAAAACAAATCCAACCAGAAATGAACCCAAACATGTGAACTGAAAGTTTGTAGAGCTACAGATCAGATTTGAGTGAAGAGTCTGAAGCCAACCCCCTACCGCTCATTTTAGCTAGTGGGGTTTAGGGGGTATGGAGATGCCAGGGAAGAGATATGTGGCCCATGGGGCCACACTTGAACATACAGAGTTCCTCATTTCTCAGGAAATTGAACCACAGAATTCAAAAAATTGTGATTTTGTGTGTGTTGTGGCAAGAGCGTGAACATGGGAGAAAACAGAGCAAAGCAGAGTTTCACCTCCACCCCAAGCACAAGCCCTTAGCACTCTGATCCCTCGGTAGTAACCACAGACCATAGTGACTTCTGGCATCAGATTAGAGGGGATTGAAGGCCATAGCACTCCCCTCTTTCCAAGGCTCTAAGTCACCATCTGTTTTCCAAGGGGAAACTGGATTGGTGGGGGCTGGAGGGTTTGCACAGGTTAGGTTCCAAAGCAACCAAAAGGCAAGGGAAACTGAAATGAAAGTCATAGCAAATCTCAAGTGGACAAAGATGCTGCTCTCAGGATGTTTGCTGTCTTAAGCAATAGTTGTCAATCATCAGTAAGAGTAGCATTCTACTCATGTGCAGACTTTCGTTCCGAACTAACATATGCTTGAAAAAGTTAAGGATGGGCCCACATGGCCTGAACTCCGTTTGCGAGGATCCGACTGCAAGATCTGAAGCTGCAGTCACAAAAAGTCTTTATTTCTGAACGAGGGAGGCGTGGTCAAAGTGCGAAACACTGGAAGTAAAAAAAACCTTGGGTTCCGGTTTGGGCTCTACCTTGAACTATCTACGAGGATCCTGAACAAGTTAAATCCTATCTCTGGATCTGAGTTTCCAAATCTGTGAAATGGGCAAGTTGGGTTGGCCTCCTTCCATGCTCCACGCTTTACAGCTGCCCGGAGGGTGCACTCCGCCAGGCAGGGCACGGCCGTGCTGGGCGGAGCAAGGAGAGAACAGGAACCCGGACTCGCAAAAAGGCCCCGAACAGGGCCCGACCCTAGAAAAAAGGGCAAGACTGGGGAGCAAAGTCCGCGGCTCCGCTCTTACCTGCCGCCTGCTGACTCCCCAGTCAGCCAAATGGAACCCCGCAGCCTCCGCCGCCGTTCCCTGTCACCCCCTCCAGCTCCGCAACCCGGCCGGGCCCGACTCAGCCCAACCAACCATCCTCTGCCAACCCCAGCACCAGCCAGCAGCCTGGGACCCGCCGCCAGCCCATCCTGGACCACAGGCGCAAGCGCAAGCGCAGGCGTGCCGGAGCCCCGCCCCCGGACTCGTCCCGGGGTAACCTGGGAAATAAAGTTTCCCGGAGGCTCCGATGATCACGTGACAAATCATACCAATTGACGCGTTTTTTACTGCAGAACTAGTCCTATACTTTAGCCAATGAGAAGTCGACTTCGTTTCCCTCCTGTGGCAGTCATGGCGCCACCCGTGAGGTACTGCATTCCGGGTAAGTGTACGGGGCCCAGAGCGAATTCTGGATGAGACAGAGGCTGGAAGGCTGGATGGCTAACACCTTCTGGGCACCCGTCACTGATGCAGCATTTTTCTTCAGGCGAACGTCTGTGTAACTTGGAGGAGGGCAGCCCGGGCAGCGGCACTTACACGCGACACGGCTACATCTTTTCGTCGCTTGCTGGCTGCCTGACGAAGAGCAGCGAGAACGGAGCGGTAAAGGGGCAACTTCCCATTTCCTCCTTCTCTTCCTTTCTTTTAGGCTTCTTTTGATTTGCGGGCGCGTCTTTAGTGCCCCGGCAGTAGAACAGCTGGTCTCTTGAAGCTGAGGTCTCCACTGCTGGGCACTTGGTCTCGCTTGGTTATAGTGCTGACACTCACAGAAGGAAGTTAGGGGACGAGCAGAGGCACGCTCAGCCCCGCAGTGAGCTGAATCTTGTCCGAAGGTCGCCTACCTCTCCGGCTGCGTTTCGCTTTATCCCTACCTCACTCTCTGCAGTTTAGTCACACTGGCTTCTTTTACTGTCACTAATGGGCTAAGCTCTGTCCTGCCACAGAGCCTTTGTACGCACGCCATCTGTTTGGAACACGCTCATCTCAGCCTATTTCGTTTCTACCTATCCTTCAGATAGCCTCTCTGGCATCATTTTATCAGAGAAGCTCTCCTAGACCCACTAGTCAAGGATAAGAGTTTTGTGAGCTTTTGTTTTGTTTCGTTAAACTCTTTAACAAAGAACTAAGTTTCTGTCCTTCCGTGCCTTAATCTTTACATATAATTAAACACCCAGTTACATGCTCCCCACTGGACTCTAAGTTGCATGAAAGCAAGCCTCACTACCATACCTTTAGTGCCTAGCACAAGGTAAATGCTCAGTAATGTTTGTTGAATGCCTGATACTCTCCTGCCTAGCTCCAGAGGCTCGTCCAGGATTAGCCCAGCATCAGATAAACAGTCTTTGAGGGAGCAGCTTAAAGACAGGTGGCATAGCAGGGACGCCTGGGTGGTTCAGTTGGTTGAGCATCGATCCTTGTTTTCCGCTCAGGTCATGATCTCACATTTCCTGGGTTCAAGCCCCCCATCGGGCTCTGAACTGGCAGCACAGAGCCTGGCTGGGATTTCTCTCTCTCCCTCTCTCTCTGCCCCTCCCCCGGCTCATACACGTTCTTTCTGTCTCTCTCAAAAAAATCAATAAATAAACATTAAAAGAAAAAGACCAGTAGCATAGTAGAAAGAGGATTCAGAATTAGAACACTTGGGTACTGACTATCTAGACCTTGGTTCTGCTTTAGGTTAGAAACTTGAACTCTCTGGTTTTTAGATTCTTCCTCATATGTAAAACGAGAGACTTTTTATTCAATCAATTTTGAGAATGTCTTTAACATTTTTTTAATGTTTATTTTTGAGAGAGAGAGGTCAGTGGGAGAGGGGCAGAGAGAGAGGGAGCCAAGATCAAGAGTCAGACCCTTAACCAGCTCAGCCACCCAGGCACCCCTTTAACATTTCCAAGTTTGTTCATTTCATAGGAATAGATATCTATTGAGCATTTTTATGTGCCAGGCACAGTGTTGACCTCTAGAGAAATGGTAATGAGCCAAATACACATGGTCCCTGCTATCAAGGGGCACAGACACAAATTGTAAACAAGTAAATGTTCAAATGAATGTATGGCTACATAGGTGATGACTGCTTTGAAAGAATATTACAGGGGTGCCTGGGTGGCTCAGTCGATTGGGCATCCGACTTCAGCTCGAGTCACGATCCCATGGTTGGTGGGTTCGCGCCCCGTGTCGGGCTCTGTGCTGACAGCTCAGAGTCTGGAGCCTGCTTCAGGTTCTGTGTTTCCCTCTGTCTCTGCCCCTCCCCTGCTCATGCTCTCTCTCAGTCTCTCAAAAATAAATAAACTTTAAGAAAAAAAAAATCAATGAAAGAATATTACAGGTTATCATGAAAATATGTAATAGATCCACCCTAGTCAGCAGAAGTGACATTTAAACTGAATCTAAAGGATAAATAAAGAGTTGGGTGGGTGGGTAGAGCACAGTCTTGATAGAAAAAAAAAAACAGGTTGAATAGAAATCCTGACATGAGAAGATATTTAATGAATTAGTGAAACTGAAAGAAGGCCAGGGAACTGAAGCGTAGTGAACAAGGGAGAGATTAATAAAAGATGAGGCTCAAAATATCTGTCTTACAGCAACAGCCAATACAATGCTCAAGGAGAAAACTACAAGTATTTCCTTAAAATAGCATTAATCAAGTATGGCCATTATTATATAACATTTATTTGGAAATTCTAGCCAGTACAATAAAATGAGAAGGAGAAGGAAGTAGTATAACTTTGGAGGAAAGAATCCAGTTATCCATGATTCCAGACAATTGGTTATATTCCAAGAAAATCACCAAAAAGCTTGTTAGAATTGATCTGAAATTATTAGACTATACACTCTAACAGCATTCTTCCCTTGAAGAATGGTTTCTTGACCCTCCTATTGCCTAAAATTTCTAAGGCTGTCTGTTCTGGGCACAAATAAGTCTGTAGTCCACCTGCCCTCGTGACCTCAGCTGTGGACCAAGGCATTGCTACATTACTCTTAAGCCACAGATACCTTTATGCAAGGCCTAGTCAGGATACTCATATTTTATTCTTCTCTCTATAGCTTCCTGTCATTTCTGTGATGAGAGAAACAGAATCCCAATTACTACCAGATGTGGGGGCTATTGTAACCTGTAAGGTAAGTTGGTCTTAACCTCCCTGCTTAGGAAACCTGTTCGGTGGTAAAATCATGATCTTATTGAACTGCACTATCTAATATGGTAGCCACTAGCCATATATGGCCACGTAAATTGAAATGAATTAAAATTAAAAATACATTTCCTCAGTCTCACTAGCTGCATATAGTTAACAGTTGCCCTATTGGCCAGTACAGAACATTGCTATCATCACAGTGTTACTGGACTGTACTGGCCTAGAAAGTTCTGGAATAATAAGGCAGCCAAGTTCAGGCACGCATACTTCTTTCACTGAGCCGATTCCCTGAGTATGCAGTTTGGGAAACAGGTGCCAAAAGGTAATAAGGAGGCCTTTTATTTTTATTAATTTTTTTTAATGTTTATTTATTATTGAGAAACAGAGACAGAGCATGAGCATGGGAGGGGAAGAGAGAGGGGGAGACACAATCTGAAGCAGGCTCCAGGCTCTGAGCTGTCAGCACAGAGCCCAACGCGGTGCTCAAACTCACAAACTACGAGATCATGACCTGAGCCGAAGTCAGATGCTAACCGACTTGGCCACCCAGGTGCCCCTAGGAGGCCTATTTTTTTTAACATCTGGAAGCTGAGATCTTTTCCTGCAGCAAAGCAAAAGGCCTTATCCTCTCTCATTCCTGTTAAATTTCAGGTCTTTTAAAGTGTTTCAGGGGAAGTAAAATTGATGCTGTACTGATCAGTAACTGAAATACATCAATACACCCTGCCCATCCCCACTTTCTGCAGGTTAACTTGTAGCTCTTAGTCGCACTCCTTGTAAATTTCTCCAGCATAAAATTTGTGTGTTATTCTGAAAATAACTGGAGAGGCAGTGATCCAAATATTGTGCAGTAGCTGAAATGTACACTTAACTTCTGTCCACTCTACAGGACTCTTAATTAGATCTGTTAAAGGTCTAGATTTGCTATAATGCCCTGTGTCTATTTATGTTAGTCTTCTGTGTTTTTCAAGACCTATTCCACATTTCATTGGACACCCTCAGTAACTCTATTAGGTGGCCAGAGTGACTCTCGTTCCACTAGATATGTATCATTTATGCAGAGTTAAGTAAGAATCAACTTATCTTAAATTCTGTAATTAGTAAGGTTGCTTGGATTAAAATCACCCTAATTCCTACTTTCATGCTGCCTCCTTGAGTTGACAACTGCACAGACCCTAATGCTGATCTTTTCTCTGTTCCACAGGTCTCTAGCATCAATTCGCGCTTTGCCAAAGTGCACATCCTATATGTGGGGTCCACACCACTTAAGAACTCTTTTCGAGGAACTATCCGGTAAGAAGTATTTGTGTCTTCACATTTGCCACAGCACCTGGAATGAAATAGGATAGAACAGGAGACTGGAATTTTTAGGAACCATTATGGTTTCTATACCTGCCTCTCTCTTTGTGCTTTGATTCTCTCCAGGTAGTGTCCAAAGAAAATGTTATAATGTATGAACTAGGAAACAAAGGAAAATACGAACAAGATCGGGCTTTAAATTTTTTTTTAATGTTTATTTATTTTAGAGAGAGAGAAAGAGCATGAGCAGAGAGAGGCAGAGAGGGAGAGAGAGGGATACACAGAATTTGAAGCAGGCTCCAGGCTCTGAGCTGTCAGCACAGAGCCCAACGCAGGGCTCGAACCCACTAACCACAAGATCATGACCTGGGACAAGTCAGATGCTTAACC
Source organism: Lynx rufus (assembly GCF_022079265.1). Classification (NCBI taxonomy): domain Eukaryota; kingdom Metazoa; phylum Chordata; class Mammalia; order Carnivora; family Felidae; genus Lynx; species Lynx rufus. The sequence continues at coordinate 37,835,310 of NW_025814825.1, read as the reverse complement.
GACTGAGCCACCCAGGTGCCCTCACAAGATCGAGCTTTAAAATGAAAAGAATTGAGCTAAGCTAGAGACTAGTGGTACAGGATGACTCATATGAAACAAAGTAGAAGGGGGGTACCTGGGTGGCTCAATTGGTTAAGCATCCAACTTTGGCTCAGGATGTGATCTTGCTGTTTGTGGTTTCGAGCCCCACATCAGGCTCTGTGCTGACAGCTCGGAGCCTGAAGCCTGCTTCAGATTCTGTGTCTCCCCCTCTCTCTGCCCCTCCCCTGCTCACTCTGTCTCTCAAAAAATAAACAAACATTGAAACTAAGTAGAAGTCATTTTAGGAAATCTCTTCCTTTCTTGAATTTAATACATTTTAAAGGATTGTAAGACATGAAAAAGCTTAGTGGGTAAGGGGTACGTGGCTGGCTCAGTAAAGCATGCAAGTCTTCATGTCAGCATTGTGAGTTTGAGCCCCATGCTGGGTGTAGAGATTACTTAAAAATAAAATCTTTTTTTTTTTAATGTTTATTTAATTTTGAGAGAGACAGAGAGAAAGAGCAGGAGTGGGGGAGGGGCAGAGAGGGAGATAGAGAATCTGAAGCAGGCTCCAGGCTCTGAGCTGTCAGCACAGAGCCAGATGCAGGGCCCGAACCCATGAACTGTGGGATCATGACCTGAGCTGAAGTTGGCCACTTAACCAACTGAGCCACCCAGGCACCCCACTTAAAAATAAAATTTTTAAAAAAAAGAAATGGTTAGTGGGTGAAATAGTAGTTTTTTTTCCTACAGGTTTTTTGAGAAAGGACAAACAATACTTGTGAGCTAGATAATTTAACTTCTCAGGCTCTTGCCACCCTCAGAATTCCATGTGGTTCTATAGTGCTTCTGTTCAAGCTCCCCTAAGGCAGCAAAGTTCCTTATCCTTTCCTGCCAAATCTGATCTGCTTTTCTCTAGTCAGAGGTATTGCTACAGCTGCTCTGTGTGACCCAAGAATGGGAATGTGGTTTTCTCCTCTGGGTGAGGACTGGGAATGCTTCTACCCTGCTTCTCTTTGTGGCATTTGGGTTCCAGTTATGACTTGTTCTCTCTACTCTCGTAGCTCTTTGTCTACTAGGATTTTGCAGGATAATTCTTTCTCTTATCTTTCTCATAGATAATTAATCTTTCTGTTAATTATTTTTTACAGCAAGGAAGATGTCCGAGCTACTGAAAAAGACAAGGTTGTTGGTTGGTTCTGTTTGTTTTTGTTGTTTTGTTTTTTTTTTTTTTTCCTCTGATGGTCTGAGGAATATCAGTCCTTAAATTATTCTAGTGAATTTCAAACATCTGTGGGAATGTGGATCCAAAGATGCAGGGAATTTATTTCCTACTGAAAAGTGTGGAATTCACTGTCCTTTTCCTCTCCCTAGGATTTTTGTTGCTCTATTGACCAGAAGGGACTAGTTTACTCCTTGCCTTTGAAGCCAGGTGTTTATTCACTGTTATTCTCTCAGACTTACTCTGGATCCTTTCAGAGCTAACTATAGTACCTTTTGTCCTAGTCAGATTCCTGCTCAGGTTACTGAATTAAAAATCTTTCATTTATGTGATGATGCTGTAGAAGCAATAAAAGTTGTTGATTGACTTGACTAATGATGACTTCCACCCTGTGGGGTTAAAAAGTAGACTGGCTTTACTAGAGGGATTAATAGTTTCATGTGGATCTGATATAGTGCTTTCATTTAACATTCCTGTTCTTTCTTTACAGGTTGAGATTTATAAGAGTTTCCGCCCAGGTGACATTGTCCTAGCCAAAGTGGTATCCTTTATTCCTAGCAGTCTTGTGGTCCTTTGTCAAACAAGAAGTAGAAGTGGAAAGTAGCTCAAGTGGCTGTGGGAGGGAAGACTTAAAACCTGTCATTTTCCTTAACCAGTGTTACATGACTAGATCTCCCTGGGTGACGCACAGTCCAATTACCTTCTGACCACTGCTGAAAATGAGCTTGGGGTAGTGGTGGCCCACAGTGAATCGGGTGAGTTGGTCCATTCTTCCACATGCTTACCTTTCCCTAAGAGTAATGGTTTGGGATCAGTCCACTGTTTTCTTTCATTACTCTTGTTTTTTAATTATTTAGGCAGCAGTATGAGTGTTGATACTACTCAGAGATTGGAATGATTCTTGTATAATTGAAAGGCCTGAGTGGGGACTCACTGCCTTAGTCAGTGGAATAAACCAGGCTTTTTCTGTATGAGGTGAGGTTCACTAGGTAGCTTGGTGACACTTCCGTTCATACCCAGCTGAAAAGGGAAGGGTCTTAAGCAAATATTAGGGGTCCCAGCTCCAACACCAGCTCTTCCCTTCCAGGTGTCCAGATGGTTCCCATTAGCTGGTGTGAGATGCAGTGCCCTAAGACTCACATTAAAGAATTCCGGAAAGTGGCTCGAGTACAGCCTGAATTCTTGCAGACCTAAGAAGCTACATTTTACCCCACGGGAGGGGTAAGCTGTTTCTAAGAGTACATGTATGAACCCAACATCAGGATGTCATTGTTTTTATTCACACACCTCAGGTTGACCAACAACTACCTGTAGAAAAATCTGCCAGCAACTTTTACTGTCAGAATATTTTTCTTATGAACCTTGCAATGGATTTCATTCTCTTGAGTGATTCTCTTTTGGAGGTGCCAGCAAATGAACTGTATAATGTTGGAAGTAATCTGTTTCTTCTGACAGTCTTACAAATACATATTTATTGCTGTGACAAAACATTTTTACTAAAAGGATTTTATGGTTTCTGTTGTCTTGAGTAGGGAAAGGAATCTAAAAAGCATCATGACATGGGGCACCTGGGTGGCCCAGGCGGTTAAGCATCTGACTCTTGGTTTCAGCTCAGGTCATAGTCTCCCAGTTTGTCAGTTTGAGCCCTGCATTGAGCTCTGTGCTGACAGCTCAGAGCCTGCTTGAAATTCTTGCTCTCAAATTTAAAAAAAAAAAAAAAAAAAAAAAAAGTTTTAAATAAATAAAAATCATCATGACATTTAGAGCAGAGATTTGCCTCGTTGTACTGTTAACTGACACGTGTCAAGTGCTTGCTTACTCTGGAAAAACCTCACCTACAGTCATTTTTGCGTTTTTTATGTTCCTTTTAAGCACTTCTGCTTATTGAGTACTTCCTATGTGCCAGGCACCGGGTCAAGCACTTTATAAACATCCCCTCGTTTAGAGAGATTATGGTTTAGTGAAAATGATAGAACACGTGGTGATGCAGGATGCATGTGAGTAGTTCTGAAAGTAATTAGGTGAATATAGTATTACTGATTAGTGGGTACTCCAGGAAACGTTAAATCTGAATTGAAAAGAGGGTCAGAGCACTGTTTCGTGAGGTGACCAGGGAAAGATCTGTAATGTGAAGTAAAAGGAATTGAAGAACTGAGGTAGTGAAATGAAGATATGCAAGGCAGACAGAAAAACTTAAGCAGAGAGCAAAAGCAGGAATGAACATGCAGGTTTGGGGATGAGGAAGAGATGAGGGTTTAAGCATGGAAAAGCTGCAGAGAGAATAGAAGGAAAGAAGAGATGTCAATTTTTTTTTAATCTATATATTTTTTAAGTTTATTTAGTTTGAGAGAGAGAGCACGAACAGGGGAGGGGCAGAGAGAGAATGAGATTCTCAAGCAGACTCTGAGCTGTCAGCACAGAGCCCACTGTGGGGCTCAATCTCACAAACCATGAGATCGTGACCTGAGCTGAAACCAAGAGTCAGATGCTCAACCGAGCCACCCAGGCATCTCAAGATATGTCAATTCTTGAGATGTTCTTCAAGGAGCATCTGTCACTGCACACATCTTCTGTGTGTAGTGACAGTGGTTACAGGTGAACTCTGGATCAACCCGACTGGGTTTGTATCCTCTAGCTGCTAGCCAGAATAGGTTAGGTTGTTTGTTTGGTTGTTTTTTGGGTTTTTTGGGTTTTTTAAATGTTTGTTTTTGAGAGAGGGAGAGACAGAGAATTCCCAAGCAGGCTCTGCACCACCAGCCCAGAGCCTGATGCAGGGCTCGAACTCACGAACGTGAGTGAGTTCATGACCTGAGCCAAAACCAAGAGTCAGATGCCCAACCAACCGAGCTACCCAAGTGACCCTGTTCGGTTTTTTTAAATTAGAAAAGAGTATTGAGATCAATGTAGCTCCACATGCAGTTTTAAGAAACAATTCAGATAGATCCCTTGTACACTTTGCCCATTTTCCCCTAATGGTGACATTGTGCAAATTACAGTATACTAAAATAATCAGCATGTTGACATTGATAGTAGTGCAAGTTTACTTTCTTTTAAAAGTCTGTTTCCTTGTCTGGAATGGTATGATCTCATAGGGTTATTGTGAGGAAGAAATGCAGAAATTCCAGTACATGGCACTATTGTTGTTATTATATTACTATTATAGATTTGATCACCTTCTAAAGTATCTGTTAAGTTCTAGGCCTTATGCTAGACATTTTGATATAGTTTAGTCCCCTTACTGATGGATATTTTAAGCTTTATAGATTTTTTTGCAGTGTTGCAGAGAAAATCCCTATACCATACATCCTTGTGCATGCCTAAGATTCTGTGGCAACAGAGATTCCTAAAAGTGGAGCGTACTGGGTCAAAGAATGTGCACATTTTAAATTTTGGTTAGATTCACCCACATTACCTTGCAGGTAGATGCTACCAGTTGATTCTCTCTACAGTGTTAGCCATTGTACTTATTTAATCTCTGAACTTCCCTGGCATGTACTAATTATGTCCACACTTTACAGAAAAGTAAACTAAGATTTAGAAAAATCAGTTAACTTGCCTTAAGTCACACAGACATCCAAGTGGCAGAGCATTAATCTTTGTCCTGTACCTTGATGCCTCCTTTTACCAAATATTGAATAGGATCTTGCACATGCGATTAGAGGCTCTCCAAATTGACATTGGTTCATTAATTATGAGTGCTTGTTGGACATCATTCATTTAAATATGTTAGGCAATTATTCTGCCCACCAGTGTTTCAGGAAGTAGGAGGTAAAACAGTGAACATGATAGAATCCTTTCCTTGTAGAGCTTAGATTCTAGACGTGGGTAGGGGGCGCCTAGATGTCTCAGTCAGTTAAGTGTCTTCAGCTCAGGTTATGATCTCGTGGTTCTTGGAATGAGCCCCACGTTGGGCAGTATGCTGACAGTTAAGCCTGGAGCCTGCTTTGAATTCTCTCTCTGCCCCTCCCCTGCTTATGCTTTCTTTTTCTCCCTCTCAAAAATAAGTAAACATTAAAAAAAAAATTCTAATGGGGGAAGACAGGTGATAAGTAAACAAAGAAATGCTGTAATAGTGTCCTAAAGAAGAGCATTTGAAACAGTTGGGTAATAGCCTCCTCTGACCTGCTGCAGAGCAGGTTAGGTTTTCTCACTGTTGACCACTGTATTGTATCACAGCTAAGTTTATGAGCCTGTCTCCCCTTCTAGCCTGAGGTTTTAGGGCAGGATTCTGTCTTTGAGTCTTCAGTACCTGGTATTGTGACTAACACATAGCAAAAGCACCATAAAAATTTTTTTTGAGTGTTCTCATAGCTGTCAGCTATGCCTAAGTAGTGATGTTTAGTGATATTCACTAATCTAAAATTGGTTCTAGAGACAAGAATTTCTCTGTGTTGGAATAGCGGTTCTCAGCCTGGGTTAGATGAACCTCAGAATTGTCTATGAAGTGGGGCAGGCTCCTGGGTGGCTCTGTCGGTTAGGTCAGGCCATGATCTCATGGTTCATGAGTTTGAGCCCCGCATTGGGCTCCATGCTGACAGCTCAGAGCTTGGAGCCTGCTTTGGATTTTGTGTCTCCCTGTCTCTCTGCCCCTTCCCCATTCGCTCGCTCTCTCGCTCTCAAAAATAGACATACATTAAAAAAAAATTAAAAATTTTTAATTGCCTATAAAGCTTAAAAAACAGAACCCTGGCTCTGCTTTGGAATCTCATGAGGTGAACCCACAACAGATGTTTGGGTTTTTCTTTCAGCTCCATGGGTGATTATGATGTGCTACCCTGGGTAAGCAGTCTTAGAGGTACAGTGGTTGCTGGCCTTCTGGTGGTAATGATAAATAATGCTGGTTTTCTGTTACTTTCCTGCCACAAGAGTTCTAGTCAATGACTGAAGACTGCTATGTCAGGATATAGAGGGACTCTGATCTAAGCTGCTCCAGTCTGACTTGGGCGAAGAGCCTCAAAGAAAATTATCAACTTTTGGTTTAAGATTCATTATAGGCCAAGTAAACTTAACATTCCACCAGACTGCTGGAGACTTAAATTACTAAAGGTCATCCTAGGGTTATAGATCAAGTGAAAAACTAAACCTGAAAAGCAAGATGATTAGTATTTACATTTTAGGATAAGGACTTCTGTTCAACATCTTTCATCTGGGTTCCAGTACTTAGTATATATTTGGCAAGTTTCTGCATCTCTTTCAGTCTATTTCTTCTGTAAATTTGGGATACCAGCCGTTTCAGAGGTTGTCAAGATTAGAGGTTATGTAGCTGGCATAGAGGAGCTTCATGAGAGCTTAACAGACTGAGGGTGTTACTTGCTCCTAGTAGAAGAAAGGTATTATGGGGTTTCTCTTGCCTTGTAGGCTTTCATGTTCATTATCTTTTTAAAAGCTTTAAAGAGAAGGAAAATGTGAGCAATGTCCCTTCCCGATTACGTATACAATGTAATAGTCCTTTTCTTCTGCATCATTTTATTATACAGTTATGTGCCGCTTTTGAGGATGAAATGTGAATCAAGTTTACAGATTTTAATTTTTGAGAGAGAGCACAAGCAGGGGGAGGGGCAAAGAGAGGAGGACAAAGGATCTGAATCAGGCTGACAGCAGTGAGCCTGATGTGGGGCTCAAACTCACAAACCTCAAAATCAACCTGAGCTGAAGTCAGATGCTTAACTGAGCCACCCAGGCACCAAGTTTACAGATTTCTAATAGAAAAAGGTTAGCTTTTTTAAGGTAAACAAGCCTTTACCTTACTGAAAAGAAGGCATAATGGAGTTTGAGAATTTGACCACTCAAGGAGTATTCAGCCAGCACACTGAGCAAGTGCTATAGAGGCAACAGGAATGGAGGGCTCAGCCAGGAAGACCTGCCCACCCCCACACTTCAGCTCCCCAACCTAAGGTGGAAAACCCTAGTAAGACACACCCAGTTTAATGTTCAAGCTGATCTTCTCAAATGAGAGATTACTACATCACACAGAAGATATTGCACATCACTCCTTTATTATACTGATCTGGAAAAAAGATTTAGTATAGTTACGCTCAAAATGAGTACTGGGCCCAGGTGGCAGGACCAAGCAACTGGAACATGATCAGAAACATATACAGTAAAAGACACGCTTGGACGTGATCAAGAGGCATTTCACTGCCATAAACATTAAGGCAGGGGAGGGATTCTAAAACACACAGCAGGATAAACTCCTAGGCCTCAGAAGTCAAGGGGCTTCTCCCACGTTGGTGTGAGGAATGGCTTATTTTGGGATGACTGCATGTGGGAATATTTCAACCGCAACTAGAAACCCCAGAAGGGTTTTTGGTTTGTATTATTTTATATATGTGTGTGTGTGTGTGTGTGTATATATATATATATATATATATATATATACTTTCTTTTTTTTTTTGTAAAAGTAGATGCAACACAAAACATTTAAATTGATCCCAGTCTTCTGGAGCCAACTCTTCTGGGGTCAGAGGGGAAATGATTCTTTCACTGGAATGACTGGAGCCCCCCCAGACAGTCACCTGACTACAGAATAGTACAGGACTGGCTCCTGGGAACACAAATAGGCTCTCTTACTTCTCATTGGTCACATCTTAGCATGGTTCCTTCCTATCCCCAACTCAATAAACAGTAGCAAAAACACCAGAGTTACTAACTCTCTCCTTTTGGGTAAAAGTCTTCCCTCAGCTTGGGACTGAAGACTCATGCCCCAGAAGTGCCATTCTGACTAGACTATATGAAGAGAGTGGGTGCAAGAGACAAATGGCTAAACAAAATTAGGAGCCACTGGTCCCCATCTGCAGCTAAAACTTAAGATGCCTACAGATGTGGTCAGTGTGACATGTGCAGGGAAGAAATGTGGAGGAACGGGATGGGTAGGGAGGGTGTCCTTGGAAAAGTAGTCTGCCTGCTCGCCTTCACTTTTTGGCCTTGCCCTGGGCAGCCACAGCTTCCATGGCTTTACGCACGGTCTCTTCATCCCCCAGGAACTGCATGGGCTTGATGGGCTTCAAGTTCTTGTCCAATTCATAGACCATGGGAATACCTGTTGGCAGGTTCAGCTCCATGATAGCCTCTTCAGAAAGACCTGAAGGAAATACACACCATGATAAGCCAAGCTAGACACGAATCCATGTCCCCCCTGCAGGTGACAAAGGACTTTGGTAAGAATTAAAACAAGACACCCCTTCTGAGATTTATAGTAACAGTAACAATCTGTATTATAGATCAGTCACCCAAAGAATGCCTCCAATACTTAGTTCTCAGCCACTGAAAAGAAAAAAAGTATGTAAGGTGGTATACCGCAGATATCTCTCCCAAAGTGGGGTTTGGAAACCCACAGTGAAGCAGGACTATACACATCTCAAATGTCCTGTGTAGTCCATCCAGTCTGACAAAAATCAGCACATCTAGGCCTCTAGGCCCTCAGGTGAACCAATTTAAGATGCAAACTGAGGGACTATCAATGTGTCCAGCCTTTCCCTGAAGATCTCTTTTGCATGAAATAAATCCGATTTGTGGCAGTTTTGCTGTGTCCCTCCTGGAGGGCTCCCCTGAAAAATGTACATACCCTCCAGATGCTTGACAATGCCCCGAAGGCTGTTGCCGTGGGCTGCAATCAGGACCCGTTTCCCCTCCTTGATCTGGGGAACTATTTCTTCATTCCAAAAGGGCAGAGCTCTGGCAATTGTGTCCTTCAGACTTTCACAGGAGGGTAGCTGATCTTCAGTGAGGTCTGCATACCTGCGATCCTAAACAATAAAAATCCATGCTCACCAATTAGTAGTAGTTGTATCTGTTCTGCCCATTCCTCATCCCCTAAGGTATGAATCAAAGTGATAGGTGAAGGTCTTTCACCAGGACACAGAACGGAGCTGAGAGTTTGGTCACAGGGAGAAGAATTATTTTGCTGCTCGTCCTACCACCATTACCTGCTATTGGGAAAATGAACAGTTCAAATGAAACAGAACTTAGAAGAAAAAAGGTAGGTATAAAGCTCTTCCCAATTCACTTAATCTTAATAGTTGGCTTAAGAAGGCCCTACAACTCTAAGGGGCGCCTGGGTGGCTCAGTCAGTTAAGTGTCCAACTTCAGCTCAGGCCATGATCTCACAATTTGTGGGGTTCGAGCCCCATGTGGGCTCTGTGCTGTCAGACCAGAGCCTGGAGCCTGCCCTTGATTTCTGTGTCTCCCTCTCTCTGTCCCTCCCCCTCTCACTCCTTACTTTACTTTAAAGTAAATAAACATTAAAAAAAATTTTTTTTAAAAGGCCCTACGACTATGGATGGGTTTTATAAGGTATCGCGATGGAAATACAAAAAAGAAGATATAATTTCTTTTTAGGTAAACAAGTATCAACTAAATCTTTTTAACAAGTGAAGGCCATTCCTTGGAGGAGAATAACAATTAACTAGCATAAATTAAAAAACTCAATAGGACCAAGCAGACACTACTAAAAGCTAAAAAAGAGTGAGGCCCAGGTTCTAACACCCTGGTCCTAGGCAGAATGAGCCAAACCCCCATTTGTCCATACCTTACTGATGTTGCTGTAGAAGGGATGGTCGGGTTCCATCGGAGGTGGCGGGACATCATAGGAGCGCCTCCAGATCTTTACTTGGGCCTCACCATGCTTGGCAGCAGTTTCTGCTTTATTAAGGCCAGTCAGACCCCCATAGTGCCGCTCATTGAGGCGCCAAGTCCTCACTACAGGCAGCCACATTTGGTCAATGGCATCCAGCACTGTCCAGAGAGTCCGAATTGCTCTCTTCTGCACGGAGGTGAAGCAGATGTCAAACTCATAGCCAGCATCTGGGAATCATAAATTCAAAGTGATAAGCCAATCGGGTCCACTATGGAACCAGAGTTTTCTCACATCTAAATGTAACTAGTTTGTATACCCTAGAAAAAAAAGACAATATTCCACCTTTACAGAAGACAAAATATGTTGATTTATGTTATAGTTGACAATGTACTTTCCAGTGGTTCCCCAATAATTCATCTAACCCAAGACCTAAATGTATTGTCAGGGAGCTAACCTATGCCATCTGTGCTGCTTATCCTAAACCCCAGAATGCTGTGTTAAGCCCATTTTAAGAACTTATTTCTGCTTCAATTCTTTCAAGAAAAGGATCCTTAAAAACTTGGAATCTCTTACTAAATAATAACCAATATTTATGGAGGGCTTACCATCTGTCAAGCACTATACAAATTATTTTGTATACGTTTTATTTAGTCTTCATGACAATCCTGAGATTATAATCCTTACAACCCATTTTACCAGATGAGGAAAATAAAGACTAGAGGGATTAAGCAAATCATCCAAGGTCACAGCTGTAAATGAGAGATTAAAACCCAAGCTGTGTGACTCCAAAATCCAACTCATAACCTCCATCTCTAGCTACCTCCATGTTATTCTAAACCCTAAGGATCTGTTTGTATTTTAGTTAAAACAGTCACTTCTGCCCAATACTAGTAAATATATTTCAGACCTAACCTCTTGTCTACGGGAAAACAATTTGAAACCCAACAATCAGGACACAGCAAGAGCTCTTAGAGGATGCTGATTAAAACTTCAGTACGTTGAATGAAATTGTATTTTCACTATGTAGTGGAAATCACATCAGTCTCTTAATCCACAGTGCCTTTCTGCTATAGTCAAGTGCCAACCTGTACACACTTAGGTCAACTGTTAGACCAAGTTCAGGAGAAGCCACTCCCTGGAGAAAGCAGAAAGAGCAAATGCTGTGCAGTCTGACTCATTTAGACACAAATCTCTCCTCATACAGTAGTTATTAAGGCGTAGTAATCAAGTTATGTTGCCCCAACCACCCCAACAATTAATCTTCTTAGTTCGTGGAAGATTATCCCCCCTTCCCACTTTAAAAGGGAGATGGCCCTTTATGTAGTGTTTTCCTCCATAAGGCTACAAGGCCCTCTTTGAAATTCAGCACAAACTTTCCTGGGTATTGCCTCATACTGAGGTTGCCAACAGTAATTAATGCAATGTGAAGTGAATTCTGCCAGTCGTTCAACTGAGAACGAGGCCAATAAGAACTACGCTGATGGGGGAGGGGAGGATTAATCACCAGGAAACCCATCACTACCCACAGGGGAAAAGATGACAAATCTCATCAAATCTCATCACTGAACCTCAAGACAAGTCCTAGTAGACTCCATTACCATTTCCTCCCTAACTATAAGGGGAGGAATGGCTCCCCAATAAAAGGCTGAGTCACTGGCAAGTGCAAGCCTCATCTCCCATGCTGAAAAGCTACTGGCTGTTTCACTGCAATTATTATTTCCCCTTGTGATGGAGTGCCTCCTGTTGGATACACAAATAGGTCCCCAAGAAGAAAAGCAGTTCCACTCAGGAGAACTTCCCCATTAAATAAAAGCATAGCCTAGGATATTCCCAAGTGTGGGGTGGATGGTGTGATATGTGGTGTGGACCTCATCCTCTCCCAGGAGTAAGACTGCATGGAGAAACTCAGTTCTCACTAGTTCCCTCCTGAAACGATTCAAGAGTTTATAAACCCTACTATCATTTAAAGCTCTGAAGAATTTAATATATTTAGGTTTTTTATATTATTCACAATGGTCTTCACGATTCAGATTTCTGCTTTTAGTCTTGTTTAATATAATCATTTGTGATGCCCATAACAGATACTAATCTTTTAAATAGGATTTTTTTTTTTTAAACTAACGCTACCAACATTTACTTAGAAAGTGACATAGGGGGTGCCTGGCTGATCAGTCGGTGGAGCATGCAACTCTTGATCTCGGGGTCCTTGACTTGCAGCCCCACGTTGGATGTAGAGATTACTAAAAATAAATCAACAACAACAAAATCTTGAAATAGGGTCTGCTACTTTAAAGAGATTACAAGTTTAACCATTTGATCACTCTTTTAGGGTACAGCTGCAATTATCTTTGTCCTGGGCTAGTCATCAGCAAACCACCAGACCCATACAGTTCTTCCTGCCAAACACAGAGAAAATGGCCTCCTTTCCCAGCTCTTTCCCTTTCCCAGCCTCTCCTAAATGTAAGTCACACCAAGCCATCTCAAAGCAGACACACAGCCAGCAGGATTACATTTCCTACACTTTCCAAACCTTTGCTTCAATTCAAAAGGATCTACGGTGAAGGCAAGAAGCTAGAAAGAGTAACCTGAGGCCAAATACCTGTTCCACATCAGGCATCAATGACCCTTTCAAATGGCTGCTTCAACGTCCAGAGGTTAGAAGAGCGCAGGGCAAGATCTGCCCTAATTACATCAGTGGAAGCACCTCCTCAGTACAGAGGGATTCTCTGAGTTGCTGGCAGCTGAGAATGCTTCCTTATAAAAAGCATTCCAAAACCACGAAGAGCTGTTCGCCGCAGGGGGCAAGCCTGGGTAGGCGAGTTTATCTCACTGCCACTTCCACCTTTGCCCAGCGTCTACCTGTTACTCAACCCAGAATTGGAGCGAGGGGGATGGACTAGGAATAAGGAGATACGACCTTGAACAAGTCATCTATGCAATCCTCACTTTTCCCAGCTATAGAAGAGGGCCAGGGAGGGAAAGAAAGGAAGGGGATAATAATCTACTTCATGGAATCGTGCAGAGGACAACTCAAATTATTCATTCATTCACTCATTCATTCACTCAATTACATCTGTGGATGCATTCGGGGCACAAGATTCGTGGGATGCTGCTGAACAGCAAAGGCCTACATAAGCACGTGGGTTTCGTGAGGCCTGTTGTCCGCCCAGCGCCGCGTTACTCCCCCACAGCCGGGGACAAGCGTGTGGTCTGACGCTTCACGAGGATCCGCAGCAGCCTCTTGAAAAGGCTTGGTTACAGCTCCCGGAAGACACCGGCCATCCAATTTAATAATCCGTCCCCGAGTTACTGAATGCTCAGATTAGTAAATGGGAGAATTTCGCCAAGGCGGTGTCGTGGAGAATGCAGTGGGTTGCGGGGCGACCGCCCCCAGTCCTCTTCCCGGCGTGGCCCATCACACCACTGGGTGACCTTGAGCAAGTCGACAGCCCCCCCCCCCCCGCACACACACCCTGAAACCATTTTGCCAACCGCAAAATAAACTGCAGGAGAGCTGAAGCCCAAGGTCAGCCCTCTCCGCGAGGGTACGGGGGCGAGCCAGGCGGCCCTCAACCAGGGTCGCCCGCCCGAGCCTCCGCAGCCCCCACCCACAGCCCGCCCCGGCCCGTTCCTCACCTCGCAGCGCCTGCCCGCCGCGCTTCGCCTCCTCGTGCCCGGCAGGGCTCAAGTCGGCGTCGTACCAGCCGCTGAAGCGGTTCTCCAGGTTCCAAGCGCTCTCGCCGTGCCTGATCAGCACCAGCTTATAGGCGGCCATGGTGGCGGCTCGGGGTGCGACGCAGAGTGGGACTCGCTGAGATTCCGGAGTCGCTGTCCGGCCCCAGCCGCGCCTGCGCGCTCGCACTCCACCGCCCAGCTCCCGCGCACTTGCTCTTCCAAATCTTTCCACTCGCTCTGGGCCGCCCTCCGCCCGCCGGGTGTGCGCATGCGCCCCGTGCCAGCGCTGCAGCCGCCGTGGGGGAGGGGCGCGCCCGAGGGCGCCAGAGCGCATGCGGTCTCGTCCGCCTGCCCCTCGTCAGCCGCGGCGGTCACGGAGCGCACGTAAGCTCCGAAAGGCGGCGGAACTTTCACCTCGCGCCGGGGCGTGTGTGCCGGTGGTAGCGTTGAAGAGCAGCCGTGCTTTCCTTGTGTTTCCGCTATTCATAAGCCGATTGTCTTAAAGTGGCTCTTATTGTTTGAATCGCGCTTAGGTGCGTCAGGTCACACCTGGATTCGAGTCTTGACTCTTCCATTTCATTGCTTTGTGTCTTTGGGCAGGTCGCTTAACCTCACCCAGCCTCATTTGTGAATGGACATGACAAATACTTAGCTGGTGCCTGTCCACTTGGAATGTGCTCAGTAAATAGTCGTTACTATTGTTACCTCATTTTATTGGATACTGATCTATTTTACACGTAAGAGAACTGGCTCTGATCACTGGTTCCAAAGCCCTGCTCTTTACATAAACACTGGGCTGTTTGTCCCACCTCTTCGAGGGTCTCATAGCCTCTCTCTAGTCAGTATCCGAGCCCCTTCAAATATTCCAGAAAGAGGAGAATCACTGCTTGTTCCTCCCCTACACTCAATCAGCAGTTTAAGATCTGCTTATCTGGGCAGCTCTCTGCTGCCCATGCTACTGTCTCCTGGTTTACTTCAAACTGGTCACTTTATTGAGCACCAAACAGGAATCAGTCAGTGGGCTACGGCCAAAGATGGATTGAATCTGTTTTCTGCCCTTCGCAGCAAGTGGAGCGCAAAGAAGACCCACGTGTAAACAGCTAACAATGAAATTGTGCTGTGTGCTACATTTAACGGATTGTAGACAAGTTTTTAACATGCAGTCAAAAATAAAAATAAAAAAACAAAAACGTGCCAGACAGTGTTATAAATGCTTTACAAACATAAACATTTAATCCTCCTATCCTTATAATGATCCTATGAGGCAAGTATTATATTTTTTTATTTACTGATGAGGAAATGAGCCATGAGGTACATTGCCCAAGGTTACAGGACTTAGGATTCAAGCTGAGGCTTGCTCCCAAATCAATGTGTGCTCAGACCCAGAAAAATAAATTGTCCAAAATCACAGCTCGGAAGTAGAGGAGAAACCAAGATTCAAACCCAAGCAGTCCAATGGCCTTGGGTGCACTCTAATCACAATGCTCTTGCCTCCCTCCTCTGTAGCAGGGAGAAGATGGAATTCAGTGACCAGACAGATGACTGGGGTGAGGTCCAGCTCTAAAAGCTACACCCAGAGTTCACAGAATCCCAGGGCTGCAAAGTGAGAACTGCCTTTGAAGGCCTCCTGTTCAAGCTCCCAGCATGGCCCACATGGGGATCCTTGAAAGACTCCCTGTTTGGAGGTTCTCCCTCTGCCTGATCCTACTTCTTGGTCATCCCAATCCTGACACCCAGCCCCTCTCAGGGAGAGCTTTTCCAGCCTTAACCTTGGCTTTTCAGACTGTACTTTTTGTCCCTCTGCCTTGGCCCTAATCCATACTCCCAGTCATGGCTCCTGCCATGTCCCTTTCTCTTCCCCCTGTTCTCTGCTTCAAGATTTCTGTGCTTTTGTGTAGTTGAGGTCTCATATTTATGCAATGAGTAGGAGATAAATAGGAAGAAACCTGAGTTAAAATGTCTCTGTTTCTGATTACCCATGGGATGTAAGATGGGTCACTCAACTTCTCATCCTCATTTTCCCCATTTGTAAACTGGGATAATAATCATATTCATAGCCACCTAAAACACTGTTGTAAGGAATAAGTGAAATGATGCATGGGAAGCGCTTAGCACTGTGTCTAACAAATAGTCATACTAATAACAATAAATATATTATTAACATTAATAATAAATGTTATTAGCAGTATGATCGAGAAGGCAAAAAAGACCGGGGCGCCTGGGTGGCTCAGTTGGTTAAGTGTCCAACTTTGGCTCAGGTCATGATCTCAAGGTTCGTGAGTTCGAGCCCCACATCAGTCTCTGTGCTGACAGTTCAGAGCCTGGAGCCTGCTTCCAATTCTGTGTCTCCCTCGCTCTCTGCCCCTCCCCCACTCACACTCTGTCTCTGTCTGTCTGTCTGTCTCTCTGTCTCTCTCAAAAACAAAATTTAAAAAAAATAGAAGGCAAAAAAGATCTGGGGTGTCTGGGTGGCTCAGTCGGTTGAACATCTGACTTTGACTCAGGCCATATCTCCAGGTTCATGGGTTCCAGCCCTGCATTGGGCTTGCTGCTGTCAGTGCAGAGCCTGCTTCAGATCTTATGTCCCCCTCTGTCACTCCCCCACTTGCACTCTCTCTCTAAAATAAGTAAAACATTTATAAAGAAGGCAAAAAAGATTTAATAAAGGGCACCAATTCAAAGGGTATGAGTCTGGGGATCCATGGACAGATTTCCCTTCCAGCAGGATATCTAGTAGGAGATGGCTTACCCACGGGATGGGGACTAGGCAGATAACTAGGCTACTTTGGGCAGGAGGCCAAAGCCATCTGTACCGCCAGCCTTGGGAAAGAGCCTGGGGAATCCTATTTTATTCCTTCACCAACACCCTCCTCTGCCTCCAGAGGGAATCTCTCATTTCCTTGAAATTCTGGGGAACTCTGATAACTTTATGCACCTCACTTATAGGATACCTTCCTTAAATCATCAGAAGCTTTTTATGTACGCATCAGATCAACTCAACTAGAAACTCCTTGAGGACAGGAGCCACGCCTTAACTATATTATACAAAACCCCACACACACCACACACACATCACACACACACACACATCACACACACACACACATGCACTTATGTGATGCCTTTGCCCTTGGTAGACCCCCTGAATGTCAGGGCTGAGAGAGACCTCGAAAATCCTCCACTACAACTCCCTACCTCCTGCTACCCCTAATTCACATGTGACAGTGGAGAAAAGTGAGGTGAGACATTCCAAAAGAGCAGGAGATGAGCAGGGGACCAGATTTGTCAGTGAGAAATTAGAGGTGATCCACAGGGAAGAGCCCCAAAGTTGGAGCTTGCAGTGTCAGGAAGAGAGGCGGGAGCCTGGAGAGATCTGGAGAGGGAGGCAGATGGGGGGCATTGTGGGAAGACCTTGAAAGCTTTGCAGCTGGAAGCCAGGATTCCTAGGCAGAAATGGGGATTCACTCGGCTTTAATCACAGCACCACAAATCTGGGAAGAAGCTTAGTGTCTGTCAAACCAAGGAGATCTCTCCAATGTCAGTAAAAGGTAAGGATAAACCAGTGGGTTTGGGCCTTGACTACTTACTATTTTTTTT
This sequence comes from Lynx rufus, assembly GCF_022079265.1. Classification (NCBI taxonomy): domain Eukaryota; kingdom Metazoa; phylum Chordata; class Mammalia; order Carnivora; family Felidae; genus Lynx; species Lynx rufus. The sequence goes on along the minus strand of NW_025814825.1, from coordinate 37,818,220 downwards.
TTTATCTTAATTGTTATCTCTACTGAACACTAACGCACAGACGTTTGTCAGGGCTGACTCCTGGGCCCTTCTAAAGAACTGGGTGGAGGCAGGAGAGAATTGGTACACCCCGACAACAAAGCAGGAGTGAGGGGCTGATTGCAGCTGGGGTCCAGCTCCAGGAGGAACCTAAGGGACCTAACCAGGAGCACAGCTCCTAACCAGGCCACTGCCCTCACTTTCTGCCCTGAGGGGAGCAACTGTGGCCAAGTAAGACCCTTTTCCTGGGCGGAGTGTGGGGCTGGGGATCTGCACTCCAGACTCTTCTCATCTGTCATCGCCTGGGCCAGGGGCCGTCATCAATGATGAGCCCTCATCTCCCCCTGAGGCCTCCAGTCAGCCTGGAAACCCTGAAACTCTTACAAAAAAATAGCTTCCCTTCCAGCACAGTCCTTTAATTCCCCAGGCCTGGAGAAACTCCCAAGACTGTAACAGCTGTCACCCAATCAGCTTGTTGGTTAAGCTGTTACAAAAACTCAGATAAGGATAATCAGCGGGCACAGCCCTATTATCCTGCACTGTCCCTTAAAACAATAAAGGACTCTCTCAGTCTTCCCTCCCTATTTATTTTTTCCACAGTAGCATAACTTCCTTATCAAGCCCCGCTCTTTCGGTGAAGGACCCAATTTAGAATTGCAGTGCGGCAAGCCAAGTTTTCTGCTGGCTGGAAGCAGGCTCCCCATTCACCCCACAAGGCTCCCTGGCAGGACACCTCATGTCCTTACTTGTTGAACACCTTGCAAATTCATCCCCTGATGTTCAGATGTCCCCCGCTCGCCAGCTCGGCTGGCTGCTATCTGAAAAAGAGAGGATTTCTGCCTCAGAGAGTGAGTCCAGGTGATTGTAGCTAACGCCTCAAGACTGAGCAACTGAGCTACTGAGGCTGTAAGGAAAGAAGTGCTTCAAGGAGGGCGGCGGAAGCGCATGCTCCGGCCCCCTGCGGTCACCATCTGACAACAAACAGCAGGAATTAGTGTGGCTGGAAAAGAAAGAGGACACAACTACTGTGGACTTGTGACTTCTTACACCCTTCCTTCTCTGTCCTCAAAACCTAGCCTCAGGGGTGCCTGGGTGGCTTAGTCGGTGAAGCGTGAAGCGTCTGATTCTCGATATCAGCTCAGGTCATGATCTCACCATTCGTGAGTTCGAGCTCCATGTCAGGCTCTGTGCTGGCAGCGCGGAGCCTGCTTGGAGTCCTCTCTCTCCCTCTCTCTCTCTGCCCCTCCCCCCCAAATAAACGAAAATAGACATTAAAAAACAAAACAAAACCCGGCCTCAGACCTGAGTGTCTGGCCCAGTGATGGCACAAGCCCTTCTCTCTGGATTCTGGAACTCCTCTGGTCTCTAAAACCAGGAGAGGTGCCCTCTGCCTCTAGGCCCTGCATGTGGGAACTATGATAACAAAACTGCTCAGTGAGCAAATTTTTTTGACCCTCTACCTCACTTCCATAGAACTATTTTCCTAGTCTATTTCTTTGGATTAAATTCTAAGTACAAAACAGGCAGACATTTTATTATTTGGAATAGTTCACATTAAGTTTAGTGAATGACTCAGAGATCAGTGGTATTAGTTAATACAGGATCTCTGAGAAGCAGTTGTGAGACAGGATTTGCATAACATGTATTAGGGGAAATGCCTGAGACAGAGAATGGGGAGGTGACAGGCTGACAGAATAGGGCGTGACCCTCTTGAAGGAAGGAGGAAAGGAAGGTTGTGTGGGTGGAAGCATCTGGACTGCAGTACATTTCTGAGGAAATTCAGTAAGGCTGTTGAGGAATTCTCGAGCCAAGATCACTCGTCAGAGCAGTCCTTGCCTTTGCGTTGCTGACGCAGGGATACTAAGTCACAGCTGGACAGCCCGTGGGCAGCGTGGCTTCTGTCTGAATGCCATGAGGGATTTCAGAGTGACAGCAGGGGCCCTAGGTCAACCAGCCGTATGAGATCTGAGGGATGTATTCTAAGGACTGTGCAAGGACATTCTATAAATTTGTCAGAAACGTTTTTTATGGGTGCACTAGTGTCTCCTTACTGACCGACCGAGGAAAGCTGTTAGAGGTACCTGTCAGCCAAGGGCAAGGTGACCAGGTTTCTAACATGCCTGCTAAGGATTTTGATGGGGATAGAGCAGGGGAGCCGGTGGCTGTCATTACTTCTGAGTGCAGTGGAGGAAATGCCTGTCTCCCAGAGGTGACAATAGGAGCCAGCTCGGGGGTGTCCAGCCTAAACAATGTGGACAAAAAAGAACAACAATCAGAAACCCACATGAGTTCAAGTGGTGAAACTCAGAGTTACCATATGAGGCAGGATTCCATTGCAAGGTGTTTACGCAAGAGAAACAAAAGCAAATGTCCACAAAAAAATTCATACACAAATGTGTATAAAAGCCTTATTCACAAAAGCCAAAAGGTGGAAACAACCCAATGTCCATCAACTGCTGAGTGGATAAATGTGTAGTATGTCCATACTGCGGCCATAAAAAGAACGAAACACTGGTGCATGCCAACCTAGATGAACCTTGGAAACAATATGCAGACACAAAAGGTGACACGATGTAGGATTCCATTTCTGTGAAATGTCCAGAACACGTAAATCTATAGAGACTGGAAGTCGATTAGTGCTTGCCTAGTGCTGGGGGCTTGGGAGCTGAGAAACAAGGTGTATGGAGTTTCTCTGTGAGGTGGCCAAATGTTCTAAAATTAGCTGTGGTGATGGTTGCACATATCTGTGAAGTGAACTAAAAACATTCAATTATGTAATTTAAATGGGTGAAGTGGATGGTATGTGAATTATATCTCAATAAGGCTGCTTAAAAAAATCTGTGAGAGCCTCCCCCCCCACCAAGAGCCATCGCCCAAGGGCAGGGAAGGGAGTGTGGGTGGAGAGCTCGGGAAGCTGAAGCCAGGAAGCAGTTCTGGGGCGGCTCCGAATCTCCTCAGGCTGCTCCAGGGATGCCCCTCAGGGTGTGGTTGGGCCAGCGCGGTGGTTCTTACTGAGGCAACTGAGAGACTTAAAGGTGGGGTGAAGGCGAGGCCTCGGTGGCAGCAGGGACAAAAACTTTGAGGTCTGGCTTCAGGCTCCAAACTCTGTCCACAGGCACCTCACATCTCCTTCCAGGCAAGTGACTGGGAGTCAGGCTCCTAGGTCCCATTTCTGGCTTCACATGTGACCCCGAGGCCAGGGCCTTCCTGGGCTTGCAACCAACTTTTCTCCCTGATCCCCGTCTGGGAACCCCCAGCCCCAGGACCTTGGAGGGAGGTGATGGACACCAGACCTTCCTGCCACAGCCTGGACCAGGCAGGGGTCTCACCCTAACAGCCTCTAGATCCTCTGAAGATATATCCTCTTGAGCAAACATGGCCCACTGTTAAAGTGAAACGCCCTTGGGAAGGTGAATGGTTTGAGCTAGCAGTCACTTGAGGGGGGAAAAAATGTTCTCATTTTCCAAAGATTGTCCTGTTGCCATGGCAACGAGTATCCATGGCGCAGGGTTTTAAACCATTTAATGGATGATAGTTCATCTCTGTTTTACTGAACAATGACAATTTGCCTCAGTGACCACACTTCTGTGAGCCAGCCAATCAGCAACGGCCACACTTTGCCTCCTCTTTGTCCATCACTGACCTTCACCCCTCCCAGCACCTTATAGAAGATCCTAGTTCCCCTCGAAGAGATCGCGCCTTTCAGGCATTGCTCTGCTCGGCTTAAGTGAGTAATAGATTCAGCTTTTTGTTTCAGACATTAAGAAGTGGCCTCTTCCATAGACACATGTTCTGAAATATCCCCTTCCTGGGAGTAATTTAGCCTCACTTCTAGGGCCATTGCTCCAGTGTCATTGGTGAATTAGAAAAAAGCCAGCTCTTCTAGACAGGGCCCAACGAGGACTGGATTTCCAATCCCTCGGCTGGGAAATGAAACAGTCCACAATTTGCACTACTGTGCACAGCAACCCTGCTCACCCCTCATAACTGGTCAACCAGTGAGTGCTGCCCATTCTACCTCCTAAATACATTTTCCAATCCATTACCTCCTCTCTGCCCCACCGCCACAGCCTCTGTGTCAGAGCCCCTCCATTCTTGCCTGCGCCAGTGCAGTGGTCTCTAACTGGCCCCGGTGACTCCAGTCTTGCCTGACTCTAGGGCGAACATCTCACGCTCTTGCTGGCCCCTGTGCCTTTGCAGTTGCTCTTCCCCTGTGGCTGTGCCTCCGCCAACACCTTTCTGGTCCATTCCGACTCGTCCTGCATGATTCAGCTCCAACATCACTGCAATGGGCTGAATGTTTAGGTCCCTCTTCCCCAAATTCATGTTTAAATCCAAACCCCCAATGTATGATATTGCAAGGCGGGGCCTATGGGAGGTGATTAGGTCATGAGGATAGAGCCTTCATGACTGGGATCGGTGCCTTATAAAGGGGACAACACACACACACACACACACACACACACACACACACACACACGAGACACCACAGAACTCCCTAGCACCTTCTGCCGTGTGAGGACACAGCAACAAGAGAGAGTCTAATGAATCAGGAAATGACCCTTACTTGATGCTGAATCTGCCTGCCCCTGATTTTTTTTTAAATTTTTTTTGTTTTTTTTTTTTTAATTTTTTTTTTAACGTTTATTTATTTTTGAGACAGAGAGAGACAGAGCATGAACGGGGGAGGGTCAGAGAGAGAGGGAGACACAGAATCAGAAGCAGGCTCCAGGCTTTGAGCCATCAGCCCAGAGCCCAACGCGGGACTCGAACTCATCACAGACCGCGAGATCGTGACCTGAGCTGAAGTCGGACGCTTAACCGACTGAGCCACCCAGTCGCCCCCCCCCTGATTTTTTAAAATGTTAATTTATTTATTTTTGGGGGGGGGGGAGAGAGAGAGAGAGAGAGAGAGAGGGAGAGAGAGAGAGAATCCCAAGCAGACTCCACACTGTCGGCGTGGAGCCCAATGCGGGGCTCAAACCCTTGAATAGTGAGATCATCACCCAAGCCAAAAGCAAGAGTCGGAGGCTTAACTGACTGAGCCACCCAGGCACCCCTGCCTGCACCTTGATCTTGGGCATCCTAGTCTCCAGGATGGTGAAAAACAAATCTCTGTTTATAAGCAGCCCAAACAGACTAAGACAGTCACCTTACCCGAAAGTTGTCCCCGACTCTCCTCCTAGGCCTGACCACACCCTGCCACGCTTGGGGCTCCCACGGCTCCCGGGTGTACCTGGACGACTGCACTAATCGTCACCGCCAGGTGCCTTTGCTGCCGCTCCAGCTGGCCTGTGAGCGCTGCACAGGACTAGGCCTGCTTTTATCTCCTTGTGACCGGATGGCTGTGAGGGACAGGACCTAGGAACCAAAGTAAGTTATACTTCCAACTCTACCACTTAATGCTGTTGAGAACTTAAGCCAGTTACTTGACATTTCCCAGCCTTGGTTTCCCCTCTTGTAAAACGTGGGTAACCGTACTTGGCACCTTCCAGGAACAGGAGGGCAGGGATGGAGACCTAACGAGTCTGGTTTTCAGTTGAAGGAGAGGGAGGAGACAGTGGTTCTATCCACAAAGTCCAGAATGGGGTGGAATTACCTCCAGGACGAGTTACTGTTAACCCGGCCCGGGCTTCACGACAGTCATAGAATTGGATTCCTTAACAATAAAGAAGTAATCGTACAGTTTCCAAAAACTGGCAGCACCTACTGCACAGAGTGGGTGTGAGGACTCAGCAGAATCGTGCACGCAAGGTGCTGGCACAGTGCCCAGCTCTGCAAGGAGTAATAAATGGTAGTTGTTGCTATTATTACTACCAAGAGTCCCTGACACAGAGACATCCATTAAATGTTAATTCCCTCTCCTCGTCCCCACCACAATGCCCAATACACTCAATGGTAATGTGTGCCAGCTGAATAAATGGAGGACCAGTACTCCCAAAGTACAAGCCGCATAAAGTATTTTCCCAGATTGCAATGTTCAAAAGCTCTCTATTAAGATCCAGACTCTTCTTCCAGACCCTCAATGTCCTTAGGATCTGCTCCCAATCTACTCTGCCAGTTTCACTTTTGGAAAGTCGCCTCCTAATCAAAGGTATCCCTCTGACAGCCACCCAAGGTGAGGGTGTCTTCTTGGTCCCCCAAAGCTTTACTTGAACCTCTCTTGTGCCTCCAGCTGACCTCTGATTATGTCATGTATTCACTTGGCAAGTATATGTATATGTATATGTATATGTATATGTATATGTATATGTATATGTATATGCCAGACACTGAGGTAGGCTCTGATGACACAAGAGTGGACCAGACATGCCCCCTGTCCTCAGGGGGTCCACAGTCAGGGAGGAGGCAGAGAAGCAAAATGCAGTTCTATGACTTGAGCTTCAGTGAGCATGAAAGTTCCAAGGTCCTGGAGAGAACCAGGTACAACATCCTCGATCTACAAAGGAGGAGACCGAATTGTTGGCTTTGTGCTTGTGTCTGCACTGCTAAGCTGTAAGTTTCTTAAGAGCAGAACAAGAGTCTTTAAGCATCTTTATGTACCTCTGTGTGCTTGCTTAGCACAGTGTCTTGCAAGTAATTAGTGCTCAAGGAGTAACTTGTGGGCATGTAACTGAGTTAAACTGTTTAGAACCAGGGGCGCCTGAGTGGCTCAGTCGGTTGAGTGTCTGACTCTTGTCTTTGGCTCCGGTCATGATCTCAAGGTTCCTTGAGTTCGAACCCCACATTGGGCTCTGCGCTGACAGTGCAGAGCCTGCTTGGGATTCTCTGTCTCCTCTCTCTGCTCCTTCCCAACTCATCCCCCCCCCCCCGCCCTTTCTCTCTCTCAAAAATAAATAAACTGAAAAAAATTGTTTACACCCAGTCTTCCCAACACCTAGCTGAGCTCCAGAGGCTGCTCATTGCTTACTCCATGAGTTCTTCCCTTCTACCTTAGCAATAGAATGCCCCCGGGGGGGGGGGGGGGCTGCAATGTTCCCCACTAAAAGGCGACATTTCTCAGCCCCTCTGCAGTGAAGTTTGGCCAAATTACTAAATTCTGGCCAATCAGATGTGAGCCGAACTGGCTTAAAGGGAGATGACTTGGCTGGGAGTGCCCTCTTGGCTCTTCCTTGCTTTCATCTTACTCAGTCTAGGCCTGGGTTGTAAATGTGATGGTCGGAGCTCCTGCAGCCCATCTTTGGAGTATGAGGTGACACTGAGGATGGAAGTCACACACCACGGAGGGTGAAGCAAAAAGTGAAAGGAAGCCCAGGACCCTGAAGACTCTGTGGAGCCACCATATTAGCCTGGATTTGCCTACCTACCTCCTGATTTGCTGCATGTGGAGAATTAATCCTGTGTGTTTAATGAAGCCAGTCTCTTGGGGTCTCTGTCACAGCAGCTGTGCATAATTCATTCCTGATACAGAGGCCCTGACATGAATGGGGGGTTGGAAGTAGTAAGCGGGGAAATGCCTAATTCTGGAGTAAGAATGAATTTGGGGGCATCGGAAAGCCAGGTTAGAGTGGCAATCACATGGTCTCTGCTCACCCATATTCCCTTCTGCCTATCATGGACACCTACTGTCACGTGGCAAACAAGGGTGGACTCCACCTCGGGGGCAGGCCCCACTTTGAGTAAGAGCACATCCACCATGCCCAGACTTCAGTCCTTTTCGTAGTCTGGGTCCCCTTTTGTGCACCAGGCCATCTGCTCATCCCCCCAGACTTAGTCTAGAAAAAGCAAGCTCTTCTTAAAAGCTCATCTTTGGCCAAATGGTGTGTTAATGCACCAGACGATGAGGGACGCGCAGCCTACTGTCGCAGCAATGTGCTGGGCCCAGGGCTAAGCTTTCTGCATGTATTATCTCATTTTAGCCTCAGAACAGCAGCCCCATTTTCAGATTAGGAAACTGTGGCTTGGAAAGTTCAGTCACCTGCCCCCAGTCACACCTGGGATGTGGCTTCAAACACAGACTCGCCTACATACATCCGAAGTCTGGGTTTTGACACAGCTCCGGCAGTTAGGACAATCCTCCAGAGCGGCTGTAAGCCCACTCACTGCCTTGCTCACCATGGGCTCCCCAGGGTGACAAAGCCTTCCTCCTCCCCCAGAACTCGAGCCCCAAGTTAAACACCCAAATCATCCATCTGCTTCCTCTTTGTTTGGGGCAAGAGGCTAAGCCTCAACTTCCCTTTCCTCCTGTCCAGTGTCATAACAGATAACAGCCTGATTGACTAAAAATGGCTTTCCTGTTGGCCTTGGCTGAGTGTTTTGGGTGCGGCAGCCCCCCGGCCCTCCACACGAACTTCCGAGACAATTTTGAGAGCGGTGGTTAGGAGGGAGCTCCTCAGCTAAGGGTTGGATCTCTTGGCTTTTGCCCATTGACCAACTGTAGGACACCGGGGGTGTCGTTGAACCCGTTGGAATCACGTTTCCCCATCTGTGAAATGAGGATACTGCTCTGTCCTCCCCAGTTACATAATAGGTTAGAAGGCGTTTGGGAACTCGAGAAGAGCTTTGGGATAATAGCGAGCTCACATTTATTGCTTTCTCACCAAGTGCCAGGCAGTGTGCTAATAAGCACTTTACACATATCATCTTACTTAGTTCTCATAAACCCTATGGGTTGGCATTTTATAGCTCAGGGAAACTGAGGCGTAGAGAGTAAGGTGACTTGCTCAAGGTCAGACAGCAAGTGGTAGTACTTGGATTCTAACCCAGAGGGTCTAAGCACAGGCCCCATTCTACAAATGTGTGTGGCCCTTATGAGCCACAAATTGTATGGATTATCACGGAGAAGGCTAATTCATTCCTCTGGGTGGAGGATGGTGTTGGAATTCATGGACAGCAAAGTTAGTCCTTCATAAGAAAGGTGAAAGGTGGTTGTGCAGAATGTGAGAAAGTATGCTCAGGCCCTCTGGATGCCTTGCGTCCCTTCTCCTGACACCATCTTCCAGAGGAGGCTCTGAGCACATGCTTCCGGATGGAGGCCCGGCCCATTCCAGACAGTTCGTTCGTCCCGAGGCCGTACCCAGTTATAATTCAGCAGACTCGGGGGCGCCTGGGTGGCTCAGTCGGTTAAGCGTCCGACTTCGGCTCAGGTCATGATCTTGCAATGTGTGAGTTCAAGTTTTGTGCTGACAGCTCAGGGCCTGGAGCCTGCTTTGGATTCGGTGTCTCCCTCTCTCTCTGCCCCACTCAAGCTCTGTCTCTCTCTGTCTCTGTCTCTCTCAAAAATAAACATTAATGTAGCAGACTCAGTTTGGAGGCCAGCAGGTGTCTGCTGCAAGGGAAAAGGATGGGAAGACTGCCGCCCGCCTGGGCCTCTTCATCTCCCATTCTGATCTGCAAAATCCTTGCCCGCTCAGCTGGTATCGCTGCCTCTCTAGGGTTTCAGTTTTAACTGGCTGTTTGCAGAGCCCCCTCTGGTGACAAAGGTGCACCACCACACCCTTCGCAAGGTACCACTAACATTTTTGGAGTTGTACCTATTTTGACATAAACACACACTTTTATATTGAATCCTCAGGGTAGCCTGATGGGTTCAGTATTATCACCACTTTACAGAATATGAAATGGTCACTCAGAGAGGTTAAATCCCTGCTCAGCGTCATGCGTAAAGTAAGACCAGACTTTAACCAACATTTTCTATGTCTTCTCTCAGTGACTGTCCCCACATCTAGACCCCTGGTAATGAGCACCAGATTGCTTACAACAGTTTCCAAACCCGGTTTCCTTTTCCTCCTCAGGCCACCAGTTCCCTTTTCGCAGCCTTACCACCAGGTCTCAGCCTGTGTCCCGGGAGTGGCCTCTGTGGGCAGGTGATGTATTAACTCCCGTGACTGGAAGTGCAGGCGCAGAGTCAGTACTGAGTTATTTTCTCTGCAGTGACACCTTCTCAGTCTTTGTGCTCTCTTTGCTCTGCATTCCAGGAGCAGTTTCTATTTTTTAGTAAACCAATCAAGAATAACATACATATATACATGCTAACTAATTTGGATGTAAATTAAAAAAAATAAAATTTAAAAAAAAAGAAGAAAAAAAGAATAACATACATACAGAAGAGCGCACAAATTATAAGTGCACAGATAATGAATTATGACACAGTGAAGACATTCATGTAAATTCTCTTCTGATACAAAAAAATCAGGGGCGCCTGGGTGGCTCAGTCAGTTAAGCATCCTACTTTGGCTCAGGTCATGATCTCACAGTCCTTGAGTTTGAGCCCCGTATCGGGCTCTGTGCTGACAGCTCAGAGCCTGGAACTTGCTTCCGATTCTGTGTCTCCCTCTCTCTCTGCCCCTCCCCTGCTCATGCTCTGTCTCTCTCTGTCTCAAAAATAAATAAAAACATTTAACAAATTAAAAAAAAAATCAGAATATTACCAAACCCCGTATGCCCACTCTCAGTTACCCCCACCATGGTAACTGTTATCCCAAGTTCTAATACTGTATATTAGCAAAGCCTGGTTTTGAACTTCTAAATGGGATCATGCAAAATGTTCCTCCGTGTGTGTCTGGAGTCTTTCTCTCAATTTAGACCATACATGCTGTTGCATGTGGCAGTAGTTTGCTTGTTTTCATTACTGTATACAGTTGGATATTGTATTATTTCATGATGCCAATATAGCACAATTTATTTATCCACTCTGCTGTTGATGTATATGACATCATTTCCAATATTTGGCTATTATGAACATTACCATATGTCTTTTATGCATATAAGTATACATCTCTGTAGAGTATATACCCAGAAGTGGATTGGACTACAGAAAAGGCATACATTCAGTTTTACTAGAAACCACCACACAAAAGTGGGCGTATCAGTTGCTCCTCCCTCCAGTCGCATATGTGGCCAGTGGCTCCACATCCTGACCAATGTTGAGTATTGCTAGTCTTTCTAATTTCAGCCATTCTGGTAGGTGCATAGTAGCACTTCATTGTGGGTTTAATTTGCATTTCTCTGTTGATTAATGAGATTAAGCATCAGTTATTAGCATCCATATGTTAATTGGCCATTTGAATATTCACTTTGGTGAAGTGCCTGTTCGGGTCTCTTGTCCATTCTTATTGGATTGTCTGCCTTGTTCTTAGATGTGTAGGATTTCTTTATATACTCTGCCATACTTTGTTAGTTTTATGTATTGCAAATATCTTCTCTCACTCCTGCTTGCCTCTTAGTGCTCATTGTGGTGTCTTTTTTGTGAGCAGAATTTCTTACGTTTAGTGTACTCTAGTTTATCAACTTTTCCTTTATGGTTACTTCTGTGTCTCATCAAATAAGCTACCATGCCATGGAAACTTGTGCAAATCACTTCACCTTTTCTGTACTTGGCAAAATGAAGAGTTGGCTCAGATATTCCAATGAAAATTGGCTTACAGATATTTTGAATTTTACACATCAGTAAACTTTTTTTTTTTTTTGCCTAGAGAGAGTGCAAGTGAGCTGGGGTAGAGAGAGCAAAATCCCACGAGGGGTAGAGAGAGAGGGAGAGGGAAAGAGAAGCAGGGCTCACTGGAGGCAGGGCATGAGATTACCCAAACTGGGGCTCGTGCTTACATGATGTGGGACTCGAACTCATGAACCATGAGATCATGACCTGAGCAGAAGCCAGATGCTTAATAACTGAGTCACCCAGGCGCCCAATAAACTTGTTTTTAAAAGAAGACCTGACATTGGGGTGCCTGGGTGGCTCAGTCGGTTAAGCGTCCGACTTCAGCTCAGGTCACGATCTCGTGGTCCGTGAGTTCGAGCCCCGCGTCGGGCTCTGGGCTGATGGCTCTGAGCCTGGAGCCTGCTTCCGATTCTGTGTCTCCCTCTCTCTCTGCCCCTTCCCCGTTCATGCTCTGTCTCTCTCTGTCTCAAAAATAAATAAACGTTAAAAAAAATTAAAAAAAAAAAAAAGAAGACCTGACAAAAGTTTGTCGACTCTTCATTTTGGAAAATCATAGTGTTTGGGGTAAAAAAAAAAAAAAAAAAAAAAAGAAAAGAAAAAAACCCTTCCATTTAGTCTCACTATTGCTTTGTAAAAGAAAGGGCATTTGAACATCAACATCACTGGATTGTACTTGCTTTACTGCAGAGCAGTAAAAGTATTGACCCTGACTGGCATGTGACCTATGACCTGTGATCTTGATGACCCCTCAGGTGTCTGCTTCTAGTTCCAACACTGCAGTTTCATGAATTTCATCCTGGCCTTCCCTTTACTCTCCATTCTTAGCTCTTTGGTTCTTGGACCAAAGCTCAACTTTTGGTACTTCTTAATTCCCCCAGAAATGTATGTTTTGAGCTTTGTGTTTCTATCTATGGGGTCAAAGACCATCTCAGTTTGGCTAAGTAAAGACTAATTACAGTTATTGGTATTTACATTTATCCTTGAATCAATGCCCAGCATGGAACACAATGTGGGGCTTGAACTCATGACCCTGAGGTCAAGACCTGAGCTGAGGGGCACCTGGGTGGCTCAGTCGGTTAAGCATCAGACTCTTGATTTTAGCTCACGTCATGAACTCACGGTTTCTGAGATCCGGCTCCCCGCTGATCAACACAGATCCTGCTTGGGAATCTCTCTCTCCCTCTCTCTCTGCCCCTCCCCTGCTCTCTCTCTTTCTCTCTTTCTCAAAATAAAATAAACATTAAAAAGAAAGACCTGACACCCTATTGAACTTGTGCCCGTTTTAGTCCTCCCTCTTTCCTCCACAACACACACATTCGTTCATTCAACAGTAATTTGTTGAGTGCCTACATTATTTTCCAGGCGCTCTTCCAGGTCCTAGGAGAAGAAGTGACAAAGACAAAACTTTTGTCTTCATGGAATTTATATGGTGGATCTATGTTTCTCACAAGCTACAGATCAGCTGCAATCAGCGGTGAGAACCATTTTGCAAAAGGATATTTAAGAACAAAGGATGTCTTTAGTCTGTTCAGGCTCCTATACCAAAATAGCATAGGGTTGATAGTTTATAAGCAACAGAAATTTATTTCTCACAGTTCTGGAGGCTGGAAGTCCAAGGTCAGAGTGCCAGCATGGTTGGGTGAGGGTCCATTTCTTGGTTCATAGCCAGCTCCTTCTTGCTGTGTCTTCACATGATGGAAGGGCTAGGGATCACTCTTGAATCTTTTTGTAAGACACCAATTCTAGGGGTGCCTGGGTCTCCTGCCCTGTGCTAGGCATGGGGCCTCCTTGGGATTCTCTCTGTCTCTTTCTCTGCCTCTCTCTCACTTGTGTGTACACACACTCTCTCTCAAAATAAATAAAAAAAAAAATGAGACACCAAATTCCATTTAAGAGGGTTTCACTATCATGACTTAAATATTTCCCAAAGTCCAACCTTTGGGGTGTTATTTCCCCTAACACCATTGCCTTTGGGAGATAGGATTTCAACAGATGGAGTTTGCAGGGATCCAAACATTTAGACCAAAACCAGGGGAAAAATTCACACTGTACCAGGCAAAAGAAGCTGTATACAAAAATTTTGTCAACTTCTGCTTCATTCGGAAGATTGACTTATTGAAGTGTCTTTTTCAGTGGGAGCTAAAAAATGTTTGCAAAATGAATGCATAAAGCCTAATCAGCAAAAAAACTCACCTGGGAGGCACCAGCCTGGCTCAGTTGGTAGAGTGTGCAACCCCTAATCTCAGGGTCCTGAGTAGTGAGTTTAAGCCCCACGTTGGGTGTGAGACTACTTAAAAACAACAAAATAAACTCACCGGGATCCAGTCATAGTTTCACAAAATCAGGTTTGTTGATTTGAAGTGGGGGAGGGAATTCCGGAGGAATCTTGAAATGCTGCACCCCAAGACAAGGGAGGAAAGTATCTTTTTAAGGTTTGGGTTCCAGCTAAAAGATTTTGGAGAGGGTCGCAGGGGAGTGGAAATCAATGCAGGATTGGTTGCTGGTTCTGACATTGGATTAGAAGAGAATAACGAGAGGGGACTGAGTGCTGCCACGAGGGAAGGTGGTTTTAGCAACTGGGTATCCCCAGTACTAAACGAAAATAACTAACTGGGTTTAGAGCATCACCGGCTGCTTTTTTTCTCGTTTGGGGACAAAAGATTTCACTCATTCTGGTTTGGCCAGGTTTTGACTCTTTCAAAGAAATTTGTTTCCGCGCGTTACTTTCGAAATTAGATATTACAAAAAAATTATATAAATATACGTTTGTTTTTTAACCTGCAAAAGAATTCTAGTTTTATAAGGCCCACTCCGGTGGCCGAGAACCGTGGCCCTGGAGTAGAAGCCCCAGGGACTCCCTAGCTACCAACCTTCTCTGAGCAGCTCAGGGATTCTGAGCCTGGAGGCACTGTAAAACCGGATGTTGACTGTCTTGCCATAGTAACAGACGCAACTCCGGAAGTTACGTCAGAGAAAGAGGAAGTGAAGCGGTCTACGGGTCCACGTGGGTCCTGCGCGTGTTTCCAGGGTCCCGGTAGCCGGTGCTTTAATCCCGGTCCGGGTTTAGAAGACATGGGTCGTTCTGGGAAGTTGCCTTCCGGTGTCTCGGCCAAGTTGAAACGCTGGAAGAAAGGCCATAGTAGCGACAGCAACCCTGCCATCTGCCGCCACCGCCAGGCCGCCCGTAGCCGCTTCTTCAGCCGGCCCTCAGGTAGCGGGGTCGGGACCCCGGCGCGCTGGCGGCGGGATTTTAGCGGGCCTGGGTCCGATGGTCTGGGCCTCTCAGGAGGCTCCGGGGTCCAGGCATTGAACCTTTCTTCTCCTAGAACGTCGGATGTGTAGCCTGAAGTAAAGGCCCACTCTCCCCATTAGACAGATGCGGAAACTGAGTCTTTAATAGGGAAATGACTAGCCCAGGGTTCCACGGGCGTCAAGAGTTGGGACTCGGCTATAATTAACTTTGAGTGTCTCTTTACAAAGTGCTTTCACAAAGTGCATTTACTTCCCAAGCCCCTGCGTGTTGTCCCCCACCCCGGTCGACTCCCATCGGCATATTATAACGTCGGGACGCGGGAGCAGAAACTTACCTGAAGGGTTCCGTATCTGGGTTTGCTAAGTTACGGGCTTATGGTGGGCTGATGAGGCAGGCCATGTTCAGAATGAGTCTCTCGAGTTGGGGGACTGGACTCTGCTAGTTTTTGTCGTATGGGTGGATCCTAGCCAAAAAAAAGGAGGTTCGGCTAGAAGTGGGGGCCTCACCCGTGCCTCCGGTTTTCAGGAAAAAGCGACCTGACAGTTGATGCGGTGAAGTTGCATAATGAGCTGCAGTCAGGGTCCCTGCGTCTGGGCAAAAGCGAAGCCCCTGAGACGGCCATGGAAGAAGAGGTGGCCCCCGCTCTCACGGAGAAGTCCTCGGCCACCTTCCTGAGCGGCCTCTCCGACTGCACAAATGTCACCTTCAGCAAAGTGCAACGCTTCTGGGAGTCCAACTCGGCTGCCCACAAGGAGGTAGGGGGGAGGGTTCAGGAGAACTCGGGATGGTGAGGAGGAGTCAGACTCAGTCTCTTTATTTTCTTCCAGTGCTGGCTGGCTGCTGCCGGTGACAGCTGGTATTTTGGGATGATGCGTCATCTCTCCTGCCCTGTGTGTTCCCTACTTACTAGCTCTCCTAGGGCAGGTTCCACTTTCTGCTTTTGTCCAACAACATCTCCCCTACTTAAGTGTAAAGTCCTTCAGGATAGAAATATATTCCAAATACTTATCTTGTCAACTATACCTAACACAGGACTTTTTACATGGAATAGTTTCAAGAAACATTTGTTGAGTAAATTAATGCTGAATAACAATGGATAGGAAATGTTTTATCTAACAAGAGCTACATTTTATTTGTCGTTTTTAGTTAATACTTTTAAATTATACATATTTATATTCACTTTAAATTGAAAGATGTCAAAATTATAAATGGTACCAAAGTGAAGTGAGTAGAATAAAATGTGAAAGTTGTTTTCCCCACTTAATTCCTTCGTGGTAGTTACTGTTGATTGTCATCATGTATCTACCTGGCCCAGCACTGTCCAACAACACTTAATTGTAAATTTTTTAGTAGCCATGTTGAAAGTAAAAAGAAGCAAATGAAATTAACCTTAATAATACAGTTAATATATGTAAAGTATTATCATTTCACCATATAATCAATATAAAATGAAATGATTTGGGGTCCTGGGTAGCTCAATCGGTTAAGCTCCTGACTCTTGATTTTGGCTCGGGTCATGCTCCTGTGGTTTGAACTGCGCATCGAACTTGGGGTTCTCTCTCTCTCCCCCGCCCTCACCCCTCCCCCCGACGCCTCTTCACTGCTCACACACACACACCTCTCTCTTAAAAATAAATAAACATTAAACAAAATAGAATAAAATGAGATGATTTGCATTATTTTTATCATATTAAGTCTTCAAAATCTAGAGTATATATTACCCTTACATCTCCATTTGGATGCTAAACCTTCTTTGGAAGTACTTGATTTGGGCCTAACATTTACAATCACAAAAGTAGGTTCATATTTCCAAGTTCTAAATGTATACTTTCATAAAACTTATAGACGCAAAAGTAGATCCATGTATCTAAGTTGTTTTAAATCTGTGTTTTCCGATAACTAAAATATTTATTTTGAAATTTAATTTATTAAAACATTAAGATTAAAGATTCAGGGGCGCCTGGGTGGCGCAGTCGGTTAAGCGTCCGACTTCAGCCAGGTCACGATCTCGCGGTCCGGGAGTTCGAGCCCCGCGTCGGGCTCTGGGCTGATGGCTCAGAGCCTGGAGCCTGTTTCCGATTCTGTGTCTCCCTCTCTCTCTGCCCCTCGCCCGTTCATGCTCTGTCACTCTCTGTCCCAAAAATAAATAAAAACGTTGAAAAAAAAATTTTTTTTAAAAATAAAAAAAAAAAAGATTAAAGATTCAGTTCTTTAGTCACACTAGCCATGTTTCAAGTGCTCAGTAGCCTCTTGTGAACATTACTGTCCTAGACTTTTTTGTATATTTTTTACCCACATTTTGTTAGGTTTACAGATCATATTTTATTGTTATTTTTTTGAAGGCTTTATTTATTTTTGAGAGAGAGAGAGAGTGAGTAAGCACACAAGTGGGGGAGGTGGAGAGGGAGAGGGGGATAGAGGATCAGAAGCAGGCTCCGCACTGACAGCAGAGAGCCTGATGCGGGGCTCGAACTCACGAACCGCAAGATCATGACCTGAGCTGAAGTCGGATGCTCAACCAGCTGAGCCACCCAGGCGCCCCGCCCCCTGATTATACTTTATATGCCGTGTTCTGCAGTTTTTTCCCCACTGAACAGTATTTCTAAATTAATGTAGTGTTTTCCTCTTTTCAGTAGTTGTGTAGTATTTGAGTCTATCATTATTTACCATGTAGTGATAGTACTTTATTAATCCTCTGTTGATGGCCACTGTATCGTTCTAGTTGGTTGCTGCAGTGAACACGCTTGTACATAAACATTTGCAATTTTCTGCAGGTGTTCCTGTAAGAGACCCGAGTCCTAGAGGTGGAATTTTGGCAAACATGTCTGAGTCTGCCTGTTTGCTAGGCCTCATGGTGTGTACCCCTGGCTCTGATTGCAGCTCCTCTTGTCTTGTCTACCTGTAGGCTTTGTCAGGAGAACAGTTTGTGAGGGAGCAAGGAAAAGAGGCCAGTCCCAGGACAGGCTTAGATCTAAATAGATGTCATAAGTGCCTTCTCCCTCCCGTGCAGATCTGTGCTGTTCTGGCCGCTGTCACTGAGGTGATTCGCTCCCAGGGAGGGAAGGAGACAGAGACTGAGTACTTTGCTGCACTGGTGAGTGGGTGTGACTTGGGAATGGGTGTTCACAACAACCGGTGACTCGAGCCGTAGGGAGAAGAAGGGTGCTCCTGGTGTGTGGAGATGGAGCAGGACATCCTTGAATAGGGGAAAGTGCTTCAGGAGCATCTGGCTGGCTCAGCCAGAAGAGCATGCGACTCTTGATCTCGGGTCGTGAGTTTCAGCCCTATGTTGGACCGAGAGATTAACCAAACAAACAAAAAACAAATAACAAAAAAAACACACATCAAAAGTGCTGTCATTCCCAGGCGGTTTGATAAGGCTGATGCTATTTGCTACACTGTCATTCTAGAACAAGAATCCACTACTCTGGTGGTGGTTGTTGGTGAAGTGTGGCCAGGGGTGGGGCAGGGTTAGGGGGCCAAGACCTTTTTGTGGGGCCAGGCTATCAAAATTATTTCTATACTAATATTAGAACATGATTTGCCTTTTCATCTCATTCTTTCATGAGTGTAATGTGGAGTTTTCTGGAAGTTACAGCCTGCCTGATGATATTATTCTGACAGCTAATTGTGCTTGCGTATGCTTGTATTTTAAAATGTTCTGACTTTTAATTTTTAATATGGTAAGTATCAGTAATATAACCTATGTAAACAAAACCTCTTTGGGGAATTCTCCAAAAATGTTAAGGGTGTAAAAGTTTGAGAACCACTGCTGGAATAGGAGTTGGCAGACTACAGCCCATGGGAATAACCTGAACCATGGCCTGTTTCTGTACAGCCTTAGAGCTAAGAATGGTTTTTACATTTTTAAAGGATTGCTCAAATACAGAAGAATATACAACAGAGACCATATATGGCCTGCAAAGCCTAAAGTATTTATTACCTGGCCCTTTACAGAAAAAGCCTTCCAGCCCCTGCTCTAGAGTAATGAAATAAATTAGATAGCAATGTATGGTTTCTATCACGTGCCAGGCATGTTGTGATTTACTTATATTAATTCGGTGAAACCTCACAACTTACTATCTCTATTTTACAAATAAGGGTCCTGAATCACAGAAAGGTTCAATTGCTAGCCTAAATCACACACTGGCAAAGCTGGGATTTGAACCTCTGACACCAGTGTTCTTGGTCAGAACCATTCTGCTGGGCATACGGTGTCCTCAGCACCCCATTTGCCCCAGCTTACACATTTCCCATTCATCCCCTGTGGTCTGGCCCTCAGATGACAACAATGGAGGCAGTGGAGTCCCCTGAGTCTCTGGCTGCTGTTGCTTACCTGCTGAACCTTGTCCTGAAGCGGTGAGTTCTGGCTCTGGTTTGAATCCCAAGTCACTTACGGAGAAAGGAGTGCAGGCAGGAGGAACAGGATGAGGGAATTGTTAAAAAGAACAAGAGGGGTGCCTGGGGGGCTCAGCGTCTGACTCTTGATTTTGGTTCAGGTTGTGACCTCACGGTTCATGGGATCGAGCCTCACATCGGGCTCTGTGCTAGGCCATGGAGCCTGCTTAAGATTCTCTCTCTCTCTCTCTCTCTCTCTCTCTCTCTCTCTCTCTCTGTTCCTCTCCTGCTTGTGCCCATGGGCATGCGCATGTGCGCACGCGCTCTCTCTCTCTCTCTCTCTCTCTCTCTCAGCAAAAAAAAAAAGACTAGGACCTTAAGTATCAGGTGGCATTCTGATGAGGCTCCCAGGGTGGCTCGGGATGTTGTACACAGAGTGTGAGCGCTGGTGCCTGGGAAGGGGGTGGCCCTGCTCAGTGAGTGGGGCCAGAGGCACGGGCTGGGATGTTGGCACCAGGATACCTGGAGGCTTGCAGTTAGGGGAGGAGGTGAGGAGAGGATTGAGGTGAGCTAGTAAGGGCCCACCTTGTGGGTAGAGAGAATGGGTAGTGAAGAAGGTGCGGAGGCGCGGAGTTCAGGTGCCATGGAAAGCACACTGAACTGCTCACTTGCTGAATTATTGGGCCGGCACTGCCTCCTGTCTAGCTTCCTCCTTCAGACCCGGGCTGGGCCTGCACCAGCTGCTTTAGGAGGCCCCTTGGGGTTCCGACCGTTTCTCTTCTCTCCCCACAGTGTGCCCAGCCCCGTGCTCATTAAGAAGTTTTCTGATACCTCCAAAGCCTTCATGAACATCATGTCAGCTCAGGCCAGCACTGGCTCCACCTCTGCCCTCCGATGGGTTAGTGTCTGGGTCTGTTTCCCCTCTGCCATCTTCCAGAGCCCCACGGGTTTGGCTGAAACTTGGATACTCCCTGGGTGGGGCGGCAGGGGGAGGATATAGGCACTATGTGGACCTCAGATGGATCCCCATGCAGTTTTCTGGAATTGATGAAAACCTGGGCTCTTTCCCCACCTGGCTGAAGCGGGTGAAGCTGACAGACTCTGACTCTCCTTTCAAGGTCCTCTCCTGCCTGGCCACCCTTCTGAGGAAGCAGGACCTGGAGGCCTGGAGCTACCCTGTGACCCTGCAGGTGTACCATGGGCTGCTGAGCTTCACAGTGCACTCTAAGCCCAAGGTGAGGCTGCTGGGCCCCCTGAACATGGGGGGGGGCGGCGGTGGCCACTCTGGTAACTGCGCTGGGGCTGGTCTGTCTGAATGGAATTGGGGAGGTTGCCCTGAGGACCGGTTTCTCGCCTGGATGTTCTACTTTTTGCCTCTGACGCCTTATTTGCTTAGCTCTAGAACGTGAGGGGCAGTTCCTTGTCCTACAGGAGGGATGCTCAGTGTCCGGCCCTCCTGAGTCTCTGCTGCCTCGTTGGTCAGTGACCAGTTTAGCGGCAGTGGCAGGAAGGGGCAGAGTGGGGCTTTGGAGTCCCACAACCTCAGTTGGACACTGGATTTACTACTTGTGCTATGGTCTTGGGCAAGTTACTTAACCTGTCCCAGCCTCGGTTTCCTAGCTGTAGAGTAGGGATAGTAATACCATCCTTGCCGCAAGGGCGTGTGGAGACTCCAGTGTCCCTCTCAGGCTGGCGCGGTTCCTGGCTTATAGCAGGCATTCAGTAAATGGTGGTCAGCCACTCCGTTCCCTCCTGAAATTTAGGGCAGGGAGTACATAATAGTAGCAACAGTCCGTGATCACTCAGTGCTCAGCACACCATCCCAGGTAGGCTAACGCCTCTTTCCCTGTGTGTACGTGGTGCTCTTTCCCTCATTTTCCTCAGGTCTCTGCTGAAATGTCACTTCACTGCAGTGACACTTTCCTGACCACTCTATAAAAAGTAACAACCCTTGCTGTGTGGTCTGCAAAGTACTTTTACTTTCTGGTGTATGTTTGTTTTCTGTCTCCCAAGTACAGTGCGAGTCGTTTGTTCCGGTCACAGCCAGACTGCCAGCTCCGAGCACAGTGCCTGGCTTGATGCACACTTGGTATTGCCGGGTGACTGGCTGAGTAAGCGAATCCCTGTAGCAAAGATGAGAACACTGAAGCTCAGAGATGAAGCGTTTGGCTTGCTCAAGGCCGTTTGCTGAGTTAGTGGGAGAGCGGGGATTGGAGCCGAGGTTTGTCTCATTCCCCAGCTCAGGAGTCTGCGCACAGGAAGGCCTGGGCACAGCATCGGCCATGTAGGAGGCATGCCATCAATGCTTGTCGGTTGGTTGTGACAAGCACCGAAGCTGCTGGTTGAGTGCTGACCCGGCCCCAGCCCCAGCCCCTTTTCCTTGCCCCTTAGATCCGGAAAGCTGCCCAGCATGGAGTGTGCTCGATCCTCAAGGGTAGCGAGTTCATGTTTGGTGAAAAAGCCCCTGCCCATCATCCTGCTGCCATTTCCACCGCCAAGTTCTTCGTCCAGGAGATTGAGAAGTCTGGAGGTGGGAACCAGGTTGACAGCAGGGTGGATGGGGGTGGAGGACGGGGCTTGCCGCGGAGAGTGGGCTGGAGGCTCAGCCCCCTCTTGTGTGCCAGGCTCCAAGGAGGCCACCACCACGCTGCACCTGCTGACGCTGCTGAGGGACCTGCTCCCCTGCTTCCCAGAAGGCCTGGTGAAGAGCTGCAGCGAGACTCTCCTCAGGGTCATGACCTTGAGCCATGTGGTGAGCTCAGCCCAGGAGCCAGAGGAGCATGCCGGGGTGGGGGGCTTAGCTTCAGACCTGGGCCCCTGGTGCTGATGCTTGGGAACTTGCTGCTCAGGCCAGAAGCAGGGCCTAGGGTCTCCCCATCCCAACCCTGCTCTTACCTACAACCAAGGACCCCAGCCATCGCTGGTGTCGGATAGACCAGGCTCTCTTCACGGTCCTGGTCCCGTTGGGAGCTGGCCTCAGGGAGCAGGTCAGGGGAAGGGAG
Source organism: Lynx rufus (assembly GCF_022079265.1). Lineage (NCBI taxonomy): Eukaryota > Metazoa > Chordata > Mammalia > Carnivora > Felidae > Lynx > Lynx rufus. The sequence continues at coordinate 37,796,229 of NW_025814825.1, read as the reverse complement.
AGCTGTGGTAAGGCTGGTACGGCGCCAGCCCTCTCCCGGCTTGAGCTCTGTTTCAGTCACAATCGCGGTTCTTTTTTCTTTCTTTTGCTTATTTACTAACAGATCCGTATAGTGGCTTTAAAGATGCAGAAAACGATTCTCTGCATTTCTGTCATGCTGGCAGAATTCTGTTAATCTTTACGTATCCTCTTGTAGCATTTGTTCGCACGTGTGTTTTAAAGTTTGCGTCACATAAATCACACGATCATTGTTTAAAAGGAAAAACTCATTCAGAACAACTTGCTGTGTATCCTTTCAGACTTTTTTTTTGGATAAACCAACACAGATAAAAACATGAAAATACAGGCATAAATTATAGTGTGTACACCACTTATAGTCTGCTTTTGTAGCCTATTATGTTAAAAATATTTTATGTTTCTCTGTTAACTTTGTTTAAATTATTTCAAAATTTTCAGTGGTTGCCATGCCTTCCTGAAGTGACAGTCCTCTGAGTGTGCAGGTGTGGGGGGCATGCTCGAGGTCAGGGCCCTGGGTCTCCCTCCAGCCCAGCTTCTAGAGTAGGAGGTTGAGGAGCCCAGGGCAGCCATGGGCTTTGCGGTTCCCCACTAAGCCTACGTGTCCTCTCCAGCTGGTGACAGCCTGTGCCATGCAGGCCTTTCATAGCCTCTTCCACGCCAAGCCCGGCCTGGGCACCCTGTCAGCAGAGCTCAACGCCCAGATCATCACGGTGAGGCCTGATGGTGGAGGGGCATTGCAATGCTGGGGCGTGGGGAATGGGGGAGACGTTACTTGTCTACAGAGTGAGGTTGAGTGGGCTGGATGGGCTGCCGCAGAGGAGGAGGCCAGTAGATGAGCAGACAGGAGGCAGGCATCCAGGAGACTGGCCACCAAAGCCACATCAGTGTCCACAGGAGCTGTGGGCCCTGACTCTTCACTTACTTAGTAAACTATTTCAGTATTGTGTCGTGGTATAACCCACACCTTGAACAGAAGCTCTCAAACTTAGGGATCCCTGTATGGATTTGAGGAAGGAGGGCATAAACACCCCCCAAATTATTTGCAAAATGTGCATTATTTGCCCATGCACTTTTCCAGAGAAGGGCTCTGGGGCTTTTGTGAGATCCATAAGGTTGTGTGACCCAAGTTTTACTCAACTGCTTCTAGAGACTTTGATCTCATAGGAGCAGAACTGGAAGGGCTTGATGGAGTCCAGAAAGGCAGGACCTGGGAAAGCTAAGGGGGCTGTGAGTTCTAGGGCCACGTGTGCAGGCCTGTCACTGGGACGTGCTAGTGTGTGGGGATGGGAAGGGGTCATTGTCATTAGGCTGCTGTTAACACACTTGCTCAGTCATCTGCTTATTCCCCGTCCCATCTCTAGGCCTTATATGACTATGTTCCCAGCGAGAATGACTTACAACCCTTGCTGGCCTGGCTTACGGTCATGGAAAAAGCCCACATCAACCTGGTCAGGTAGGGGTGTCCTAGGACCTCCAGCTAGGCTACCTGCTCTGCAGTACAGATGGGAGGGATGTGAGCCAGGAGCTGGAGAGGGATGGCGGCATCTCCTTGTTGAGTATGCTACAGACCAGCTCTTGTGGTTGCGAGGCACAGGGCAGGATGGTGTGGCCTGTGTCAGCTAGAGCCAGTGCTTTCCTCCCCGAGCAGTTACGAGCGAGCTCTGAGGGGCAACAAGATGGCTGAGAGCACCACACTAGAGTGCCGGGAGTGCCTGAGTTCCATCCTGGTTCTTGTCAGCCCCTGAGTCCTGTGTAGCTGGTTTCCTTCTCACACGATCTTGTCCACTTTCTGTGGCTTCACCCCTGTCCCCACCTGGGTTAATGGTCCCCTCCTCTGGGGTTCATGGTCCTGCAGACCCAGTTTCTGCTGTGTGTCTGTTATGATATATTTGAGCTTGGCCACTTCATAGTAGCTACTCGACACTCCACTGTTCCAGAATAAGGAGAGAAAATAAGTGTATCAGTTGGTGACTTGCGTTTTACCTGGAACAAGGGTCCCTGAGTCCTGGTGGAGTGTCTTCACCATGCTATGTCTGTCCCCTGTCCACTGAGGGGTTCCCATCTCCCGCTCGCTCTCAGGCACCATGCTGAGTGCTTGGCATCCTTGCTTCCTGTCACCCATCACAGCCACCCTGGGAGGAAGGGCTTAGCCTGTCTCATGAGGCTGACGCAGAAGCACTGTGAGGTAGCTAGTCACGCTGCTCCTGAGGAGCAAAGGCAGGTCTCCAGCCCACGTCCTTTTCCCACACCATCCATCTTTTACCTGGAAATTCTGGAAAGTAGCAAAATAGCTTTACAGTCCACTTCTCCATATTAATCTTACCAGGAGGCCTCCCACAGTTGTGCCACGATATACTTCCCAGGCTATTTGTTATAATGCTATAGGTAATGACAACCCTAGAAACCAAGAAATAACCAAAATGTGCCCCCCGAGGGGACTGTTCACTATACAGTGAAATACTATGCAGCCGTTAGAAATTACCAAAGTAGATATGCGCATGCTGACATAGAAAGACCCCTAAGACACATCAAGAACAGGGTGGATGGTAGGACTCTGCACACTCTGGAGCAAGACTTAGCAGGATGTGAATCCTGACGCCCCTCTCTCACTAGCGGAGTGGCCTTGGGCAAGTTACTTGATTTTTCTGTGCCTTAGTTTCCTTACTTATAAAACGGGAATGGTAATGGGAATTAATCTCAGTGGTTGCAAAGATTAAGTGAACGAATGTGTGTTATATCTGCGCTTGGCATATGAAAAGTGGTAGGTAGATGTTAGCACATGTCATTACTTTATATGTTTGTATACGTATAACAACTTCTGGAAGAGTATTTGAGAAACCTAACCTTGATATTCCTCTGGGAAGTGCATCTGAAGGTCAGTCCAAAAGAAAGTTGTGATAATGGAAGCATGCTTTTTATTTTATACTCCGAAGACCTATTTGAGTTTTTCACCACATGCGGCTATTACTTGAATGACAGCACTTTTTAAAATTGCCCACTAAAAGGACCCTGTAGAACCCTGCAGATCAGTGACTGTCACTGGACCTGGGCTTCTGGGCCTTGAGGCCCAGGGCCAGGCTCCACAGAAGCCTTTTGTGTTGACAGACTGCAGCGGGACCTGGGGCTGGGCCACCTCCCTCGCTTTTTTGGAACTGCGACCACCTGCCTCCTCTCCCCACACTCACAGGTGGTGACGGCTGCCTCTCAGAGCCTTCAGGTACTCCCAGCCCCAGCTTTAGTGGGGGAAGCAGGGAGTGCAGAAGATTCTGCTGGCTGCCCTGTCTCTCCCAGAGCTCACCCTAGACCTCCAGCTGCGTCCTGGAGGGGAGGTTCTCGGCAGGGGGTGGGGGGGGGGTGGGCAGGATATCGGCCTAGAAGTGTCCAAAAGCAGTCACCTGGGAGGGCTCAGGGGCACTGGAGGCTGCTTTGGGTCAAACAGCTGTGGCCTCTTTTTGCAGGAGATCCTGAAGGAATGTGTCGCTCCCCACATGGCCAGCATTGGCTCTGTGACTTCTTCGGCCTCAGGACCTGCCCAGTATGTCGCCAAGATGTTCAGGTGAGAACGTAGCATCCGCATTAGGAGGGAATAAGGTGTTCCTTGTAGAAAGTTCTGTGTAATGACAGGTGTTCCACTTGTCACTTGCTGTGGGCATGTGTGCAGGGCCAGAGCGGCTGCTGTGGATTCGAGCCCTGGCCACGTTCTAGGGACCGTGATGTGGTGCTCATGAGCGTGGACTCTGGGCCAGTCATCCAGGGCAATGTGTAGACACCTCAGGATCCTCCGAGTCTAGATACCTCAGGATCCTCATCAAAGCTTACGAATGGAGGTGATGATTAAATGAGGGAGTGTGTGGAAAGTTCTCGGAACTGTATCTGGCACATAGTTAAGCGCTCAGTTAATGAAAACTACCGGTAGCCCCTGTGGTACTGGGAGATCTGTACTGACCCTCAGTTTATAGGTGGGCCAGCTGAGGTCACCCAACTAGGCAGTGGCAGCCTGACACAGAGCCCACTCTTATTCACACGCCCTGCTGCCCTCCACACCTGCGAGAGGAGCCATTCAGAGACATGGCCACTGACTGTCCTCACCCTCCCTGTGGGCAGTGAGGAGCCTCGGAGCACCACGTGGTCCTGGGAAAGCGGCTAGAGTCCTGGGTGTCTCCTCTGAGTCTGTCTGCTCAGCTCTAGGGTGTGATGCTTTGGGTCGTGCTACCTGTGAGGAAATAGGCCTGTTGCCTGTGGATGCATCTGTGATGAGGTTCCAGGAAAACCCAGAAATAGAACCACCCCAACCTCTAGCTCACCCATCCCCCCCCCCCCCCCAAAAAAAAAGGCCATTCTTTCCTAAAATCTCCAGGACCCTAGACTGGGAGATAGAGCCAGCCTGGTGCAGCTCTCCCCAGTGTGCCCAGACCATCTGTTCCTCCCCTGGCATCCCACCTTGGGTCAGACTGGGAAAGCATGAGACAGTGACGGAGCATGGGCTTTGAAGGCCCAGTATGGCCACTGGCAGAGTAACCCTGGAAGCTTATTTCATCTCTCTGAGCCTCAGTTTCCCCACATGAAGATGGAAGAACTAATGTACCTCACAGAGTTTCTTTTTTTTTTTTTTATTTTTTATTTTTTTTTGTTTATTTCTGAGAGAGCATGAGTGGAGGAGGGGCAGAGAGAGACGGGGACACAGAATCCGAAGCAGGCTCCAAGCTCTGAGTTGTCAGCACAGAGCCCGATGCGGGGCTCGAACTCACAGACTGCGAGATCATGACCTGAGCCGAAGCCAGATGCTCAACCAACTGAGCCACCCAGGCGCCCCTCACAGAGTTTCTTTAAGCAGTAGGATTACATGGGGGCGCCTGGGTGGCGCAGTCGGTTAAGCGTCCGACTTCAGCCAGGTCACGATCTCGCGGTCCGTGAGTTCGAGCCCCGCGTCGGGCTCTGGGCTGATGGCTCAGAGCCTGGAGCCTGTTTCCGATTCTGTGTCTCCCTCTCTCTCTGCCCCTCGCCCGTTCATGCTCTGTCTCTCTCTGTCCCAAAAATAAATAAACGTTGAAAAAAAAAAATTTTTAAAAATAAAAAAAAAAGCAGTAGGATTACATGAATGAAACTCAGCACGGGGACTGCTTCATAGATGCTAGTTTTCCCCCTTGGCCTTTCCTGGAGCTCCACCGTTACTAGCCAGCCGGTGGTCTGTAGCCCCTGGTGTCAGCCATTGACTTCTTGGTTGGGGCCCAAGTGAGCACAGACTTGGCCCTGACTGCCTGCTCCCTTGGCAGGGCAGTGGAGGAAGGCCTGACGTACAAATTCCACGCGGCATGGAGCTCTGTCTTGCAGCTGCTGTGTGTCTTCTTCCAGGCGTGTGGGAGGCAGGCTCATCCTGTGATGAAGAAGGTGAGCTGGGGAGCCGCTGGGGCCAGGACACGAGGTGGTGACTGGGCTGTCGGACTGCGGGCTCCCAGAGAGGTCCTGTGTCTAGCACCTCTGCACTTTACCCCACTTTACACTCCTGATGGCGCCCACAGCAGGTGCCTAGTACTGTGTCTTCAGGAAGGTGACCGAGTCAACATGGGGGAAACAGAGGGGTAGGACCTCCCCCAGCCTCCTGTCAGGAGCTGCTCACTAGTGCTGGTTTGAGTGGATGGCTTTGAGGAGGGAACCAGTATGACTCTCTCACCCCTACCCACTATCTTTTTGTTTTTAATTCTCTAAATTTTCTATTACAAGGATTATAGTGTTTTAAGCAGCCTTAGGTCCCAGAGAGGTTATTACAGCTCAGAGTAAACCACTTAAGGATAAGGGATTCCCCCAGGGATCCTCTCCAGCTCCAGGAGAGGGTAGGGGCCTCAGGTCAGGCCCCAGGCTCCTTAACAGCAGCTCCTGGCCTCACAGGGCCTGCACCGACTCCCACCATTGCTGGTTGGAAGAAAGGAGCCACCCTGGGATGGCAGGGGCTTCCTCAAGAAGCCTGGCTCCTGATAGATCAGGTTGGCAAACATGACTTCCTACAAGTGAGGCCCTGGGAGGCTCTGGGGGGGCCAGAGGGCACAGCTCTGTCTTGAAGGGCAACCACCCCTCAGCGTCTGCTAATTTGCTAATTGTCACATGTAGGTCTGCCTTTTTGCCTTTGCCAGAGTTTCCATTTTTCTTTCTTTTTTATTCTTTTAAAAAAATTTTTTAATGTTTATTTTATTTATTTTTAATTTCTTTTAATGTTTATTTGAGACAGAGAGAGAGACAGAGTACGAGCAGGGTAGAGGCAGAGAGAGAGGGAGACACAGAGTCTGAAGCAGGTTCCAGTCTCCGAGCTGTCTGCACAGAGCCTGACGCAGGGCTTGAACTCATGAACCATGAGATCGTGACCTGAGCTAAAGTCGGACGCTTAACCAACTGAGCCACCCAGGCACCCCTATTTTATTTTATTTTTTGAGAGAAAGAGAGAGAGAGAGAGACAGAGCATGAGTGGGGTAGAGCAGAGAGAGAAGGAGACACAGAATCTGAAGTAGGCTCCAGGCTCTGAGCTGACAGCAGAGCCTCACGTGGAGCTCGAACCCACGGACCATGACATCATGACCTGAGCTGAAGTCAGACACTTAACCAACTGAGCCACCTAGGCACCCCCCACCCCCACTTAAAAAAATTTTTTTTTAATGTTTACCATTTTTCAAGATAAACTGAAAATCTACATTTGTACATGAAATCTGATTTTTATATGTTACTAACAAATACAGAAATTTTTTTTTTTTTTGAAAGAGCATGTGCAAGCAGGGGAATGGCAGAGAGAGAGAGAGAGAGAGAGAGAGAGAGAGAGAGAGAGAGAGAATCCCAAGCAGGCCCCAGACTGTCAGTGTAGAGCCTGATGCAGAGCTCAGACTCATGAACTGTGAGATCCTGACCTGAGCTGAAACCAAGAGTCAGACACTTAACCAACTGAGCCACCCAGGCACCCCAGAATTTTTCTTTTTTTTTTTTTTAATTTTAGAGAGAGAGCCAGTGAGGGAGAGGAGCAGGGGGCGAGAGACAGAGAGTCTTAAGCACCTCTGTGCTCAGTTCAGAGCACAACATGGGGCTCGATACCACGAACCTGGGATCATGACCTGAGCCGAAATTAAGAGCCGGATGCTTAACTAACGGAGCCACCCAGGCGCCCCAAGAATACAGAATATTTTAAAATCTTGGGGTTTGGGGAAAGGTCAGACTTCTCAACAGGTTAAATTTGGTTGTTGGTTTGTGATCTCTGACCTAGAGCTTAACCTGGGCCCATGCTCCCGACCTCATCCTCTTAGAGACTTTGGCCCAGACTGAACTATGGGTGCCTGTTCTGTGAGCATGCCTTGATGTATATTTTCTCGTCTTTTGGCTCCAGTGCCTCCAGTCCCTATGTGACCTGCGCCTCTCCCCCCACTTCCCTCACACGGCAGCTCTGGATCAGGCAGTGGGGGCTGCAGTGGCCAGCATGGGACCCGAGGTGGTTTTAGAGGCTGTGCCTTTGGAAATTGATGGCTCTGAGTAAGTGTGATCCTGTCTGGCTTTCTACGGGGCCCTGGGGTATTCAGCCAGCTCATTCTTCTCCAGCAGGGTGTTCACTCTCGGGGGTGAAGTCTGTGTGTATCACTTGGGGGTCAGCCAGAGAGGCCACGGCAGGGCTTGGGCTGCTCCTTGGCTCAGCAGGTGACGTGCTGCTGGGCATGCTGCCTTCTAGGATGTCACCTCCTCCTCACTGGCCCTTTTCTATGTCCTCCCAGAGAGAATCTAGATTTCCCGAGGAGCTGGCTGCTGCCTGTCATCCGGGACCACGTCCAGGAAACACGACTTGGTTTCTTCACCACCTATTTCCTGCCCCTGGCTACCACCCTGAAGAGCAAAGGTATGGGCCCCACCTGAGTCCTAGAGCCTTGACTGGAAGGAGCCAGGAAGGGCTCCTTGTCCAGCACCCCCAGCCCTGGGACACTGGGCAGCATCCCTCTGCCAAGCAAGTGGCCAGCCAGTGCTTGAGGGCCTGCCTAAGGAGGCTGTCCCTCACTTTGCTTTGAGGCCTGGCCAGGTATGTTCCCTGTGGCAGGCTCACAATGGCTCCTTCTCTTGCTAAGGAAATAATTAGAGAAGTGCACACCGATTTATATATATGCAGGGCTGTTCCTAGTAGAAATCTGACACAACATACGTGTCCCTCAGCAGGGTTCTGGTGAATTTAGTCCCACTATGGGCCATGGCGTGGTCTTTGTGAGGAAAGGGAAACCTTGTGTGGGAACGGGCATGTTTAGTAGATGGTGAGTTGAAAGATTAGATTCAGATCTCAGCTTAGCCACGCTATGGCTGGGTGACTTTGGGCAAGTTGATTTAATTCTTTTGGGTTTGCTCCTCATGAGTAAAATCAGGGCAATAATTGCCACGTGCAGATTAAATAAAAAAGTCACATACATACCTATTCTACAGCCTACCGCTTAGAAACCTTGTCAAGGTAAACTGGGTTTCAGAACATATATATATATAATACAGTCCTGTTTATTATGCTTTTAAAAGCATGTATGTGTTTAAAGAAATATAAAAAAGTCAGAAGAAGTGATGACTATCCCTGGGGGAGTAAGATTATCAGGAGACATCCATTTCCTATTTTATGGTATTTCAATTTGTGGGGAGGGAGGAATCACCCAGATTCGTGTTTTCATTATTGGACTTTCGCTTTTGATAAAAATGAGGCCTGCTGGCGCAAAGGGTGCCCAAGGTCCCACTGTGTCCTTGTGTCACACTGCAGCTATGGACCTGGCCCAGGCAGGCAGGACGGTGGAGTCTAAGATCTATGATACGCTCCAGTGGCAGGTGAGGGGTCAGCCAGGGGGATGAGGGTTGGATGGTGCAGGGGCCTGAGTTGCTGGGCGTCACTGTCCTTTACCATCCCCCCTCCCCAGATCTGGACCCTCTTGCCTGGGTTCTGCACAAGGCCTACGGACGTGGCCGCCTCCTTCAAAGGGCTGGCGCGGACATTGGGCACCGCCATCAGTGAGCGCCCAGACCTGAGGGTCACTGTGTGCCAGGCCCTGCGCACCCTCATCACCAAGGGCTGTGAGGGGGGTATGTATGGGCTCTGGGGTTTGGGGCTAGTAGGGGAATGGTTGCAATGGCCCAGGTCCCCTGGCCTCCTCTACCTCACTGCCTGAGCCATAGTGAATCCTCTGCAAGGACATGGGGCTTCTGCTGGGGACCCAAAGAGTTAGTAACACGCTGAAAGCTGTCCCTTTTCCCTCTACTGCCACTGTGCTGACATCTGCTGGGTGTTGTCCAGTTGGTGTTAAGGGCTTTAGTGGGTCGCTGGCTCTTGGCTGATGCACAGGACAGAGGAGCCATGGAGGAACATAGAGCATGGTGGCACCTTTTGTCCTGGAGAAGCCCCAAATCCGTAGGGTCCAGGTCCTGTCACGGGTCCTCCAAAAGGATGCCTCTGGGCTGTAGCCTCAGCAGCCCCTTTGGGGCAGGCTTGACTCCTGCCACTTGCATGCAAACTTTGGTCCTCCTGTCAGAGGCTGACCGTGCGGAGGTGAGCCGTTTTGCCAAGAACTTTCTGCCAATCCTCTTCAACCTGTATGGGCAGCCTGTGGCAGCCGGGGACACCCCAGCCCCTCGCCGGGCTGTGTTGGAAACCGTGAAAACGTACCTCACCATTACAGACCCTCAGGTGAGCTGGTGGAGGAGAGGGAGGAGCTGTCGGGTGAGTGAGGGCTGGGATGGGGGTGGTGGAAGGGCCTCACCCACAGGGCTCGTTTGGGCCTCTGCCACCTGCGAGACAGGCCACCAGATACCAGCGGTGGCTGGGTCAAGGCTTCTGAGTGGAGGGGGGCAGGGTTGGAGAAAAGAAGAGAATGCAGTTCTGTGACCTGCTCCTGCTCTTTATTTCTCTCTTCACCCCCTCCTTCCTCTTCATCCCCTTGGGGGTACCAGTTGGTGAACAGCTTCCTGGAAAAAGCCAGTGAGAAGGTGCTGGATTCTGCTAGCTCTGACTTCACCAGGTAAAATGCCCCACTTGAGTTGAGGCAGCCCAGGGAGCCAGAGGGTATGTCTAGCAGAAGCCCTGTAGATTCTCTCTGGAATTATTTAGGAAAGTCTTGAGTTATTGAATGTCCCAGCTCTACCGTGAGATCTATCTGGCTCCTCCTTCCTGGAGGGGCAGTATAGCCTCCTAGGGAAGGATAAGGACCCTGGTGACACATTGCCCAGGTTCAAATCCCAGCTCCACTGCTTAGAAGCTAAGTGACCTTGGACAGGTTACTTACTTACTCCGTGCCCTCTGTGTCCTCATCTGTGAATTGACCATGATAATAGTGCCTCCAACAGGGTTGCTGTGAGGACTGAAGACTTTAAGACACATAAAGCACCTGGAACAGCATCTGGTACCTTACGGGTGCTGATTTGGTGTGAGCTGTGGTGATTGCTCACGGGCTCCTTCAGGACCCCTTTTCGTCCTCACTCTGACTTCTCCCACCTCCTCTGCTCCCAGTAGGTGTAAGACACTGATAGTCTGTGCCCTTCTCCAGCCCTTCTAAACCCATCCTTCGTCTCTTGCCCTGAGCAGATTGTCTGTCTTGGACCTGGTTGTGGCCTTGGCTCCTCACGCGGAGGAAGCTGCCATCAGCAAGCTGTACTCTACCATCCGGCCCTACCTAGAGGTGAGACGTGCAGGCTGGAGTTGCACATGACCACACTTGGGGGAAGTGGGGGCTCTTTGGAAAGGCAGGACCTGTCTTCTCGTCTGGACCATACAGGCAGATACAGAAGTCCAGGGCAGGGCCACCTCAGCTCAGGAGAGGTGTCCTAGGGGGAATAACTGCTCCTTTGCAATAGCAAGGAGTTAGGGCAAGAAGGGGAGAAGAGAGTGCTGCAGCTGGAAAGGCGAGCGGGCACACGGGCCTTGGTACATTCTGGGCATTGCAAGTTCTCCCTGCTGGATGAGCATTACTTGAGGTCAGTGAGTGGAACGGATTGGAAGGCTGGGGTGGCTTCTGTCCTTGCAGCGTCCTCTGCCTGACCCATAGCCTCTCACCGTCCATGCTCAGCCGGCCCTCTCCTCAGACCTCTTGAGCTCCAGAGGTGGGCTCAGGTTCTGAATTTCCCCAGTGCTGGTCACAGTTAATGGTGGCTGCTCTGTGACTGTAGTTGCACTGTGGCGTGTATATGTGTGTGTGTGGATGGGGTGGGTCGGGATCCCCAACCTCCCTTGCTCACCCATCCCTGACCACCATACACCCTCCCAGAGCAAGGCCCATGGGATACAGAAGAAGGCCTACCGAGTGCTGGAGGAGGTGTGTGCGAGCCCCCAGGGCCCTGGGGCCCGCTTCGTGGAGAGCCACCTGGACGATCTGAAGAAGACCCTGCTGGACTCGCTGCGGAGCACTACCTCGCCTGCCAAGAGGGTGAGGCCTCCAGGGCAGCCGCGCTCTGCCCACAGGACGATGGGTGACACCAGGAGAGGACCACCTTAGAGGGGCCTTTGGGGGCACAGGTGGGATTGAGGGGTCCTGACTTTTGTTCCCCCCTGCCCCACAGCCCCGTTTAAAGTGCCTCATACATATCGTGAAGAAACTCTCAGCTGAGCATGAGGAGTTCATCGCTGCCCTTGTCCCGGAGGTGAGGGGTGCAGGAGGGGTGTGTGTGTTTTGAGGAGTTCCTTGGAGTTGGCTTCTGAAGACCTGTCAGGATCAGGGGAGAACAGTACTGGGGTTGGGGTGGCCTCAGTTCTCCGCCTGTGAGCTTGGGTGCCCCCCTGCCCCTTTCTGCTTCAGGCCACCAACCAACCCCATGGTGGCCGGCTCCAGAGCGCATGCTCAAGGGGTTGTCTGGGCAGGTGATCCTGTGTACCAAGGAGGTGTCGGTGGGTGCTCGGAAGAATGCTTTTGCCCTGCTGGTGGAGATGGGCCATGCTTTCCTCCGGTTTGGCCCAAACAAAGAAGGTAAGGCGTGGATGACCCAGGGCTGGGATGGGTGCTTGGCTCACGGGCCTCTGGGAGGCACCCCTTCAAACCACTGGCTGTGGACCTGTGCAGGCTGCTCCTCTCTGGCCAGAATCCCTTCCCTGAGGGGCCCAGCGTGCAGCATGCAGAGTGCTGTGCCCGGATGTGATTATCCTTATCTCGCCTTCCAGAGGCCCTGCAACGCTACCTCGTCCTGGTGTACCCTGGCCTCGTGGGCGCTGTGACCATGGTCAGTTGCAGCATCCTGGCCCTGACCCACCTCCTGTTTGAGTTTAAAGGTGAATGCTGCTTCCTTGAAGGCCTGGGGAACCCTTGGGGTAGGAGGATGCCCAGAAGGTCAGGACAGGGTCACTACCAGAATGGGAGAGCTACCACCTTCCTTCCTCGGGGGAGGGAAGAAGAACCAAAAGCAAGCCTTGCTGCCTCTTGTCTCCTCCACTGCCCGTGTCATCTTCCCTGCCCACCTGCATGCCACTGTCAGGGTGGATCGGAGGAGCTCGAGTCTCATGCCCAGGTGTCAGTCCTGGTTCCGCCTCTTACCAACCGTGCCAGACCTTGAGCAAGTTTATGAACCTTTTAGAACTTCTGTTTCTTATCTCTAAAGTGGGGGAGAAAAACTACCTTCTCACAGGATGGCTGTACTCTAGGGAGAGTGACTAGGATCGTGCTGGGCACACAGAAGTCCCACAGATGTTAGCTCCTCTGCATGTGACCGGCCGGGAGTGTTGCGTCTGGATGGGGTTTTGGGTGTCTCTGACGGTGGCCCTTTGGTGACCCCAGGTCTCATGGGAACCAACACAGTAGAGCAGCTGCTGGAGAATGTGTGCCTGCTCCTGGCTTCCCGTACCCGTGATGTGGTCAAATCGGCACTGGGCTTCATCAAGGTGGCGGTAGTTGTCATGGATGTGGCACACCTGGCCAAGCATGTGCAGCTGGTGGTAAGTGGCCCCCTGGCCCCGGCGGGTGGCAACATGGCCTCTGGCCTGCCAGCATGGACCCATGAGCACTGAGGCCAGCAGGTTCCAAACATTTGTCTAGCTGTACGCGGTCTTGTCTCACAGAAGGTCATGCAGGAGCTCTGGAAAGGACTGGTAGGGTAATGCCCACCCGGTGGGGGTGAGGAAGGTGCGTGGTGCCCAGGCTGCCTCTTGTGACCCCTCTTCCCCTCCACAGAAGCAAGGGCACTGCGGGGCAAGGGTCCGTGGGCAGGGCCACCCTTTGTTTTACAGATGGAGAAACAGGCCAGAGATTTCCCCAGGTCACAGTGTTGGTGAGAGCGGTCCTGGGACCAGAACCCAAAGCTCAGGACTGACCCTCGGGGCTCTCCCCCAGCAGGGCCACATCTTGCTTTCTTTTTCCCCTCTTGCATTTTGACCTTCTGGGCTTGAGGAAGCTCCCCTGGACACCCCTGCTGGGCTGCAGAAGGGCCTGAAGAGCCCTCAGCTGGGCACAGGGTGTGTCACCTGCTGGGTCTGTCCTCCAGACTGTCTGCCCGCCACCTCCACTGTATCGGTTTTTCACTTCCAGCTGGGTTGGGTCACATCAGACCTCTGGGTCCCTCTTGCCTTTTGTCTTCGTATCTGGGCTTGGGTCAAGGTACCTTGCCTGTGCCCTCCCTGGCCTGCAGCCCAGCTGGGGACCAAAGATCCAAAGATGAGAAGCGCTAGAGGAGTAGTCTGTCCTAGGGTTCCAAGAATTAATAAGAGCTTTCTTCCCTTCCCTCCCCTCCCCTCCCCTCCCCTTCCCTTCTTTTTTTTAATATTTATTTATTTTGGGAGAGAGGGAGAGAGAGAGAATCCCAACCAGGTTCTATGCTGTCAGGGCAGAGGCCAAAGAAGGGCTTGATCCCACGAACCACAAGACTATGACCTGAGCTGAAATCAAGAGTCAGAGGCTTGACCTTAGACTGAGCCTCCCAGACACCTTTATAAAGGCCTTTTAAAGGATCGATGGGGCCCTGCGCCTCCAGCCCCATCTAGAGACACTGCAGATAGTGAGATCTGCCACCCACACATGGGCCCCAGCCAGGCCCGATGAAGCTGTGAGAATAGTCCGGCCCGAGACCAATGCAGGGCTCAAGAGAAACCTGGTGGTGTTAGGACAAAGTATGGGCCATGGAATTAGATAGACCTGGACCTGGACCTGGGTCGACTGCTGCCTCTCCATGTAGCAGCCGCTTAACTCTCTGTGCCTCAGTTTCTTCATCTGTAAGAAATGATGATAGTGTCTGCCTCATGGGGTTCTAAGGGTTAAGTGAGGTAATGCGGGTTAGGTGCCCGCCACTTTCAGAAGTCTCTAAAGCTATAACCTTGGTAGGATGGTCGTGGATTGTCATGAAGGAGGGTTTAGGGGAAAGGTGGAGAGCTGCCCAGGTTGTGGAAACACGATTGGACCAAGGGGTGGGCTGGGCTGCTCTGACCCTCACCCCTTAGCTGGGCCTGTGGGTCCTGTGTACCTGGTCTGTACCGTAGTGAGAGGGCAGACAGGGTGGAGGGCGCCCCCAAAACCTCGGTGCTCTGCCCGCCAGATGGAAGCCATTGGGAAGCTCTCGGACGACATGCGGCGGCACTTCCGCATGAAGCTTCGGAACCTGTTCACCAAGTTCATCCGCAAGTTTGGGTCTGTGCTCTGGATTGAGGGGGAGCAGGGGAGGAGTTGAGGGGCTTCCCATCCCAGCAGAGAGCCTGCAGAGAAGGGGCTGGGCTGGGGGACTGAGTCCCTTTCCCGTGGCTGGAAGGGCTGTGGCTGAACCCTCCTCTGGGTAGCACTCTCTGGCCAGTGCGCCTCACCAGCCTCTCATCCCTCAGGTTTGAGCTGGTAAAGGGGCTGCTGCCCGAGGAGTACCACAAAGTCCTGGTAAACATTCGGAAAGCCGAGGCCCGAGCCAAGAGGCACCGTGCTCTGAACCAGGCTGCTGTGGAAGAGGAGGAGGAGGAAGGAGAGGAACCTGCCCAGGGCAAAGGTGACAGGTGAGGCCTGTGGTGGGGTCCTGGGGACCTGGTCTCCCTCGACCCGCAGCCTGCCCAGATCATGCCCAGCCACCCCTGCCTCTCCTGGGGACACCCTGACTTGGGACTTCTCTGCACTTAGCATCGAGGAGATTTTGGCCGACTCGGAGGATGAGGATGCCGAGGAGGAGGAGGAAAGGGGCCAGGCCAAGGAGCGCCGGAAGCTGGCCCGACAGAGAAGCCAGGCATGGCTGAAGGAGGGTGGCGGGGATGAGCCCCTCAACTTCCTGGACCCTAAGGTGGCCCAGCGAGTCCTAGGTAGGCAAAAAGTGGCTGGCACATGAGTCGAGAAAATACGCTTGCCTTGCCAAGGTCAGGGGTTAGGGTGATTTCCACAGAGCCCACTGGGCACCTCTCACTGCCATGTGTGCACATCAGTGCGCTGCAGACACCCATCTGGGGCACAGACCTGGGCTTGTTGGTTTGGATGGGGCTGTGGGTGGGTTAGACTGGCCTTCTGCCTCCTCACTGCTCGACTCTGCCACACCAGCTACCCAGCCTGGGCCCGGCCGGGGCAAGAAGAAGGACCACGGCTTCAAGGTGAGTGCCGATGGCCGCCTGATCATCCGGGAGGAGGAGGACGATGCTGCCACGACCAAGATGGAGGAAGAGGAAGGCACTAAAGGTGGGACCACCATCCATTCTAGGGGCACAGCTGCTTCTGGAGTGGGCAGTGTTGCACTCACTTTGTCGTTCATTCACTCATTTGTTTATTTGCTCATTCATTCCGTGACCACTGGTTGGGGAAGTGTAGATAAATACAGATAATGAGGGGCTTGTATCTAAGACAACTTCCTCAAACATTTTGAATTTCTCAAACTTTTTTGACCACATTGAGAAAGCTTTACGTTGCAATCTAGCCACCTATACAATACATACATAATTCAAACAGAACTTTCAAAACACCGTACTTCCTCTTGACTGTGTGTGATGCACTTTTTTGGCCACTGTTCTGTATCTTTCCTTCTCCCTCTTCTCCTTTTCTTTTTCTTTCTTTCTTTTTTTTTTTTTTTTTTAATATAAACTTCGCTGAGACCATGAAGCTCATTTAGAGGTAGAGCCAGACTTAAGAGGTTTAGGGGTGGCAGCCCCCTTCCTGACTGCATGATCTCCTGTTGTCCAGGGGCCACTGTGGTGTGAAGTCTCCGAGTCCTGTTTAATTTTTCCTGCTTCCTCTCCCCCATGTCATCCATTAGATCAAAAAGCTTCAGTATTTAAAATTGATCTGCCTTCCTCTTTTTTTTTTTTTTTTGGTTCCCACTGCCATGATCCTTGGGCCCTTGACTCACTGCAACCTCCTAACCAATATTCTCACTGCATCCCCTGCACCCAGCTTACCGGCTGTGTGACTGTGGACAATTATTAACCTCTCTGTGCCTTAATTTCCTCACGCCAAAATGGGCTTAATACCAATACCTACTTCAGATGGTTGTAGATGAAATGGGTAGCCAGAGCAGTCAAGCACATGCTTGGTGTAACGGTGACTACACTGTTTCCTGATCTGGTCACACCACTGTCCCCTCTCGCCACTTTGTACTTTCCAGGCTCTTGCTCCCTTCTTGGACCGTATGTCCCTGGTGCTGAGAACACCTCTCCCCCTCTTTCTGCCTCTCCACTTTTTTTTTTTTCTTAACATTTATTTATTTTTGAAAGAGCACAAGTGGGAGAGGGGCAGAGAGAGAGAGAGGGAGACACAGAATCCGAAAGACTCCAGGCTCTGAGCTGTCAGCACAGAGCCCAACGTGGGGCTTGAAACTCATGAACTGTGAGATTACAATCTGAGCCGAAGTCGGATACTTAACCGACTAAGCCACCCCATCTGCCTCTCTGCTCTTAAGGATCCAGCCCAAGGGTTTTTATGTGGCCTTTCCTTGGCCCCCAGCTTTCCGGCCCTGTCCCCCAACGCTCCCAGTAAGCTTGGCCACTGCCCAGGCTGCGGCTCTTAGTCCCATGTTGTCTTGTGGCATTATTTGCTAGTTGATTGACTTCGCTTGAGTTTGTCTTCCTTCCAACTGGTTTGTCTCGTACTTTTAAAAATACGTATACCGATAGCTTTTTAAGGAAATTGTGGTGGGGGCACCTAGGTGACTCAGTTGGTTAAGTGTCCGACTTTGGCTCAGGTCATGATCTCACAGTTCGTGAGTTAGAGCCCTGCGTCGGGCTCTGTCCTGACAGCTCAGAGCCTGGAGCCTGTTTCTGATTCAGTGTCTCCCTCTCTCTCTGCTCCTCCCCTGCTCACACGCTGTCTCTCTCTCAAAAATAAATAAAGATTAAAAAAAATAAAAAAATAAATTGTGGTGTAAAGTACACATAATGTAAAACTTACCACATTAACCATCTTAAAGCATGCAGTGGACTAGTGGTAAGTACGTTTACATTGTTGTACAGCCAACCTCCAGAACTATTTTCGCCTATTAAACTGAAAGTCTCTACCCGTTAAACGACAACTATTGCCCCCACCCCAGACCCTGACAACCATCATTCCAGAATCTGTCTGTAATAATTTGAATTTGAATATGCATCTAGGTACCTCATGTAAGTGAAATGATTCAGTATTTGTCTGTGACTAGCGTGTTTTACTCAGCATAATATCTGCAAGGTTCACCCATGTTGTAGCGTGTCTCAGAATTCCCTTTGTCTGCGCAAGCACTTTGCCCATTTTTTTATTGAGATGTTTCTTTTGTGTTGTTGAGTTTGTGGGTGGTCTTTACGTAGTCTGGTAGTCTGTGTAATCCTTTATCTGTATGGTTTGAAAAACCATTCTCTCATGCATTCTGTAGAGTGCATTTTCAGTCCGTTGATGTGTCCCCTGATGCACAGAAGTTTTGAAATTTTGAGATAGTCTTTTTGATCTATTTTTATTTTGGTGGCCTGTGCATTTTCTTGATTCGTACTTCTTTGGCTCATCCCCACACAGAGCTCAGCATGTATAGCGAGAAAACAAAAAGGATTCTCAAGTAGGAGAACGAGGCTGTCCTCTTGGCAGAGCAGAATGTATGTGGGGCTGGGGCGCGTGTGACTCCCCAGGAAAACCAGGGCTTTCTTAGGGTCTTAAAAAAAGCTGTATTTGTCTCAGGAGTAGGAATACGACTTCCTTGAGGGGCTGTTGTCCCTGGGGCCTGGGATGGGAAAGATAAAGTTGCAGTCAGTGTTCAGGGGTCTTGTCTCCCACAGAAAGATGCGAGTTTTCTGGAGTTGTCAGGTCCATCAGCCTGCTGAGCCAGGGGGAGGCAAGGTGAAATTTGCGTGGGCTTTGGGAAGTCAGGGGTGCTCCCTGTGTGCTCACAGGACTTTCTTTTGGTTCCAGGGGAGGATGAAGAGATGGCTGACCTGATGGAAGACACGGGTGTCAGGAGTGTGAGTACTTCCTCTGATGGGGGTGCTGGGCCCTCAGGGCAAAGCCTTGGGCTGACAGCTCTCAGCCATCTCTCCCCCGCCCATCTCCCACCCACCCCCACCTGCCCTGCTTCCTGAATGCACAGGAGTGCCTTGAAGCTGTGCATAACAGATGGTCCAGAGGATGTGGTGTGCATGTACAGGGCACAGTGTAATGGCTGACTGCTCTGTGGGGCGTGGGAGGGGGCCCCAGGCACCTGATGCTTCCGTGTTGGTGGAGTTGTCCAGCTGAAGGAAGAGAGACAGAGCCCTGTGTGTCTCTACTGAGGGCATGTGCTGGGCAGGCTGCAAAGGCAACAGCTGGCCTATGTGTTCCAAGGGCAGGTTCCTGCAGGGAGCCGTTGAGGAGTGCCAGGGGGCCCGTGCATCATCTCACCTAATCCTCACAAGAGACGGGACTCTATCCCCGTTTCCAGAGGAGGCTTATCCTGCCCAAGTTCACAGGGGTTGTTAGATGCAGATGGGATTTAAACCATGGCCTTCCAGCCTCCTGAGCCCAAGAATTTAACCTTGGTATCTCCCAGGGTGGAGTGCAGCTTCTCACCTGCCCCACCTGAACCAGCAGGGTGATGTGGGCCCAACCCCTCACCGTCCTTCCCAAGCCCAGTGAACAGCACTTCTGAGGGTGTCTAGGAGCAACATCTTCCCTCCACGTCCTCTCGGGGCCTGGCCAGCCCATCCAGCCTTCCTGGGTGTCCCCATTGGGGGACAGCTGCATAGGCGGGGATACAAAATTAGCAGTGCAGATGCAGGTACTGGGGTCCCATTTCGGCGTCAGCCTAACCTCTCAAACTCAGCTCCTCACCTGTGAATCTTGTGGAATTACTGGGTTGGCTTGATGAGATTGGACACGGCAAGTGCACAAGTATAGTTCCTGATGATCTTTCCCCCAGTTACTGCTTTCGTGAATGTCCTATTCACGACGCCCTATCCCTGGCCAAATGCCCATCTTCCCGCCAGGGCCAAAGAGGTACCCGGTTATCAGAGCATTGCACCCACGTAGAATTCCTGGGTGAAAATCAGACATAAAAGATCAGATAGTTATGGGGTCAGAGGGTAGCCGGGGGTCTGAGAGGCCTCTGATGCAGGAAGCCTCCTTTGAGTAGGAGCGTTGCACCAGCTAAGCTGAGGTCGGGGTTCCCAGACAGGTACTTGTTGCCCTGGGACAGGAGTTCTGTGTGAAGCAGGCAGATGAGATTGTGGTCACAGCTTACTTCTGCACTGCCTAGTTGTGTGATCTTGGATAGTTCTTTACCCTCTCTGAGCCTTGGTGTTCCCATCTGAAAGTGGGGGATTGAGTGCTTGGCAGAGGACCTTTCCTGCTAGCATAGTTTGCAGTTGCTTTTACTATGAACATTAATGAGGATGATCGTGTACCCTTGTTAATGAATTTTGTGCACCACGTTATAGAAGAAACATCAGAAGCTCAAGCATCAGAAAGAGGCTGATGATGAGGAGCTGGAGATGCCCCCTCAGTACCAAGGTGAGACTTCCTCTCTTCCCTCTTGGGACACTGTGTTCCCTGTCCCCTGCATTAGACAGGGCAGTGGCAGGCAGAACCACAGGTTTGCATGGCATGGCCCGATTGTAGTCAAGTCAGCACCAACAAAGATTGGCTGATCTGTCTCCCAAGACTGGTCTGGGGGCTGAGAATGTTTGGGATGAAGAAGAGTCTGGGGGATCTGTGCATGGAACCCCCAGCCCTTCTAGAGAGCCCCTGAGTCCCATCTCTGTCCCACCCACTTAGGCCTTCTGTGAGGCTTGCAGCCCACCCCTTGTTTTCCTGGGAGGTGTCTGTCTCTCTTGTCCAGCCCTGAGTCAGGCTGGGTTTGGGAGACCACTTCAGCCTGTGTTGAGGGTGGCAGCTGGGAGGGTCAGTGGTGGGCCTGCCCAGGGGATTCCCCTATACATTTGTCTCTGGTCCCCTGAGCTGTTCCTTTTCCTACAGCAGCTGCTAAAGACACCAGTGTGGCTGCCAAATGCCAGGGGAGGACTCTGTTACTCACCTCTGCCTCCTTCCCCTGAGGGCAGCCCCTGTAGCAGAACCCCTGCTATATATCTGGAGGTACAGGGGCTCCTGTAGAAAGTCCCCAATCCCAGGGGCTCCTGGGCGGCTCAGTCGGTTAAACATCCGACTCTTGATTTCAGCTCAGGTCATGATCCCAGGGTCGTGGGATCGAGCCCTGAATCAGGCTCCGTGCTGAGTGTGGAGCCTGCTTGAGATTCTCTCTCTCCCTCTGCCCCTTTCCCCTGCTCACACATCGTATGCGCGCGTGCTCTCAAAAATTAAAAAAAAAAGAAGCACGGTCTCCATTTCCAGCAGCAGGTATGTTCTCAGAGCCTTAAGGCATCCTAACCCAGCTGGAGAGCTTCACGGCTTCCCACTCTGTGGCCCCACAGGCCAGGGCCTAGTTTACCTACTCTGCTCTGAGGTGGTGTGGTGCAGAACCAGATGATGTAGAGGAGGCCTGGGTTCAAGACTGCTGGCTCTTAGCTCTGTGGCCAACTTGGCCCAGTCCTGCTGCCTCTCTGAGGTTCTAGTTTCTCATCTGTGAAAAAAAAAAAAAAAAAAAAGTGGGATTCATCTGGCTCATCCAAAAAGAGTCCTCCTGAGTCATCCATGAGTGTGTTGAAATCCGGACCGGAAATAACAAGTGACCTTGGAAGCACCTGGATTTCTGTAACCACAGTTTTTATGTCTGTACAATGGGACAGGAGCTGCCTTTCTTTCCCAGTGTCGTTGTGAAGCCTGAATGAGATCAAGCCCGAAGTACTTCATTTTATAGACAAACTTAAAAGATCCAGAAATTAAGAGACTTGCTGAGGTTAGAGCTGGTAGTGGTAAATCAGGGAGTCGAACCTGGGTCTGTCTGACTTCAAAGCCTGTGTTCTTTTCTCCTAGGACAAACGGAACAGATTTAGCTTTGGAGACTGGGGTGGTTCATGTTAGTGGAGAAGGTGTATGTCCTCAGAGGTCATTGGTAGGTCTGTGTGGCTTCAAGTCAGCCTGAGGAGCCCACTGGTCTTAACTGTTAAGCCACTAGACAGTCCCTTCTTGAGGAAGGTCTTTGTCCTTGGTTGGTAGGGGACAGAGCCATTGCTAGCCTTGATTTCTCTGCTCCCTGGAGGCTCTGTAAAGACAAGGTACCCACTGCCTTCTCCCAGGAGGAAGCTGCCCTGGCTTTGCCTGATTCATGGTCTCTGTGTTCCCCCTCTAGCTGGAGGCTCTGGTATCCATCGCCCTGTGGCCAAGAAGGCTATACCTGGGGCCGAATACAAGGCCAAGGTAAGAGCCATGGGTAGGGACAGAGCCTCTGGGAAAGGATGAGGGTAGCTGTGCCCATCACCCTTCTGGAGAGCCACCTTTGTGGAACCAGACTCCGGCCACACCGAGGGACACACTGAGGTCTTGTTAGCATTTAAAGTCCATGCCTTTGTTGGTTGGCATTCCTGAACTACAGGAGCCCTTTGGTGCCACCAGGGCACAGAGTGAAGGGGAGGACATGGGGTCTGTTAAGTCAGGGGCAGGGAGGAAGGGGAACCCTGTACTCCTAGTTGACTCTCTCTCTCTGGCTGAGCAGAAAGCAAAGGGTGACGTGAAGAAGAAAGGTCGGCTCGACCCCTACGCCTACATCCCCCTCAACAGAACTAAGCTCAACCGAAGGTACAGTATTGTGCGGGGTCTGGCTGGGAAAGTGGGGGTGGGGAGCTCAGTGCTCCAAAGAGGGGAGGGCCTTATTCTCAATAAACTCTCAACTTAATTGCTCCAGTGTCTTCCAGTTTTTTTTTAATTTTTGCTTTCTAATGTGCACCTTCATGTAGTTGGTGCCCACATGCGTTATTGACTTGAACTGCTCTTGTAAGCAGGAAAGCACCTGTGCCCAGAGCACGTGCTGCCCACTGCCAGGCAGCACCCTTTCTCCCCAGTTCCCGCTAATGCTGGGGGAGCCATTGGTCAGCATTATGGGAAGAGAGACCACCTGTCTTCAGGGAGATGTGACCCTCTGTTCCTTGTTCCTGCAGGAAGAAGGTGAAGCTGCAGGGCCAGTTCAAAGGCCTGGTGAAAGCTGCCCAGCGAGGGTCCCAGGTGGGACACAAACTCCGCAGAAAGGATCGTCGGCCCTAAAGCCTCGAGGCCCCCAGAGCTGCCCTGGGACCCAGCGTAAGGTCTCTCTGCAGCTTCCAAGCTGCTTTGACATCAGCTCCAGATACTGAAGGTTCTGGCAGAGCCTGGACTCGGAATGACTTGCTGGACAGGGCTTGGCTTCCAGAGAGGCACCCAGGATTTTGGAAGCTCCAAACAGGAGCCACCCTTTAGAGATGTCCCTAAGGCCTGGAGATGGGAATGTGGCCTCGCTGCTTGTGAATCGGCCAATGAGGCAGCTGTGCTTTCTGCCCAGAGCAGCCATGCGCACCAGAGCAGACGGTTTCCTGTTTCTTCTAGCCGCTTATAGCCACATGGCACTTAGCCTGGCTGTGGTCTGGGTGTGGAAGATTTGCTGTGATCGGATGTAGAATAAACATGGACCGCCATGCGTTTTCCCTAGAAACACTGTGTTTTATCACCTGCCCCTCCATGGACAAGAGCTGTGTCCAGTTACTGGCAGCAGTGGCTTGACCTCTTCTTTTCCAGTCCCAGCATCCAGTCTAAGGCATAGCAGGTAGCCCTAGGTCAGGCCTTAGAACTTGCCCACCTATGTCAGGAGGTTTCCCTGACTTCACTTAGTGTCTCAGTCAGAAAGTGACATTTGGAGGGGCAGGAGGGGCAGTGAATGCTCTGGGGCTGGTCTGTAGAGACAGAATAGAAAGGAAGCAGAGGCTGCCCCAGGTTGCCCCTAGGCACAGGTTTCCTCGGCAGCTTTGTTCATTGATTCGCTGAAGTTCATTGGTTCACTGAGCCCCTCTGAGTGCCGAGTGCAGCCTGATCACCCACCTCCCTGATCATCACGTCCTGTTTTTCCCAGACAAATAGACAAGTTGTGGAAAGAGCAGCATGATTCTCACCATCCAGCTTTGTTGGTCTGGAGCATTGCTCCTGAGGTCACTTTATCGGCCATGGTACCCCTGTGTGTGCTTTCCCAACAGGCATCAAGAAGCAAGGAACCCCAGGGCTAGTCCCCCATCCCCAGTAGGAAGAATTGTCCCTGGCATTTGATCCATAGTTTTTCTCATCTCAAATTCTCCCCATTTGACATGAGACACCCCACCCCCTCCACCACACATGCTCAATAGTTTCCATTCTAGTTTCATGCCCTTGGCTCTGATAATGCTCCCAGGAGGCCCTGTGCATAGTTCCGTTCATCCTCCAAGGGAGCTCTAGTCTTGACTTGATCCATTGACCCCCAAATTAGAGCATTTCCTCCCACTGAATCTGGAACGAAGAAGTGGAGAGGAACCACACTTCACCCAGAGGTGGCGCTCTTTGCATGCCTTATTCACAAAGTCTGGGCTTGGAGAGCCAGGAAGGTGGTCTAACCGTGATCCCCATGGTTACTCTTATGGACAAATCAGGCCTATCCTAGCCCTTTCCTATTTCCTTTCTCAGGAAATTAGCCACATGCAGTAGGACACTCCATGAAGTAGGAGGAGCCAGTTGTGCTTACTATTGTATGCTTTCCAAGGACCTTTGTTTTCTTCCAAAGGTAGAGCTAGGGCAGGTGACCCAGAAAGATTGGTCTTGGTGATGTGCTGAATTCCATACTCTTGGAAGTAGACTTCGGATGCACATTACCTCGAAGCAGAGGCAAGAATTGATCTGTCCCAGAGACCTAAGGTGCTGGAAACATTTGTTGTGAAAGTCAGTGCTGCTTTTGTCCCCACAGTGGGGGTAATGAAGGAGAATTGGGAGTATTTATCAATGCAAGGCTCATTCAATTTCAGGACCACTAGAAAATCTGAGGGTCTCCACCAAGGTCCACATGCACTACTTTAATTTTATTACGCTTTTGGCAGGTCATAATCAGACTTATTCCAGCTTTCTTTTCTGGGGTCCACCTTCGATTACTTCTCAGAAATGGGAGACAGAGCATGCCCTGCCTGGCCGCACTGAAACAGCCACCCTGGTGTTGGCTGAGGACGTGGGCAGTGTTGGGGATCTACAAAGGCAGTCCATTCATGGCCCCCATCCTGACGCCTCTGCACACAGGTGGGTCCGATCAAACCAACCTCGCCCCTTCCTGGGAAGTGCAGCTTCCTGGGATCGAGGCAGCTGGCCTGATGGTGGCTGTCATCTTACCTCCACTGTCTCATTTGCAAGCCCACCTCAATCCACATGCTTCATCCTGTTTTCCGGCGTCGTTTGCAACATGTGAAAAAATTACCTTCGATGTCCAAGTAGTCTGTTTTCTCTCTTCATTGTTGCTTACGTTCCATCACAGGGTAACTTAGGAAATTAGAATGTATTCTCTACTTCACTATAAAAGTACTAAAGAATCACAGAGCATTTTGGAGAAAAAAAAAATAAATAAAAGCAAGAGCTAGACTCCTTCCACCAAATTCTCACTGTTAATCTTTGTACATCTGACTCTGAAACAACACAGATTTGAATTGCATGGGTCCACTTACACATGGGTTGTTTTTGATAACTACAGCACAGTACTATAAATGTATTTTCTTTTCCTCATGATGTTATGAATGGTACTTCCTCTAGCCTTATTGTAAGAATACAGTATATAATATATATACCAAATATGTGTTATCGGTAAGGCTTCTGGTCAACAGTAGGCTATTAGTAGTTGAGTTTTGAGGGAGTCAAAAGTTATATGTGGATTTTGGACTGAAGGGAGGTCAGTGCCCCAATCCCCACATTGTTCAAGGGTCAGCTATATCAACTGTATATTTCATTCCTGTTTTTTTATGTGCAAGGCTTTTTTAAATATAAAAACAGTGTTTTTCTTTTTTTTTTTAATTTTTTTTTTTTAACGTTTATTTATTTTTGAGACAGAGAGAGACAAAGCATGAACGGGGGAGGGGCAAAGAGAAAGGGAGACACAGAATCAGAAGCAAGCTCCAGGCTCTGAGCCATCAGCCCAGAGCCCGACGCGGGGCTCAAACTCGCGGACCGCGAGATCGTGACCTGAGCTGAAGTCGGGCGCTTAACCGACTGAGCCACCCAGGCGCCCCATCTTTTTTTTTTTTTTTTAAGTGTTTATTTTTGAGACAGAGACAGAGCATGAACGGAGGAGGGTCAGAGAGAGAGGGAGGCACAGAATCCGAAGCAGGCTCCAGGCTCTGAGCTGTCAGCACAGAGTCCGACGCGGGGCTCTAACCCACGGACCGTGAGATCATGACCTGAGCCGAAGTCGGACACTTAACCGACTGAGCCACTCAGGTGCCCCCAAAAAACAGAGTTTTTAAATACAAGTATACATTCTAAATTTGCACTTGACTATCACAGACTTTTTACCCTACCAATATAAACACTTCATAAACATTTTCAAATGCCCGGTTTAAACATCCACCAGTGAACGTAGGTCAGTTTACTTACAAAGAATCTGTGAGTCCATAAGTATGTTGTTCTTTGACGTACACAGGGACTTAATGCCATCACTAGATGCTGGATCATGTGCAGAGCAATATTTAGAAAGTGACATGATGACTGTTCTTTGTTCTATTTTTGCTATACATTAGTGTAAATAGACAGATGACTGTACTCCAGAAAATAACCCTGATTTGGGGCACCATAAGCTGGCTTGCCATTTCCTGAAATCATGCTTACTATAGCTTCTGCCGTCAGAAACATTTATCAAGCTGTTAGAGAGGCTGGCCACGTCATCTGGGGCCAGGGCTACAGTGGCAGGTGTTCTCCCATTCCAAGTCCCATTGATCGGTCGTGGAAGTGCCTAGAACAGGATTTTGAGGTCAATAATTGGTAAATATTGATTGAGAATGCTGGGGGGTGGGGTGGGTATGGTGGCAAGCTCAGGCTGCATACTCCTTCCTGGGCTGAGGTCTGGATATCAGCTGTGCAAGTCTAAAATCAGAGTTCGTTGTGTTCAGAGAGGAAGAAAGTGACTCCCAACAGGCCTAGGCGAAATTGTGATTTATTAACGTGTAATGAGAAATGTAACTGCTAAGGGGCTTGAGACTGGCGCGTGGTGACTGCTCAGCACACAGTCCCCTGCACAGGAAGTCAGAATCAGAGGCTTTAGTGAGCATGGGACAGGGCACAGGGAATCATGGGAGTGGTAATTGGCAATGTCTCTGACGTAGGACAGTGTGCTGTTCTGTCTGTAAAATAGACCTGCCCGTCGGGTCCCCCTCTATTCAGGTTAGTGCCAGATCCTCTGTCGTGTCCTCTAGACTCTTCAGAGCCACTTGCCTGCTGTTCAGAAGCTTTTCTGAGATTTCCTTCAGCTCCGGGTTCCTTCACATGCAGGCATGCCTGGATTGAATTTCCAAACCCAACTCTTCTGGCTGTCACCAGGGAGACATCCTGTTCTCTCTGGGGCCTTGTGTAGATAACTAATCCTGTCTGTCGTGTGTAGACTTGAAGGGTTTAACTTCTAGAGGGCAGCTTGATTTCCAGATTCCAGGGATGTTACCCTGTAGACCCAAAGGTAGCTATTACAGAGCTGATAGGATTTTAGGGCAGAGTTTCACAGAAGACCTGAGGCATTGATGACAGAGAGATGGGTTTGCGGGATGGTGCCAGGAATAGCCTGGACCTCCTTCTGGCCCCTCCTGTTTTTACAAGCTCTTCAAGAGTCTTGCTTTGAACCAGAACTGTTGCTGTGCCATAGATCTTGGACTTGAGGCCTCTGAGCCTGAAATACATACACAGCTGATTGCTTGGGACCAGCCCTCAGTTGTAAATAAGCTCATAAAAATGACAAGGTGCAGTGTTACCTGAGATTTTACACGGCTGTGCATAATGATTCGGTCCCTGTATGATAACACTTATCTAAAATTGCCTTCCTTAACCTTTCCAGCAGGTGGGGTATACCTCCAGAACACAAATAATCAGCCAGCAAAGCTGACATCTAGTATTTATTCTGAAGAAAGTCCTTCCCTGCCCACACGAGGACTATCACAGGGGCCACGTGGATCCTCTCCCTCAGGACTTCACACACGGGGCACAATCACACCTGATCCACACCCGCCAGGTTTAAATCTTCGCAGGTACAGATTACCACCAAATGCAACCACGTGTACTATCTCTCCATCCCCACAACGGTGGCGTGATGATTAACTGCTGTCATTTTCATGATCCGTCACAGCTGAGAACCCAAAGGCAGCGTTAAGTCAGCGGAAAAGGTAGTTATTAGGCCTCCAGAGTTCAAGCCCACGCTGCTGCACCTTCATAGTTTAGCCCCTGGGGAGAACACAGTGTTGCAAGCAGGCTTAGCTGTGCATTTCAAAACACCGCCTGCAGTTGGGACACCAGAGTCTGTTTCCTTTCCCTTCATCACCTTGTGGGCTCTTTACTCCCCAAAGCTCTGCCGCTCTGGGATTAAAACCAATTACAGAACAGGCTTCTTTGTACTTGGCGAGAGGAGGGTGGAGTTGTACCAGGACTGACTTTCTTGACAGCCACCAGGGGCAGGGCAAGGCAGGGCAGGGCTGCTTGCTAGATATTCCTTCCTCTCTTTCCTCTCCTTCCTCTTCCCCTTTCAGCAGACCGTGGAGCTGCTCTGCACGTCTTGCCTTTCTTCCTTTCTGCCGTTTTTTTCTACCCTATTCCTTGTCCACTTCCTCAGCCCTCCCTCCCTGTCTCTGCTTCTCTACACACACACACACACTTGCATTGTGCCTTTGTTCTGAGCAAAGGACTTCCTTCAGAAAGGCATTTTGTGAGGTGGGATACAGTAATAATCCAGGCAGACAGGATCTTTGCCTTCATAAAGTTTATGAGGAGGGAACGGGTAAAATAAAGAATAAATAAAACACACGATTGGAATAGTGCTTTGTGGATGCCTTGAATGGACCTAATTTGGATGAGGAGGACATGGTGGGGGGGCACTCTTGGAGTAAATGATGTTCGTCTAAGACCTGAAGCGTGAGCAGGCTTTAGGTTAACTCATTTGCCTCAATGATCCAGGCTCCGAAATTTCTAGGTCCCGGACCTAAGGGCAACAATATGGTTGGAAGGTGGGTTTAGGCCAGGACCTGTCTGGAAGTTCTGCTGCCTACCAGGCTTACTGTTTCACTTAGATTGTGTGTGTGGGTGGGTGGTGGTGTGGCTAAATCTCTCACCTACTTTTGGCTCCTGCTCCAGACAAACGAATAGCACATGCAGAGGCCCTGGAGCCAAGAAGAGTTTGGCCCCTTCCAAGAACTAGCAGGAGGGGCGCCTGGCTGGGTCAGTCGGTAAGGCGTGCAAATCTTGATCTCCGGGCTGTGAGTTGGAGCCCTACGTTGGGTGGAGAGAGTACTTAAGAACAAAATCTTTAAAGGGGCACTGGGTGGCTCAGTCGGTTAAGCATGACTTTGGCTCAGGTCATGATCTCACGGTATGTGAGTTCGAGCCCTATGTCGGGCTCTGTGCTGACAGCTCAGAGCCTGGAGCCTGCTTCGGATTCTGTGTCTCCCTCTCTGCCCCCCCCCCCCGCCCCCACTGCTAGCACTCTCTTTCTCAAAAATAAATAAACATGAAAAAGATATTTAAAATAAATAATAAATAAAATCTTTAAAAACAAAACAAACAAAAACCAAAGAATTGACAGGAAGCCAGGGTTGCTGGACCAGAGGAGCAAGGTGGAGAGTGGGACAGCTAAAGGCTAGAGAAGCGGCTGCCGGTGGTGGTTCACAGGGTCTTGAATTAGCCCAACTCAAACGGGTGTTGGAGGGGAGGGAGGGATAATGCCGGGGACTGGCCTGAACTGACTTGCTTTTTTTTTTTTTTTTTTTTTTTAAGATCACTGGCTGCCACATGAGTCATAGATTGGAACAGGGCAAGAGGACACAGGAGGCCCACTGGGAAGCTGCTGCTACAATCCAACAAGGGATGGTGCATGTGGTGGGGTGGTGGGTGGTGGGGCCGTGGCGGGGATGGTGGGAAGTGGCTGTACATGGTATGAAATCTGCAACCTGAAGTTCAGTGCTGTTAGTGGAGGGGTCTTCAGCTTTGGGAGAAAAAAGCCGGGCCTCTTGTTTACTGGACCACAAAGGCTGGGCAAAGTTCAGTCATTCGTCCCCTTTCATTCAGTGCCCATCATGTCAGGCATTGCACTGTCCAAGGCACTTCAGATACACGAAAGAACAAAACAACAGAACTCCAGTTTTCGTGGGAGGATCAAACAAAATAAATGTGGAATTTTAGCATGTTAGTGATAAGGGTTCTAGAGAATTATAAAGCAGAAAAGGGGATAGGGAGTACTGGATGGAACAGAGGATGGTTTCAACTTTCAATTGGGCAATCAGAGACGGTGTTTAAAGACTTGAGGAATTGAGACTTTATATAACTCCTCAAGATGGAGGAAACAGCAAGTACAAAGGCCCTGAGGTAGGCATGTGCTGTCAGCTCAGAGCCTGACATGGGGCTTGAACTCACAAACCATGAGATCATGACCTGAGCCAAAACCAAGAGTCAGATGCTTAACCGACTGAGCCACCCAGGCATCCCTGTGAGGACTTTTTTTTTTTTTTTTTTAAGGATTTTATTTCTTTTAAGCAATCTCTACACTCAACGTGGGACTCAAATTAATGACCCTGAGATCAAGAGTCGTATGCTCTTCTGACTGAGCCAGGTGGTCCCTTATAGACTACTGTGAAGACTTTAACTTTTCCTCCCAATGGAAAGGGGAGCCATTGGATGATTGTGAATGTAGGGGATTACATGACCTGGAGAGGCCATCATCTGAGATGGGGAAAACTGCAAATGGAGTATTTGGGGGCAGGAAAGGCAGGAGTTCAGTTTTAGACATCCTGAGTTTGAGACGGCTGTTAGACATCCAAATGGAGATGGACCAGCTGGTGATAGGAATCTGGAACTCAGGAGGGTTCCTGCATGGGTGTATACACTTGAGAGTTATGTGTGTACGTGTGTGTGTTTCAAGCAAATAGACTGGGATATCAACAAGTGGGTGAGTGCAGAAAGAGAAGAGAACATTTCCAATGCCTGAGCTTGGGATACCCCAACATTAAAAGCAGATAGATAAGGAAGAACAACCAGTGAGGCAGAAAAAACAAACCAACAAGACAAAACAAAAAAATGGCCTTCTGGAGAACTAAGTAAAGATAACGTTTCAAGAAAAGAGAGTTATCAGCTTTATCAGATCTACTGAGAGGTCAGGTAAGATGACAAGTACTGGATTTGGTAACATGAAGGTCATTGGTGAGGAGTTCTGGGAATCGGCAGCTCAGCCCAAACTGCTCTCTGACACTGACCTAAAAAAGTAGGATGGGGGCACCTAGGTGGCTCAGTCGGCAAGCATCCGACTTCGGCTCAGATCATGATCTCGCAGTTGGTGAGTTCGAGCCCCATGTCAGGCTCTGTGCTGGCAGCTCAGAGCCTGGAGCCTGCTTTGGATTCTGTCTCCCTCTCTCTCTGTCCCTCCCCCGCTCACACTCTTTCTTTCTCTGTCTCTCAAAAAATAAAAACGTTAAAAAAAAAAAAGGATGAAACATTTAAAGAGACAAACTCAAAAGCAACAAAGAGCTAGCTGGAGAGTGAAGACTTAGTCAACCAAGCCCTAAGAGTAGACAGGAGCTTGAGAGGAAAGCCCACCAAAAGGGGAACTTAGGCTGGAGTGGGCGGGCGGTGGTGCAAAGTAGGAAGAGTCTGTTTTAAGGCTGAAATGGTCTTTTGGTGGTTTCATGGGATTAAGGAAACAGAAGTTGGAGTTTGGGAACCACCAAGAGTGGAAACCCAAGTAAATTACACATGCACACCTTCGTCTGGGACCCTAATGGGCGACAACCTAGGTGTAGGTGTACATCTAAAGCATGTCACACATGCTTGCAAACTACTGTCAGGTCGTCTGGGTTGTCCAGGGAATCTTGAGGCCAGGACTTGGATTTAGGTGTTTGTGGATTGCTAGTGTCCCCAGGAATTTTGCAGAAACAAACATGGCAACATCATCCTAGTTCCAAATGATTTCTACCACTAAGTTTTCAAATACAATATCTGGTATTCAATTAAAAATAACCGGGCATACTAGGAGATAGTAAAGTATGAGAGAAAATGTCGAAACAATAAACAAGAACATACCACAGGCAATCTGTTTACACCTCTATGATCTCACTCGTCACACTGTGTTGTTATTAGTTGTGACCCTTTTTTGATGGGGAACATCTCTTGGTTGCTTCTCCAGCATCCATTCCATACTTTTCACTTCCCAACACTCTTGATTTCAGTTCTGGTAATAAAGGGGTACTGGCGAGGCTGACCAGCTCTAAGAGTGGGGCACGTGAACTAGCCACCTAGTCTCTCTTCTTGTCCCCAGGATTGATTCAGGGGTGAGAATGTAAGGCAGTCCAATGGGTGAATTCCAGCCCTTTTGAAAAATGCTGATACACAGAACCATACTCTTGGATGAGGAAGCATGTCCCTCTGGGAGCTGCTGGCTACAGGACGAAACCCACCCCACACAAGACCAAACAGAGAAATGGAAAGAAATCGGTCTTCGGTAACATTGGTAAGCTGCTAGATCAAAATTCATCTGAAGTTAGACCTGCCTCTAGAGTAGCAGTGTCCGACAGAAATATAATGCAAGTCATTTATGTAACTTATGTAGTGGCCACGTTAAAAAGTAAGAAGTGGATGGCGCCTGAGTGGCTCAGTCGGTTAAGAGGTTAAGCGTCTGACTTCGGCTCAGGTCACGATCTCATGGTTAATGAGTTTGAGCCCTGCGTGGGGCTCTGTGCTGACAGCTCAGAGCCTGCAGCCTGCTTCAGATTCTGTGTCTCCCTTTCTCTCTGCCCCTCCCTTGCTCACACTCTCTCTCTCAAAAATAAACATTACAAAAAAAGTTTTAAAAAAAGTGAAATTAATTTTAATAATATCTTTTATTTAACCTAACACCCAAAAGAGTATCATTTTAACATATACTAATATACTATTAATAAAATATCTTACATCCTGTTATTTATGCTAAGTATGAAGTCCTGTGTGTACATTCAGCCCATCTCAATTTGGACGACCTATATTTCAAGTGTTCAGTTGCCTGGTGTGGCTAGGGACTACCAAACTGATACCACAGCTCTAGAATTCTCTTTTATTGAACCACTAAATTCCCTTAGGGTAATTTCAACAGCTTTATTGATATATGATTTATACGCCATAAAATTTACCCATTTTAAGAGCACAGTTCTATGGTTTTTAGTAAATTTATAGATTGTGCAACCATTACCCACCTCTAATTTGGGAACGTTGCCATCACCCCAAAAAGTTCTCTCATGCCCCTTTGGTGTTACTCTCTGTTCCCTTGCACAGCCCCGCGCGATCGCTGGTCTTTTTTCTGTCTCTGTAAATTGTCCTTTTCTGGATATTTCACGTAAATGAAACTCTATAATAGGTAGCCTTTTGCTTCCGACAGACGTCTTTCACAGCATTTTTGAGATTTGTTCGTGTGTGGCATGCGTCAGTATTTCATTTCTGTTTATTACTGCCAAGTATTCCTAGTATGACTATACACACATTTTGTTTCTTTCCCCACCAGTTGATAGTCATATGGATTGTTTCCAGTTTGGAGTTATGACTAATGCTGCAAAGAGCATTAACGCCCAAGTATTTGTGTGCACATATGTCCCTCTATGTCTTGAGTAGAGTTTTAGGAGTGGAATTCCTTGGTCATATGCTAGGTTTATGTTTAATTTTTAAGGAACTGACAAACAGGGGCACCTGGCTGGCTCATTCGGAAGAACATGTGTCGCTTGATCTCTAGGTCGTGAGTTCAAGCCCCATGTTGGGTGTACAGTTCACTTTAAGAAAGAAAGAAAGAGAGAGAGATAGAGGGAGGGAGGGAGGGAGGGAGGAAGGAAGGAAGGAAGGAAGGAAGGAAGGAAGGAAGGAAGGAAGGAAAAAAGGAAGGAAGGAAGGAACTGCCTAACTATTCGAACTGTTTCACAGAGTAGCTATTTTACATTCCCACCAGCGTGTCTGAGGACTCCTGTCTTTCCATATCCTTGCCAACAGTTGGCATTGTCTGTCTTTTTTTAATAGCCTTCTAGTGGGTGTATACTGGAATCTCACTGTGGTTTTAGGTTGCATTTTCCTAGTGACTAATGACATCAAACATCTTTTTGTGTACTTATTGGCCATTTGTGTATCTTTAGTGAAATGTCCACTCAGATCTTTGCCCAAGTTTTAATTAATTAATTTTATGGTATTTTATTTTCTTAGTGATATCTTTTTTTGTAACAGCTTTATTGAGGTATAATTCACATACCATAAAACTCGCCTTTATAAATTTTTTTTTTCAACATTTATTTATTTTTGGGACAGAGAGAGACAGAGCATGAACGGGGGAGGGGCAGAGAGAGAGGGAGACACAGAATCGGAAACAGGCTCCAGGCTCCGAGCCATCAGCCCAGAGCCTGACGCGGGGCTCGAACTCACGGAGCGTGAGATCGTGACCTGGCTGAAGTCGGACGCTTAACCGACTGCGCCACCCAGGTGCCCCAAAACTCGCCTTTATAAAGTATACAATCTAGTGTTTTTTTTAGTATATTCACAATGTTGCACAACCATCCCCACTATCTAATTCCACAAATTTCCATCACCTTAAATAGGAAACCTGTACCTGTTAAGCAGTCATTCCCCATGCCCTGCTTCCCCCCCCCCCCCCATCCCCTGCAATCTACTTTCTGTCTTTATGGATTTGCCTAATTCTGGGCATTTCCTATAAATTGAACCACAGATGTGGCCTTTTTGTCTGGCTTCTTTCACTGAGCGTCCTATTCTCAAGGTTCATCCATGTTGTACCATGCGTCAGTGCTTCATTCCCTTTTATGGCCGGATGACATTCCACGTGTGCCTATACCGCATTCTGTTTGTTCACTCATCAGCTGGTAGGCATTTGGGTTGTTTCCGCTTTGGGGCTATAACAGATAATGCTGCTGGGAACACTGGTGTACAAGTTTTTGTGTGAATGCATGCTTTCAGTCCTCTTGGGTCCTGGACTTGCTGGGTCATACGCTAACTTCATGCTCCACTTTTTAAGGAACTGGCCAAATGCTTTTCCAAAGCAGTTCCACGGTTTTACATTCCCACCATCAGCGTATAAGGGCTCTAATCTCTCCGCATCCATGCCAACACTTATTATTATTGTTGTTTTTGTTGTTGCTATTATTACTCCAGGCAACGGGCACACCTTTTTTTCATTGTGGTAGAATATGCATAACATAACATTTACCGTCTTAACAAGGTCAGTGGCATGACGTACACTCACTTTGGTGTGCACCCGTCACCACCATCCACCTCCAGAACCTTTGCGTCCCAAACTGAAGCCACATACCCATTATACGATAACTCCCCATGCCCCCCTCCCTCCAGCCCCTGGAGGCCATCATTCCACTTTCTGTCTCCATGAATTCGCCTGCCCTACATATCTCACATAAGTGGCATCATGCTACATTTGTTCTTTTATGACTGGCTTATTTCACTTAGCGTACCGTCCTCAGATTCCATCCATGTTATAGCATGTGTCAGACCTGCCTTCCTTTTTAAGGCTGGCTAATATTCCATGGCACGTACACACCACATCTGCTTATCCATTTATCTGCCGATGGGCATTTGGGTTGCCTCCACCCTTTGGCGATAAAATAATGTTGTTGTGAACATGGGTATGCAAATATCTATTTGGGTCCCTGCTTTAGGCTTTTTTGATTTGGGGCATGTACCCAGAATTGGAATTGCTGGATCATCTGGTAATTCTGTTTAATTTTTCTGAGGTTTGGAGCCACTTCTACAGGGCAGTGGCCACCACGTAAGGACTCTTGGCCCCCCTAAGTTCCTACCTGACACTTGTGTTGGACTGTTTAGCTTTTAGATGATTTTTCCTTTGTGTAGAAACCACTAATCAACCATGTTTTAAAACGGTTTTATTTGCAGTGTACTCTCATTATTCAGAAAGGAGAAAGGGAACTTCCCCTTGAAGGACCCGGGTTTAGAGGACAGCACCAAACACTA
Source organism: Lynx rufus (assembly GCF_022079265.1). NCBI lineage: Eukaryota > Metazoa > Chordata > Mammalia > Carnivora > Felidae > Lynx > Lynx rufus. The sequence continues at coordinate 37,760,780 of NW_025814825.1, read as the reverse complement.
AGCTCAGGGGAGCTACTCATTGATTCGTTCCTTCTCTGCACTCTCCCTGTGCAGCCAGCGTTCTCCTGGCTAAAGGCTGTGTGGCGTCCAGCAAGCCCTGACCTCTTGGGAACTGTGAGCAACTATCATGTCAGTGGCTGTAGATTACTGATCTGTTGGTTTCACTACACCTGTATAAAACCAATATCCCAGGTAACATTTTAAAACACCCAGCCCATCTGCTCTGATAGCACAGAGCCTGCTTGGGATTCTCTCTCTCTCTCTCTCTCTCTCTCTCTCTCTCTCTCTCTCTCTCCCTCTCCCCTCCTTTGCTCATGTGCGTGCTCTCTCTCTCTCTCAAAATAAATAAATAAGCTTTAAAAAATAAATAAATAAAACACCCATCCCTGTCCTCGGAACCCAGAGAAACGGGTCAGCTGATTTTCAAACCAGGAGTTTCCAGGGAACCCGACATTGCCAGAAAAGTAGGTTCTGGTTAAAAGTGAAACGTAGGCACCTTTCACCCTGGGTACTCTTAAATCAACCCCTTTCCTCCTCCTGTGAGCCTGGGAAATGGTTTGGCAGAGCAAATAATACTTTCTTGGGGATAGTATGGTGCTAAGGGGAGGGAGTGGCTACAAAGTCATACATGGTAGTGATCGTAATACTAGTAATACTAACTGCCATTGTTGGAAAAATGACCACTGCAGAATGTCCCCTGAGGCAATATGCTGAGAACCCCTGAGTCAGGGTGACCAACTGCCCTGGTTTGCCTGGGACTAGGGGGGTTTCCCAGGACACGGGACTTCCGATGCTAAAACCAGGAAAGGTCCAGGCACATTGTGATAACTGGTCATCTAAGTCCAGTTTGGGGGGGTGCTTGGGTGGCTCAGTCAGTTGAGCATCCGACTCTTGATTTTGGCCCAGGTCATGATCTCACAGTTCATGAGTTTGATCCCTGCATCGGGCAGGAATAGTGCAGTGCCTGCTTGGTATTTTCTCTCTCTCTCTCTGCCCCTCCCCTGCTCGTATACTCTCTCTCTCTCTCTCTCTCTCTCTCTCTCTCTCTCAAAATAAATAAATTAATTAAAAATAAATACATAAGTCAATCAGTCAATCCAGTCTCCTGCCTGTGAGCTGGTTATCCTAACTTGACTGGTTAGTCTACTTCTCTTTTCCCCAGAGGTCATATCCTCGGAGATAATATCTAAATCATACATTGGTTTTAAGGATCGAGTAAAACATCTGTAAAGCATTAAGCTCAGCACATGGCATATATTAACTACAAATAAATGTTAGGTATCATTAGCTAAACTCCTATCTAACTTTGCAAGTTTTGTATATTCTTTTGGGGAGACAGCAGTTTTTATTTATTTAGGTGTATAGCCCATCTGCGTCCACAAATTTATGCAATAAAAGCCAAATATACAGCAGGACTGCTAGAGAAGAAAATATTAAAACCACACAGTAGAAGAGAGAAAAGAATGAACCCCAAATCCAGGCTAACAGGTATCTAGAGGTGTGTGTTCAGTGGGCCTGGATTATGAGGGAGTGGCCATCGTTTACTTGGGGCTGGGAAGGTGATCACCAGGTTTCAGCTGACTCTTCCTTCCCTGCTTAGAACAGATCCTGAGAGGCGCCTGGGTGGCTCAGTCAGTTAAGTGTCAGACTCTTGATTTCAGCTCAGGTCATGATCTCATGGTTTGTGGGTTCGAGCCCTGCATCGGGCTCTGTGCTGACAGTCTGGAGCCTGCTTGGGATTCTCTCTCTCCCTCTTTCTCTGCCCCTCCCCCGGTTGCTCACTCTCAAAAAATGAATAAGCTAAAAACAAAAAAAAAACCAAAAGAAAAACAAGAATAGATCCCAAGTTAGATGTTTTCATTATGTCTATTTTACAGAGTAGGAAACAGGGTAAAAAGCACAAAGAAGTCTGCCTGTCCTCTCGTCAGCTTTTTTGGGACTAGCCTCTGGCCATCCTAATTTTGTAAAAGGTATATGAGGAAGCACTGGAAATTACAAGCCTGGCTCACAGCCAAGCTGTTCACCCAGCCTCCTAGACAGGGGAGGCTTCAGGAATTGAGTCCAAATCCCTTGCTTTGCAAATGGGGACACTGAGGCCCAGAGCAGGGACTGCTGTTCCCAGCATCCAGATACTGGAAGAACCAGGGACTAGAGCCCATGTCACTAACCCCCAACCCGGTGCCCTCTGCTGAAGGTAGTCTGGATGACACAGGGAAGCTGGAGCCCACATAGAGCTCACTGGGCCTAGGAATGTAGGTCTGCAGCAGCTAAGAATGAATTTAGATAATACCCGCAAGCCTCCATTTCCAGTGGGCAGTTAGGTGGGTGGAGTTTATGTTTTTCCAAATGTGGTCACTAGTTCTGTGGGTGAGACCAGCAATGTCTCCAGGGAGCTCCCCAGGTATCTGAAATGGGAAAGAGAAGGCCCCATATGTACTTTTACAGGTCGGGGTCTACAGATGCATGGACTCCCCTGTCCCTTCCCACCTCCCAGAAACCAGAAGCAAAGCTATCCAGGGAGGGAAACTCAGAATGGCCTAGTTGAAGCAACCTGCCCTTTCTAGGACAAACTCACCAAGATTCTGTGAAACACAGGGCCTGTGAGACTTGGGAAGTAGAACTTGCGATCCTGGGAGGGGGCCAGGGTGTGGCCTGTATGCTGGAGCCCTTCCTCACACAGGGAGGTCTCTCCTCTGCCATCAGTCTGTACTGGCGTCTGGCTTTCACGTCCACTTCTTCAGGGTGTGCCTCCTCTGGGGGTATTGCTCTCTTCAAAATGCAAATCCGGTCCCCTCTCCTACCTGTGCTCATGAGCTGACCCAGGGCTCACCAGTACAGCATCCCTAACCTTCACCTGCCCCCTTTTCCACCTCTGCCACTCAGTTCCAGCCTTGCTGAGCTTCTCCAAGTTGCTTAGGTGTGCTGCTCTCCCACTTCCCTCTCCCCTGTCAGCCTTCCTCCCCCCACCCCACCATCCGCATCTGTTAGTGTGATGCAAGATGCTCGAAGGAAGGAACGAATCTCAAAACTTTAGTGCTTAACACAAAGTTGTTTTCAAGTTCTCCTAACAATCTGTATTGAAATTTCTAGAAGTTGTGTGATAGAAGTGGGGGCAGGGGCTGCCCTCTTCCACGTGTGGCCTCCAAGGCTGCCGGGGCATTGACAGGCTGTCGGCACAACAGGCAAGAGCGCTGGATGATCAGATGAGGGAGATTTTTCTGGGCCAGCGCACATTGTTTCTGCTCACATTTCGCTGGCTAAAACCCAGTCGTTTGGCCACGCTTGACCCCAAGGGGGTCTGGACAACATTCTAGCTGTATTCCCGGCGAGTAAGGACTGGGTTTTTGTGAACGCTGCCACACCACCCTTGAGGTGTCAGCCCGAGTCACTTGCACAGAAAGTATTTCCTAACTTATGAGCAGGCCAAGTTGCTCCTTTTGGGCTGAACCAGTACACTTGGAACCCAATCCTTTTATAAGCCATATTTAAGGTAGGGTATAATAATGGTTTATTTACACATTTTTCTGTGTTAGAATGTATATTAGTTTCCTATTGCTTCTATAAAGAATTATCACAAACTTAGTGGCCTAAAACAATATAAATTTATTTTATTACAGTTCTAGTGGTCAGAGGCCTGAAGTGGGTCTTACTGGGTTAAGGTCAAGGTGTGTTCTGTGCTCCTTCTGGAGGCCTATCTAGGGGAATCTGATTTTTTTTTTTTTTCGATTTTTTTGCCTTTTCCAGCATAAGGAGCTTCCTGCACTCCTTGGCTCACAGCCCCTTCCATCTTCAAAGGCAGCAATCACAGCCTTCCAAGCTTTATGTCTCCTCCTCTGACTCTGACCTTCTTTCTTCCCTCTTATAAGGACGCTTGTGATTACATTGGGCCCGGCTGGATAATCCAGGATAAACTCCCCATCTCAAGATCTTTAACTTAGTCACATCTGCACAGTCCCCTCTGCCACAACATATTCACAGTCCAGGGATTAGACCATAGACGTCCTTGGAGGGTCATTATCTTTTTTTTTTAATTTTTTAAAATCTTTTTTTTATTTTGAAAGAGAGAGAGACAGAGTGTAAGCGGGGGAGGAACAGAGAGAGGGAGACACAGAATCCGAAGCAGGCTTTAGGCTCCGAGCTGTCAGCACAGAGCCGGATGCAGGGCTCGAACTCACAAGCTGTGACATCATGACCTGAGCCGAAGTCAGATGCTCAACCGACTGAGCCACCTAGGTGCCCCATCTCTTTTTTTTTTTTTTTAACGTTTATTTATTTTTGAGAGAGAGAGGGAACAAGTGGGGGAGGGGCAGACAGAGAGGGAGACACAGAATCTGAAGAAGGCTCTGAGCTGTCAGCAGAGTCCAACATGGGGCCAGAACTCACGAACGTGAGATCAAGAGCTGAGCTGAAGTTGGTGGCTCAACCGACTGAACCACCCAGGTGCCCCTGGAGGGCCATTATCTTGACCACCACAGACTGTTAAGCTTTTGTAAGGACTGTCTCCACTCTTTGTTGTTATGTGGCCTTAGAAGTAATCCCAGTACGTGGGACATTGTAGATGTTCTTCAATGTGTGAGGTGATGGAATGGGTAGGGTTATAGCTTCCCAAAGTGAGCCCCAGGTTGTGGCAACCCTGCCCATTTTTCTCTCCCCATGAGGTCTGGACTGGCTCATGGCCAGCAGCCCATTTGTCATAGTTCCTACTTCCCCATATGATGTGGTTTATAAAGAATTCATAGGACATTTGGCCTTCATGTTCCAAGGCAGAGTTTTAAGAATCAACTTTATTGAGGTATAATTTACATATGATTAATCCATCCATCTTTTTTTTTTTTTTTTTCAACGTTTATTTATTTTTGGGACAGAGAGAGACAGAGCATGAACGGGGGAGGAGCAGAGAGAGAGGGAGACACAGAATTGGAAACAGGCTCCAGGCTCTGAGCCATCAGCCCAGAGCCCGAGGCGGGGCTCGAACTCACGGACCGCGAGATCGTGACCTGGCTGAAGTCGGACGCTTAACCGACTGCGCCACCCAGGCGCCCCTAATCCATCCATCTTAAGTGTTCATTGAGTTTTGACAAATGTATACCCCCATGCAGCCACCACCATAATCAATATAGGGTGTATGTGTGTTCATGGTTTCTTTCGTTGTTTCAATGTACAGTTCTAAGACCTATACCAATGTATGTAACCGTCACCACAATCAGGATACTGAATGGATCTATCACTCTCCAAAATACCCCTGAGCTCCCCTCAGCTTCCTCCACCCCCTTAGCCCTTGGGAACCACTGATCCGTTATCTGAAACTACAGTTTTGTCCAAGGCAAATTTTAATCATGATTACCTAGGTACCATTTTATTAAAAACAACCCCTTTCCCTCTCTGCATTGTATTGTATCCACCTCCCCAAACTACATCTTTAGCACAAAGAAGGGGGTGACCAGATGAAAACTCGGAACTGGGCAGGGTCACTGAAGATTCTCATCAGGCTCACAGTGGTCCCCTAGCTGCCTCTAGACCAGCCTCCGTCCCCATGAGGAGGGAAAACAATGAACCTGTTCGCCTGGGCCAGGAAGACCATGGAACGGAAGTGAGGGAATCAGGTGAGCTGGCATTTTTAATGTGACCACAAAGTTGAAAAGGATCAACCACTGCTCTGGAAGCATGGTGAAGCTGTGATTACTTCACATCAACAAATAGATTGCAGTTACGATTACAAAGTAAGAACTAGATCAAATATAAGATACAACCTAGAATTTTTCTTGAGGTGCAATTCACATAACATAGAATTAGTCATTTTAGAGCGTACAGTTCAGTGACATTTAGTACACCCACAGTGTTGTGCAACGACCACCTCTACCAACTTCCAAAACATTTTCACCTTCCCAAAAGGAAACCTTTTGCAGCTGTCTGCAAATGCAACCCATTAGCAGCTGTCTCTACATACCCCCTCATAGTCCCACCCCCCCGACCTAAGCAACCACCAGTCTACTTTCTGGCTCTATGAATTACTATTCTGGATGTTTCATACAGTGACCTTCTGTGTCTGACTTCTTTCACTTAGCATAATGTAGCATATCATAGCCTTTTCATGGCTGAGTAATATTCCATTGTCTGGCCATGTCACAGTTTATCCATGGGTCTGCTGATGGGCCACAGCATAGAATTGCCTTATTTGTAATTTGAGTAGCCCTGAGATGATTTCTGTCCCCATAGTTTAATTCCAATGTCATTCCTACGGGCCCATGTGCTAAGCCTTCCCATACATGTTCTCATACAACATAATACTTTTGTACAGAAGGGATCATCCCCCACTTTACACATTCAGAATCTGAGGCACAGAAGGATGAAGCTTCTGGATCCAGGTGGAAATATAAACCCAGTGTTCATCCCTCTTCACCCCAGCTGGTGTCTCTGAATGCACGTAACTGAAAGCAAAATCCATGTGGAAAACAGTTCCTTGGGAAAGATTTCAGTGTAGTCTAGACCAATGCAGAAAACCCTTGACTTCTGTGTCCTTCCACGGTGGTTCTGAATACCCTCCGTGAGCATCTCTTCAGGCCGGCAGCCAGCATACCCAGCGCAGGGTCCTCCCCAGTCCCTCCTTGATGCCCTCTTGTTACTTTTAATTGCATCTGAGCCTCTCTAGCATCTTGTATTTTGACTCCTAATCCAGGGCGTTTCTCTGCCTCCCACTAGTCCAGCACAGCACTTCCTTTTCTCAGAGCTCCCCAGAGAAGTGCCCCCAGAAAATGGAGTTGGTCTTCCCTAATGAATTCATCTCTATAATGAAGAGTATAATATCCAAGCTCCAGCATATTTACATAGCAATCTCCACACAAAAGCAACATTACAAAGGGAAGATTTTTAAAAGAATGTCATCTGAAAGCTCCATTTCCTATAGTGCTAAGAACACTATGGGAATTACCCTGACAAGAAGACAAAAAACGACTTCCAGGGATGCTGGGTTAGAGACAATAGCTACACCAGCCCCATTAATGTTTAAACTCAATGGAGCATAAAACTGCTTTTCTCTACTTACAGGCAGGCATCATCTTACAGAGAGGAGAAAAAAAAATTACCATTTAACTCTAGTGAAATCCTTAAGCCCTCCCCTAGTTTTTATTCCCATTGAAATACTCCAGTAAGTAGCATCAGAATGAAAATGAGAATCGCTCTCTTTGGGGGGATGGTTTCCGAACCTCATCAGTAAGTGTGCGAAGAGCCCTCCACAGAGACGGAGGAGGACGGCTGCCAGTTGGGAAAGGATCTGTCACCAAAACCTGCAAAACTAGCTGTGGTGACATACCTGGGGACTAGGGAGCCTCTGGGCTGACTTCAAAAGGCTTCAAATAAGTGCAGGTCAGGGTAGACAGGAGGCAGAATTCAAGGGTAAATTCAAGGAAGTAATGCCTTCAGGGTACATTTGACTTAGTGGGCTGCAAGGGGGAGCATTTATCATTAATATATTAGCTGTTTCCCTGGGGGATTCACGGGAACTGAGCCAGGCCTCTGTTAGTAAATCACTGGACCTAATCCCACATTACATTTGTGTAATGCCTGACAAAGCCTGTTCCCATTATCTCATTTGATCCTGAAAACAATCCTCAGAGGGAGGCAGGGCAGGGATTATTTTTTCCATTTTACAAGTGAAAACACTTGTAAACTGATTTGCCAGGAGCCACACACCCAGGATGTGGCAGGAATGAGAGACTTCAATCTAGATCTTTGTACAACCTGTGCAGGGTTCTTTTAACTCCACACAACAGACAGATCAAAATATTCCCAGCCCCACCCAGTCCTCACAGCCAGCAGCTTAACCAGCAGCTAGGAGTTCACCAGGACAGAGCAATTTGTTCACACTGTCCCCACACCTCTGTCCTAATGAAGATACATAGCCCTGACTGGCAAACCCTCTAGGGGAAAAAAAATCATTTCATACTGTCTCCCTACACCACTGACCAAAATTAATCCCAGATGGATTTGAAAATAACAACAAACAAACAAGGCATTAAAAAAAAAAAAAACCCACTAAGGAAAATAGAACTCGATATTGAATAACTTGCTGGAGACAAGAAGACTAAATTTAGCATTGTGTTAAAAGTCTCAAGGAAAGGGATTTTGTAGATTTGGGGGCATTAAAATTCGTTAAGTTTTAGTCACAAAAACATGACTGTAAAGGGCCAAAAAAACCTGAAGAAATAGAGCAAAATGTGGAAGAAAAGGGTTAACTAAACTTATGTAGAAGAGTCACGCAAATACTAAGAAAAGCTCAAGATGAAAAACTTCCTAGGAAACAGACAATTCACAAAAAAAGGAAGTACAGTTGGTTAACAAACATTTAGAAAACTGCTCTACCTAAGTAAAAATCAAAGATATGAAAACACAAAGGAGATGTCAATCTCACCTATGAAATCAGAAAAAAAATTTTTTTAACTTTTAATACTCAACACTAATGATGGGAGAGTAAATGTACTCAACCCTTGTAAAGCAGTTCGCCACGTTTATCAGAAACCTTAAAATATAATTTGACCTAATATTCCACTCCTGGGAATATGGTCTTAGGAAAGAATCATCAATACGGAAAAAGTTTTACGCAAAGAAATGTTAGTCACGCACTTACAGTGGTGAAATTTAGTAAACAGCAAACGCTAAAGGAATTGTTAAATAATTTATGGAACAAACACTTGATGAGAACTTATGTAATCATTATAGGTTTTCAAAGTGCATGCAATAACACGAACACCATTTATGGTGTAATGAGAAGTGGAAAAGCGCGTGCGTTGTATGTATGGCTGTTTGTAAAATACACTTTGCTAGAAAAAGGCTGGAGAGGAAACATTCTTTTTTAACGTGAACATGTTTGAGTCCTATGATCGAGAGAGGTTTTTTTCCACCGTCCTATATTTCTATTTGACCTTTAAAAATTTTTTTTAATGAACAAAATCAACTTTTCTTTAGCCATGCGGTGGCGTGTCCTTCTCTCCCAAGTTCCCTGGGGACTTGAGGACAAGACGGAGAGGAAATCTCAGAGGCCCTACCCCGAGACGATCCCGCTCTTCTTTGCAAGGTCGCCGCCGCACCCCAATTCCCCCTCTTTTCCCCACCTCCAGCTCTGCGAACCGGGACTGTCGGCGAAACCCGCCCCTCCCCCACTACGCCAGGTCCTGGTGACTGCGGGTGCGCGGGGGAGGAGCAGGGCGGGCCCAAGCGTTGCTGACACGTGGGGAGCGAGGAAACGTCCGAGGAGGAGGGGTGGGGTGTGTGGGTGGGTGTGTCCGCGAGTGGGAGAAACCAACCCAGACCACCTCCGAGTCTTCATTTTCTCGTGTTGCTTACCGGACGGAAAAAGGACGCAGCTCTCCCAACGATCCAGAGCCCATCCTAGGTAGGTACCGAGAGCAAACACCAGAAAGCTCCGGCCGCGACCCTGCGCTGCCCGCGACGACCAGTAACCCGTCCCCTGGTCGCACGTCTCCCCCCCCCCCCCCCCGCGTCCTGGCGCGGTGGTAGGGCCCGGCGGCGACGTCACCCATTGTTTACAAATCAACCCGAGCCGGTAGGATTCCGGCTCCCGCGGCTGCAGGCGCGCGGCGCGAGTGCCTGGCGGGTTCCCGCTTCCGTGTCCGCCCCGGCCCCGGCCCCGGCCCCCGCTCCCGCTTCGACCTCAGCACCGCTCCCCGCTCCGCCGCGGCCCATCGAGCCCGGCGGGCCGCCGAGCCGCCAGCGCCGGCCGCCGAGCTCCGTGTGCCCGGGCGGGGGGCCATGCCGTGTCGGAGGGAGGAGGAAGAGGAAGCCGGCGAGGAAGCGGAGGGGGAGGCGGAGGAGGAGGAGGAGGAGGACAGCTTCCTCCTGCTGGAGCAGTCGGTGACGCTGGGCGGCTCGGGCGAGGTGGACCTGCTGGTGGCCCAGATCGGCGAGGCGCTGCAGCTGGACGCGGCTCAGGACAGCCCGGCCTCCCCGTGCGCGCCCCCGGGGCCGCCGCTGCAGCCCCCGCGGCCCCCGGCGGCGGTGCGGGCGGACAAGGCCCGGCCCCCTGCGCTGCCACTGCTTCTGCCGCCCGCGCCGGCCGAGGCGGTGGGCCCGGCGCCCCCGGGGGCCCTGCGCTGCGCCCTCGGGGACCGCGGCCGCGTGCGGGGCCGGGCTGCGCCCTACTTCGTGGCCGAGCTCGCCGCAGGCCCCAGCGCTCTGCCCGGGCCGTGCCGGCGAGGTTGGCTGCGGGGCGCCACCGCCTCCCGCCGCCTGCAGCAGCGACGATGGCCCCCAACCGGGACGCGCGCCCGCGAAGACGACCCGCACCGGCTCCTGCAGCAGCTGGTGCTCTCGGGGAACCTCATCAAGGAGGCCGTGCGAAGACTTCAGCGAGCCGTCGCTGCCGTTGCAGCCACGAGCCCAGTGGGCGCCGCTGGGCCGGGAGGCGGCCGCAGCGGACCGGACCCTGTCTCCCTGCAGCCTTCTGGCGCTTTGCACTGACCCGGGGGCCCCTGGAGGAGGAAGAGGACACCGCTTCGCAGACCCAACAGCGTCCTACCCTCACCGACCGAGAGCTGAAGCCGCCGTTGCGGTCCTGGGAGCGACCGCCCAGGCTGCGGAGAGACGCGTGGGGAGAGCCCTCAAGGCGAGAAAGAAGTTACCGGCCCCAGCGAGGCTGTCGGAGAACAGGAGCCTGGAGAAATGCACGGGCCAGAGCGCATAGGTGCCGCGTGAGAGTTTTCTCGGCCACCTCGGGGCCAATGACCTGGGATAAACTGGGAGAACTATGGCAGCTACTTGCATCGACTTGTACCTGACTTAAGCCTTGGGGGCGTCATGTGCTTCGATTGTTTAAAGATAGGGTTCTGAGGGGCGGGTATCGCCTGGGCTTTATTAACAATACTTGAAAACTAATGACACGCAAACATTTTATTTTCTGGTGGAAGAGCTTAGTGGAAATGGTGCTACAATTGCTGTGCAAAGAAATTCCAGAGGGAAGAAGAATGTAAAAGCTTGGTGGTGGGTGGGTTGCCATCACCCCCTTTTCCCCACCCAACTGGTGTTTGGTGGAGGTGGGAGATGTGAACTCCAGTTAGGGGGTTAGAGGGAGCTGAAGAATTTTGAAGGTGGCGCGAGTTGGAGTTGAATGTGGACTTTTAACTGACTTGACCTTGCCACCTGTGGTTCAAGGTCACAGTTTGCTCTCTGGCAGAAGGCTGTGGGGTTCCTGGGAGAACTAAATTCATCCCTGGGTCTTTTCTTTCTCTTGCTCCAAGAAGAGCCCTGTCTGTGCTTTGCTACCTTTTGGAGTCTCCCGAGGACACACAGAAGCAGAGAGGGACCTGTGGGGAGAGTTATTTTTCTGTGCTTTCCTCTTTCCAGAACTCCTCCTCCTCTTTCCCTGAGGCCACTCTTGGCCTAGCCTTGAGCTTTCTCAGAAAGTCATAAATGGTCTCCCCTGTCCTCCCAGCCACACTTTGTTATTTCACCCTTTCTGGTGTCTGCATGGGATAGATGAGACCCTGGATGTTTTTCTGCTATGTTCTGGCCGTCTGTGGGGCCGTGGGCCTGAGCCTTTGTGGGTCCTCATCCCTCACAGCCTTCTTCTGTCACCAGCTCTTCTTGTGAGTGACTGAAACCGTGTTTAAAATGTGACTCTCCGAGAGGAGAACCCGCCGGCTTTACCCTTGTGAAACTTGACGGCACTTTAAGGAAAGTGCCACCCCCAAACTTTAAGGTAGCTAAACAAATTTTAAAAACAGTTTCAATGGCTCGTTCATCCTCCAGATGTAGCTATTGACGTACACTTCGCACCGGAGTGTCTGAAATTGTGGTGGTCCTGATTTATAGGATTTCTTAATTAAAATGTCTGCTGAATAAATTTGGTTTTTGTTTTGGAGCATGTTTGGCTTTTTGGTGGAAGGTGGGGGAAAGAAAAACACAGAGGGGATATCTTAATAATGAAGGGTGAGTGTACTTGGGGGGACCTGGGCAACGGGTTGGAGCCATCTCTGCTCAGCGTAGAATACTGGTAGAGCTGCAGGACTTCATTGTTTCTGGGTTGATGTTAACCGAAATCAGCAAATTAAGTCCAGATTTTTAAAACCTGCTAGATGGGCTTCCATTCCCTCTGTGGAATAAGAACATATTCCAGAAATGCTCTCTAGGCGGGAGGGCAGAGGCCAAGAGACTTGATGTGTCTGGAGAGCGGTGGAGGTGGGGTGATTTTCATCTGGATTTTTGTGTGTGTGAAGAATGGGAGGGCACAGGCAAAGCCAGTCTGTTTCTTCCTCTTTGGAGACTAACCCGGTCTGGAGCTCTGGCCTAGGAAAGGGAAACCAGTTTCACAGCGATATATTTGGTAGTTGTAAAATGGCTTGGTTTGAGCAGGCAAGGGTTAGATTAACTGAAGTTTTCCTGTCCTCAGGCCTGTTTTCCCCAGGCATGGAACCCTGGTAGAGTCCCTTCCTACTTGGTCCAGCCCAGAGTTCTGCCACCCAGCCCCCTCGGGAACTTCTTAGCACCTCTTCCTCCCTCGCCTGCCCACCATTTTCTCGTGCGGGGGCCACAGGGGAAAGCTAGTGTTCAGTGACTGGGTTTGACTCGGCCCTGCTGCTCACCCATCTGTATCAATGAGCAAGTGACCACCCTGTGCTTGTTCCTTCGCTCATTAATAAAAGAATACTAGTTAATAGGGTAGTTGGGAGGGTTAAATGAAGATCAGAGACGTCTGGGATAACTTGCTCAAAGAATGATAGTGGCTAATTCTTGTCACCACCACTGCCTCTTCCTTGGTCCCTTCCTTTGGGAGTGGCCCCTTCTTTGGGGACCAAACGTGCCCCACTTGCCCTCGCTAACTTTAGCCACCATAATACAAGCTGTCCCAGTCTCTTGCTACTGTACCCTACACATCCCTCGTTCTGACTCCTTCCAGAAATCTGCTTCCACGTGACCTTCCAAACCAGTCTATCTCTGCATTCATCATTCTGGGGGTTGTATTCACTGGGTATACATGTGCCAGGAGTCACTGTTCTGGGTATCCTCTCATCATGTCATGGTTTTATGGGCCATAATGTGGAGACTGTTTTCTCCATTTTATAGATGAGGACACTGAGGCCCACGAGACTGACTGACTTGCCTGAAGTCACCACCTTTTTTTTTTTAATGTTTTATTTTGAGAGAGGTTGCGTGCGCACGCATGCGCACGTCCCAGCGGGAGAGGGGCAGAGAGAGGGAAAGGGGATCCCAAGCAGGCTCCACACAGTCAGTGCAGAGCCCGATGCAGGGCACCATCTCAGAAACCTTAAGATCATGACCTGAGCCAAAATCAAGAGTCAGATGCTTAACCGACAGCCACCTAGGCGCCCCTGAAGTCACCACTTTTTAAGTGGACAAGCTGGGATTTGAAGCCAGGCAGTCTGGTTCTAGGATCTCCTGTTCCTCAACCAGACCTTCCAGTCTACTGTACCCCCCGTATGAGACTTCCTTGACACCATTTTCTCCCATGTTGGGTTTCTTAAGGTTTCTTAAGAGCATTCCACTAAATACCTTAACACAATGGCATCACTGTTCTCAAACTTCTCTTGAACACCAGCCACGTATATGCAAAGTGCTGGGGCTGTGGGATGCGGCAGGGTTTGAGACCTGGGAGAATTCGCAAGCAGCTTTGGGGCCGAGGCCTTTACATAAGATAGGAGAAATTGCCTAAGAAGGGCGCGGATAACAAATGGTACCTGGCTGCTGCTTTTAGAACCTTGAGTTGTCTAAGATGAGGGCATAGGGCCGACCGAGATGGTGCAGTCTCACCCAGAGCAGATGTCCTGTGGGTCTGCACTATTCCCAAGAGCACTTGGGAATGAGGTTAGAATGGTGCCTGCAGACAAGGAGAGAAGAGCTATGGGACCTGAGAAGCAAGGTAGAAGGAAAGAGAAGTGATACCTATTAAGGGCAGGTGCTCTGTTGACACCTTTTATGAGACCTTCCTTTGCTCTCTACAATGGGGAGAGGTAGGACTTATTGGTGGTAGAACAGGGTCTGAACTCATGGCATTAAGCTGATTCTCTTGCCTCCTGCCTTGAACCACCCACATCTCTAGTCATGAACAGCCCCCTCTGTGGATTCAGCCATTTGCAAAGGCTGTAGGGAGCCAAAGCCTGGGCCTGGGCCTGGGCAAGTGTCTCTCTATATTGAGGCAATGGCCATTTCCAAGGTATTGGAGCTTGGGATGGCCCATTCCTAGTGCTTGGCCCAGGAATGACTGTGGCTGGGATATCCCTAGCCCTTTGAGTAGCTGGGCACCGAACTGGGGGGATGTGAGCTGGCAGAATTGAGACAGCTCCCATCTTCTGAAGGGGCTGGGACCTAGGTTTCCCTGGTAACATTCTGCAAGTTTTGAGCCCTTAGAAGATCCAGAAAAATAGGGAAGTGGCAAGGAGAAGCTAGCTGGTTGTGGGGGTGCGGGTGGGGGTTGATCAGGAGTTTCATGTGTGAAGTTATAGGGACGGCAGCCTGGTGCCTCATAAATGATTAGAGCTGTGCTGAAGATAAAGACTTGGCAGTTAGAGCTAAGATGGGTGGATGGATCCTGGGAGACGCTGGCAGTTGGGAAGCAGTAATAACACTAGCTAATGTCTGTCGTGCTTCCCATGTGCCAGGCTCTGTTCTAAGTTCTTTATAAAGACCAACTCATCACATCTATGTGGGAGGGAAAAAAGTAAACAATAGGAATAGACAGAAAGAGTAGAACCAAGAGAAGCCACAGGAGACTGTAAGGGATGGTGGGTATGTGAGTGTGTCTGCACGTGCTTATGGGTGTATGCACACGAACAGATGTATCTACGTTATCTCTGTACATCCTCTGTAGCTAGGTCCAAGGTATATGGAATCAGATCTTAGTGGCTTTCACTTTTTTTTAAATATTTATTATTTATTTATTTATTTATTTATTTATTTATTTTTAAATTTTTTTTTCAATGTTTATTTATTTTTGCGACAGAGAGAGACAGAGCATGAACGGGGGAGGGGCAGAGAGAGAGGGAGACACAGAATCGGAAACAGGCTCCAGGCTCTGAGCCATCAGCCCAGAGCCCGACGCGGGGCTCGAACTCACGGAGCGCGAGATCGTGACCTGGCTGAAGTCGGACGCTTAACCGACTGCGCCACCCAGGCGCCCCTTAAATATTTATTTTTGAGAGAGAGCACGAGCTGGGAAGGAACAGAGAGGGAGACACAGAATCGGAAGCAGTCTCCAGGCTCCAAGCTGTCAGCACAAGCCTGATGCAGGGCTCGAACGCACAAGCTGTAAGATCATGACTTGAGCTGAAGTCGGATGCTTAACCGACTGAGCCACCCAGGTGCCCTCTTTTTTTTTTTTTATTTTGAGAGAGAGTGAAAGTGTGAACAGGGGAGAGGCAGAGAGAAGAGAGAGAGAGAGAGAGAGAGAGAATCCCAAGCAGGCTCAGTGCTGTCAGTACTGAGCCTGACGTGGGGCTTGATCTCATAAACCATGACCTGAGCCGAAATCAAGAGTCAGATGCTTAACTAACTGAATCACCTAGGTGCCCCGTGATTTTCAGTATCTTTTTTACACCCTCTGCCTCAGCACCATTAAACAATAGGTCTTGAACATGTGCACTGTGAGTTTCTCCCCCTTTAACCCAGCTGACGCAAAGTACTATCTATGGTGCATCTGGAGAAAGGTGATTATGACTCCAGTCTAGGGAAGATTTTTGGGAAAACCTAGGAAATCATTTGTCACCCGTGCTAGGTTGTGGAATCTAATTTCGCTGGTAAAAAAGAAACAGGCAAAAAGGCAGGCCAAAGGTAACAAGAAGATAACCAGCTTGTGATTTTTTTTTTTAACCCACCCAAATCAATAAGTCAAACAAAGTGCCTGAACAGCCTATCGACTGGGGTTGTGAATTTTACCTTCTATGAGTCAGTTAATTGATAAGAGGGAGCAGTTAATAAACTTGATACCAGATTTAGTTTCCATTCTATTGTGGTGTAAGTTGTAGCGGAAGGTTCAGAGGATTCCTTCACACAACAACAGAAACACACCAGCGATCCCAGGCATGATGGGTTATACAAAGTGGTTTCAACAGCCAACTCTCAGGTGCCCAGCCTTGCTGTGCTAGGAGTTTGTGACGTAGGTGCTGTCACGTAGTGGGCACGCCACCCTTGTAATCCTCCAGAGCCCTGCCCTTCAGACCTGTGCAGACGGGGCATCTTGTGCCTTCTTGCCTCCTCAGGCAAGCTTACCCCTGAGAACATCTTCAGTTTCTCCCTCTGCACATCCTCCATGGCCGTCAGACAAGCTCAAGTCTCTCCTGGTTGAGCGAATCCTTCTATTGGCCCAGTTTTTCCTTTTTAGCTGCTGTCCCTCCTTTCTCATCTTCTTTGAGTTTCTAGGAACCACAGCTCCTCACTATGCCCCAAGCACCCCACTTCCCTGGCCTCTGTAGGTCTGTTGAAATCGCCCCATTTGTTTGCTCTGCAAATATTTACTAAATGCCAATACCAAAGCAGCATTACTAAATGCAGCTATGTTTTGGGCAGTTGGCTCAGCATTTTTACTAGCATTAGCTCAGTGAATCCTCACAACCCTGTGAGGCAGGGACTTTATTACTATCGGAATTCAAAGATGAGGAACGTGAGGTTAGGTGAGGTGAAGTGACTGGCCCGGAGTCACAGGAAGGAGCTTTAAAGGAAAGGTCCAGAATTGCCACCCAGGCATTCTGGCTCCAGAACTGACATTTTAGTTGCCACAAGGTACTCTATGGAGGCCTGTGGGTTTTTCTGGTTTTTTTTTTTTTTTCTTTTCAAAGTGTGTCTTGTCTTTTCGTCTCTCTTCCCACCAAGGCCCTTATCACCTGGTGCATGGATGTTATAACAGCCATGCAACTGATCTAGCTTACCATAAATGTCCCCCCTCAACCTCAGACCATCCCCTACACTGAGTGGCCTGATAATCTGCCCAACACATCCTCTTCATCTTGTCCTCTGCCATTAAAGAATATCTAATCTCTTTGGGAAGGGAAGACATTCACATATGAGTTCCTGAGATAACCCTATAATGACAGTAAATATAATGAAGAGTAAGAACAAAATGAACTCCAAGATCACTCCCTGCGAAGAAATTACATGAGTTTCTCAGTACAGGTTATACACGAGTGGACAGAGTGGGCACACAAAACTTCAGCTGAGCCCTGAATTTGAATTAGAAGGATGGGTTTTATTTATTTATTTTTAATGTTTATTTTTGAAAGAGAGAGCACAAGTGGGTAAGGGACAGAGGGAGAGGGAGACACAGAATCCAAAGCAGGCTCCAGGCTCTGAGCTGTCAGCACAGAGCCCGACATGCGGCTTGAACCCACGAACTGTGAGATCATGACCTGAGCCAAAGTTGGACCTTGGTCGACTGAGCCACCCAGGTGCTCCAGAAGGGGATGGGTTTTCTGATGGGGGTGTTAAGAGCTGTGGTCCCAGGCTGTCCTCAGCACAAACCCTCCCCTTTGTAATATTTCCTGCTGCTCCTACTCTACTAGTCCTGATCTGCTTTCAAGGTTTGGGATGAAGGGCACTGCCACCCTTTTCAGATTAAACCTCATCTAGACTGAGTAAAGGGTTTTCTATACTTCCCTTAGCACTTACCTATACAACAGGGGCGTATGCTCAAGCAACTAGTCTTCAGAGGAAACAGGTTTATGCTTTTGAAGAAACAGATGGAAGAAGTCCTTTTAAGAGGCAGGATTTTCCACAAAAAACAAAGTCGTGACCTTCATGCAATAGCTTCCAGATACAATGCCTTATTGTTCGAGGGTTTATTGTTTGCTATTTACTTCCATGCATTATCTAATTGAACACTCACATAATTTTTCCAAGGTAGGCCCTTCTTCTCCCATTTTGCAGATGAGTTCATTGAGCTCATTAATTAGGTTAGTGACTCTGCCCCAAATCACACAGCTGCCTGTGTGGAGGCAGGGTAGGGCTGCCTGCAGAGCCCAAGGTCTTATCTATTATTACTTCTGGGAAACTGTTAAGGGCAGGTCACTTGTTCCCCCATCAGTGATGGATGGAAAACCATGAAGATGTACTACTGCACGGGAGAGGTTTTGCCCCTGGGCCTGCAGGAGCCTGCACCGTGTTCAAACGAGTGCACCTCTGAGGGGCAACCTCTCTGGGCTTCTATGGCTAAATAGAACTATGGTAGCACTAGACTGCCTAAGGCTGAGCTCTCCCTGGGCTGACATTCTGTGATTACTGAGCATTGGTGGAAGAGGGGGGAGCTAATTGAGTGAGTTAGTAATTTAGTTGCCAGGGTAACTCTTTTCTGATTGGAAGGAAGGGATCACAGGGTTCAACACAGACTTTGCTGGATACGAAAGTGGTGTCTGATCTTCATTCCATGTCTTTGCTTATGAGCTGGAAAAAGAAGGGCGAAAACTGAATCCAAATATTGTAGCGTTTATGCCTAATTTAGAATGAAATCCTGGGGTGGCAGACTGTGCAGTTCTCTGTGAGGTGTGGCATTCCTTTCTCCACATCACTCGTTACTTGCCAGTTTCCGTGTTTTAATTTATTTTGTATTTTTCTCGTTGACTTTCTAGCTTGGTCTTTTATCTCATCCAGGCTATTTTCTCTGGCCAACTAGCTGTGTTCATAGGACGCTGAACATTTTCTAAGAATATGGTTGTGGCATACCTGGCTTTCCCTAGCTCAGCCTAGGGATCTGGGGTATGTTTTTCAGGGTTCCAGTGGCAGGGCCACCATCTTGGACAATTACAGGGGTGTCACTCACATTGTAGTATATGTGCGGAGTTGTGCAGTGAACGATATTGGACTGTGTATGACGGTGTTAGTCTATTGGAAAGAGGGCTGAACTGGGAGCTCAGAGACCTGGGTTCTAGACTCTGTTAGGCCTTTGACTTTCATAAGTGACTTTGGTAGGTGACTCTGTCCTGTTCCCTTCCCGGACAATTTTTCCACCTATATATATATAAAGTGGTCTAATAACTTAACAATCATTTGTGTAAACCTTGACTTATTTCAAAAAAGATTTTGGGGTGACTAGTAAGGCCTGCAAGATTTTTTAAAAGCTGGACGGTTTAGGGTTATGGTGCATTTAAAGTGCCTGATAGTAGAGATTAGTTTTCTCCAGTTGTCCTTTTAAATTAATTATTTATTTTGAGAGAGAGAGTGTGCAAATTGGGGAGGGGGCAGAATGAGAGAGAAAGAGGGTGACAGCAAGAGAGAATATCTTAAGCAGGCTCCACGCTAAGCATGAAGCCTGACGGGCTTAACGGGGGCTCGACACAGGGTTCACTCCCATGACCTTGTAATCGTGACCTGAGCCAAAATCAAGAGTCAGATGCTTGACTGAGCCACTCAGGCTCCTCTCCAGTCTTCCTTTTTTAAGGAGGGAGTAGTACTATGTGAACCCCATGGTTGAGTCTGGCCTTAATTGATCATTACAAGCCAGCACGGCCGGTGCAGTGGCATCAAATCATGGCCAGTTTGGCCCTCGATTGCCCCTAACCCTTTGACCTCAAGGAAATCCCATCCCCAGTAAGAAGCGGAGCTGATGACCCCGGGTGTACTCCAATGCTGGAGGAAGTCAGCACCTGACCACTTTCCTCCTGCTCAGCACCCAGTCGTGGCAGCCACCTACACTGTTGGAGCGTCCCCTTCCTCAGTGTTAGAGCCTCCATAATCACCCTTCTCTTGCTGAGCCCCACTGGACAAGCCTCCCACAACATTTTCTGGACAGGGTGTAGGGAACAGCTGGCTTGGTGCGCTCTGGAGGTGTATCTCAGACTATCAGGGGCAGAGAGAATGGGGAGGTATAGACAATAGGCATGGAGTCCAGAAGGGAGTTAGAAAGTCAGGACTGTAGGGGTGCCCGGGTGCTCAGTTCGTTGAGCATCTGACTCTTGATTTCAGCTCAGGTCACGATCTCAAGGGTTCATGGGATAGAGCCCTGAGTCGAGCTCTGCGCTGACAGCAGGGAGCCTGCTTGGGATTCTCTCTCTCCTTCTCTCTCTGCCCGTCCCCTGCTTGCATTCGCTCTCTCTCTTTCTCAAAATAAATGAAAGAAAGAAAGAAAAGAAAGAAAGAAAGAAAGAAAGAAAGAAAGAGAAAAAAAGAAAGGACTGTATCCAGAAAGCACTTTTGGGACCATGGCATGCCCTTCTTTCATGAGAAACCTAGGACCCAGTCATATGGCTACCAAGGGGCAGTCCTGGGAAGGAATGAGTAGGGACTAGAGTCTGTTCTTCTCCAGTATGTGCCAGTCACAGCAAACTTTTCCACATCTCACTTCTCGTCTATTGTACAGAAGGAAACCAAAAGCCCACAGAGGTTGAGCAACTTGTCCGAGGTCCCCATTTAATAAGTAGCCTTGAACCCTGCATAATATATTGCCTAGCGTGGCTCCTTCCTGGAGGGAACAGGCTGAAGTAACTCAGAAAGGGAGGGATAGAGACAGGCCGTTATGTCACCGCTCCTGGAGAGAATGGCAGCAAACATGCTAAGAGCAAAGAGAGGAATCCTTTCAGACACTGCCAGACAGCTTTCCCACCGTGGGTTTGTATCCTGATCGGCCGCTAACCAAGAGCTGCCCCAGCCTTAAGGGCTGCCTTGTGAAACGAGTCCACTTAACGACCACGTTAGAAAGAAGAAAAAAAAAAGAAAAAAAAAAAAAGTGATGAGCCTCCCAGTCTGCAGTGACAGGCTGAACTGATGTCCTTTGCTAACAGTCAGAGGCAGCTTCATAAAACTCCATCACTGACTAGTAATCCAAAAGGCTCTAAGGTTTTAGTGAATGGGATTGGTCCAAAACCTGACCTCACTTTCATTTAATTTCATGCCAGCACCAATACACGCCCAGCCACACAGACCCTGCTTAACTAGTGAGCCGCTCAGACACAAAGGCGCTCTAATTACCATCCACAAGGCAGGCGGACAAGGATTTCAAGTGTTTTTAAGGTTTATGGATTAGAGAAATGTGTTCTCTGCATCTTTCGCACCGAGGGCAAGTAGAAGATAAAACCCAACAATAAACCCAACAAAAAACCCAACGCATTTATTAAAAACAAGTATTTCAGTTAAGTTAAAATCCTACAATCAGGATAGCCACAATTCCAGACACTCCGGTGCGAAGTGTAGATATGTCAATAGCCACATCTGGATGATGAACAAGCCATTGAATCTTATAAAACTAAAACACCCACAAAACGGTTTTAGATCCCTCAGAGTAAGTGAACAGTATGTTAAAGCACTTTACCACGATTCACAATGGCAAAGCCTGCAGCTTCTCCGTTTGGAGGGTCACATTTTCTACTCGGTTTCCTTCACTTACAAAGGCGAGCTGGCATGCCTGGGGGAGGGGCAGAGGGAGGAAATCAACTCCGTCTATCCAGGGAATTGCAGCTGTTATTGCAAATGGCCCCGGAGAGTCCATTATAAGCTGCTGTGCGAGGCTGTGTCCCCGGAGTGCGCGTCACGTGGCGTCTCCCCAGCCCCCAGCCCTGGCCCCAAGGAGCACCAGCGCCACCCACTTGGAGTAGGACAGCAGAGCCGTGGGGGGAGTGCAGGGACCCGAGGCTAAGACTCTGGGCAGTTTCTGTGAAAGCCCAGGGCGCGGCTGCCCGCAGAAGGCACCGGCGCCCGTCACGTCCCCGCCTCCCCATACCCGCGGTGGCCGCGGTGCGCGTGTCCTTAGGAGACTCCAGTACTTGCAAAACACCGAGCTCTTCTCCGGAGTACAGGCAGAACCCGGCAACTCTTCTGCTCTACTGGAACCCCGGAACCCTGCCTGCGCTCAGGAAACAGTGACCTTGAACCCGAGGAGGAGAGGGACGGCTGTGAAAATATTTTAGAGAGGAAGGAGGGTTCACTCCACGTCCCACCTTACCTTTCCCCAGCACCGCCCGCCCCCGCCTCCCGTGCCAATCTCGCACGCCTTTCCCTGCCACGCTGAGAACCGCAGCCAGTTGCAAAACGGGGGACAGAGAAAACGTTACTCCTATTCAACTCCCAAAAAGTCCTTTCATGGTACCGCGTGTTTTGTATTAAGAACCAGCACCCAAAAGACATGAGATGCGTTTTTGTTTTTTTTTTAAGAGTCACAAATTTTCAAGTCTGGCAGTTTGAGGTTCTCCCTGAAATGACGGTCTACTCATGTTCCCCTCCCCCAAAGTGGATCAGGAACCAGCCCTGAAAAGGTAAAGTAACTGGGATCATCCTCGTCTTTCAGACGCTCGGCGATCCCGAGAAGCGTGGAGTGTGGCCACATGGTCGCCGGGCTGAAGGGCTCCGAGAGGCTGCGTGGAACTGCAAGCTGCACCGCCGGGGCTGGTCAAGCCAAATAAGGAGTCCTACTGAATGTGAGCTTGGGAGTGCGCTCTGTAATCTGCCTCACAAATAGGGCCAACCAAGCTGTTTCAAACACACTGGAGCCCTCCATTAATTCCCCAAGGAAATATTCGCGGTTTTTCCATTCCTCGTCTGCATTAGCTTATTTTCCCGTTTCCAACTGCGCGAGTTCACTAGTCTGAATAGGGATGCAGCCCTCAGCGGAATCCCTTGCCCTCCAGGCTGAGGCTGGCACTGTGGCCACTCGGGGTGTTAGCTGCCAGGTACCAGAACGCCGTCGCCAGTTTTGAGCTGCGCCCTCCTCCCGGACGCGCCAGGGTCGCTGCAGGCCGCGCGAGGGCTGTGGGGCGAAGGGGGCTCATGCACTGGGGCCGACAGAGGCCCGGTGAGCGGGCGCTGGGGAATCTTTGCGTGTAACTGCAGCCGTCGCGAATGAAGCCTCCGCACAGCCTCCTTGATGAGGTTCCCCGAGAGCACCAGCTGCTGCAGGAGCCGGTGCGGATCGTCGTCGCCGGTGCGGGATTCGAGCTGGGTCCCGCGTCGCTGTTGTAGGCGGCGGGAGGCGGCGGCGCCTCGCAGCCAACCTCGCCGGCACGGGCCGGACAGCGGCTGCGGGGCGCCCCGCTTGTTGGCTCCCGAAGGCCCATCAAGGCCGGGATGAGGGGCCAGTGGGGACAGAGCGCTGGGGCCTGCGGCGAGCTCGGCCACGAAGTAGGGCGCAGCCCGGCCCCGCACGCGGCCGCGGTCCCCGAGGGCGCAGCGCAGGGCCCCCGGGGGCGCCGGGCCCACCGCCTCGGCCGGCGCGGGCGGCAGAAGCAGTGGCAGCGCAGGGGGCCGGGCCTTGTCCGCCCGCACCGCCGCCGGGGGCCGCGGGGGCTGCAGCGGCGGCCCCGGGGGCGCGCACGGGGAGGCCGGGCTGTCCTGAGCCGCGTCCAGCTGCAGCGCCTCGCCGATCTGGGCCACCAGCAGGTCCACCTCGCCCGAGCCGCCCAGCGTCACCGACTGCTCCAGCAGGAGGAAGCTGTCCTCCTCCTCCTCCTCCTCCGCCTCCCCCTCCGCTTCCTCGCCGGCTTCCTCTTCCTCCTCCCTCCGACACGGCATGGCCCCCCGCCCGGGCACACGGAGCTCGGCGGCCGGCGCTGGCGGCTCGGCGGCCCGCCGGGCTCGATGGGCCGCGGCGGAGCGGGGAACGGTGCTGAGGCCGAAGCGGGAGCGGGGGCCGGGGCCGGGGCCGGGGCGGACACGGAAGCGGGAACCCGCCAGGCACTCGCGCCGCGCGCCTGCAGCCGCGGGAGCCGGAATCCTACCGGCTCGGGTTGATTTGTAAACAATGGGTGACGTCGCCGCCGGGTCCTACCACCGCGCCAGGACGGGGGTGCGCTGTACGGTTGGGGGGCGGGGCGCCCGCTGGGCCCGGGTGCAGGGTGAAACCTAGCTGCTTCTGAGTCCACCAACCCTGAGTGATGTGTGCAGGAGCGCACTGGGTTGCGGATACTCGCTCTGTCAGCCGGGCGTGGTTGGCATTTCCAGAAAATGAACACCGGCGTGGACTCAGTTGGTTTCTTCCACACACAAGCACAGACACTTACACCCACACACTCCCCTCTTTTAGGCGCGTCAACTTGTCTGGATTTGGCATTTGCGCTTTTGAGGTCCCGGGTGCCCGCGTCTGGGAAGTGATGACCCGGCGAGTGAAGCGAGGATGGAGAGAAGGGGTCAGGCGAGAGATCTGTCTGGAGATTAGGGAAACGAGGCTGACAGGGATGAAAAGGAAGCCCAGGACCTTGTGGTGTGATGGAGTGCGGGGGGTGGGGGGCGGGCGGTGGGTGGTAGAGTTAGAATAGGCAAAGAAAGGACACAGAGCAATGTTTCTTGACCAGGAGCATGGGTATATGGGGCCTGGACTGGGGCTGACATTCCTGGAGAGGAGGAGGTCGTTGGTCTTGGGCGGTGGGTGTGTGAACTGAGCTAGAAAGTTCTAAGAATGCCTCAGCTCAGAAGGGGAGTATCTTCTCTAAGGGGAACACAGGAGAGGAAAATAAGCTGTTTGGATGAAAATGGAGATATGGATCAGTTTAACTCTTCAAGATATCATGATTGGCTTAATGATTAACCAAGACTTCATTTTTTAAAAGGAGGAGGGATGGAAAAATGATTCTTCACTGTCTTGTTGCCTGGAGGTTTTAGACCTTTATTCAAAATCCCAAATCACTCAGGCCTAACTTCCAAACTCTACACTTGTAGGTGGCCAAGTGTAGAGACCCAGCCTTTACAAGCCAATCAGGGGAGGTATACTATCAGCGTGAGAGAAATATTCAAAACTGGATTATGGTGATGGTTGAACAACTTAGTAAATTTACTAAAAATCATTGAATGGTCTCTTTCTTTAAAAAAAAATTTAGCATTTATTTATTTTTGAGAGGGAGAGACCGAGCATGAGAGAGGGGAGCTGGGGGACAGAGAATCCGAAGTGGGCTCCACGCTGACAGCAGAAAGCCAGATGTGGGACTCGAATTGACGAACCCTGAGATCATGACCTGAGCTGAAGTTGGACGCTCCATCGAGTGAGCCACCCAGGTGCCCCTCTCTCTTTTCCCCAAAATAGTTATTTATTTATTTTGAGTGGGAGAGAGAGAATCTCAGCACAGAGCGTAATGTGGAGCTGGAGCCCATAAACTGGGAGATCATGACCTGAGCAGAAACCAAGAGTGGGTTGCTCAACCGACTGAGCCCCTCCCCGCCCTGCCGCCCCCCCACCCCCAGCCCCTGAATGGTCTCTTAAGATGAGTGAATTTCATATGTAAATTATATGTCAATAAAGCTGTTTTAAAAATTAACCACAACACATGCACACACAAATACAGAAGCCAGGCAGAAGGGGGCTACTTTAGGATAGGCAGCAGGAGAGTAGCCTAATTTAGAAAGGGAGTGCCAGAGGAAGAGACTGGAGACCGTCCAGATGGGGAGAAACAAGGGTCGTGGTGGGCAGTTCCAAAGATGCTAATTACAAGAGCAAACCTCCAAGGAGAGATGGGGTGGAGGGAATAGGTGGGTAATTGTTTAAAAAGTGTTGGGTTTATTCTTGCTAAGTATGGAGAGAAGAATGTGGGAATAAAGGAAGAGGCAGTTTGAAAAAAGCCAGGGAATTTTTAAATCTTGGAAATGGGGACTTCTACAGGGTGTCATAAAATTCATCATCTCTTTTTAGTAGATTCCTTAGGATTTTCTATATATATTGATCATAACATCTGCAAAGAAAGATAGTTTTACTTCTTTCTAGTCTGGATGCCTTTTATCTTTCTTGCCTAGTTATCCAGCTAGAACTCCTAGAACAATGTTAAGTAGAAATGATGAGGGCAAGCATTCATGTCTTGTTCTTGATCTTAGGGTAAAGCATTCAGTCTTTCATCAAGTATGACGTTGGCTGTGGGTTTTTATAAAAAGATGGCTTCATCAGGTTGATAACATTCCCTTCTATTCCTGGTTTGTTGAGCATTTTTTATCACGAAAGGACTATCCCCTCATTTTAAATCACTATTCTTTTTAAAATTTTATTTTAGAGAGAAAGAGAGAGAATGTGTGCATGCAAGAATGGGGCTCAATCTCACAACCCTGGGATCATGACCTGAGCTGAAATCGAGTCGGGTGCTCAACTGACTGGCCACCCAGGTGCCCCTTAAATTATTATTCATGTGAATGTACAATCAAGGCAGGCATTTATTAACTTCAATATTCTGAATCTACTTATTTAAAAACTTAAGATGTAAATAATTGGTAGCAGCTTACAATTTGTGTTTTTTAAAAATACTTTTATGTTTACTTATTTTTGAGAGAGAGAGACAAAGTGCAAGCAGGGGAGGGGCAGAGAGAGAGGAGACACAGAATCTGAAGCAGACTTCGGGCTCTGTGCTGAGACACAGGGCTCAAACCCATGGACTGGGAGATCATGACCTGAGCTACAGTCAGACACTTAACCGACTGAGCCACCCAGGTGCCCCTTGAAGACATTATTCTAAGTGAAAGGAACCAAACACAAAAGGCCACATATTGTAGCATTCTGTTTATATGAAATATCCAAAAAAAAACAAATCCACAGAGACAGAAAGTAGATTAATGGCTGACAGGGTAGAGAAGGGGATTAGGACTAACTGCTAATGGGTCGGGGATTTCTTTTGGGGTGATGAAAATGTTTTGGAATTAGTGGTGATGTTTGCACAATGTAGTGAGTATACTAAAAGCCACTAAAATGTACATTTCATAAGTATACACTTTAAAATTCACCTTAGAAGGCATCTGGGTGGCTCAGTCGATTCAGCGGCCGACTCTTGATTTCGGCCCAGGTCATGATCTCATGGTGGTGGGATGGAGCCCCGCATCCAGCTCCTCACCGGGCATGGGGCCTGCTTATGGTTCTGTCTTTCCCTCTGCCCTCCCCAACTCGTGTGGGTGCATGCTTTCTAAATAAATAAATAAATAAATAAACAAGTAAATAATTCACTTTAGATGTGAGATATATACTAATTTTTTCAATGCTAAAAAATATTAATGGTAACATCTAGGTGCTGGGTAATAGGGTAGTTCACTGTCAAATTCTTTCACTTTTGTTGACTGCAAATTTTTAGAATAAAATGCTAGAAAAAAATAAGCCACAGAAAAGAGCTGATTAATTTTATGGCTTCCTTCAGAACTGCCCAGGACACGGGGTGGTGGTGGTGGTGGGGTGCTCAGGGCTGACAACTGGGAAGGAAGGGAGCAAGGAAACACCCTGCTGGCAGGTTGCCTGCTACACGGCAGGGGAATTGTGTAGACTCATTCTCCAGTGTTGAAAGAATGTAGACAGTCTGCTGCAGGCTGACCAAATTCTTGCCCACTGTGGAGGATTTTAAACTGTATGGCAGGAATGAGGCTTGACACTATTTTCAGAGGCCAGCAGCATCCCTGAGTGCTGAGCGATGGGCAGACATGGGCTCGCCTCTTTATCAGTCCCTTCATTGCCACCCAGCGCCCACGCAGGGAGGCTGGAGGAACTGAGCTGGTTGGAGGTTGGGGGGGGGGGTATGTGTACAGAGAGAATTTAAGAGATTAGGGGATTCACACTGAGGTGCAAAGAGGTGCTAATGAGATATTAAACACCTCTCGGGGGAGTAGCGCTGAAGAAGCTGCAAACTGAGAGGGCAGAAGTTGAAAATGTCTTGAGGCTGCTGATAGGGTGGGAAAGATAACTGGCCACTGGTTAAATGGGACAGTGGTGTCTGTAACTCAGTAGTTAAACTGGATGAACGGCTTTGGGCTAACAGTGATGCAGCAGTGTGAAATAATTTTGCCATTCATAAAGGTAGAAATGACTCAAGACTGGGGAAGAGGTTGAGAGGGATGCAGCTGGCAGGTGGAGACTTGAGTAGTGCACTGAGTTGAATGAAGCTCCCTCCACATTCCTGCCTGCCTGGAACCTGTAAATGGGACCTTATTTTGGAAAGAGGGTCTTTGCGGATGTAAGCAAGTTAAGATGAGGTCAAACTAGAGTAGGGTGGGCTCTAATGCAGTGGCTGGTGTCCTTGTTCAAAGAGGGAAATTTGGACACAGAGACGCACAGGGAGAATGCCACGTGTCTGCAGAGGCAGAGATTGGAGAGGTGTCACCACCAGCCGGAGAACACTAAGGATTGTCACCAGTCACCTACGGAGAGCACGGAACAGCTTCTCCCTCAGAGTCCCCAGAAAGGAACCAACCCTGCTAACTGACACCTTGATACTGGACTTCTGGCCTCCAAAACTGTGAGAGAATTCAATTTCTGTTGTTTTAAGGCACCAGGTTTTTGGTAATTTGTTACGGCAGTCCTAGGGAACTAGGAGTAATTTCAAGAAATTGTGTAAAACATGTAAGCCATGGAGAAATTTATTGAAGGCTCTGGGGGAGTTCTGAGAATCAGTGGAAAAAATTGAAGGGCTGAGGGCCCCTCTGATAGATGTTGGGTTATGCTAGGCCCAGCGACATCTGCCATGAGAACAGGAATAAAGAATGAAGAGATAAAAAAAAACAAGGGGCCAATAACCCCTTTTTGTGTGTTCATCATATGTAAAATAAATAAATAAATAAATAAATAAGTAAATAAATAGATAAATAGGTAGATAAATAAATAAATAAATAAATAAATAAATAAAAGCCATATCGGGAACACATCTCCACAGGGATTATTAGGATGACCCCATATAGGCTGATGCAGTCAGCACTCACATTTCTGGAACTGCAGAAAAGCTTGCGCTGTCCTTGCCAAAGGGACGGCAGCAGGAAGGGAAGAGTAGGTGTCCAGGCAGGTGGTCTTGGATCTGCAGAGGTTTTGGGACTGTCTGGATGCCTGGGACAGCAGTGGAATCAACAGAATTGGAAATCAGGAGACACAAGGTCAGGTGGCCTAATTCAGTCTTTTTGAAAAAAGATTCTAGTTTTATTTATTTGACTAGATAATATAGCCACGTGGTTGAAAATTCTAAAGGTCAAAATGGGAAAAGTGGAAGTTCTGACTCCATCCCTGTTCCCAGCCACCCGGTCTCCCAACCTGGAGGCAAACCATACAATCATTATTGTTTTTTAAAAAATTATTGTTTTTAATGTTTATTTATTTTTGAGAAAGACAGATCACGAGTGGGGGAGGGGCAGAGAGCG
The DNA here is from genome assembly GCF_022079265.1 of Lynx rufus. NCBI lineage: Eukaryota > Metazoa > Chordata > Mammalia > Carnivora > Felidae > Lynx > Lynx rufus. The sequence goes on along the minus strand of NW_025814825.1, from coordinate 37,731,770 downwards.
AGGGAGACACGGAATCCGGAGCAGGCCCCAGGCTCCAAGCTGTCAGCACAGAGCCTGACGCGGGGCTCCAACTGGCAAACCGCGAGATCATGACCTGAGCGGAAGTAGGACACTTAACTGACTGAGCCACCTAGGTGCCCTTACCATTTATTCTTTTAAAGGTATGTGTGTGTGTGTGTGTGTGTGTGTATGTGTGTGTATGTGTGTGTGTGTGTGTGTGTGTGTGTGTGTATCTTTGTATTTGTATTTTGCCTCCCTTTGTTAGCTAGAAGCTTTAACAGAAGCTGCTGTTTGCTTCCCAGCTACCATTCTCCCCTTCGATGAACCCCACGTTATGGAAGCACTCTAGTATCACACTTTTGAATTTCTCTGGCAGCTGGATGGGGCTATTTGATGACATTCTAGCCAGTGAGCTAGAAGTCAGAAGTATAGAAGTGCCGTGTGGTATTTTTGGAAAGTCACCCTAGTAGAAGGGGGCCAAACCTTTCCTTTTTTCTTGCCTCGTGTTGCCTGGAATGTGGATGTGTTAGCTGGAACTCCAGCAGCCACACGGATCTATGAAAAGAGCAGTGCATTTGAAGGAATCTCAAACAACGTCTGAAGAGTCAAATGCAGTCTTAGACTGCCTACCTCTGGATCTCTTTTCTGTGAGGAAGAAATAACATTCTACCTTGTTTAGGCCAACCAGAAACTTTGTGAAGATAATGCTACTATAATCAGAAAATCTGCAAAGCTGGTTTGGAGAGCAATGCCAGTCAGGCAGGCCTATGAGAAATACTCAGATCAGGAACCGAAGCTGATAATGATAGTAGCTACCACATACTGATTATTCTTTCTAACAGTTTTATTGAGACATAATTTACATGCCATAAAATTCACCCATTTAAATTGTACAGTTCAGTGGCCTTTAGTATATTTCCAGAGTTGTACAACCATCCCCATAATCTAACTTTAGAATATATGCATCATCCCCAAAAGAAACTTTGTACCTAAAAGCTCTACGGAAAAGTGCTTTACAGATGTTATTTCCTTTAGTCTTCCAGTAACCTCTAAGTTTGGTTTTATCCTCTTTATGGAGAGGAAAACCAAGGCCCAGAGATAAGAAAACTTGCCCAACATCACACAGACTACCAGTGCCAGGGCCAGGATTCAAATTCTGTTTTGGTTGACGCCTAGACCTGCCCTTCTCAAGCCACTACCCACATGCTGTTACCCAGGCGCAGCGATGTGGTCTCTTACCTCTGCCTAGTTCTTATTCCCCAAGGCCTTCAGTGCCTCTGCTAGCAGTCATGCCCTATTTCTGGTCCCACTGCGGATGCCCTTCGTGTTTCCTTGGCTGGGCGCATGCAACTTGTTTCTGGACCCTAGCCTCTTTCCCTTTCATCCACTCTTGTGGCAGATCAACTTCCTAATGCCCAATCCTGCTCAGGTTACCCACCTTTCCCACTGTGAATATGTGCACGTTGCCTCCGGAGTAAAACCCTTAGCTCCTTGACACAGTATCCAGAACTCTTAGAGGACTGGCCCTGATCCATTCTTCCAAACCTCTTGTCCTCCACCCCCACACAAGCCAGGTTCCTGTCTCATGTGTTTGGTGCTGTTCTTTGCGCAGAGAATGGCTTCTCCCACATCTCTAGCCATCTCAGTCTTGCTCAGTCTGTGAAGTGAAGCTCCTTCATGAAGCTGTCTCTGTTCTCCCCAGTAGGTGGTGGTTCCTCAGCCCTCTGCTCTCCCACCCCATTCAGTTCCCTCAGTGGGGGCTGTTAGAACATTCTTTATTTCAGTAGTTACTTGGGCTGGTCTAGACTGGAAGTCTCTTAAGTTCAGAAGTGAGAGTCCTCTGATTGGTCAGGCCTGAGTTCTTTGCCCACCCCTATAGCCAGAGATAGGGCCAGTCATACCCAAAACTCTTGGACTGAGATAGGGAAGTAGAGGATCCCTTAAGAGTTGCTGGGTGCATCAAAACAAAAGCCCATTTCCAGTATTGGCAGGATGTAGTTTTTCCAGAAGGCCTGAGCAACTTTATTGTTTCATTTATTACTTCCTTGATTTAATTGATTAACTCGTTCCTTTATTCCTTCAACAAATAGTTGGTAAGCAAAACTAAATATAGTCCTTAACTCATAGAGCCTCCAGTCTCCAAAACTAATCAAGCAATCTATAAACAAATCTAGAAATGCAGCAGTGGTAATCTGAGATGCATTTGAGTCCCCAGAAGGTTTTCATGTTTCCTAATCTAAATGACTGTGTGAAGTTATTTTAACTGGGCAACAAGCCTTTCACAATTAGAAGTGGTCCTTTACATTCACATGTTCCAAAAGAGGTACCCTTGGACTTAATTCACACTGAAGTGTGAATAAATGAATGACTGAATGAGCAAGGCCGTTCTTTCTACACCCTTGAAAGAAGATGGATCATATGGGTGGGGATGGTTGTACAGGCCTACAGAGGGCTAAAGGACAATTTCCTTTACTTTCCTATTTTGAATGGGGAATCTTACAAGCTGACTCTGAAGGCTCCCCTAGAGAACAAAGAGATAGGGGAAGCCTTGGGGCCTTTTCTGACCTTTACCCTACTTCCTAATAGCTATAGAAACTTTATGTGCAAAATTTCTCTCCATACCAAAGCAATCTCCATAAGGATGGGTTATAGTGGCAGAAAAAAGGACCCATCCAGGCTTCAGCTCACATGACTGTGGAGATAACACCCAACACAGCGAGTTCATAATGTTCCTGCCCATTCCTGAACATCACATACATGTTACTGCTTTGAAACTTAGCCATCAGCACTTGGGGCCTCCTGACCTGAGGTCTGGGTGTTTTTGATTAGAGGGCCAGAAAGATTCCAATACAGAATAATTTGGTCAGTTTTTGGGACTTTAAACTTACTCTGCAAGACTCAGGACCACCCTAAGCCTCCCTCAGATCCGACCCCTGCGCCAGGCCTGGATGCCTGCGATACCTTCAGGCTTTCAGAGACTTTGCTCCTTGCCTCTGTTGAAGCCCAGACAGCCTGCCCCTTTGCCCCCAGCTACAGTCTGAACTTTCTGAGGTAGGATTCATGGCTCAATGCTCAATGCTGAGCTCAGTGCTTGACAGATGGTAAATCCCAATCACAAATGCTCCGTGACTGAATGTGCTTCCAGTGTTTCTCTCTGCCAGCCTCTTGCCAGGGACCTGGCTGTTTCCCAGCTTGTTATCCTGGCTGGGGAAAATGACCCCCAGAGTTTTTCCCGTGGGGTTCCAGCCCTGACCCGGGTTGTTTTTAGCTGCACGGAATCGGTTCCTCTTCTCTTCACCCCATTGAGTTCCTGCCTCCACTTACCCTGTGGTCGGTCTTAAAGAGGATTCCATAGCAAAGCTGGAGATAACTTCGTTTTTTGGCATATGGAATAATGTAAGTGTTAGTCTTTGGTGTGTCTGAAGGAGACTGAATGGTTAAACTTTGCCGTAGCCCACAATAAACAGGTGTCCCAGGAAGCAAGAAAATTGGGAGTGATTTGTAGCCTACCTTTGTCCTTTAACTTTGCCCCCCTTTAGTGGGTAGTTCCCCACTGGAAGAACTTTGGTGGGAGATAGGGCTCTCCTCCAGGCCGAAAGGTAGAGGCACGTGACCTTGGCCCAGCTAATCAGATGTTCTCACTCATGACTCTTTCTCTCCAGGGACTGATGGGGAGACCTAAGGACAGATGGGAAATCAGTGGAGGGGTGAATGTGCTGAGTCAAGTGGCACTGAATGGTGTGAACTTGGCTGGGTTTTTGGCTCCCTAGCCCCCTTCCTTCCTGCCAGCTCTTCAACCTAGTATCCTCATAACAAATCCAGTTTCTGTTAGCCAAAGTCACTTTCCAGTGCTTGAATCCAGATTGATATAAACCTGTTTTATGTCTGGAGGAAGTGGTTTAAATAAACCAGGGAGTGGGGCACCTGAGTGGCTCAGTCGGTTAAGCGTCCGACTTCGGCCCACGTCATGATCTCACGGTTTGTGGGTCTGAGCCCTGGGTCGGGCTCTGTGCTGACAGCAGCCTGGAGCCTGCTTCGGATTCTGTGTCTCCCTCTGTCTCTGTCCTTCCCCCACTCGTGCTCTGTCTCTCTCTGTTTCTCAAAAATAAATAAACGTAAAAAATTAAAATAAATAAGCCAGGGAGCATCTGTAAGGTGGAATACTACACAGCTGTTCAAAAGGGTAATGGCAGGTCTATGTGTACTGACATAGATGTCCAAGATGCACTTCTAAGGATAATGTGTACAATATATCACAATTTGTCTAAAAATTAAGGGAAGCCTGGCTGGCTCAGTTGGTAGAGCATGTGACTCTTGATCTTAGGGTCATGAGATGGAGGTCCATGCTGGGTGTAGAGATTACTAAAAAAATAACCTAAAAAAAAAAAAAAAGGAAAGAAATGCCATAAGAAAAGGAATTTAGCTTTGTTCACACTTATATTTCCAGGCCTAGAAAAGGACCTAGCACATCGTACATATTTGATAAATATTTTCTTTTTTTTAATGTTTATTTTTGAGAGAGACAGAGAAAGAGAGAGACAGACAGACAGAGGATGAGTGGGAGAGGGGCAGAGAGAGCGGGAGACACAGAATCTGAAGCAGGTTCCAGACTCTGAGTGGTTAGCACAGAGCCCAACGCAGGGCTTGAACTCATGAACCACGAGATCATGACCTGAGCTGAAGTCAGATGCTTAACCGACTGAGCCACCCAGGCGCCCCTCGATAAATATTTCCTGAATGAATGTACTGTATGGAAAAAGATCTAGAAGAACATATATTAAACTGAAAATAGTTTCTTAGAGGAGGGACTAGAGGTAGGGGCGGTTGACGAGGGAGATTTTTATCTGTATTATTTAAATTTTTTTTACAAGGGGAATATCTTCACGTATTATATGTGTCATTAAGCAATATAAAAAGATGCTTGCAGTTTGTTGGAGGTAGCCAGATGGAGGTGCAGTGACATTTGTGGCCCTGGCCCTCTTCCCTGCGCCATACTTCTGAATTCTTAGGAGTCTTTTCTCTGCTTGAATATATAGTCCTCTGTAATTCTAAATTTTTTTTTCAACGTTTTTATTTATTTTTGGGACAGAGAGAGACAGAGCATGAAGGGGGGAGGGGCAGAGAGAGAGGGAGACACAGAATCGGAAACAGGCTCCAGGCTCCGAGCCATCAGCCCAGAGCCTGATGTGGGGCTCGAACTCACGGACCGCGAGATCGTGACCTGGCTGAAGTCGGATGCTTAACCGACTGTGCCACCCAGGCGCCCCAGTCCTCTGTAATTCTAATCTGACTTCTGTTGTATGTGACTTATGTGTGTTCATTTTGTCTCTCCCAGTCTGTCACTCCTGCAGGGCTGGGGCCACCTTTCCATGACCTTCGGTTCAGCCAGACTGTTGGAGACAAGATGACTTTCTGAACTGTTCATGAATACCTGCTGTACAGCCATGCTTATCACCAGGCTGGCAGTCAGCAGCCAGACTGAGTAGGGATGATTTCAGGGGAGCCAGGACCCCCTTGCTTGTCGGCAGGCTCGTCGGCTGGGGAGTACTTATTATTATCCTCGTTTTTCAGAGGAGGAAGTGGACTCAGAAAGTGAAATAAGCTGTCTGGGTCACGGTTAGAAGTAACGGAGCTAGGATTTCAAAGTAGGCTTACTGGCTCCAGAACCCATGCTCTTAACTACCGTACTGTAGTTCTCCAAATGTTAAGGGCTTTGTATAAAAATGTCATCAAAACAGATAAACCAGAAATAGAGTGGTGTGGTATTCTACCTGGTTGTAGCAGTGAAATTTTAAAGTTGTGAACATTTCTTCTGTGTGAAAACAGCCATTCAATCCAATCAGTCAGTTGATGCTGGGTCTCATGCAGCTAGGAAAAACAAAAAGCAAAAAACAAAAAACAAAACTTGTTCCTTCTTGGGAGAAATTCTTTGCAGAATTTGAGCCTTGTGTTCCTTGCTTTGTATTTATACCAAATATGCAGCTTGGATTTTCCAAGTCTGTCGCGGGTTCAATGAACAATTTCACTGATATGTGTTTGTTGAATTGTATGTTTCTTTTCATGTATTTGTTCAACAGAGATCATCTGTTAAACATAAGACATAAAATAGGGCACCTGGGTGGCTCAGTCAGTTAAGCGTCCGAGTTCAGCTCAGGTCGTGATCTCATAGTTTGTTGAGTTCCATTCCCACATTGGGCTCTCTGCTGTCAGTGCAGAGCCCACTTCAGATCTTCTGTCTCTCTCTCTCTCTTTCTGCCCCTTCCCCTCTCATACTCTTTCTCCTCTAAAAAAAAAAAAAAAAAAACAAAAATAAAATAAAATAAAGCAATTTTATTTTAACACTTTCATCAAACTTTGTAAAGATTTTTTTCTTATATTTATTTTGAAAGAGAGAGTGAGGAAGGGCCAGAGAAAGAGGAAGAGAGAATCCCAAGCAGGCTCCTCACCGTTAGTGTGGAGCCAGACGTGGGGCTCGAACTCGGGAACTGAGATCGTGCCCTGAGCTGAAACCAAGAGTCAGATGCTTAATTGACTGAGCCACCCAGGCGCCCCTTCGTCAAACTTTTAATATGAAGTCATCAATTGAAATAACCTATTGGATCATGAGATTCAATTTTTGTTTTGGATTATATAATCTGAGGACTTGTTTAATCATTTGTTCAAAAACTATTTATTGAAAGGTCACTATGTGTCAGAAGCCATGGGGAGCAAAATAGATGTAGTCTCTGTGCATGTGTGGTAGGAAGTCTAGTTGGGAAACTTCACATGAAATAAATAGTCATACAAACAACTACATAATTTTAAGTGGTTATGAAAGCTAGGAAGGGCGAGTATAGAGTGCTCTGTGAAAGTGAAGTTGGTAAACTGATTTAATACAGTGGGGGCCATGGAAGCCATCCCAACCACTGACATTTAAGCTGAGACCTGACCAATAATAAAGTGCAAAATGGGCCAGTCAGAAAAAGTAACAAGTGCAAAGGCTGGAGGCAGGAAGAGTTTGCTGAGAAACTGAAACACATGTGGGTAGAGCTTAGTGAAAGGGAAGAATGCTGGGAGGAACCTCACGGGAAAGGATGTCCGAAGGAACCCCAAGAAAAATATCCCTAGAAAAATCCTGCATAGTAAAACAGTACAGAAAAAAACATTAATGCCTTAAGTTTACAATGTTCCCACATCTGTTGCCTCACTAGAAGTGAATCCTCACTAGAAGCCCATGAGGCAGGGAGAGCAAGCAGAATTATGATTATTTCTATCACTAAGCATTAAAACTCAGTCAGGGACAAAGTTAGGCAGCCTTTGGTTCCATGTTTCAGACCAGAGAGGCAAAGTCTGTGGGTTCTCTGGGAAGCCGGAAGGGAGCGTGTGGAAAGAAGCAGAAGTGACCCACGGCTGTGCTGTGTGACTGTCTGAAGCAAGCGGGCTGTGAACGAAATGTAATAGTTACATACTTCTTGTTTGCCGCGCTATACCTAGCCTTCTAGGCGTGTGTCTCTGTGTCATAATTTGAGCCTAGGCTGGGGATTTCTGACTTGAACCTTAAAAAGTAGGTGGAATACGAAGGGCTAATCAAAACAAGAAACTACAACCCCCAGCAGGTCTCGGGGCTCGGTCTCCTCCGGGATCCTTTTTTTTTTTTTTCCGCCAGGGCTGGGGGCGACCAATGACCGTTAGCAATTTGAATAGACCAATAATATCATGAAACTGTTTAGGTTGCGGAGGGGTGGTAAAGTCACCCAATCGCATGGAAGAGGGGGGAAACACCTTAGCCAATCCAAAGGCGTGGGGGCGGGGCCGGAGATGGGGGCGGAGAAAGAAGTTTGCTGACTAAGATGGCGACAGAGGCGCAGAGTGAAGGGGAGGTGCCAGCCAGGGATTCCCGCCGGAGGTGAGCCGAGTTCTTGGTCCAGCTTCCTTGGAAACGAGGCCGTGGGCTGGTCGTACTGACGCTTTTCCTTTGGGTCATGGTGACCCAGCGGGGCCACGCTTTGTTGTTTCCTGCCACCGCGTTTCTCACCTTCACGCCTGCGGTCTGGCTCAGGAGCTGGGATCCAGCCTGGCCTCCACTTGGTCCCGTTGATGCCCTCTCCGGAGGTCTGTCCGCAGCGTTGGCTGCAGACCCACCGGTTGGTGGTGGCAGCTCTGCTTGCTTTTGCGCTGAGCTTCCTTGGTGAGGAAACTCAAGCCCAGAGCTGTTAAGCGAATTCCCTAACGTCACACAGTGCCGGGAGAGAGCTCTGTCAGTACCGCAGTGTATGTGTTAAAGTCGGAGCGAGGGTTGGAGTGCCAGAAATGGGTTTGAGTTCTTGTGCCAATTAAATAAAAATTTTCGTTGTGCTTTAGAATACTTAACACGAGGGCTACCCTCTTAGCAAATAAATAAATAAATAAATAAATAAATAAAATAAAATAATTAAAGTAAATGTTTATTTCTGAGGGTGGGAAAGGGCAGAGAGAGAGGGGGACAGAGGATCCCAAGCGACCCCACACTGACCGAGAGCCCTGTGTAGGGGCCCCAACTCACTAACCCTGAGATCATGACCGAAGCTGAAGTCAGCCGCTGAACCGACTGAGCCATCCACGCGCGAACCCTCTTAGCAAAATTTTCAGTGTATGAGATAATATTGTTGACGATAGGTACAATGTTGTACAGCATATCTCAAGAGCTTATTCATCTTTAAATTTTTTATTTTTGACAGAGAGAGAGAGAGAGAGAGAGACAGAGCATGAACGGGGGAGGGGCAAAGAGAGAGGGAGACACAGAAATCAGAATCAGGTTCCAGGCTCCAAGCTGTCAGCACAGAGCCTGACGCAGGGCTCGAACTCACGAACTGTGAGATCATGACCTGAGCCGAAGTCGGATGCTCAGCCGACTGAGCCACCCAGGCGCCCCAAGAGCTTATTCATCTTGCTTAACTGGAACTTTATGCCTGTTAATTAGTAACTTCCCATTGCCCCTCTCCCAGTCCCGGCAATCACCATTCTACTCTAACGTTCTATGAAATTGACTATTTTAGTACCTCATATATAGAAGTGGAATCATTTGTCTTCCAGTACCTGGCTTATAAGGTTCATCCATGTTGTCACCTATTGCAGAATTTTCTTCTTTCTAAAAGCTGAGTAATATTCCATTCTGTGTATATACCACATTTTGCTATTCCATTCATCTGTCCATGGACATTTAACTTGTTCCATACCTTAGTGATTGTTAATTGTGCCTCAGTGAACGTGAGAGTGCCAGTAATTCTTTGAGATCCTGATTTCAATACTTTTGGATAAATACAAGCGGGATTGCTGGATCATATATAAAATACTCAGCCAATTTTTAAACCTCTCTCAGCTTCAGTGTCTTTATTTATAAATGGGCACAATGGTGTCTACTCCAGAGAATGTCAGTATTAAATTAGACAGTCCTTTTAAAGTGCTTAGACCTGGGGCACCTGGGTGGCTCAGTTGGTTAAGCATCCATCTTCAGCTCAGGTCATGATCTCACAGTTGGAGTGTTTGAGCCCCATGTAGGGCTCTATGTTGACAGCTCAGAGCCTGGAGCCTGCTTCAGATTCCGTGTCTTCCTCTCTGTCTGCCCCTCCTGCACTCACACTCTGTTTCTCTCTCTCTCAAAAATAAATAAACATTAAGAAAAAAAAAAAAAAGTGCTTAGTACTGAGCCTAGCAGGTAATAACCATTCATTATGTGATAGATTTTCTTTTTCCTGGTAGAACTAAAGAACAGATCTGCAGTTTAAGAAATCATAATTTCTACAGGCACACCAAAAGATAGCTTTTCCCAGAAAGAATTTCCAGGTGGTCTTGCCACAGCCTTGAGACCTTAGTTGTCTCAACTGATTACTTATATATTAGAATTTAGTAGAGTGAGATTATTCTCATTGCCTCAGTGTAAAGTGTAAACACTTTGGTGTCTCTTGGTGCCATTTGTATTGAATAAGAGATTCCAAGTCTTGGGAAGTTGGGTTTATGAATGGGCACTGGACTCCTTCCCTAGCTGAGATAGACATGGTTGAGTGTGTTAATATCTTACAGGGAAGAGTTTTTCACTCTTGGAGGTGTCTATAAATGGTTGATCATTGGTGCCTGGACACTGTAGAGGGGATTGATAAATTTGATGAGCTCATCTCTCATCCTGCTTTAAAATCTTGAATTGTGATGAAAACCTGAAGACAAAATACTAGTCTGTAGCAGGAGTAGTTTGAATTCCTTTAAAGGATGTTGCCAATTGAATTTAAGTTTTAAGTGCCAGGTTTAGTTATATGATCAGCAGGTATTTACAGAATTTTATTTGAATTTGAAACTTTTATCAATTTCCTATTATAAAAGAAAATTCAGGTTTCTGTAAGGCTTTTTGAGGGCAGGACACATGTTTATTTTTATTACATATTCCCGGTGCTTAGCTTTGCATAGGTGGTCAATAATGAATGAATAATAGTCTTTTTTTTTTAAGTTTATTTTGAGAGAGAGTATGTGTGTGTGTGCTTGTGTGGGGGAGAGGCAGAGAGAGAGGGAGAGAAAGAATTCCAAGTAGGCTCCATGCTGTCAGCTCAGAGCCTGATGCGGGGCTTGATCTTAGGAACTGAGATCATGACCTGAGCCGAAGTTGGATGCTCAAGTGACTGAGCCACCCAGGGTCCCCTACCTTCAAGTTACTCTTTATTTATTTATTTATTTAGTTTAGTTTTGGGACAGAGAGAGACAGAGCATGAACGGGGGAGGGTCAGAGAGAGAGGGAGACACAGAATCAGAAACAGGCTCTAGGCTCTGAGCCATCAGCCCAGAGCCCGACGCGGGGCTCGAACTCACAGACCGCGAGATCGTGACCTGGCTGAAGTCGGACGCTTAACCAACTGCGCCACCCAGGCGCCCCTCAAGTTACTCTTTTTTTTTTAAAAAAAATTTTTTTTTTTTCAACGTTTATTTATTTTTGGGACAGAGAGAGACAGAGCATGAATGGGGGAGGGGCAGAGAGAGAGGGAGACACAGAATCGGAAACAGGCTCCAGGCTCTGAGCCATCAGCCCAGAGCCCGACGCGGGGCTCGAACTCACGGACCGCGAGATCGTGACCTGAGCTGAAGTCGGACGTTTAACCGACTGCGCCACCCAGGCGCCCCTCAAGTTACTCTTAAGTGAACAATTCTAAAGGGGAATCCACAAATAGAAGCTATCCACTCTACCAATAGCAATATAAAAATATTTAAGACTTTCAAAGGCCAAAGAGAAAAGCTAAAGCAGGAAAATCTGTAGCCATTTCTCCTACATAATTGGCAGTAGGGAAATACAGTTCAATACCTTTTTTTTTTTTTTTTTTTGAGAGAGAGAGAGAGAGGGCACAAGTGAGAGAGGGGCAGAGAGAGAATCCCAGGAGGGGCAGAGGGAGAGAGAGACAGAGAAAGGGGGAAGAGAGAGAGTGAGGGAGAGAGAGAGAGAGAGAGAAGTGAGGCTCACCTGAAGCAGAGCACGAGCTCACCCGATGCAGGGTTCAAGCTTGTCCGATGTGGGACTTGAACTCATGAACCGTGAGATCATGACCTGAGCCGAAGTTAGATGCTTGACAACTGAGCCATATAGGCGCCCAGTTCAGTACTTTTTGAATTAAACAGACATATAATAAAAGTGCTATTATTAGATGAAGAGGGGAAATTGATAACAAAGAGTCACAAGCTTTTTAACCCCAAAATTCACGGTGAAAAAGAAACCTGCTGTGAACCTAGAAAAGCAAATGGGAACATCCAGGGTTGGAGGGAAGCATAACAAGCCATGGTAGTGATAACATTTGTCATAAGTTGGTGACAGTTAATATGCCAGCAGTGTCCAAGTTTTGGGGCCCAAGCCTGTTTCTAGAATTTAGGAACAGCAGGAAGCTTAGGAAACAACTACTTACTGGATGCTTGCATTCCATTTTGGAATTGTTTTTGGAGGATAAGGAAAGTCCTATAGATGGGGAAAGGGTCCTGTATTCTGCTAATTTAAATACACCATAGGGAGTGGAATATTGGTTACTCAACACATAATTTCCTGAAGACTTTTTGTTATATTGTTCTTCCTTTGATAAGACAGCAGTGTGGCCCTTAAGAAATGTGATGGAAAAAAAAAAAGTGAAAAATGGAACCTTTACTGATCTTTGGAAGACTTGCCTCTTCTCACATGCACAAGTGGGAAAACATGATTTAAATACCTGAATCCAGTTTTGTATTTGTGCTGTCAAATCCTATCCGAAGGGGGGCACCTGGGTGGCTCCGTTGGCTGAGTGTGGGACTTTGGCTCAGGTCGTGATCTCACGGTTCATGAGTTTGAGCCCTGTGACAGGCTCTGTCCCCCTCTCTTTCTTCCCCTCCCCCGCTTGTATTTTCTCTCTCTCTCCCTCTCTCTCTCTTTCAAAAATAAATAAACATTAAAAAATATTCTATGTGAAGGGTAATGAGGAATAGATTCTTCAATTTTAGTATATGTGCTGCCAAAGCAGGCACAGGAATAGATTCTTCAGTGATTTTTCTTTTTTTCATTTTTAAAGTTTATTTATTTATTTATTTAGAGAGAGCACAAGTGAGCAGGAGGACAGGGAGAGAGGGAGAGAGAGAGAATCCCAAACGGGCTTCACACTGTCAGCACAGAGCCTGACTTGGGGCTTGACCCCATGAATTGTGAGATCATGATGTGCTCTGAGATCAAGAGTTGGACACTTAACTGACTGAGCCATGCAGACCTGCTTCAATGGTCTTTCTTGAATCTGAATCATTTCATTTTATATTTTTATCAATTACCTGGCTTAGAGGGTTTGATCATTGTATTTATAGACAAGGCCAGTCTTGTGGAAGGAGAGGGGAAGAAGGAATAGAATTTTAAAATAATCCACATAAAAGTGGCTTACTTTTCTTTGCTTCTGACCTTTTGTAGAGTTTGTGAGATTAACAAATGTTAAAGCTGGAGGTTGCTGGTTGGTTATGTGGAAGGTCATCAGAGAGTGGCAGTCTGTTTTTGTTATTGTGAGTTCAGACACTATTTTATCCATTAGGTGGGTTTGAGGAGACTGACTCCATTCAGGCTCACAAGAAGCCAATTGCTAAATGCAAATTTGGTAATTTGCACAAAGAATATAGAAGTTATGTACACCAGTTTGCCTTATTTTATCTTTGGGAGGGATACACTACAGTTGATTATATTAATGCTTATTATTATTATTATTTTTTTTTTTTAACAGCAGTGATCTCATTTCCTTCTTGAAGATACCCTCTGGTTACCTTGTATGAATTCTCTTAACTACACTGTTATTAATCATTTTTTAGGATGGGTTTTTTTCTTTTTTTTTTTTTTTTCTTTTTTTTTTTAATTTTTTTTTTTTTCAACGTTTATTTATTTTTGGGACAGAGAGAGACAGAGCATGAACGGGGGAGGGGCAGAGAGAGAGGGAGACACAGAATCGGAAACAGGCTCCAGGCTCTGAGCCATCAGCCCAGAGCCCGACGCGGGGCTCGAACTCACGGACCGCGAGATCGTGACCTGGCTGAAGTCGGACGCTTAACCGACTGCGCCACCCAGGCGCCCCTGGATGGGTTTTTTTCTAGAAATGCCAGAGCCCATCTATTTTGTGCTGATGGTTTGCTAGTTTTACCTGATAGATCAGTTGAGGTTCAACTAGGACACAGAAACTATACAGTAATTTGAGCAAAAAGTGTTTAACATAAAGAATTGTTAACTATAGTGGGATTGGAGTTAACAGGGATTGGCTAGTAAGTAAAAGAGATCTCTAAAGATTATATAAATAGTAGATATCAGAATCAGCTTATATATATTGAATCATCATGTACACTTTAAACATCTTGCAATTTTATTTGCCATTTATACCTTGATTAAAAAAAAAAAAAGAATCCACTATAATCCTTAGGGCTGAGATAGAACGTACAAGAAAGAGGTCCACGCTTTGTTTAAGGCATGGCTATGGCTCACATTGAATGGCAGAAAAGTTGCTGTGGTGGAACTTGTTGGAAATTCACCTTATAGAACCTGCTAGAAATCCATGCTTTAGGGTACTGGGGAAAGCTGTTCCTAGGGAGCTACTGGCTTATGGGTGCTGCTCAGTGCCATAGACTGCAGGGGGCTGTCACTGGAGAAGCTGCCTATGCTGTGGGATCTGGGTACTGGAGAAGCTGTGCATGCTGCAGGAGCTTTCCTAGTGGAGTGCCCTGGGGCCAGGGAAAGGGAAAGGCTCCTCCTCCTGCAGTGTCACCCCTGTGTTCTTTATGAACTCTCATTGTCATGCCAGCTGGAGAAGAAAATACATAAACTTTAAGTAAACAAATTTATTTTGAGAGAGAGCTTATGAGTGGGGAGAGGCAGAGAGAGAGGGAAAGAGAGAATCCCAAGCAGGCTCCACACTGGGGGTGGGGGGGTCAAACCACGAACCCTGAGATCATAACCGGAGTGGAAACCAGGAGTTGGATACTTAACCAACTGAGCCATCCAGGTGCCTGGAGAAGGAAATATATTTAAGGGCTCCAGCTCCATTTTTGCAGAGTAGGCAACGGTGGGTGAGAGGCATGAAATCAATAACTGGCACATGTGGATAATCATCTCACTCTAATTCTTTGCCTCTCTTGCTGTAGCACTTCCTAAGACTTCTATGGAAGAGTATGAGATACTGGGTAGGATCTGAAAGAATGAGGAGGGACGGAAACACATCAGAGAAGACAAGGGAGTGATGGGTGGTTAAATTTGCACTGACACACTTATTTGCATGTAAACTTGTAAAAGTCTATATGCTTTCTAGATAGAATGACTGTTTCCTGGAATAAAGAACCTAGAGCAAGACTGTTAAATTATATTTATCTATTTTTTTTAAAGTTTATGTATTTATTTTGATATAGAACCAGCAGGGAAGGGGCAGAGAGAGAGCAGGGCAGAGGATCCAAAGTGGGCTCTGTGCTGACAACAGAGAGCCTCATGCGGGGCTTGAACTCACAAACTGTGAGCTTATGACCTGAGCTGAGGTTGGACGCTCAACGGATTGAGCCACTCAAGCCCCCCAAGACTGTTAAATTATATTTAACCTGATAACTATTGCTTATCTGTATTTTATTTTTTTTAGGCATGCTGATGTGTAAAGTGTTAGTATTACCTTACTGATCTTTGCAGTTTCAAACTTGCAGAAATCACAGAGGGTGTGTTGTTTATTGATACTGTTCTCTCAATTAAAGCAGTTTGTGTCTTTGAGCAAGTTACTTTCGTATTTCCCTATCTTTAAATGGGGTTTCCGGTAGGTAGTTATACGAAGTTTTAGAAATTGTTGTTTGTAATGATCTTGAAATATATATAATTTTAAAAGAGTTAATTGCATTTCTGCCAGGGTCTAATGTATAATAATTTTTTTTGGCCTTGTTCTAGGTCTGGGTATTGCACATGAATCTTTTGAACAAGTGTAGTTTTTAGTTATACTTATTAGAGTAATACCCTTTTATCCTGAATTTAGATTTAATATCAGCATCAGTTATTTGGCATAACACAGCATTAAGCTTGAAAGTTTTGTTATTTTTTTTTAAACGAACCTTTGAATAACGTGGGACAATGAAAATCACCGAAATGAGCTGAGCTGAAGAACCAAAGGTTGCATGCTGTGTGCTGTGATTGGTGCATTTGGCTGAACAGAAGTTCACATTGTAAGAAAACCCAAGACTGGCTTATTAAAAAGCCAAGAAGCATTGGAAAAATGGTACAGAAAGGAGAAGCACAAGTGATAAGATAAAAATTAAAAAGAAAATATGGAGAAGAGAGGGTAACTTCCTAGTAGAGGCTGCCAGCCACAGCCTTAGGGCAGGCTTTAGAGGCAGTGGTGATAATGAGCCCAGCAAGAGGTGATCTAGGAGAAGAGAGATTTCCCAAGGAAGAAGTAGGGAGGCGGAATACCAAAATGACCAAAGAGGGGCTGGGATTTATACTAGGGGCTGACATTTTTTTTTTTTTTAATTAAAAAAAAAATGTTTATTCTTGAGAAGGATAGAGACAGAATGTGAGTGGGTTGGGGCAGAGAGAGACACACACACAGAATCCGAAGCAGGCTCCAGGTTCCGATTGGTCAGCACAATAGCTTGACGCGGGACTCGAACTCACGAGCTGTGAGATCATGACCTGAGCCGAAGTTGGGCGCCCAACTGACTGAGCCACCCAGGCGCCCCTAGGGGGTGACATTTTTAGCATTTATATTTATTAGGATTCTTTCAGTTATATGTGACAGAAACTTAAACTAGCTTAAGCAAAGAGATGCTATCGATTGGCTTAAGAAAATGAAAAGTCCAAGGGGTAGATCGAGCATGGCTTAGTCTGTATTGAAATTCTCAAATCTCAGTGTTATGAGGCATCTGCTTCTTGCTTTCTTAGATCTGGTTTCCTTCCTTTTTTTCCTGCCTTTTGAAAAGGCAAGTTCTTTACAAAAGATGCAGTAAAGGACCACCAGCAGCTTCAGTCTCACATTCCACAGGTTTAGCAATCTTAGCATCTAGCATGACTCTGGAATTAAATCTTTTCCTGGTTTGACTCTGTGGGCCTTTGTCTGAATCAATGAAGAGGATAGAATGTTTCCATTGGTTAAGCCTGGGTCCTGAGCTCACACTTGCTGCCCAGAGAGTAGGGTCGATATTGGTGGCAAACCACATACATTGAAAGATGGGGAGAGCTTATTGCCCAAAGGAGAATAGGGGTGCTCTTACCAGAGGAAGGGGGAAATAGATGTCGGGTATGCAAAAAACAGATGTCCACTACTCTATTTCATTAACCCCTCTGTATACTCCCCTCTATTTAACGTTATGTTTTGAAAAGGGCTTGCCATAAGTATGTGGAGAACATATTTTATGTTTCTTTTCTTTTCTTTTTAAAATTTATTTTGAGAGAGACAGAGACAGTGTGAGTGGGAGAGGGGCAGAGAGAGAGAGAGAGAGAGAGAGAGAGAGAGAGAGAATCCCAAGCAGGTTCTGCGCTGCCAGAGCAGAGCCGGATGAGGGGCTTGAACTCATGAAACTGTGGGATCATGACCCAAGCCGATACCGAGAGTTGGATGCTTAATCGACTGAGGCACCCAGGTGCCCCACATTTTATGTTTCTTAAAAAACCAACCAAACCAACAAACCCCTTATTTAAGTACTACTTATTTCTTTTTTCCACTGTCCAAACCCTATTCATCTTTAAGATCTACCTCAAATCTCATCTCTTGTATAAGAGTGAGAGTTTCTCTCCTACCTTCTTTTTTTTTTAATGTTTATTTTTGAGAGAGAGAGAGTATGAGAATGAGCGGGGGAGGGGCAGAGAGAGAGGGGGACAGAGGATCTGAAGAGGTTCTACACTGACAGCAGAAGGCCTGATGCAAGGCTCAAACTCATGAGCCATGAGATCATGACCTGAGCTGAAGTTGGACACTTAACTGACCGAGCCACCTAGGCGCCTCTCTCCTACTGAATTTGTACATCTTTTATTGTTTGTACCATGGATTGGGCAGTTAATGATCTTGTATTATCTTTTGTGTTATGGTCTTTAGTTATACTTAAAATTTTGTAGGAAAGCTATCATTCTTTTTTGTAATCAAGTGTAAAACTGTAGTAATATAGTGGGGAAAATGATTTTGTCAGATGTTCACAAGTTTTGTGATCTACCTTATAAGTAATTCAAATATGGAGTGCGTTAATGATAGTACATTTTATAACGGGAAATGTGTTAGTGTGAAATTCATAACTATAACACTATAAAGCCATAACTTTTAAGATGATCATATGAAAACATAATAATAGTATCAGTTACTAGATTAAATACAGGTGATTTGTCAGGTTGAACTATGAAAGCTGGACACCAGAATGAAATGGAACCATAGAAAAATTTAGTCACCCCCTACTGAATTTAGTTGTGCTGAAGTAATAACACTTTGGCTTTTGGAAAATTAATACATAATTAAAATATTGCTTGTATACACAAATACGGAGATGAGATGTTTCGTTTAAAGACATATGGATCAGTTTCAAATAAATGTAGTCAAGTTTGAGCTTTATTTCTCTTGTTTACTGACCAGAGTTTATTATGTAGCATAAAACTAATTTCTTGGGACTCAGTAAGATTACAAATATGCAATAATAATCTGAGCCAATCTATGACAAATAAACTTCCCCCAGTTTAACAGAAAATGTCCAACATATCACATAAAGCTATATCCACTTCAGAAATGTAACATTATATGATTGTGTTTTTATTTTTTTGTTCTTTTCATTTTTTCCCATAGAAAATTAAAATAGTTTGGTTGATCTTTGTCCAAGTCTTTGAAATGTGTTATTATAAATAAGTAAAACATTATTTGATAGTTTTAAGATAATATGTCATCTGATTAGAGATAAAGCCCTCTTAGCTGGGTTCTATCACTATGAATAAAAAGCAAAATTCATGAATGAAATATAGATACTACAGAGGTCTTAATATTAAATTTGTAATTGCATGCCACAATAATGAGAGCTACATTTGCTAAATGTGTTTTAATTATACCTTTGGATAGGGGAGAACCTTATTAATTTAGAAACTAACCTAAAGAGTGATATTGGGATTATATAATGAGAAAGTTCTTCACTTATTTTCATGTTGAACACAATTACAAAAATAAAACCAAGTAAGTAATATTAATGAAGCTAAAGAATAACTCACCAAATAATAGGAAACAGAATTGGGGGAGAAACCAAGAAAGTATACAGTGATACAATTTAGTAATATTATACTTGGCATTATCATCAATGACTTTCTTTTATAGTTTGATTGGAGATTGCTACATGTACTAGAAGTTGTACTTTGAAGTATGGCTAGCTTTTGTATACTTAAGTCTACTTATCATTTTTAAGTTTTTTTGCATTTTAGAATCCCCACAGTCCTTCCCTTGGTTGCAATAATAGTTTCTTCACTCAAGTGTCAAGGCTTACTTTATTAATATTTTTTCTTTTGGTAAGGTCATTTTGTGGCAGCTATCCTTGTGACCAGGCTCTTGCAATCAAAGTCCACCAGTGTGAAACATGCCTACATCATGTGTTAACAGTTTTCATTGAAGGTTTATTTTTTTATTTTTATTTTTTAAATGTTTATGGGGAGGGGCAGAGAGAGAGGGGGACAGAGGATCTGAAACAGGCTCCACACTGTTAGCGCAGAGCCCATGTAGGGCTTGAACTCGTGAACTGTGAGATTATGACCTGAGCCGAAGTTGGACACTTAACCAACTGAGCCACACTGGTGCCCCTTTATTGAAAATTTAAATACAGGGTATGTATATTAAGATTGTATAGGGGATAAAGCCTAAATTTTATTAAAGTGTAAGTATTTTAACTGACAACATAGATTCTTTTTGGGTGTTGAGAAATAAAAGTGTTGAAAAGACATTAGAATATTTAAACTTTCAAAAAGTATTTTTCAAAATACTTAAAATTTTTTTCGAAAGTATTACATACTTGATGCACCATAAAATCCCATATATTAGAATGCCATCTTTTCAGCATTCCATCTTCTCAACAGTTGGTGTCATTCAGACAGAGTGGGAAGGTATGTGTTTTCCCAAAGTGGAGGTTGCTTAAGACGTACTACTGTGAAAAAGTCTCATAATCGCTTGCAATGCAAAGGATTTTTAGCAGTTGCCGAAAGAGCTCTTTAAAATAACGTATATATGCAAATACAATCAAACAAAAATTGTTTACAACCTAATTTTCAAAGTCATCTCTAGGTGCTCCTGTGCTTAATTATACCTGCAATTGGCTACTTGTATTTTTGAAAATAGAGGTAGTGGGGGGAAAAAAATAAAAGCTGAGTGAATTTTAAACTTCTGGAGGCCAGCAAATTACCTTAGTGTCTTGTCCCTATACCTTATGATTTCTTAAAATTACAAAGCACTCAGTAGATCATGGTTAGTTTGATTTTAAATGACACATGAGTGACTATGATTTCACCTTCTTATGCTAGTTGAAGAGACTTATGATTAGGTTTGTAGAATATTGACTAAGGTAATAGAAGCTCTTTTTAAAGATATGAATGTCACATGTCAGAGCAAAAGCACTTGCTGTCTCTTGGATAGGATCACTCTGGACTTTGGAAAAAATAGTTGTAGAAGTAGTCTTTGGAACCTAATCTGATCATACATAGAAGTACTTTGTGTGTTAGTTGCCTGAGGCTCATGTCATTTAAAGTCTGTTGGAAAAGAGAGTCTCCTGAAGTTTGGACTATACTTTTCTGAGTGGTAAACAGATTTTAGGTAATGATAAGAGAGACACTGTATTGTCAGCAAAGCATCTTTTAGAACTTTCTCCAAATAAGGAATTTTGATGTAATTTTTCTAATTCAAATAAACTTTCTTATTGTATACCTGCCTGACGGAGAAAAATTAAGAGAGGTGGCAGCAGCAGAATTAATACCAATTCTTGTGACACCCAAAAAGGATACAAATTGGCAAGTAAATACATGTTAATAAATTTGTGTTACTGATACTTTGAGGAAGTATAATTAGCCCTCTTGACTGAGGACATTGGGTCGTCATTCTATAGGGCAAAATCTTAGGTCAGATTTCCAAAAATGTTAAGGTTAAGATAAGCAATCAGGAATTCTTTAGTTTCTTAAAAAACAATTTTTTTTAATGTTTGTTTATTTTTTGAGGTGGGGAGCAGAGATAGAGGGAGAGAAAGAGTCTGAAGTAGGCTCCCACTGTCAGCACAGAGCCGGATGCGGGGCTCCAGCCCACAAACCATGAGATCACGACCTGAGCCAAAATCAGATGCTTAACCCACTGAGCCACCCAGACGCTCCAGGAATTCTTTAATTTCTAAATAATTTATTTCAGGTTAAGTTGCTCTAGTACTTTGAAATTAGTTTATGTTGAGATCAAATGTAGAGGACAAATATACTTTTGCAGACTTTTGGAGTCTAAATTAGAGATAAGAGGTCCTAATTACAAAACTTTGGACAGCTACTCTAAGGGTGGACTTTAGGATATAAATGTTTCTTGTCTAAGAAATTGGATATTATTTGCTGAAACCTTGTAGTACTACTTGTCAACTTTGAACTGTTTTTGTTATATAAAAATGCTGCCAGCTTGGGCACATGGGGTTTGTTTTATCCTTTCTCTATATATACAACTTTTCATGATACCAGTTTAAATTTATATGCAGAAAAAGGAAGAATAGCCTCTCGTTTAATACTTCTGTGTATTCCTATCTAACAGCTCTCCCAGAAAGTGACACGTTGAAAGCCATATTTCAGAGCCAGACAGTTGAAAAAGTAGTCAGAGAGTGCCTACTTCTCTTAGGGTGGTAAGTCAGATTTAGACAACTTTAAAAATAGCTCATATTTTGATAGATGTTGCCAAGGTTGTGGTTCTTGGAGAACAAATCAAGTTAAGCAATTCACTAGGGAGGAAACATTTAGTTTTTGTGGGTATGCAGTTTTGGTAGCAGTCAGCCAAAAGATACATCTGCAGGATACATAGTTTTCCCCCCACTGTCTTGAATTTTGCAGATTCATGGGTTCAACATGCCTCAAAAGCACTTGCATTTCATTATTCTGTAATTGATTTTTCAGCTGTGGATTCTGTTTCTAGTTCTTTCACTAAGCAGATTACCTTACATGTAGACTTCCATCTAGTGGTAAGAGTAATCATAGCAGACAATAAGTAGGTTATACAAATTTTTCTTTCTTTTTTTCTTTTTCTTTCTTTCTTTCTTTCTTTCTTTCTTTCTTTCTTTCTTTCTTATTTATTTTTAATAATTTATTTATTTTTAAATTTGTATCCAAGTTAGTTAACATATAGTGCAACAATGATTTCAGAAGTAGATTCCTTAATGTCCCTTACCCATTTAGCCCGTCCCCCTTCCCACAACCCCTCCAGCAACCCTCTGTTTGTTCTGCATATTTAAGAGTTTTTTATGTTTTGTTCCCCTCCCTGTTTTTATATTATTCTTCCTTCCCTTCCCTTATGTTTGTTTTGTATTTTAAAGTCCTCATATGAGTAAAGTCATATGCTGTTTGTCTTTCTCTGATTAATTTCATTTGGCATAATACCCTCTAGTTCCATCCATGTAGTTGCAAATAGCAAGATTTCATTCTTTTTGATTGCCAAGTAATACTCCATTGTATATATATACCACATCTTCTTTATCCATTCATCTATCGGTGGACATTTGGGCTCTTTCCATACTTTGGTTATTGTTGATAGCACTGCTATAAACATTGGGGTGAATGTGCCTCTTTGAAACAGCACACCTGTATCCCTTGGATCAATACCTAGTAGTGCAATTGCTGGTCATAGGGTAGTTCTATATTTTTAATTTTTTGAGGAACCTCCATACTGTTTTCCAGAGTGGCTGCACCAGCTTGCATTCACACCAACAATGCAAAAGAGATCCTCTTTCTCTGCATCCTTGCCGCC
The DNA here is from genome assembly GCF_022079265.1 of Lynx rufus. Lineage (NCBI taxonomy): Eukaryota > Metazoa > Chordata > Mammalia > Carnivora > Felidae > Lynx > Lynx rufus. The sequence continues at coordinate 37,709,349 of NW_025814825.1, read as the reverse complement.
ATCTGTTGTTGCCTGGGTTGTTAATGTTAGCCATTCTGACAGGTTTGAAGTGGCGTCTCATTGTGGTTTTGATTTGTAGTTCCCTGATGATGAGTGATGTTGAGCATTTTTTCTTTTTTTTTCTTTCTTTTTTTAATGTTTATTTATTTTTGAGAAAGAGAGAGAGCGAGAGAGAGTGTGAGAGGCGGAGGGGTAGAGAGAGAAGGAGACACAAAATCCGAAGCAGGCTCCAGGCTCTGAGCTGTCAGCACAGAGCCTGAGGGGCTCGAACTCCCAGAGTACAAGATCATGACCTGAAGCTGAAGTCAGAGGCTTAACTGACTGAGCTACTCAGGCGCCCCTTGAGCATTTTTTCATGTGTCGATTGGCCGTCTGGATGTCTTCTTTGGAGAAGTGTCTATTCATGTTTTTTGCCCATTTCTTCACTGGATTATTTGTTTTTTGGGTGTTGAATTTGATAAGTTCTTTATAGATTTTGGATACTAATCCTTTATCTGATACGTCGTTTGCAAATATCTTCTCCCATTCTGTTGGTTGCCTTTTAGTTTTGCTGCTTGTTTCCTTTGCTGTGTGGAAGCTTTTTATTTTGATGAGGTCCTAATAGTTCATGTTTGCTTTTGATTCCCTTGCCTCTGGAGATGTGTTGAGTAAGAAGTTGCTGCGGCCAAGATCAAAGAGGTTTTTGCCTGCTTTCTCCTCGAGGATTTTGATGGCTTCCTGTCTTACATTTAGGTCTTTCATCCATTTTGAGTTTATTTTTGTGTATGCTGTAAGAAAGTGGTCCAGGTTCATTTTTCTTTATGTTGCTGTCCAGTTTTCCCAGCACCATTTGCTGAAGAGCCTGTCTTTATTCCATTGGATATTCATTCCTGCTTTGTTAAAGATTAATTGGCCATATGTTTGTGGGTCCATTTCTGGGTTCTCTATTCTGTTTCATTGATCTGAGTGTCTCTTTTTGTGCCGTTTTTCTTTTTTTTTTTTTTAAATGTAAGCTCTATGTCTAAGGTGGGGCTTGAACTCACGACCCTGAGATCAAGAGTCACATACATTCTCTACCAATTGAGCCAGCCAGATGCCCCCAAAGTTTCCTTTTTAATAGACCCTGCCTCTTATTCTTCTTTGGGATAGTTACCTAATATATGCATTTAAATACTGGAGTCCTAACTATCTCTGTATGCCTACTGCCTAACTACTAATTCTCCTGGTTCTGTTCACGTATCAAAAACTCCTGTGATGAGGAAGTTAACCTTTACTATTCACTTTGACTTTCTATGATATTAACATCAAGTTGTAGCAAGATTTAGGTCAAATCTGCTTGGTTTCTTAAGATTTATCTTGGAAGGGAGCGCTTGGGTGGCTCAGTCGGTTAAGCGTCTGACTTCAGCTCAGGTCACGATCTCACGGTCCGTGAGTTCGAGCCCCGCGTCGGGCTCTGGGCTGATGGCTCAGAGCCTAGAGCCTGTTTCTGATTCTGTGTCTCCCTCTCTCTCTGCTCCTCCCCCGTTCATGCTCTGTCTCTCTCTGTCTCAAAAATAAATAAACGTTAAAAAAAAAAAGTTAAAAAAAAAAAGATTTATCTTGGAAGATGTGGTTCTACATACAAGAATGTAGAATAATATGATCAGTATTTTCCTATTGCCCAGCTTCAGTAAACCTTAACATTAGCTATAAGTCATTCAAATGAAGCTCCTTTTTCCCATAGCTCCATGATTTATCACAAGAATAGTGCTAGCACCCTGGAAACTCCCCTCAACTCCCCTTTTTGCCTCCTTTTCTTAATTACTACTCCTCAAAGGTAGCCAGTTTCCTGAATTTTATGGTAAATATATCTTTGCTTCTCTTTACAATTTTACCACTTAAGTAAGTATTGCTAAATAATATAGTTTTGTCTGTTCTCAAAATTTGATGTAAATGGTCTTGCATACTAAGTAGTCTGTGTGTGTGTGTGTGTGTGTGTGTGTATGTGTGTGTGGTATGAGAGACTTCTTTTGCTCATCATTACATGTGAGATTCATTCATGATGGTGCATGTGACTGGAGTTTGCTCATTTTCATTGCTGTAAAATATACCATTATATATGCCACAATTTAAGGAATCATTCTGGATATTTTGGCTGTTTAGAAATTAATGTTTCTACTAATGATTTTGGTGCACACGTGGCTGCATACATTAGACATGTTTTAGAATTGCTGGGGTCACAGGATACACTTTTGTTCAACTTTAGTAGATAAGACCAAACAGTTTTCCAAAATGCTTGTACCAATTTATAGCCTCACTATCAGTATAAAAGAGTTACTGTCAGTTTGTCTAAGCTTTGGTATTGTCATTCTTTTTAATTTTAGTCATTCTGTTGGATAATAGTATGTCATTGTTTTAAAATTTGCATTTCCTTGATATTTAATGATATTGAACAGTTTTTTTCTTTATGAATATATGGGCCATTTGGCTAATTTTTTAATGAGATTTTATTGAAATTTCATGCCTGTTTTTCTATTGGGTTTGTTTCTTCTTTTTTTTTAAGAGAAAGAAAAAGAGTGTGTGTGGAAGAGAGGGGCAGAGGGAGAGAGAGAGAGAGAGAGAAACTCTTAATCAGGCTCCATGCTCAGTATGGAGCCTGACATGGGCTTGATCCCTTGACCCTGGGATCATGACCTGAGCCAAAATCAAGAGTTGGATGCTCAAACAACTGAGCCACCCAGGTACCTTTATGGTTAATATATGTATATTTTAAGATTATTTATTTATTTTGAGAGACAGAAACAGCATGAGTAGGGATGGGGCAAAGAGAGAGGGAGACTGAGAATCTCAATCAGGCTCTGTGCTTGAACTCATGAAACTGTGAGATTATGACCTGAGCGAAACCAAGTCAGATGCTTAACCGACTGAACCACCCAGGCGCCCCCTTGTGGTTAATATTTTTAATGCGGTATTTAAAAACTAAAAAATTTCCTCAGCTTCAGTTCAAGAATGTATTCTTCTATATTACCTTCTAGTAGGTTTATGGTTCTGCTATTCACCTTTAGATCTGCCACTCACCTGCAATTGATGATCTTTGTGTATATTGTGTGATAGAGGTCAATTTTCACTTTTTCCTCCTGTAGATAGCCAAGTGTCCCACACCATTTAGTCAAAAGGTCATTGATTCCCCACTGATTTGCAGTGCCACCTTTACCCTGAATCCAGTAAAGAAAGGAAGCAATAAAGATAAGAGCAGAAATTAATGAAATAAACAGCAAATACGTGATAGAGGGATTCAGCAAAATCAAAAGCCGTAACCTTGACAAAACGAATAATAAACCTCTAATAAGATTCATAAATTAAAAGAGAAAACATAAATTATCAATATCAGGAACAAAGAGAAGGACATCATTATGTAACTTTGTAGTTCTTAAGAGGAACCATTAAAAAATACCTAAAAGGAGGGGGTGCCTGGGTGACTCAGTTGATTAAGTGTCCGACTCTTGATTTTGGCTCAGGTCATGACTCATGGTTGGTGAGTTTGAGCCCTGCCTTGGGCTCTGTGTTGATAATGTGGAGGGTGCTTGGGATTCTCTCTCTCCCCCTTTCTCTGCCTCTTTCCTGCTTGCACGCATGCATGCTCTCTCTTTTTCGCTCTCAAAATAAATAAATAAACATTTAAAAAAATAATAAAAAATAAGGAATCTTTAAAAAAAAAGTACCTAAGAGGATATTATAAGCAAGTTTATGCCAATAAAGCTTGAAAATTTATGTGAAATAGACAAAGTCCTAGAAATGTCCAGCTTAACCAAAATTAATGTAAGAGGAAATAGAAAATTTGAATAGTCCTGTAACATAAAGTAAATTGAATATATAATTAAAAACCTCACAAAGAAAGCTCTAGGTTTAGATGGCTTCATCAGCCAATTTGATCAAATATTTAAAGAAGCAATAACATCAATCTCACATAAACTTTTTCAGAAAATAGAAAAATAAGACATATTCCCCAACTAATTTTATATGGAAACACAATCTTTTTTTTTATGTTTATTTATTTATTTTCAGAGAGAGAGAGAGAGAGAGAGAGAGAGAGAGAGAGAGAGAATCCTAAGCAGGCTCCACACTGTCAGTGCAGAGTCTGATGTGGGGCTCCATCTCACAAACTGTGAGATCATGACCTGAGCTGAAATCAAGAGTTGGATGCCTAACTGACTGAGCTACCCAGGTGCCCCAGGCCAGCACAACCTTTATATAAAACCTAATGAAGACAATACAGTAGTCCCATTCTGTCCATGGGGGATATGTTCCAAGACCCCCCAGTGGATGGCTGAAGCTATGGATAGTACTGAACCCCATATATACTTTTTTCCTATATGTACATAGCTATGATAATGTTTAATGTATAAATTAGACATATTAAGAGATTAATAACAAAAACTAGATACAATAGGGCAATAAATAACAATCAAATAGAACAATTATACTATAATAAAAATTATGTGCGTATAGTCTTTCTCTCAGAGTATCTTGTGCTGTACTCACCCTTCTTGTGATGATGTGAGATGAAAATATGCCTGTGCAGTGAGACGTGAGGTGAGTGATGTAGGCATTGTGGTAGTTGTTAGACTACTGTTGACCTTCTGATGATAGGTCAGAGGAAGATTATCTGTGGACCCCAGAAAGTGAAACTGTGGACAGGTGGTGGCGCCACTGCACAGGTATCACCTGCATTTTGACCGTCTGTGTTTGGCCACTTTTATGAGGGACCTCCATTAGTGCCTATTTTCACTAACTGAAAGCAATCCAAAGAGGATTTCCATTTTTATGAAAAAAGGCAAAGAAGTGAAAATAGTATTCAGTGTTTATTTTCCATTGAGCCATTATAGAGGCGGCTCAGAGCCTGATCAACGAGAGTGGCCCCACCAAGCTCCTTCCCACTGCACTTAGCATCTCAGTAGCAAGCTGCCATAACTCTGAACTGTGTCTGTGAGGATCTGTGAGTTATAGGTCCTAAGGGATCTGAAAAGACTAAGAGGGGTTATTTTGGGGGTCAAGATGCAAAAAAAAATTTCCGTATGAGTTAATGGTGACTGCTTCTTCACTTTATGCCATTTTGGCTTAATGAAAGATTTCATAGGAACTCTATTCTTTTGGAAAGCAATTCCATGACTTTCTCACTTACGAATGAATGTGGAGAAATCTAAATATTAGCAAACCAAATTCAACAATATATAAAAATGATATATCATAACAATATTACATTTATTCTAGAGATGCACAATTGGCTTAACATTAATCAATGTCATTCACCACATCAACAAAATAAGGGAGAAAAGTCATATTAATAGATGCACAAAAATTGATAAAATTAAGCACTGACTCATGATAATAAATACATAAATAAATAAATAAATAAATAACCAACCCTTAGCAAACTAGGAATAAAAAGATAATGCCTAAATCTGATAGTTTTTGCCAAAATGATGGATGGGGAAAGGTACCATTCTTCAATTTGCTTTACCCTTGTGATATTTATTTATTTATTTAAAAAAATTGTTTTTAACGTTTATTTATTATTGAGAGACAGAGAGACACAGAGCGTGAGCAGGGGAGGGGTAGAGATCGGGGGAGACATAGAATCTGAAGTAGGCTCCAGGCTCTGAGCTGTCAGCACAGAGCCTGATGCGGGGCTCGAACTCACAAACTGTGAGATCATGACCTGAGCTGAAGTCAGTCGCTTAACCAACTGAGCCACCCCGGCGCCCCATATTTATTTATTTATTTTTAAAATGTTTTATTTATTTTTGAAAGAGAGAGAGACAGAGACACAGAATCCGAAATAGGCTCCAGGCTCTGAGCTGTCAACACAGAGCCCGATGTGGGGCTCAAACCCATGAACTATGAGATCATGACCTGAGCCCGAAGTTGGACATTTAACTGACTGAGCCACCCAGGTGCTCCAACTATTGTAATTAAAAAAAAAAATTCTTTTAATGTTTACTTATTTTTGAGAGAGAGTGCAAACAGGGGAGGGGCAGAGAATGAGGGAGACAGAGAATCCAAAGCAGACTCTGCAATGTCAGTTCAAAGCTCAATGCAGGGCTTGAACTTATGAACCATGAGATCATGACCTGAGCCTGTTGGTTGCTTAACCGACTGAGCCACCCACGTGCTTCTATCCTTATAATTTTTAGAGTTGAGATTCCTTTTATGTTTGTCAGTCACTTAGGGCTCCTCTTTGGTGAATTACTTCGTCATATCTTTTGTCTAATTTTCTTTGAGTTGAGTGTATTTTTCTTTTTTTTTTTTTTAAAATTTTTTTAACGTTTATTTATTTTTGAAACAGAGAGACAGAGCATGAATGGGGGAGGGTCAGAAAGAGGGAGACACAGAATCTGAAACAGGATCCAGGCTCTGAGCTGTCAGCACAGAGCCGGACGCGGGGCTCGAACTCACAGACCGCGAAATCATGACCTGAGCCGAAGTCGGCCGCTTAACTGACTGAGCCACCCAGGTGCCCCGAGTGTATTTTTCTTATAAATTTTAGACATAAAATTTTAGAGTGATGAATTCTGAATACTAATCCTTTTATATGCATGACAAATATTTTTTTCCAGTTTATGCCTTTTATTTTGTTATTTTAAAGTTTTATTAAAAAATTTTTTTAATGCTTATTTATTTTTGAGAGAGAGAGACAGAGTGTGAGCAGGGGGAGGGGGAGAGAGAGAGGGAGACACAGAACCTAAAGCAGGCTCCAGGCTCTGAGCTGTTTGCACAGAGCTCCACGGGCTTGAACTCACAAACCACGAGATCATGATCTGAGCTGAAGTCGGATATTTAACCAACTGAGCTATCCAGGCACCCCTTAAAGTTTTAAATCTATTTATTTATGTATGTGAATGAGTAGTATGTTCACATGAATCAAAAATGCAGAAAATACAAAAGAGCATACAGTGAAAAGTTTTTCTCCCACTCCTGTTCTTTCATTCCTGTTCCTCTCTCCAGAGGCATTTTGATTTCTTTTTTAAAGAACTTTGTTCATAATGCCATTTGTTGTACAGACATTTAAAGTTTTAATGTAGTTAAATATATCAATTTTTTCTTTGTGGATTGTGCTTTTTATGCCTTGTTTAAGACATTTCCTCTGTCTCATTTATTCTTTGCTCTTTTCTAAACTTTTTAAAGTTTGACTTTTTATATTTAGATCTTTGTTCTGTCTGGAATTTGTCTTTTGTGTATGATGTGAGGTAGGGATCATCCTCTCCATATTATAAAACTACTTGTCCTTATACTCTTACGTTATGTGATTGTTTTGTCTAATACAATTTTCAGTGTGATGCGGAACTACTGTTGAGTTTCAAGTACGCATTGGCAAATACAATGAACTGGTCCAGTTTTTAATTTCTGTTTTGTTCCTACTTGCAGATGAGTGCTTAGAGTCCTGATAAGTACTGCCTTTCAGGCCCCATAATATGCCCTTGTATCCTCTAACATGTCTGGAATTTGTGTAGGCTGTGATGGGGCAGGGAAAGGAAGGCTCCTTTGTCATGACAAACAAGGAGAAAGCTTTTTTCCTGTCTCTTCGATTTACCAATGCCTCATCAGAAGCTTTCAGCACTTATGTAAGAAATTAAATTTTTTTCTTGAACTTGAGCAAACTTAGACTTTGTTTTAAAATAAGATACCATAGAGTAGGAAGTTGTTTTTGCTTAAATGTAGTATTTTTTTGTTAGTCCTAGAAATCTCTTAAGTTCTTAATGTGTTCCTTGATATTCTTACCTTTGTATTGTGATATTGTGTATTCTGCGGAAAGGGATTAGTGGGCTGTGTGGTATGGGGGTAATTAAAAAAATGTATCCCACTGTATCTGTCTTTTCCACCTCTCATCTTCCATTTTACTTCTTTTTTAACCATTTCTCTCTCTTACATCCTGTCTTACCAGATGCCCCCCTCAGAAAAAGTGAGGAAGAGGAAACAAAAAACTAGGTTAAAGACATTAAAGTAGGGCAGAACAAGAGTGAATGATCAGGAGAAGGAAGGGGAGGAAAAGCAGAAGGAGAAAAGAGGAGATTGCTTATTTGTGACCTGTGTGTTAGGACTCCAAGGGAATTTTTCTGGTATTCTTTGTGAGTAGGTAGGGGCAGCCTTGAATTACTTATTCTTCTACCAGGTCTACCTGTTTAGGAGGGGGCACACTTGGGGGCTAATGACCAGGCAGGAAGGACTCTGTTGAGAAACTATGTAGCTAGGGCTTTGTGCTTCTAGTTCCTTTCTCACATGTGTATGTGATCCAGTTTAGTGCTGGAGGGTCATCTGTGATGGAAATTTTAGAATTTTAACCGAGTATTTCTCTGGATATTAATAAACTAAAGATCTGAAAGTTATATGTCTGTATGTGGTTCTACTTCAGGGGTATAATGGATGCTATTCATGTATATATACGTTAGAACTAATTTGATCTGAAATCTGTTTTTCAGAATTAAAAGGAGTGTGAAATCCGTAAAATGATAGTTTAGCCTCAGTAAATTATAAGAATCTTTTCAGTGCTGATACATTTCATGATTTTTTCTGGCTGTCTCAGAGTAGTGATTTCTGATTGGCAGTGATTATAAACAGTGGCTTTATATTGACTATTGGTTTTTAACTGAAATAAGCTGACATTAAAAAAAAAAGGTTTTGCCAATGGTTACTTTTGGTTTTAATTGGCTTCTCATCATTGGCATATTTACAGGGGAAATAACCTTTCTTTGTGTGTAAAAAGGTTGAAGAGATAAGCAGGTTAAGGTATCTTTCTTTACTGACTCTTTGCCTGAGAATACGCATAATTTAAAATTTTTACATGAATTCTTATATTGTCATTCCAGAGAAAAGAAGGAATTAGTAGCCACCAATTGAAGATTTGGGCTGTTGATTGAAGTTATGTGATAATTTTTCAAGAAAGTAGTGACAAACTTTGAAGTTTTCCCATGCCTTGTTTTCATTATGCCATTGTTAAAAATTATCCAGGTAGTGTTGACAAAGTGGATTTAGATCACTAATATTTAATATTTAGAGTGTTATTTTTCCTTCAACAGTATTTTGGTACCTAGGATGTTGTGGAAGACTTTAAGTTGTGATTTTTTTAATTTATTTTTTTATTGTGGGAATGTTTGTGTGTGTCAGGTGGATTTTGACTTCGCCTGGCAGATGTGATGACTTGTCCTTTCTGGCTTGTGTTCTACTCTTTGGTTATATAGTAGATGCCTTTATATAATAAGGGTTAGAACAAGCCATTAGAGATAATTGATAATGGATACAAACAAGTGTTGTTGTGTCTGCTATCAGACATGTGGAATCACATGAAGTACAAAGGAGTATAGTAGTTAGGTATTAGAAAACAATAAATAGGGAAGAAAATATTTCCTGAGAGTCAAAGGAACTTTGCCAGGAGTACAGCCTGAGTAATGTAGGAGTGGAAAACCAGCTAAGATCAGGGGCCCACAGAACATATCAGCTTAGTATTATTTAGTGACAGAAAAGTGAAATTAGGAGCAAGATGTAGAAGTTTGCCAAGTGCCCTAGAGAGAAGAAACTGTCTGAACAAAGGTTGGACTTAGATGACGGGCAGAGGCATCTAGACTTGGAGGATTTTATTTTATTTTATTTTTGAGAGAGACAGAGTATGTGTGGGGGAGGGAGAGAGAAAGAGGGAGAGTCTTAAGCAGGCCCTGTGCTGTCAGCGCAGAGCCCATGAGGGGCTCGAACTCATGAACCGTGAGATCATGACCTGAGCCAAAATCAAGAGTTGGACCCTTAACTGACTGAGCCACTCAGGCACCCTAGAGTTGAAGGATTGTAAAATAAAACTTATTTCTTAGAGCACCTGGGTGGCTTGGTTGAGTATCTGACTCTTCATTTCAGCTCAGGTCATGATGTCACGGTTTGTGAATTTGAGTGCTGCGTGGGCTCTCTGCTGATAGTGCAGGACCTGCTTGAGACTTTACCTCTTTCTCTCTTTCTGCCTCTCTCTCTCAAAATAAATAATAAAAAAAAAAAAAACAAAAAAAACCCCCACAAGCCTATTTCTGGACCTGGGTAAGGTGGAATTAATTTATTTTATATACCTGTAAAGGTGAAGGCTTTTCATTCTGGGGAAGGCTTTCCGATTAGGAGGAATAGAATCCAAGGGCAGCTGACTCAGTTAAAGGGAGCTGATTATTAGAAAATGCCTGTATAGGGACCCAGGAACCAAAGAACCCTATGGGTAGAGTAAATGTCTCCAAAATGTCTACTACACTATTTAGATGTAGTTTTAGCTCTTTTATAGTTTTACGCTTACTATCATGTGTTTCTGTGGCATTTGAGACTGGCCTAAATGTGGTACTGTGAACAGTTGGGATGATGCATGGGAAATAGTATAATTTTTTTTTTATGTTTATTTATTTTGAGAGAGAGACAGCATGAGTAGAGGAGGGACAGAGAGGGACACACAGAATCCGAAGCAGGCTCCAGGTTCCAAGCTGTTAGCACAGAGCCCGATGTGGGGCTTGAACCCACAAACTGTGAGATCATGACCCGAGCTGAAATTGAATGCTTAACCCACTGAGCCACCCAGGTGCCCCGGTGTCTTTTCTTTTTTAATTTAATTTAATTTTTTAGAGTGTTTTATTTATCTTGAGAGAGAGAGAGAGAGAGAGAGCGAGCATGCACACATGTGTACAAGCTGAGGGGGGACAGAGAGAGAGAATCCCAAGCAGGCCCTGGACTGTCTGCATAGAGCCTGACGTAGGGTTCGATCTCAAGAATCATGACCTGAGCAGAAATCAAGAGTTGGATGCTTAATCGACTGAGCCACCCAGGAGCCCCTTGGTGTCTTTTTATCAGATGAAATTACACGGGGCGCCTGGGTGGCTCAGTTGGTTAAGTGTTTGATTTCGGCTCAGGTCATGATCTTGCGGTTTGTGGGTTTGAGCCCTGCATTGGGTTGTGTGCTGACAGCTCAGAGCCTGGAGCCTGCTTCGGATTCCATGTCTCCCTCTCACTCTGACTCTCCCCTACTCACAATCTGCCTCTCTCTCTCTCTCTCTCTTTCTCTCTCAAAAATAAACATTAAAGAAAAATTGTTTTGAATGAAATTCCTAAGTATCTGCGTGGGTATAACCTAAACAGCAACAGGCTCAAATTGTCTTCTTTTGTACAGTCAGCAGATTAAGGATTAGGTTTTTCAAAAGACCAATATGTAGATTAACCCACAGAAAGAGTGAATAATTATATGGCTTAGAGAGCATGAGAAGCATGCAGAAATGATCCCCCTAACGAGTCTTCTGTTTCATTTTTTTCAGTGATGCTATCTGTAATTTTGTTATCTGCAATGATTCTTCCCTTCGAGGGCAGCCCATTATCTTCAATCCTGATTTTTTTGTGGAGAAACTCCGACATGAGAAACCTGAGGTGTTCACCGAGTTGGTGGTCAGCAATATCACGAGGCTCATCGACTTACCTGGAACTGAGTTGGCTCAGCTGATGGGGGAAGTGGACCTTAAATTGCCTGGTGGGGCCAGCCCAGCACCGGGATTCTTCCGGTCTCTGATGTCTCTCAAGCGGAAGGGTAGGGGATGTGTCTGTGAAGGGTGGGCAGGTCTCAGCTGCTCCCTGGGCTTTATTCCTAACATCTGCACATTCACTGAGTTGCTGTTATTTAAAGTATTTTTTGGTCATTTTTCTCATTTTCATAAGTAGTAAAATCTTAAGTAATAGTAATAAAAAATTTTAAAAAATAGATAAGTTAAAGCAAGTATATCAGTCCCTGAGAGAGATGACATGATTTAGTTTAGGTAGTTATCAGAGGCACCTTGATTTTCATGCCCTATGACATAGCTGGAGAGTAAAGAATGAACATTTAAAAAAAAATTTTTTTTAATGGTTATTTATTTTTGAGAGAGAGAGAGAGAGAGAGAGACCATGCGAGCGGGAGAGAGGCAGAGAGAGAGGGAGACAGAATCCAAAGCAGGCTCCAGGCTCTGAGCTGTCAGCACAGAGCCCGACATGGGGCTTGAACCCACAGACGGTGAGATCAGGACCTGATCCGAAGTTGGACGCTTAACCAACTGAGCCACCCAGGTGCCCCAAGAATGAACATTTTTTTATTGCAGTTCTCAAATGTTTTCATTCTATGGAATGCTTTGATAAGGCATTATCAAAGAGCTATGAGTCACCCAAAATAAAAGCCTCCCTAGAAAATAAATTGTAGCACTACTTTCGATAAGATACTAAGAGGTACTATTTCATTTTATTAAACATAAGAAAATCATTTAAGGTAGAGAAAAATGTTTAAATATGACAATAGATTAGACCCTATACTCTAGTGGATAGTCTGTCATACTTTGACAATCATGGCTCTAAGTTCTATTTTTTATTTTTAAGCTAATTATCAACATGCTAAGTATTGTTACTTAAGAAGATAGTTTTTGCCTTCAGGGAACCTACAGTTTAATCTTAAACATTCAGAGTTGATTGAGAGTTGTTGCATTTTTGGGGGCACTAACAGCTTTAAGGTTTTTGTTTACTGAACCTGTGAAAACATTTGCTGGATTGTTATGTAGGATGCTTGAGTGGTTTTAAGAATGATGATTTTGTACTATTTGTGGAAAATATAGCCTTGTCCTGTTGTATATTTTTTTAGAAAAAGGAGTGGTATTTGGATCCCCATTGACGGAAGAAGGCATTGCCCAGATATACCAACTGATTGAGTATCTACACAAAAGTAAGACTACTCAGGATTTTGTTGTTCTGTGTTAATGAAGAGTTGTCAGTTTTGTATGAACTTCCTTGAGTTAGTAGGTGCTAATGAACATAAGACACTAACCAATTATAATTTTAGGTGGCATGTTTCTAAATATATTTCTTCTTAAATTTCTTTTCAGAGAGAATTTGTTTTAAAAAATTTTTAATATTTATTCATTTTTTAAGAGATAAGAGTGTGAGTGGGGGAAGAGCAGAAAGAGAGGGGGACCCAGAATCTGAAGCAGGCTCCAGGCTCTGAGCTGTCAGTACAGAGCCTGACGCGGGGCTTGAATTCACAAACTGCGAGATCATGACTTAGCTGAAGTCAGAGCTTAACCGACTGAGCCACATGGGCGCCCCTAGGCACCCCTATTTATGACTTATTTATGTGGGGCACTGTGGTAGGAGCTAGAGCAGAGGTTGTAAACCAATAATGTAAGGACTTGCGTCCTCTATGTTCATGTGTTGTTTGCTTGGCAAAGTATTAAAATAAAAATAAAATTAGTTACTGGTGGAAGTCCAGGTTTTCAAAATTCTTTTGGTATAGGAAGATCTAGCATCCTGGGGCCCCCACTTGGATACAATCAGCTGGAGCACAGCTATGTGCTCTCCAGTTTGTTTTGGTTCCTATTCATTCATTTACTGTTACCTGCCCGCCCTTGTAGGCATTTGAACTTGAACCCCTGAATTAGGAGGCTATACAAAGATAAATATATACCTCAACTGAAAATATGAGTTTTTATGCTTCTTCTAGATCAGACCAAAACTATAATTCCGCCCCCCTCCCCCTTTTAAATCCTCTTAGGTTAGCTTAGAACCTAGTTGGCAGGGGAGAACAGTTTAGTTGCGATGATCCTAAGCTTCTGGGAATCTCATACTGAAAGGTGATCTGACAGGTTAGAGTTCTAATTTCTGGGACAGTGCAGAGACTCCAAATTCATTTTGGGCTGGGAAACCATTTACAGGGGCAACACACTTCCACAGATGAATTCAGCACCTCTAAACAAAGTCTGGGATGGCCAAAGGGAAGGGGACTTCTGGAAGATTTGGCTTTCTTCCCACATATTTTTCAAGCTCATTCTAATCATTGTTCAGGTTAAATTCAGTCTCCAGATGTGTCTGAGGCAGACCATGTCCAGGTGCTCAGGGATGTTCAGATAAGTCTCCTCAAGGGCCAGTAGATTCTAAACTTCTCTGGGAAAATGGTGGTGGTGGTGGTGGGGTAATCTCCTTCAAGGTGTTTATAAAGGGTCCTTCAAGTGTAAAGTAGTCTTCTAGATCAATTGTTTTAATTGTAATTTCTCTTTTTGCTTCCTTTTTGCATGTCTTCTGTTCTTTTTCCATGCTAAACAGACTTGAGAGTAGAGGGTTTGTTTAGAGTACCAGGGAATAGTGTCCGACAGCAGATTTTAAGAGATGCTCTCAATAATGGAACTGATATTGACTTGGAATCAGGGGAGTTTCATTCAAATGATGTTGCTACCTTGCTGAAGATGTTTCTAGGAGAGTTACCTGAGCCGCTGCTGACTCATAAACATTTCCATGCACACCTCAAAATTGCTGGTGAGTATAGGAGGTGAGAAGGAGATGTAAATGAATACATTTCTTTTAGTTGAGTAAAGTTGTTTGGAATTTTCTATTGTTTGTAACCCACACTAATACTTCCACCAAAATTGGTTAAGAATTCATGGTATTTGGGGCTCTCTGGGTGGTATTGGCCAGTTTAGTTTTAATCAGGTGTTTTTCTTGCTAAATCAGCTTCTTTGAAAATAAAATCTGGGGGCGCCTGGGTGGCGCAGTCGGTTAAGCGTCCGACTTCAGCCAGGTCACGATCTCGCGGTCCGTGAGTTCGAGCCCCGCGTCAGGCTCTGGGCTGATGGCTCAGAGCCTGGAGCCTGTTTCCGATTCTGTGTCTCCCTCTCTCTCTGCCCCTCCCCTGTTCATGCTCTGTCTCTCTCTGTCCCAAAAAAAATAAATAAACGTTGAAAAAAAAATTAAAAAAAAAAAAAAAGAAAAAAAAAAAAGAAAATAAAATCTGGATTTTATTTATTTTTGTATCTCTGATAGATCCTAGCATTGTGCTTTGAACATTTTAGTTGCTCAATAAATGAATGCTTTTCATTGGATTGATTCACATACCTGAGATGGTTATAGGTTTGCTATATTTACCTTGGCTTGAGGCATTTGCTAATATTAAGTATTATTATGCCTCAGTTGAGATCATCTCTAATCTTGGAGACTTGTTTTTTGAAAATAATTTTGTTTTCTAAATAGGCAATACATTCACATGGTTCAAAATTCAAAAGATTTAAAAGTATAGAGTGAAAAGCCTCTCTCCTGCCCCTGTCCCCCAGTACCCAGATTTTCTTCCTGGAGGCAACCATTGCTATTGATTTCTTATGTATCCTTCCAGAGGTATTTTATACATTTACAAACAAATACTTACATATATTCTTTTTCTCTCTTTTAGGTATTGGTAGTGGTAGGGTATTATATACATGGTTCTGTGGTTTGCTTTTTTCACTTGATATATCTTGGAGGATGTTCCATTTTCAGCTCATATTTACCTCATTCTCTTTTATGTCTGTATGGTAGGGAATTCATTCTTGGATTGCACAGCTGTTAGGCTGCTATAGGCTCTAAGCGCACATGACATCAAAATCTATACTGCACTTACTTGGTTTTCTGCCCTTGGGTATTTTCCTCTTTCTTTTAATTTTAAGTAAAATATAAGATTATTTTTTCTGTTGAATAATTTTTACTACTTAAAAAACTAGCTTTGAATTTCTAACCTCTAATTAAGATTAGATTTTCTTTTTAGCACTCTCAGGACATTCAGGTTATACAAATGAGTAAATGTTATTAAAACGTTGTATAACTTTATAATTATTTTGGAGAGAAATAAACTTGGATCTTGAAAAAGATATGGAAAATATTGGTACGTTTTTTATAAGTGTTAATATGAAGAATGTTCGTTCCGCTTACTTTGAGTTAATTTAGTGCCATACTTGAAATCCTCCGCTCCACCACCCGTGACTCACACTTCTTTGCAATCATATTGAGGTGTGGCACAGTTGTAGCATTTGATATGCTTTGCTGATAACTGGAAGGTATTTTTGTTTTTGGTTTCATATTAACAAGGAATAGTTTCTAGAAATAATACCTGCCTTTCCTAAACTTGGATTTATTATTGAAGTTAAATAGTTTAAACAACATACTATTTTTGGGTCTATATGATTTATATCCAAATGGTTATTTGCATTGTTTGAAATTCTGATTATCCAGGGGACTGTTTTTATTGATAACCTATGTAGCCTCTTAGGGGAGAAACAGTGATTCTGATGTCATGAGGAGCTCCTAGATTATCCTGTTATCAGGGCATAATTCACTCTCATATTTCTTTCCCTGTGTGAGGAAAAGTGAAGAGGGTGGCATTATCAAAGATCTTTTTGGACATGTTTTCATCTCTCTGTATAGCTAAGAATATATACCTATGAGTAGAATTGCCAGGTCATATGGTAACGCTGTGTTTAGCTTTTTGAGGAACTGACAAACTGTTTTCCAAAGTGTACCATTTTCCATTCCCACCAGCAATGTAGGAGGGTTTAATTTTCTCAGCATTTTTGCCAACACTTGTTATTTTCAGTTTTTTGGGTTATAGCCATACTAGGAGGTATGAAGTAGTGTCTCATTGTGGTTTTAATTTACATCGCACTGATAGCAAATAAAACAGAGTATACAAGTGCTTATTGGCCATTCATATATCTTCTTTGGAGGACATTTATTCAAATCTTTTGCCCATTTAAACCATAAGAGACTCTTAAATACAGAGAACAAACTGAGGGTTGATGGGGGGTGGGGGAGAGGGGAAAATGGGTGATGGGCATTGAAGAGGGCACTTGGGATGAGCACTGGGTGTTGTATGTAAGCCAATTTGACAATAAATTATATTTAAAAAAAACCCAAATGTTTTGCCCATTTAAAAATTTTGGTCTTTTTATTATTGAACTATATTGACACTATTTGTTATTATATTTTGCTCTAAGTTCTGTTTATGCCTGATTCTTTTTTCTTCTTTTCTTTTAAGTTTATTTATTTATTTTGAGAGGGAGATAATGAATGGGGGACAGGGGCAGAGAGAGAGAGAGGGAGAGAGAGGATCCCAAGCAGGCTCTCCACAGTCAGCACAGAGCCCAACGTTGGACTCGAACTCACAAATTGTGAGATCATGACCTGAGCCCAAATCAAGAGTCGGACGTTTAACCGACTGAGCCACCCAGGCGCCCCTTTCTTCTTCTTCTTCTTTTTTTTTTTTTTTAATTTTTTAAATGTTTACTTATTTTTGAGAGAGAGACAGAATGTGAGCTGGGGAGGGGCAGAGAGAGAAAGGGAGACACAGAATGTGAAGCAGGCTGCAGGCTCCAGGCTCTGAGCTGTCAGCACAGAGCTCGATGCAGTGCTGGAACCCACAAACTAGAGATCATGACCTGAGCTGAAGTTGGACGCTTAACTGACTGAGCCCCCCATGCACCACATCTTTCTTCTCATTTTGATTGGAGTTCAGGGGAGGATAATAGTAGACATGTTGATTTTTCTTGCTTGTATTTTCTCCGTCCTTTGCAATCGTTTCTTTTGTCCTCAAGATTTGATGCAGTTTGATGATAAAGGAAACAAGACCAATGTACCAGATAAGGAGCGGCAAATTGAGGCTCTCCAGTTGCTCTTCCTCATTCTCCCTCCACCTAATCGTAACTTGCTGAAGTTATTGCTTGATCTCCTGTACCAGACAGCAAAGAAACAAGACAAGAATAAGATGTCTGCTTATAACCTTGCCCTTATGTTTGCACCCCATGTCCTGTGGCCGAAAAATGTGAGTGTTGGGGGGACGAGCAAAGAGTGCTTGGTTTTCTTGGGCTGGTCCTAATCCTCTGGCTGTATCTTGGTGAGGTTATCAAGGGTCCAAGGTCTACTCTTCAGCTTTACAAGGTTAGGGACATACTTTATTAATTCGTTTAAGAGTCACCTAACATGAGGGGCCAATTCCTGTTAACCTCATGTGTAAATCAATCTCTGATAAAGCTGAAAGACATTTATTAGTGGAAGCTTTTAGTGGAAAATTATAGCTACTAACTAAAATAGAATATTTGTTTTGGCTGGCCAATATATATGCCTTCTTGAGAAATCAAATTGATACATGAAGATTGAATGGCATAAATTTAGACTAGAGCCATACAGTTTTACTGGATAATGTCACTAAGCCCTCAGGTAAGATGATAGAGCAATCCTTCCTTATCCTAACCCTTCTATTTCCTGTAGATATGCTCTCCTCGGATAAAGCTGAATGTGTTTTTTATTACTGAGACCATGGCTTTCTCAGTGACTTACATGAGAAATAAATTATTAAATGTCTTTTGAACTAATTTTTGACCTGGAGGTGTATAGCTTTCTATTCCTGCACATTCATAATATAAGTTTTATTGCATATTGGAATTGGAGCCAGAACACTTGGGTTGGAAGCTGCAAACCAGCTATGTTATCTGTGTCCTTTACCCTTGTTATGCTTAGGCTCTTCCTGTGTAAACTGGGCATAAATTAGTATTTTATCACTTATAAGGTTGTTGGAAGATAATAGAAGTAGATAGGATGATAGGATATGGTGATTTATAAAAGGTTTTTGGGATTATAAGAAATGAGAAAAGGAGGGTTAAGGAGAGCACTTGTGGATACCTGATTGGCTCAGTTGGTAGAGTGTACGACTCTTGATCCTGGGGTTGTGAGTGCCAGCCCCACCCGTGTTGGACTCCTTGGGCTCATAGAGTTTACTTTATTTATTTAAATTTTTTTTTAAACATTTATTTATTTTTGAGACAGAGAGAGACAGAGCATGAATGGGGGAGGGTCAGAGAGAGGGAGACATAGAATCTGAAACAGGCTCTGAGCTGTCAGCACAGAGCGCGACGCGGGGCTCGAACTCACGGACCGAGAGATCATGACCTGAGCCGAAGTCGGCCGCTTAACGGACTGAGCCACCCAGGCGCCCCTCATAGAGTTTACTTTAAAAAAAAAAAAAAGAAAAAGAAAAGGAGAACATTTGTGTGGAACATTTTACCTAACAAGTAACTAGTGAAAAAATGTAATGTTCCAGGCTAGGAAGAACCCCACCCCACACAAAGGTGGGGGTGGGGTAAGAAGAAAAGGACACACTAACCTTTGTCCATATTAAGGAGATCAAGCCTCCTAATGAGTTTTTTGTTGTTTTTTTTTTTTGTTTAAGTTTATTAATTTAGAAAGAGTGCAAGCAGGGGAGGGGCAGAGAGAGAGAGAGAGAGAGAGAGAGAGAGAGAGAATGAGAATCTCAAGCAGGCTCTGTGAGAACCTGATGTGGGGGCTCAAACCCATGAACTGTGAGATCATGACCTGAACCGAAATCAAGAGTTGGATGCTTAACTGACTGAGCCACCCAGGTGCCCCCTAATGAAAAATTTTAATAATTAAAAAAATTATTTTTATTTATTTTGAGAGAGAGAGAGTGCGAGCAAATGGGGGAGGGTCAGAGAGAGAGAGAGAGAGAGAGAGAGAGAGAGAGAGAGCAAGTGGAGGAGGGGCAGTGAGAGAGGTAGAGACTCTCAAGCAGGCTCTGCACTGCCCTCACAGAACCCAATTCGGGGCTCGATCTCACAAACTGTGACATAATGACCTGAGCTGAAATCAGGAGTTGGTCACTTAACTGACTGAGCCACCCAGGTGCTTCAATGAAAGAATTTTAGAACCAGTCAATTGATCTCATGAAAAAAGAGTGAGTAATCTGTGTCTATAAAAAGAAATGCTGGGGCACCTGGGTGGCTCAGTTGGTTAAATGTCCAACTTTGGCTTAGGTCATGGTCTCATTGTTCTTGAGTTTGAGTCCCACATCAGTCTCTCTGCTGTCAGTGCAGAGCCTGCTTTGGTTCCTCTGTCGCCTTCCCTCTCTGCCCCTGCCCTGCTCGTGTGCTTTCTCTTTCTCTCTCTCTCAAAAATAAACATTAAAAAAAAAGAAATATTAAGAGATCTTGGTTAAAGCAAACATATTTAACAAAGATGCATGTTGAGGATGAGGGCTTTGGGATAGTAGAGATGGATACTCAAGTGCTTAAAAAACAGACAGGAGAAATAAGAGAATCAGTGACCATTTGCGTTTTTAAGAAACAGATGTTACCTTTGGTATCAATTACTAGTGATGGTTTTCTTTCACCTTTGGAGAAACTCCAGTTTCTCTGAAGAGGCAGCGTCCCTGGTAGTTTGTACAGATTCTGTTCTTCCTGCCCATTTTGAATCCTAGACTAGATTTTCTTTATCAACACTGCTTGCATGTATAATTCTCTAGCAGAATTAGGAAATAAAGATTGGTTCTCATAGGTTCTTGTTGAGTTCAGGGACACATGGTTTCTTCTAGGTTATATGTCCAATCCAGTAGAAACTTGCTGAACTGAAAAGCCTTTCCAGAATCAAACACTATAGTACAGGCACCTTTGTTTGGGATAGAAACCCTTATACCTTTGAAAGAATAAGCTTATTGGTAAGTAAATGGAACATCTCTTCTACTTCTCAGCTCTTAATCCTCTTTTGGTTTCTTTCCCTATGAATAGGCCACTGCAAATGACCTTCAAGAGAATATCACAAAGTTGAACAATGGGATGGCATTTATGATTAAACATTCCCAGAAACTTTTTAAGGTAGGTAAGGGATGGGATTTGAGTGGTAATAGGACAGGAGGTTGGAGCATGGTGGAATCCTCAGTAGGGCTACAAGGATGACTAATAAAAAAGTCTCTGCCTCGGACTTGAAACCAGATGGGACAGTGGCAAAACTCAGAACAACTAAGGTGGGAAGAAATAGTAAGGCACCTGGAGGCTGAGTAGGATAACTGGCCCCACCTGGGACACCCTTTTTCATGAAGGGCAGTTTGTACTGGCAGTTGAGTGAGTTTATTCTGTCTGCTTCCTGCCAGGAGAATTTTGAGGGTCTGACAGTCTGCTTTCATTTTGTACTCTTTGTCCCTTTTAGTCCACACTATCAATGTTTCTGCCCATATAACTTTTTCAACTTCTTGGTTCTGTGGATTTCAGAGGGATTCACTCCATTAGACAAAAACCACATATACAAATCTTTTGAAACCCTTCTCTCCCTTGGTCTCCTCCTGAGAAGGCTGAAGGACAATACCTTTAACCTTCCCAGAGACCCTCTGGTCTGACTGAGAGGATCTTTATTCTTTTGAAAGGGTCCTTTGTGTGACTGAAAACTTTGACCTTTTGATGTTTTAAAAGATTTTATTAAAAAAATTTTTTTTTAATGTTTACTTTTGAGAGAGAGCAAGAGTGTGAGTGGGGAAGGGGCAGAGAGAGAGGGAGACACAGAATTCAGGCAAGCTCCAGGCTCTGAGCTGTCAGCACAGAGCCTGATGCAGGCTCGAACCCATGAACTGTGAGATCATGACCTGAGCCAAAGTCTGGTGCTTAACCAACTGAGCCACTCAGGTGCCCCTAAAGATTTTTATTTTATTGTATTGTATTGTATTGTATTTATTATTAAAAAATGTTTTTAAATGTTTATTTGAGAGAGAGAGAGAGAGAGAGAGAGAGAACAGGGGAGGGGTAGAGAGAGAGGGAGACACAGGATCCGAAGCAGGCTCTAGGCTCTGAGCTATCAGCACAGATATCGGGCTCGAACTCTTGAACCTCTAGATCATATCTGAACTGAAGTCGGTTCCTTAACTGACTGAGCCACCCAGGTGCCTCATTACTGTTTTGTTTTGTTTTTTTAATGTTTATTTATTTTAGAGAGAGAGACAGCATGAGCAGGGGAGGGTCAGAGAGAGAGAGAGAGAGAGAGAGAGAGAGAGAGAGAGAATCCCAAGCAGGCTCTGCACTGTGAGAGTGGAGCCTGATGTGGGGCTCGAACTCACGAACTGTGAGATCATGACCTGAGCCAAAATCAAGAGTCAGATGCTTAACCAACTGAGCCACCCAGGCGCCCTGATGCTTCTAAGATTTTAACAAAAAGTTGTACAGTCATATCCTTGGCTTTTTCTTTAGAGCACACTTTCCTGATAGTGAATTTCTCAATTTTAGCATCTTGCCATCTGGAAAGACTGAGAATTGAGAGAGAATTGACTAAGTACTTCATATAAGAGAAATCACACTTTTTGTGATTGGCTTATTTCACTTAGCATAATGTTTTCAAGATTCATCCATATTGTAGCACTTGTCAGAATTTCCTTTTTTAAGGATGAGTAATATCCCTTTCATTGTATAAACTACATTTTGCTTATCATTTATCTGTTGAGGACACTTGGATTTCTCCCATGTTTTAGCTCTTGTGAATAATGCTGCTATGAACATGGATGTACAAATATCTTTTTTGAGACACTGCTTTCAATTCTTTTGGGTATACACCCAGAAGTGGAATTACTGGATCATGGTAATTCTAACAGAACTGCCATACTGTTTTTTTTCTTCTTTCATTTTTTTTTTTAATGTTGCTATTTTTTTAATTTAATTTTATTTAAATCCAAGTTAGTTAACATATAGTGTAATAATGGTTTCAGGAGTAGAATTTAGTAATGCATCACTTAAATGTAACACCCAGTGCTCATCCCAACATGTGCCCTCCTTAATGCCCATCACCCATTTAGTCCATTCCCCTACTCAACATCCCTCTAGCAACCCTCAGTTTGTTCTCTGTATTTAAGAGTCTCTTATGGTTTCCCTCCCTCTCTGTTTTTATCTATTTTTCTTCCCTTCCCCTATGTTCATCTGTTTTGTTTCTTAAATCCCACATATGAGTGAAATCATATGGTGTTTGTCTTTCTCTGCCTGACCTATTTCACTTAGCATAATACATTCTAGTTCCATTCATGTTGTTGCAAATGGCAAAATTTCATTCTTTTTGATCACCGAGTAATATTCCATTGTATATTATACCACATCTTCTTTATACATTCATCAATTGATGGACATTTGGACTCTTTCCATAATTTGGCTCTTGTTGATAGTGCTGCTATAAACATTGGGTTTTATGTTCCTCTTTGAATCAGCATTTTTGTATCCTTTAGATAAATACCTAGTAGTGCAGTTGCTGGGTCATAGGGTAGTTCTATTTTTAATTTTTTGAGGAACCTCCATAGTGTTCTCCAGAGTGGCTGCACCAGTTTGCATTTCCACCAGCAGTGCAAAAGTGTTCCCCTTTCTCTGCATCCCTGACAACATTTATTGTTACCTGCCTTATTAATTTTAGCCATTCTGACAGGTGTGAGGTGGTGTTGAGCATCTTTTCATGTGTCTGTTATTTGGATGTTTCTTTGGAAAAGTGTCTGTTCATGTCTTTTGCCCATTTCTTCACTGGATTATTTGTTTTTTAGACATACTACTTTCTTTCTTTCTTTCTTTCTTTCTTTCTTTCTTTCTTTCCATCTTTCTTAATTTTTTTTTAACGTTTATTCATTTTTGAGAGACAGAGACAGAGCACGAGTGGGGGAGGGGCAGAGAGAGAGGGAGACACCAAATCTGAAGCGGGCTCTAGGCTCTGAGCTGACAGCACAGAGCCCGACATGGGGCTTGAACTCACGAACTGCGAGAGCATGACCTGAGCCGAAGTTGCACACTTAACCTCCTGAGCCACCCAGGGGCCCCCAGGCATATTGTTTTCTATAGTGGCTGTATTCATTTTACATTCCCTCCAGTGACGTACAAGGGTTCCCATTTCTTCACATCCTCACGAATACTTATTTTTTATTTTTTGGTAGTAACTATGAGGTGGTATCTCATTGTAGTTTTGATTTGCATTTCCCTAATGATTAGTGAGATGTTGAGCATCTTTCATGTGCTTATTGCCTATCTTCTTTGAAGAAATGTTGTTCAAGGCCTTTGCCTATTTTTGAATTGGGTTTTTTTGTTGTTGAGTTGTAGGAGTTCTTTATACATTCTGATTAGTAATCCCTTATAAGATATATGATGTGCAAATATTTCCTCCCATTCTGTGGGTTGCCTTTTTACTCAGGTGATAGTCTTGCTACACAAAATGTAAAAACTTCTGTGAAATTCCCCATTAGTTTATTTTTTTCCTTTTGTTGCCTGTGACTTTGATGTCATATGCAAGAAATCATTGCTAAATCCAATGCCATGAAGCTTTTGTCCTATGCTTTTTAAAAATAATTTTATAGTTTTAGGTCTTATATTTAGTTTATAAATCCATTTATAAACTAATATGGTGTTAGGTAAGTGTCTTTTTAATATGGTGTTTTTTAACTTTTTAATATGGTGTTAGGTAAGTGTCCAACTTTATTCTTTTGCTGTGGACATCCAGTTTTCCCAGCTCCATTTCTTGAAAAACTGTTCTTTTTCCATTGGATAGTCTTGACATGCTTGTTGAAAATCATTTAAGGATTTATTTCTGGATTCTCTATTCAGTTGGTCTATATGTTTGTCTTTATACCAGTACCACACTATTTTGATGACTATAGCTTTGTAGTAAATGCAGGGTGTAAACATGGAGGCCTCCCTAGGATTTATTGACTACAAGGTGGTGAGTGATCCAGAGTCCGGAGTTTAGAAATGAAAGATCAGAATCTTAGGTTAAAAAACAAAGAGTCAGGGCTACATCAGGGGCTTTGGTGCCCAGGTCAAAGATTATCATCAGTTAGAGGTCAAGATCTAGATAAGTGAATTAGAATAGTAGTCAAAGGACAACAGGAGAAAAAATGATTTTTAATGATGAACAAAGATCTTTCAGACCTGTTCATTATATACTTCCTGTTGAGGGGAACAGCTAGTTCCAAAACATGCATTTATGGGAATAAGTAGAGAGGAGTTGTGATTATGAACAGTAAGGCAATTACTTGACTGTAGTTGTGAATCAAAATGGAGAGTTTCGGGACGCCTGGGTGGCGCAGTCGGTTAAGCGTCCGACTTCAGCCAGGTCACTATCTCGCGGTCCGTGAGTTCGAGCCCCGCATCAGGCTCTGGGCTGATGGCTCAGAGCCTGGAGCCTGTTTCCGATTCTGTGTCTCCCTCTCTCTCTGCCCCTCCCCCGTTCATGCTCTGTCTCTCTCTGTCCCAAAAATAAATAAACGTTGAAAACAAAAAAAAAAAAACAAAATGGAGAGTTTCTAGGTGCAGTTCCTAATAGAACTCTCCTTCATTGAATTTTCTTGTTACTATTGCTATAGGATTAACTTTTCATAGTCCACCACTCACAAGTTAAAAGAGAAGTGGGATCTCAGAGATCTCACTGCACCCCACGGTTTTTAGCCTTTTTACTTCTGATCTCTTTACCTGTGGAATCCATTCTCCCTTGTGCATGCTTCAGTGTACATAGTTCAAGTATACAATGAGGTTGTACTTAACTATTTTAAGGATTTTAAGTGACTTAACACAAATTTGTTATCTTACAGTTCTGTAGGTCGTAAGTCTACAGGAGTCTCACTCGTCTAAAATCAAGGTTGGCAGGGATGCTTTCATTTCTGGATATTCTAGGAGAGAATTTATTTATTTGCCTTCTCCATCTTCCAGAGATTGCCCACATTCCTTGGCTTATGGTCCCCTTCCTCTATCTTCAAGGCTAGCAATGTTGTATCTCTCTGTTATTCCTAACTACGGCTGGGAATGGTTCTCTGCTTTTAAGGACCCATCTGAATAACCTAGTTAATCTCCCCATTGCAAGGTTCTTAACTTAATCACACCAGCAAAGTCCTTTTTACCATGTAAGATAACATATCACTGTGAAGGATTTTGAGAATAGAAATCACACAAATCTTAGAGATAAAACAAGAGTCTGTTTTTACTCTACCTTTTCCTTATATAGATTCCTGTTTCAGCTCCTCATCTTTGGGGTTTTGATTCTTGTTTGCTACTTTACCTTTGTTTCCAGACTAGTGTGAGCACTCTTTGAGCCTCTGTTGATCTTTGAAGGAGAGAAAAAACATTTCTTTTGAGATTTTAGTCTTCAGTCTCTCCTCTTTGATACTCACATCAGAACTGTTGTCTTTATGGGCATCTGCTTTACCACTTTGGCTAATTAGGTTCTTTCCTGAGCTTTTCCTTTGGATGAAAAATGGTCGATTGTTCTGTGTGCTCTATCACTTATTCTGAGGTCCTATTGTACCCCCGGTTTGTTGTTCTTGTGCTTTGTTGTGTCTTCTTCTTCTCAGGCTTCTTTGGGTGGAGTTTTTACCTCCTAATCCTCAGATTCTGTGTTCTTTGTATTTTTTTCCTTAAAATCCCTCCTATTTCTAGTTCTGTCTTCTATTATCAGTCCCTCTGACCCAATCTGGTTTTATGTCTCCCTAACACGAGTCACAACATCTTTTCCTAGGGACTTATAATGATATACAATTAAGGCCAATTCCCATTTTATGTGAGAAGTCCTTTGTTGATTCCCTCTGAACTGTAAAATACTTAACACCTCCAGATTTTCATTTAAACCCATCTGCTTCTGTCTCCCTTTCTGGATATGTCTTAAGCTCATAGTATCTTTTGGGGGCAGGGATTTTTTTTTTTTAAATTTAAAAATTAAAAAAAAATAATCTCACACCCAATGTGGGGCTCGAAGTCACAACCCCGAGATCAGGAGTCACATGCTCCACCAATTGAGCCAGCTAGGTGCCCCAGGTTTTTGTTTTTTTTTTGTTTTTTTGTTTTTAAATGAAGTTTATAGAATAGGTGGAGTGGGTTCTGTCATATTCTTGTTTGGAGGAAATTTCCTTTGGTTTTGAGCTCTGCTTTATAGTTTAGCAAGGTAGAGATTAAACAAGATATCATAATGTTTTTGTCACAAGAGTCTTCTTAAAACTTTGTTATGAAGTTTTTCAAATACAGATAAAAGGTGAAAGAGTAAAACAGTGAACACTCATATAACTGTCAGATTCAACAAATGTTACCATTTGCCATATTTGCTTTTTTTTTTTACTCTATATATTTATGCTTTTTTTGGTGTTTGTTTTTGGCTGAACCCCTGACAGTAAATTGCAGACATGATACTTCACATCTAAGTACTTAAGCGTACATCTCCTAAGAATGAGAACATTGTCCCAATAGTCACAGTACCATTATCATGTCTAAGAAAATTAATGAGGATTTCATATTAGCTAATATTCAGTACAGATTCAAATTTCCCCATTTATCCTAAGAATGTATTTCATAGCTGCTGTTTTTAATAACATATACTAATCGAGGTTCATATATTGCCTTTGATTATTATGTCACTTTTAATCTGGAATAGTCCCTATGCTTTTTCTTCATGTCATGGACTTGTTGAAGTATTCAGGCCAACTGTGTTACAGAATATTCCATCTTCTAAATTTGTCTTACTGTTTTCTCAAGGTTATTTAACTTGTTCCTATGTATCCCTTTCTATGTAGTTCCTGTAAACTGTTAAATTAGGTCTAGAGGCTTGATTAGATTCATATTAAGCATTTTTGGCAAAGATTTATAGGTGATGTTTGTGTATCTCCTATTGCATCATGTTGCATCACATTCAGAGGCACAGAATGTCAGATTGTCTCACCCTCAGTGATGCTAATTTTGCTAACTGCCACATCTCTTAATTACAAAGGTACATTTTCCCCTTTGCAATTAGTAAGTAACCTGCAGGATGATTACCTAATGTAATGATTTTAGCACCCATCTGTAATCCTGCTGGAATCTATGGTGATACTGGGTATACAAAATAGCGTTTTTCTAATTCTGTTTAATCTTTATTAGCTGACTTTTTCTTTCCTGTGGAGGAGAGCTTTCCTTTCCTCTGTTTCATTCTCTCTCTCTTTTTTTTAATGAATACCTCTATAGACTCATAGGTTTATAGTTATTCAAGGTGTTAGTCAATTTCAGTTGTTAATTTTAATTTTCAAATTGCCTCGGATTTGGCCAGTGAGAGCCCTTGCCAGCTCTTCCTGCTGTCTTTTTGACAGGACTCCATTAGTCTGAGTGTTTCCTTCCTGGCATAAAATGTCCCCAGCTCACTTTGCATTTGCTCTGCCCTGGGCCTGGAATCAATTATTTTCTTTAAGGAGCCCTGTTTTTTTTTTTGAGTGACCCTAGATATACTCATTGTTTCTGGGGTGTCATTGCTTTCTAGGCTCTTTGAGGGCAGGAAGTAGATTAAAAATTTTTTTAAAAGCAACTATTAGTTCATATTAGTATCTCCAATTCAGATTTATCATTCCAGAGCTTTTTCTTGATTTCTTTTACTTTGTATCTGTTTTCAGTCATTGCAAATTCAAGATTTTAGTAGCATTTATATGCTATTTGCTTTATCCTACAATATATAAAATATCAACACATAAAAAATTAGTTTAAAAAATACACGTATATAAACATGCTGGTGTAAGTTTAAGATTCCCTTATAGTTCCTTTTCCCTAGAATATATCTCACTCAGGATGTATAATTAGAATACAGTTGTTTTTTTTTTTTAAATGTTTATTTATTTTTGAGAGAGGGCTAGAGCCCAAGCAGGGGAGCAACAGAGAGAGAGAGAAGGAGACACAGAATGCAAAGCAGGCTTCAGGCTTTGAGCTGTCAGCGTAGAGTCCTACGCGGGGCTCAAAATCATGAACCATGAGATCATGACCTGAGCCAAAGTTGGAATGCTTAACCGATGCCCCTAGAATACAGTTTCCAAAAGTTAGGTGGAATAATTCTTTTTCTGTGCTTATGTTGTCAATCATATACTCAGATATATTCATTTTTTTCCCTGTTTGTGTTCAGTTTAGGGTTTACCTTTATTTCCTTTTGGGTTTAAGTGTATTTTTTTTGACTCTGTAGTATATTTACATGCTTCAAAAGCCCAACTACACAAAAGGGTATATACTTAGAGAAATCTCAGTCGTCTTCCTAACCATTTTCATTATTTTCTGGCTTATCCTTTTCTGGTTTATCTGGTTCCTTTTGTGTTTCTTTTTATAAAAACAAATAAGTGTGCATATGTATGTATGTTCCTATTTCCTTTTTCTTACATAGGTGCTTTATATACTGTCCATGACTTTTCTCATTCAACAGTAGATCCTGGAAGTCATTCATATCAATTCATAAAGTGTTCTTTCCCTTACCCTCTCCCCTCTTTCGTTTTTAGTAACTAGATACTTGTGTGTTGTATGGATGTATAAAAATTCATTCAACCAGTTTTCTATTAAAAGACATTTAGGGGGCGCCTGGGTGGCTCAGTCCATTAAGCGTCCGACTTTGGCTCAGGTCATGATCTCGCGGTTTGTGAGTTCGAGCCCCGCGTCGGGCTCTGTGCGGACAGCTCGGAGCCTGGAGCCTGCTTTGGATTCTATGTCTCGCCCTCTCTCTGCCCCTCCCTGCTCACACTCTGTGTCTCTCTGCCTCAAAAATAAATAAAACATAAAAAAAAAAAAGACATTTAGGTTGTGTTTAATCTTTTTTTTTAAAGTTTACTTATTTCTTTTGAGAGAGTGTGTGAGTATGAGTGGGGGAGGGGGAGAGAGAGAGAGAGAGAGAGAGAGAGAGAGAATCTCAAGCAGACTTCATGCTCAGCATGGAGACCAACTTGGGGCTCGACCTCACAAATTGTGAGATCATGACCTGAGCCGAAATCAAGAGCTGGACACTTAACCCACTGAGCTACATAGGCAACCCCCTCTTTTTTTTTTTTTAAATGACAATTTAAATTGTGGCCAGGGGGAAAGTAACCATTCTGAAATATGTCCAGAGTGGTTTTTTTTTTTTTAATGTTTATTTATTTATTTTGCTAGACAGAGAGTGAGTGTGAGTAGTAGAGGGGCAGAGAGAGAGAATCCCATGCAGGCTCCATGCTCAGCACAGAGCCCAATGTGGGACTCAATGTCACGACCATGAGATCGTGACCTGAGCCGAAATCAAGAGTCAGAGGCTTAACTGACTTAACTAAGTAAGCCACCGAGGCGCCCCATATTTGATTTTTACATCTATAGTAGTGTCTTCTCAAAAACAGTTTTCCTATCAGATTTGTTGAAGTACCATTTTGGTGGCAAGAGAAAGGAAGCTATGGAATAGGGCATTTTGAGGATCTTTTGTTTTTCTTTCTTTTTTTTTTTTAATTTTCTTTTAAATGTTTATTTTTGTGAGAGAGAGAGGGTGTGCATGCACACTAGTCGGGGAGGGGCAGAGAGAGAGCGGGACATAGGATCCCCCTCTGACAGTAGACAGCAGACAGCCCAATGTGGGGTTCAAACTATGCTTAACTGACTAAGCCACCCAGGTGCCCCTGGGATCTTTTGTTTTTCAGAAGTAATCTGCTAGTCCTGTTATTTTGAGAGTCACTGTTTTTGTGGCCTGAAAGAAATTTAGATACTGCTAACCATTTGTTCTTGGTTTTCTCTTATATCCCGCCCAGGCTCCTGTTTATATTCGGGAATGTGCTAGATTGCACTATTTGGGCTCCAGATCTCAAGCATCAAAGGTAAGAATAGGAAATTGCTCTTAGCCTATTCAAGGAGAGAGTTAATTAAGATTAGTGGAGTTTAATTTTATTTACAAAAAAAATTTTTTTTAACATTTATTCGTTTTTGAGAGACAGAGAGAGACAGAGCGTGAGCAGGGGAGGAGCACAGAGGGAGGGAGACACAGAATCTGAAGCAGGCTCCAGGCTCTGAGCTGTCAGCACAGGGCCAGACGCAGGGCTCAAACTCATGGACTGCAAGATCATGACCTGAGCTGAAGTTGGATGCTTAACCAACTGAGCCACCCAGGCGCCCCCCCAGATTAGTGGAGTTTTAAAACAGAGTGTGAGGGGTGCCTGGGTGGCTTACTTAGTTAAGTGTCCAACTCTTGATTTTGGCTCAGGTCATGTAATCTCATGGTTCGGGAGTTTGAGCCCCGCATGGGGCTCTGGGCTGACAGTGCAGAGCCTGCTTGGTATTCTCTCTCTCCCTCTCCTCTACCCCTCCCTCACTCGCACTCTCTCTCTCACTCAAAATAAATAAACTTTGAAAAAATAATAAAACAAAGTATGAAATAAAAATAAGCCATGGAAAATAAAATGTTAGTGTTATAGTTCAAAATTATCTAGTCAGTTTGAGATAAGGAAAAAGATGGAGAAGAAAGTTATGTATTGAAACAAAAGTGCCCCCTCCGCCCCCCGCAGTCTTCTTGTTTCCTTTCAGAGGTGCTCCACTGGTAGATGGTATCCTCTACATGTGAGTGATGGCATAGACTGCATGTTTGAAGTTTTTCATGAAGCCCCTATGCATTCTTACAGCATATGATATAAGCAGTCTGTAAATACCAATGTATTAAAT
The DNA here is from genome assembly GCF_022079265.1 of Lynx rufus. Taxonomy (NCBI): domain Eukaryota; kingdom Metazoa; phylum Chordata; class Mammalia; order Carnivora; family Felidae; genus Lynx; species Lynx rufus. The sequence goes on along the minus strand of NW_025814825.1, from coordinate 37,678,360 downwards.
ATTTTGCAGCAGTAAATTAGTTTTATATAATACATTCTTATTTCATGTTCAGTGGTAACACTCTACCAAATGTCTCAAACGCTTGAGACCACATGAGCTTAGAAAGCAAATGTGTGATGCTTATTAACAAGATTGCATATGATTATTGCGCTTTAAAACTGAGAAGTTTAAAAAACTTCACAAGTACTTTTTAACGATTTCTATTTAGTCTGTCTTGGTTAGAAACTTAAGCTGTCATCTTATGCTATTGTTCCTGCCTCTTCTTCAGTAAATATTTGGTGTGACCTGGAGGACAGTATATGAGTTCAACTAGTGTAAGTGGAGTTTGGTTTTTCTTAGAGAGTTGTTGCCATTCCTCCACCGCTGCAGTGTAGTTACCCCATCATGTTGTCATGTGTAGGAAAGAGCACCCAGCCAAGAGCCCGTGCACTTGGTCTCCAGGATGGGTTTGTCCCTTTTAATATCTAAATGACTTTAAACTTATAGCTTAACTTCAGTTTTTTCTTTTATCAAATAGGAATGATGATATTTTCCCTGCTTACCTCATAGGATAGCAGTGAGAGTTATATGCGATTAAAAGATGCTTTGAAAACTGAACTCTTATATAAATATAATTTTTGGTGGCAATATTCTAAATGAGTTTAGGTTCTCTATGTAGGTCTTGGGAGTGGGCTGTTAATGTAGTCCATAATTAGCGATTTCTCTTCATCTGATAATTTTGTGTTTAGGTTTTTCTTATTCCTTGATTTAAGAGTGTACCATGTTCCCCATTTCTCCCCCCTCTTTTGTTCCAGGGTTGTGGGAACCTGAAAATAAGCTGGCAGGATACATTAATTCGCTTTTCTTTAAAATTTTCTCTAGGATGATCTTGATCTGATAGCTTCATGTCATACTAAGTCCTTCCAGCTGGCAAAATCTCAGAAACGGAACTGGGTTGACTCCTGCTCTCATCAGGAGGAGACCCAGCAGCGTACAGAAGAGGCATTGAGAGAGCTGTTCCAACACGTTCACAATATGCCAGAGTCAGCGAAGAAGAAACAGCTTATTAGACAGGTACCTGAAGGCAGGAAATGATGACGGGCTTTAGGAATGTAGTCAAGGTTGTAGAATCACTAGGGAATACTGTTACAAATCTCGTTTAAGTTTTGGCTCGTATTGACCTACACTTGGCTTGGCCAAGGAAGCAAACTTGTCAGTGGAATCTCAGTGGCGGTGTCTATACTACTGCCCCACTAGGGAAGGGAGTAGAGGGAGGCTCTTGGATTTCTACAGTTAAACAGAAGGATCCAAGTGTAGTTAGAGTTTCTCTAATTTCGGTCATGTACCAAATATGCTGAGAGAGAACCAGCAGTTATACAATATATTGTTCCGGAGTTTAAATCCTTCAGATATTCTTGGCAAATAATTTAATCCTTTGGAATTCCAATTTCCTTGTTTGTAAAATGGTAATTGAAATGTCCGCGTTTCATGACTATAAACATTAGAAAGAATCTATGTAAAGTGGCTGGCATAGCAGAAAGCGGTAGCTCTTACTAATGAGTTGTTTGCAGTTAGGAAACACTATAAAGCGGGCCTGGCTTGATATTAGAAGGTAGGAATTCTGGTAGCTAAATTTGTTGATTTTGGAGCCGTGGGAACAAATTAGTGCTCTCATTTGCCATTTTGAGACTTGAAGTGTAGCAGGAGTAAATCCCAACGACTTGGTTAATTTCTTTCTCAGGAAATATATTTTGTCTCAATCCTCTTGAATTTTAGCTGAATAGGCAAGGTCAGCCTCTTGACTTCTTATTCAACTGGGACCTTCTTGAGGGAAGTCTGTGTTTTTACTTTTTTTTTTTTATACCTAATCTCAAGCGTAGGGCCAGATATAACCAAGTGCTCAGAAAAAGTTGAACTGAGCTATTCTTAATAGTTGATAGAATCTTTTAAGAAAAGTTTTCTGTTACAATCTTTGAAGTTACTTTGAGATCTAGCAAATTGTGTTATGACTGGAATTTTCAGGGGTGTTGTCTGAGTATTCTCACAGATTCAGAGCACTGCAGTGATTTAATTCTTGATAGAAACTAAGACAGCAACTTAGGTAGGACAAGTGTAATGACTTTGTCATCAAGAATGCAGAGGGTTAAAGATAATATGAAGGAAAAAGCTAGCATCATTTTTGGTCTTTTTAGAAAAATAGGAAATTATAGAGAAGGTTAAGAAGAAAATAAATGACTCATCCCACCAGGGTTTACCTTTTTGGTATTTCTTTTCGTTTTTTTCCTATGAATAAATTTTTACATAATTAGGAGCATACCACATACTTTCTTTATCTCTTTTACTAAACATTACAGCATAAGCATTTTCTCATGCATGCTTGCAAACTCCTTGCATACGTTTCAAATACTGCCATTTTGTTTTGTGGAAAGTATAATTTTACTATTTCCTGATTTTTCTCTGGTTATAAAAATAATAAATATTTACTATAGAAACATTGAAACCTCCAGAAGAGTGTAAAGAAGAAAAATCACCTGTAATCATCCTGAGATAACCACCAATAAAAATTTGGGAGTATTTTCTTCTAGCGTTTCTTTCCATGAATATGTATTTGACATGTTTTTCTTTTGCTTGAGATCATAATATATATTCAGTTTTTATATTCCTGTCCTTTTCATTTAATATTATATCATGATCATTTTCTAGAGGCCGTGAGCAAGGGCGTCTGGGTGGCTCAGTCGGTTGGGTGTCCGACTTTGGCTTGGGTCATGATCTTGCAGTTTGTGGGTTCAAGCCCCGCGTTGGGCTCTGCGCTGATGGTTTGGAGCCTGGAGCTTGCTTCGGATTCTATGTCTCTTTCTTTCTCTCTCTCTCTCTCTCTCTGTCTCTCAGAAACAAATAAATATTAAAAAAAAACAACAAAAAGGGTCGTGAGCATTTTTTTTTTTTAACATTTATTTATTTTTGAGACAGAGAGAGACAGAGCATGAATGGGGGAGGAGCAGAGAGAGAGGGAGACGCAGAATCGGAAACAGGCTCCAGGCTCCGAGCCATCAGCCCAGAGCCCGACGCGGGGCTCGAACTCACGGACCGCAAGATCGTGACCTGAGCTGAAGTCGGACGCTCAACCGACTGAGCCACCCAGGCGCCCCGGTCATGAACATTTTTAACACTTGCATAATATTTCATCACTTATATCTAATGTATATACAATTTGCCTAACATTGAACATGTTTGGGAAATAGGTTGTTTTTTAGCTTATACATTTTTGCTCATAGCTATTTTCATTGCAGAGTTTTTCCTAGAAGTGGCATGACCCAAGGATATGCTTTTTTTTTTTTTTTTTTTGGGTGTAGCTTATAGCTATTAGGTCACTTTTTTTTAAAGTTTATTTATTTTTGAGAGAGAGTGTATGAGTGAGATGGGGCAGAGAGGGAGAGAGAGAATCCCAGGCAGGCTCTGCATTGTCTGTGCAGAGCCCAAAGTGGGGCTTGAACCCATGAACCGCGAGATCATGACCTGAGCTGAGTGGGGTGCCTAACTGAATAAGCCACCAAGGGGCCCCCCCTTTTTATTTTTAAAGTTTTTAAATTTATATTAGAGAAAGAGCATGGGAGTAAGGGAGGAGCAGCGAGAGAGGGGGACAGAGGATCTGAAGCGGGCTCTGCGCTGATAGCAGAGAGCCCAAGATGGGGGTTGAACCCATGAACTGTGAGATCATGACCTGGGCTGAAGGTGGATGCTTAACCAACTGAGCCACCCAGGTGCCCCTAGATCCCTTTTAATATATAGGTCTCTCTTTCTCTCCCCCCCTTTTCCCCCTAAAACATTGCCAAAGTTTGTTTGAATAATCTTAAATTCATTTGTTTATTTACTTATTTTTCATTTTTTTAATGTTTATTTAATTTTGAGAGAGAGAGAGAGAGAGAGAGAGACAGAGTGTGAGCAGGGGAGGGGCAGAGAGAGAGGGAGACACAGAATCGGAAGCAGGCTCCAGGCTCTGAGCCTGACACGGGGCTTGAACTCCTGAACCGTGAGATCATGACCTGAGCTGAAGTCAGATGCTTACATGACTGAGCCACCCTGGCGTCCCTGAGTAAACTTAAATTTTTTTTTTTTTAATGTTCATTTTTAGAGAGAGAGAGAGAGAGAGAGCATGCGAGTGGGGGCGGAGGGGCAGAGAGAGAGGGAAGAGAACCCGAAGCAGGCCCCAGGCTCTGAGCTGTCAGCACAGAGCCTGACCCGGAGCTGTCAGCACAGAGCTGACCCATGAGATCATGACCCGAGCCGAAGTTGGACACCCAACTGACTGAGCCACTCAGCTGGCCCTTAAATTTAAAATAATTTAGATTTATGGGACACCTGCGTGGCTCAGTTCGTTAAGCGTCTGACTTCAGCTCAGGTCATGATCTCATGGTTTGTGAGTTCGGGCCCCGCATCCGACTCTGCTGACAGCTCAGAGCCTGGGGCCTGCTTCTGATTCTGTGTCTCCCTCTCTCTCTCTGCCCCTCCCCCATTCACTCTCTGTTTCTCTTTCTTTCTCAAAAAGTAAATAAACATTAAAAAAAATAATAAATAAAATTTAGATTTAGGAAAAGCTTGCAAAGATAATACAGAGAATTCTCACATACCCTTCACTCAGGGTACCCTTCACTCCTGATGTTAACATTGTTAAGACTGGGATGCCTAGGTGGCTCAGTTGGTTAAGCATCCGATTTTTGATTTTGGCTCAGGTCATGCATGATCTTCTGCTAGTCCCATGTCTGGTTTTGCACCGTTGTGGAGTCTGCTTGGGATTCTCTCCCCCTGTCTCTGCCCTGTCTCCCTCATTCGCACTTGTGTTCTCTCTCTCTCTCTCTCATAAAAAAAAAAAAATTGTTAAAACTTAATGTTACTATTAACATGATAGATTTTACTCAGATTTTATCAGTTCTTTTGCTAATACCCTTTTTCTGTGTCAGGATCTAATCCAGGTTACCGCATTTGTGTTTAAATACACACATTCTCTCTCTGCACTTCATTTGTGAAAGAAACCAGATTGTTTTCCACAGACTGGATCTTGCTGGTTGCACTTCTGCGGTTTTATTTAACATGTTCCTCCATCCTCTGTATTTATTATACATTTGTAGTTAGATCTAATTATAGAAACTGATTTGAATATCAATTAGGTTTTTTTCTTTTTGGTAAGAACTTCATAGGTGGTGTGAGTTTTTTAATACAGTAGTTCCTGCCTCTTATCTTCAGGGGATGCATTCCAAAACCCCCGGTGGATGCCTGAAAACTGTGGATAGTGCTGAACCCTATATATACTATGTTTTTTTAATACATACATACTTATGATAAAGTTTAATTTATAAATTAGGCCCAATGAGAGATTAACAACAATAACAATAACCACAATAATAATAAAATAGAACAGATATAACAGTATACTGTAATAAAAGTTATGTGGATGTGTTCTCTCTCAACATACCTTACTATAGTGTTCTCACCCTTCTTATGATAATGCGAAGTGATAAAATGCTCATGTGATTTGGTGAAGTGAGGTGAATGATGTAGGCATTATGATGTAGCGTTAGGCTTACTACTGACCTCTGACCCATCGGAAGGAGGATCATCTGCTTCTGGACTGTGGTTGATTACAGGTAGCTGAAACCATGGAACGCAAAACCATGAATAAAGGGGGGCTACTGTATGCATTTTTAAAAGACTCTGGACACACATTGCTAAACAGCTTCCCAGAAAATTATTAATGCTCTCACAAGCTGGATACAAGAGAACCCACCTTACTGTACCTGTCCAACATGATCAGGAATGATGGGTTGTCACTTGTCCCAATATACCCCGGAGGGATGCTTGCTTGCGAAGCTCTTTAGAAGTGACTAAATTTTCTGTCAGCTGAGATAATTAATGTCGAGAACATTTTGGTACCTATATAATATGTATGAAAAGTGTCATTTTTTAAAGTCTCCAGAACTGAACCTGAACTGATAAAAATTTGCAAAATTAAAATTCACATGTAAAAACGATATGTCGAAAAGGAAGATAAGTAGAATTAAGTACTATGTCATTTTTTTGTAACTGGGAAGATGAATGGCTAATCAAAGCATTAAATAAGACTATATAATGTCTTAGGTCTTCCATTTTTCCATGTTAGATACTATTAAACAGAGAGCTGATATTGATAAAAATGCCAATTCTTTTGAGAGAGAGGGTACGAGCAAGTTGGGGAGGGGCAGGGGGAGAGGGGGAGAGAGAATCCTACATAGTCTCCACGTCCAGTGCAGAGCATGACTCGTGGCTCAGTCTCACAAACCGTGAAATTGTGACCTCAGCCAAAATCAAGATTCGGATGCTTAACCGATTGAGCCACCCAGGTACCCCGACAAATTTTTATTCTGATGTATTTCCTCTGATAATAATGCTGGCAAGCAATCATGACAGATGCCCATTTAAAGAGCCTTAGTCACTTTTTTATTCTGTGTGCAATTTATGTTAAATTAAGGACTGTTTTAGGTTGTGCTAGTCACTCTCTTTGTTCAAGGTACTTTCTGCAGAAAAGTCTTGATTACCAGCTGGAGATCTTGGACAAATTACATAACTCCCAGAGTCTCAGTTTCCTTGTCTGTAAAATAGGGGTAACATTTCCAACCTCATATAGTACATGTGAAAAGGAAAATGAAGTGCAGTCTTCTTAGAGTAATTTAAAAAATTTTGACTTTTTTTGGCAACATCATTTGCTTTGAGATTTGCTTGCCAACCTACCAATCCATATGTGTGGAGACACACTTATTCCTGGATTTTTCTGGATATTTATACTTAGCTATTGATGATTACAGAATCCTATCTCTTGATGGGGGAAATAATAGTAAAATGTTTATGTTTTCTCTTAGTTTAATAAGCAGTCGGTGACTCAGACACCAGGGCGAGAATCTTCTACTCCTCAGGTACAGAAGAGAGCCCGTTCACGTTCCTTCAGTGGCCTTATCAAGGTAGGTATGCTGTGCTGTCGTTTTCAGCATTGACTTAGAGAAAATTTAACAGTCTGACTTTTCTTATGCATAAACAGTTTTCTTCTATTCTTTGGGATCCTATAAAGGGTTTGTTTGTAAGAGGTTAAGGATAGAATTTGGAAAAACTTTTAGTTTTTATAGCATTTTTCTGTTTCAAATTGGAGAAGGGGTTCTGTGATTGGAGAAGGGAAGAATAAAAGAAAGGTCCTTCCTTCTCTTTGGGGGCTGAGGACAGAGTCCCATTCCTGAGCAGTGTAGAGAGTTCTTTGTTTTGTGCTACACATTTCACTGCACAATTTTACAAAAGCTCTTGGAGAAGTGAGGGAGTTGACAGGCTTGTGCAAATGGTTTGGGAATGGATTTTTTTTTGAAGTTTATTTTGAGAGAGAAGAGAGAGATGGAGAGAGCGTGTGTGGCTTGTGCACCAGCGGGGGTGGGACAGAAAGAGAGAAAATCCCAAGCAGGCTCCATGCTATCAGCGTGGAGCCTGATGTGGGGCTCGAAACCCACAAACTGTGAGATCATGACCTGAGCTGAAATCAAAAGTTGGCCACCTAACCAACTGAGCCACCCAGGTGCCCCCAGAAAATGGATTTTCTGACAGCCTAGTGAGTTTCAGGTAGCTGAAATTTTTGTAAGCTTATTATTTCAATCAGTTGTATATTTCCTCTGTATCAAATTACTTAAAAATCTTGTTTTTAAAACAAATACAGTATCTGCTTCTGTGCTGTTGCTGCCCTCACTATGCTTGTAGGTTGAATTCACAGGTCTTCACAGATGATCTCAACTTGTGATTAAGGGATGTTGCCATTAGGTGGCAGTAGATAACCCAATTATGGGGTTCAAATTTTCAGGCATAAACTAAGGCAACGTTCTGGTTAACTTGGAGAGAGATTAAGCACAGTTCTGTGTTCTGCTGTTTTTATTTTAAAAAATTGTTTTAATGTTATTAAAATCTATAAATCCAGCAACATTAAGGAGCTCTGTTTAAAAGTAAACATTATTCCCTAAAAAAATAAAGACCTTGTAATATGTATTTTTTCTGTAAGCTGCAGTTGTTAGCCATTGCTATGTCATCTAGCCCTAATTTTGGTCTTAGCTATTATCATTAATAGAAGTTTAGAATTCACTCTCAATCCTGATCTGTGGGGGGCGAGTACCTTCTGCTACATTAGTCTTGCTTAACATCAAAATTGCCTTTGTGATCAACAGAATGAAAGAGCAACTCACAGAATGTAAAATATTTGTAAAACATATGTCTGATAAGGAGTCCAGAATATATAATGAAATCTTACAACAATAGTAAAAGAAAATTAAAAAATGGGCAAAGGACTCTGACATTTCTCCAAAGAAGATACACAAATGCCAATAAACACATGAAAATATGCTCAATATCACTTATTTTTTAGGGAAATGCAAATCTACAGTGAGATAGCAAGTCATACACAGTATGATGGCTATTATTAAAAAAACAAACAAACAGGGGTGCCTGGGTGGCTCAGTCGGTTAAGCGTCCAACTTCAGCTCAGATCATGATCTTGCAGTCCGTGAGTTTGAGTCCCACATTGGGCTCTGTGCTGACATCTCAGAGCCTGGAGCCTGCTTCGGATTCTGTGTCCCTCTCTCTCTGCCCCTCTGCCGCTCACGCTCTCTCTCTCTCTCTCTCAAAACTAAATAAACATAAAAAAAATAAAAAAACAAACAGAAAAGAACAAGTGTCAGGGAGGATGTGGAGAAATTGGAACCCTTGTGCACTATTGGTAGGAATGGAAAATGGGGCAGCTGCCAAGGATAACAGTGTGGCAGTTCCTCAAAAAATTAAAAGGATTTTACCATATGATTCAGCAAGTCCACTTCTGGGTACACACCCAAGAGAATCAAAAGCAAGGGTAAGAACCAGATATTTGTACACCCATGTTTGTAGCAGTATTATTCACAACAACCAAAAGGTGGAAGCCACCTAAGTATCTGTTGACGGATGAATGGATACACGAAATGTTGTATACACACGCAGTGGAATACTCTTCAGACTTAAAAAGGAAGGAAATTCTGACATATACTACAACGTGAATGAACCGTGAGGACATTATGCCAAATGAAATAAACCAGTCATAAAAGAACACGTACTATGTGATGTCATTTATACGAGAGACCTAGAATAGTCTAATTCATGGAGAAAGAAAGTAGAATGGTGGTTGTTAGGGGCTAAGGGTTTAGGGCAGGGGGAGTTGGGAATTATTGTCTAGTGGGTACACAGTTTCTATTTGGGAAGATGAGAAAATTCTGGAGGTGGATGGTGTGATGGTTGCACAACAATATGAATGGAAGTAATGCCACTGAACTACATACTCAATATGGTTAAAATGGTAAATTTTGTGTTGTGTATATTTTACTATAATTAAAAAGTAATTTATTTTGCTAGAACCCTAGCAGTATACTCACCTGCTTAGGTGTAGTTCATGAAATGAACATCCTTTTTGGTTCATTTTACTTGGAAGTCTGTCATTTCCTCTGACTTCCTGTCATTGAGATTATTGATAACAAGAAAAGTTGTTAGTCAGATATTTCTCTATGTGTCAGTCAAACAAATGTTTCTTTAACTGAAGCTACATGGTGTAGTTTTCTCTTTCTAGTGAGGTCTCTGCGGTGGCTCTAGATGTCATGCTAAGTGTTGCTTCAGATGTAAATATAGAGTATATCCTTTTGGCAAGTGCCCACTTAACTTACTGAGAGAGAATTTAGAGCTTTAGAATTATAATAGAGTTTATAATTCTGCCAGGAGAAAACATTTTAGAACAGCAACTTTAAATACAAACATTAACAAATTTTATGAAACAGAAGGATAAAGTATTTTTGTTCTAAATGAAGAGACTTTTGAGCTAATAATAGAGGTTTCTGCTCAATAGAGATGGGGTAATGAAATGTCTTTTTAAAAGTTCATTGGAAGCTTTACAGCCTGTCCTATGGCTCCTAGGATCCCCATTTCAGCTTTTCTGAGGTGATACCTGATTTCAGAAAGGAAGATGTAGTGGTCTCATTTTTCTGGTACTTCTATGTTTTAGGTATTTGATTTATATTCTGCTTTGATCCCTTTTTTTTGGGCTAGACCCTTTCCTCCAGAATTCCTCTCATGTAAATAATTTATTACATTGGAATATTCTTTTTTTTTTATTTTTTTAACGTTTATTTATTTTTGAGACAGAGAGAGACAGAGCATGAACAGGGGAGGGGCAGAGAGAGAGGGAGACACAGAATCTGAAACAGGCTCCAGGCTCTGAGTTGTCAGCACAGAGCCCGACGTGGGCCTTGAACTCACGGACCATGAGATCATGACCTGAGCCAAAGTCGGACGCTTAACCGATCAAGCCACCCAGGCGCCCCAGGAATATTCTTTTTTTTAAAGTTTATTTTGAGAGAGAGAGAGAGTGGGGGAGGGTGAGAGAGAGGGTGAGAGAGAGAGAGAATCCCAAGCAGTCTCTCCACTGTCAGCGCAGAGCCTGACACGGGGCTCAAACTCACAAACTTGAGACCATGACCTGAGCCTAAATCAAGAGTCCAGATGCTTAACCGACTGGGCCACCCAGGTGCCCCTGCATTGGAATATTCTTAATATTGCTGCTAAAATTTATATTGTAAAGTTTAATCTTTTAGTTTTGTTACATTCCTTTTTTGGGATTTAAACTTAATCTAAGAAGAAAAACGGGAAGATTTCCTCAAAGATGATAGAATTGTCACTGTCAGCTGTTACAGTAGGTTAGGTGAGCTTCTAAGCTGTTCAGAGATGAAAGGGCTTTTTGTCCTGCTCTGAATGACAATATAGGCATGTGACCCTCTTAAGAAGACCTGCATGCTCTTGTGGCTGTATTAGAAACTCTTAAAGACTCTCCCCAAATTTTCTAATCCTGTATGAGGATGTGACAGGGAGGCTGTAGAGTGGACCTCGCAGAAGTGTCCTTTAGTAGGGAGGGGACTCTTTTTTTTTTTTCAACGTTTATTTATTTTTGGGACAGAGAGAGACAGAGCATGAACGGGGGAGGGGCAGAGAGAGAGGGAGACACAGAATCGGAAACAGGCTCCAGGCTCCGAGCCATCAGCCCAGAGCCCGACGCCGGGCTTGAACTCCCGGACCGCGAGATCGTGACCTGGCTGAAGTCGGACGCTTAACCGACTGCGCCACCCAGGTGCCCCGGGAGGGGACTCTTAATAGCTGCCAGAGACCACATGTCTTTGGGAAAAAAATTATATTGGTAAATAACTGGTGGTTTTTTTTTTTTTTTTAATGTTCTTAGAAACACACTGTAATTGGCCTGCATTAGCTAGTTTAAATCAACTATAAAATTGCTTCTTACATTTCAGCTATTTTAAATGTAGAGGAAAAGTGATCACCTAAAGAAAGGCAATAATTTCAAGGTTTTTTGTAACATGCTTTGGACTCCTTTGTATAAGATGCCCTGGCAGAATTTATCAGAAAGCTGAAATTTTTTAATTTTTAATTTTTAGTTATTTTAATTTTTGTAACTTTTTTATTTGTTTCAAAAAATTTTAAACTAAGAAACTGTAGTGGAGCACCTAGGTGGCTCAGTCAGTTAAGCAACTGGCTCAAGTCATGATCTCATGGTTTGTGAGTTCAAGCCCCATGTTAGACTCTGCACTGACAGCATGGAGCCAGCTTTGGATCCTCCTTCTCCCTCTCTCTCTGCCCCTCCCCTACTTGCTCGTTTTCTCTCTCTCTCTCTCTCAAAATAAATAAACTTAAAAAAAAAAAGAAAGAAACTGTAGTTTAAAAGATCAGTATAGCTATTATACAGATAGAGTCAATCTTTATAAATCACATATTTTCTCTTCCTAAATCAGCGGAAGGTCCTGGGAAATCAGATGATGTCAGAAAAGAAAAACAAGTACCCTACTCCGGAATCTATAGCCATGGGTGAACTGAAGAGAGCCAGCAAAGAAAATATGAACTTAGTAAGATCCTGTTCTTCAGACTTTCTCTTTGTGTACATTTGTAGAAAGGAGAAATATTGCTATACTGTCTGTCATCTGTTTTATTTCCTGTTGTGTTTCTCTGGGCCATGAAACTATGCCTTTTCTTCAGTCCTTTCACGTATGTTGATGGTCAAAACAAACACATGTGGAGTTCCAGGAGAGTATAGCCAGTCATACGCAGAGGTGACAAATATGGTGAAATGGCTCCACAAAGTGCTGGAACTATTCCAGTCCTTACGGGGAGACTCTAGGGGGCAGGTAACACTGAGCTGGGCCTGCTTGACACTGCATTACTTGTTGGGTAGTCTCAGGTATACTAGACATGCTGCTTCATCAAGCCAGCAATAAAATCAATTAAGGTTAGTGATATAAATACAATCTGCCTCCATGAAACTCTTCACACTGAAATGGAACAAGCAAATAATTCTTCTGTTAGTAGTCCATGTATAAGAATGGTATAAGCACATTTAAGCCACTATAAAATTTTCTTGTTACAGTTATTTCCTGGTTCTCCAGCTGTCACATTGATGCCAACAAGATTGAAGTGGTCTGAGGGGAAGAAAGAGGGGAAAAAAGGTACTGATTATATTTATTCTTACTGAATATAAGTCCTTTCTGCATTTAGTCAGTCAGGAGCAGTTTTTGAATTCCCAGTGTCAGAAGCAATGTAAAATAGCAAGACTGGGTCTTTGCCCTTGAGTTCATTTAGCAGATGGTTATTGATAACATACCTAGCGCTGTCCCCGATGCTGAGGTGCAGAGCTGTGAAGACAGCCCCCATGGTCCCTGCATTCTTGGACAGATGGGACACATGTGAACAAAATCTTAAGAATACTTGTTAAGAAAATTTAAAGCAAGTGTAAACTAATTTGTGAAACCAAGTACAGAAGTGCTAAGAATATGCTCAATAAACATGGAATAGTTTTGTTCTCTTTCTGTGTAGACTTTGGCCTTGTTTACTCAGTGAGGCTTTCAGTGAATAAACAGCTGACGGATCCTGGAAATCATATCATACAACATATTTCAGACGATACTTAGAACAAAAAAGATTATTTGGCACTGACTGCCAGTTGCCCGAGGCTTGGGGATGAAAAGTAGTGGCTGCTGTGCTTTCCTCTGAAGAAGCCGTGTGGCCCACTGGGAGGACCAGGGGACTTGTTGTTAGACCTGATTTAAGGCATTATTCCTCTGGCCCAGGAAGACCATTCATTCTCTCTGAGCTTGTTTCCTTCTCTGAAAATAAGGATAATAGTTATATCTAGTTCACAGATATCTTGTGAGGCTTCATTGAAATAGTGTTTTAGAAGCATTGACAAGTAGTGCTAGTGTGACTAGAGAAAAATGGTTGAGACTTGGTCTTATTTTAAAAGGCTCCTGTGGCAGATGAAGTGATCTCTGGTTTGACATGTGCACTTTACTAATGAGACCTGAGCATAATTATGATTTGAGATATCAGCAATAGAAAGAGAACAAAAATCCAATCCTTATGGATAAATCTTTATTCTTTTCTAAAAGATTAGATTTCAGTATAGTCTTTTTTAAAAATTTTATTAATTTTATTTTTTTTTAATTTATATCCAAATTAGTTAGCATATAGTGCAACAATCATTTCAGGAGTAGATTCCTTAATGCCCCTTACCCATTTAGCCCATCCCCCCTCCCACAACCCCTCCAGTAACTCTCTGTTTGTTCTCTATATTTAAGAGTCTCTTCTGTTTTGTCCCCCTCCCTGTTTTTATATTTTTGCTTCCCTTTTCTTATGTTCATCTGTTTTGTATCTTAAATTCCTCATATGAGTGAAGTCATATCTGTCTTTCTCTGACTGACTAATTTCACTTAGCATAATACCCTCTAGTTCCAGCCATGTAGTTGCAAATGGCAAGATTTCATTCTTTTTGATTGCCTAGTAATACTCCATTGTATGTGTATACCACATCTTCTTTATCCATTCATCTGTCGATGGACATTTGGGCTCTTTCCATACTTTGGCTATTGTCAGTAGTGCTGCCATAAACATTGGGGTGCATGTGTCCCTTCGAAACAGCATACCTGTATCCCTTGGATAAGTACCTAGTAGTACAATTACTGGGTTGTAGGGTAGTTCTATTTTTAATTTTTTGAGGAACCTCCATACTGTTTTCCAGAGTGGCTGCACCAGCTTGCATTCCCAGATTTCAGTATAGTCTTGTTCCTTATCCTTGAATGAATTATCTGAGCTCTTTTTCTTTCCATCTTCGGACTTAAAGGAGGGGCTGTCTGATTGAGGCAAGTTGGGTGTTTGAATTATGTGTGTCTAAATATTTTTACCTAACCTATATATCCATGAATCAAAGCTAAGTGTAAGTTATTTTTGAAGGATACATTGTTTTGTATCAATTATACCTTTTGTGGCTTTCATTTTTTAAAATAATCAAGAAATATTAAGTCTTTTTATATTGACAGTTCTACTTTCAGGAGAGAGAAATGCATTACAGAAATAAGCCAGGTTCAGGGTGCCTGGTTGGCTTAGTTGGTTGAGCGTCCAACTTTGACTCAGGTCATGATCTCATGGTTCCATTAGTGCGTTCGAGCCCTGCATGGGGTTCTCTGCTGTCAGCGCAGAGCCTGTTTTGGATCCTCTGTCCCCCTCTCTCTGCACCTCCCCGGTTTGTGCTCTCTCTCTCAAAAATAAACAGTTAAAAAAAAAAAGAAGCCAGGTTCATATTTTACCAAGAAGATTTTTTAATTTTTATAAAAAAAATTTTAATGTTTTTTTTATTCATTTTTGAGAGACAGAGCAGGGGAGGGGCAGAGAGAGAGAGGGAGACACAGAATCCGAGGCAGTCTCCAGGCTGTCAGCTGTCAGCACAGAGCCCAATGTGGGGCTCGAACCCACGAACCATGAGATTGTGACCTGAGCTGAAGTCGGACACTTAACTGACTGAGCCACCCAGGTGCCCCTTACCAAGAAGATTTAGAGCAAGGGTTCTTGAGCTGTTCCTGTGGACCTTCTAAAGACTCTGATAAAGTTCCTAGTATTGTTAATGTTATTTCATTTGTAGATGCCTATGTACGTTCTTTTGGAGGACAGAATATATAGTTTTGTTAGATTCTCAAAAATGTTAGTGATTCAGTTGTGCCTGGCTGACTTGGTAGAGCATGCAACTCTCTCTCTTTTTAATGTTGATTCCTTTTTGAGAGAGAGAGAGACAGGGAGAGAGCATGAGCGGTAGAGGAGCAGAGAGAGAGGAGGGCACAGGATCCAAAGTGGGCTCCACACTGAAAGCAGTGAGCCATATGCAGGGCTCAAATTCACGAACTCCGAGATCTTGACCTGGGCTGAAGCTGAACGCTCAACCAACTGAGCCATCCAGGTGCCCTGAGAATGCGACTTTTGATCTCAGGGTCGTGAGTTCAAGCCCCATGTTGGGTGTGGAGCCTACTTAAAAATTAAAAAAAAAAAAAAATGTTAAGGATTCAGAATAGTGGGAGCCCACAGATAATGAGCACCTTTGATTGGATTAGGCAGTGGCATTTTCGCTTTGCCCTCCCCTTAGTCATTTCCTCCATCTTGAAAAGCCTTCCTTGGCTGTCATGATGATATCCTATTCTTATTCTCCTTCCTTGTTAATTCTTTTCCACTTCTGTGGTAGCTTACTGTTGCTGGTCTACCTCTGCTTCCTGTTTTTAAGTGATCTGTCTTGAGTTCCCTGCTTATCTCTGCTCTTGCTTTTTCCCTCTCAGCAGCTTGGGCTAATCCACCGCTCTATTCTCTCTTTAGGATAACTGCTGCCAGACCTGCATCTCCAGATCTGAATTCTCTTCCAGTTTCCAAGGACACAGATCCACTTACCTGCTGTCTGACTCTTTTAATGCAATGAATATAACTAAATTTTTTTAATAGTTATTTGGAAATCTTTATTCGTATTTTTTCCCATAATTAATTAGATTTTATTCAAAATTCTTTGGATTAAAAACTGCTGTGAAAAATTACAAATTTTCAAGTTATACATCAAAGCTCCAGGTTTCTCCTGTTTAAATCTTAGCCAAAAATGCTATAATAGAAAGTACTGTGAAGTTTTCTTTTTTTTTTCCTGATTTTATTTTTTATTTTTTAAAATTTACATCCAAATTAGTTAACATATAGTGCAACAATGATTTCAGGAGTAGATTCCTTAGTGCCCCTTACCCATTTGGCCCATCCCCCCTCCCACAACCCCTCCAGTAGCCCTCTGTTTGTTCTCCATATTTATGAGTCTCTTATGTTTTGTCCCCCTCCCTGTTTTTATATTATTTTTGTTTCCCTTCCTTTATGTTCATCTGTTTTGTCTCTTAAAGTCCTCATATGAGTGAAGTCATATGATATTTGTTTCTCTGACTAATTTCACTTAGCAAAATACCATCCAGTTCCATCCACGTGGTTGCAAATGGCAAGATTTCATTCTTTTTGATTGCTGAGTAATACTCCACTGTGTGTGTGTGTGTGTGTGTGTGTGTGTGTGTGTGTACATATATACATATGTGTGTATATGTACACATCTTCTTTATCCATTCATCCATCAGTGGACATTTGGGCTCTTTCCATACTTTGGCTGTTGTTGATAGTGCTGCTATAAACATGGGGGTGCATTTGTCCCTTCGAAACAGCACACCTGCATCCCTTGGATAGATGCCTAGTAGTGCAGTTGCTGGGTCATAGGGTAGTTTTGTTTTTAGTTTTTTGAGGAACCTCCATACTGTTTTCCAGAGTGGCTGCACCAGCTTGCATTCCCAATATAACTAGATTTTTTGATGGTGATTTTATAAAAGGAACAAATATTATTTGAGGGAAATAATGTAATTTAATTATCATCATCAAGAACACACTCCAGGAGCGCCTAGGTAGCTCAGTCGGTTGAGCATCTGACATGATTCTGGCTCAGGTCATGATCCCAGGGTCATGGAATTGAGCCCCTCATCAGGCTGAGTGTGGAGCCTGCTTAAGATTCTCTCTTTTTCTCCTACTGCCCCTCCTACCCACCTTATGTGCACCTGCGCTTTCTCTCTAAAATTAAAAAGGAAAAAAAAAAAAAAGAACACTCTCTCCAAAGAGATTTATTTAGCAGAGGGTTTCTCAACCTGCTTCTGTGGACATTTTGGGTCAGATAATTGTTTGTTGTATGAGCTACCCTGTACATTGTACCATGGTTAGCAACATCCCTTAGTCTCTACCCATTAGATGCCAGTAGCACCCTTCCCCCAGTTTTGACAACCCAAAATGCCTCCAAACATTGCCAAGTGTCCTCCGGGGACCCCCAGATGAGAATTGCTGATGTAGCACTTCCTTATTAATGAGCATTACTTTCAGTAGTTAGAATCTTACCCATTCTTCAAAGCCTAACCTGAACCACACATCTCCCCTTTGAAACCTTCTTTGGCTAACCCAGCCAGATGTGCATTTTCCTTTGGATTCTTGTGGACACTACTAAAATGTTGACATTTAGTATGATTTATCGTCATTATTTACTTCACTTGTATCATCTAATATCTGTAGCTAGTTTCTTTTCTGAAAGACAGGGCCAGACTTAAGAATATATTTGTGGTCTCCTGTCTCCTGTTCTTTTTCTCCCAGTAATGACATCTAGTAGGCATTTAGTAAACATTTGCTGGTGAGAGGCGTAGTAGTGGTAAGAACATGAGCTCTGCATTCAGTTAGGCTTTGGTTCATTTC
Organism: Lynx rufus; assembly: GCF_022079265.1. NCBI lineage: Eukaryota > Metazoa > Chordata > Mammalia > Carnivora > Felidae > Lynx > Lynx rufus. The sequence goes on along the minus strand of NW_025814825.1, from coordinate 37,660,696 downwards.
CCAGCTTTGCTGCTCAATAGCTATTTATCTTGGGGCAAGTTAACTTGTGTAGGCTTCAGATTCTTCACCTGTAAAATGGCAAGAGTGTTATCTCATGCACAAATTGTTATGAAGATAAATGAGATAAGGTATATAAGAAACTCAGAGCAGTAAAGTGGTAGCTGTTATTGTCATTACATTTTTTAATTTAATTTAATTTAGTTTAATTTAATTTATTTATTTTTAATCTTTATTTTTTGAGAGGTGGGGGAGGGGCAGAGAGAGAGGAAGACACAGAATCCAAAGCAGGCTCCAGGCTCTGAGCTGTCAGCACAGAGTCTGATGTGAGGCTCAAACTCACGAACCATGAGATCATGACCTGAGCCGAAGTTGTATGCTTAACCAGTTGAGCCACCCAGGTGTCCCAAGTTGTTACAATGAACTGAGATTAGGGCAAGTGGACAAAGTGATGTTTATTTGATAGAGAGTCAGAAATTCTCAAGCTATTGAACCTTCAGTTTGTAGAAATATTAAGTGTAGATTCTCTAGCTTTTAGGTGGGATGTTTGCAAAAAGAAATGTTTATAAATGTGCTTAATGTTCTTGTTTTTCTTTCAGCCTAGGGTTCCCCTGAAGGATCCAGAGTTCTCCTGTTGTCCACCCAGAATTTTCTCTTTAGTGGGCCAGGCATCATTACCGCTCGTGGAGAAGCTTGGACTTGCAGCCTGCTTGCTGCATTTTGAATTGTGAGAGTCACCTAATCCTGTGACCTGACTGACACCTCTAACCCCACTCACTGGATAATGTCTATAGACTCTGCCTACTGAATGAGTGCTGGCATCTCTCTCTTTCTCTCTCTTTGAAAATATCATGGGGAAACCACTGAGCTAGCCAACCAGCTCACACAGCGCAGTAAATGGGCAGGACCAGGTGGGCTTCAGTGCTCATTCCATGTATTTGTTCAGGCAGATATTATTTTTAAAAATATGAAAGTTGTGCTCAACTGTCAGTGATTTTTTTAAAAAGTACTGTCAATCCTAGTGGGTTGATACTATTTTTAACTGATATTTGGGGCTTTTCTCTGTTTTGTTAGTGTTGGGGGTATTTTGGTTGTTTCTTGTTTGTTTGTTGTTGTCTTTTTTAAAGCCATTTTTCGGATAGGTACTCTAAATTGCCTCTAAGACAGGTGTCTTTCCCTTCTTTTTCACCTTAAGCTTTGGGAAAGCTCTTTGTCTCATGCGGCTGTACTCCTCAATATCATTTGTGTCCAAAGAACTTAACAGCTTTCCCAGAAATTTACAAATTATTTCTTGGGCCTGAGATTGCAGGGTATTTGGCCTGTGGCATTGAAAAGGGAGAATTCAGAATGATAGAATATTTTAACAAATGTCATTTGTTAAACTTTGTCTCTTCCTCCCTCCTTGCATCTCTTCCTCCTTCCCTCTCTTCCCCTTTCCTCAGTGATGCCAAAGTAATTGTGTGGTTGCTGAACTCGTCTCCTTCATTCAGTCTCCTCTCACCTAAAACATCTCTGGTGCCAGTACTTCTGTGCCGAATCACTGTGACTCAAGGAAAGTCACTGATGGCTTAATAGAGGTTTGCTGATACATCTGAATGTAGTGGAAGCTCTGGAGTGTGACTAGGATGGGGCCAGCTGGCTTTATGACCGTGGTGACTCCTTGTGGACGGAATTATATTGCATCCTTCTAAGGGATGGTGTGTGCGGGCTGGACTGTCTCCTGAGAGCAAGCTGGAGCCACAGGGAGGAAGCCAGCATCACTCTGCAGGGCTGGGAGGATTTAAAGGAGCATGTTCTCCTTTGGAAGCAGTTAAGGCTCGTGCTCGCTTCGGCAGCACATATACTAAAATTGGAAGCAGTTAAGGCTTATCACCAGTGCTTGAGGAGGGTTGCTGCGCTGCCCCCTCCTTGTCAGGATGGGCAAGGGAGTGGTCTGGAGGTGGGGCTGGGGCTTTGACCTGGTTGGGGATGTTCACGTGCTGTGCGTTGGAGGTGAGCGGTGGCATGGCTTTGATCCGGTGTTCGGACTCACCCGGAGAGCGGTGTGTGGCCGGCGAGGACGTTCGGAGCGGGCCTGCTCTATTAAGCTGCGCGGCCGCTCTTGCCCTGTGCTGGAGCTGAGTCAGGCTCTGTGCGGAAGCAGTTGCCCGGCAAAGTATGATTTGCTGACTATCTTCAAACTATTGAAAAGGCTGCGTTTCTCCTCAAACGGAAGATGACTCTGCGGGGAGCATGCTTCGGTTTTGTGTCCAGGTGTCAGTCCTCTCTTCCGTGCCTCCTGTTTCATTTGCTGCTGTAACAGCAGTAGTGAAGGGAAATGTAAAATTTGGCTTTCCAATTCAATGGATTGTGAACGGTAGATGGTGAGGAGTATAAACCTGCGTAGAATCCCTTTTCTCTAAAACAGTTTTATGTCATTCTTAAAAATATTTTTAGCAAATTCACTTATGTAGATTTCTATTTGGCTTTTTTCTTATTGAGAAAATAAGCACCAGCTACCAGTGAATGCAAACAGACGCTGCTTTCAGTATAACCAGACTGAAGTAATGCTCTCCCTTAACTCTGTAGTTCGTTTCTTTATTTGTCTAAATGTTTCATCCCAGAGTGGCGTGGTCGGTTAAACATGCCTGGCATCAGGTGGAGAGAGCAGGGCAGTGACCTGATAGCTCCCTCTCATCAGGTTTGTTCTGGCGTTCTATTTGAGGAAGGTGGCTGAGATTTAGGAGACTTTCTTTGGTTGGATGGAATTGATACCCCAGGGTAGTGTTCTGGCACCAGGATGGTGAGAAAGATGCTTGCCACACGCACATGCTTTTATATAGCTCGCTTCCTTAGGCAATTTATGTGTGTATTCGGGTATGTGTGTTTCATTTAAGTTATTTATTAAATATACTTTCCCTTGCTTAAAGGGTGTGATAGGTAATTTTTTAACAGAAGCTGTGATCCAGTTGGAATCCAAATTTGAGAAATAAACAGTATAACCTTCTGCCTTATAATATGTAAGCGTTCTAATCCTGTGGAATCTTACGGAGAACTCAAAGACAAAGCCCTTTGTCATTTGCCACAGAAGGGTACTGTCTCCCTTCTGACTTGGTGGGCGGGTATTCTTGAGCCAGTATTTAACAGTTTTTTAATCTATAAGATGTTTTTTTAATCTGTTATGTTTATTTTTCATGTTGGAACAGTCTCTTTGGAAATGCCTCTTCTTATGATTTTTAAGATTTCATTTCTTTCTGGGGTCAGTTGTGATGGATTCTGATACGTCAGTGCAGGGCAGTGTATTTGTGCCAGTGGGCATGAGCATGGAAACACAGAGCACCGCCTTGATTCACATCACTGGGTGAATCAGTGAAAACCATAGTCACTGGGGTTTCTAACCTTTTATAATGACAGACTTTTGCACTGGGACCAGTGAGTCTGGTTTGAAAAACTCCACTGCCGCAGCGAAAGAAGATTAGAAGATACTGATGATACCTGAGTGCCAAAACATGTCAAAGGAGATGGTTGTTTACAAATCGTAACTGAAGCGGCAGTTGGTCCTCCACACACTCTTCACCCTGAATATCTTTCTAGGGTCTGTCAGGAATGCCAAGGGAGCACCCTTGGGAAATGGAGCAGTGCAGGGCTGTTGACGGCGATGACCACTGCAGAGGCAGCCCTTTGTTGGCCTGTGAGGAAGCCAGCAGATCCCAGAGTGTCGGAGCAGAGCCTTTCCTCCCGGATAGCAGTGTTTTTGTGCAGCTTCCCTCGCAGGAGCCTCTGTTAGGATATGGTTTAAAATACTGCCTCCTAGGAGAAGCTGTGGTCATCGCAACTGTGCCTCGAAGTGACCAGCTGTGTGGCCCATGCTTACCTGGGGCAGCCATCTTTGGGAATGGACTTCTCTAGACTCTCGCTGCTTCCTTACTTCACACAGGGCCTCATGCAAATGCTGGAAGGTCTTTTCTAAGTAGATTTCCCTTTTCCCAGGGAGAACCTCATCCCTGTCCCCTCCACCCTGAAGCTTTTGCACTGAAGACAAGACCTTGATCTAAACCTGGATACCGGCATTTGGCAAGATTGCTCTAGAATCTGGGGAAGATTTGGGTTCCTAAGATGCACAAGCTTTTCAAACCAGTGGTAATTAACCCAATCTAAAACTCCCCAGGGAAAAGCTAGCTTCCTTAGCAGCCAATGCCAACGTGTAGTGGAGAGTCAGTGCAGGGGCTAGTGAGGAGGTGGGGTGGTGATAGTCTGAGTGCTTGCGTTGCCATGGAAGCTGGAGTGTTCGAGGCCACAGCCTGGGGGCTAGAGAGCCATTGAGCAGAGCGCTCGCCCACACTTGCTGGGAGCCTGGCAGAGCCTATTGGGAAAAAAACGCTCCTGCCCCCGGGGCCCTTCATAGCAGGGGTTGCCCTCCCATTCTCCCTGAGCTCCCTCAACACGGAAACAAGGTTTCTTAACTGTTTCACCATTTTTTGTATATCATTCTTATTTGACTATATATCGGATAGATCTATGTAACTGTAAAGAAACAACCATATGCACTGTCTTTTTTATTCATGTAATATTCTGAAATTAAATCTTTTGTTTCATATCCATAGGCTTTGACTGGTCTCTTAATTCCAATTTTCACTGATAGATTGTCTTAAGGAGAGATTGCTTCTTAAAAAATTTTTTCTCCTTAGTTTTATTGAGATATTGACAAAGAGGTTGGCCTCTTATTCTGAGGAATATGAAACCTGTCTAAGAAAATCACCTCTGGCTTGTTTTCTAGCTGAGTAGATGAAGTTCGCAGGGAGTGGGGCTTTTGGCTGATAAGAAATGGGATTGGAACCTCTGGGAAGTCTGAGCTTTCTGGCGTCCTGTGGTTGAGTCTAGAATGTTTTGCACAGATTCAGTCTCTCACATGATTTTATTTCCTCGTGTAAAGATAAGGAATGATGGGGTGCCTGGCTGGCTCAGTTGGTGGAGCGTGTGACTCTTGATCTCAGGGTTGTGGGTTCGAGCACCACATCAGGCGAAGAGATTACTTAAAATCTTAAAAAAAAAGGGAATGACGGTTATAATGACAGTAAAAAAGTTGAGGTGTTTAGACAACCTGGTTGAAGTGTTTCTGCCACTTATGATGTATATGACCTTGGGGATGTACCCTCATCTGTCAGGTGGGGATAATGGCATCTTGTCTCAATAATGCTATGCTTTCAGATGTAAGGGCTTGGCAGAAAAGTCTTTTTTAATTTTTTTTAATTTTTTTTAATGTTTATTTACTTTTGAGAGAGAGGGAGAGACAGAGGCACGAGTAGGGGAGGGGCAGAGAGAGGGAGACACAGAATCTGAAGCAGCATCCAGGCAATGAGCTGTCAGCACAGAGCCCGATGCAGGGCTCGAACTCACGAACCGTGAGATCATGACCTGAGCCAAAGTCGGACGCTTAACCAACTGAGCCACCCAGGTGCCCAATTTTTTTTCTTTTTTGAAGTATTTAATTTATTTTTTATTTTTAAAAATTTACATCCAAATTAGTATATAGTGAAGCAATGATTTCAGTAGATTCCTTAATGCCCTTTACCCATATAACCCATCCCCCCTCCCACAACCCCTCCAGCAACCCTCAGTTTGTTCTCCATATTTATGAGTCTCTTTTGTTTTGTCCCCCTTCCTGTTTTTATATTATTTTTGTTTCCCTTCCCTCATGTTCATCTGCCCCAATTTTTTTTTAATGTTTATTTTGAGAGAGAAAAAAATGCAAGTGGGGGAGGGGCAGAGAGAGGAAGAGAGAGAATTCCAAGCAGGCTCCATGCTGTTAGTGTGGCTCGAACCCACAAAACATGAGATCATGACCTGAGGTGAAACCAAGAGTCGGACACTTAATTGACTGAGCCACCCAGGTGCCCCTCGCAAGAAGTTTTAGTCTGGGGTCTGTGATTGTGCTTTGGAACATTGTTTGCCCTTGTAATTCTATGTAAAATTTTGTGTACATTTGAATTTTTCTAAGGGAGAGATTTTGTAGCTTCCACAAGAATCCCAGAGGAGTCCTTGACCACTAAAATACCAAGAAGCACGAGACTTCCACTCTGCCTGGCAGATGGCAAGTATTCATTAGATGTTAATCCTCTCTCTGTCTCTGCCAAGAATACATTTTATAAGCAGCAGGTTATTGATGCTGACATAGTTATTTTTGATAACAAAGGAGTTACTTAAATCTGTACTGAAATAAAACCGCTGCAGTTGTCTTTACTCCATTACCTACCCATGTGCTCCTTGTTTGCCATGTAGGCTCCCTGGGTGCTGCACAGAACTGTCTGTCCCTCTCCCCAGCCCCCAGGGGCCAACTCATATATTATTTACTGTAAAGAAAGGAGCCACATCTTTTTCCAGAGAGTGAATCATGGAGAGACTCATAGATAGCACATGGGAAACTGAGTAATGCAAAAGGAAAGAAAAAGGTGTGGAGGAGACAAGAGTTATTTTGAAAAATAGGAGGAGGTTCAAAATGCGTAGTACAGTGCTGGGCACATTATCAATACTTGAATTGTAGAAAGGAATGAAGAAGCAAGATATGCATTAAATAGCAGAAAGGGAAGATGGGAAACAGAACTGGGAAAAGGTTTCCTTAGCCTCCCCTTCCTCCTGGGCTAGTTCTGTGGCCTCTGTCCCCCGGGGTGGGCTGCCCGCTTTTTGCTCCTACCTACATCTCTGAATTAAAAGCATATGGTGGGGGTGCCTGAGTGGTTCAGTTGTTTGAGCGTCCGACTTCGGCTCAGGCCATGATCTCACAGTTTGTGAGTTTAAGCCCTGCAACGGGCTTGTGGCTGTCAGCGCAGAGCCTGCTTGGGATCCTCTGTACCCCTCTCTCTATGCCCCTCCCTTGCTCTCACTGTCTCAAAAAATTAAAAAATGAAAAATAAGTAAAGGCATATGGCGGTGGGGATGGTAAGGAGCCTGAACCCCAGGCTAGAGGGTTGTGGTGTGGAGTTCATCATGATTGTTTAGATGTTTTTAAGTCCCAGCCCCTTAATTTCTCCATGAAAAGCAAAAACAAAAATTGGGGTGGAGCAATGGCCAAGATTTGTTCCAACTTGATCATTAATATCTTTTTTTTTTTTTTAACGTTTATTCATTTTAGAGAGACAGAGAGTGAGCAGGGGAGGGGGAGAGAGGGAGACACAGAATCCAAAGCAGGCTCCAGGCTCTGAACTGTCAGCACAGAGCCTGACGTGGGGCTCGAACCCACAAACTGTAAGATCATGACCTGAGCCAAAGTCAGATGCTCAACCGACTGAGCCACCCAGGCACCCCGATCATTAGTATCTTTTATCAGCAGCATCTGGTGCCCAGACCCCAAGTCTTCTACCTTGGAACCAGGATGGAGGTTAGCAGGAGGAGCCACTGGTGTCATTGCTAGCTTCTGCTTTCGTTCCCAGAAATAAGCCTTTTAAAATTTGTGGTGCCTTGGTACTGAGGGCTGCTTAATTCAGTTGAACCACAGAGAAAAGAAACAGACTGTCTAAAGGTTGTTAGTGCAGAAGCCGTTCGTCAACATTGGTGTAGGCAAGTAGAGGTTGCTTTTAAGAGCTGCTCCTGTCCATGAACTTCCCAATTTCCCATATTGAAATAAGACTATGGTAGGGGCTCTAAGGAGGTCAAGCCTCCTGTGAATGAAACACTAATGCCACCATTTATCAAGTACTTACAATGTACGAAGCCTCGTGCTAGCCAATGAATGCCTTATCTCACTAAAGTCACACGTGTCTGTAAAGTATTGTTCTCTCCAATTTTATAATAGGAGACATAGGAAGGGTTTAATGTATCCAGTGTCAGCTAAAAAGCAGTAGAGTCAGGATTAGCATGCAGGGCTGCCTGACTTCAAGAACTGTGGTCTCATACAGGAGTTACATACCCAGTGTCTAAAAGAGCCAGGAGGGAAATACAAGGTTGTGAAAACAACTGCTTCAAGAGATTGAAAAACGGCATAGGAGCCAAATACAACTCCTCCACAGCCTGGATTTGGCCCACGAGCTCCACTCGGCATCCTCTGTGTGATACTGCTGCGCATGTCCTGGCGGGGCCCTGGGTCTGCGTAGGACGTTCTCCTGAGCTTCTCAGTGCTGGCTCTGGGAGACAGGAGGCGTGCCTGTCAGGAATGGCATTCGGATGCAGGAGGGGGGTGTCCACCATAACCACCCCCTTCCCCTGACTGCTGGGAACTGCTCATTTCTTTGCTCTCTCACAGGCACTGTTGGATATGGTAGCCCCTCATCTTAAGAGGATATAGAGAACCTGAAATATGGCAGTCTGAACTGCGATGTGCTCTCCGTGTGAAATACACCCCAGAATTCAAAGCCTTAGTAAGGAAAACAGCATGTGAAAATGTCTCCATTTTTATAAGAATTACATGTTGAAATGATATTTTGGATATACTGGGCTAATAAATTATACCACTAAAATGAATTTTACTTGTTTCTTTTTTTCACCTTTTTAATTAACATGGTCACTGGAAAAGGTTAATTTACGTAAATGGCTCATGTTATATTGCTGTGTTCCAGAGCTTCTGGGGCTCTAATCCTAAGCTGTCCCTTCTTTCCCAGAACCTACTCCTCAACTCCAGTGGCATCTGTGGCCACATCTTCTCTTTTCCTTTAGTCATGAGACCACCCTGGAGAGGGGAGGGAAGGTCACAGGAAAGGTGGTAAAAGGTTTAGCCGCCGGCTTCTCTGGGATTGGCTCCTGCCTGCTATGGCTGGCCATGGGAATGCCTCTGCTCCTGGTGTGCACAGCCCTGGGGGCTGCTGGGATTTGCTACAAGGGGACTTCAAGTCAGGGTGTGCACCGAGCACGGCCTGCTTCTCCCAGAGGCGATGCTGCCCTTCAGTGTTTGTCCGTGTTGTGATCCATCAAGATCTTTTTTAAGTTAATGAATTCATAATAAGGTATGTGTGTGTGTCCTGTAGTTTCTGTATGGATAAAAATGTAGCTGTAAAGTGTAGAAACTGAAATTTGTGGGTGTTAAGGGTCTTCATCTTCCCAAATGCAGGGAACTAGTGATGAATTCTCTAAAAGCAAAGGAAGAGGAAGTTGTGCTGGTCAGAGCAGGAAAGAAAACGTTAAAAATGTAACCTCCTTCCTCATGACCAACTGTCTTGGGCATAAAACACCCATTAATTTTTCTGTTCAGCTTACAGGCCTGGGGCCAGGGCCTTCTGCCGGCCCAGATGAAAAGCCACTGGGATTTACTGGAAACCTAATCACCCAGTAATCCAGGCTTTATTAAGTACTTTAATGTAACTGGAATTGACCATTAATGAGAGGTCTTGTACTGCAGCCACTTCTTGAACGCTTGCTGTGGGAATTGTGTGCAATGAACCAGGAAGAGGGGGAGAATGGAGAGGAGAGGCATGGCCGTCTTTTTTGTCACTGCTTCCCTCTTCCATGGAAGCACAAAAGCCTACTCTTTCCAGAGCAATCTAGAAACCATCTGGTATGGAGGAAAAGGGGATATATTTAGTCTCAGGCAAATCCTTTGCAGAGACAGAATCGGCGCCTGGCAGAGCTATTTGGGACTTAGGGACAATGGCGCCCTCTCAGGGCCATTGTGAGGAGGGGAAGGGGTTGGAAGCATACCACCAGATTCCCCATGCCCACTTGAGCCAGGGAGCTAGCTCCTTTGTCTCTGATTTACAGTAAGAATTTATATAAATAAGGAGCCTGAAAGTCATCAAACTAGCTCGCAAATGATGTTTTACAGATAGAAATGGAGATTTGGAAAAATAGTGACTTAGGCCTGAGGTGATACATCCAGTGAGTGGCAGTGAATGCCAGTGTATAGAATTGAATTCATCTTTCCTTTTATTTTATTTTTAAAAATTATTTAATTTTTTAGAGAGTATGAGTCGGGGAGAGGGGCAGAGGGAGAGAGAGAGAGAGAGAGAGAATCTCAAGCAGGCTCCATGCTCAGCAAAGAGCCCCATGGGGAGCTCGATCTCAGGACCCTGGGATCACGACCTGAGCTGAAATCAAGAGTTGGGCACTCAACCTGAGCCACCCAGGCACCTTCATCTTTCCTTTTAAAGCAACTCTAAGCATACAGTTGGATAAGATGTATACATCCCTGTAACCACCACCCCAATTAAGATGTACGATATTTCCATCATTCCAGAGAGTTCTCTCATGCCACTGTACAGTCAATCCCCATGTGCCTGCCCCAGGCTACCATCTCATTTCTATCACTGGAAATTCCTTTTGTCACTAATTCTGTTGCCTAGTTTGCAGTTGGGGTATTGACTAAGTAAGCCTCCTTTCACTGCCTGGCTGACTTGAAATATCTGAGTGTTCCCATGTGGAGGAGAGAGGACCCTTGTTACTGTTTCTGAGACCAATGGCAGGAAAGAGTGAATCTGGCTTGTGGAAACCAGAGTTCTTGAAGGCAGGAGCTGTTCCTTATTTTGTGTTTCTGCAATAGCAGAACAGTACCTGGAACATAGGAAGCTCTTAGTAAATGTACTTAGTGAATGTATCTGTCCAATAATGGAATGATTATCCATTGGAGAAGCTGTTCTGTTCCTTCCTGGATAAAAATGTGCTGGTAGTGGTGGTGCCTATCACTAATGAACACAAGTGAGTTTGAGTTTCTGACCCTGAGGGATAGACACAGGGCAAGAGCTGTGTCCAGTCGTCTTGGCTTGGCCCCAGGGGCACAGTGCAGTGGGAGAGATGGTGGGTTCTAATATGATGTGGTAGGTAGGTAGCTGAATGCTGTGGAAACAGAGGGGAGCGGCATAGAATCCGACTGGGAGATTTGGGGAAGCTTTTCCGGAGGGCACATGTCATGAGGGATGGTGAGAAGTAGCCTGTGGAAAGGGATTTTGGTGCAGGAACCAGCCTAAGGCATGGCAACTTGAGAGACCACGGTCATGTGACATAATTGCTCTGAGTGGGAAAATGGAACGTATGTGGCCCCTGCAGTTGTTGTCATCCTAAGATTCTGTAAGTAGCGGGGTTTAGCTGAATGGCCACAAGTGCCCCAAAATACCCACACACGTTTGAGGTTTGGGTCAGAAAATGCTCTGCAAATGGCCATTTTCTGCAACAAGGTTTTGCATCCTGGGAACAGAAATGGAAATGAACGGATGGTCAGGGTGAAACGTTGCTGGACCCGCAGACACGGAGAAAGGCAGAGTGGCAAGGGAGTCCCCGGTGTCAGCAAGAGCCATGGAAAATGCCAAGTGTTGCACCATTGAGCACAACTCGCATTCACACGTGGCTGGCGGGAGTGTTACGTTGGTTCAATCACTTTGGAGAAAACTGGCAGGATCAACTAACTAGCGGAAGGTCTAGCCTATACCCAGGCTGTTCCGCTGATATGTTTATACCCAACAGAAATATGCTCACCAACAGGCTTGGCCTGGAGCTCTCCAGATGCCCGAGAGTACTCGAATGGATACCCACGTGGTGGGTTCTGCCTCCCACACGTTCACATCCTGTGAATATGTTGCATTATGTAGCAAAGGGGGATTAGGCAGCAAATGGAATTAACAGGTGAACCAGCTGACATTAAAGAGATTATCCTGGATTATCAGGGTGGGTCAAATGTATCACAAATTTCCTTAAATGAGGAAGAGGGGGACAGAAGGGCCAGAGATGGTGGTATGAGAAAGACTCCACCAGTCTATACTGGCTTTGGAGACGGAAGGAGCCGTGAGCCCAGGAATGCGGGCGGCTGCTGGAAGCCGAGAAGGTGAGGAAACACTCTTTCTTAACCTAGAGCCTTTGGGAAGGAAGGCAGTCCTGCTGACACCTGGATTTTGGCCCAGGAGACCCATTTCTGACCTCTGACCTCCAGAACTGTAAGATCATGGATTTGTGCTGTTTTAAGCCTCTAAATTTGTGGCAATTTGTTACAGCAAGAATGAGAAACTAACACGTGGAATATTCATATGGTGGAATACTACACAGCAATGAGGATGGAGGATTTGCAATTACATGTAACAATATGGCTGAGAACATGCTGTATGATTTAATTTATGTAAGTATAAAGATGGGCAAAATGAATGCATGCTATTAGAAAATAGGAGAATGGTTACTCTGGGCTGAGGGTGGCCATGGGGTACTAACGGACCGGAAGGGGGCGTGAGGAAGTTCTGAGATGCTGGTTATGCAGGCGTGTTCGTTTGCAAAGATTCACTGAGCTGTACACTTAACCATATTTGTACTTTCCTCTATGTATGTTACGCTTCAGTAGAATGTGTGTGTATTTTGAGGGGCATGAAGGAAATTGATTTTTAACTAGGTACTAATTATTTAAGTGTTTGGCTCTTGGTCTTGGTAAGGGTGGAAAGTCGGCCAAGAGGATAGGGAGAAGGTGGAAAGATGCAGAGAGAAGGTGGAAAGATGGGGGAAGGGGAGGCCTAGGGACACTTCCTGGAGGTAATCCTTAGGCAGAGTATGTAATGTTGGGGAGCCTGGATGCTGTGGAGCAGGGGTGGACATCTTGGGGGCCCAGAGTTGAGTCATTCCATATATATTTCCCGAACTAGTGATGTTTCATGGGGAGTTCTCAGGGATATCAGCCTCACAGGTGGGGCTGATGAAGGGGGTTGCTGAATGGTCCAGGAAGGTATTACTGACAAAAGTGTGGAATTTAGATGAGAGGCAAAGGGAACATGGAAGCTCTGGGGGGATGGACAGGGTGGGTGGAGTGTGTTCTGAGAGAGCCAGACTACACTTAAGGCATTGTTTCCCCGAAATAACTTTTAGGTGGTACTTTGGGTGAACTGTTCAAATAAAAAAATTTTTTTTAATGTTTATTTTTGAGAGAGTGAGAGAGAGAGAGAGAGAGAGAGAGAGAGAGAGAATGAGTGGGGGAGGGGCAGAGAGAGAGGGAGACACAGAATCCGATGCAGGCTCCAGGTTCTGAGTGGTCAGCACAGAGCCCCACGTGGGGCTCGAACTCAGGAGTAGTGAGATCATGACCTGAGCTGAAGTCGAACACTTAACTGACTGAGCCGCCCAGGGGCCCCTCTACCCCCTGGAGTTTGAGTCAGTTGCCCAGGAAGTTGCAGTTCTAACAGGGTGCCAGGTGGTGCTAATATTGTTGGTCCAGAGGCCACACCGAGAACCACTGATGTAGAGATGGCAGTGGGTGGAGAGTTTGTGACCAGTCGTGGGTGTGGAATATGGGGCTGGAGGGGCAGGGGGTCAGCAACCTGCAGGAAGGGGAGGAGCATGTATACGGGCGGTGACACCTAGGCAGAGGCAGAGGCAGAGGCAGAGGCAGATTCAGCCTTACCTGGCAGAGGGTGGAGTGAGCCGGTGCTGGGGTGGGCACACAGTGCCAAGTGGGATGCCCAGGAGGGCTGCAGCTGGGGCTGCTTCTTCGAAGTCAGGGAGCTAATACCCAGCCCCAGCACCCGCAGCTTAGCAATGATGTAGGAAAAGGGAAGTAAATCCAGACCTTCTGACGGTGCCTAGGGAGACTACCGACTCTAGTTTTTCTCCCCTTTTGAGTAGCTCTGAAAGGAAGGAAACCAACATCTGAGCACCCACTGCCTCTCAGGAATTTTATATGCCGTATCACATTTAATCATTACAGTCCGTGATGTAGGTATCATTAATCTGTTTTAAGAATGAGGAGGGGCACCTGGGTGGCTCAGTTGGTTGAGTGCCTGGCTTCAGCTCAGGTCATGATCTCACCACTTGTGAGTTCAAGCCCCGTGTCAGGTTCTGTGCTGACAGCTCAGAGCCTGGAGCCTGGTTCAGATTCTGTGACTCTGTCTCTTTCCACCCCTCCCTGCTCTCTCTCTCTCTCTCAAAAATAAATAAACATTAAAAAAATTAAAAAAAAAAAAAAAGAATAAGGAAACGGAGGCCCTGAGAAGTGAAGAGACTTGCCCATTGTTACCTAGGCAAACCTGTGATGCAGTCAGCCCTAGGGTTGACTAATTAAATTTCTTGTTTGTTCCCCACTCCCTCAATATTATTGCAACATGCATTTCATTTTACGTTCTTTTTTCGTATTAAGTACATGTGCCTGTAATCACCGCCTCTACCATTAGATGGCGCAGGTGACCTTTCACCCAGTTAATGCATCAGACATGAGAGGCTGGGTGGGTGGGGACCTCAATTAAATCTCCCTTTCTTTAATTTATTTGTTTTAATTTTAGTCAGAAGTGAGCTTGAAAGATTGACAACCATTATAAACTTACCCTAGAAATAAACACAGGTAGCTGGATCTGTGTGTGTCTGTGGCCAATTGTATAATTGGGATTGTTCAAGTTGACAACCACGTAAAATGCCACGTTTATCGAAAGATAGGTGGTAAAAATGTGCTTATTTATAGCTTACAAATATATTACTAAATTTTAATAGTAATGGTAGCAATTGTTTAGGACTTAGGCAAACAAAAGGCTTTTTTTGGGTGAGGAATATTCTTTCACTGATACTTTTTAGAATTGCAGGTATATGGTCATAATAAAAAGCAGACCAACTACTAGTTCATTATTAAAAAAAAAAATCTCCATAGGGGTGCCTGGGTCGCTCAGTCAGTTAAGTGTCCAACTTCGGCTCAGGTCATGATCTCAGGGTTTATGGGTTCGAGCCCCGCATCAGGCTCTGTGCCTACAGCTCAGAGCCTGGAGCCTGCTTCAGATTCTGTGTCTCCCTCTCTCTCTGCCCCTCCCCTGCTTGTGCTCTGTCTCTCAAAAACAAATAAACATTAAAAAAAATCTCAATAAACAACTGACTCCCTTGTTGCCTGCACCCAAAGGGAACCAATCTGACCACACCACCCTTGGTACCACAGGTACCTACTATCCTGGGGCTTTCATTCTGTTTTAGGAATGAGGAACTAAGGCCAGAGAGGCAGTGTGCCTCCATTACATCACAGGAGTGCTGATGGCTGGTCTAGAACTAGAAGTCAGGTGCTCTGACTCCTTGTCCAGTGCTCTTTGTGCCACATCATTCTATTTGAGAAGTGGTGGCAGTTACAGCCATCTTGTTTGTCATGTCTCTGTGTATAAAAACCTTGAGGCTGACACCATGGCCAAGAGCCTAGCTCCCTCCTGCTGTGCCACTTATAGGATGAGCATAGCGTTGGGCTTGCGGTGCAGGGGGAGACTCAGAAAATTACTGTTTGAGTGAGGAAAAGAAGGAAAGAAATGCCCTCCAGATACTTTAGAAGCTTACCATTCCTGAATGTGGGGGGAGCAGTCGGGCAGCCATCTGGTGGTAGATTGATTACATTGGACCCCTTCCATCATGGAGAGCATCGATTTGGTCATCATTGGAATAGACACTTACTCTGGATGAGGATTTGCCACCCTTTCCTGAAATACTTCTGCCAGCCCAACCATCTGTGTGCTCACAGAATACCTCATTCACTGTCGTGGTATTCTACAAAATATTGCTTCTGATTGGGGATCTCATTTCAGAGCAGTATAAGAGCAGCAACAGATTTGTGCTGGTGGGAATTCACTAGTCTTACCACATGCCCTATAACCCGGAAGCAGTTGACCTGATGGGACATGGGATGGCCTCCTGAAGGCTTGGTTATGGTACCAGTTGTCCTGGAAGGTTGAGTTCTGTCTTACAGGATGCACTATAAGCTTTAGATCTGTGACTGTCTCCCATAGTAATCAACCTTCTCAGTCCTCTACCTTACCTTTGGTTAAGGTCAGTTAAGTTGGTTAAGTTACCTTGAGGCAAGTCACTCCGCTAACTTACCTGCAGAAACTCTGAGGTTAGCTGGTTTGAAGGCATTCGTTCTGATGGAGGTATGCTTCCATCGGGAAACACAATGAGTCCATTGAACTGAGACTGCCATCCGGCCATGTTGAGCCCCTTGTGTCTCTGAACCAAAGGGAAGTTGGGTTGCTGCTACAAAGTGGGAGCAGAAGAACTATATCTGCAACTTTGGGGTACCTCTGAGAACAGTTGACCCTTGAACAACGTCAGGGGGCTAGGGATGGTGACCCCCTTACACATACACAGTAGAAAATCTGTGTACATAGTACAAAGTTAGAAAAAATAAAGTCCTCTTTGGCCCAGCATTTCAACTGTGGTGATGTCAGTCCAGTCCCCATCATATCTCACCAGACTTCCCTGTTACCATTCTTACCTCCTCCCAGTCCAGAGGCTCATGCTCTGTTTGAGTCCATTGATTAGCTCAAACGCCCCTCCAGGTCCTCTGGGTCAAGGACAGTCTTCTAACATGATCTGCTGGCTGTTCTCACTTCCTCCTCCAGCCCATCTCCATATTCTCTGCCCACTGCCACCCAGGCTTTCAGATCCCAGAGCGTGCAGATGCCCTCTGGCCTCAGGGCTTCGTCTGGAATTCTCCCACCCCCAGACTCCCACCCAGATGCACTACTCTTCATCTGATGGCAGGTTGGGCGTCATCTCAACCTCTCTTGGAAGTCTTCTTGGGCTCCCAGGATCCTATGTGGTTCCTTTACAGCTCTCACTACTTTTGGTAATTATAAAATCGGGCGATTCTTTGTTTTTCATTGATGTCTGCCTCTCATAGGAGACCATGGACTCCCCAAGGGCAGGGACTGTGTCTGTGTGACTCACTGTTGGCATCCCAGAGCCAAAACAGAGGCTGGCACATAGTAGGCATTCATTATTTAATGAACAAATTAATACAAGAGAAGGACATGTGTTAGAAAACTCTTGGATGAAGAAAGTGTATGATGTTCTGGGAAAACCCTGCACGAGATGCTTGGTTTCCTGAGAATACACAGTTGGAAATGTTAGGAGGGGCCAGATCACGGGGGGCCTTGTTGGCCACATTAAGTGGACTGGTTCAGATTGTTCAGATCCAGAGAACCATGGAAAGTGGCAAAATGGAGAAGTGATGTGTGTGCCAGGCAGCCCCTTTGGCTGTCTCTGCGGTGGTAAAGGGAGAAATGGGGGCTGGGAGACCCCAAGATGGGCTGACACCACAGTCCTGATTAGGGTCTTGCTGGTTTGAGCTGGGGTCGTGGTGATGGTGATGGGATGTAGGAATGGAGTCACCATTTGTGGCAATTAATCTAACACTCAGTGGCTCTTGGCCCTTCCCTGAAAAAAAACCAAAAACAAAAACCAGTGTGTCTGTATGAGAGAGATGGTAATGGAACCCCAGAGGGGCCTGGTGGGGACTGAGTGCGTTCTACAGACACATCCTTTGATCACAAAGAGAGTTTTGCAAATGGTCCCTCCAGAGGCAGTCACCGGGACATGATTACACAGCCCAGGGGCTTGGGGCAGAGACAGGGGCAGGGCCCTCGTCCCTACGGCCAGGAGCTGTGGGGACAGCAGAAGAGCCTGGCAATGGTGAATGGAAAATTGGCTTGTTACGCAGTAAATCTCTCTCCAGCACTTCTTCATTTAGGGCTTGACGCGGAGCCAGCGGAAGGAGCCTGGGAGACCCTGGAGCCTGAGAAGCCCCTGGAGCCTCAGCCGGAGCCAGGAAGGGGCTGCTGCTCTGGCTGGGCAGGGATGGCGAGAGTTGGGTGTGTGCCATCCACCAGGAACAGGCTGCCCGGGGACCTGCTGCACTTGAGCTGTCCCAACACATGCGTCACACTTTCTCTCCATCCCTTAGGAGCCTTGTAATTGGTTGCAGAGTTGGAGGGCGGGGCCGCCAGGTCACCTAGCTCTTCTTTTTTTTTAAAAAATTTTTTTTTTCAACGTTTATTTATTTTTGGGACAGAGAGAGACAGAGCATGAACGGGGGAGGGGCAGAGAGAGAGGGAGACACAGAATTGGAAACAGGCTCCAGGCTCTGAGCCATCAGCCCAGAGCCCGACGCGGGGCTCGAACTCACGGACCGCGAGATCGTGACCTGGCTGAAGTCGGACGCTCAACCGACTGCGCCACCCAGGCGCCCCGGTCACCTAGCTCTTCTTAAGGTAAGTTGGTTGAGAGATGACTGGGAAGATGCCAGGAGAAAACCTATATAATAGCTACTGTAGATTGAATGCTTACTCCATGCCCTGAGTCAGGCTTTTTAATGCTACTCATTCAGCCTGAGCTAGGTTCCTTTCTTTCTCTCCCATCATGCTCTGTACTTCTCCTTTAGAACACTTACCAGAAGTGTAACAGAGGTATTCATTCACACGTCTATACAGTTAATACCTGTCTTTCCTGCTAGACTGTAAACTCCATGAGGGCAGGGACTGGGTCTCATCCTTTGCTGTGGCTTCAGCACCTACCGTGCCACCTGCCGCGTAGTTGGTTTGCGCTAAGTGTTGGTTGGACAGATGAATGAGATGAATGATCCTCACCACAGCCCAGTGAAGCGGCTACTGTTATTCTCCTCATTTCAGGATAGAGGGGTTGGAGCGGTCAAGCCACAGAGCCTGAAGGTGGCACTCAGGATCCAGACTTACAATGCCAAGGAGTGGGCATGGGGCCCAAGTATGGCTGATACAAGTCAACCTGGGGAAAGTGAGACCCTTGCTCTTTCTGGCCCTTGCCTGTTAGGATGTGAGACCAAGGCTGCTGGTGGCTGTGATTCCAGCCTAGTAGGGAGCTGGTCTGAAGGCATGGTGTCAGAGAGAAGCAAAGATGAGCGAGAGACCCAGCCATCCCTTTGCCCGGTCTGCAGCTGGGAATGGAGCAGATACACGCCTCTTAGGCTTGGGCTGGCCTGGCTCACACCCCTTATACTTGTAATGGAGAGTGCTGATGAACATGGTATCAAACCCATCCCTTCTGCTGGTGTAGCCAGAAGAGAGCCAATGACCTGGCTTTGGTTCCCAGTCTACCGGCACTCAGTCTGTGACAGAGCAACTTCTTCTCTACCTCTGGGTCTCAGCTTCCTCAGCTGTCAAATGGGCATGGTCATCTCCAGCTCTCAGGCAGGAGTGGGAAATGCTGAGAGAGGAATAGGGAGAGGGGAATAGGAAGAGGAGGGCGGCAGGGGAGCTCATGAACTGGGTTTGCAGTCGTGTTGAGTTTGAGGTATGAACTCGCCCAGGCAGTTGGAGGAATAGGTCTGGAAGCTGCAAGACTTCTCAAGCTCTCCCATTCCCAGGACGCAGGAAAGATGGGTAGATTGATGGATTCCCCTCCTCCTTGTTTTTCCTCTCTGGCCATTGTGAGCCTGGGGCTGTGTCCGTAAGGGAAATAAGGATAAGCACTGATTACTTACCCTGAGCGAGACTCTTTTTCAAGACCTGACATATTTCAGCTTATTGAGGCCCTATAACAACCCAATGGAGTAAATACTGTTACCCCCCCACTTTACCTATGGGAACCCAGAGGCCCAGAGATCATAAGGAGCCTGTTGTGTGAGGTCGGGTGGCAGAGCCCAGATCTGAACCCAGGCAGACTGAACAAGAGCTGCATTCTTAACCAGTGTCCCACAGCATACTCCTATGCACGCCGGGGGCTGTGTTTTTGTGAGCGTCAGGGACTCCATACTGGGACGCTCATCACTGCGGGCTGACAGAAAACTATGCCATCCTGACCCTGGGACAGCACATTATGGTGGCACAAAGATTTTTAGCAGAATTCACATTAGAGATTTTGGGAACCAGAAAATGAAATTTGACAGCTGACAACAAAGGCATCTGAATCTTCCTTTTTGCACTCATGTGGGTGAGACCCTGGGTTGTTGTCATGCTGCCGAGTCCTGTTTCCCTGTGACCCCCGGGGGAGCTCAGCTGTTTTAGCTCTGTGAGAATGTCCCTAGGCGTCGAGGCGGGCTGCGCGCAGGAGGTTCAAATGCAGGGAGGAGACTTGGTACAGACAGGGGTTTGCAAAAGTATTCGGGGAGGGAGAGCCAAGGAAGAGCCGAGTAGGCTCAGCTTCAGGCTGCCTCGTTCCCAGATTCTCCTCTGTTAATTCAGACAAGGTGGTTGTTTTACTGGAATAGGCTGGTTGACAGGATTGTAGCAGCTTTCTTTCTTCTCAGGCTTTTCCCCCCTTACTTTTAAATTATGCTTGGGGCACCTGGGTGGCTTAGTCGGTTGAGCATCCAACTTCGGCTCAGGTCATGATCTCACAGTTCGTGGGTTCGAGCCCCGCGTCGGGCTCTCTGCTGACAGATCAGAGCCTGGAGCCTGCTTCACATTCTGTGTCTCCCTCTCTCTCTGACCCTCCCCTGTTCATGCTCTATCTCTCTCTCTCTCAAAAATAAATAAACATTAAAAAACAATTAAAAAAATTAAATTATACTTGAAACAGATACAGAAAGCCACGGAAGATGAATGTATGGCATAATGAATTCCTATCAGGTGACCATTCGGGTAAATCAGCACTCCGGTCAAGAAATGGCGTAGCTCCCTTCTTCTCCCCATCCCAACTTTTATGGTAATCGCTTCCTCACATTCCTGAGTAAACTTTACCACCCAAGAGCACCTTTTTAAACCCTACCATTCAGTCTTACCCACTTTTAAAAATTAAGCAAAAATTTTCGGGGCGCCTGGGTGGCTTAGTTGGTCGAGTGTCTGACTTTGGTTCAGGTCATGATCTCTCTGCTCATGGGTTCGAGCCTTGTGTTGGGCTTGGTGCTGACAGCTCAGAACTTCGAGCCTGCTTTGCATTCTGTGTCTCCGTCTCTCTCTCTCCCTCCCCGCTCATGCTCTGTTTCTCTCTCTCAAAAATAAATAAACATTAAAAAAATTAAACAAATTTTTAGTTGTAGTAAAAAAAAAAGTACAATTTTTCATTGTACACATCAATTTATACACAGCATAAAATTCAGCATCTTAACCATTTTGAGTGTATACTTCAGTAGTATGAGGTATGTTCCTACTGGTTGTGCATGCCTCACCACCATCCATCTCCAGAACTTTCTCATTTTGCCAAACTGAAACTCTTACCCATTGAACAACTCCCCATTCCGTTGACCCCACCCCTGATAACCTCCATTCCACTTTCTGTCTCTCTGAATTTGACCGCTCTAGGCACCTCATATAAGTGGAGTCACACAGTATTTGTCTTTCTGTGACTGACTTATTTCACTTAGCCTTAGTGTCCTCCGGGTTCATCCACATTGCTGCGGCATGTGACAGGATCTCCTTACTTTTTTTTTTTTTAATTTTTTTGATGTTTTTATTTATTTTTGAGACAGAGAGAGACAGAGCATGAATGGGGGAGGGGCAGAGAGAGAGGGAGACACAGAATTGGAAGCAGGCTCAGGCTCTGAGCCATCAGCCCAGAGCCCGACGCGGGGCTTGAACTCACGGACCGCAAGATCATGACCTGAACTGAAGTCGGATGCTTAACCGACTGAGCCACCCAGGCGCCCCGAATCTCCTTACTTTTTAAGGCTGAATTACATTCCAGTGTATGTGGGCACCACATTTTGTTTATCCATTCACCTGTGGATGGACCCTTGCTCTTGGCTAGGGTGAATGATGTTGCTATGAACGTGGGTGTGTGCTTACCCACATTTTTATTTGATATGTCTTTAAGGTCTCTTTTCATCCACGGATTCTCCCTCCATCCCTTTTGCCCGCTCTTTTAATTATTCATTGAAGATCCCAGGGGCGTTGGACTAGCAGACCTTCCCCAGTCTGCATGTTGCTGACTGCATACTGGTGCTGCCTGCAGTTCAGCATCTGTATTTACAATAAATTGGTAGTTGGATACAGAAGCTTGATCCATTCAGGTTGTGATTCTTTCCAATCCATAGGCGATGGTGTGTTCTTTCATCAAAAGGTGCACACAGTATTGTGTTGTTATTTTGCCTGTGTTCATGTAAGGCATGATGCTAACAGCAGCTGATACTCAATACCTAGATCCATTAATTAATTTATAGGTACAAAATGGCGTTGTTGTTCGAATTTGCCCATTCCTTTTTTCAGTAATTAGCAGCAGCGACTTTCTTAACAGAGAGCCAATGGAGATTTTTGCATAAGATTTTGTTTCAAGAACGGGTCCATTGCCTTAAAAACAATGAATAAAAAAAAGAGCAGAGAACTGAGGGTTGATGGGGGGTGGGAGGGAGGGGCGGGTGGGTGATGGGTATTGAGGAGGGCACCTTTTGGGATGAGCACTGGGTGTTGTATGGAAACCAATTTGTCAATAAACTTCATAAAAAAAAAAAAAAAAAAAAGAAAAAAAAAGAAAATAAAATGCAATGCCTCTAAAAAAAAAAAAAAAAAAAAAAAAAAAAGAGCAGAGAACTTCTGGGTAATGATAACGGAGTGAATAGGTCAATTTTCTCTCTCTTAAAATTCTACTGAATTGACTGAAGGTGCAGGATCTGCAAAGACAGAGGAAGGAGAAGAGGTATAACAGCAACACAATGGTGGCTCGGTCGTAAAGGGGTTGGCATCTCTGAGAGCTTCTTGAGAAAAAGGTACATGAGAAGTCAATATTTTGAGACTTTTAGTAAATGAAAATGTCTTTACTTTACTCTCACATTTGATTGATAGTTTGTGTATAGAATTCTGAGTTGGGAGTCCTTTTCCTTCAGAATTCCACTGCCTTCTGTGCTCCAGTGTTGCTGCCAAGAGAACACTAATTCCTAGCTCTTTGTAGGTGATGTTATTTTTATTCCTTCTGGGAGCTTGTGGGAACTTCTTTGCGTTCTCAGTATGCTGAAGCTCCACAGTGACTTAACTTGGTGGATTTATTTTCATGTGTCATGGAGAGAAATTCCAAAATGGTCAGTTGTAGGAGGTACAAGTTGGTAGCTCTTGGGAAGGCAAATGGTGGTGGTTGTGGAGGTTGACTGCCATTTTCATAACTGATCTTACAGGATCATTTGACTATTTTTGTGTATGTATAGCTTTGATGTAAAAATAAAAACTGAAAGGAAAAGACAAAGAAGGAGTGTGGGCTTAGGAGTAAGGCAGTCCAGGGTTTGAATCCTGGATCTCTTACTTGGTTAACGGGGTGTTTGTGAGTCACACAACAGCGATGAACCTCAGTTTTCTTACTTAAAATGGGGGTGGGTATTCCCACTCTGTCCAGATCACATGGTTGTGTGATAGAGGATGTAGGGGATTTTGTAAGCTGTCAAGAGTGAACCCACAGGAAGTTAGCATTCCTGATAAGACATGACACAGAGGCTGTTTTCAGCTGCCAGAGGACCTTGTGCAGATCAAGAGGGTGTCATTTCCTACGGTCCAGACTTTTCTTCTTTCCTCTTCCCTCTCTGTTCCCTGCTACTAGAGAAAGCCAGTTTGTTCTATGTGGTGGAAAGTGGGCCCCAATCGGGGCGACTGGGTGGCTCAGTCGGTCAAGCATCTGACTTCGGTTCAGGTCATGATCTCGTGGTCCGTGAGTTCAAGCCCTGCATTGGGCTCTGTGCTGACAACTCAGAGCCTGGAGCCTGCTTCATATTCTGTGTTTCCCTCTTTCTCTGCCTCTCCCTGCACTCACATTCTGTTTCTCTCTCTCTTAAAAATAAATATTTAAAAAAGAAAGAAAGAAAGAAAGTGGGCCCCCGTCAAATGTTAGCCTTTGCTGGGCCCCATTGTTATGTGTGGTGCTGACTTAATCACCTGGCCCCGGGACAGTCCTGTATATCTCACGCTCTTGTTCTCAGCTTCCAAGTCTGCTCTTCTGAAGCCATTTTCTTCTGGGAACTGAACCTGGAATTCAGGGAAGTTGCCAGCAGTCAGTCAGTAGAAGCCAGGCTTCCCCAAAGCATGACCAACAAGTGGAAGATGATAGCATATCTTAATTAAGATACTTGTGTGTGTACATGAGGAGATGCTAACAGTTTTCAATTCAAAGCTACTTGGCTGGAGTGTTGGGTTGAGAACGATTCTGAAGCTGAGCTCAGTGGAAAGGAGTCTGGTGATCAATCAGTATCAATGGACAAGGGAGGGGATAATGGTAGCCCACCCACCATCTACTTGTCCTCCCTGATAGAAATGTTTTTCTTTTTTTAATCGGGGCATAACCTTGACATAATATCTTAAATTTAAGTGCACAACGAGGTGTATTTTTTTTAAAAATTTTAAAATGTTTTTATTTATTTTTGAGACAGAGAGAGACAGAGCATGAGCAGGGGAGGGGCAGAGATAGAGAGGGAGACACAGAATCTGAAGTAGGCTCCAGGCTCTGAGCTGTCAGCACAGAGCCCGGCACGGGGCTTGAACCATGAACTGTGAGATCATGACCTGAGCTGAAGTCAGACACTTAACCGACTGAGCCACCCAGGCACCCCTAAGTGCACAACGAGGTGTATTTTTACACACACACACACACACACACACACACACACACACACATTACTACCGTCTAGATCAAAATAAAGAATATTTCTAGAAGCCCAGAAGAATTCCCTTGTGTCCCTTTCAGTCACTACTCTCTCAAAGACGACCATTATTTTGATCTCTATTACTGTAGATTAGTTCTGCTTGTGTTTTACTTCATATAAATTGAATTAAATGGTATGCACTCTAGTGTCAAGCTTCTTTCACTCAGCATAATGCCTGTGTGATTTATTCATGTCTTGCTCATTATTCCATTGTATGGATACACCACAATCTGTTTATCCATTTCCCTATTGATGAACAGCAGACTCCTTTCCAAGTTTGGGCTGTTATGAATGAGGCTGTTTTAAATAGTTTTATACATGTCTTCTGGTGGACTAACCCCCTCATTTCTATTGAGTATTATATCGCCCCAAATTCATTTTTTGAAGTCCTAACTCCTAATGTGATGGTATTAGGAGGTGGAGCCTTTCTGAGGTGATTAGGTTAAGGTGAGGCCATGAGGGTGGGACCCTCCTGATGAGATTAGTGTCTCTATAAGAAGAGGAAGGGGTGGGGGGTGCCTGGGTGGCTCAGTCAGTTAAGTGTTGGACTGAGATCAGGTCATGATCTCACGGTTTGGTTCGTGGGTTCAAGCCCTACATCGGGCTCTGTGCTGACAGCTCAGAGCCTGGAGCCTGCTTCCGATTCTGTGTCTCCCTCTCTCTCTGACCCCCCCTTGCTTGCGTGCGCGTGCGCATGTGTGTGTGTACGTGCTCTCTCTCTCTCAAAAATAAATTTCTCTCTCTCTCTCTCAAAAAACAAATATGTAAACCTTAAAGAAAAAAGAAGAGGAAGAAACTCCAGACCTTCCTCTTTGCCGTGTGAGGATACAGCAAGAAGGCAGTTTTCTGCAAGCCAGGAAAAGGGACCTGATCATGCTGGCACCCTGATCTTGGACTTCCAAGCCTCCAAAACTATGAAAAATAAATGTCTGTTTTCAAACCACCCAGTCTGTCCAGTCTGTGGTATTTTATTGTAGCAGCCAGAGCTAAGACAGTAATTTGTCTCTATCTCTATCCATATCTATATCTGTAGCCATATCCATATAGTTCTACCTAGGAGAGAACTAGCTGGTTCATAGGGTAGGTGAATGGATTTCTACTCACAAAGCACTGAATTGCATCAAATGTGAATCGAGTCTCTGTTCACATCAAATGCGCTGCTGGGCTCCCGGTCCGCATGAGGCTGTTGAACTCAGACTCTGACTCTGAGGTTGGACATCAGTTCAGCACAAGACTTTAAAGCAAACACTTTTATATAACCAGGCAACTTGTTCTCTAACCTTTCACTGTTTTAATATTTGTAGCATATTTAATATTTTCAATTATGTAATTGAACTTTGGTTTTCTGCAGGCTTAGGTAAATCTTGAATTCCCTCTAATTCTTTCTTGACTTTTCAGGGGCTTGTCTAAAGTTTGTTTTGCCAGATGTCAAATCTTCAGTTCTCTTTAGTTGTCCTAGAGCAGATCTTGTCTGTGTCTGTTGGAAAGAGCCTTGGGATACTTCCCTAGTCCACTAATGAGTTTTCTATGCCTGGAAATTATTATTTTTTCCACCCAGAAGGCAATTTCTCCAAAAAATGACCTCTTTTACCCTAGATCTTTGCTTTTTGAAATAATAGCTGCTGTATATACCATTTGTATTGAAAGCTTATTATGTTGGCTCACTAAATACCTCTGGTTGTAGAAATTTTCGGACTTATAAACTTGCTTCTAATTTTAACAAGGGTCACACTTCTTGTTTTAGCAATAAAGAGCCTTGTTCATAGTGGATGCACAACAAATATTTGTTGAATCCACTTGATGAAAATCATTTAAGGAGACATAACACAGAACTGTAACTAGAGGCTGTGGAAGTTTCCTTCCAGCTCCAAGGTTTTAAGGCAAAGCCCTCAGGTGATTTCCTCATCCTAAGTCCTGGGAATGGGCAGCTAGGGAAAGGGGTAAGCAACTGATTTTCATAGCAGAAAGGAGTGGATCTGCCTGGGCAGCAGTCCGGGGTCCCTGGTTGGGCACATTTATCTAGACGCCAGCTGGTCTGGCTCTGGACTGTTACGAAAACTGGATTTCTAAATTCTGTCTTTCCTCAAGGATCGAGGACCTGGGTTTTCTGCTCCCATTACAGTTCATTTTGATTTCATAAACATTTTTGAGCATCTGCTAGGTCCCAGTTATTGTGCTAGGTGCTGGACAGCAAACATGAACATAATGGAAGCTGATCTATGATAGCCAGTCAGCTTTGTGACCCTGAGTTAGTTATTTCTCTTCTAGGGGCTCTATTTCCTTATCTGTAAAATGGGGCTGTAGCTTGGGGATTGCAGTTTATCTCTGGAGAAGCATTGAACTGTGCTATGCATCTGTTCTCATAGAGGGAAACTGAGGTCTGGGTGGGTGGACATACTGGACTGGTCACAGAGCTGGACTAGTTCAGTGCTTCCCTGGGTACAGTTTGCCCTCATCTCCTTGCAGATGGTGCCTGAAACTTCCCAGAGGGCCTCTGTGCTGTGTCCATCCCCATTTGTCCAGAGGCACTGTCCTGATTGATCCAACAAAAGTGAGTGGTTTCTGTTTGGTGGGAGCCCCCCCGCTTAGCAGCACCCCCCACTCTGACAGCAGGTCCACATGGCCCCACCCCACCCTTGAGCATCCACGCTGCCCTCACCCGCCTCTCCCTCTCCCCGGAACCCGCAGCGGCACCCCATCCATGTCCTGCCAGGTGGAGCCTGCAGGGAGCAAGTGTCTACAAACCTGCCCAGAAGCTTAGGTTCTGGACCGCTGCCCTGGCTGAGGTTGATAAATGTTCATTGATGAATGTTCATTGAAGATGAAACACCCTCCAAGGACCCAAACTGGCTTGGCAGAAGCCCCAAAGCAACCTAATAGTTGATTTTAAAAATTCTTCCTGCCCTGCCTGAGAATCCTCCAAACCTCCCCCAAGTCAATTTAAATACTGCTTCGGTTGTTTTCAATCTGCAATCAGTCATTTACACCGTTGTCAGGCCTTTGCAGGCACCAGCCTGGGTCTAAGAATGGAACCTGCCCCCACCAGCTGGATAAGCTGGCAAGCAGTTCACTGTGAGCCTCTCCGATTTCTGTCCGTAAGTAGGAAGAGCAGTACCTTCCTTGCAGGGTTACCTACAGACGATCTATGTCATGTGAAATCTACAGCAGACGGTTTTGCCATTGTCGAGTGCAGTAAAATGGTTACAGGTGTGACATCTGGGGTCAGGTTGCTTGGGTTCAAATCCCCGATCCCTGTCAGCAGGTGATGATGAGCAGCTTATTTACCTCTGGGCAGCAGTTGCTCATTGTTAGTGGTAACTACCGTTTTCATAATTTGTTGCATCCATCTTGGGCAGCTGGAGACAAGCCAGTGATCCGATGGGCGTTCTGTAACACGCAGCCATCACATTACTATTTTTTATTGTGGTATATATATCCATTTTAACCATTTTTAAGTGTACAATTCAGTGGCATTAATTTCTTTTGCAGTGTTGTGCAATATCACCTCTATTTTCAAACAAACAAACTCTGTGCCCATTAAGCAATAATTCCCCATTCTTTCCTCCCTTTGGTCCCTGATAACTTCTAATCTATTCTCTGTCTCTCTGAGTTTACCTATTCTAGATAGTTCATACAAGCCATCACTTATTTTAAGCATCCTTTGCAGATTCATAACAGCTCTTCAATGCAGGAATGTAAAATGTGTTATTTAGTTTGCTCATAAAATAATTAAATTTGGAATACTAAGTTTAATGGTAATTTTATTCAGGCAATAATTATAGATTTAGTGATTATACTTTTATTTCTAAAATGTGGGGTTTTTTTGTAGAAAATATAGAAGAGTATAAAAGAAGAGGCTAAACATCACCCATAATCCCAATAACGTTAATGTTTGGTATGTTTTTTAAAAAATTAGATTTACCATTACTCAACATAGTACTAGAAATCCTACCCCTAGCAATCAGACAGGAAAGAGAAATAAAAGGCATCCAAAGGAAGAAGTAAAACTGTCATTATTTGCAGATGACATGATACTATATAGAGAAAACTCTAAAGACTTCACCAAAAAACCTAGTAATAAATGAATTCAGTAAATTTGCAGGATACAAAATCAATATACAGAGATCTGTTGCATTTCTTCTATACACTAACAATGAGCTAGCAGAAAGAGAAATTAAGAAAACAGTCTCTTTTACAATTTAATCAAAAAGAATAAAATGCCTAGGAATAAATTTAACCAAGGAGGTGAAAAACCTGTACTCTGAAAACTGTAACACATTAATGGAAGAAATTGAAGGTGATACAAATAAATGAAAAGCTATACCATGCTCATGGATTTCCAAAACACCCCAACTCACTGCTCCCTGGGGAATTCTCTTTCTAGCCAAATATGACTCTTTATTATCCTGATTTTTACAGGATACCTGCCTTTTTTGCACCTTTATTCTCGATACACCTCCCCTGAATGCTCCCCCCACCCCATGCTTCAGTAAAAATATTTATTCAGCATTTCCTATGCTCCAGTCCCTAAACTAGGCATTAGGGAACAAGATAGATGGGAATCTGCCCTCATGGAGCTCCAGCCTAGGGGGAGAGGAGAGACATTAGGTAAACAAGCAATTACAAATGACAGTATCAGTGTTCTGAAGGGGGCACAGGGAGCCAG
Organism: Lynx rufus; assembly: GCF_022079265.1. Lineage (NCBI taxonomy): Eukaryota > Metazoa > Chordata > Mammalia > Carnivora > Felidae > Lynx > Lynx rufus. The sequence continues at coordinate 37,631,846 of NW_025814825.1, read as the reverse complement.
GAGACTGCATGACAGGGGAGGGGGCTGACTCAACCCGGAGTCAGGGAAGGCTTCCTGGAGGAGGTGTTGCGTAGGAGGAGGAGGAGGACTAAGCCATGTTGAGAATGGCAGAAAGAGCATGCTAGCATAGGGACTGTCTTGTGCACAGAGTGTGAGCTGCTTTATAAACTGAGAGAAGCCCCATGTGACTGAGGCGCCTTCTTCTCTGGCCAATTTCGTGATACTTGTCAAAGTCAAGTGACTGCTTGATTGTATCTCCTTAGCATGTTTGGAGAGTTTAAAGGGCATAGAGTGTTGCTAAACATCTCTTACAAACTTCTGTCTTTAAAAAAGATTTTTTAAAAGTGTTTAATTTTGAGAGAGAGAGAGAGAGAGAGAGAGAGAGAGAGACAGAGCAGGAGTGGGGGAGGAGCAGAGAGAGAGAGAGATACAGAATCCAAAGCAGGCTTCAGGCTCTGAGCTGTCAGCACAGAGCCTGATGCGGGGCTGGAACCCATGAACCACAAGATCATGACCTGAGCTGAAGTCGGCCGCTTAACCAACTGAGCCATCCAGGCGCCCCCAAACTTCTGTGTCTGTGTAGGTAGAATAATGAGCAAATTTACCCTTCCACCTTAAACAACTAAAAACAAACAAACAAACAAACAAAAACAAAACCCAAAAATGAAACAACTGTTTTCAGACATTGGACAACTGGTAATGTAGGATGGTGATTCCTTTGAGAGGGAAAACAAGTATGATGAGCATTATAATTGCCTTGGCTTATAGGCTGGAGAGAGTTTCCAGGCCACAGAGCAGGAGGGGCACCCAAGTGTAACATGTCATGAAGCTGAATTGTGGAGTTGAAGCTGAGAGATTGGGAGGCCAAGGTGGCTACAGTTTCCGGGGAGATGGGAGAGGAAATTGCTGCAGAGAGAGAGTAGTAGGGATGTGCAGATGGTTCCTCCCTGTGATGCTCCATCCCATCCCTAGTCTTTAGCTGAACATCAATCAGGGCATGCTATAAACTATCTGAAGCTGGGGAAAGTTCCACCCAAATGGAGTAGACGAAACAATCCTTGGAGCTCCCACAGAGTTGGTGTTGACACCAGCCAGACTAGAAAGCCTCCAAATTCACAGGGCATTGGGTAGACTATTCACAGGGTATTGCCTCAGTAGTGGGGAAATCAGCCCTACGCTAAAGGCTACTCTGGTCTTGCCTAGGAAAGTTTAAAGGATCAAATTGTTCTCAAGTAACTTGACTCTGTTCTAGAGTATTTTTTTAGAAATACAAGAATATCTATCACCCAATAAGGTAAAATCCACAATGTCTGGCATCCAATCTACAATTACTAGGATACAAAGTCATAGGAAAATATGACCCATAATGAAGAAAAAAAGCAACCAATCAAAACTGACCCAGAAATGATGCAGGATAATAGAATTCATAGATGTAGTTATTGCAACTATATTCCATATGCATGAGAAGGCAGAGGAAACCATAAGCACATTAAGAAATATGGGAGAGAAAAAACACCCAAATAGATCTTCTAGAGATGAAGACCACAATGTCTGAGATAAAACTGCACCGCATGGGCTTAACAGCAGATTAGTCGCTGCAGAAGAAAAGATAATGAACGTGAAAACACAACAGTAGAAACTCACCAAGATGAAACACACAGAGAAGATTAAAATGAACAGAGCATCAGTGACCTTTGGGACAATGTCAAGTGGCCCAACATATGTGTACTTGGGGTCCCCAGAGGTGAAGAAAGGAGGGGATGTAAAAAGCTTTTGAAGAAATAATGATGGAAAACACCAAATTTGAATTAAACCATGAGCAAGATACAAGAAGCCCAGTGAATCCCAAGCAAAAAATCTCTTGTATTTCAATGCGTGGCTCACAGTCCACATGCAGTCAGTGTCTGATAAATGAATGATCAAATGGCTGCCTGCACAGACTCTGCCCCCTGCTTTCTGTCTTCATCACCTCTCCTTTCTTCCCTCTCCCCTCTGCGTGTCTCTTGCTTCTCAACCGTCAGAGTTGTCCTGGATGCATATGGTAGCCTCTAGAAAAGCCACTGATCTTAAGTCTAGGAGCTTGTTTCTGCTTTAGGCTTTGTCATTGAAAGCCTCGAGCAGTCCAGCCTCCTTCAAGTTGGAGTGCCTCAAGGGGTTTAGAGATTAAAGCTACCATATCCTGAGCCCTGCTGGCACCACTTCCCTGGGGACTTCTGGCTTCTCAGTCCCTGTGGGGGTTGTAGGGTCAGGAGGAGTGCCCAGGATGGACCAGATGCTGTGTTCTTCTCAGGTGTGTGGCCTAGCAGATCAAGATGCAGCCTCAATCACGGCCCGGCTCTGCCATTCCTTTGCCCTGTGAGGTTAGGTTGGTTGCTTCACTTCTCTGAGCTGCCAACTGTATGGTGGTGTTTGGATTTGATGATTTCTTTATCCCCTTCCAGCTGTGACATCTTGTGATTGAAGCTACTACTACGCATCCGTTGCCACGTGGCGCTGTCCCCTCCCTGCCAGTCCCCCATGGCTGCCTTTCTCTTTGATGTGTCTCATCTTTGCTAAGAGTGTGTGGAGACTGGAGATGAGGGAGGCAGACAGGCCTCAGACCCTTTGTCTTCACTGGGCCCCTTCCTTCAGTGGCTCCCAGAGTTTTCAGGTCCAAGTTCAAACTGATTAACTCAGCACACCAGGCTCTAGAGCATGGTCCCCGGAACCCGCATCAGAATCATATTTTCTCACTCCCCAGTGTGTTAACAGTAAAGATTTTGATTAAGAAAGTCTGGGGTGGGTCCTGGGAATTGGCATTTACAATAAGCATACAAAGGTATTTAAAAATGTTTTGGCGGTGATGGGGAGGTTAAGTCATACTATACAGCTAAAAAAAATCCTAACAGTAAAAAAAGAAAAGAAAAAAAGCATATGCTGAAACTGTTCGTCTGCCATCATCCTGTCCTCTCTGGGTCACTGGTTCCAGGGATAGTGCATTGCAGGCACCTACATATATGCGCTTGTGCTTGAGCAGGGGGACAGGCCAGGGACTTCTGCAAGCCCAGTAAAGCCAGCATGGCTGCACCAGGGCCTCTCGGATGTCCGCCCTCCTCCGCCCCTGCCCCACCTGCCATCTCTAAGATCTCTACCTGCACTTCCCACTCGAACACCTGCCACATTTTAGCCTTGCTGAACTTGCCTCAGCTCAGCCACTGAGACGCTGCCACAATCTGTGTGCCTTTCCTTTGTACTTCTCTTCACCCAGAAAGGCTTTCTTCCTGTTTTGCTGCCCAGCCCATGCCTATTTATCCTTCAAGATTCAGCTCAAGTGCCTCCTCTTCCAGGAAGCCTTCTGGCCCTACCCTGAGCGCCACACTCTGGCTTCTCTGCAATTCCACACTCCTTCTTACCAAACTAATCATGCAGAGTGGGCTTTCCTCTTTCTGTTCCCCACTGGACTGGGAGCTCAGGGCAGGCCAGGGCAGTTCTTATTCTCTGTTGAAGTGCCAAGTCCCAGGACAGTGTACATAATACATAGATACTTAATAGATGGTGTTGAACGAACGCCCAGATGGCAGGCGTTTTGTCTCATTCTTGCCGTTTGCAGTCCAGAAATCCAAACCGCAGTGCTCTGCAGCCTCACCCAGGTGCTCTGCTTCTCGGTGCCTCAGAAGGGCTGGTGGAGGTGGAGGAGAGGGCCCTGTGCAGAAAGCTGGAAGGAGGCACTCCCCAGAGGTTTCCCCAGTCACAGGCGGGAGGTGGCCCTCAACTCCTGAGCACGAATGGCTGAGGGGGCTGGAGGAGATGCCCACCACCGGGATGGGGAGACCCAGCCCCAAGTCCCCCCCCCCCCCCCCGCCATCCTGGGTTGCCCTGACGGTAGCCAGTGGGCTTCGGCAGAGCCTTCCTGGCAGAGGCAGTATGACAAGGCTGCCTCCTCCCCACTCGTGCAGAGGGAGCAGGTGGCCTTGCTGTAGGGAGGGGGCAGGGAGATCCAACAGAGGGAGGGGCCTGGGAGAGGAAACTGAACCAGCAAAGCAGAGTGGGGGTGGGGGGTGAGCGGCTGGCCAGGCGGTTGTTTCAAGAGTAAATGTGCTAGGAACGCTAATGAGCTGCGTTCATTCATGGCTAGCTGCCTCCCAAACTGGGGAGCCAGCCAGGTTCTGGGGTGGAGGAACTGGGGCTAGGAGCCAAGTTGGGGAGCTGCCTGGCTGCTGGGGCAGGGCCTCCCATGACTAGGCTGGCATGGGGAGTCTTTGTCCTGGGTCTGAGGGGGCCCCCTTCCTTCCCTCCCCTTTATAGGAAACGCCAGGCTTTGCCAGGTGGTGACAATTTGGGATTCGCTGTCCAGGCCAGTCTAGAAGCTTCTAGGGCACTGGCTGGCTCTTGGGAGACATGGGCAGGGCTGATCTTGCAGCCCCCTGCTGGCTCCCACCCCTCCCTCCATCCCATCACCCTACCACTCTGAAGCCCCCAGGGCAAGTGGCCTAGTTAATCAACACTCTCCCTCTTCCCCACATGGATCCTGGCTTCCGAGGAGCCCTCTGAGGTCACCGGGCTGGGGAGGCACCGCTGGAGCAGAAGGTTGGAAACTGGACATCTTCAACAGTCTGAGTGCCGTCTGTGACAGGCCTACTAAGTGCCAGGTGCTGGGTTAAGTGCCAAAGCGAGGAAATAAGTAAGCCCGGGGGGGGGGGGGGGGGAGAGGCAGGCTCTGCCCCAGGAGGAGTGTCAGGGAAGGAGCCACATGTGTAAACAGCTCCAGCTAAGAGGGGGTAAACAAAGCAGCAGGCTCAGTGGAATGAGGATTTAACTCTGCCTGAGGCAGCTGGCAGGGCCTGTGAGAGGAGGGGGCTGAGCGCCCTGCGGAGAAGCAGCAGAAATTGGTGAGGGAGAGGAGTGAGGAGGCCCTTGTAGGCTGGAGTTCTGGTTTAATGTGTGGGAAGCTTCTCTAAGGTCACAGCCCCTGGGGACCCCCAAGAAGGGCCCTTCCCCTCAAGTTGTCATTTGATTGATACTGAAGAACCCATGGCCTGGGATGGAGGTCACGGAGAGCAGTGTGTAAAAACCTGAAAAAGAACTGTCAAAAGCCCATAACACCAGTCACACTAGTTGTGACATACTGGCCACAGTTCTATCTCTGCTATGACAGTGGAGATAGTAAAATTTTCATCAAGGTGGAAAAGAAAAACAAAGCCCCCCCCCCCAAGTCTTTGGATACCTGGTGGATAAGGCTGTAACCTCGTGGAGACTAGCCATATCCCCCCCCGCCCCCCACAAGCTGTATCCATGCTGTGCCTACCCCTGGCACCTCCTGGACCAGCTACCTTTCTTTCTGGTTCCTCCCGAGGGGAAACCCAGGTAGCCAGCTCCAGGGAAGGGAGGTGATTCTGGAACTGCTTAACTGTTTCTTCTTGCCAGCGCCTGTAGGTGGCCAGGAATCAGGGGACGATGGACAAAAGATGTCTGGGTCCTACAGAGAACAAGCAAACCACAGCTGTTCTTGATTTTCCGGAGGTCCTTCATCTTTTCTGGGCTTGAGGATAATTCTCTCCCTCTCTGGATTTCCTGTTCACACCCATGCCCACACCTGTGTCTACACCTGCCTTGGAGTAAGAAAAGTCCCTATCCAAAGGAGGGTAAAGGCTTGGGGGGTTGACATGGGTGGACCGTGGAAGGAGCTTCTCTCCCAAGCAGGCCACCCAGCCCTCTTCCAGCCCTGTCTGCAGTCCTCTGATGGCAGGACCGAATATTCGTTTTCATCTGTCAGAAATGGAAGAATATTGCTGTGAGTGTGGGTTGGACTTCCAACCCCCACTGATACTCATGGGGGGTTGGATGCCCACTTATGCCCAAACCCTGCATCCCCACCTGGGAAGCCAGTGTAGCCGACTGGGCAGAAATAACATCTCCCCTACGAGCAAATGTCCACATTAGGGCCATTTTCATGCCGGAGCAGGTAGCTGCTGTCTTCTCCTCAGACAAGTGGGTTGCTGCCATCTTGGTGGAGACAGGGGAGAAGACTGTACTTAGCCTAGGTCTGTTGTACATTCCGCCTCCGCCCCCCCGCCCCCCAAGGCTCTGCCCTCAAAGTCCAAGGCTAAGTAAGGTAGGTAGCTTGGAGAGCTGGGGTGCGGGGCTTCCTTTCACCAAGTATTCACAAAGCAAGTCTGGTGGGGCCTGGGACGCGTTTCTGACGTCGGGGAAAGCATGTCTGTGGCCCTGGGGAAGGGGGTCCGGGAGGCAAAATAAGATCTCCCCCTCGCTCTGGCACAGCTGCTGGGGCTGCGGGTTCCGAGTGCTTGCGTCTAAGTGTGCACATACTCGCGGTGTGTGTGTGTGTGTGTGTGTGTGTGTGTGTGTGTGTGTGTAGTCGGCCAGGGCCAGGACTGGACAGGTTGAGCGGTGGCCATCCTCCCATCCCCTCCCCCGTAGCCCCCTGCCCGCTCGCGGCGCCTCGGAGGTTCCACCTTTGAAACTGTACGCTGCTCGCAGCAGCCGCAGCCGAGTGGTCTTCTTCGGGAGGCGGGGGAGGGGGCTGCTGGGGGAGGGCGGGGAGGAGTCTGGCCCTGGATGTGTGCTTTTCGATTGATGGATGACTGCCGGGTGGGAGCGAGCGTGCGGGTGTGAGTGTGTGATTGTGCGTGTGTGTGTGTGTGTGTGTGTGTGTGTGCGCAGGGTGCGTGCGCGCGCGGGGCCTGCCCATTTTCCTCCTCGCAGCAGTCAGTTGGGAGCTGGAGGGAGGGAGAGAGGGAGACAGACGCAGCCAGCGAGAAACCGGAGAGGAGCCGAGCGCCCTCCGCCCAAGGCGCCCTCCCTCGGTCCGCACACAGGCGCCGTCGCTTGGAGGAGCAAGGTGCCTCCCAGCCCGCAAGGGCATCGCGTAGGAGCCCGCGGTCTCCTCGGTGGCGCTGCCCCGGGACCGCACCTGGAGGCCGCCCCGGACGGGGATGGTAAGCGGCTGCCGCCGTCTGGCACACCAGCGGGACGCGGTGAGGGCACCATGGCGCTGACGCCCGGGAGGGGGCCCTCGGCGGGGCTCGTCCGACCCAAGCTCTGGCTGCTGCTGTGGGCAGCCGCGTGGCGCCTGGGTGCCACCGCGTGCCCCGCCCTCTGCACCTGCACCGGCACCACGGTGGACTGCCACGGCACGGGGCTGCAGGCCATCCCAAAGAACATCCCACGGAACACGGAGCGCCTGTGAGTACGGCCCCCATCCCCAGCGCTCAGGGAGCCCCGCGGTTACCCTCCCACCAAGACGAGTTCAGGGCTGGGGTGGGGCAGCACCGTTGGGGCCCCGGCTCTGTGGCCAATAGACGGGTCAGTGCCTGCCGCGGTCCTTCTTGAGCCAGGAGCCAGCAGCACCCCTGTTTCCCTTTCCCGGGATTCAAAGGGCCCTGGCGGGGCTGTCAGCTCCCATCCTCACCCCTGCACCCTGCCCTTAGCCCTGGCAGGCCATTCCCACTGTGCCAGCACTTGATTCCTACAGGGTGCCTGTGACTTGGTGCCAGCAAGCCTTCCTGGCACTCAGGGGGGAAGCTCCTCGCACTGCCAGGCACCATGTCTTCTTTTGGGCACATGGGGCTTGGGCTGTGGTCTGAGCTGCATGTGTGGACTGGGCTCTGTGGGCTAGCAGGCAGGTGATGGGCCGCAAGATGGGATGGAGTTGAAGTTTCCAGTCTTCCCCTGCCTCCCCATTGTTTGCCCCAGAGCCTTAAGAATTCTTCTCTTGCAGGTGTCAGGCATTGGTCCCCCCACCTCACATCCAGCCATCCCTAACCGAGGCAGACAATGGGACCTGAGGGATTTGGGTTTGGGGCCTGGGGTATATTACATCGACACCCAGAAAAGGGTAGGTGTGATAATGCTGAGGGGTCGGGAGCCTGGAGTGGAGACATGGACCATGAAGTCATTTAAAAATAATTCATCTTCCCCTGTTGTCTCTTACTTCTAAATTCTTGAGAAAACTCAGCCCTTTCTAGATGGGCTGAGCTTTGTAGGGTGTGTGTGTGTGTGTGTGTGTGTGTGTGTGTGTATGGATCTATATAATTTGTTTCCCCAGATTCTCCTGCAGAATGTGTGTCTGTGTGAATTCCTAGTACCCGTGGTGTCACCTCAGTAGTGGGAGGTTGTGAGAGTCCCTGTACATGGGCCATGTGTGTAGATTTTTGGTCACATGCAGGGTCTTTGTGCTGCCTGCAGAGGTGACTGCTTCGGGAGATTATTGAACTGGACTTTGGAGAAGGCTGCCAGCTCCTTTGAAACCTGCCTGCCCCTTCTCCCCACACTCCTGGGCAACTGCAGTGGCTCTCAGGAAAGGCGTACATATCTCGATAACTTGAGCGCATTTTCACAGCTCCCAGCTGGCCAAAGGCAGAAATCTGACCCTGGGGAGAGCTATCTCCTGGATCAAACTCTGTACCAAGGTCAGCAATTAGTGAGCACACGTTTGCCCCAGACTCTTCTTGGCTGAGTCTGAAAAATTCCCATGGAGGTTTCAGAGAATTTGCAATCTAGATGCAATCTAGATAGGAATTGGTGTGTGTGTGTGTGTGTGTGTGTGTGTGTGTGTGTGTGTACATGTGTGTTGTGGGGCTGCGGAGAGATGCTGGCATGGGGAGAGGTTGGACAGAATCAGGTTTCCTTGGGGCAGCCTGTGCATTACCCTGTGTGGCTATGGAGAGGGACTGAGGGTCAGGAATCTGCCCAGAGGACCCCTGAGGTTGCAGGGTCGCCCTCCACACCTGTTTGTCCTGGACCTATTCTCTGTTCCTTTGCTGCATCCATAGGGCATTTTTCTTGCAGCTGTTATGCTGATGACAGCCTAGGTCTGTGACACGGTAGCCCATTGCCTTAGCTTTTGGACCTGAATGCTGAAGTCATCCCATTCCTTGCTCTTTCTCTCCACCTTTAGTCTTGAGGACAGTGTCAGTTTTGGCGTTCAGGAACTCTTGAACTCTTTTGCTATCAGAGTGGAATGGAAGTGAAATTTCCTAATGCAAAAGAGAGTTGGGCCTTCAACTGCTGAGGTTGCTGTGTGACCTTGGACAAATTACTTAACTTCTCTGAGCCTTTGTTACTTTCCATCCAGAAAATGGGGCTGCTGATGGTTTTTGTGAGGACCGAAGATCATATATGGAAAGCATCCTGTTTCATTATGTTTACTAAGTGAGAGGTATTATTGTGATAGGATCAGGAGAAAAGTCTCTATTTAATTCAGCAAATGTGTAACAGAGCCAGGAACTACCCTCGGTGCGGAGGCTCCAGCAGGGAGTGAGCAAGTCCCTGCCTTCAAGAGATACACAGGCGAGAGGACCAGGCAGGGGACACATAACTGGAAGCTCTTGGGAGAGGGCCAGGCTGGCAGTGTGATGGGGCTGTGGTGGGGAGCATTGGGGTGGGAAGCACTCTTCTGGAGGGAAGGGGCTTCTCAGAGGATGGGCCATTTTATTAGCATACTTTGGGACCCAGTAGTGGCTGGGTCAGAGTATGCCAAGCGGAGATGGCAGGCAGCCCAAATAGAGGGAACGTTCGGGCAAAAGGCCCGCAGGTGTGCGTGTGCCAGCCTGATGGCTGAGTGGACCGGCTTTGTCCCGGGGCTGCAGTGTGTCACATCCAGTGGGATGTGACAGGGCTTGAGGTTGGGAAGGTGAGGAAGAGTCAGGAAGTCCTCTCTCTCTCTCTCTCTCTCTGGATTTTTCCTTTGGGGACTTCAGGGATGGAATCCAGGGGTGACTTACCAGGGGGAAGCCGGGGGAAGTCTGGTCTTTGCTGAGTGCAAAACTTCTCAGGCGGTGAAAGCCTGTGCAGCAGGCAGGCCTCTGAAGAGCCATTTGAAGAGGAATAGAACACCCCGAAAAGAGGCCTTGGTGAGCGCCCCAGCAGACCCAAAATAGCTGTAGCAAACGCCCTGTCTAATCGATAGGGGTGTCGTGCAGTGTCAGAGCCTGAGACAGTGGCTTCTGCGGCTGTGAAATTGGGAAAGAGTGCAGCTGTGCCTTCGCCTTTTGTCTTCTGGGCAGTTTCTATGGCAGCTCATGAGACCCGGCAACTTTATGATCACATATCCCGTAACTCTGGGTCCGGGCCTGTCCCCCCAAGTCGGAAGAGATTGGTTTGCTGCGGAGACTTCTGGGAAAGGGCCACGCAGACTCCAGAGCTGTGGAGGAGATTGGTTCAGCCAGAGGGGCTGTGGGGCTGGTGGGCTGCGTGAGGCAGGGACGCTGAATAATTCGCTGCAATGGAACAATTAAAATACGGAGTGAGGGTTAGGGGTGTGGTGGAGGAGGCCTGGAAGCTTCATCTCTTTGTAGAACTCAGGCTCAGAGGGACCTAACCACGGCCGCTATTAATTGTCTTTTCTTCTACTCAATGACTTTGATTTTCAGTTGGAGTTTTTAAAAATTAAAACAGTCTTTTAGACTAGAGCGTCCAGAAGAGTGTGATAAGAGGGTGTAATATGCGGGGACACTGCTTCTCCCACCCACCCCAGGCACTTGTATTCTAGATTTGTCACAGATTGCCCTCGTGGGTGCAGGGTGCAGAGACAGGAGAGGCCTGAGGATGCTAAGGCCGGGAAAGGCCCTGGGGGAGGCCCATTGGTCTCCGTTCGCACCTCGGGCCCAGCATGATCTGCTGTTCGTTAGGTTCTGGGGGCCTGTTCTCTTGCATCGTGGCCAGTTTGTCCACTGCCCTAGCTCCCCTGCCTGCTGCAGAGGCCTGGAGGGCCCTTGCCTTTTCCTGGTCTGGCCCCCTGAATCTGGAGGCCCCATTCAACGGGGCTGGGTGGGCATGCCCAAGGAAGACCTTCCAGGACAGCCAGGAGCCTGTTTGGAATTCCAAATGACGGTTGGGTGGTGGTCATGGAGAGGGGTCAGGGGGCCAGACCACAGCCATGTCTGTACTGTGGTCTCCTGCAGCGGAGACCTGCGTTGTACAGGGGAGGCTGCCTCTAAGTGGGGCTGGCGGCTCCAGTAGCAGGTGCTCTGGGCTTATTGCTGGGCTCTGCATGACCGGTGGCAGGCCCTTGGTGCTGTCACTCCATCTGCTCTGAGACCCAGTTTCCCCATCTGTAAAAGGGACGATGATGACAGCTTTGCAGGTTGATGGTGAGGATTAAGGGAGCGAATGCACGTAGAGGGCCTGGTGGTGTGCTTGGCACAGGGCTGTGTGAAAATGCTTTGTGATTTAACTGGGTGATGTTATTATTATTATTTGAGAAGCTCAAGCAAAGGTTTGAGGATTCCGGTGGGGCAGGGGAGAGCTTGGGAGGTAAGCACGTGAGTGTTGGTGGTGCTGCAAGGGACTCTTCTGGAGTCTGGCTGTCCAGAGTGCTCCTTCCTTGGACCTGGGCAGCTTTGTCTCCTGCAGTTTGCAGGAGGGAGCAGGGTGGTGGCCTGCAGGGATTCTCTGCAGGGTAGATGGCGTGAGGACATGGCTCTGGACCAGACTGCCTGGGATTTTAGCCCCATTCTGCCTCTCAGCAGCTGGGGGGACCTTGGACAAGTTATGGGGCTTAATTAATTCATTCAACAGATAGCTGTCTATCGAGTGTCTGCATCGTGCTGAGTGAATAGTGCCGGACAGAACACCAAACCACCTGTCTCTCCCTGAGTTTTAGCCCAGTAAGGGAGGTAGAGATGAATGGCACAATATGAGAATAAACACATAATGGCAAACTGGGGTAAATACTCTGGAGAAGGCGTGACTCCTCAGCACCCCGTTTCCTTGCCTACAAAGTGGGGACGATAGCAGACCTGCTTGCGAGGCTGGTTGTGAGGATTTAAATGCGACAGTGCTGGGAGTGGCACTTTGCACGGGGCCTAGCACACAGCAAGTGCCCCATAAGTGGTAGTATTACTATTGTTATTAAGGTGACAGAATTGCAAGGACGTGAAAGGAACTGGGGCACCACTCATTTCTGGGTCCCAGCATGGCCCCGCTCCCTCTTCCCTCACCGTGTAGCCACTGGTGTTCTGGATGCCCCCGAGAACACTGCCCCTGCCTCCGTGCCCCTCTCGGAGGCAGGGGGCTGGTCCTCGGTGGTCCTGGCTGCCTGGGGCTGCGAGCGGGGGACAGCCGTGCTCTCTGGGGCCGGGTGAAGGGTGGCAGGGACGGGAGGCTCCTGCATTATTGGAAGCAGACAGGAGCTTGGCCTCCAGTCCTGTGCCGGCATTAGCAGCTCGGCAGGGCTCTTGCTTAATGGGATTTTCTCCCCAAATGCTGTAATTATCGCCATACAAATACTTATTACCCAGAGCAGATGACGGCCGGGCCTTGGGCAGTAGCCAGGGAGCTGGGCTGTGCTGGGGAGGGGGTGGGGGTGAGGGGGTGGGGGTGGAGAACGGGCTCCTCTTTTTGATGGAGTTTGCAACCCCCTCCTCTTCTTTCTGGAACCCAGCCTGTGGCGGACAAACAGCTGTTGGGCACCTGCTGTGTGCATAGTGTTATGAGAGGTCCAGAGTGTGGACCCGCTCCCCAGGGAGCTTGCAGGCTGGTGGGCGAGAAAGGTCTGTCTGCAGAAGAGCAGGTGTGCGAAGATGTCTATGGGGATTAAAGCACATCGGCTACCGGCGCTGGCTTTGGTGTGAGGATGGCTCAGTCTGAATCCTGGCTCCATCAACTACCACCTGAGAGATCCCCGCCGGCTCACTAGTGACTCCGTTACTTCATCTATAAAGTGGAGCCAATGATGACACTTACCTTGCAGGGCTGAGTTTGAATGAGATACTCTGTGTAGAGTGTTTAGAGTAACGCTGGGACAAGTAGTCCATCAGCGTCAGAGATGAAGAGACGGGAGTTGGGGTGGGGAGAGGGGCTGATGGGGTCTGAGGGCTGGGCAGGACCTAGGTAAGGGCCGAGCTGCAGCGAGGGTAGGGGAACCTGGGGCATGAGAAAGTGAGTGCCATACATTTGGGGAGGAGAGTAAGGAGCGGATCCAGCCAGTGGGTACATTCGTGTTGGTGAGTTCTGAGATAGGAGGTTAGGGTAATGGATGGGCACTAGGCCATGGGGCTGGGAAATAGGGAGCCATCAGAGGGAGTGTGTGTGTGTGTGTGTGTGTGTGTGTGTGTGTGTGTGTGTGTATGTGTGTATAACATTTTTTTATCAACAAATTTTTTTTTCTTTTACTATTCAGTGGTTTTTTTTTTCATCCTCAGAGTTGTGCAAACATCACTACAATCCAATTTTAGAATATTTTCGTCACCCAAAAAGACTCTTTGGTGCTCCATGTAACTTTCTGTTTTGTTATAATTTCAATTTTGTACAAAAGTTGCAACAAAAGCATAAGGAGCTCCTATACGCCTGTTATCCACATTCGATTGTTCATATTTCCCTGTTTGCTCTATCATATAGTATGCATAGGCACAGTTTTGTTTTTTGGAACTATTTAAGATTCGGTTGGAGGGGCGCCTGGCTCTCTCGGCCGGTGGAGCTTGTGACTCTTGGTCACGGGGTGGTGAGTTCAAACCCCGTGTTGGGCATGGCGCCTGCTTAAAAAGAAAACATATTTTAAAAAAAGATTACATTGAATTGTAAGTCTTTCTGTCTAAATAGCGTGGTGTGGATTTTCTGAGAATACGGCCATCAAAATCAGAACACTGAACATTGCTACAGTACTGGTATCTGCTCCATTGTTCTGTTTGCACTCCATCCGTTGCCTCAACAATGTCATCCGTGGCTCTCGGAAGGTGTGTGCAGGATTACACATGGCATTCACTTGTGACAGCTCTGTAGTCTCCTTTAATTTGGACTAGTTACTCAGCCTGTTGCTTTTCTTGACCTTTACAGTTTCGAAGAAGACAGGCCAGTAATTTTGTAGAATGTCCCTCCGTCTGGCTTCATCCGTTCCATCCTCATCATTATGCTCAGGTTATGCACTTCTGGCAGGTTATGCTACGTAAGTGGCATTGTGTCCTCAGTGGGTCACGTTGGGACGTCAGTTGCCACTGGTTTTAGCAGCCGTCGCTGAGTCACTTCTAGCATCCTCGTTGCTTCTCTGCGTATCAGCTGGCGTTCTACCGCAAGAAAGAACTTGGCCTTTTCCTCCATCTGTTTGTCTGTTTATAACAGGATGGATTCAGGGATTATTATTTTGTTCCTTGGGTTGTTCCCATCATTATTTATTTGGACGCTCAGAGTGTGTCCCACGTTTGGGGGAGCCCCTTCGGGCTGCCCCTGTGTCCTTTTGAAAAGACCCTTTGAGCACTTACCCCAGGGGTTTTGAGCGGAGGGTGACAAGTGCAAAGTAGTGTTTTACGACATCCTGTTGCCTGGCTCTGGTGTGGAGGGGGAGACCGGCTGGTGGCGGGGAGGCCTCTTGGTTATGGTCACTGTGGTTTCTGGCTTTTCCGTTGACAGTGGCTTCACTGCCACTGCTGTGATTTTATTCTTAAAACAAAAATGTGAGCAACTTGTATTTTAAAATAATTTTAGACTTACAGGAAAGTTGCAAAAATAGTACAAATACCCTTCACCCAGCTTCCCCTAATGTTTTCTTTTCTTTTTTTAAAGATTTTATTTTATTTTTAATATTTATTTATTTATTTACTTACTTATATTGAGAGAGAGAGTGTGCATGCAAGCAAGGGAGAGAGGCAGAAGGAGACAGAGAGAGAGAGAGAGAGAGAGAGAGAGAGAGAGAGAGAGAGAGAGAATCCCAAACAGGCTCCATGCTCAGTACAGAGACCGGCGTGGGGCTTGGTCCCATGATCCTGGGATCATGACCTAAGACGAAATCAAGATTCACATGCTCAACCGATGGAGCCACCCAGGTGCCTCAGATTTTGTTTTTAAGTAATCTCTACACCCAGTGCGTGGCTCGAACTCACAACCCCAAGATCAAGAGCCGCGTGTTCTACTGAGTCAGCTAGGTGCCCCATCTTCCCCTAATGTTAACATCTCTCTTACCCATAGCGTGATGATCAAAATTAAGAAGTTAACATTGGCACAAGGCTATTAAGTAAGCTACACACTTTATTTGGATTTCACCAACTTCTTCTCTAGCGTCCTTTTTCTTAAAAAAAATTTTTTTTTCATGTTATTTATTTTGGGTGGGGGGAGAGAGAGAGAGGGAGAGAACAAGTAGGGAAGGGGCAGAGAGAGAATCCCAAGCAGGCTCTGTGCTGTCAGGACAGAGCCTAATGTGGGGCTCAATCCCAAGAACCATGAGATCGTGACCTGAGCCAAAATCAAGAGTCAGATGCTTAACCACCTGAGCCCCCCAGGTGCCCCAGGGTCCTTCTTCTATCCCAGGGTCCAGTCCAGGATTCCACATGATGTTTAGTTGTCATTTCCCCTTAGTCTCCTTCAGTCTGTGACAATTCCTTAGTCTTTTCTTGCTTTTCAGGACATGGGCACTTCCGAAAAGTACTGGTAAGTTATTTTCTGGAAGGCTCTTCATTTTGGCTTTGTCTGATGTTTCTCCCTGATTGGATTGAGGTAATAGAGTTTTGGCAGGAATGCCGCAGGGATGGTGTGCCCTTCCCCGTGCATCCTGTCAGTGGTAGGTGACACTGATAGGTCTCATTGCTGGTGATGTTAACCTTAATCTCTTGGTTAAGACAGTGTCTGCCTGTTTTCTTCCCTGTGACATTACTGAATTCACATTTGCTGTTAATAAATATTTGGGGGAGATACGTCAAGGCTGCCATAGACTTTTTGTCCTCAAATTCTTACCTACTAATTTTAGCATCCATTAATGGATCTTGCCTACAACCATTATTATGCAATTTTGATTTTCTATTTCCCTCATTCCTTCTACATTTATTAATTGGAATTCTTCTGGAAGGAAGAGCACTTTATTGCTTTTTAAGAAGCTGGTTTGTTTGATGGGTACCTTGGGTTTTGAGTTTCCTGAGGGCAGGGCTGTGTCTCATGTATCTTTGTAGTCCCATTGTCTGGTAGGTGCTCAAAAAAGATGTGTTCAATGAGTTGGTTTTTTTTTTTTTTTTTTTTTTTTAAGCATGTAGCAAGACATGGGGTGCCTGGCTGGCTCAATCAGAAAAGTATGTGACTCTTGATTGAGGGGTTGTGAGTTTGAGCCCCGTGTTGGGTGTTACAGATTACTTAAATTAATAAAACTTAAAAAAAAAGTTTAACAAAATAAAAACATTGGCAAGACATTTTATGGTTCGGATCTTTGCTTTAGAAAATATAGTCATCATGGTGGGCTGAATAATGGTCCCAAAGATGTCCCTGTTCCAATCCCTGGAACCGTGAATATGTTGCCTTACATGGCACAGGGGGTCTGCAGATGCAGTTAAGGATCTTGAGATGAGAGATGATCCTGGGTTATCAGGGTGGCCCTGACATCATCACAGGGTTCCTGTAAGAGAGAGGCAGGAGGGACAGCTTCAGTAGGAGATATAATCATGGAAGCAAGGGGTGGGAGGGTGGGGGAGGGGCCATGAGCCAAAAGGGACATCCAGAGCTGTAAGATAATACATATGTGTTGTTTTAAGCCCCTAAGCATGTGGCAGTTTGCTACGGTACCAGTCGCAACAGCCACAGTCCTCATGGAGTTGAGCCACAGGGGCTGAGCCACAGGAGGAAACAGGACTGGACCGAGGCAGGAAGTACAGAGAGAGCTAATGAGAAGGTCATGGGGCCCTAAGCCTCCAGCCTGGGGGAATGATCTTGGGACTGGAGTGAACTTTGGGGAGGGTGGCTGAGCCGGGAGAAGAGAACCTGGCTTCTACTTCTTCTGTTTGAGTTGCCAATAATCAGCTACATTTAAAAGGTGACCTTAAGGATAGGGATAGGGGATGGTTACTTTGTAGAGTATGTGGACTGGAGAGACAGTTGGGAAGGCCTCCTGGGGAAGAGGTGGAACAGAAACTTCAACAGGAATAAGGATTTCCTGGGTTGGGGGCAGTGGTTGGGCCTGGCTGCTCAGTTGGTAGAATCTGCAACTCTCGATCTCAGGGTTGTGAGTTCGAGCCCCACATTGGGTGTAGAGGTTACTTACAAAAAATAAAATCTTAAAAAAAAAAAAAAAAAGAATTTCCTGGGAAGCTGGTATAAAATGCAGATTCCGAGACCCGTCCCCGAGGTGCTGATTCAGCAGGTTTTTGGCAAAGGCAATTCAGGCGATTCAGATGCAGGAGGTGCCCAGAACACATTTGGAGAGAAGCACTGGGTTTCCTGGTAAGGAAAGTGCATCCTCTGAAGATTCATGAGGCTTGACTTTAGCTTCCGCCCACGGTAAGATGGCAGGAGGTGATGTGGGTGAAGGTCAAAGGTACTGACTTCCAGCTATAAAGTCAGTAAGTCCTGGGATGTCAAGTACAGTATGGTGACTGCAGTTGATAATACTGTATTCTAGGGGCACCCGGGGGGCCCTGTGGGTTGAGTGTCTAACTCTTGATTTTGGCTCAGGTTATGATCTCACAGTTTGTGGGATTGAGCCCCACATTGGGCTCTGTGCTGATGGCTCAGAGCCTGCTTGGGATTCTCTCTCTCTCTCTCTCTCTCTGTACCGCCCTCATCCGCTTTCTCTCTCAAAGTAAATAAAATAAAATAAATGCTGTATTGTATATTTGAAAGTTGCTAAGAGAGTAGATCTTAAAAGTCCTCATCACAAGAAAAAAATGTAACTATGTGAGGTGACACATGTTAACTAGACTTACTGTGCTGATCATGTTGCAATATATACAGGTATCTAATCAATGTGTTGTACACCCAAAACCAACATAATGTTGTACGTCAATTATATATCTCATTAAAAAAAAAGAGGGGGCACCTGGGTGGCTCAATCGGTTAAGAGTCTGACTCCTGATTTCAGCTCAGGTCATGATTTCATAGTTATGGGATTGAGCCCTACATCAGGCTCTGCGCTCACAGCACAGAGCCTGCTTGGTAGTCTCTCTCTCCCCCTCTCTCTCCCCTTACCCCACTCTCTCTCTATCTCAAAATAAATAAATAAACTTTCAAAACGGGGGTGGGTGGGTTCAGGAGGAAGAGAAGGCAACAGGGGAGGAGAAGGTGGAGAACAAGAGCTCCTGGCTGCTTGTGGATCCGAACCTGGCCAGGTGTTTCTTGGCCACGCCGGAGAAGGAGTTTGGAGATGGGGAGGGGGCTTCACCTGGGAGAGCAGACAGGCTGCCTGAGGACAGCTTCTAGACCTGTGGTGTGGGTCACTGGCCAAGCTGGGCAGCCTGTTTCCTGGGAGAAGTGGGAGGCAAAGGCAGGTGGTTGGGAGTGAGTCAGCCGTGAGGAAGTCTGCGGGAGGGGAAAGCAGGCAGGAGCGCTGAGGGGGAGTGGGCTCGGCAGTGTAGGGGCAGATGGACCGGAGCATGGAGGGCTAGGGGGCGATCTGGAAATGAGGAGCCAGACCCTTGGGGATGGGGAGACAGGTCAGAGAAGGAGAGCAGCAGCGGGGAATTGTGATGGGGTCTGTGGTCACCACGGAAAGCCCCCAGCCCGGGCCAGGCTCAGAGCCCTGCTTTACCCTCCCCTGCCCTTTTCTGCTCACAACTGTCCCTGGAGGAAGCTGTTATCGCTGCTCTGCTGAGGAGTGGGTTGGAGAGGCGTACCATGTGCCTGGGGGCACAGACGGCTGCTGAGCGGGGTGTCCAGGATCCCTGAGCCTTGAGGCTCTGAGATGTGTTTGTGTTTAGTCTTTAAAATCTGGCTACTGCACCACGCATCTTAATAAGGCCTGGCTTCTTTCATTCA
Organism: Lynx rufus; assembly: GCF_022079265.1. NCBI lineage: Eukaryota > Metazoa > Chordata > Mammalia > Carnivora > Felidae > Lynx > Lynx rufus. The sequence continues at coordinate 37,613,186 of NW_025814825.1, read as the reverse complement.
TTCACTCATTTATCCGACGTTCGTTCAGCACCTGTGAAACCCCTGTGGGGGCTTAGCCCTGGAGCATGAAGGCAAATTGGCCGCGATTGAGTCCGGCCTGCGCAGGTTTGCAGGGTGGGCCCAAGTGCAGGCCGGCACAGGGAGGTGTCCAGCCTCAGGGTGGGGGTTCAGTGAGCAGAGTCGGGGATGGAGATGTGGGGAGGTGTTGTGGGAGGACTCAGCGTCAGAGCGTTAGCTGGTGGATAGCCTCTCAGGGGCCTGAGGTGGGCAGGGCTGTGCTTTTAGGGCTAGGCCCCAGACCTGGGAAGGGGATTGGCGAGGGCAAGTCCAGGCCTTGGTAATGAAGAGACTGGGGTGGACTTCATGCCTCAGAGCAGAATACACCATGGAATGGGGGTTAACAGCTGGGCCCTGACCCCCTCACACCCATTAGAAGGGCTGCTATCAAAAAACCAGCAAATACCAATTGGTGCTGAGGGTGTGGAAACACCCGGGTGTACTATTGCTGGGAATGTAAAATGGTGTAGCCCCTCTGGAAGACATTCTGACGATCCCTCAGACAATTAAGCAGAATTACCAGATGATCCAGCAAGTCCACGTCTGGCTCTGCGGCCAAAGGATTGAAAACAGGGTCTCAAAGATATTTGCACATGTTCATAGCAGCGTTATTCACAACAGCTAAAGGGCGGAGGCAGCCCAAGCGTCCATGTACAGATGACTGGGTAAACACAACGTGGTGCACACACACAGTTGGAAAATAATTCGGCCTTAAGAAAGGAAGGAAATCCTGGCACATGTTGCAACATGGATGAACTCTGAGGACATCAATGCTAAGTGAAATAAGCCGGTCACAAAAAGACAAATACTATTATGATTCCACTCATATGGGGTACCTGAATTGGTGAAATTCCTAGAGACAGAAGCAGGATGGTGGTTGCTAGGGTCAAGGGCGCGGTGGGGGGGGGGGGGCGAGGAATGGAGAGTTATCGTTTAATGGGTACAGAGTTTCAGTTTTCCAAGATGAAAAATCTCTTGAGATCTGTTGTTCAACAATGTGAATACACTTAACACTACTGAACTGTGCACTTAAAATGGTTAAAGTGGTAAGCTTTATTATGTGTATTTTATTGCAATTAAAAAAAGAGAGAAAGAAAGATCTGGGCTCTGGAGTCAGACATGCTAAGGTTTACGTCCTCAACCTACTTACCAGCTAGCTGATCCTGAACAAGTTACTCAAAGGCTTTATGTCTCAGTCTCCTCATAATGTGAGCCAGATGCTCTCGTGAGGCTTAAATGAGTTGGCTTGGTTGTGATCGTATAGATATTTCTAGTATTCGAGCCAAGGAAGCAAGATGGGTCCCCAGGAGCCTGAGGCAGAGTGCGACCAGCAGCATCTTTGTCCTGGCATGGGGCCCCTGACTACTCGTCCCTGGGGCTTCTTGACTTCTTGTATGCTGGAGGGCAGTCCCAGCACTTGGTACCAGGCCCGTGGTCTCTGCTGGGGCAGGAGGTGTTGGGGGAGCCTCCTGATCATGACCCACTGATGCCTGAGGATTGTGGGCAAGGCTCAGCCAGCTGGCGGGACTGTGTGCCGCGCTTGGGCCGAGTTATGCCAGCAGCAGCCGGGCTCGGTGGGCAGGATTGCTTATCAGCCTATTTTCACTCTATTCAGTGAACACCTACTGTGTGGAGGGTGCTGGGCGTACAGCAGGGAGCAAACCAGATGTGGCCTCTGCTTCTCCTAGCCTGGCAGGAGAGACTGGCCTTTAACAAAGGATCTCATATTATTGCACACAACTCCAAATTCCAGTCCCAGCTCTGGAGGGGGAGCTGAGTGAACACATAAAAGAGGTGGTCTAGATCAGATGTTTCAGTTGAAGCCCCGAAGGATGTTAGGAGTCAGTCAGGTGTATGTGTTGGTGGGCAGGTGAGGAGGGAAGGACTGTTGTGGGAAGTCCTGGGCTGAGAGAGCAGCATGGGCAAAGGCCCTGTGGCAGAAGTGCTGATGCGTTGAAGGAAGTAGAGGAACAGAGCAGCTGAAGCCCTGGGGGCTGGAATTTTCCTATGAGAGCAGCTGAGTAAAAATCAGTCTCTTCACCTGTGGGCTATAGGAAGTTGTTGGTAACACAGCAGTGTCCTCAGTGTGTGGAGCTTTTCTTGGCTGATGTCCATTTGGGCAGAGCATTTCTTTTTAATTTAAAATTTTTTTTTGTTTTAAAAATTTGGTTATTTATTAAAAAATATTTTTAAACATTTACTCATTTTTGAGAGACAGAGCATGGGGGGGGAGGGGCACAGAGGGAGAGGGGGAGACACAGAATCCGAAGCAGGCTCCAGGCTCTGAGAGGTCAGTGCAGAGCCTGACACGGGGCTCGAACTCACGGACCGTGATATCATGACTTGAGCTGAAGTCGGATGCTTAACCAACTGAGCCAAACAGGTGCCCTCAAATTTATTTATTTTTATTTAAAAAAAATTTTTAAAAAAAAAATTTTTTTTTTCAACGTTTATTTATTTTTGGGACAGAGAGAGACAGAGCATGAACAGGGGAGGGGCAGAGAGAGAGGGAGACACAGAATCGGAAACAGGCTCCAGGCTCTGAGCCATCAGCCCAGAGCCTGACGCGGGGCTCGAACTCACGGACCGCGAGATCGTGACCTGGCTGAAGTCGGACGCTTAACCGACTGCGCCACCCAGGCGCCCCAAAAAAATTTTTTTTAATGTTTGTTTATTTTTGAGACAGAGAGAGACAGAGCATGAACGGGGGAGGGTCAGAGGGAGAGGGAGACACAGAGTCTGAAGCAAGCTCCAGGCTCTGAGCTGTCAGCACAGAGCCTGACGCGGGGCTCGAACTCACGGACCGTGAGATCATGCCCTGAGCCGAAGTCGGATGCTCAACTGACTGAGCCACCCAGGCACCCCCATTTATTTTTAAACTGAAGTAGAATTGACACAGTGTTAGATTAGTTTCAGGTTTACAACATAATGATTGGATAGGGAGAGCATTTCTTTTCTTTTTTCAGAGAGAGAGAGAGAGAGCAAGCTGGGTGGGGGGCAGAGGGAGAAAGGGAGAGAGGGAGAGAGGGGGAGAGAGAGAGAGAGAGAGAGAGAGAGAGAGAATCCCAAGCAGGATCCATGCTCAGTGCAGAGCCAGACTGAGGGCTCAATCCCATGACCCTGGGATCATGGCCTGAGCCAAATTCAAGAGTCAGACACTCAATTGACTGAGCCACCCAGGCACCCCGGGGAGAGTAATTCTTATTTAGGATAGGTTTTTTTTTTTCCCTTTGGTGCGGGGAGCAGGGAAACATTGGAAAACCCACTCAACCCATTGCTGTTTGAAATATGTCCACTTTAATGCAAATCTATTCATGCATTCAAGCAGTAACTTAATGCAGCATCTATGAGGTGCCATGTACTGTGTTACGCCCTGAGGATACAACAGTGAGAAAAAACTGACACAGTTCATGTCCTCAGGGAGCTTATAAACTCGCGCAGGGGCTGAGACACCAGTCAAGGAAGCCCCCAAATCCATCTGGTTTGTGCTGTAGAGGAGGAGTTTGGGCTGTTCTGCAGGTCTGTGATAGGGAGCTTGACCAGCTGGAAGGAACACTTGGAATCAGGCAAAGAGGAAGGAGTATTCTAGACAGAACGGATGGCAGTTCAAAGGCCCTGCCACAGGAGGGAGCGAATCAGAAGGGGGAGTGGGGGGCAGACCACGCGGGCCTTGTAGTTCTCGGTAGAGATTTTGTCTCGATTCCAAGAGCAATGGGGATTCATTGAAGGGCTTAAGTAGAGAGTGACACGATCCGATTGCATCTTGAAAGGATCCCTCTGGCTGTGGCTAGGAGAACAGATTGGAGGGGAGCCAGAGGGAATGTGGGGAGCCCTGTTAGGTGGCTCTGCGGGGCCCCAGGCCCTCCCGGCGCAACGGCATGGGTGTGCAGCTGGGCGGCGTGTGGGTTGCGGAGTTCAGCCTGTCATGTGTGGGCCCTGGCTGGGTAGGGAAATCCTTCCTTCCCTCAATTCTCCTGACTCTGCAGGCGCTCCTTGCGTGGATTTGGCCAGGGTAAGATTTCAAAGGACAGAGCCGGGGTACACAGCCCCCCCCCCCCCCACTCCCTGCCCCCTGCCCCCAGAGGCCTGTCTCAGCTACGGTCAGAGCTGCATGCTTATTTTTTTGGAGGTCTGGCGGGAAGGGATTTGGAGTGTGGCCTGAGCCTCCTCACTGCCATGGCAGGTTTGGGGCCCTGTAAGATGTTCTGGTCCCATAGGGAACTAGCACTAGGAGTGGTGGAGTTTTAGGGCAAGAAACGCTGTGAGGCATGTGGGACCCCCAGAACACCCCGGGAGGGACCCAGGCTGTTTATTCCTGCAGCTCTAGGAAATCCCAGGGGTTCTTTCAGTTTATCACTAAACACGCAGGTGCTGGGGATCAGAGTTTTGTTTCCTGAGAGGATTCACGAAATCCTTGTGTGTTTTTGTTTTTACCTTGGTAACTTTGCTTCAGAGGATTTTCTTCAAAATCGTTCACCACTGAGGTTTTTCTTTTAGGTTAGGACCACACAGGAGCTGATGGAAATCAGGGCCACTTGCCTCCAGAGTGTATTTCCTCCTGGGGGAGAAGGGCAGATGCACACTCGTCACTTTTGGAAGAGAGAGAATGGCCTTAGGGCCTCTTCCCTGGACTTTTGCATCCTGGGGCCTGCAGAGCCTGGCTAGCTGCTGGCTCCTCCCTGCTCGTTGGGGTGCTGCCCGTCTGGCCCCAGCCTGAGCTGAGTCTGGGGCACCACCCTCCCGGTGGAGCCATGGTCCTTGAGGGGCACGACAGCGATAGCGGTAATAGCGAAATACTCACAGCAGGTAATACCGACCCAGAGAGCACCTGTGTGTGCCAGGCACTGCTCTCAGTGTTTTAGAAATATTGTCATGTATGCCTCACCACACCTCTAGGTGGTGAGTGCTATCCTTAGCCTTGTTGGACAAATGGGGAAACTGAGGCCCAGGGAATTTAAGCCACGTGTCCAAGGTTATACAGCTAGTGATGGTGGAACAGACAGTTTGGCTCCAAAGGCCAAGCTCTTAGCCACTGGCTCAGTTGGCCAGGGACCCCCTGATACGGCTGCTTAGGCAGAGCACAGGGTCTTATTACAGGGCCCCCGTGTTTCCTATCCAAAGCCTCCAAGTTTCTCATGAGCACTTGGGGTGAGGGGTGTGCTTGGCAGAGTCTGTTGGCAGGAGGTGTCATGATGTGGGGGAAAGAGCACAGAATCACACTGGCCTGGGTTTGATCCCCACCCCTAATTAGCTGCGTGGCACCGGGCAATTGCTTCACCAGTCTGTGCCTCAGTTTCCTCATCAGCGAGGGGGACAGAACACGACTCATCTCACTGCGAGGGTGAGGGTGAGTGAGATGAAGCGTGCTAGGAGTTGGGCTCAGAGCCTGCACTCAGTGGCTGCCCGGCAGGGAGGAGTGGTGGATGTGGGGCCCTGGCGGCGAGAACCTCAGGGAGCCTGGGTAGCTCTGGATCCGGGTTCTTCCTGGAAACCAGGCTGGGAGCCGCCCTGGAGGCTCCCCGCCCCCCCCCCCCCCCCCCCCCCCCCCCCCCCCCGCCTGGCTGCTGTGGCTGCAAAGGTCGGAAGGTCACAGCAGCCTCTCCCAGCTTCTCTTTCCCAGGTGGCTTGCTGGGGAGGGCGTCTCCATGGCGACACCGAAGGACCACCTGTTGGAGGAGTCAGGCGCTGGAGAAAAATGACCTCCTTGCCTCATTCCAGCAGCCTCGGCCGAAGGTTTGAGGGGAAGTGGTTGGCCCACGTTGGAAACTTAATCCTGGCTGCCCTGAGCTACCCCGTGGAGGTCATTCTCTCGGCCTAAATGGCCTAAGTGGTGATAATGCCTCGTTAAGCAGCAGCCCTCAGACCTGGGTGCCGGATGAGAGCTGCCTCTGCCTCCCAGGCTGCCTGTAGAGGGCTCTCCCCTGAGAGGAGGCACTTAGCTCCCGGGTAAGAGAGCTGGAGAGGGAGGCAGGGGGCTGGGATGGGGGGCGGCTTGAGTGTCCATGGGCATTCTTGTCCGGAAGCCACCAGCAGGGCCTCCTGAGAGAGAGGCTGTATTTGCCTCGTTGTCTGCACTGTTGTTTCTTCCACCTGCCTGTCTCAGGTCTTTTCTTGCGTGGGGGTGGAGTGGGGAGCAGGAAGTGAGGAGGAGGGGGTGGAGTCGCCTGATGGTGGGCTAAAGAATGGGTCCGGGGGTCTGCGCAGGGGCTGGTGCAAAAGGGTAAGAAGAGAGGCATGTGAGTATGATACGTCACCAGAAGTCCCTGTGAGTGCTCCGTGTCCACCCCCCGGCCCACCGCAGGGGTTCCTGACTTTCCGTTGGGCCTTGTTCAGACAAGCCCTAACATTTTCCTTTGCCTCAGCTTTGCTGTCTGTGAAATGAACAATTGTTGAAGTCAATTGCCTTATAAATAAACCATGGTTGCCACGAGAAAGAATGAACCAGTTATTGTAACATTCATCAGCTTTTTCATGACTTTTGACTGAATGATTTTGTCTCCAGGAATGTATTCCTCCCAAATGCCCACCAAACTTTATGCGGTGTTTATCATTGAACCGGGGGGGGGGGGGTGTCGGGGAATGCCCCAGTAACTTGATGCATCCAGATGCAGGGAGAAGTGCTGGCCTGTCAGAAATCATCAGTGGGGGGAATGAACAGGGTGTAACATGGCAGAAGGAGCGCGTACCACTTCTGTCTCACCCATCCCCTTGTAAAATGCTTTGCCAGCAGTAAATCTTCAATAAATATTTGTTGAATTATTTCAACTATATAAAAATTGTATCCGAAGAAAACAGGCTTGGGAGAAACTTCTAGAATGTTAACAGAGGTTAATTCTGGGTGATGGATTTATGTGATTTTAATTTTTTTCTTTATTCTTCAGAAAACGGAAAAAATAATGTGCATGTATTACTCTTATGATTTAAAAAAATTTTTTTAATGTTTTGTTTTTGAGAGAGAGAGAGAGGGAGCATGAGTGGGAAAGGGACAGAGAGAGAGAGGGAGACACAGAATCTGAAGCAGGTTCCAGGCTCTGCACTGTGGGCACAGAGCCTGATGCAGGGCTTGAACCACAAAGCTGTGAGATTGTGACCCGAGCCGAAGTCAGACCCTTAACCAACCAAGGCACCCATGCACCCCTGTTATTATTATTTTTTAAGTTTATTTTTATTTATTTTGAGAGAGAGAGAGAGAGAGCAAGCAGGGAAGGGACAGAGAGGGAGACAGAATCCCAAGCAGGCTCTGCACTGTTAGTGCACAGCCCAACATGGGGCTGGAGCTCATGAACGGTGATATCATGACCTGAGCTGAAATCAAGAGTCGGGGGCTAAACCAACTGAGCCACCCAGGTGCCTCTGTGTTACTCTTATTTTTCAGTGCAATAACTTGAATATTATGTTGGCTTATAAAAATATAGATGTACTTTAAAAATCCAAACAGTGCAGAAAAGTATAAAAGAGACTAAAGTCACCTCAGTTCCCACCACTGAGCAGTTATAGGTATTAATATGTGGCATTACTATAAGCCCCAGTGAGCTCTCTCTGCCCGCATACTGGGATGACTTGTGTGTGGTTTTACATGAGCAGCTCGCAGAATACAAGCTGTCTTGTAACCCTCTTACCCGTTCTGTATCCTGGACATCTTTCCCTGTCAGTACAAACTGATCTGTACCCTTTTAAATGGCTACATAGTACTTGGTTTCACAGATGTGCTGGAAAGTCAACTAAATGTTGCTTTGTCGGGGGTCCTGGGTGGCTCAGTGGGTTAAGCCTTGGACTTCGATTCAGGTCATGATCTCAGGTGCGTGTGTTCTAGCCCCACTTTGGGCTCTGTTCTGACGGCCTGGAAACTGCTTTGGGTTCTGTGTCTCCCTCTCTCTCTGCCCCTCCCCTGCTTGCTCTCTCTCTTTCTCTCTCTCTGTCTCTGTCTCTCTCAAAAATAAATAAATGTTAAAAAAAATTTTAAGGGGTGCCTGGGTGGCTCAGTTGGTTAAGTGTCCGACTTTGTCACGATCTCCTAGTTCGTGAGTTCAAGCCCCGTGTCGGGCTCTGTGCTGACAGCTCAGAGCCTGGATCCTGCTTCGGATTCTGTGTCTCCTTCCCTCTCTGCCCCTGCCCCCTTGTGCTCTTTCTGTCTCTCAAAAATAAATAAATATAAATTTTTTAAAATTTAAACATTGCTTTGTTGATGTCCATTTTTTAACATTTTTGCTCTTGTAATCAGTACTGAAATATCTTTATAATAAAAAAATTAAAACAGTTAAAAATTCCTTGTGGTTTGGGGTTTGGGGATGAAGGTTTCAGCAGGATGGACCAAAGGAAACCAGCCACACTTGCATAGGGAACCAATTTTCAGGGCTTGTTGACGAGGTTCTCGATGCTTGAGGTGCAGTTGTGCACAGGAGGAGCAGTTTGGGGTGCACAGGTGAGGCTCCGAGGTGTCAGGGAAGGATATTTGGTTCAATAAAAACCCTCACGTGGAAAAGAGCCCATCTCACGTAGAGAGGGCCCCCTTGCAGCGTCTAGGCCAGGAAGTGGCTCTGTCTGGGCCAGTCGTCAGGGGCCCCATTACCTTGGAGAGGCCTCAAGCCCCTCTGAGAGATCCTGATAGAAGAGAGAAGAGCAGGGAATGAGTCTTTCCAGCTGCTCCTCAGGATCAGGAGCCAGGCTCAGGGGAAGGGTGGAGAGAGTGATGGGTTGAATGAGTTATCAGCTTGTCACGGGCCTGGCCTGGTGGAAGAAGCCTAGGCCCTAGGATCAGACGGCCGTGTCCAGATCTCTGCTCTGTCATTTACCAGCTGGTGCCCTCCGGGAGACACCTGACCTCTCTGAGCGGCAATTCAGTTTCCTCGTCTGTAAGACAGGCACCGTAACTACTTTCCAGCCCTGCGGGAGGATGTACACAGAGCCCAGTTTCTGGAGTGTGTGGAAACTAATAACATACGTTGTTCTTAGCAGATGCAACTCTAGAACATCATCTAGGCCAAACACGCTTCCTAAACGCTTAGAGGAGAGGGAGCTTGCCGATTTTCAAAGTAGCTTGGATTTGGGCTGACGGGTGTTGGTAGGCGAGGAGGCTGGGCTGCAGGGGAATATGGTATGTGTGTGTGTGTGCGCATGTGTGTTGGGATGGGGGTAGTTAGCTTGTTGCCAAGCACATGAGTGACTCTGACGCGGTGAGAAAGAGGAGGAGGTGGCATGGATGTGGCCACCGAGCTGCCACAGGGAGGTAGATTAGATGTGGAGGTGGTTGAGGCTAGGCCTGGTTGAGATTCTGCCGTGTGTGGCTCAGTGGAAGAACGTTCTGGGGAGTGCGGTAGCTGCCTCCTGGAAGGACCTGCTTTTCTGAGGCTGTGCTAGCTCCCTGTGAAGAGAAGTGGCCTGGCAGAGGCTCGGCAGGGGTCAGATGGCCTCTAAGGTGGGGTTCATGGCCAAGGTGCCCGGGTCATGGTTGGGGAGGGCTGAGGAAGAACACAGTAGCCTTGGAAGGGAAGGAAGGGCCAGAGGCCGGGGTGGTGTGGGGAGAGGAGCCACTGCAGTTCAGGCCTGGCCCTGCTCCAGACAGTGGGCCCCCCGTCCTCCTCGGCCCTGCCCTCCTTCTCCTCGATGCAAGATGGACCTTGTGGCAGGCTCCTGCCTGTGGGCCTTCCAGGCTCCCTGTCTTCCTCTGCTTGCTTTTTCAGGCCCTCTGTGATCTGGACTCCCATCCCCCAACCTCGTTTCCCACAGCTCCCGACTCCCAGCCTGTCTCCTCCCTCATTCCCCAGGCAAAGGGCCGTTCCCCTTTCCCAGAATGTCCACTCTGTCCCTCTCACTGTGCACACCTGCCTTGTCTTTTAGGTCTCATCTTGGGCCCCGTGTACTCAATCTCCTTAAAATGCATGGCCCACCCTGCCGTCTCCTCACAACAGCCTGTAGGAGCCAGTGCCACCAGATAATGGCATGGGTGTCTGCAAGGGGGCCCCTTTCAAGCACAGGCCATGCTCTTTACTTGTTTATGCCCCATGCTAACCTGATGAGCTAGTCACAGTTATTATCCCCGCTTCATAGATGAGGAAACTGAGGCTCAGTGAGGATTCCACCTGAATAGCCTCCAACTGTCTAGTTTCCAAGTTCTTCCCTGCGTGAATGTCTTGTCTCTCCAATGAGCCTGAGGTCTTTCTGGGCAAAAGCCATGACTTTGGCTTCCACGGCTCTTCCAGCAGCGAGCCTGTGCCCTGTGCATTTCCCTGGCCTCACATCAGCTGCAAAGATGGGCCTTAGCTTGTTGGGCCTTGGCATAGACTTGGGGGTCCCGGGGCTTGGCTGGGAAGCACCCAGCCCCATTGATGAGAGGACAGGCTGGAGGCAGGTGGAGAGGGAGCGTGGAGCTGAGCCCTGGCCTGGGGGCCACCCTGGGCATCTCACCCATTTCGTTCTCTCCTTGCCTCCACCAGGGAACTCAACGGCAACAACATCACTCGGATCCATAAAAATGACTTTGTGGGACTCAAGCAGCTGCGGGTGCTGTGAGTAACCTCCCTTCTGCCCCTACCCTTGGCAGTGGCCCTGTGGCTCCTGAGCAGAGTCCTGGCTGTGGGTTGTAGGGTTGTGGGCCAGAGACCCTGGATGCCCTGAGGGGGGTGGAGTGGAAGTGCCAGTGAGTCCTTCCCCCGAGCAGCCACCGTCTTGCACACGGCTGAGCACTTGGGCTCAGCATAGGCACCAGTGGTCGCTGCCTGGCAGGGTCTGGGCCGGACAGATGGGGCGTCTTGTCTGTTGGTTGTGTCCTGGAATGAGGGAAGACCGGGTAACCATGAGGAACCTTTAGGTCTCTGACTTAGCCTGCTGGGGCTGCCATAACAAAACACCCACAGACGGGGTAGCTTAAACAACAGAAATTTACTTTCTCACAGTTCTTGAGGAAGTCTATGATCAAGGTGCCATCAAGGTTGTTTGTAGTGAGGCTTGTCTTCTTGGCCACCTTCGTGCTGTGTCCTCATATGGCCTTTCCTCTGTGTGTGCACAGAGAGAGATCTTTGGTGTCTTTTTCTCTTCTTATAAGGAGACCAGTCCTACCAGATTAGGGCCCTACCCTTATGACCTCATTTAACCTTAATAACCTCCCTAAAGGCTGCATCTCCAAATCACGTTGGGGGTTAGGGCTTCAGTGTATGAATTTTGGGGGATGCACTTCAGCCTATAACATTCTCCATAGTTCTTTTGACTCTGTGCCTCAGGAAGACTCTCCGGCAAGGCTACCCCTGACTTGAGACGGTAGATGAGTGGGGGCAGTTGAGGATAGAGGTGACCCCCTTGGGTGCCTGACAGGGGCAGATATTGGAGGTGATGGGTGTGGCTCTATTGGCGTTGACCACTAGCCAGCAAAGGAGCCGTCCACAGCGTTTCCCTTGTTGGGCTGGGCAGGGGTGAGGAGTGAGGACTGAGGAGTGAGGAGGGGAAAGGTTGGATCCCTTCGTCGCTTCCTGCTCTACTCCTCTCAGACACATGCATGCATTCTGACACATTCAACATCAGACCGTCATAGGGTCCTCACCCCCTACTGTCAGGGTAGTGCAAGGGTCCTGGGGCCTCAGTTCTTTCAGAACTACTTTGCAGTTCTGAGGGTCTTGGGTGGGTCTGGGGACCTTGTGGTCTCCATCTTCCCTGGGGTCATAGCTGTCAGTTGCTGGGCAGGGGTCTCTGCTGCTCCAGAACCCGCTGATCTTTGACTCCTCCCCAGGCTCCAGGAATCTCTTCTGAGTACAGGAAAACCCTCCTTCCCTCCTGTCACCCCCCACCCACCCAGGCCTCCAGCACGAGCTCCTCAACAGCTCGGGCTTTTGGAAACAAGGTGGAAGAAGAGAAGTGTGTGGTGGCAGCTTCTGCCCCTGTCCCATCCCCAAACCTCCTCTGAGGTCCGTGTGGGACCTCGAGCCACCCGCTTGAGAGTGGACAGGAGAAAACCACAGGGAGAAAAATCTACTCGACGGTCTCCAAAATTCCCACGCAACAAGCAAACTGCCTGCCAGCCGGATGTTCTGGGCTGTAGGGCGCGTTGGTGGTGAGGAGGTGCAGTCTCGTGGAGCCAGGTGGTCGAGTGGGCAGCAGATGGGGCCAGGCGGTGTAGGAGTGCGGGCAGAGGGGTGCTGGCTGCCAACTGCAGTGTGTTTGCTGCACGTGTGGGCTTTGCCCAGTTGGCACAGGCTCCCCGCCCCCTGCTACCGGCCCATCCCCCTGCTCTGCCGCTTGGACGTGTGCCCTCTGGGCTGAAGGAGGGCACGTGCGCCAGCAGCCTGGCATTGACCCCTGCTGCCTGGGTCCCAGCTTCCCAAAACGAGGATGTCTTTGGAGCCGTGGCCCGGTGCTCTGGGATCCTGTGACCACGGTGGCCGCTTCAGAGGGATCGGCATGGGCTCAGGGGCTGGAAGTGCATCTTGCTGTCGGGGCTGAGCGTGCCCACCAGCCCTGTCGGGAATTTGCAAGCTTGTGAGGTAGTTTTGTCCGCTCGGGGCGGGACGCGGGTCTGCATGTATCTCCGGCCCTGTTCCTGTTTCACTCCCTTGTGCCATCTGCTGCTGAGAGTTCCTGTCCAACACCCTGCAGCTGTCCTGTCTCTTTGCCTCCCCAGGCAGCTGATGGAGAACCAGATTGGAGTGGTGGAGCGGGGGGCTTTCGACGACATGAAGGAGCTGGAGCGGCTGTAAGTATACACGGGCACAGGCTTGGGGCGGTGGGGTGGCGCCGGGGGCACATGATGGCTGAGTCTGGCAGCGAGGGCCGTGTGCGGGGAGAGGACTGCACACCCCGCCCGCCTCCCACCTGCTGATGGGAGCCAGGGGGAGCCGCAGCCGTGGAAGCCGTCACGGCATTGTTGTCGTGAGATGACAGCAAGGACAAAGCTGGAGGGTGTCCGCACCCCGTGCTCTAAAAGCAACTGTCTTTGTTGGTTTTCCCTGAAAATACATCATGGCAAAAAATCCATGCAGTACTGAGGAAGTGAGATGGCTTCATATCATCTCATACCCACTGATTTGTGTAGCCATAAGGAAGAAATGGTGTGCCAAGGGGACCGTCAGGGAAGGTACAGTGGCCGGCCACCTGAGGATTTGTGTCTTGGGTGTTCAGGGCCACAGCACAGAAACCGGAAGGTGGAAATGTTTCTGATTTACATGGTTTGCTCCATACAGGGCTTTTGCATTTGAAAATGGGTCTTGATCAATTTTTGCATTTCAGGTTGGCAGTAATGAAAAGAAAAGGGAATGTGTTACGAGTGAGGTGGGGGATGGACACTCAAGTTCACGGTGGTCACTGGTCTCATTTTTTTGCTTTGGTTTGGCTCTCAAGAGGTGCGCAGAGTCCTGAAATTCATGCCCTTCGAGCCAGAAAGTCCCATTTCATTTTAAGGGAATAATCAGAGATGTGGCTAAAAATTTGTATATCAAGGGGATATTCATGGCACATCATTTAAATACAACAAATACAACAAAAAATGGAAAACCATTTTGGTGGAGACATAAGATATCAGATCACATTTGTCAAGAACAGTTGAGACCATTGGAATGTGCTCACAATGTAATATTAAATGAAAAAGGCAGGAAGTGACATTTATGTAAATTAAATCAGCTTGTATGTACATAGAATACAGGAGGAGGAAAATCATTGGGAATATTAACTCTCATTACACTGAGTGGTGGGATAATTTTATTCTTTGTGCTCATCTTTTTGATGAATTTTCTTACAATGAGTTTATAATTATAATTATAGCTACTGTTGATTGCCTTACTCTGTGCCAGGCGCCAAGCTGAGCTCTTTGCCCTACTGTATCTCATTTAATCCTTAAAACAACACAGTGGTCAGTGGCGTTTTACGGATGAGAAACAGAGGTGCAGTGCAGTTAAGGCACTTGTGTTATTAAGTGATTATTAAGAGATTAAGGGCAGAAGAAGGGATTAGAACCCGGATCATTTTCCCTCCAAAGCCTGAGATCTTAATGACTATGACCTCATACCTCACTCTTCTCTTTTACTTCAAAGAAAAGGAGGTATTAAATAAAGGGAGAAGAATATGGCTGTCTTCTTGCCTTCCTGCTGCCTGGAAGACATTCAAGGCGATCTTTCTTTTGTGTTCTTCATCCAGGCCTAAACCTGAGCAATAAGGAGGCTGCAGCTAGGACAGATGATTAGTCCTGTGTTTGTTTTCTTGAAAAGGCTCAGAACAAAATATGTCCTCGTGACTTGGCTGGGAGGGCCTGGTTGGGACCTAACCCACTGCGGCTCTGGCTGGGGGCTGCCCTGCCCTGCAGGAGGAGAAAAGGTGGGCGGGGGTCTACCCACGTTGGGGGTGGCCCAGGTCATGCCTGCTGCTGCCACCAGGATGGGGCAGGGACCTGCAGGTTCCTTGCCGTGCTGGGTCCCTCCTTTGGCGTCCTTTGATTTTTCTACTTTAAACTGGCTATTGGATTTTTTTTCCCTCTTAAATGTTTTCAGAAATTGAAGCCAGAAAGATGAGAAAGTCCTGGGGGAAAACAAAACAAAAAAAAAAAAACAATGATTACCAGACAGTGTAAACACAGGATTAATTTACTGGACAAGGTGAAGGAACTTGATGTGATCTGATGTCTACTCCTGTTGCTTTAAGGATTATATTGGTGGTCCCCCCCTCCCGCTTTTTTTTTTTCCAAGGCAGTGGTGTGTTTCCCTAGGAGCCCTCCCTTTTGAGTAAACCTCTTCCAGCTGGTCTAATTGTCTGCGCCGTGCTAGAAAATGATGCCTTTCTCACATATCAGATGAAGAGCGACCTCTGAGGAGGTTACCACAGACCAGTTACTACTGGCCGCAGAGAACTACATTTCTTCCTCCCTCCCAGTGAAAGAAAGCTCTTGCCGAGTTGGTTTCTCATCACCCAGCACTGTTGAAGGGGATGGTTGTGTGAGGCCCAAACTGTACTGTAGTCTGGAGGGCGGGGGCTGCCTCGTACACTTGTGCTTCTCCAACCTTGATGTGCACGCAGATCACTGGGGGATCTTGGTAACATGCAGACTCTGACTCAACAGGGCTGGGGTACGCAGTGCTTACCAACTCCCAGGTGAAGCCCCTGCAGATGGTCTGTGTGAGCACCAAGGTTCTACATTTACAGGTGCCACAGCCCCAGTGGATGGGCCTCCGGTGCTCTGGAGTAGAGAACTAGGTGCTGACGGTGGCAAGAAGCTTCCGGTTAGGCATCGCTGCCTTCCTGGGACGAGTCCGGGTCCTTTCTGTATTGGGTCTTCTCCGCCAGGCCACCTTCCAGGACCAGACTTCCCACTCCTGCCTGTGTTTACAAAACGGGGAGTCGTCTGTCCACCCGTGGAGCAATTAGAAATGATGGGCATACTAGTCAGTCATTAAAAATAAAGGGGTCGTTCTCTATCGTTTGGCATGAAAAGACATCCACAAATTGTTGAGTGAGGAAAATGCAGGTGGCTGAATACTTTTTCTTCTATTGCTTGAAGTTTTTCAAGAATTAAGCATGCGTTTTCATACATAATTTAGAAAATCGAGAAAGCTGTTTTCATTTTGAAAAAAGACCTAAAGCAAACACTAAAAAAAAAAAGTTAAGTTGCCACGGAGTCAAATGTGGATGAAACAACAAAAAATCAGGACCTTGTGGCTAGTCCTACCCCATAAGGGTATATCTCACATTTCAAGTGTAGTCAGGTATTCAGCTCGAAAACCAAGATGATATTTGAATCAGTGCCTTCTAAATTACAAAGGGTCATGCAAATGTAACGATGATGATGATGAGCAAGGGAGGAAGTCATGGAAGGTGTCGACGCCCACTGTACTTCGGGTCCTTGGTGGGGAGCTTTCACAGGCGCTCTGTGCTTCTCCTCCCCAAGTGTTGGATGGTGAATTCCCACTTTATAGATGAAGAAACTGAGGCCCGGAGGAGGTAATTTCCCTGGGGTTACACAGTGACTTTGTTAAAATTGGAACCCTGTGCCCTCTCACTCTGAGTCCAGTGCCTTCTGAAAAGTCTTTGGATTTCCTGGAACTCTTAGGCAACTTCCAACTCTTCCTTTCTTCTCTTTTTCAGACGACTGAACCGGAACCAGCTGCACAGTTTGCCAGAACTGCTGTTCCAGAATAACCAGGCTCTGTCGAGGCTGTGAGTGACACTGTGGCCAAAACTCTGTCTGTGGTCTAGTCCCTCACCCTGTGGGAGGGGCAGTGTCTGGTCAGGGGGACCCAGAACTTCCCATGACGGTGACCTCCTGCTCTTCACCTGTCAGGAGTTGCACGGGGCATCAAAAGCCAGGCCCTTTCTGTAGGAAGGTGCTGCGTGGGGGCATTTCTGTCTGGTGAGCACTTGCAGAATCCACGACTCATTCAGTTCTGTGTGCTGCCTCTGACAGTGTGGATGTGAGAATGTTCTGGGAGTGGACATTCTCGTCAGCTGTGATGCCAGGCTTTATAGGGAGCACTGTCTTTGCGCATCTGTCTCAGCCTTTGGTAACCTGCCTTGGGTCGAATATTTATTCATTCAACTAAGCCCTTCTTGGACCTATTTATATTTTCAGATCGGGTAATGAGGTCTGGAAACTTAGTAACCATGGCTTCTATCTGCTGTAAATGTACTTCTTCCAAGTTTAAAGGGTAGTGGCTAATTCTGCTACTCTGTGATGTGCTAAATGTGTCTGTAAATTGTTCTAGCATTTGCTTCTTTTTTGGGATCTTGGGTTGGAGAGGACCTTAGAGATCATCTAAGGAATCTCTTCTGCAGCTCCTTAGCCTGTGGTCCTTCAGTCTTTGCTTGGCTACCTCTAATGATGGAGAGTTCACCACCTCCACAGTCAGTTGCATTATTGCACAGATCTGCGTATTAGAAACATTTTGTTAACTTTGAGCCCCAAATCTGTGTTCCAACAATTTATGTTTTCCTTCACTTTGCTTTCCGTAAGTATCTACAACAACTGTGTCCTCTTGTTAGATTTTTAAAAATGTTTACTTATTAATTTTTTGAGGGAGAGAGAGCAAGAGAGAGAGAGCGTGTGTGAACAAGGGAGAGGCAGAGAGAGAGAATCCCAAGCAGGCTCTGCACCGTCAGCATAGAGCATAGAGCCCGTCAAGCCCATGACTTGAACTATGAACCAGCGGGATTGTTACTTGAGCTGAAACCAAGAGCCGAACATTCAACCGCCTGAGCCACCCAGGTGCCCCTCTTGTTAGATTTTGGAAGGGCTGTAGGGATTTTGAATTTTAGGTTGGGAGGTTTTTGAGTTCTTTCAGTTGTCATTAACAATATGGTTGGGACCTGCATGGCCAACAGAGCACCATGTGAGGAAGTGAGGCTGCTGGTCTTCCCTGAAGAAGTTTATAGGCAGCACCGAGGTGGAGGAAGAGGCAGCAAGTGACTTAGACAAGACTGAGGGGCAGGGGCTGGGTGGGAGACGGCACCCTAGGGCTGCCTGAGTGCTGATGGGTGTGACTTGGAGTTTGGATTAAGCACAGCCGGTTCTTTCCACGTCTGTCACGATTTCCAAAGCTCTTGATTAGCCTGTGTCATTGAACCTGCCTTCAAGTTTTTGTCTTTGAGCTGTCCAAATGGTCTCTATGGTCATTTCCCGTTTCTTCCTCCTTCTGGCCTGGAGGATCTCCATAGTGACCCTCAGTGATGACCCCTTCTGCTGGTCTTCACCACCCCTGGGCTTGAGCCGGGCCTTCTTCAGTCCCCCGTCACTTGGTGGGTTGGTGCTTTCATTCCAGGCTGGGCATACACGGTGGGCACTTTACTTAGCTGCTGAAGG
Source organism: Lynx rufus (assembly GCF_022079265.1). Lineage (NCBI taxonomy): Eukaryota > Metazoa > Chordata > Mammalia > Carnivora > Felidae > Lynx > Lynx rufus. The sequence continues at coordinate 37,595,365 of NW_025814825.1, read as the reverse complement.
TGCATGGTCCTTCCCAGCAGATGCGTCCGCCCTAACATCTCCCTAACCTGTGCTTTAACCTGAGTTCTGTGCTGTTACTGGTCACGGGCAGGTGCTGGCCTTGCCCTGTCCTGGCTCCAGCAGCTCCTGTTTTCTCTGTGCTGTCCTTTCTAGAAGCTGGCTCTCGCAGGTCTTATCACAGCTCCGCCTCTGCAAAAATTCATCCCGAACATCTTTTCCCTTGGTGTCCTCCTGTACTTTTCTTTTCGCTTTCCCCAAGCCCTCTTCACCTTGCAAAAGTCTGCCCTCATGCTCCCAGCATTATCTGTCTGCTCGGCTTCCCTTCCCCTCGGCCATCCTGACCCACTGTCTTCCACTGACCAGCGTTCAGAGTATGTGTCTAGTGCGTGCTTGCCGTTGAGCTCTGGGCACCTGCTTTGACCCTCTCTCACTTATGTTATGAAACATTTTATTTATTTATTTAGAGAGCAAGTCAGGGAGGGGCAGAGAGAGAGAGAGAAGGAGAGAGAGAGAGAATCCCAAGCAGGCTCCTCACTGCCACTGCAGAGCCTGACGTGGGGCTCGAACCCACGAACCGTGAGATCATGAACTGAGCTGAAATCAAGAGTTGGACGCTTAACCCACTGAGCCACCCAGTCACCCCAGACCTTATTCATCTTATAGCTGAAAGTTCATATCTTGTGATCTACCTCTTCCTATTTTCCCCCACCCCCAGCAACCACTTTGCCATTTGCCATTTTCTGTTTCTATGAATTTGACTTTTTTTTTTTTTTTTTTTAGATTCAACATATGAGTGATACCGTGGAGTACTTGTCTTTCTCTCTATGGTTTATCTCACTTAGCAAAATCCCTCAAGGTCCATCCATATTGTTACAAATGGCAGGATTTTATTCTTTTTCATGGTTGAATAGTATTCCGTTATATATATATCACATCTTTATCCATTCATCTGTTGATGGACACTTAGGTTGTTTCCATCTCTCATTTATTTTAAAATACCCAAGATCCCCTCATATGAATCTAAATTCACAAACTTCCCGCCTTTTGCTTGAGATTACTTCTAACCCTATTCATATTTTGACATCTTTGGCCATAGCCTTCCACCAGCTCTTGGGGCTGAAGGGGATAGGATGGCTCCACAGGGGTCTTTCTCCAACTCTTGGGTCTACCTTTTACCAGGTGCCCCGGTGCCTTTTATTGGTGTCCTGCCTGTCCGTGGGCTCCCCTCCTGACAGTGGTGACACAGTGTGGTCCATGTGGCTGCCTTCTTGGCCTGTGTCTAGAGAGCTTGGATCCCTGGTGGAATGGGAAGGTAGCCTGGAGGAGAAAATCAAGGGTCAGGTCGTCCTGGATTTTTCAAGGTGTAACGCCAGATGGTCTAACTTCCTGGGGCCTGCTTTTCTTACCGGTACGCTGTTGGGCTATCAGGAGGCTGAGCTGAGATCGTGCACGTAAAGCATCCAGGCCTGCAGCCGATGTCCGTTGTGCTCTGGGCAATGTTGGTGAGTGAATGGCCCTGCAGTGAAGCTGGTGCTCCTGTGTCTCGTCTGAGACCTGTGACCCTGCGAGGTGAACAGAGTGTCATGGTTTTATTGCTGTTGAAAGTCAGGAAAAAGTCAAAGTTGGAGGGGTAAAGCGACCTCCTCAGGGTCAGTACTGAAGCCCCTTTGGACTCCCCACCCAGTGCTCTTCATGTTTTACTGGAGAAAAGCACTTCTATGCCTTAACAAATATTAAATAGCTGAGTTTTATAAACAAAAGGCTGGCACAAGGAGCGCCACTCAAGGAGTGGAAAAGCCATTGAAGGGGACAGGAGTCTGCCTGACTCGTGCTCTTGGCACCCTATAGGGCTGGGAGCTGGAGGCAGTGGCCTCCAGAAACATTGGATGTTCTTACCCCAGTGGCCTAGGGCTGGCTGCCTTGGGGAGGGGACCAGTCAGCAGTGAACAGAAGGACTTCCAGGAGATGGGCCCTCCCGATCGAAGGCTTGGTGGCTCTTTGGGGAATATTTCCAGGCTCTAGAGCCAGAACCTTTCCCAGTGCCTGCTGCTTTTTCTTTTTAGGCAATGGGTCCCTAACTCTTGGGAGGAGATGTTTCTTATCCAGGAGCATAGCCAGACCCGGGTGGAGGGGGACTGCTTTCTCTAGCTCTCCTCTAGAATATTTCTTAAGCTCATCTGTAAGCACAGGTGTGCCAGCCATCAGGACTTTGAGGAGAGCTCCTGTGCATTTTCCCCCTTAGGTCAGCCCAGGACTTGAGTTCATGACTGGGCCCAACTTGGTTTAGTGCAGCATGGTGCCCCTCCAATTCAGGCCATCTCAAAAGTACACATTCTGAGGGAAATGGTTAAACAAACCCTTTGGTTGATCTGGTTGTTTGTGGCGTGTGGCCTCACTGAGCTTTTTACCTTTGTTGCTGTTCTAGGGAACAGTGAGGAGCAAGTGCTTAGAGATTTATTTGCTAACATTCTTTGTCCCACCTCCACCCTGTCTATTGACTTGAACATCTGGCATTGCAAAACACCTCTGTTAACTCTCCCAGTCCACTTGGTCTGTCCAAGCAGCACTTGGGCACTCTCGGCTCCAGAAATAGGAACTCCTGCACGCTGGTGACGGTAAGGGTGTGGTGGGGTACTTGAAGGGGACAACCAGCAGACTCAGTTTCCCCAGGACAGGAAGTGAAGTAGAGCTGGGACCAGGACTGAGATGTGAAGGGTGTTTCTAGTTCTTTCTGAATATCTACTTATTATGGGCTTATGGACAACATCTCAGTTCCACCATGACTTTGGTTAGCCACAGTGCCGACTCCCCTCCTGCTTCTTCTGACTTTGGAGTTAATGCCCAGGTCTCAGGTTCTAACTCCAGATTTCTGGGGAAAGAATCTGATTGGCTCACCTCATGACCTCATGACTGGTCATGAGATCATCCCCAGGCCAAGGAGCTGTGTTGGGGTTTGTGGGATCACCCGGTGTAGTCTTACCATGGAGCCCGCTCCTCCTCCAGGACCTGGAGGGGGACCACATTCCCTTAAGAGCCAGGGAGAGAGGGGAGGCAGGGCCTGGCGTTTCTGGTCTCTCACCTGTTGACCTCCCCTCTGCTTTAAGGGATCCATTGCTAATCCTTTTCACCGGGAGCAAATCATGGACTTTCAGCAGAGGCCATTATGCTAACTAGGCATGAAAACAGGTTTGAGAGAGACCAAATACGTAGGGTAAGGTGTGATCACAAAGTGACTGGCACACTTTGATGCTGCAGCCCACATTTATGTTGATGTTGTCGATGTGGCTGCAGGGTTCCTGTTCCTGGCTATTCTTCAGTAATATCTCCCCCTGAGTTGGGTTGGTCTGTCCATCTCGTTCCTTACGCGGGACCTGAGGCCCAGGCGGTGACTTGGCTTGGACCACAGGGCAGTGAGGTGATCGGGTTGGAATTAGACACCGGGCCTTTGAAGGTCCTGAAGCTCACATTTCGGGATCGAGCCCAAGGAAGTAATAATACATGGGTGCAAACATGTTCACTGCAGCGTTAATTAGAATTTGAAATACAGACTATTCCTCTATTGAAATATAGAATATTGAATATAGAAATAACCAAAGTGTCCAGTGTTGAGGGAGCAGTTAAACAAATTCTGGTGTATCTATTTGATGAGATATTTATATCACCAAAAGTGGTCTTTATGTAAAGCAATGCAGATAACTGTTTGTGTTATCAAAAGTCAGGATGCAAAATTGTACTGACAATATAACCACTAAAGAAATCACTCTAAAGAAAGCACAGAAACAGACTGCAAACTGCCAACAGGGGTGGTCTCTGGGCGACTTTTTTCCTTTTCTCTATTTATTTCCCAGATATTCTGAAAAGAAGCATGTGTAATTTCTATGGTAGGAGACCTCCCCGCTTTTATAAACGATGACAAGCTTCTGTGGTCTGAGTTACAGTGAGTGCTAGGTATGTGATGTTGGAGGACTTCCTGTAACCCCATCGAGCACCGTTTTGCTCTTTTATCAGATAAAGATAATACCGTCTACCTCACAGGCTGTTGTGGGGATTGGAGAGAGGTGTAACCCACTCTCGTGTCAGCTGTAAACTTTGTGGCCTGTGGTAGATGCTCAGGAAATGTTAGGCGATTCTACGTAGGGATTGCTTTGGAGGTGGCACTACAGCCTCTAAGTTGACCCTACACTTGAGCCTTTGTCCTCTGCTGGTGATTTGTCCTCATCTGTCGTAACGCAGAGCCATCCTCTTGCTTTGCAGGGACCTCCCCCAACAGGTTTAACATTTTTTTTCACGAGAGGCTGTTTTTCACAAGGTGCACCTATGGAGGCACCCCTAGGGGCCACGGAGGGAGCCACGGAGGTGTGCTCGCCAGCAGAAGGGCTCTGTAGGCAGAGGCTGGGGTGTGACCTGGGTCAGTCACTGTGCAGGCTCAGGAATTGACAAGGGAATCTGGCTTTTGTGCTCTTGGGTACTGTCCTGAACAAGCATGGAGCAAGTAGGTGATGTTGCTCCAGAAATGTTTGTTAGTACCCTGCAGTCACCTGTGCACTCTCTGCTTCCTTGGGGATGCCCCCACTGAGAGTGGGCTCTGAGTTCCTGCTCAGCACCCCCACCCCACCACCTCTTTAGAAGAGGGCGCCCACCCACACTCCTTGTCCACATTAGAGGGAGTCAGCGGCTCTGCAGAAGAGTGCCCATCCTGTGACGTCCTCTCACTGCCTGGGGCTCCCAGGACGGTCACAGAAGGTCTCAGGGACCGCAGTTGTTACAGCAATGGTTAGAACAAATGGAAGGTTATTCTGGGCCAGGATCAGGGGGGCAACCCACAAACATTATCTGATTTCATCATCAGAACATCTCTGATGTCAGCATTTCCCCCATTTTACAGATGAAGGAATGCAAGCTCAGAGGGTTTGTGACCTGCCCAGGGGGCTGAGCCAAATTTGAACCCTGGTCTCTCTGATGCTACAGCTCATCCTTCCATATCATCCTTCCACCGCCCCTTACCCATCCACCTCCTACTTACCACCCATTCACCTCCTGCACCTATCCACCTACCCATCTTCCCACCACCTACCTATCCCCTCAGCCCCATCAACCTGTCATATACCTGCCCCCTATCCACCTCTGACTTGATGCACTCCTGCTTACCTATCTACCGACTCACCAGTCAACTTACCCATCTGCCCATCTGTCTCTGTACCCTGTACCACAGCTCCCATCCTCCCATCTCCACCCACCGAACACACTTCCACCCACCTAATCCATCTGCCTGCCCATCCACTCTTCCATTCATTTACCCATCAATCCTCCCCATCCAGCCCCCCACTCATTCTCCTTCTACTTCCCTGTCTACCAATCCACCCATAAACCTACCCATCCACCCACCCACCCATTCATCCAACAGTTACCGAGGGCCTCCTGTAGGCCAAGTGCTGTCCTCAGCGCTGAGGACACTTGCAGTGGGCTGTGTAGACAGACGGGTAGGCACTGTCTCTCCAGGAGGGGAGGGTCTGTCATCACTGCTTTTTGAGAGCAATCTGCCAGCCTCTGACCAACAGCAGGACGGAGTGGGTAGAGGCAGATGCTTCACTAGCTGGAGCCCTGTCTCTTGCCAAGGTGGTCATACCCTGGTAGCAGGTTACCTGGATTTGGGGTTAGCTTCCTCACCTGACAGTCAATCACTAGAGAATGTGGAGATGTTTCATGGATGCACACAGGGGTCAGACCTGTTTGAACCTGATGGCTCCTCTTACATCAGCAAAACTCACTCTCCATTCGTGTTTGGGTGTGGAGCACAGTGGGTGTCAGTCTCTGTGCCTCTGTCCTCCCAGATTCAGGGAGGGGTCCGCTGTGCTGCCTTACAACACCCCCTCTCGCTGCTTGCTTTTTCTTGTTCATCCAGAAGCCACTTCTGGAAACCCAGTTACTCTGGGATTCTTTTTAGCCTTGCAACTAATATGTCTCCGGACAAGATCAACCTTTTGTGTCTCTGCTGGACCTGGAAGGGGTGGGGATGGGTGATTAAGGGCAGCCCAGGGCATTTATTTCCCCTTATTTATATCCCTGCTGTAAGGACCAGGATAGCTCATTAACAGAGCCCTGGTGGCTGGAGAGGCGTGGATGTGATATTCTGCAGGAGCCCTGTTGAAGAATGCCTGACCCTGCCGACCCCGTCTGGAGCTGGGTTTAATTAAACTGTCAGCACTGGTCAGAAGAACAAAGCCTCCCTTCCAGTCCTGGTCCCCAGCCCCCATCAGAGGCGGGAGGGCATTCTCTGCTGAAATGAAGAGCTGTTAAAAATGGATCTGTCTTGCCTCCAAGGGAAATTACCCGAAACAGGAAGGTGACCTCGCCGTTGTGACACGTCCACTCCGGGCAGCAGATCTGCGGGACTGAACCAGCCTTGCCGCCAAGGACCCTGGTGCATGAGGGATGGGGCTGCTGTGGCTGCCCCACGCTGGCTAGGGCCTCCTTCTTGCCAGAACCTCTGCCTTAAGATTCTATTCCTTACTCCCTAGACTTCACTTTTCCCAGGAAGGACCTTCATGAGCTTTGTCTCATGAGATACTAAGTCTGTGAGATGTTTCTGGCAGTAATGATGGAAAGAAACTTCCTTGGTTAGACAGTTTGGGAAGTACTGGGTCAGCCCCTTTAATCTGCTTATGTGCATTATAAAGCCCCTGGGGGACGTGTGGGGTGTTGCATTGGCCAAACTGATTTGACCTTGAAACTCTTAAAAAAAATTGTTTTTTTTTTTCTTTTTCTTTTCCGGAATACCTAGATCTTGTGGGTCTAGTGTCAGGTCACTTGCTGAGCTCTGGCAATAGGGATCATAGCTGACTCAAATCCAGGTCCTTCTGACCCAAACCATTAGTACTCTACCTCTAAACCATTAGTACTCTAATTAGCGTGAATGAGAGTTGTCTAGGGGAGTTTATTAAAATGCAGATTATCATCAGAGCATTATCATCAGAGATCCCGAGTCTGTAGATGTGGGAGGGCCCAAGAATCTGAATTATTATCATCCCCTCCTTATCTGGTTCACACTTTGAGAAGCCTTCCTCTCAGCACACTTTGATGAGTCTTAGATAGGTACCCCTCTACGATCAGAACCCCCCTTTGCCTCCGCCCGGCCTGGTTCTGGTGTGGGAGCCACGCTAACAAAGACCCTCCCAAGGGCAGACGCTTTACCTCCTGCGGCCACACAGAGAACAATTTGGGGATTATGAGTTAGCAATTACAGAGCACTCTGAATTCTCAAAGTGCTTTCCAATCATTACATCTGTGCCTGCTGTCAAGGCTCAAGTGAAAAAGGCAAGCGTCCCACTGGGCTGGCCGGGAGCCTCTGCAGCAGAGGGCAGCCAGCCCGAGATTGACATCCTGAGTGCCAGAGAGGGCTGATGCGCCCAGCATGGTTGAATGTCCTAAACACAGCACTGGCCCCTGGCTCTGACCCTGCTGCCTCAGAACCACATGGGCCTTCACAAATGCAGCTGGCCAGCGCCTGGGGGAGGGCTGGAGGGAAGAGCAGTGGACAGGTCGCCCCCCAGGAGAAAGCCCAGCAAAGGCAGAGCGCTCTGCTGGGGACGTTTTGTGGCTCAAAGGAATGAAAAGTCCTCTCCTACAGCATTACAAAAATCAGTATGGGACAAGCTGAATTCATAAGCATCAAGAGGATTCTGAACAGAGAGGAGTACACATAGGAGGGGAGCGATTATGAATAACTTTTAGGGGAGGAAGGATTTTTTTTAAAGCCATTTCAGAAATTATATAAATAATTTTGTGCTGCCGTTAAAGAAAAGTAAGAGATAGGGATTTTTTTTTTAATTAAGACATTTAAAAATGCTTGAGCTGTCATTCAAATATTTTCAAAAAATGCAGTTTAATACCAAAGCTATATATAATTGTTAGAATAATTGTAATTACCATTTGTTAAGCACCTGTGCACCAAACACTTTATGTGGATTTTCTCATTTTAATTGTTAACAGTCCTTTGCAATTATTATCCTGTTTTACAGTGGGGAGAATTGAGGCATGGAGGGGTGAAGTCATTGGTCACACGGGTATTTGTTGGCAAATCCAGGCTTTGAACGCAGGTCAGGCTCTAACCCTCTCTGCTATACTGCCTTTCATGATAAAAAATAGAGAAACAGGAAGAGGAAAGAGATTGCTCAGGAGTCTTCTGGGAAGGTGAGAAGTTTCGAGTCATGTGTTGAAGGATGTGGGAGACACGGGTGGATGGAGAGGGTGCAGTTGTCCTATGAGCAGGGGCCCCATAATTCTAGAGTGTTGTATGGATCTCGGCCCAGAAGGTATAGACGGTCTCTGTTTCCTAGAACGAGGAGTCTGGAATGGATGATGGGCAGAGGGGGCCACAGAGGGTACTTACGAGCAGAGTGACTGAGCAGAGGGTAAAAGTCATCTTTCCTGAATACCCCACTCCCTCAACCAGAGCCCCCTCCCCTCCTGTGGGTCTCCATCCCATGACACAAGGATGGATGAGTGTATGTCTATCCTTGGCTGGCCTGAAATGTGTGTGTGTGTGTGTGTGTGTGTGTGTGTGTGTGTGTGTGTTAAAATAAACATACTTATCACTTTAACCACTTGTAAGTGTGCAGTTCAGTGGCATTAACTGCACACACATGTCAGGCAGCCATCACTATTGTCAATGCCCCAAACTTCGTCATTGTGCCCAGCAGAAGCTCGGCACCCGTTAAACAATAACTCCCCATTCCTGCCTCTCTCCCAGCTCTGGTGGCCTCTCTTTGACTTTCCATCCCTATGAATTCGCCGATCCTAAGTGTGTCATACATGTGGAGTCATACAATATTTGGCTTCTGGGACTGTCTTACTTCACTTAGCGTGGTGTTTTTAAGGTCCATCCAAATCTCATTCTTTCTTATGACTGAGTCGTATCCCCATGTGTGGCTAGACCGCATTTTGTTTCCATCAGGTACAGTTGCTTGTATCTCTGTCCAAGCCCCCGACGTTCTTCATGACTCCTTTTCCTGCTTCTCCTACCAGATGAGGCAGTGATCAGGCTACCCATCCTCATTTCCCCAGCACGAGTGGGCTTAGCAGGGCCGGTAAGCCGTGTCTTTCAGGTGGCGGGCATTGTCCCAAAGCCTGTGGGAGGAGAGTGAACAGCTTCTGCTCTTTGTGAGGAGCCCAGGACTTCCTCCCTCCCTTCTGTAATTTCTGGGCTTGGGGCTTTGAGCTTGTGTGTTGGGCCCCAGCTTCATGGATTTGATGGACTCAGCACTTGCCCACTGACCCCTGTTGTACTTGACCCGTGGTTGACTTTGACCTGTGGCCCAGAAATATGAAGCTAGTTGTTCAAGGACTGATGGTTTGTAGAAGTAAAATCTATTGAGGGTGGACTAGATGGAGTCTCTGTAGAAGCAGGCAGGCATACCCCTCTGCTTGAAATGGGGTGTGGAAGGTAGTTCTAGGGAGCCCCTGCTGCCTCTCATGCCTGGGAGGCCATGAAAACTTGAGTCAGGAGGTAATCAAGATCAAGAAGGAAACATGGACCTTTTAGCTGGTGGAGACAGACATGAATCGGAAAGAGGCTGAACCCAGGGGATGCATGGCAGGGTTTGACTGACTCCATTTTTTATTAGGATGGGCCAGGACCCTGCATCTCCTGATGAGACCCTCCCCTATACTTAATTCTGTGGCTTAAGTGGTTCTGTTTCTTACTTGGGATTCCGGCCAGGTGTCCACAGGGCTTGAGAAGCTCAAAGAAGAAACCAGGGGTTCCTTTAAGCTCTTTGCAGTGTGGGCAGCATTTGGTGTAGCACTGGCTATCTTCTGCTAAAGAGAAGCCCTGACTGGCAGTTGATTAATTGGCTCTTGATTAATAATAAAAATTTGGAAAGATAGGTGCTCCTGGGTGGCTCATTCGGTTGAGTGTCCGACTCTTGATTTCAGCTCAGGTCATGATCTCGGGGTCATGGGATTGAGCCCTGGGTCTGGCTCACGTTGAGCGTGGAGCCCGTTTGGGATTCTCCTTTCTCTTTCCCTCTGTCTGTCTCCCTCACTTGTGTTCTCTCTCTCTCAAATAAAATTTTAAAAAAATATGGGAAGATATATTATTAATAGAGATATTTTAATGGCCCATACTTTTCAAATGTTTGGGGAGTGTGACCAAAGGGCACTCTTTTGGTGAAGTGGCTGGGAACCATTGCCTTACACATTTGGACCCGTTCCTGCACCCGACCTCCCATCCCCATGCTGTAGGGCAAGGAACGCCTGGCTGTTCTCCATGATCGTTCTAGCTTTGGCCCCAGTGTTAATATGGATGGAGCTTCTTGGCAGAAACTCAGTCTTTGTCACAGAACAGCTCTGGTCTCCTGCTCTTGTCGGGAGCCTTGGAGTGGGGTGGGTAAAGAAGAGGTAGGGAGCTGATAAACCCATCCCAAGTCTCTCCCAAATCTGGCTCTTTTCCCTCATAATTCTGTGGGCTCCAGACCTTTGCTAAAGAGATGCAAGTCTCTACCTGACAGGTGACCTGGCATGAGCCAACCCTCATGTGGACTCTGGGTAAGAGACTGGACTCTGGCTAGGGAGGGAGGGGTTGGATCTTTCGGAGCAGAACTGTTCCTGACCAGCCCTTGTAAAAAGATGGGCACTAACCTGAAAGGAAATGCTTGTCTTTTATGAAAAATAGGCACCATAAAATTAACACCGTATATTCTTAGACCACTTAACACTTTGCAAAAAACTTCTTAGAAAAACTCTTGGAGTTGGTATATGGTATATTTTTTCACATCTTAAAGAGGCAACTTGAGATTGGCTAAAGTTTGCTGACTCCCCTGAGCTGGTAAAGAGCATGTACTCCATTTCCCCATACTGCTTGGTCAGTTTTTTTTAAGTCTTTTTAAAAATTGTTTGTTTATTTTGAGAGAGACAGAGAGAGAGTGAGCAAGTGAGAGAAGGGGCAGAGAGAGAGAGGGAGACAGAGCATCCCAAGCAGGCTCTGCACTGTCAGCGCTGAGCCTGACGTGGGGCTCGATCCCACAAACCATGAAATCATGACCGGAGCCAAAATCAAGAACCAGATGCTTAACTGACTGAGCCACCCATGCACCCTGCCTGTCAGTTTAATGGACCTGGAACCATTTTTGCCTTTAAGGACATTGACTGGCTGGATTTTCCTCACCTGGCTGGGACTCTGTGTGGGGATGTGGGCGCAGCTGCTGGCAGCTGTAGCCTTACGGTCTGTATTTGTTTCCTCCTGCTGCTGGGACAAATGATCACAAACTCAGTGGCTTAAAACAACACAGATGTGTTATCCTACAGCTCTGGAGGTCAGAAGTCTGAAATGGGTCTCATGAGGCTAAAATCCAGGTGTCGGCAGACTTGTGTTTCTTCTGGAGGCTCAGGGGAGAATCTATTACTTTTCTTTTCCAGCTTTTAGAGGTCAATCACATTTCTTGGCCTGTGGCTACATCATTCTCTCCAACTTCTTCTTTTTTTAAAGTTTATTTATTTATTTTGAGAGAGAGAGTGCATAAGCAGGGGAAGGGCAAAGAGAGAGAGAGTCCCAAGCAGGCTCTACGCTGTCAGCGTGGAGCCCAATAGGGGCTCAGACTCATGAATCATGAGGTCATGACATGAGCCAACACCAAGAGTCAGATGCCTAACCGACTGAGCCATCCACCTGCCCCTCTCTGACTTCTGTGTCAGCTGTCACATCTCCTGTCTCTCCTGCCTCCTCCTTTCCCTCATAAGGTCCCTTGTGATTATACTGGTTCCACCTGGATAATCCAGGAGAGCCTCCCCGTGTCAAGATTTGTAACATAACCACGTCTGTCAAACCCCTTTTTCCACGTAAGGTAACATTCACAGGTCCCAGGGGATTAGGACAAGGGCATCTCTGGGGGGCATTATTCTGTATACTGCATCTTGTCTTCCCTTCAGAGGACAGTAAACCTTAGTGACCAGAAGCATGGCCTAGGTCCTCCCTGCCCGGGGTTTTGGAGTTACGGGCACACACCATCGGAGCTCCAGAAGCCCTCCAAAGAAGTGCACCTCTGGGAAGCATGACCAGCTCTTCCAGGTTATAGTTAGCCTCGTGGGCATTGAGTCCTCGCTTTTCCTCCCATGATCATTGGTAGTGATTAGCTGTCGGACTCTGGGCCAGTTACTTAAACTCTCTGAGTCTATCTCATCATCTGTAAAATGTGGTGGGGGATGTTGTGAGAGTCAGGGGTGATTTCTACAGACCACCCAGTTCAACTGCTGTGAATACCATTGTCACCCAAACCATCATCCTGAAAGCAATGGAGAGGGTGGGCAGGCATGCTCCGTCCAGCTGTATTACTTGGACGTAGAGGACAAACTGCCATTCTAGAAGTCTTTGTGGGTTGCCCCAGGCTTGTGGGCTTCTCTGGCTCCCCTTTCCTCACGGCCCTGGCGGGAGGTTGCAGGCGAGGCCTAGTGTGAGGGTCCCGATTGCCTTTTTGCCTGTCTCCTTGGCTCAGTGCGGGGCCTGCTCGAAGAGACGCTGTCTTCTTTGTGTGGCCAGAGTTCCTTACCTCCTGCCGCCTCTTGCCGCAGCTCACTCTGCATTTGGCAGGCAGCTTGTCACCTGAGAGTTTTACCCATGCAGCCTCTTTTCTTGGTTTTATAGACTGGAAATGAGATAGTGACTTCATACAAATGGAAGAAGGATTTCTGCAGCCGCTTTCTCTGAATGCATTCCCCGGGAGTTGACTATAATGTAGGGCTCTTTAGTAGATTAACTTGGTGTGACTATTAACATGAATTATAACTCATTATATTTAAATTTGTGATCTATAATAACGCAGGATTTAAGCAAATAAACAGCTGGACTCTGCGTTACCTTTGTCGTTAATTCTTGACCGGTATCGATCTCTGCTTAATCTGATCTTAACTTTAATAATGCTGAGCCTCTTAGCATCAGAAGGTTTCCTAGAACACACGCATGGTTTTATTACTTTGGGACTTGAGGTCAACTTGGTATCAGAAGTCCACAGGGGTGGTAGAGGTTGTCACATGTGAGTAGAGGATTGGTATCAGTATTCCAAAAGACTCCTCAGCTTTCACTGATGTATCTGTAGCTCGGTTCTGCTTCATCGAAATCCAGGCTCCATTGGCCCTTCCCAGTTCCACACTGTCCTGCCTCTTGTCAGGCACAGCTTTTCAAAAAAGATTGTGACTGAAAACACGTAACATAAAGGTTACCATCTTTTTCACGTGTACCTTTCAGCGGTGTTAAGTATGTTTATGTCGTTATGAAACAGAGCTCCAGAACTTTTTCATCTTTCAAATCTGAAACTCTATACCCGTTAAACAACTCCTCATCGCTCCAAGGGTTATTTCACTTGGCATTATGTCCACATTGCAGCATGTGACAGGATTTCCTAACTTGTTAAGGCTGAATAATATTCCATCCCATGTATATATCACATCTTGTTTATCTACTTGTGTGCTGATGGACACTTGGATTGCTTCCACCCTCAGCTGTTGTTAATAGTGCAGCTATGAACATGGGTGCACAAATACCTCTTTGAGACCCTGCTTTCAATTCTTTTGAGTATATCCCAGAAGTGGGATTGTTGGATTTCAGGGTAGTTCTATGTTCACTTAAAAAATTTATTTTATTTTTTTAAATTTACATCTAAATTAGTTAGCATATAGTGCAACGATGATTTCAGGAGTAGATTCCTTAGTGCCCCTTACCCATTTAGCCCATCCCCCCCCAGACCCCTCCAGTAACCCTCTGTTTGTTCTCCATATTTAAGAGTCTCTTCTGTTTTGTTCCCCTCCCTGTTTTTATATGATTTTTGTTTCCCTTCCCTTATGTTCACCTGTTTTGTCTCTTGAAGTCCTCATATGAGTGAAGTCATATGCTTTTTGTCTTTTTCTGACTAACTTCACTTAGCATAATACCCTCCAGTTGCATCCATGTAGTTGCAAATGGCAAGATTGCATTCTTTTTGATTGCCGAGTAATACTCCATTGCACATATATACCACATTTTCTTTATCCATTCATCCATCGATGGACATTTGGGCTCTTTCCATACTTTGGCTATTGTTGATAGTGCTGCTATAAACATGGGGGTTCATGTGTCCCTTCGAAACAGCACACTTGTATCCCTTAGATAAATGCCTAGTAGTGCAGTTTCTGGGCCATAGGGTAGTTCTATTTTTAGTTTTTTGAGGAACCTCCATACTGTTTTCTATAGTGGCTGCACCAGTTTGCCAACACTTGTTATTTTCTGGGCTTTTTGTTTTGGTTTTTGTTTTTGAATAGTTGCCATTCTAATGGGTGTGAGAAGATATATCATTGTGGGTTTGATTTTCATTTTGTTGATGACTAATGATGTTGATTATCTTTCCATATGCTTGCTGGCCATTTGTATGTCATTGCTGGAGAAGCATCTTTCTGTAATCTGGGTATTTAACCCTTTATCAGATATATGATTTACAAATATTTTCTCCCATTCCATGTGTCTTTTCTCACAACCGATTGTGTCCTTACGTACACAGAAGTTTTTAAGTTTTATGTAGTCCTGTTTGTTTATTTTTGCTTTTGTTGCCTGTGCTATTGGTGTCAAATTGAAGAAATCCTTTTCATGTCTAATCTCAGGAAACTTTTTCCCTGTTTCCCCCTACCCCCACCCCCAGGACTTTTATAGTTTTAGGTCTTACATTTAAGTCTTTGATCCATTTTGAGTTAATTTTTATATGTAGGAAAAGCTAAGTGTCTGACTTCACTCTTTTGCATGTGGCTGTCCAGTTTTCTAAATACCATTTGATGAAGGGACTGTCCTTTCCCCATTGAATGGTCTTGGCCCCCTTGTTGAAGATCATTTGACCGTACAGCTGAGGGTTTATTTCTGGACTCTCCATTCTATTCCTTTGGTCTGTGTACCTGTCTTAATGCTAATATCACACTGCTTTGATTACTGTGGCTTTGTGATATGTTTTGAAATCAAGAAGTATGAGTTCTTCAACTTTGTTCTTTTTCAAAAGTATTTTGGCTATTTGGAGTCTGGTGATGGCTTTTTACTTTGTAGCACAAGGGATCTGTCACAGCAGGAAAGAGGCTACAGAAACTTAGATCTTTGGATTCAAATAGGACAAAAGTAATTTGCTCCAGCCTCTGCTTAAACACTTTGGGGATGGGGAGTTCACAGGACAACTGGTCTTGTGGTGAGATCTGATCATTAGGAATTCTCATACTAAACTTGACCTGTTTTCCTGGCATGTTCACCCAGCGATCCTGGTGTTACTCTCTAGAATTATACTCAGAGAAAGGATGTATGTTTAGGTCAATCCTTTAACTCGTCATTATCTTCAAGAGACCATGCAAGACTGGTCTATAAGAGGCTATCTTTAAGTGTCCATTGTATAGATTCTTTCTAAAGTTCAGGGTTATCCTCAGAATCTTTGTAGGCTTTCTCGCTCTAACCCATTTATCTCAGGCAGCTTTGATCCCAGGAACTCCTTATCTTCCCAGTCCCGTTTCTACTGCTTTGTTGGGTGGGTTTCTTAGAGGCCCCCTTGAAGCATAGAGCTGTAGCTTCAGGAAACATATAACTTAACAAATAAGGATCCTTTAGGTAGGGGGCAATTTCCCCATCTTCCTCCCACAAAGCCAGTCCTTACCAGACCTTCCTGTCTATAATCAAGGTCTCCTGGATAGACCAGTAAGGATATGGGGGTGGTAGAGGGCTGGAGAGAGCAGTCTGAGGGGGTTCTGGGACTTTTTGGCAGAGGATCATAGACATGAGCACTAGACTGAGAACCAGGACACTTGTGTTCTGGATCTGGCTCTGTCCCCATCTGGCTGTGACACCTTGGACAGACAAGTCATTAACATCTCTGGACCCTGCTGCGTTTATCATTTTTATTAATGAAATGGATGAGCATACAGAAGGGATGCTCAGCAGATTCACAGGTGGCACAAGACTGCAAAGGGATGGCCGTTGTACCCAAGGTGACGGAAGATTGAAAAAGAATTCCATGAACTAGACTGGAATCAATGAGGTGAAATTAAATACTGATAAATACGAAGATGACTTTGAAAGCTCTGATTGGAGGAGACCTGGTTTGGGGCACTTGTTAGGAAAAGGGCCTGTGGTTTCAAGTTGAGAATGAATTGAGGGTGGTAAGGTGGCTGACAGAGCAATGTAGTCGGAGGCTGAATTAATGGAGGCAAGGTGTCCTCTCCAGGGGAGGGGATAGGCCTGTTTCTGTCTGTGCTGATTTGAGCACATACAGAGAACAGTGTTCAGTACCCGAATCTGTACTTTGTTGTGGGCAGCTGTGGTGAGAATGCTAAATGTGCTCTGGAGGAGGGTGGCCAACATTGAGAGAATCTGGAAAACATTTCATGTGAGATATGGTCAAGGGGCCTGGGGCTATTTGGTGTGATGAGAACAAATGTAGAGGAACTCTGAGAGCAATTTTCAAATCTATGTGAAGGGCTGTCATGAGAACAAGAGAGCTGATTTGTTCCAGAAGCAGAACTGGGTACAGTGGGTGGAAGGTGGGGAAGTGGATTTTGTTTTGTATGAGGCAGGCTTCCTGGAGAGCTGGCTGCAGAGGGGAGGGCTGCTCTGCTGTTTGGCTTATCCACGGAAGAGTTCAAGGGGGAGCGGATTTGTTATCTTCTGGGACTATGTGCCCGAGATGCTGGGGAGCCCTGGGTTTGGTGGCCTCGGATGCTTTTCCATAGAGAGCTGTCTGACCACAGTAAGCAGAGGAGAGGCCTGCTCTGAATGGTGTTTGGGTGGGTAATCAGCTTGCAGACACACGAAACTGGCAGATGGTGGGAACCTGGAAGGCCCCTAGCCTGAGCCTCCGTGCTGCAAGCCATCCTTTCCAGCAAAGCGCTTCCAGCGAATTGTGTAACAAAATATTTACCAGACCTCGGGTTCTGGCCCATGTTTTGTAGTCAGAGTTGGAACAATGAAAACCTACAAATAGCTCTGGAAATGGTGTTGGTCTGTGAGAAGACACGGAAGGTTTGTCCTCAGGAAGAGTCTGGTCCTGGAGGTGCTTCGGGGAGCCGGCCCCCCACCCAGTTTGATGAGCAGTGACTCATTTCCCCCTTTGAAGTCCATGTGTTGTCTTCAGAGCCCTGGTGTTTGCACCCTCTGCTCCTTCAACAAAGGCCCTTCTGTCAGCAGATCTCAGGGGCCAAGCAGGGAAGGGTCAGAAAAGGAAGGTATTGACTGAATACCAATAAGGAGGGGAAGTGTGTTCATGGAGGATGAGGGGCGCCAGGCAACTCGGGGGCCCACTCGTGCTGTGCAAACAGAGCAAGAATGCCCTTTGGTGGGTTTGTTTTACTAAAGGCTGTGGGGAGGAGGCGGGGGAGGGACCCGGGAGCAAGGGAGGAAATATTTCACAGTGCGAGTGCAAGCTAGGCCCCTGGCTGGGGAGGGGCCGGCCTGAGAGCCCCGGGCTAACAAAGAGGCAGTGTGGGCTGGTGACAGTGAGGGGAAAGCACATGGCAACTAATGGGGTAGTAATGGGTGGGGAGGTAACCTGGGAAAAGCTGGTACAAGGAAAGCTGGCACATAAATTCTGGTGGGGTGACATCCCTCTTGGCAGGGAGACAGGGGCCACTCTTTCACCCTCCCCGGTGCCAATGCCAGAGATATTCCCGCTCCCAGGGACGAGGCCAGGGTGAGGGATGGCTGCAAGGGGAAAAGGCGGCTGGGGTTTCATGGCCCGCAGGGCCTCGGGAAGGATGGTCACGGAAGGGGAGAGCGTTCTCTACAGAAGCCAGAGCCCCAGGCTGAGTGCCAAGGAAGAGCGGCCTCTCCATGCGTGGTAGAGGGGTGGTGCGGCCCTGCAGAGACCCCGCTTGTGAGGCTTTGCACCCCAGGCTGGCCCTCAGGAGTCACCAGCTGGCTAGGGGGGCCAAAGGCCCGTGTCCCAGGCCACTGCTGTAGAGGAGGCAGACATCAGGGCTCTCATTCACTGCCCCCATAACTCTGTCCATCGTTTATAGGAGAATCATTTGGACATGTCAACTCTAAGGGGGCGGCAGTTTTTACCTGGGGGCTTTTGGAGGAAGCCATTTAACAGTTGGTATTTGAATTTTTATGGTGTTCCCCAAACAACCAGGGGCATCCCGGAGTCCAGAATCATGGCTCATCGATGGAGGTTTTAGTTCTGTGTCTGTCACAGAGCAACCATTTTTGGTCACGTTAGTATTCTTTTATTAGGAAACAAAACAGCAAACGAATTTTTTATCTATTTATTTATGCGCATGACCAGCTCTGCTCTTCATAATGTTTAGGAAAGAAGAGAAAGGCGGGGGGCATCTGCCCCAGGTGTGGGTCTAGAGCCTTATTAAAGGGACATCGCTTTGGGACCCCTCCTCGGTGTTCTGCTGTGGGTGCGAATCCTTACTGAGATTCCTGGTTGATGTTTACGAAGCAGCAACTGCTCTTAGGTTTCTGAGTACGTACAAGGTCCCATGGTGGGGGGTCCTTCCTGGAGACGTGAGCTCTGGAGATGTCCCCTAGTCTTCCTGCCTGGCTGAGAGCCAGCCCTCCTTCTGAGTGTCACTTTCCCCAGTGTGGCAGTGGGGACTCTGGACCCAGCTTCTCTTGATGGATGGATGGATGGATTCATTCACCCAACAAACTTATTACAAGCCTGCTGTGCACAGTGACTTGTTGGGCTTGAGGAATATCAGGATGAATTAGACATGGTCTGGGGCTTGGCTGGAGCTTGACTGGTGGTTCTGTGATGACTGATTCCTCAAGAGGGTGGTGGGCTTAAGCTGTGAGAATTTGATGGTCAGTTTGTATTCTGGCTTCTCTCTCAGTGCCCATGAAATGAAAAAAAAAAAAAAAAAAGGAAAGAAAAGAAAAGAAAAGGAATGTGAAAGAAAACTAATAGAAGTGAAAAATCATATTTCATGGGAACGAATGCCCATATCAATTATACTGCTATTCAAACATAAACTTCCCCGCACTTCATCTTCTGTCTCAGGTATATTGAAATGTCACTACACCTGGGCATTTGAATGTCTTATTTCTTTTAAGGCAGCTGGAAAAAACAAATCCATTTCGGACAGTCATCAACTCCATTGATAGGAAACAAAGGATAAGAAATCAGTGTTGATAGGTCCTTACAGTAAACTGTGTAAGCAAAGGCTGGAACTCATTTATCAGTGATTTTTAATAGCATCTTTCACAGCCAGCTGGACACGGTATGAGACCTCCATTGTCTCTGGGGGAAAGCTGTGGTCATTTGAACATTGACCGCAGACTGCAAATGGCTCTGTCCCCTGGGCGCCCTGTAGGAGTGCAGCCCTTGCTGGTGAGCGCCATCTGTTGATGGCAGGGGTGCGTGCAGAGGTCAAGAGTGCCTTTCTGAAGTCACAGGTGACCCAGAGGCCCTTGCGTGGAGAAGTCCTTGTGCAACTTCTCTTTGGACTTCTAGGTGCTGATGCTGCTGACATCACCAGAGTTGGGGACCAGGTATAACATGGAAGTTGAGAGTTTGGACCCTGGAATCCAACAGCCCTGCTGTTACTACCTACTAGTACTGGGCACAGTGCTTAATCTTGCATGGACTCAGTCTTCTCATCTGGGAAAAGAGCATAATAAAGACTTATCTCAAATTGCTGAGCAGGAGTTAAATAAGATGATGCCAGTGATGGGGCTTGGGATTCTGGCCCACATTCTGTGTGTGATGAACCATCAAGAAACACTGAGCTTATATTTTCTTCCATAGTTAAGCTCTAGTTCCTCTAACAGAAGGAGATGAAGGAAACAAAAGAAAACAGTTACATTTCCATTACCCAGTAATCACATCTTATTAGCATTCTATACTTGGAATTTGTCAGAACAAAATTTTCCAAAAGTGGTATTTTGACGGTTTGTAATTTGATTCCCCCCCCCCCCCAAACAAAGATCACTGGGCAACCAAAGGTGGCTGACATTCTGGAAATTCATTCTGGACAGTAAACATATTGGAGTTCTTTCAAGCAAGAGGGAAGTGAGCCGTGAAAACAATGCTTCTCTCCAAAGTGGTTCTGTTATTATCTAATGTTTCCTGGAGAGGTGCTGTAAAGAATTTCCTTTATTATTTAGGAGGAGAAAAACATTATTATTAAAAAAATTTTTTTAATGTTTATTTATTTTTGAGAGAGAGAGAGACAGAGTGCAAGGGGGATGGGGTAGGGGCAGAGAGAGGGGAAGACACAGAATCTGAAGCAGGCTCCAGGCTCTGAACTGTCAGCACAGAGCCTGACACAGGGCTTGAACTCAAGAACCTCGAGATCATGACCTGAGCTGAAGTCAGACGCTTAACCGACTGAGCCACCCAGGAGCCCCAAAACATTATTTTTAAAGAAATAAAATAAAAATGTGGTGGTTTTTTATGCTGGCCATGGGAACTGGAGCTTAACCAGCAAAAAGGTTCCTTTTTCTCTTATGTGCCCGGGCATCCACTTGGCCCAGGTTAAAGGCTGCGGATCTTTATAGCTCATTTAACCCAGAGTGCATTGGGCTCAGTTGAGGTATAGGCCTTGACAGTTATCTGTTTTGACTCTAACAGGGAGGACTTGGCCCTGTTCAATCTGTTCCAATCTCAGTCCCCATTGTGAACATCAGCTCACACCCAGGAGGGACTGCGGTGACATGTCTCCTGTGTGATGAAGCCACTGCCCCCAGGCATGTCACACCGTGCCCCGAGGATGCGGTGTTGCCTCTTACACACCAAGAATGTGCCTCCAAACCTTGAAATTAGGGGCTCTGTTAACACGGGAACATCACTCCTTTCTGTTCATTTCGTGGCCTTGGCAGCCCTTGAGGGGGAACAAATCATGCCTGTCAGCCCTTTATAAAAAGCCCAGCAGAGATGGTTTGTTTTTATTTTTATATGAGAAGGAGATGGGCTGTTTTCTCAGAGTATGGTTTTATTAGTGTGTCCCCCCATTCCTTATCACTAATGCCAAATGCAGATGCTGAAACCTCAAGGCTGGTGAGCCCTAGAATCTCATCCAACATTAAGTTCCATGGTCACCCCAGGACCCCAGAAATTTAGGAGCCCACTCAGGAGTCTGGAGTGCCTGTCCAGCCACCGTTCCTTCTTGAGCCCAGGCATGCCGTGTCCGTTCATGAGATGCTTTTCTTAGCAGGCAGGCAAAGTCAGATTGACTAAAGGAAACATTTTTAGAGGAAGACCCACCCCCAACCGGTTCTAGTCACTGCCGTTTTTGGAAACAGGAGGCAGGACGCTTTGGTGGTGTTTAGATGCGCTTTGGAGCGCAGTGTCCAGTGAGAGCTGGAGAGAGGCTGAAGGAAGGTGCTTCTCAGCTAGGGTACCTCGTTCACCCCTCCTGGATTTGCCTCTGCTCAGGTTTCTAGTCTGGGGCCTTTGCCACCCAGGACCTCAGTGCTGCCCAGCAGGAAACCACTCCCACCCGGCATCTTTGCTGTTGCTGTAGTTCCCAAGGCATCAAACTCACCCCCTCCCCACCCCCGCCCCCTTGCTGATTCCAGTTTTTCCTGGGATCTCTGCTTCTCACTCTATGCCTCCTAAGGGAATCCTACTTTTAGGCCCAAGGCGTGGGGGTTGCCAGGGAGGGCTTTGGAGTCAAGTGCCCTGGCTGCCACTTCTAGTCATGTGGCTGTGGACCAGCAGTGTAACCCCCCAGCCTGTTTCCTCATCTGTGAGGTGTGGATCATAACAGACCTCCATCGTGGGGGGAAGTGAGGATTAGGGGGCCAGTGCCTGGGTCTCTGTCAGCACCAGCTCTAGGATTAGCAGTGGCTCTTCTGTTGCCCTGGCCTTTTAGATCCACTGCTGTCTTTAAGGGGCTTCCCTTCTAGGGAGGAGGATGGAATTGGCTGGTCCCTTCTGTACTCTCCCAAGGGGAAGCTGAGGGGTCATACGGTGAGTGGCCATCGGGCCTCACTCAGTATGTCGGAACAATGTGATGACTGGCTGACTTGTTATCAGCAAATGAAAAGATAGGCGCACGCATAAGGCTGGGGAGGGAACAAAATCCAGAGCAAGTTATTTGGACAGCGTGCTCCCCAGGTCACCATCCGTAGTAGGTGTCATTCGTGAAGCCCATGCCTGTAAGTCTGCGCACGGGGCCCTGACTCGTGCTGGCTTTTCTTGGGTCTGATCTTTAATCTTTTGTTTGTAACACTGAACACGTATTTCTCTGCCTGCCTCCTTCCAGTCTCTAGGGAGTGGGGCAGTGAGGAAACGAAAGGATGTGGTCTTTGCTCTCCAGAGCTGATAGGTCCGGCTGGGGATGGGAGTCAACGTGAGCTAGAGAAAAAGAGTTTGATTCAAAACTTCAGTTGGCTGAAGGTGCAGGGCTTAACTGCCTCACGAAGGGGAGAGATAGCCATCAGTGTGACACTCTAATCAATAGTGATGCGGCAGTGAGTGTGATGGAGGCAAGGACTGCAGGTCTCTGGGAGCTAAAGCAGGGGGGCTGGAGCTGCGGGTGGGCAGGGATGCTTGAGTCCAGCCCTCTGCCGTCCTGCTCATTCGAGCTGCTCTGTCTGGCTCTGTGCCTGCCCATCCAGCCTGGGGAGGTCAGATCTGTGACACCTGAGATCTTGTCCCACCTTCACCAGCACCTGGAGTAGCCCAGAACCCTCCTACTTCACTACGTCCTTGGCCTTGGCATCTTCTGACTATAGTGCATTTGCCGCTGCCCATCTTTCCCCTGTGTCTGTGATTTGGAGTTAGGCTTGCTCCTCTGGTCCTGGTGTCACTGTCCTCTCCTGTAACCTGTGCTCTGGGCTCCTGTCCCTGCTCCTGGCACTCTCTGCCAACGGGATGGCTGAGCCATGTGTGTATGGCCACTGCCTGGTCTCAGCTGTGACGTTGCCAGCTGAGACACCCTGGTCTTGAATGTCCTGCACTTCAGTATCCCGTGGGTAAAGGAGGAGCCATGCCCTTCCTCCCTTCCTGCCTCCCTTCCAAAAGCTGACACAAAAAGGCTAGAGAGGAAAGACATTACTCAAAGGTCAGTTAGTTGATGTTGCAGAAATTGTCTTGTGGGTTCAGTCAGAAGGAATGTTTTTAGATGAGCAGGGCTTGAGTGGATTTAAAAAAGTGTGATCTTCTTTTCCTAGCATACAGGCAAGAGTTATTTCACAAATAGCAGCCTTTACGACATATTAGAATTCACAAGAGAGTTCCTGCGTTTTTAAAATTTTTTTAATGTTTATTTATCTTGAGAGAGAGAGGGAGAGAGAGAGCGTGGGGGAAGGGCAGAGAGAGAGGGAGACACAGAATCCAAAGCAGGCTCCAGGCTCTGAGCTGTCAGCGCAGAGCCTGACGTGGGGCTCGAACTCATGAGCTGTGAGATGATGACCTGAGCCAAAGTTGGACACTTAACCAACTGAGCCACCCAGGCGCCCTGAGAGTTCCTGGTTTTGGAAGGAGTTTTCTGAGACCCTCCTAAGGGTCTCTTGTGTCTGTGGGGAGCCTGTGGGCTGTGATTTAGCACCCAGAAGTTCAGCCCTGTTCCAGATGCCTGCAATTTGAGAAGCTATGGTGAAGGTCAGGGGACCTCCTCAATCTTTTTCAGGTCACTCAGTTCTCTGTTTCCACTGGGAAAGAGGTGCCATTCCAGAACCTAGAAAGTGGTCTTTTTTTTTTTTTAATGTTTATTTATTTTTGAGAGAGAGAGCGAGAGAGGAGGAGGGGCAGAGAGAGAGGGAGACAGAGAATCCCAAGCTCCGTTCTGTCAGTGCAGAGCCGGATATGGGGCTCGAGCTCACAAACCATGAGATCATGACCTGAGCCAAGATCAAGAGTCAGATGTTTAACTGACTGAGCCACCAGGCGCCCCTAGAACCCAGAAAATGGTCTTGACAACAGCTGCTATGTATTGAGCACCTGCTGTGCACCTGAGCTGTTGTTAATCCTCCTAGTACCCTTTCAAAGGGGAAAGAGAATGTCACTTCTGCAGACAAAACGTGACACTGGGTGTCACCAGAACAGAAGTCTGAATGCCTTGAGTCAGCTCCAGGAACCAAGTACAACTGGGGACTGGCAAGGAGGGCTGCCCTGGGGAGAGGGGGGCAGAAAGCCTGCTCAAAGAGGCTTTTGTCCCATCAAGAGGCAGCCCCAGGTGGGTGAGCTCCCGCTTGCCTGGGAGACTTCCTGCAGCTCAGGGTTAGGGTGGGGAGGTGGGGACGGGAGGCCCAAATACCCTCATGTCTTGACTTTCCCTCCAGACTCTGCCTGCAGAAGTGGGGAGTTCCCTGTCCTACCCAGGGGCGCACAGAAAAAAGGCTGCCCTTTCCCAAACTGTGTGTGCTTTTCCCAGGGGCCATTGTTCCCAGTTGCCAGGAAACTGGGGCCTTCAGGTGTCACCCGGGAGACTGGGGCCTGGGTATTTGGGTTTAGGTCAGGCACAATAACGCCTACAGAATGAAATGGCGTCCCCAGGACCTCCTCAGTCATTTGTCACGCAATTGAGGTTCCCAACGACAGTGGAGACACGGGGGTTTGGGGGAGGAGGTGGGTGGGGGCAGGATGGGGTGAGGGGCATGAGATGGGACACGCTAATGATCCCCCCCAGAGCAGAGCAAACACACCCTTTTGAGGAGAGGAAGTGAGGCCGCCCCAGACTCTCAGGCACTTCAGAAGGCCTGTGAAGGGTCTGACGAAGGTCCAGGACTGCCTGCTGGGAGCTGGGGGCTCGCCAGACCTCAGTCCTGATGATGCCCCAGGAAATGCTCAACAACTGAATAGGACCTCTGCTCCCCGGCCAGAGAGTGCAAGGGCATGGTTAGAGCAAGAGACTGTCCAAAGCTAAGAGCAAGGACGCTAGGCTGTCCAAAAATAGTAGCAAATCAGAGACCCAGCAGTGGGCAGGGCCCATAGGAAACCTGGGCGTATAATGGGAGTGTCAGTTCCTTCTCTCTCCAAATCCTTACGCACAGCTTCCCATAAATGCGATTTAGGGCGCACAGAGAGGAAATAGGTTATGTGTAATCGGCTTGCAAAACAGCTCTCTCCCCAATTTGATTTAATTGTATTTATTTAGATTTTTAATTGTGTCAGATACATATAACATAAACCTTCCCATCTTAGCCATTTTTAAGCATACAGTTTGATAGGGGTCAGTACATTCACACTGATGTGCACCCAGTCTCCAGAACTTTTTCATCTTGCAAACTGACATTCTGTACCTGTTAAACAAGAACTCCCCATTTTGCCTGCCCCCCCCACCCCCCGCCTCTGGCAACCGCCATTCTACCTTGTGTTGCTGTGAATTTGACTACTCTAGGTACCTCCTAGAAGGGCAGTCATGCAGCATGTCTTTTTGTGACTGGCTTAGTTCAGTTAGCTTAACATCCTTAAGGTTCACCAGTGTTGCTGCAGGAGTCAGAATTTCCACCTTGAAAAAGGTGGGAAAATACCCCATTGTATGTATATCCTACAGTTTATCCATTCACCTGTTAATGGGTGGCTTCCACCTTTGGCTATTGTGAATAATACTGCTATGAACTTGCCTCTTCTGGATTTTGAGGCTCACTCTGACTTCCTTTATGACCTCCGGACGTGAGCAGGTGACTGGTTTCCCTGCCCCTTTTCCAGACACTCAAGGCTTCCCGAAAGCGGTACCGTCCGTGATTCCTTTCATGTCTCCCAAAGATGCTCATCTTTGGTTGTGTCATTCTGCTTGCCCACTTTTCTGTCTTGTGAAGGTCTTAATTCAGGCAGGGAAGGCGATGGGTTGGGAGCCCATGTGCTGGCCCAGCCCGTGCTGGGGATGTTGGCAGGTAGATAAGGCACAGCATCTCAGGCACAGGACTCCCCAGTGTGTCTGGCAGGTACTGGTGAGCCTGGTAATAACTGAGGCCCCTTTAGGTAGGGGGATACACAATGAACAGTTGGGTTATGTGTCTCTTGGAAATACAGTGAGGGGCATTTGGTATTTTAGGGTTGTGTCCAATGATACATAGTTTGGAGTTTAAAGATAGGGACAGGGGCGAAGGGGATGAGCTGGTTACTGGATTGGTAGCCTGGGGTCAGAGGCAAGATGGAGCTCACATGGACAATTCAGATACAAGGTCTTGGCCATGAGACTGTGGCACAGGAACTTGTTATATATATATAGCAGCAGCTCTGGAGGTGGCCCGAGGCTTAGGGAACCTACTCTCAGGGTCCAGGCTGGGATGGGGTGTCCTGGGAAATGAAGGAGTCAGCTTTTACCCTAAGAGAACCATCAAGGAAGGCTTGCTACAGTTCTAAATTCTTTCACCATGGTGGGGAGGGGAGGGACCGAGACTGTAGGGGCACCCCAAGTTGGCTGTCTGAGAACTGAGGTTACCTGAGCCTGAAGAGGGGCCAGACTGGAGTCTGCAGAGGGCAGAGAAACCGGAACCTCAGTTCACGCAAGTGCCTAGAACCTGAACTTTGAAGAGTTTGGATGCCCTGGGGGCCAGGTCAGTGAGCCAGTCTGGGCATGTGGCTGCAGGCTTGAATGGGGCGATCATCCTGGAGCTTCAGTTTTACTTAAAAATTGGGGTGGGGAAATGGGCATGTAGGTGATTAAAACCATTTTGCATATTACACTAAATAGTGGCAAAGGGAGCACCCCTAGGGGCCAGGCTGGGTTCCCCATCCCTGCTCTGCCATTTGCAGAATGCGTAACCCTGGGCACGATGCTTCACCTCTCTTTGCCTTGGTGTCCTCATCTGTAATATGACGGTGCTAACAGTGAAGTGATACGTATAAAGAGGTCAGAACAGCACCTGAAACAAGGCAAGTTTTTCATAGAGATTGGTGGCTGTTATTGTCATGACTATTGGTAAAACCAAAACTGAGACAGTAAGGAGAACGCAAAATGGACTAGAATGTTTAAGATAAGACAAAAGACCTCCAAGAAGTTCTGTGCCTGGGCAGCTGTCCTTGGCCTCTTGGGTATTTTGGCGGAGCTATTTGAGAAATACCACCGGCTCCAGAGGGCAGGACTCGCATCCCTTGTTTTCTGGGGCTCTCTGGTGCCTCTCTCAGAGTGGGGCGCCATAAATGCTTGCTGTGTGTGATGAATGTGTCATTGGCCTGTGTCTGCAGAGACGTGGACCTGCGTGCCCAGTGCTGCCCCATCTAGGACTGGGTGGGCAGCCAGAAGAGAGGCCTTGTTTGTGTTTTCCTGGCCACTGGAGGCGGTCAGCACCCAGGGGGATTTTGTGCAGATTAGCTGCCTGAGTGGGCCCGCTTGGAGGAGAGTGTGTGTGGTGAGAGATGTCGGCAGAATTTGACAAGGACATTAGGAGGTGCCCCATGGGCCCCGGACAGACAGCTGCACAGAAAGTGAAAGGCTCTTTCTGGCTCAGTGGCCTGTTAGGGCAGAAGAAAATGCCCTGCCGTGGTGCTGACTGACAGGGAAGGTCACGATCGTCCACGATGCCCTTACTTAGCCTATTTCATGCTTCGATCCCCACCTGTCATGGTCTGCTTGGGCTCCCCAGACTCCATTCAGTGTCCTGGCCACCCACCCACAGTTTGATGGCCAAGACTGAGTTTGTCCTTATGGCCGAGGGCCGTCTCACTCAGGGAACTTGGGCTCCTTGTGGGTCGGCACCACAGGGCAGGTTCTCTGAGCAAATCCAGGTGAGTAAAAGGAAGGCAGAAATGTCCTTAGACATCCGGGCTCTGGGTAGAAGGACTCCACTGTCACCACCAATCATAATAACAGCACTGATGTGGTGTTGCCATGTGCTCCACATTGTCCTAAATGCTCGACATACATCAACTCATTTTATCCTCCTGAACACCCTCCAAAGTAAGTGCAGTTATCCTTGTTCTACAGATGGGGAAACTGAGGCACAGGCCCGTTAAGTAACTTGCCCAAGGTCATACAGCCGGAAGGTAGAAGAGCCAGGATTTGAACCCAAGCAGTCTGGCATCAATGTTCATGCTTTTTACCACTACATTATGTTTTCTTTCATTAATTAATTAATTAATTAATATTATTTGATTTTATTTTGAGAGAGAGAGAGAGCATGAGCTCTCGGTAGCGAGAGGGAGAGAATCCCCAAGCAGGCTGTGCATGGTCTGCGTGGAGCCTGACGCAGGGCTTGAACCCACAAACTGTCAGATCACGACCTGAGCCAAAACCAAGAATCAGATGCTTAATCGACGGAGGCACTCAGGTGCCCCTCTCTCACCATATCTTTAATCTTCTTAAAACTTCTCTAGATTTGGGGTCATTTCCCCTGGTTTTTCTAATGAGAACAGTAAGCCCACAGAGTAACTGGCCTGGGAGGTCTCCCAGCTGGGTGGGATTTGGGCCCCAGCATGGGCTCCTTCTGCAGAACATTTGGAGCCCCGTGTGCACTGGACCTCCTGATGGCACCCAGGCTCTAGCACCCACACTGCTTGCTCAGTGAGGGATCTGTCATCTCCTCCCTTCCTTCCTTGTCTCACCAGCGGTGGCCAAGGATGCGTGTTTCCTGGTTCCAGCTGCTCTGGAGGACGTGGGACTTGGGAGTTGGGCACTCTGTGAGCTTTAGTCAAGGGATGTTTTCTGGAAGTTTCCATCTCACAGGTGATAACTCCCCCTCTTGTATTTCCTGTGCTGTTCCTAAGTGGCCTGTTACTTCAGTCTTTTCAAGAAGGGTACCGTGTTTAAATGTGCAGCTAAATGTGATTTTGTTGGGAACCTTTGCCAGCCTGTTGTTGTGTGTACGGTAACATACATACCACATAAAATTTACCATCGTCACTCTGTTTAGTGTAGTTCAGTGACGTGAAGTATATTCACATTGGTGTAACCATTACCACCATCCACCTCCAGGCCTTTTTTCACCTTCCCCAGTTGACCCTGTGTCTCCATTAAACGCTAACTCCCCATTCCCCCCATCCCCATCCCCCTGGCTCCTGGCGGCCGCCATTCTACTTTCTGTCTCTGAATTTGACTGCTCTGGGTTCCTCCCAGAAGGGCGCTCGTACAGTGTGTAGTTGTGTTTTTGTAACTCGCTTAGTTCACTCAGCCTAGTGTCCTCAAGGTTTATCCCTGTTGCAGCATGTGACAGGATCTCCCTCCCCTTTTTTTTTTTTTAAGATTTTTTTTAACATTTATTTATTTTTGAGAGACAGAGAGAGACAGAGCATGAGCAGGGGAGGGAGAGAGAGAGAGAGAGAGAGAGAGAGAGAGAGGTACAGAATCCGAAGCAGCCTCCAGGCTCTGAGCTGTTTGTTAGCACAGAGCCCGACGCGGGACTTGAACTCACAGACTGCAAGACCATGACCTGAGGTGAAGTCGGACGCTCAACCGACTGAGCCACCCAGGCGCCCCTCTCCCTCCCTTTTAAGACTGAACGATATCCCATGTACGTACCCACCACCTTGAGCTTCTCCACTCTTCTGATGGCCCGCACTGGGCTCACTTCTACCCGGCTGCTGGGAATCGTGTGCTGGGAACATGCGTGCACAAATCTGTGTGAGTCCCCACTTTTCGCTTCTTCCATGCATATACCCAGAAATGGAACTGCTGGGTCAAATTGTAATTCTATGTTTAATTTTTTTGAGGAACTGCCAGACCGCCAGATTTTTTACACAAATAAACCATGCATCAGAGCACGTGCCTGATTTAGAATTTAGAGGCTTCACTCATCTGGCCCCCTCGGGTGCTGTCCAAAACCTCTCAGATTTCCCCAATGTCTCCTTCTCCTGGAGCTGCGTCCTTGCCCTGGCGGCTCAGAGACTGCCCTGCCAGGACTGTGCTTCTTACTGATTTCCCTCTTCCTGTAGCCTTCACCGCTTTTGGGATCTAGGGGCCATGCCAGGGCCAGGCAGGTGTGCGTTCGGCCGCAGGGCCTGGGTGAGGAGAGAGGTGGTCTCAGTCCTTGCTGAGGGTCTGGTTGGGGGACTGCTGGGGTCCGGGGCTGCATCTGGCTGTGAAGGGACTCGTGCGGGCTTCCCAGTGGTAAGCTTGGGGGTAGGGAGCAGGGCTGTGTCGCATTCATCTCGTGCCACTCCCAGGGCCTGATGTGGCGCCAGCTGGGCAGAGATGAGGGAATGACGAGGGCAGAGCTGGCTCCAGTGGCAGAGTGGCTCAGGGTTACCTTCGTGGGAGGCTGGGCTGATGGGCTGCTGCCTGTCCCAGGGAAGGGGAGAGAAGGCCTGGTGGAGTGGCAAGCGGCCCCCTCTTCCCTAGCCCGGTTTGAATCCATCACAGGATTCGTGTTTCGGACCATTCTGCAGCTCCGATTCCAGAGCTCAGAATAAGGAGCCCTGGAAAATCTAGCTCTGAGTCTGTGTTTAGTAAACGTGAACATCTGTGGGTCTTAACTGAGAACCGGAGGCTGTGCTAAGTACTTTAGATGGGTCACTGGACTTAATCCTCATAACACTTATATTAATTCCATTTTACATATGTGAAAACTGAAGCACAGATGGGTTAAGCCATTTTCCCAAAGACACACAGCGGTAAGCAGAGAAGCTAGGGTTGAATGGAGACCATCTGAGTTGATAGATCCGGACTTGAAGCTACCTCTCTACAGTGCTGCACCTCGCCAAATAGAATGGCTCACTTTTACCCTTTCCTAGGATTTTTTTTTGGAGGGGGAGGGCTTAGTTTTTCAAGGCATATATTTAAGGAATAGGGAAAGAATGGGGTTTATAGCTTTTTCTGCTGCCAGAAGGCTAGAAAGACTGAACATCGTTGGGTGTACTTCCAAGTGAGATCTTTTCTTCTCTGGCAGGATCTGGTGGAGGCTGAAATTCATCACAGCAAATGCGTCCTCTCCTTTCCTCTTCATCTTGCTCTTGCACAAACAAGCAACCTCAGTCACGATTCCAGCTGGGCATCCTCTGTCTCTTAGCAACCGCCATCAGCCCTAGGCTTTGGGCTCTAGGCTCCAGGCGTGCCTTTCTTTGCTGTAATACTTTCTGTGCATCCTACACACACAATGCAGGTTGTGGGCTCCCTCTTGTTGCCAGAGAGGGGAGGAGGGGGCCTGCTGGGAAGTGAGGAGGAAGAGCTTTGGGGGAAGTGAGCTGGTGGACACCCACTCCCAGCTTTTTGCTGAGGAGGAGCGGGACTGGGGCAGTGTGTGTGTGCACGTGTGTGTGTGCGTGTGTGTGTGTGTGTGCGCGCGCTGAGCCAGAGCAGCCCGGGCTGCCTGAGGCAGGCATTGTGCCAGGTGAGAGGCAAACACTCCTGGTTCTCCTGCTGGGCCCATCTTTACGATTACACATGTCTGTTCAAAAGGCTTGTTTCTTAAATGCAATGAAGAGCCCCCTGGGACTCTGGCTCAGGCTTTGCATGGAAGGGGAGGTCCGGGGGCCTGGGATCGTAGAGGTCTGCTGAGAGAGGGCAGTGTGGACGGAGGACTGAGGGAACCAGGGCCAGGACTGAGGTTGCCTTTGGTCATGGGAGATGGTGGGGCAGAGGGTCTGATCTCGGGCAGGGTGGACAGCGCCTGGCTCTTCCTGACACCCCATGGTGGTTCCCAGGGACTTCTTTGTTTGGATTGTTTAGGAGGCCGGGGTGAAGCTGGGTCTGTCCAAGGCTACTGCTTGTTAATTCATTGCCAATCTTTGCCTTTGGGGTTTCCTTCACTCATCCTTGAGGAATCATTGCTTTAGTCTTACATATGAGAACTGGAACTGGACTGGAAGGAAGCCAGGAGAGGTTCTGATCCATATCGTGGCTTTATAGATGAAGAAACAGAGGCCCAGAGAGGTGGCATGTGTTACCCAGAGTCTCCGAGCTGGGTGGGAGCAGAGCTGGGAGCTGTACCCCAGACTCAGATTTCCACCTTGGTGCATGATTCTTTGTGAAGTACAACTTGCGTAGGTAAAAGTCAGCCAGTAGAACCCGTCGGGCTCATCTTTGTACCCAGAGGACACAGTTTCTGATGAGGCCCTTGTAGGATTGTTTCTGCATGTTCAGAGTGACCTGACTCTGCTGGGGAGGCACCTTGAGTCCGTCTCTTGAGGAGATCGTGAGCTGCATACTCCTGGTATCTTGCAGGGACTGGAAAGACGTGGCCTAAGTACTGCACCTGGCAGAGATAAGATTTTTCTTTCAACTTAAAAACCTCTAACGCGGTGTGGGATGGTGTAGATGGACAGAGCACTAGGCAGCACATGGGATCTGGAGTGATGTGACTTCTGTGGACACTCAGGGAATGAGCAGGGCAGGAAGCTTTGGGGAGGGCCACAGATCTTGGGTTTTGGTCTCACCTCTTTCCCATCTTGCCATGGCCTTGAACAAGTCCCATTTGCACATGGGGCTCAGAGGCTTCCAGAAAGTCCTTCCAGATCCAATTGTCTGTGAGCTTCTGGGCCTGTAGCCCATTCACAGCCACTCATTCATCCATTTCACTGATGTTGGCTGGGTGGGTCCCTGTGCCTGGCGCTGAGCTGAGTGTTAGGGGGACTAGGGAACAATACCTGCTCCAGCTGTAAGGTGGCATGGTGTTGGCATTTGTCAGTTGGCAAGACAAAACCCTCAGGCATTCCTTAGCCCTGCTCTTTGAGAGCCAACCTTGGGCCTTAAAGTGGGTTCATCAGCAGCGCCTGGGTGGCTCAGTCGGTTAAGCATCCAACTCTGGCTCAGGTCATGATCTCACAGTTCATGAGTTCGAGCCCCACATCGGGCTCCGTGCTGACAGCTTAGAGCCTAGAGCCTGCTTCAAATTCTGTATCTCCCTCTCTCTCTGCTCCTCCCCCGCTCATGCTCTGTCTCTCTCTCTCCTTCAAAAATAAATAAAAACATTAAAAACAATTTAAAGTGCGTTCATCAGATGAAATATATGCGTCCCCATCCCCACCCAAACCTCTTAGGTAAAGGCCAGTTCAGACCCTGTCATTTTCAATGGCTCCCGAAACATGTCTGCGGGTGAATGAGGTACAAACGTTAGGAAGCAGTGAGCTCCATCCTGATTCACTGTTCACCCAGATGTTCAAGTAGTCTTCTTCCCTAAGAAACACCCACATTTCATGTGGGAATTTATATGTGTGTGCAAACTAATAGCACTTTGCACGTGCATGGTCCTTCACAGTTCATGAAACACTCTTACATCAACTGCACTTAATTTTCACACAGGCAAGATGCTCCCCATTGAAGGAAAACAAAACCCTCGTGTCTTAAAGTGATTGAAAATGTAATACCTGGTTTAAAACACTAGTTAGGACAAAAGCATATAACATGAAAAGAAATTGGGCTCACTCCAGATCTCCTGGTTCCCTTCCCAGATACAGCTACTGAAACAGCTTCCTATGGAGACTTCCAGAGATATTCTGTGCATGTAAAAACAGACGTACTTCCCTCCCAATTCTGTCTCTCTCTTCCCTCCCAGATATGGGATCATGCCCTTTTCTTTTCATTCCAGCAGAGCTCAGAGGTTGCTGTGTATCATCACATTTAGAGCTGCTTTTCTTCTCCTGGCACTGCAAACTCTCACTGTGTGTTCATCAAGGGTCACTAAATTGTTTTTAGTCTTTTTTTTTTTTTTGCTCTTGTAAGCAAAACAAAAAGCAATATCCTTGTCTGTTGCCCTTATAATGATAGGACAGATTCCTAGCGTGGAAGTGCTATGTCAAAATGCATTTTATATTATGGAGGCTGTTGTCAAATTGCTGTCCAGAAAGGCTATAGCATCTGCACAGTGTATGAGGATTTCTGTTTTTCCATACCCTTGGGGAATTATTAGTGTTTTTTATTTTTGCCAATTTGATGGACTAAAGAAAAAAATCTTGTTTTAACTTGTATTTCTTTCATTATGAGTGTGGTTGGACATCCCTTTTTAATGTTTTTAAGGCTGTTTGTGTTCTTTTTTCATTAAACTTCCTGTTTGAGTCCTTTGCCCATTGTTTTTATTCCAGCTGCATTTTATATAGGAGTACACTGAAGTTCAGAGAGGTTAATCCAGTTTTCTTAGGTCACACAGCAGGCACATGGCAGAGCTGGGACCAGAACTCACTCTTTGGGTTTCTGGTCTAGAGGTTCTTCTAGTGCCCAGGCTGCCTTCCTGTATGAGGGCTAGAATGGCGGTACCTTGTGCTCCTGGGAGGGGGATGAATCTCATGCTGGGCATTCCCAGGAACACCTTTGGCCCTGAGAGGGATTTGGGGGTCTTTCAGGGTGTTTCCAAAGTTAAGCCCTCTCAGGCTGGACCTTGACTCTTCAAGTCGGCTAGGTCCTCTCTCTCTCTGGTAGGCAGAATGGGCACATGTGTGGCTGTTTGCTTCTAGTTGGTTAAAGGTTTAATCTGCCAGCCTCCTCAGAGGCCCCTCCCCCCACCCAAAGAGAATATCCAGCTGGCACTATTGTTTGTACCCGTGAATTATTGATAAGGCATGAAATGGCCTCAGCCTTGGAATAGCAGGGCTCGAGGGAGGGCAGCCACCATGCTCAGGAGGAGCACCAGGCTGAAAAGTCCCGTCCCCGGGGCCCAACCTTTCCAAGGCCAGGGGCCCCCTCTGAATGTCAAAAGACTTCATAGACCTGCTCTCCACTGCCCTGCTTGGTCATAAGTGGACTTGGAGTATGTATCATTTCAGAAAATACAGCGACAAAGCTTCTACGAATTTAATGCCATTTTTATTTGGATCATTAAAAAATTTGTGAAGGTCATACATACTCATGACCCCGGAGCTGTATCACGTAGAAAGGGAGATCCTGTGCGGTCTCATCCCTGAGGCTTCCACTGCAGAAATGCTTTCAAGTAGGTTTGTTTTCACTCATTCCCCCTGAGTCTGTGTACACGCGGAAGGCATACTGTTTATGGAGGCAGTACTGTTTGACGGAGGGGTTCAGGACTCCTTGAATGTGTCCTACGCTGCCTGAGGGTTGGTGGACCTCTGGTTGAGAACAAGGCTTTAGGGCTTTGCTTTGAGGCGCATAAGCATTTGTGGTGTTTCAATTGCCAGTGGTTAACTCCTCGTGAACGGGGACCCTCTACTAGGTTTCTTCTCTGTCTCCAAACGTGCCTGGAACTGGGCTTGGCACGTAGAGGGAGAGGCTGCTTGACATTTGTGACTTTTCTACAGTCCCTTTTAAGGAGGACAGAACGTTGACTTCTGAGGGTTGTTTCTCTGGGCAAGAGGGTGCAAAGAATGCTGGGAAGAGCGCGACAGGCTCCATGAGGTGGTGCAGATGTCACCCAGTTCCCCGAGCCTCAGTTTCTTCATCTGTAAATGGAGATAACAGGCCTCACAGGGAGGTTGTTTGGGTTCCCTGAAGGGTATCAGAGGCCCCTGGTGCAGGGCTGGCTTCAGTACACATTCGCTCGGTTCCCTCCCTGGACTAAGTGGCTGTGGCATCTGTTGACAAGGGCCAGAGTTAAAGCTCGGGAGGTGCTGGAGGGGGTGACTCTCGAAACAGACAGGTGAAGTAGACTTCAGGGATTGCTGTGAGTGGACGAGGCATAGACTCGGAGACTGTTGGAGGAACCCAGAAGATGAGGCAGCTCTAGGACTGACTTCCGGAGCCAGGCCAAGTTTGCTGGCCCGTAAAGCAGCTATCAGAAAAGGAAGTCCCAGGGAGCGTGTCTGGCACTCAGTAGACGTTTGTTGAATGAATGAATGGGCTCTTCTGCTGCTTTGGGGTGGTACCAGTCTCTCTGAGTTCCTCAGATGTACCATCCTCATGCTTCTCTGGGCTTGTTCATGCTGTTCTCTTGACCTGGAACGTGCGCCTCCTTGGAGAGACGCACTCACTAAACACTTTCACGGACACACACATCATCTGGACAGTTTCTGTCATCCTCTGGGTCTCAGCTGAGACACTGCTTACTCAGCCAAGTCTTCTGTCATCACTTTGTGGGCTAGGTGGGGTTTCCCTGCCCTGTGTTCCCTCAACACCCTTGACCTCACCTCTTTGCAACATGCATCAGGCCTTGGATACTTGTCATTATCTGTCCAGAGTCTGTGGCTCCTGAAGGGTGGAGTGCACATCTACTGTCCTCAATGTTCCCAGCACCCGGTGTGGTCCCTGTTCTCTAATGGATATTCAGTAGATGTTTGTTGATTGAATGCTCTAAGAATCACCTTCCCTATCAATTATTGTTCACTTGAAAACAGGGTTTCACTTGCTCACAGTGGAAGTTGTGGGAGTCTGTCTACACTCCCCTCGTGACGTGCTAGACCCGTCTTCCTTATTGATCAGGGTCCTTATGTGTGTAGCAGCCTCTCAGAAGTATGGCTGGCTCTTTCCTTCTGAGGGAGGTGGCTTAATAGGCCCTGGAGCTAGCGCACCCGGGTCCAAATCTTGGTTCCATAAGTTACACCTGGGTGGCTAAGGCCAGTGCTTAATCTCACTGTCTCTGTAAAGTGGGTATGATGATGCCCATGGTTACCTGCCTTATAAGAGTGTTGTGTGGGTAAACGAGATAATCCAGGCATTTAGCAATTATCACGTAACGAGTGCTCAATGAATAGAACTCATTCTTCATATTATTGCATGTGCATCTGTCCTGCCGGGAATCTGGCATCTGCAAAACAGCGGAGTGGAGCTGGGCTCTAGCTGATCAGGCAGGAATGGGTGAACTCAGTGGAACTCAGGTAAGGACTGCATGCCCAAGAGGTCCTGTGGTGGAAGGCAGGAGGGAGCATGGATTTAGTGGAAAGACAGGGGTGGCCCTGAAGGACCATACTACATTCAGCCCGAGGTTTTTCTGGTGTAGACCTAGGGCTTGGATTCAAATCTTGGCTCCACTACTTGAAAATTAAGCATTATTTGGGCAAATTACTTCATTGTCTGAGCCTCAGTTTCCTCCTCTGCAAATGGGTTAATGATAGTAACCTCAGAGAATGACAGGTGCAGACAAGAGAATGTCTAAGCAGGGCCCACACCAGATCTGGCACTAGTTTAAGAAGAGCAAGATGGTAGGGCCTCCACGAACAGGGTGGACAAATCCGCTTGTCCCAGCTAGAGATCGTGTAAGTCTGAAGACAGGCGGGGTGAGCTGAGTGCGTTCAGCACGGCTTCTCAGGGTGACACCACTTATTGTGTAATTATGGAACAACTTGCATGAAAATGAAAATACGGGTCCAGATGGCAGGCCTTCCATGCTGTTGAGAGGCAGAGCTAATGAACTTAACAAATCACTGATAATTAATTTTCAAAAGCCAGAGGAAACAGGGGAGCCACGAATAGGTCTGCAGAAGGAGAGAATGTAGAGTAGTGTCAACTGTCAGCCGGGGGAAAGGTGTGAGATGCTGGCACTTCCAGGCCGGTGAGACAGAGCTTGATGTCTTACAGACTCGCAGGGAAGGAGAGGAGACACGTCTTGCAGGCAGGTGCTATGATAACAGTCGTGACAGTATCAGCCAACCTTGCCTGAGCCCTTCTACAAGCCAGGGACTGTGTGAAGTGTTTTATCTGGATCAGTGCTGCGTCAGATAAGCAGCTTCTTCCTTTGGGTGGGGACGGGAGGTCGGGAGGGAGAGCCGGAGTGGGGGGCTGATGGGAGCCTTTATTTTAGCACCGGGGAGCGGTGAAACAAAACAGGGATAATAGTTACTATTTGCAGAGCACGTGCTGTGTGCCAAGCACTCTGCCGAGCTCTTCCATAGGTATTGTCCACTCAGAATCACAAACATCCCCGGTAGGATGCCCAGCCCATGAAAATGCAATGCCAGTGAAGCCATGCACCTCTGTTAGGAGCTTCCTCCTGGACACAGCGTGACGCATGAAGGATCGGAAAACCTGGGTTTTGGCTCTCGTCCTCCAAGATGAGCCATTGCACTCTCCCGGATTTTTGAATCTTTCACTCTAAAATGCGAGTAGCAGATTTGAATCAGCAGGGCACAACGTTTATAGGTGGCAGCCTGTTCATTCAGAATAAATCTCACAGGGAACCCCGTGATATAGAATAGACACGGGGGGCGGGGTGGGGGAGGAAGCAGGGGCCCTGTTCACGTCTTCACTGCCCCTCGCCTCGGGCCTGCCTCCAAAGTTGTGTGGGACACACTAGAATGGTCCTCGATGATCTCTAGGGCATCCTCAGCCCTAACTGGCAGAGGTTCTATGGCTCCAACACCCCCACCCCCTGACGGTCACATTGACATGGTTGTAGGGAGAGGGGTTTAGGGAGCCACCTGTGTTAACAAGGGCCTGGTCCGCTGTCCTTTCTCACCCAATCCTGGGTTGGAGTCTGGCTCTGCATTTGTAGCTGTGCAATCCTAGGCAACTAGCTTAACAGCTCTGGACCTCTTTTGGATCAACTATAAAATGGAGATAAAACTTCATTGTGTTAGCTATGAGGATTAAGTGTGGTAACGCTGTGCCTGGTGCTTAGTAAGGGATCAACTATAAAAGTGACTTACTGATAAATGATTGTTAAACAGATGAGTACTTTTGTATATATATGAACAACTTCCCCTCCTCCTCCTCCTCCTCCTCCTCCTCCTCCTCCTCCTCCTCTGACCTTTAAGACTACGTGCGGAAGAATGAGAATTAGGGAAGATGTAACAATGTGCCGGCGTCAGGCCAGGCAGGAACAAAGCTACTGATCTGGCTGATGGGACTGAAATGTTTGGGTCCCTTTGTCTGCCTAGCTGGCTGCCAACACAGAGCAGGCTGGCGTCAGTCGGGCTCCTCCCAGCTGCTGCTGGGCCACCTCCTGCCTGTCCTCTGGGGGGTCAGATGACAAAGCCAGGCGCCATCTCAGAGTCCTCCTGGACACTCCCAGTGACCTCTACACCCGCCCACCACACACCACCTTCTGTTCACGGCCCGTCAGCCGGCTTTCTCCCTGACTGCGCTTGGATTTGAGCCTTTGTCAATTCATGTTTCCAGATTAATTAGCGAGGCCCCATGTCAGATGCTAACTGAAACCCAGATGTCGGCTTGGTTCCTCTCATCAAATCATTTTGTACCAGTAATTGAAGAACACGGAGGCAGTAGTTAGGTTGGCCAGGAGCGCCTCACGTTCCCCCTCCCGTTTCAATTAAAAGATAAATAGACACCCCCTCCCCCCCATCCCTCGGAAGATCACGGGAAGGGACTTTGCCTGCCATCTCGTGTAATAATAAAG
Organism: Lynx rufus; assembly: GCF_022079265.1. Classification (NCBI taxonomy): domain Eukaryota; kingdom Metazoa; phylum Chordata; class Mammalia; order Carnivora; family Felidae; genus Lynx; species Lynx rufus. Next base: position 37,556,373 of record NW_025814825.1, on the reverse strand, counting down.
ATGGTGAAGAGCCAATGCCTTGACCTTCACGTTGAAGGTGGGGCTCCCCAGAGAAGTTTCCTGTGGGTTTATAAGAAGGTGGGAGGGGCAGTGGGAAACCTCTGTCTGATGTTAACTTTAACCAGAAACCCTTTTCCCAGCCTAGGAAACTGGCCTCTCGCAGAACAGATGTGAGTCTAGCAAGCCTCACTAGCAAGTGCCTGTCAGCAAGCTCTGTTGTTGCATGTGCTTCTAGGTGAAACGGACAGGTCAGAGCAGGGATTTATTTCCATTTCTCTCTAAGCCATATGTTGTGAGTGTGTGAATATTTTTTTTAAGCTACCATTTATTGAGCACTTACTATATCCCAGTAGTCATGGTAGCACTTTGTGTATATTATGTCACTGAATCCTTACAGCAACCCTGTGAAGTAGGATTTTTTAATCGCTGTTTTTCCAAGGAGGAAACTCTGGCTCAGAGGGATGCAGGTGCCCACGGTCACTTAGCTAGTGTGCTACAGAGAGGGAGTTTGAATCACAGAGCACATTGCTTCTGTCAAGTGGAGGTAGCTACTGTAGGAGAGACTAGCCACCTTTGCTTCCTGCTTAAGAAACACGTGTTCTCCTGGGCAGATAAGATGAACACAGGGTTTGGTCATGCCCTTGCCTTTCTCAGTCGAACGTCAAAACCCACAGTGACTACTTTGGACCTAGAGGAGTGCTTTGAAGGATGACACAGGATGACATGAGATGCTGATCTTCTGTTAGCTTGGGCTGGAGTCTGAAGTGTGTCCCAGAGGGCTGAAGAAAGCTCTTGAGAGCTGGGAGCAGGCCCTGAACTCCATTGCTTGCTGGGAGTCCCGGCCCCACTGCACTGAGGATGGAGTTGAAAAGGCTTCGGGGTCTCTGGAAAGTTGATGGATGTTTGAAAAATGAAGGTTCAGACCCAGCTCATTCAGTTTGTGCTCTTGGGCTGTTGTTCATGGTGCCTCTTGGAGCCTCAGTTTCTCCATCAGCAAAATGGGCCTAAACCTGTCTTACACTATGGAGTCCTCGTGAAGCTGCACAGACTATTGTGTGATATTCAGGCCTTCAGGAAATGTTAGGGTGCCACGATGTGCCCAGACACCTCAAAACTTCTAGATTTAATAAAGCAGCGTCTTAAATATTACATGCAAGGACTTGGGGTAGCCATTCTCAAACGTTAAAGAGATAAGAATCTGCTTGTTAAAAATGTGGATTTTAGAGTTTCCCCATGTTATAATTTAGAATCTGAGGCTGGAACCAGAAATCTGCATTTTTACAGACACCTATGGAGACTCTGAAATATATTCATGGAACTTCCAAACGTCAGAGCCAGCAGAGATCTTAGTTCTCTCCTTCATCTTATAGACAAGGAAGAGGTTAGCTTGCAACTCAGAAATGAGTTGCCTTCCTTCCAGCAGGGCCGGGAACGAACCTTAGTTCGCTGATTGTTCAAAACGGTTGCTGGTAACTAAGGAGTGGCCTGAAGGTGGGTGATATTGACCAAAGCCTCATGGCTTTTTCAGATTCAGCAACCAAAGAGATTTATATACTTCTATCCAATTCCGTGCCTCCAATTTAGGTACACCATCACGAGGTGGCAGTAGAGTGCTCCAGACCCTCCAGGGTGAAATCCACCGTCCCTGGGTTTATACCTTGCAGAGTCACATCCTGTTTTGTTTTGTTTTGTTGTTGTTGTTGTTGTTAAACACAAAGATAAATAGCTTTATTAAAGAGGCTAAATGCAAGCAAACATCAATCAAATATTGGAGAGTATGTTTATAAGCAAATAATTAGAGGCAAGAAGCTATGATTTTTTAATAGATGTTGTTCCCAGTCTTTCTTCTCCCTGTATTTGGTTCCTGTTTTTACCTGCATAATTTTTTGCACACTTCATTCATGCGTTTTATTCTCAGACTTTCCAGGGTAGGTTCCTTGCTTTCAGAGTCTCTTTTGCTTTTCTTCATGCTGAGCGTTTTTCTTTCAAGCCAGTCTCTCAGAGGCAGAGATAAAGTTGCTTTTTTGTGTGTGTCTCTGAGTCCATAGTCTCTCCCTATACAGCAGGGTCCTGGCATATTTCTGCCACCCACTCTAAATAGTGATGGGAAGGGGAGAGAGGAAACCAGCAAGTCATTGGGTACTGACTGTGGACCGAGTTCCAAGCCATGTGGCTTAATGTTACCTTGTGACAACACAGGGCAGAGCGTGCCGTCATTTTATAGACAGGTAATAAGCTGGGGCCAGCAGTGAATCCCAGGTCCTGTCATTCCAGAGGCCGCACATTTTTTGTCTCCACGGAGTGCATGCCCCAGAGGGGACCTGGGTTGCCAGATGCTCCCCTACAGAGGAAGCCCAGATGCCCTGAGGTGGGGCCTGGGCCTGGGCCTGGTGGCAGGTCCTTGGCAGGTACCCTGCCTCCTCGTCTCCTTGGCAGTTCCCGGACCCTCCCTGAGCCCGTACTTGAGAGGTGGCAGGAACACCTGGGCCCTTCTCCCTGGGGAGTCCAACTGCTCCTGCAGCCATTCCACTGGCATTCTTGAGAGTGTTAATTGGGCAGGGTGCCCAGCCCCTGGCCCCACTGTCTCCCGAAATGAGCTAGCCAGGGAGACAACCTCATTGCCACCATGTGTGAGGGAGCCAGGACAGGCTCCTGGTCAGCAACACTGGGGAGAGGGTCCAAGAGGCCAGGCTGGGCCTGTGGGCAGTGGGCGCCTGCTTGTCAGTGGTCTCCACTCTTCTAGCCTCTGTAAGGTGGGGAAGGGGAACTGACCCTGGGCCTCAGGACAGCTCATAGGGAGGAAGAACCTGGAATGTTTGCAGTGGGTTCCAACAGTTCAGGAAGCAGTCTTCTCTAGTGGGGGAGAGGGTGGTATGGTGTGGTGTTGAAAGATTATTTCTCCTCCTTCTCCTCCTTCTGGTTCTTCATCATCACCATCACAGTTGAAGACCGTTATTCACTCCCGGCCCTAATCCAGGCCAGCTAAGGACCCTTCTTACAATAGCCCTGTGAGGTACGTTTGGTTGAGTCTCCTTTCACATTAAAGCTCAGAGAGGTCAGGCAACTTGCCTGAGGTCACACAGCAAGCAAGTTGACACAACCAAGGCTTGAATGCAGGTTTGACTCCAAAGCCTGTGCTAGGTCCTCTCACCCTTGACTCCCCCACTCTACTGACAAGGACAGAGCCCGCTACCCTTATGGGAAGGCAGCTCTCCCTAACTGCCCGTGGTGCTTCTGGGGGGAGTATATGTTTCCTTCGTTTTCAGAAGACTTGGAATCTGATACAGGCTTCCTCTCTGAGCGTTGGCTCCTTAGAAGGAAGGGCAGAGAAATACTATTTCCATAGTTCTGTGGGAGATCAGGGCGATTCATAGGTGGGGATTGGATTTCTAGGGGAGAAGGACCCAGCACACCGGGTGCACAGTGATGGGTCTTACTTACTTTCTTACTCCCCTCATCAGTGACCTTAGTCACTGACATGACGTTGACATGATATTGACATGACAGCCAGTGACAGAAGACCCCTACATCCCAGAGGGATGGGAGAGACTCAGGGGACATTCCAGGCCTGGGACTGGGGGTCAGGGAGGCCAGCAGGGTAACTGAGGACTGCCACAAAAAGCTCCTTCCCTAGAACTTGTTGCCAGGCTCCATACTCTCGCCTGGAAAGTTTGCCAAACCCACAGGCACCCAGCGTCGACCTGTGAGGGGTCAGTGAAAAAACTGGAGAGATGGAAGTCAATGACTAGCAGGCTTAGGGGTGGTCCCCAGAGCTGCTGAGAGCGTCTGAAGGAATGACACAGGCATAGGAGGGCATGGCTTACTCTACCCTCTCCAGAAGTAGGATTGGCACTGGCAGGTGGCTTAAGTCAAGTCTGAGGAAGAGCGGCCTGAGAGTAGATGCCGGGCCTCCGTTGATAGTCAGAGCTCTGACCTGGGCGTGTTCACACAGAGCCTGGGTGGGCAACCCCTATGCCTGGAAGGGGCTCCTGAGCTAGGCTAGCCCCCATACTCTGTGATCCAAATATTCCTTCCCAGCCTGAATGATGTCTGATGGCCTGATGGTTTAGTCACTTGCTGTTTGCTGAGCATGTAGTCTGTGGCCAGGCACTCGGGGGCGACCAGGTAGGCATGGTCCTTGTTCCGAGGCAGCATACAGCTAAGAATCTTGCCTATAACAGGAGAACCTTGGAACGGTAGGAGATGCCATTTATTAGGGGCCTTTTATGTGCTATGGGGTTTATATGCCGTGTCTTATTTAATCTTCTCAAAAGCCTCGTGAGGTTGGGATTGTTACTATCCCCATTTTATAGACGAGAAAACTGAGACTTGGAGTAGCCAGTGATTTTCATAAGATCCCACGACCAACGAGGGCTCAGAGGAGGAGGCTGGGAAGGCGAGCCTCCCTGAGACTCTTTCTGAGCTAAGGTGTGATGCCAGGTGTCTGGGCGGAGTACTCCCAAGGCCTCTGCTGTCCTTATTGGAAGATTTGGGACGGTGCAGTAATGATGCTCTCTCGGCTTCTGGGCTCACTTGGGCCCCCTTCAGGCTGGGTGGCCCCCCTTTGGGCAGGCCCCAGAGTGGTGCTTCTGAGGTGGATGCACCACCACTGCCTCGGCCCTCAGGCATTCATTCTGTGTCCAACCGCATTCATTCTGTGGGGGACCTGGGGCCATGGCTACCCCCTTGTTGACTCTGAAGATTGTGGTGAATTGCTCTTCTTACCTGTCGCATTGGTCCCCGGCTTATAATGTTGCTGCCATGGGCAGTCATACTGTGAAGCGGTCAAGAATTGGGCAGATGGTGCGCGTCTTCTGGGTCACTCATCTCCATCTCCTGCCTTGCTGGGAAGGTCCCTAGTGTCCTGAAGGCCCGGGTGGGGTGGGAGTGGCCTCAGGCGCGGAGGACCTAGGATGCTCAGTGCTGTTGGGGGCCGTCCACCCCCCACTGCCTCACTGCCATCCTCTGCCTTGCTTGGGGGGCTGGTGAGAAGCTTCAAGTGTCTGTAGGCCGGTCTTTGTACCAGCTCATGCCACCCTTGGGACAACCCATAAAACCCATCTTCAAAGTGCTCAAAGGCAAATTTTCAGAGAAGCTGATTAAGACAGAAAATCTTTTGGAACTGCAAGGTGCTGTACAAAATCTAAGGTGTTGTCATTCGTGCATCTTATACATGATTAAACAATTAAGGGGCGCCTGGGTGGCGCAGTCGGTTAGGCGTCCGACTTCAGCCAGGTCACGATCTCGCGGTCCGGGAGTTCGAGCCCCGCGTCAGGCTCTGGGCTGATGGCTCAGAGCCTGGAGCCTGTTTCCGATTCTGTGTCTCCCTCTCTCTGACCCTCCCCCGTTCATGCTCTGTCTCTCTCTGTCCCAAAAATAAATAAACGTTGAAAAAAAAAAAAAAAAAAAAAAAAAATTTTAAAAAAAAACAATTAAAAGACTCTCGCAGACACGACAATGACCACTAAAAATCATTATTGCTTCCCAAGATGCTTTTCAGGGCTCACGTCCTCTGATTTCTAGATTCTGAGGGCATTCAACTGTTTCTTCAAAAAGTTAATCACGGATCATGGGCTTTGGAGTCTGACAGTCCTGGGTGGCTGGCTGCGTGATTTTGTTCCTGACACTGGACTTTTCATTCTGTCTTTTTTTTTTCTTTTTGTTTTTTTTGTTTTTTATTATTTTTTTAAGTGTTTGTTTATTTTGAGAGAGAGAGGGAGCATGAGCAGGGGAGGGTCAGAGAAAGAGAGGGAGAGAGAGAGAATCCCAAACAGGCTCCGCGCTGTCGATGCAGAGCCCGACGCGGGGCTCAGACTCACGAACCGCGAGGTCATGACGTGAGCTGAAATGAAGAGTCAGAAGCTTAACTGACTGAGCCACCCGGGGGCCCCGACACTGGACTTTTCTAAAGCTCGGTTTCCTCATTGGTGAAATGGGGATGGTATTGCCCCGTGGTGTAGTTATGAGGATTAAGTCAGATCACGCTGTCAAAGCTCAGCACAGGCTGGCACGCGCACATCAACACGGATCACCTGTCCCGACCCACCGTTGTTTTATGTGGCCCTGGGGCATGAGGCTCAGGCAACAACATGCATTTATCTATTGTGAGCTCTGAATTCATATCGGCCCAGCCTAGGGGCTGTGGATGCAGAAAGAGGAGCTCAGGGTCTGTGCGGAAGGATAGACGAGAAAACAGGGCTGGTGCCGAGGGATGAGTACCAGGGGGCGGTTTGTGCAGGAGCCGTGGCAGCCCAGCCATGAGGCTTAGCAAAGCCCCCTGCTGGACGAGGCACCACTGTGAGGCTCTGAGCGTGCATGCGGTGGGCACTGGCCAGGCCAGCAGAGGGGGGAAGAGAGGAAGGGGAGACAGAATGGCCAGAGCAGGGGCAGGTGGCGAGAGGGAGCACGATGCATTCGAGAACCTGCCGCTGGAGCCCAGCCTTCCTTCCATTCAGGGTGCAGGTGTGAGCCGTGAGCGGGAAGATGTGAGTTCAGCCAGGACGTGTCATTCTGTTGAGGGGTTTGGATTTCATTCCGAAAACGGTGGGGAGCCTCTGGCAGATTTTAGGCAGCAGAGAGCCATGAATTCCCTCACAAACAAAGCCTCCTGCGGTCCCTGAGCACCCGAGTCTTATTTTCATGGTGTGTTAAATTGATGGCGATGAGTAACGGGGCAGAGGACCATCTGTGTAGGATGTGAGTGCAGACATAAGTGTGCGTTCATGGAAATGAGTTAACGTTCCCAGGTGAGCCGCAGCCTGCTCCCACAGAAAAAGCCCCGTTTGTCTGACGCCAGGCACTTCAGAGAATAGGCCTTATCAAAGCAAAACATTTGGTTATAAATATTTATAAATATGTGTTGGATTGAATTGCGCTTTGGTTCATTCACCATTTATGTCTATAAATATTTGAGAGGCTGCTTGGCATCGTGGAAGGACGCGGTCTTTGCAGGCGCGGACAGATGGGGGGGTGCGTTTGCTTTCTCACTCGGCGGCAAGACCAGCTTGATGACCCTGGCCTTGTCACTTCACCTCTCAGAGCCATGTTTTCCACGGCAATAATGGCTCCCATCTTCCACAAATGGGAATTAGGATAATGTCTGTAAAGAGACCAGCATGTGCTGATGACACATTGGGCCCCAGTAAAAGCAGCTTTGTTATATTGCTCATTCGTGTCTGTGGTTTTTATAACCTGAACGCTTAGCTGGCAGGATGTTAGCGGTCATCTGGTTCGGCTTCAGTGATTCCTGAGAGTTCCAGTGCCTTTTTGCCTTCAGATGCCCCTCCCAACATTATCAGCAGCCCTCTGTTTAAACATGACATTTAAGTGAATTTGTCATAATACAAAAGAATATTCATAATGTGTTATACGTGATGTATATGTTAATGTCAGAGCGTAATAATAAAATGAATATCCATGACTTCACCAGCTGACTTAAGTGAAAGAGCATTACGGTGCTGTTGGAAGGTCCCTTGCCCTTCCTGTCCAGTCCATGACCACCCCAGCCTCCCAGGAACACAGGGAACCACACACTGGTTTTGGGGTTTGTAATTTTCTTGATTTCCTTTGTAGTATTACTACATGTATGTGTATATGTAAGCGTTATTTTAAGTTTTACCTACTCTTTAACTTTTTTTTTATTTTTTTATATACATTTTTTTTTTACATTTATTTATTTTTGAGACAGAGACAGAGCATGAACGGGGGAGGGTCAGAGAGAGGGAGACACAGAATCTGAAACAGGCTCCAGGCTCTGAGCTGTCAGCACAGAGTCCGACGCGGGGCTCGAACTCACGGACCGCGAGATCATGACCTGAGCCGAAGTCGGCCGCTTAACCGACTGAGCCACCCAGGCGCCCCACTACTCTTTAACTTTTAATAAAAGGAACCAAATGATGTACATTCTTCTACAATGTTTTTTCTTTTTTTTCACTTAGCATTATGTTTCTGAAATTCACCCATGATAACATGGGTGGCTGTGGCTCACGCATTTTCACCACTGTACAAATTCCCACAATGGACGTATGGGGTGTGTTTGACTTGTTTCCAGGTTTTTGGGCTGCAGCCAGTGCTGCCGAGAACATCCGCACGTGTGCTTCCTGGTACACATTTGGGACAGTTTCTTGGGTGAATTCCTGGGAGCAGAGTTGCTAGGACGCGGGCCTGAGCATTGTCAGCTTTACTGGCTCTTGGCAAATTGTTTTACAAAATGGTTGTAAAGTTTGTCCACTTTCCCCCGTGTCATGCTCAGGGCTCTCCGGAGAGTCTCCGTCACTGTGACTGTTTTGACTACACACTAAGTGAGGGGCTGAAGCAAACCTTTGCATGGTTGTGGGCCATAGAATTGTCTCTGTGCTGTCTCCCCAGGTGTGATTCTCAGAGGGACAGAGAGTGAGCCAACAAATACTTTACAGGTGAAATCTGATTGTAGTGGTTTTTGAATGGACAGTGGATCAACGAACAAGTGATTGATGCTTCTCTGTGCTTCATTTGGGCCAGTCTGGGAGGTCCGTAGCCGTCTGACCGAATGGCCGAGCAGCCTGGGCTGAATGCGCTGTTCTCATCCTCCCAAATTCCGGCCTGTCCAGTCTGACAGAGGTCTGCAGGAGGAGAGGAGGCCAAAGTTTTCTCCCTCCCTTCCTTCGAGGAGAGGACAGGGCTGCGTTTGAGCGCTGGCTTAGCTTGCCTAGGGTAGATTTGTCAGCGATGTTTCTCTTTTATGTGCTGCAGAAGGAAGATGAGACATGACTGATCAGGCGCAAAAGCTGTGGGACCGCACATGCCAGATCCGCCCCTCAACCCTCCTCTGTGCTGGGGCTCCTCACATGCCACTCAGGAAGCGGGAGGCAGCACATATCCAACGCTGACTTTGAAATGTTAATTTCTAGACTCCAACCTTTCACGCCTTCCTCTCTGTGTGTGACAGGCTAACAGTGTAAGGAGGGAAGACAGCACAGTTCAGAGAAGAGATGCCGAGAGCGGCAGGGGCCCACAGCTTCTCCCTGGAAAGGGTCTCTGCCAGGATATTTCCAGAACTTTCTTCTGATCTGGGCTCTGAGTGGGAAGGCAGTTCTCCTCCCCCAGCATCTCAGAGGCAGTCCTTCTGTTCTGCGTTTTTCCTTTAATACCTCTTGAGAAAGTAGCCGCGGTTCCAGATAAACTCAGGGTACCCACTGTTCATTATTGATAGTAATCCAGTGCTATTATTACTAAAAGTGACAGAACCCATTACATTTATTGAGACTTACCACGGGCCAGGTACTGTGCTAAGTTCTTTAGAAACATCCTCTCATTTAGTCCTTAGAGTGACTCTGTGAAGTTGTTATTAAAAAAATTTTTTTTTAACATTTATTCATTTTTGAGAGCAAGAGAGACAGAATGTGAGTGGGGTCAGGGGGGCAGAGGGAGAGGGAGACACAGAATCCGAAGCAGGCTCCAGGCTCTAAGCTGTCAGCACAGAGCCTGACACGGGGCTCAAACCCACAAACTGCGTGATGATGATCTGAGCCGTAGTCAGACACAACCGACTGAGCCACCCAGGTGCCCTCAGGTTGTCATTTTTAACTCGGGTTTAAAGATGAGGAAACTGAGGCTCAGGGAAGTAAAGGAACCTGTTCATGTCACTGCACCCTGACCCTGGACCCACACTGGAAATAGGACCGCTGAGTCCCGAATGTGGCTCTTATTTGTCACCTGTATCCCTCACTCCATTTCTGACCATTTCTGTTGGCCCTGTGGAGTGTTGTTCCATGTTGCTACCTGGGAAGTGGAATTGGCTGTGTGCTGGGGACACGGATAGGGGTGACACCCAGCCTGCGTCCCCCAGGAGCTCTCCATTTCATGGAGGAAAAGGAACCAGTTAGAGATGCAAAAACTCACATTGCACGAGCCAGGCACTGATCAGTCATCTCTCGTTTTCCTTCTGCAGCGCATTAAAAGGAAACATCAGTGAAATCCACGAGCGATTTCATTGATTCCTCGGTGTCATTCTCCCCCATTTTACAGATGATGACGGTGAGGTACAAGGAGGCCAAGTGACTTAGTTAAAAATGACAAAAGTGGCAGAGCAGTGTAACCCGCGTAGCAGAGGAGAGGGAGCCTACCCTCCTGTTCCTGTTTCCTCTGCTTCTGCTTCTTACCTTCCAGAAGTGCTTCATGCAGGGACCTACCAGGTGCTGATGTAGCCCCAGGGGAGGGCACAGCCCCTGTTTGTGGAGAGGGCTTAGGTGGAGAGAGGAGGAGGAGGATGGCAGGCACAGAGGATTTCCCAAAGGAGTCATCTCGTGGGCAGATGGGGGAGGAGGGCAGTGCCTGAGGCAGGAAAGACCGAGGCCCAACCCTGCCCCGTTTAGGGTTCCTGGTTTCCCCCAGACGAACGCCTCACCCTTTGATTTCTCTTCAAGCAGCGGCTTCTGGCTCTGCCCTCATGTTAGCAAGTCTGCACTTCTTCCCTGTGGGTGAAATGGGGGTGGGGTGCTCGAGGCCCCCTCTGCAGTGGTTTGGGGCCTCCCCGCCCCAGCACGGCTCCTGCTTTATCCTGAGCACAGGCCCTACCAGTGAGCTCCCCATCCTCCAACAGCTCATGCCGCTCTTAGCTGGGATGGCAGCACGTGGGATGGGCCGGGGGCTTCCAGACTTCGAGGGGGGGCTGCCAGCAGGGTGGGGGTGCCAGCTCTCCCAGCCAGACCTTGGAGGAGGTTGCTTGTGTGCTTCCTTGCTCTTCCCTCTGTTTTCTTTAGGATTTCCTGCAGTCCTGATATTCCTCTTCAGGCAGCGAAGAGCTCTGTCTCAGAGAACGGGAACTGGCCCACGACCAAATGGGCTTGAACGTCAAGGGCAATGAGCAGACCTTTGGGGGCTTGTGTGGTATAGTTAGGTGTGAGGTACCCAGAGCCAAGGGACACCCAGGGAACAGAGGTGGCGTCCTTGGCAGGCTGCCCTGCCTGCCCTGGGGAAAGACTGCCGTGTCATTTTAACAACGGAGGCTGAGTCTTCACAAACCAAGAACGGAGTTAAAATAATGCCACTGCTCCAGATCTCACAGCACGTTGCTGTTGTTGCAATGCATTGCCAGGGGCATTCCGTCCTCCCTCACGTTGGTGGCGGCGTGAGCTGGTAGTGCTGTAGGCGCATCTCCGGAGCAGCGGGGGTACTTTCTCCCCGAAGTAACACGTTTTTGTCTTTTGTTTCTGACACCTTCCCCATGGTGTTGTACCGCCTTGTGACTTTTCTGGCTTTGGCCCGTATCCTTGGCAATCACCCTGGAGGACTCCTAGGGCTCCCTCTTGGATTACCACTGACGGCTGAGAGTCACTGCCGTTCAGAAAGCTTAGATGACTGCCCACTCTGTACCTGGAGGACTGTGTGCACATGTGTTTGCCAGCTGCTCTCTTGCAGGTTTCGGCAGTCCCTGAGAGATCCTTCTGGAGCCTAGTCCAGCAGATAGGGCATCTGTCTCCCAGGAAACATTATGCCCAGTAGTCCCTCACGAAGATGCTTCCCTGGAAGCCCTCCTCTGGCTCAGTAATCAAAACGTGAGCTCCCCTGGGTCCACAGCCCTCTGAGGATGCTCTCCAGAGCTCTGGCCTGTTTGCCCAGGGGCGGAAGGGCACAGCGTGAACATCATAGCCTTGGAGGTGACCCTTGGTTGTGGTTTTGCCTCTAGTGAATCGGCTGACCTGGGACAGTTAAAAAACCTCTTTAGCCTTAGTTTCCTTGTCTACGAATAAAACAGGCAGGGGGGAAGCCTCACAGAGTTATTGTGAAGATTAAATTCAATAACATTTGCACTGTGTCCAGCAATAAACACTCAATACCCATTAACAGTCTTCCCTCTGGAATCAGGCAGACCTGAGTTTAAATCAGATGAGGCCTGATCAAGGGCTCAAATGATGATACCAGGGTGTTTCATTCATCAAGTGATGATTCATTCATCTATCCATCCATCCAGTCTCTTTGTCTTTGTCCCTCCCTCCTCTAATCTCTACCATGCTGGCTCTCTTCTCAGCACTTTCTCCATTCATGCTCTAGGGTGGCTACAGAAGCTCCAGTGTTTAGCTCCAAGTCCACAGGAAAGAATGTTAGCCTCTGTCCCCAAAGTCTCACACCATCATATTGGCTTTGATGAGTTCTGTGGCCATCTTGAACCAGCCACCATGGCCAGGTGATGGGGCCTGGAGTTGGGAGTGGAGTCATATCTACTTGACCATGAGAGCAGAGTTGGGGAGGGATAGATCCCTAAAGAAAACAATTGGGGTTATCACTGGGAAGTAGAGTGAGCAGATGCTGCAGATAAAAACAGACAAAACCCACTGGATGTCCATTATAGGTGCCATTTATGGGACCGGAGATCCAACTGATTGTCCTTTGGCAGAGGCCTTTTGATCAGATTCTGGGTACCGGTTCCTTCTCTGGCTGGTTGCTTTGTCTGTTGGGTTCTTGGCCCTGGGAGGGGGCTAACCTGGTGAAATAGCTTGAGAGAGAGAAGCCAGAGCCTCCCCAAGAGGCCCAGGTAACAACAGTTCATGAGGCCCGGCCCCATTTATGTGGCCACACAGCTATGCTAGGCGTGTGGATGCATGGCATGCGTGTGTGCACATGTGTGGTGTTGAGCAGGGGTTTTGAACCTCCCCTCCTCTTTATCATGGCTGGGTTTTTTTTTTTTTTTTTTTTTTTTTTTAAATGCCTGTATCTATGCTCACAGAGGGGCCAGAGCCTTTGGGCTTAACTGGTGATCAGAACAGTTCTGATCTGATCTGAGCAGTTGTTAGATTTATTTTTGTCTGTTGAGTTTTTATATTTGAAGGAAGAGGAATACCCCCTCCAACCTTTTTTATTTATAATTAACTGGCCCCTTGGGAGGGCCTGAGAGAGTAGGTTGCCCCCTTCACTGCTTGGCTGAGTCTCAGCCAGGTCTTTGCCGAGTGGGTGGGGGTAAACAGAGGCTGTGCGTTTATTGCATTATTCAGCTGATAGTCATAATGGTTTATTCAGTGTTTGGCTAAGCCCTGTGGAGGAGCTTGGTGGGCAGCTTCCTCGTGGGTGGTGGCAGGGGCTGGAGGTGGGCTTCAGTGGGGGGATGAAACCAGCACCAAGGATAAGAAGGTCCATTAGTGGCACGGCTTGGCTAATGGTGGAGACATGTCTTCTATCAGCTGATGCACGAGGGAAGCCTTCATGGAGGAGGTGGCCCTTGAGATGGATGTGACCTTGGATACCAAGAAGGTACCTCCTCTCAGGAGGAAAGGAATTGTACAGGGGAAAGCAAAGAAGAGGGGAGGTGTGCAGGTCTAGGGAGAGCGAATCTGTAGCTGGGCATGTTCTGGGCCGGTGGCTGGAAGTGTGCATTGGGCCTTCTCATAGAGGGGCTTGAATCCCAGATAGAAGGACTTGGGACACCTCAGTAGGTAGAGAGGTGTTACTGAAGGGCTTTGAGGGGTGTGTGTATTTGCATATTGGGGTGAGTACATGGAAATTTAGGGGGTAAAGTACAAGAAGAGCTAGTATTAATTGAACACTTACTCTGTGCCAGGCCCTGTTCTTGGTGACTTAAGTGTATCAGCTTATGAATCAAGTTGCTCGTCTGTCCAGAACCCTCTGATGGCTTCCTGCTTCTGTCTGATATCCCAAATCCTTAACCTCCCACCCCTCACCCTCTTTCCTAATCCAGCCTTCCTGACAATCCTGGCTTTTCCTGGAACACTATGCATACTCTTGCCTCAGGACATTTGCATTGGCTGTTCCCTCTGCCTAGAACACTCTTTCTTATAGATACTCATGTCTTGCTCTCTCCCTTCTTTCAGCAGCAGGGAATGGTCTGAGCTGTCCACATAACCTACACCACACACACTCTCTTGTTGGTTCATTGTGACTGGATGATAAACACTTAGGGGCTGAGTGAGGGTTTTTTTCGGCTTTGTTTTTAACAGTGTCTTTGTTAAAAGGAACTTCGTTCCGGCGGGTTCATTAATCCAGGGCGTTGCACTCTGAAGAAACCGCTGTCAAACTTGGTTTGGAATTTCCACTGTGTTCTGTTCAGTTGTGCTAAAATGAACACTTAGAGGAGAAAAAAAGAAGAGTATGGCTGTTGTAAAAATTGAGCAGTTTGCGGGGAGAACCGGAAGCGTGCTAAAATCATTACCGAGGGGCCTGGGAAGTGGGCACTAAGGCGGCCGGTGGTGCCTTCGTTCTTGGCTACGTGATGAGAGTTCCTTGCCAGCCGTGTTGGTGAAAGAGCGCCCGGCTTGCCGCAGGTTGTGGCACCAGCTCCAGCGCAGCTCTGTCTGTGCCACTGCTGGGAGAGAGGAAGTGGGAGAAGCCCGTTTGCATCTTGGGGGAGGCTGTGCCCTACCTTAGAGCAACAGGAATGGGGAGACGAAAGGGTGTCGCTTCCGTCTTCTCTCGGCTCCCGTAGCGCCACGGTCCCTCTCCTGAGCTCCGGTGGCGTGTGCCACGCTTGCACCAGCCCCCGCTGGGCATTTGTTGTTGAGAGCTTGCTCTCTGCTCGTGGTTTTCCCACGCACTAGCCCAAACTGCTGTCCTGGGACTTGTACCCATGGCTCGCTGGCCCACGTCTGCCCCCTTAGGATATTTGGAGAAGCAGTCAGTCTCGCCACCCCCACATCACAATCAGAGCTGTTACTGCCTGGGCACCCATCAGGGACCAGGCCAGGGCCGGCTTTTTACATCTAGGATCTTCTTGTATCTGTATGTCACGATGGAGATGTGGAAACAAGTCCTGGAGACCTGAGCTGACATGCAGCTGTCCCAGCGCTGGGAAACAAAGAGTGGGGATGCAGAGCCGGTCTCGGAGCCCGGGACCTGTGTTCCCCAGACACTGTGTAAAGGAGGTTGCCTAACTTGGCGGCCGGCTGCATCATGACAACAAGGGGGAGCACGCTATGTTTGCCGTCCTCAGAAACTCAGAAGCTTTCCACCTGAGCTCTTACCGAGCTGAGCCTCTCCCATCCGTCCGAGAGCAGAGGGACAGTGGCACCACGTCACACGTGTTCTGTGATGGTCTCTGATGCTGTGCGGGATGCTGGCCTGTCTTCAGGGCCATCACCTTGGAATGTCCCCACGCCGCCCTAAACCAGTGCCTCCCGAGCTTGAAGGTACATCCGAGTCACCTGGGGGTCTCGTGTCAATGCAGATCTGGATCCAGCCGGTCCAGGAGGGGCCTTTCCAACTAGGTCCCAGGTGACTGGGCCCTCCTGGTCCGCGGACTACATTTTGAGAGGTAGCAGTTGAATCCCTGGTAAATCAACAGTTGAACCCAATAGGATGGAGAGCACCTTGAGGGCGGGATGACGGCTGTGTCAGGTACAGTTAGTGTTTTCCAAGACCCTTGACGTTCCCGAATTTAATGATAGTCCAGGCCAGTTTCAATGGTTATGACACAGCGTGTATTGAAGAGAGGTACTTGGTCTTATTGGCTGTGACTCAAGCATCCCAGATATGCAAAGTCGTATCCCACCCCCAAAGCCAGGACTGTGCCATCTGGGACTGGGGCACTGCTCAGCTGCTCAAAGGCAGTCCAGCCACCAGTCCAGGCTGCTACCCAAGGCCAGGAAGCGCTGGTGGTGTATCTCACATCACGCAGCTCTAAGAGGAGAGCAGATCTGGACCTTAACTCACTGACTGCAAAGCCCCTATGATACCATAATGCTTCTCAGAAAGCATGGCAGGCAGGGGCATGGAAAGAGCACCAGCTAACCAGCTGGGTGACATTGGGGAAGTCTCTTGACCTCTCTGGGTTTTTTACGTTGGTTAGAAGAGAGAGTTGAACTAGGTCATGATTAAATTCCCTTCCAGGTCTTATTCCTTTGAATGTGCACTCTCTGCTAGGGGTTCATTGGCTCCTTTGGATGGCAAGAGAAAGTTCCAGAAGGGGAGACAGAAGTGCAGCCTTGTGCTTTCTGAGACCTATCCTGAGGCCGAGGGGAGGCAGTGTTTTGTGTTGTCCCAGGAGAGCTCCAACCAACCAGTGAGAGGATCTAAGCCTCCCTCCCTGTTATCTTCTCCAGGTGTTCCATCTATGTCCCAGCCGGGACCATCCCTGACCCCCTCCCATGTGAATCTGGTCTCCTTGCAGAGGCTTCCATGTGTCCCTTTGGTGTTTGCCCTCCTCCCACAGCTCTGCATGGCCCTCGCAGCCCACCTGGGGATGCTGGTGACGTTATGGCCCCTGCTGCCAGTAGGATGGGGTGCAGCTTCGATGGGCCACACAGAGGTCTCTTCCCTTGTTGTTTCTTGCTTCCGCAGGGTGGGCGGAGCATACTCATGGGGCCCAACCCAGCCTATGTCTGTCCGTCCCTGTACCACACAGAGCACCTGTTCTTCACCCCACTCTAAAACAGTTTCTCCTCTGCGGCCTCCTCCCCCTCCCCCTCTGCAGCCTTCCCTGCTCCCTGGGGCTTCCAGACCATTTGTGCTCATGCTTACTAAGTAAGGCTGAGGTGGTGGTGTGCCAGGGGGGTGGCCGTGGGAGCCTCCTTCTAAGTGGGGAGCAGTACTTTATCAATATTCTTTAGGATTACTTGTGCATGGAGTTAATGGAAATCAGACCAACTTTCATTACTATTATTATTAAAACAAGGATTTTATTATCATTTTAAGAATTTTATTCTTACTCTACAGACGATGCACTCTTTTGGCCACACTCAGGCCAGCTGATCCCTCTGCCCCTCCTCATACCCCACTAGGCTGCAGGCCCCCTCAACCATTCCCTGCCTCCCAGCTCTGTGACTCGTGAAGCAACGTATTCATGTCAAGCCTGTTTCTGAGTCTGAGTCTCTCTGTGCCACATTGATCCAAGAACCGGGTCGAAGAGTCCCCTGATGCTGGAAGGCTCTCGGTACAAGTCGTGTGACATAATGTCACTTACTGTCACTGGGGGAGATGCTTGGATTCAAATATTGTGTCTTGTAGGGTGATAGAAGTGAGAACATTTGTTCTCTGGCCACACTCTAAGTATATATTGTCAGAGGGATTTAAATACAGATAAGACATTTAATTATTAAATGGCTTTTCAATGTGAAGCTCGAATGCAGCTTTTTAATTAGCTGTCAGCTCTGTCAGAGCCACACTTGGGGTGCCCTGGGCTGCTTCTCTCCTGATTTTCATGTATAAATTCCATTTCATGGCAACCAGCCGCTGCAGGGCCACTGCCTGGGGTCTACTGCTTCCCCTAGGCAAGAGGTTGCCAGGGTTTCCTTCTCCTTCCGGGATTGCCTTTTCCCCCTCTGGGTCAGGGCAGCTGCTCAAGGGCCATCAAACCAGATTTGCTTAAAAAGGAAAAGCGGAAGAAAATTCTGGAAGTGCCCCCTCCCCGAATGCCTAGCGCCTGTGTGTGTATGTGTGCTGACCAAGGGCCAGGGCCTGGCCAGGGGCACAGGTGGAAAGGGGATGAGCCAGCAGTAGCGGGGTGCAAACAGACAGACACCTGACTGGATGCGCCTCAGATCCAGTCACGTGTGTGACCTCTGCCCCTGGAGAGTGTCACCACCTTTGTGCCATTTTTGCTTCTGGAAACTCTAGGTGGCATTGGCCCCGTCCTGCTATTGTTGAACCTGCTGCTCTGGGAGGCCCGTGTGCGGCTGAGAGATCTGACGCCCTCCTGCCCCCTGCCCTCCTGGCCCTCCCTCTGGTGTCAGTCCTTCAGCAGCCCCACGTGAGCAGCCCCTGTTTTACTGCTCAGGAAAGATGGGACCCAAGGGGCTAGGTGTCTTGCCCAGGGCCACTCAGCTCCAGAGCTCGTGCTCATAGCCACGTTGATCTGCTGCCCTAGACAGTTTCACGTCTGGGGGAAGCCAGGTCCTCCAGGTCGGGAGCCCCATTGGTAGTGCTGGAAGGATTAGTGCGGCTTCCCAAGTGGCCCCTGGCCCTCCCAACCCCAGCCACCCTTTCAGGGTGCCAGGCATCACCTTCTTGGACATCACTCTGGTCTATTCACTCTTGTCTTCGAAAATACAGAGGTCCTCATTGCGCTGGCTCGGGTCCACCTTCCTCTTGCTGGCTCTCAAGGGCCCCCTGGCACCAGGCCCCTTCCAGGCTTGCGTCTCCCGATATGCTCCGGCAGACTGCTTTTCAGCTCTGTCCCAGTACTAGGAGTATGGTTCACCATCTGCCTTTCCCAGTCCTTGCTTTCTCCTGGGACACTCACCTCACTTCCAGACACCCTCCCAGGCCTCTCCAGCCCAGGAGCTTTCTTCCATATGACTTCCCTCCATAGTCCGTTCCTCTGTGTAGCCCTGTCTGTGGGTGCTGGGTGGCTGTTACATGCTTATCCTATTCATTTAGGGTCCTGTCTCTCCCTGTCAGGGTTCGTTCTCTCTCTCTCTCTCTCTTGCTTTTGTATTAGTATCTTTATATTTTGCCCTCCGTGGTGTCAGTTCCCCATGGCCAGCTGTGGTCCAGAAGCAGATGACCCTCCTGAGGTGTGGCCAGAAGGTCACCAGTGGCCTAATGCTACGTCACGATGCCTGCACGGTTCACCTCACCCCATCTCATCGCGTAGGCACTTCGTCATCTCCCATCATAAATGGTGTCTGTCCTTCCTGTGCTTTGAACAGCTCATCTCTCCTTCCAACAGAAGAATCGCTCAGATCCTAATTCTCACCTCTAACCCCCACCCACCCCCCCCACCCCCGGCAATGAACTGACATCATTTTAGTGCATTGAGTTGGAAATGCTTTCTCTGTAAAAATTATTGCCTCTCTGACCCAGGAGTAAATTATTTAGTGGTGAGTCAGACGCATTCCTGTGAACCCTGCCCTTGCTGAGCAGACATAAAACACAGCCATGAATTTCTTCAGAGACCGTGAAGCGTGGAGGCGCTCCTTGCTCTCATGTCTCTTCTTTCTGAGGCTCAACAGTTCAGCAGCTTAAAGGATCAGATGTGGTTGTAGCAATTGATGTCTGAGGTGTAGGATGAGGGAGGCCCCCGAGGGAGAGGGCGGCCGTGAGGGTGTGGCGCTGGCCGAGCCTGACTACAGGCACCTGTGTCTTCCCATTTCATGGCCCAGTAACCCGATGGGCTGGGACGATTACCCCCTTCTAGAGAGAAAACAGAGCTTCGGATATTCCAGAAGTCAAGAGAGGAGCCAGAAAGCCGTAGGTTCAGCAGAGCGACGGTTGGGCAGTGAACATTTGTCTGATGTCTAAATGGGGAGAAAGCTGCCCAGGAGGGGCTCGCTGGTGGCTCTGATTACACCGCTAAATGGGATTTAATTTTTCTGCCTCTATGAGTCTTTTCACATCTGTGCTTTTCCAAATCGCACCACGTGTCCTGATTGTTGAGAGAGACAATGTGGTCACTAGAACAAGAACCCGCTGGCCTCCCGGGCCTGGGCTGGTGGAGGGCAGGTGGGCTGTGCCAGGTAAGGTGGTGGGGCGGCTCCGGGAGAGGCAGGAGCGTGAGCTGCTGACATTTCATCCCTGGCCCCTCCCGCTCTGCGAAGCCTTTTTAGCTTGGCTGCTGGAAGCTTCGAGCTGATAATGATGAGGGAGTGTAAATGTCAGCGGGATCCCAGCTTCAATCAGAGCTGTTAAAATAAGCCTGGCAAGCCTCTGCCAGAGGTGAGCTCAGAGAGTGGAGGTGGGGGGGGGGCGCTGCGGAGTTGGGGGGGGACCCTGTCAGACAAGGGTGCTGGTGTGGGAGCTGGGAGAAGAGGACAGGATGACACCAAGAAGGCTAGTTTCTTGGCCCAGTGGTAGGTGGGGGTGGGAAGCAGAGACGGATGTGGAGGAAATATTTGTTTTCTTTTCTCAGCTGTTCTGTGATTTAAAAAAAAAAAAGTGACATCTCAAATTTTGTTTGGAAAGGGAAGAGAAGAAGGCAGCTGGCTGAGGTCCCTGGGCTCTGCCTACAGCTGGCTGTTTGGTCTGCTGGGCTGAAATTGCAGAGGCAGGAGAGAGGCCAGCTGCCAGGCTCACTCAGTGAGGCTTGCTTTCTCTGCTTGGCTGCTGAGAATGAGGCCCAGGGCCAGTCTAGTCAGAAGTGCAGACTTTCAGGCCCTCCCCCGGGGTGTGAACGAGACCCCAGAGGACTTCTGTGCACCCTGCAGCTTGAGAAGCACTGCCTTAGACACAGTTGGGGCCCTCATTTTGTAGGTGGGGACACTGAGACCCAGAGGGTCAGAGGGTCTTGCCCAGGGTCACACAGTGCAAGAAAGAAAGCCTCTGAATCAGGGTCCAGAGCATTTTTCCCCATCAGCTTCACGCAACCTTCACGTCCATTACGGTGCCTGGCACAAATGTAAGCTCAACAAGTGTGGTTGTCATTTCTCCTCCTGCCACAGTGGGATGGCTTGTCTCTGCCCCGGGGAACAGTTTCAGGAACGGTTTGGCATTGATATGTGAACTCCAGCTCTTCTCGTTAACAATCTCTCTGGCACCTGATTCAGCCCCACCCCTTCCTTCATCTGAGACATGCTCGCTTCTCTCTTGCCACAGAGACAGTATGGGAAGGTGCGAAGGGCAGCAGGGATGTGCAGGGCCTGGAGAGCCCCCAGCAGAGGGACCTTCCCTAGAAAATGTGGTTGGTCTGCAAGAATAGCATTAAGGTGTGGTGAGGTCAGCAGCTGGGCCCTGGCTGGAAAGCATAGATGCAGTTTACTTTGTTTTTTGTGGGTTTTGTTCTGGTTTAGCTTGGTTTTTAGTTTTGGGGGCTTTTTTGGTAGTTGGGGTAGGGGCAGAGAATTAAGGTTGCAATAATTTATTTATTGAGATCTATCATTGCCTTTATTTATTTAAAAAAAAATTTTTAATGTTTTATTTTTTTTGAGAGAGAGAGACAGAGCATGAGCAGGAGAGGGGCAGAGAGACAGGGAGACACAGAATCCGGAGCAGGCTCCGAGCTGTCAGCACTGAGCCCGATGTGGGGCTCAAAGTCATGAACCACGAGATCATGACCTGAGCTGAAGTCAGATGCTCAACTGACTGAGCCACCCAGGCGCCCCCGCTTTTTGTATCTAAAATAATTCCATAAATTGTAAAAGTGCTTCCTTCCCTCCAAGGGAAAAAATAGACCAGTAAAATTGTGTAAAGAAGCTTGAATTAATTATGATAAAGTTCAGAGGCACCCCTGTCTTCTTTTATTTGGTCATTGATTGTTGCAGTCCACAGACTCTTACTAGGCTGGGATTTCTACTTAGGTGCCGTGCTTGGTCTTTATCAAACTCGTGGACAGGAGCTACAGTCACTTCTCATCTTAGTGTAGCTGTGACCTGCCTCACATAGCTGCATTTTCCTTATGAGTGACATTTAACCAGGTGCTCGAATCTGACATTGCATCTTTTTTTTTTTTTTTTAGGGTAGAAATATCTCCTGCCTTTTTAACCAGGGTCCACATGGCCTTGTGTAATCATCCCTTAATAATGCTGAGACATCCTTAGGGGCATAGCATTCAGCCACTTTTTGGAGCTATGAAGTTGATGCAGGTGTGGTGGGACCAGACAGATCTGCAAAGTCACTCTTCATGGTTGTGCAGGCTGTGCACTGTCCAAGGGCTCCATTTCTAAGACATGCCATTCATATCACAGATGTAGATTTGTATATTTATTATGACAGTTTCCAAGTAAATGAAAGTGTTTTGAAGAAGGGGCACCCTTCTCCAGTTCCCACAAAGGTCCCCTATGGCCTGGCAGTGGTCCTGGGGGTTCTGGCTCCAGAACTAGCCCTGGAACTTGCTGCCTACAATTTTCCCACAGATTAACATACTCTTGGAGCTTCTGAAAATCCTCATCTTTACAGTCATCAGCTTCTCTGGCATTCACTCTCATTTTCACGCCACTGTGTCCTCCCACCCTCTCTTGTTACCTGCCTTAAGAGAGTCTGGGGTGTGAAGGAAGCCTATCCCCCCTGCCTCCCTGCTTACCTCAGGACTCTGCTTGTCTGCTGTGGTCAAGCCTGCAGATCCTCTGTCCAATGTTTCTGGACATATAGTGCTGGGTTCTGCACGGCTCTGCTGGTCTTCTCCCCACAGGGGATTGA
The DNA here is from genome assembly GCF_022079265.1 of Lynx rufus. Taxonomy (NCBI): domain Eukaryota; kingdom Metazoa; phylum Chordata; class Mammalia; order Carnivora; family Felidae; genus Lynx; species Lynx rufus. The sequence goes on along the minus strand of NW_025814825.1, from coordinate 37,534,380 downwards.
TTTCTGTGCCAGTTGGGGGGATTGGGTTTGACTCTACAGAACAGAAAACTAAAAAAAAAAAAAAAAAAAAAAAAAAAAAAGTAAATATTTAAAAGGTGGCTTAAACAAAGTATAGGAGTTTTCCTCTCACATCAAAAGATGGCAGCTCCAGAACCAGCTAGGAGTCAAGGTCCCAAGGTCCCTCTATCTTTTGCTCCAACATTCTTAGGCTTTGTCTTCTGTCCTTAAGGTCACCTCATGGCTTGAGATGGCTGATGGAGCTCCAGTTATTTCCGGTGGGCCCTAGGTAGGAAAAAGGGGGAAGAGGGGAACAAAGGATACAGGGGAACCTCCAGCAACTGAGTCAGCCTGCTGTACAGATTTTCTAGAAATTTTTCATTTACAACTTCTGTTTACCTCTTCTTGGCCACGCCTACACACAAGGGAAGTGGAAAATGTACTCGTTTATCGGGGCACATGGCTGGCCAAATAAAATCACAGTTCCAGTAGAAGGCAAAGGGGAGAATGAATTTTGGCTAGGGACAACGGGCAGCCTCTGCCACATCCAGCCGCTTCTCCCCTTTTCCTTCCCATGACCTTCCCAGCGTCTCATAAATGCTGTCCCAGCAGAGCTTTGCAACGCAGGTCCTGTCTTCCGACTGCTACAGTGCCCTCTCCTCGCCTCACCCCACTTTCTCTCTGCTGTGGTTCTCTCCTCTGCCACTCCTCCCATGCATCCGGGGAGGCAGTGTTGTGTGGTTAAGAGTGGACTATGACAGACCTGGTCCAGGTTGTGGATTGGGCTCCTCAGCTATATGACCTTGGGCAGGACACTGAGCCTCTTTGAACCTCACATTCTGCGTGTATGAAATGGAGCTCACAATAGTACATTGACCTAGGGGAGTTGCTGTGAGGAGTGAATGAGGGAATGAGGTCAGGGCATATTAGCGCAGAGCCTGGCACACAGGACAGGCTGGATAAGTGTTAGTTGCTATTAATCTTATTCTTATTTTTGGGTCTTGCCCTTGGCATGGCTCTTGTCATCAGTCAGTGACATGTCTCTTCCCTCCTGGACAATTCTCTTTCAGTCAGCATATATTTATGGAGCATCTACGATGTACCAGGCTGTCCTCTAGGTCCTGGGGTAATTGGCCAACAAAGCAGACAAGAATCCCTACCCCAGGGAGCTGACATCTCCTTTTTCTGGGTGAGACCCTCTGGCCCTTGGCTGCTTTTATGTCACTGGAAGTGGCATCCGTGTGGGTATATGTATCTCTAGGCCTGAGCCTCTCACATGCAGTTTATACATCCTGAGCCTTTCAGGTACTTGACCAATGAAATGACCCACTTTTTAAAATATAACTTTTGGATTGCTTTGTTCTCATAGTCACAAATGGGCCCATCTGGGCAGGCTGACCTATGCAAGTGCTCAGGAGGTTAATGTGTTTTCCTTCTCAGGCAGCTCATTTGCTTCTAACAAGGGCCCTTCTGCAGACAAGGCAGGATATGAAATCTTTTTGGAGTTATATCCCTTTGAGAATCGGATGCACTGTGCACATAAGGCAAAATTTGCACACAACTCCAGGAGATGCACAGACTTTGGGCAGCCCCTCTTTGGTCCTCTAGGGCCTCCATGGACTCTGGGTCAGAGCATCAGAGACCTGTTTGACACTCTAAGGAGTGGCTCTCTGCTGGAGATGCCTCACCTCTCCAGCGAGCAGGTGAGATTCTGTTGTATGGCAGGCATTCTTTTTTGCTCCTTGTGAGTGGCCTTGATCGAGCAAAGACCTGAGCTAAATGTAAGAAGATGAGGCAGTAGTTACAAGAGAAACAGCTTTTCAGCTGCAGTTGCCCTTTGTCCTTTACCAGCGTGCGACAGTGTGCAAGGCTTCAAGTTCCCCTTGGTCTCAGGGTCCGCTCCTGTAACATAGAGGAGTTTGGTCAGGCCATTCTGAGGCCCTGTGTCAACTCAGATGACATGTGAGACCTTCAGGGGCGGTTGCACTGTGAGCTCTGGCATTGGGCTGAGGGGCATCCAAATCTTGCCCGTACACCTGCTGGCTCTGTGCACTTCAGCTAGTTCACTGGCTTCTCGTAGCCCCAGTGGCCTCATCTGCAAGATGAAGATAAACTACTGCCAAAGTGTCACTGGAAAAAGTTAGATACGTGACTCTCACGCAAATAGAAAGTGGTTGTGGGACCAAAGGTTTATTTAAGCTATTAATGAGAAAACCGCAGGATGGTAAAGTTGTCTCAGGGAGGGCTTGAGGCCCTTATAAGCAATGAAAGAGAACGCTGAAGTAAAATTACAAAGTCAGATATGATGCTGGTTAATGTCCTGCAGGGCAGTAACTCATCTTTGTGATCTTTGCTGCCGGCAGTCATAATTTACCACTCTACCACACAAAAATCTCCAAGTTCACTCGTAACTTCACAGAGGATAGGCCCTAATCAGCAGTGAGATGAACAAAGGTTAAGTTCCCTGGGAGTCCTGGCGGGCTTCATGGAAAGACATCAGGAGAAGCTCATTTCCAGGAAGAGGGTGGTAGAAATGAGGCAGGGAACGTGTCTGAACAGGCCCACCCTGATTGGTTTTCTGATGCAGCTGCGAAGTTAATGTTAAGTGAAATGAAAAAGAAAAGAAAAGAAAAGAAATCCGTGCTTTGAATCTGTAGCATTTGCCTTCTGCAAGAGACAGATTCTGAGGTCTGAGGATAGGTTATAGAATCTCATCAAACCAGAGTGCACTTTGGGTAGGACCAAAATTTGGTCGGGTAAGTAGGTATCTTCTCAGACTTAGGTAAATGATCTCAAATGCAACATAAAGGGTTTTTTGCCCCTTGCACCACCTCTGACATTGAATGGCCCTCCTCCCATCCCAGTGGGTTGTTTCCATCTGTGACGTGGGCAGGTGTGCTGAGATTAGAGCAGGGAAGAGCTCTGTGGGCAGACCCAGGGCCCCCAGGGTTTTCTCCCCTCTCCCAGCACCAGCAGATGGCCAGCCTCAGTGGGTAGGGGCAAGGACTTTGGAGCCAGCCAGACCCGGACACCAGGACCGGCTGGATGACTCTGGGTTCTCAATGGAACCTGTTCTGTAGGTGGTGACAGTGAAAGTACAAGCCATGGGAGACGTAAGCACTCCGTGAATGCTAGCTACTGTGGGTCCTGTACTCCTTTCGTCCTGCAGCAGCTACCAGAGCTCAGCTCCCTTATCGTAAAAATCCTACCTCTCTGGTTATTAAGAGGCTCAACACTTGGTTTCGCTACCCCCTGCCTCCCCCACATTCATAATACAGTCCCCTCCCAGCAGCCAGCTCTCCTGGAAAATGTCAGTCAGATCCTGCGTCTCTCCTACTTAACCCCCTCTAACTCACGTAGAGTCCACCTTACATCCTGGCCATGCCCATGAAGTCCTTGTCGCTGGCTCCCTGCCTCCATTCCTGGCTGTGTCTCCTCCCTTCCTCATGGCACGCTGGCCACGCGGGCCTCCTTTCTGTCCCCTGATACTTCATTCCTGCCTTATTGTCTCTCGCCTGCCTTATTGCTTTCTCTGCCTGGAATGCACTTCCCCAGGACTCCGTATGGCTCCCTCCTTCTCACCATTTGGCTTCCCCTTGGACAAACTGGGCAGCCCTCCCTGACCACCCTGGCCACTGAAGCCTCCTCCTTCCCAGTCACTCTTTAGCATGGCGCCCTGTTCTAGTTCCTACATGGCACTCATCCGCCTTGGAAATCAGCTTGAAGATTTTGGGTTGTGCTATTTAGTGTCTCTCTCTCTCTAACTCGAATGGAAGGCCAAACCCATGGCAGCATGCACCTCTTTGTCCTGGTCACTGCTCTGACAGAGCCCCCAGCCCAGGGCCCACCACTTATAAGGGATGAACGACCAACAGTAGCAAGGATGATGATAACTAACACACAAGGCATTTATCATGTGCCGGCAGGAACGGATATGAACACTTTAGGCATATTCACTCATTAAATCCTCACGATAGCCTATGAGCTAGATATAATTATTATTTGTTATTCCCGGCCTATGGAGGAAGACATGAGGCACAGAGAGGTTAGGCAACAAGCTTAGAGTCACCAGCTAGTAAGAGGCAGAGCCGGGATTCAAGCCCAGATAGTCTGGCTCCAGAGTCTATATTCTTAACTTACATGTAAAGTATTTGTTGGGTTTGTGGTGTGCAAGAGAGAAAATGCACCCCACACACCATCATTCCCCAGTGTCCCCCACCCCTCCATGATGACAGCCTGTCCCTACTGGCTCTGTCCCCTAGCTTACTGCTAGCCTTCAGGGTCCTTCTCATGCAAAAGCCTTCCCTCTCCAGGCACGAATGGGGACAGGACCCCCCCCCAATACACACATGGGGATTTGATTCTGCTGGGAAGAGGCCCCAGTAGCTGGAACTCCATTCCCACCTCTGCCCAGTGATTAGTCACACAGGATGTGTCCCCAAGGGCAGGTCACCTGCAGACTTCACACTCATCATCAGAGCCTGACACCTCCAGCCACGGGCAAATTATCCCGCAGCCGCCCAGCCTGCAAGAGAGACAGGCCAGGGGATGTTAGAGCCCAGCTCCCAGAGCAGAAAGCCCCCCACAGGCTCACACTCTGCTTCTTTTCATTTGCACCTCAGCTGGCTGTCAACGGTGACACTGACTCGCCCCTGGCTGTTCTGAAAAGCCAGGTGCCTCCAGTCCTGCCTCAGAGCCTCATCTTCAATCGGGGGTCTTGGCCCCTCTGTCTCTTTTTGTCTGCCTCTCTTTGTCTTTTCCTCTCATTTAGCTTCTCTCTTCATTCTCTTTGGCCCATTTCTCTTTACTGGTCTCGTGTTTCCATCTCTCTTTCTGTCTCTGGGTTCCTTGCTTTCCCCCAGGTGGCTTTCCCACGTACCCCGAGTCTGGGGGTTGGGGGCTGCTCCCTTGGGGTCCCAGCCCATGGCTTCCCTGCTGGGTCTCCCCACGCCTCTCCGTGTACTTCCCAAGGGTGTGCCGGTGGGCTCAGAATGTGTTGCCTGGAATTCTGGCTTCTGTTCAAGTCTGCGGTGCTCATCTGATAAATAAACTTGCTCTGGCCTCTACCCTCCCTTGGTCTCTGGACCCTCCCCATGGCAGCTCCTGAGTCTGAGGGGAGTGTATTTGTGCAGAGACATCGGCACCAGAGTCACCACAGGGGTCTGAGAGATGTGGGCACTTCTGATCCTGCCACCCACGGTGTTGGCCTCAGCCTCTGCTCTCGACTTCTGAAAGTACCCTCTGACCCTCTCCCCTTTTTTTCCTTCCCCCTCCCACCCAAAATGTCGTGGGACATCCCACCATCCACAGGAGACAGAAAGTAGCCCATACGCACAGGTAAACATGCAGGTGTCTTTGCTCAGTCATCTGACTTTTGTAGTAAACTTTTACCCATGCTACGAGTAGCTCTTTTCCTGGATAGTAAGTTTAGCTGAATAGAAAAGGCAAATTCAGGGACACTGGGAAGGCCTACTCTGCTTCAAGTGTTTCCTTTACATTCTTCAGACTGATCAGATGCCACCAATGATGACAGCTGAGTCGGGAATCCACTACTTTTGAAAGTGCACAGACTCATGGGAGTCACAGCTGTCAGTTGTTCACCATCTAGTGTGAACTACTTTCCTCAACACTTGATTATTATCAGTAATCCTGGGGGGCTGGAAATACTGAGAAAGGAAGGGTTGGAGAAGCAAATAGCCATGTAAGGGGAGGTACACTGAGTGGAGGAGGACAAGACGAGGCGCCTGAGGGGCTGAGAGGACAGAAGAATAAGGATTCTCCATCCTGGTTACACGTTGGAATGGGTAAAATGGGTGTTGAAAAGTCCTGGTGCCCAGGCTCTACCAATGAAATCAGAATCTCTGAGGTGAGGTCCAAGCATCAGTGGCTTTTTTTGTTTTTTTTAAAGCGAGCACAAGCGGGGGAGGGACAGAGAGAGAAGGGGACAGAGGATCTGAAGTGGGTTCTGTGCTGACAGCAGTCAGCCCGATTGGGGGGCTCGAACTCATGACCTGAGCCAAAGTCAGACGCTCAACTGACTGAGCCACCCAGGCACCCCCCAGCATCAGTAGTTTTTAAAGCTCCCCAGACTCTATTGTGCAGCCAAGCTTGAGGATTACTGCTCTGTCTAGTGCTTCACAACTTAAATGGACACAAGTCACCTTGTTAAATGCAGATTCTGATTCCGTAGGTCTGGGAGGGGGTCTGAGATTCTGCATTTCTACCAAAGCCAATACTGCACATCTCTGGTCACACTGTGAGTGGTAAGGCTGTGGTTTTTATTACTTATTCTCCAATCTGGCTTTGTTCTCAGACAATGACAGATGAAAAATAGGAAACGCTGGCTGTGCTGATCCACACAAGCCGTCCAGTGCAGAGCTCTGATAAGCCTGAGTTGGAGCACCAGGTTAGCCTGGAGGCCTCCGGCTCTCTAAGCTGCAGTCGGATCTGGGATGTTACTGGCTCCTGGCTACATGCTCAGTACAGGCACTGAAAGCAGTGATCAGCAAGCTCAAGAAGGTATATGGTACGTTTGTGTGGCTGGCATTCCGTGGTGGTGTGGCTCTGCCCACATGTGGCCCGGGTGCTGGCCACTCTCCTCACATAAGTATGTCTTTCTCCAGGAGGCAGGCAGAGGGCAGGTGTATCCTTCCTAACAGCTGTGTTGTAATTATTGTCAGGAGGCTAGAGACTCACAGACACGCAATGTGACAGGTGCAGTGATGGAAACAGCAGAGGGTTTTGTGACACATGGAGGAGAGGGTAGGTGATGAGGAGAGTGGAAGTGGACATGGTGAAAGGGGAGTCTGGAGACAACATTTGGCTTTTCTTCCCAGGGCCTATGGCCCTTCCCACCTAACACTGACCCAGTTCAGGCCGTTTGCCCTTTGCTGTAGGACAGGATCCTCAGAAGAATAACAGCTGGGTGGGTGGGGATGGGGGTGTCACAGACAGGGGGCCTTGTACCCTTATCCTGATAGTCCCTGAGAGGGACCTGTTTTTTAATGTCAGAATGTCACAGACCCCCTCCTAAATGCTAGTTTGACATTTTGAGTAGCCTAAATGATCATCAAATGTTTACTGAATCCAACCTCTTTGTTAGGCATGCAGGAAACAGACACAGGCCTTGCCTCATAGAATGCATGATTTAGCTCAGGAGATAAACATTAAATAATTGGATGACTAACCAATTGACTTAAAACTATGGTAAGTGCTGGGGCACCTGGGTGGCTCAGTTGGTTAAGCATTCAGCTTCGACTCAGGTCATGATCTCATGGTTCATGAGTTTGAACCCCAGCTCAGGCTCTGTGCTGACAGCTCAGAGCCTGGAACCTGCTTTGGATTCTGTGTCTCCCTCTCTCTCTGCCCCTCCCCTGCTCATTTTCTGTCCCTCAAAAATGAATAAACATTAAAAAAAGAGACTATGGCAAGTGCTAAGAAGAGAAAAGCAATGGCGGGGGAAAGAGTGGTGCCTGGGTGGTTCAGTTGGTTGAGCGTCCGACTCTTGATTTTGGCTCAGGTCATGAGCTCATAGGTTTGTGGGTTCAAGCCCTGCATCAGGCTCTGCGCTGACAGTGTGGAGCCTGCATGGGATTCTCTCTCTCCCTTCTCTCTCTACCATTCCCCTGTTTGCTCTCTCTCTGTCTCTCTCTCTCTCAATATAAATAAACTTAAAAAAAAAAAAAAGCCTGGGTACAGTTACGTGATAACTGAGAAAACGTATCCTGTTATGAATCCAGTAGTACGTTTAATTGCATCTGTATCTTATCACAACAGCATCTACACCCATGTGGGAGGGACAAGGAGAAGAGCAATCAGTAACAGTTGTGCCCACTTACTAGGCTTTAAACTGCCAACCCACCTGCCAACTCTTCGTGGCACTTTTCTGAGATAATGTGTCTTAACTGTGCCCATTTTCTAGACACGGAAAAGAAACCACAGAGAGGGGAAGCCCACGGTCTTACATAACTCTCAGTCGGGCTACAGACAGCGCTAGGGGGGCATGAGCATGCCCAGATGTTGCAACAGCTGTGTGGCCCTCAAGGCTCCGTAGCTCACAGGTGGGGGACCCCTGGTCTGGAGCGTTAAAGGGATGAGGCAGGACAGCGGAGTTTCTAGCGGCACCGGCCATTCCTGGGGGAGCAGGGCTGTTGGAGCCAGCTTCCCAGAAGCTGGACAGTGTTTCCATCTCTTCTGGAGAATCAGAAATTGGACCAACTTGGGTGCTAAAATGAAAGCTCCTCAACCTGAATATCAGTTTCTAGTTTTCACACATGGTCAGAGCCCCCCAGCCTTCTGTCTATCTCACCCAGAAGCTGGCCACAGCCACCAAACCAGGAGGTTATGATGCCCTCTCTATTCCAAGCTTTGCAGCCTAGCCTCATTTCTGCACCTAGGTGAAGACTGGGGGCGGGAGTCCTAGCAGTCACTCATTCTGCTGGGGGATCTTGGGTGGTGGCCCTGGGAGGGGGCGGCAGATACCAGAGGCTCTGAGAAACCAGTTGCTGATGACTTCGATCCTCCCTCCAGTCTGCCCACACCAAGACCACTTTATTCTCAGGGACTCAGAGACATTCCTATCTGTACTGACTTGTGGCTGAAGCCTCTCGCCACAGGATTCCAAAGTTCACCTCTTTGTCTTCCAGACATAAGGAGGTTTGGAAGGAGTGACAGTTTCTGAGATACTGGTAAGAATCCAGGTGCAAGAAGTCTCTGGACAACGCTCATCCCAGTCAGGGGCCGACACTCTGTTCTTCCCACAGAATGTCAGCTCAGGGAAAATACTTGAACCTCATGCCATTTTTTAATGGCATATGTCTAAAACTTACTATAGAATCATCTCAGTTCTAAAACAGAGGGTCCTGAACGTAATTTAACCTTTTTTTTTGATGACTCAGTGTCAACATTATGAATGTTCGTTATCATACTCTGCTTTTTAGATTTTCACCTCCTTTCCCCAAGTTCATCTATCAGATGTCACTGCTGACACGTATATGCTTCTAGATGCCTCCCCACCCACCTGCCTATCACTTTGATGATTCTAATGTGCTGAGCCAGTGTAGCATAATGGGCTAGCTGCAGTCAGAAAGCCTGGGAAAGCTGCTATGCCTCAATTACATTTTCTGGAAAATAGGCATGGTGAGAATTTTTTTAAAAATTAAAAAAAAATTTAATGGTGAGAATTATTTAACTGATTTTATTTTTTATTTATAAATTTTTAAAGTTTATTTATTTTGAGAGAGACAGAGACAGCACAAGTGGGGGAGGGGCAGAGAGAGAGGGAGAGAGAGAATCCCAAGCAGGCTCTGTAGAGCCTGATGCAAGGCTTTCATCCATGAAACCATGAGATCATGACCTGAGCTGAAACCAAGGGTTGAACACTTAACTGACTGAGCCACTCAGGTGCCCCTAATTGGCTTTATTTTTTTTAGAGCAGTTATAGGTTTACAGCAAAATTGAATGGAAAACACAGACAGTTCCCATATACTTCCTCCCCTCTGTACATGCACAAAGTCCCCCACTGTCAACATCCACACCAGAGTGGTGGTGCTATTTATCTCAGAAGACTGTTTTAAGGATGAAATGAAATAATGTATGTAAAACATATAAAATACCTAGCACAGTGCCAGGCACATAATAAATGTGTTTAATATATGTAGTTATCACCATCTTCATCAATTATAATTGTGTATTATACAAGAGTCAGTGATGATCATTAAGGTCCTAAGGATTAAAGTAAGTGGCTTTGGTGGGAGGATCTGGGCGAGGGTATTTGGGGCACAGGCACTTTGCAGCACCTCTCTGTGCTTGGGTCTGTGTCCAGGCAATGGGAGGTCTGACTTATGGAGAAATGGGGCAGGATCAAACTTCACTCCTATCTGGAAGTAGCTTAATGGTATGGATTGTGCTCAGTACATGCCTCTCCTAAAAGTCTAAGAATTGGACCTTTGCAACTCATAATGGTGCTCACCTGACACTCTGTGTGCATGCTAGAAGCTGGACTCCCTGTGGGCTTTTGGGAAATAAAGCTGAATAGACAAGGTCTGGTGTGTGGGTCAGATGGGTAAGGTTGAAGGTGGGTAGGATCCAAAATATGTCTTTAGCTAAAACAAAACAAAACAAAAAACAAACAAAATATGTCTTTGGCTCTTACCAGAAGAGCCTCCAAGATGGTTCAGGACCACGGACAGCTCCTCCAGGCACGTGGTCCTCGAGCTCCTGGGCTTTCCTACTGTGGCCACTTGCAGATCACACTCAGCCAATTTGACACCATTCTTGCCCTGTAACTTGGCAGGGCTCTGTTTTTCTGCCTCCTTGGGAAGTGTCTCATGCCCTCTGGGCATCCCTCTGTATCTATGTGGAGGGGACATTAAGAGTGGCAGATGTGCCGGGGAGGCTGACCTCTCTCTTGCCATTCCAATCCTTCAACTCCTCTGAGCAACTCCAGAGACCAAGATTTACAGTGCCTGGACTGCAGTGCAAGAGATGGGGAGACAATAGGTGTTGTCTTAGATTAAAAAAAAAAAAGTCCCATTTTCTCTTGGAGGTCAGGAAATAGAGTATTGGTAATGCCCCAGGGGCTCAGTGATGCTCTCTTGGCTTCCTTGGTGGACTGGCAGATGGCTCCTGCCACAGGCTTCAGTCAGAGATCTATTCTGGCATTAGCTGCCCTCACATTGGTTATGGCTCCCCTCTTCTCCTGGGGAAGCTCAGACTGGCAATTTCGTCATTTGCACCGAGTGGAGCCCCCTCCCCCAGCACAGCCTGGATTCTACTTGCCCAGCCTTGTTGCCCTACCCTTGGATCTCTCCCTTCCCAAACCACATTGAATCTTGCCCATCCAACTCCCAGGTCTTTATTCCCTTGGGGGAAACCCAAGGAGTCTGACCCTTAGAGTTTTGGTGAGCTTAACCGAGGAAAACAACACAGATGAAGGGTGAGACTGCATGCCATGCAATGTGTCTATCCCTCAAAAGATTCTAAATTCCCCCTTGGGTTGGGCCAGTCTAGTGGAGAGCAGTGTGTTTGATAGAGTGGGGCTGGTCCGTCTGCAGAATGGCTTCTCCTGAGCTCTCGTACCCAGCCATGAGTGTGAGTAATTGCCCTGTGAAACACATTGCTATGTCAGAAGCAGACCAATTTAAACCAAATGTCATTTTGCTAAAAGCCAATTTGCCAAAAGTCAATTCACTGAATGGCCAATTTGTCAAATGACCAATTCATCACATTGACTTACTTCCTTTAACTGTTTAGTGTGAGTTGACTGGTTTGCATTTTGTCTTTATTAGAATATTTGAAGGGCTGTTCCATTTGTCTCTGCCCCTGCTCCTGGTGTTTGAACTAGGGTGGAACTACCCCTCGTCTCTTCCTGTGACTGCAGAGCAGGGAGCTAGGGCAGGGACAACCCAACTGATTCTAAAAGGCCAATGTGAAGACAAATGGGGAGCTACCCAACAAAGCCAAATTGGTAAAGGAAACAATGAAATTGACCCTTTGGAGAGTTGGCTGATCTGTGAGTTGGCTTCTGGGGAAGTGACTCAGAAGGGAGTGACCTACCATAGTTGGGCCGCCTTTGGAGATGCTGATGACAGTCTTGCTTTTCCATCCTTTGGGCACCTCTTTATGGGGACTGGTAGGAGGCTTCCTTGTTTGGTTTTAGAACAAGGAAAGGCCACGCCTCTCTCAAGCCTGTTTTCATCTGTGGTCTTCATAAATTACGTAGCACATCAGTCTCCACATTCCCCTAGGTTGGGAGAAGCCAGGGCACATTTATATATGAGCAGACGCAAAGGCTTTTGAAGAGTGTGTTTCTCTCTCTTATTTTATATTTCTGCCTCTTTCTTCCTTCCTTCCTTCCTTCCTTCCTTCCTTCCTTCCTTCCTTCCTTCCTTCCTTCCTTCCTTCCTCTTCTGGTTTCTGTTACCTTACTCCATTTAATAATGTATCCTTAAAACTACCTTAATTCCTTCTTGAAACAGGCAGAAAAAGAATCTAGACTTGTTCTGAAGGCTGTTTTGTTGGCCCCTTTCCCCCACTCCGTCCCTGGATTCCCTGAGATCCTCACCCCTCCAGCACCAGCATCTCAGCTCACCCGCTTGACCTTGAGGTGTCGTCCCAGAGCAGGGCACAGCCCCCTCTCTCTAGGAAGATATGGAACTGAGACATGCATTACTGCATTAGAGACAGATGCCCTCCTTCCCCAGGAGATGTAGCATCTTCACCCAGCACAAAATTCTCGCGTGCCCACAGTGCCTGCTTTCCCACCTCCTTACTTGTTTAAAGTTGGTCTCTGGTCCCTCAGCACTTTGGGGTGGGCATTCTTCCCACCACACTGCCCTCTGTGCAGTTTCCCCTCAGCCCACGTATTTCCCAACCACTTAGAATTGTGAGCCTCGATTCTTCTGGAATTTGTCACTTTGGAAGATTTTCTTCCCCATTTGCCTCCTCCAGTGAGGGATCAGGGAGGCGGGGTACTGGTGTTTGTTACATGTCTACAAAGCACCTGGCATGGGAATCAGTGCTTCACATGTTATTTTACAATCTTTTCACTGAAGAATAACATACATACAAAAAAGTGCAACTGTCTGTGTATGTGTTACATCTTTCATATATATTACTCACTGAATTTTCACAAAGCAAACACACCCATGTGCCCAGCATGGTGGGCCACCAGACCAAGAGGTAAAAATACCATGAGCACCCAGAAAACTTCCTGTACCTCCTTCTGGTCTTTAATTCTCCCCACTCCCTCCAGGGTAACTATGATCCTGTCGTCGTCGTCTTCTTCTTCTTCTTCTTCTTCTTCTTCTTCTTCTTCTTCTTCTTCTTCTTTTTTAATGTTTATTCATCTTTGAGAGAGAGAGACAGAGTGTGAGCAGGGAAGGGACAGAGAGAGACACACACACACAGAATCTGAAGCAGGCTCCAGGCTCTGAGCTGTCAGCACAGAGCTTGATGCAGGGCTCGAACCCACGAACTGGGAACTGCGAGATCACGCCCTGAGCCAAAGTCGGACGCTCAGCCAACTGAGCCACCCAGGCACCTCCATGATTCTGACTTCTAATAGCAAAGATTACTTCCGCCTGTTTTGTGCTTTGTATAAAAGGCATGTATGGTTTGTCATCCTCACCACAACTAAACAAGAGGGAGCTGTGATTAACCCCCCTTCACACATGAGCAACTAGACTCGGATAGGTTGAGTAACTTGCCTAGGAGCACACAGGCAATAAATGGTGGTAGAACTTGGAGTCAAACTTAGGGTTGTCTGGCTCCAAAGCTCACGTTCTTTCTTCTATATCTTGATTCTTCCTCCTGCTGCACCACCCCACCCCCACCACCGTGTGTCAGGTCTGGGAGTCTCTGAAGTTGTTGGTTCTAACAACCCGTAGGTGTCCAGGATAAGATCAGTAGAACAGCAGGCACTTCCTTGGGGTCCAGTGTGTGGTGGTTGAGTATAGGGAAGGTCTTGCCCTGGTACCCAGATTAAGAGAGGCCTGCATTCCCCCCACCTGTTCCCCCCACCCCCTCTACCCTATGGCCATTACTGTGTTCTTGCCATGGTAGCTGGGACCTGTGCCTACTGGTTCTGTTTCTTGTCCCCCCCCCCCACTCCCCCACCCTCAAGCTGTTCCCTCTTGAATGGGACTCCAGCTTCTCAGCAGCTTTTCCTTGGAAGGGCTCTGAGGTTGCTTTGGGGGGTGTGTGCCTCTCACCTGATATCTCTGTTGTGGGAATCGATTACAGTGATGTTCAGTAGCTGCATAACAAACCGGGCTGTTTGAGGAGGAAATGTTACCCAGGCTGGTTTTATGATGCAGCCATCCAGGGCTGCTTAATGTCTCTTCCTAACGAGGTTTCTGTAACATTAACTCTGCAGGGCTGGAGGTGGGGGGTGGGGGGCAGCCGCAGGAGGGTGTGTGGCTTCAGGGCAGTATGGTGGGCAGAGGAGGGAGGGCATCGCTCCAGCTGACAGCATCTGACATGCCCTGTCGGGACCAGCCCATGTCTCCTGCAAAGCTCAAACCCCGCCATCCATGGTGTCAGCCTTTAAAGCCACCTACAGGAGTTTGGATGTCAGGAGTTCCCTGAGAAAAGCCTGGGTATATGCAACGCTTTTTGAACTCTCAGGAGCTCACAGAGCATGTGTGAGCTTTAACTCTATGAATCTTATAATCACCTTAGGACGGGAAGAGGAGGTGAGGGAGAGGGGACAGAGCTGGATCGCCCAGCAAGAATTACTAGGGCTTTGGAGCCTTACCAGCAGTACCGGTTGATTGTCACTGACTGTGCACCAGATACTCTTCTGGATACTTTCACATACTTTTATTTACTCTTCTTACAAGCTCATGTTCCAGATGAGGAAACTGAGGTGCAACGAGGTTTACTTTTCAACCCAGGGTTGCTGGCTCTCCTCCCAGAGTGGCTACTGTGTGGCCAGCTCCTCACTGTCACTGAGGCCCCCTATGGGGATCCTGGCTTCTCTGCTGGCCCTGCCATTGGCTGGCTTGATTCTGCTGATCAGGAGAGCAGAGGAGAGGGGGTCAGAAGGGCATAAGGGGAACTGGCCACTTAGAGGGCAGTTGAGGAGCAGGCAAAGACGGCTCCCTCAGTCTTTCCTTTGTTCTGACAACATTGGGGGTGGGGGGGGGGTGGGGGAGGTTGGCCCAGGTCAGAGGAAACTAGCGTGCCCCACCCCACTAGAGTGCCCCTTGGCATTACACTCTGGTCACTTCTGCACTGTCCTCTTTCCTTCTGTCAAAACTTGACTCCTGGAAATGACGAAACAAGTTCATCCACATCAAGAGCAGCCCCTGATAAACACAGATTGTGTCTCCTGGGAGTGCCTGAGATTTATGAGCAGACAAAGCCCTGATCCCTACATTGAGGTCGGAGCCTGAGGCAGCATGGTTCAGGTCCTTGCCACCAAATGCCTTTAAAGAACCCCCCTTGAACATCACCAAGAGGCAGGGGCACACACACGCAGCCCCCCCACAAGGTGAATCTGGGGCACCTGAATGTTGTCCATGGGCTTGGGAGAGCAAACGGAGAGGGGTAATTGCAGAACTAATTTCCCTCCTGGGTGGGAGGGGTAGAGGTGGAGGCAAGATTGAAGGACAGGCAGAGACAAGAGAGGGATGGTCCTCCCAGATCCCAGCAGCACCTCAGAGCGAGATGGGCACCGGGTGGCGCCTCCTGCAGTGGGGACCTGGGGTGCAGAGTCTCCCTGGAGCAGTGACCCCTGGCCTCCTTGCAGTCTCACGTGCTGATTACTACCACAGCCTGGTTCTCAGCAAAGCCCTCAGACAATATCCTGCCCTCCCCGCCCCCCCCCCTCCCCGCCAAGGAATTGGAGCTGGTGCCTCCGCCCCTTCATTGAAATGCTGGCTGGGAGCAGGGAACACAACCCCATTTAGCCCTAGCTGGGGACAGGGAAACATTTTAAACTCCACTCGGTCAGATGCGGGGCTTCTCAAACTTTAATATGCATATGAATCAACTGGGTGTCTTGCTAAAATGCAGATTCTGATTCAGTAAGCGGGGCCAGAAAGTCCACGCTTGGAACGATTCCCAGGTGGCTCCACTATTGCCGGCCCAGGGGCCGGAGGCGTGGGTGCTGGGTCACCCACTGTGGGATGGGGGGGTACTCCCTAATAGCAGCGGCGTGAGCCACCCCACCCCCATGCTGGGCCGCCACACACTGCGACTGAACCCTCCTGACCTCGACCTCTCTGGAAGGGCAGTGTTGTTGGAAGGGCAGACTGAGGAGCTGGGGAACCAACTGCAGGTCTTGACCCAGGTCACCAAGCGGGCTGGGGGCAGAGCTGGCCTCCAGTCTCAGCCTCCTGATTCCCACTCCCGGATCTTCCAGCCCTGACCGCTCATCCCCACCCCCACCCCAGCCCTCCCTACAGGGCCCCATAAGGACCATTATAAAGGGCAAGTGGTGGCAGCCTCAGTGCAGCCCCACAAGCCCGCGATCATTCCCACCTCACGGACAAGGAGGCTCCAGGGTCCCCATGCTGGGTTCGTGGCCGGTTTTGCTCCTGGGCCTGAGTCCTTATCGGACAGTCTCACAACAAGAAAGATCGGGTGAGGGGGCCTGAAACAGGACGGCCTAGTTCCCTCCCACTAGGCCCGGGCTCAGGATAACCAGTCAGGCTGCTAGCGCAAGGGGACAGGCCAGACTGCCCGGGGCCTCCCTCCGTGTGGCCTGAGAGGCAGACAGAGCAGGCCCTGTTGGGGCCCGCGGTGGGGTTGGCGAGAACCCGGAGCCGAGTCTGGCCTGGGCTGGTGCCCAGCAGTCCCCGGCTGGGCCCCCCGCTGATCCCCTCAGAGGCCAGTCTGCCAGCAGGGTCCAATCTGGTTAGAGCGTGAAGGGGGATTAGCAGCAGGAACATGGGGTCCCGACCTCGGCTTCCCAGGCCCTGCTTCCCCCAGCCCTGGCAGACGCTGCAGGAGCAGAAGCCCCTGGGATTGTGCCCAAGTCAGGGTGTGGGCCTGGCCGCCCCCTTCTTTTCATGGAAAGGGGCCTGGCTGGGGTCTTCGGGGGGTGTTCCCAGACTTGGGGGCTGCTGCAGTTGGCAGCGGCTTGCCTCTCAGGGCCCTTGATCTTGGGTGGTGGGGTTCAGACCGCAAGGATCTTTGCCTCAGGGACCCTTAACTGGAGCTCCCCAGGGTGGACTCTTAGGGGCTCCAGCTCCCTCTCTTCCTTGTGGGCTCCCAGGAGAGTCACCCTTGTCCAGCGCCACCCGAACCTCCGTGCTCGGGCTGCTGGTGCCACCTCAGAACCGTGTGGACTCGTTCAGTTACGGAGGTTCCGTAAGGATGTGTGAGGGGAAGGGCAGGGTTGGTGATAAAACAAGGACAACAAGGGCTTCGCCAGCGCTTCCCTCCCCTTTCAGAGCCTCATCTTGTAGGGCCTGCTGCTGCCCAGTTAGGCAGAGTGGGTACGGGGGTACCCAGTGCACGAGTGAGGGGCTCGTGTCTCGCAAAGACGAGGCAGAGCCAGCCCGTCCAGCTCCAAGCCCCTGGCCTCCCCTCTCTGCTGCACAGCCTGGCCTCACTCCTTGTTTTGGCCAGGAAAGCGCAGAGGGATTGGAGCAAAACAAAGATGTGGATCCACATTAGTTCAATTCAGTTAAAAATTACTGAGTCCCCACAATGTGCTGGGTCTGGGATAGCAGAGGGGAGCAAGAGAGACAGTACTATATTTTGTTTTTGTTTTTGTTAAGAATCAGGAACATGTCTGTATTTATTTTTAAGGTTTATTTATTTATTTTTGAGAGAGAGAGAGAGAGAGAGTGAGAGAGAGAGAAGACAGAGAGTCCCAAGCAGGGTCTGAGTTACCAGCGCAGAGCCCAATGCAGGGCTCAAACTCACAAACTGCGAGATCATGACCTGAGCTAAAATCAAGGGTCAGATGCCGAACTGACTGAGCCACCCAGGCACCCTTAAAAGAGACTCAAGTATGGTCTGGGAAAAAGAGAGAGAGAGAGAGAGAGAGGGAGAGGGAGGGAGAGAGAGAGATTATGGTCTGGAGGGGGAGATGGATGTTAACCAAAAATTAGTACTAATTACATTCAGTATAGCAATATTTCATTATAAACCTGAATTGGTGCCAGGAAGGAAAAGCATGGGGTCCTGAGAACCTGAAGCAGAAGGAACAGTCAAGGGAAGTGTCTGTAGACTGAGATGTGAAGGACAAATAGGCGTTTACTGGGTGAAGACTAGAGGGCAGCAGTTATAGCAAGTGTAAAGGTCCTGTGGCAGGAGGGATCTGAAGAACTGAAGGTACAGCAGCATAAGTGGAGTGATAGGCAGGACTGAGAATATACAGTGCCTGTCACATCAGGTCCTGCAAAGTAGGTGCCACTTCTCATGCCCAATTTTGCATATGAGAAAACAGGCCAGAAAGTTTAAGTGACTTGCCCAAGACCACATGATTTAAGTGGGTAAGCCAGGGTTTATTGAACCCATCTCTATTATGACACTCTGCTGTGGGCTTTCTCTTCTACACGCTGGCCTCTCAGTGTGTACTTCCTGGACCAGCAGCATCTGTATTCCTGGGGAGCTTGTCAAGGTCCAAGACCTCATCCTCACCCTTAGAATTTGTCCCCGGGCCTGTATTTATCTCCCCAGTCTGTCCCTCGTCTGGCTGCTGCATCCTTATTCTGGGAATCTGCTTTTCACTGTCCTGCCTGGGACTTCCTTCTGAGCCCCCATCCGCCCCATGGCTCTGTGCCCTCCGCTTCCCCTGGCCAGGGTCAGGCCACCAGGTGCTCCCAGTTTCGGTTTGTCTTTCCAGCTCCAGCACCCTCCCTCTTCCAGGATGGACTCTCTCAGTGTATCTCGTTTTGCCCTGACACGCCCAGGCCACACTCACTTCAGGGCCTGTGGCAAGGTCACCATAGGATGGTGGTGCAAAAATGAAAGATGTAGGTGGTGCCTTTGGGACTGCATGCCAACCTAGTGAAAATGGAGATGAGAAACATTACTTCACAGGGGTTTGGGAAAGACAAGACAATTTTTGACCAGATAGGAGGTCAACTGGGGCAAAAAAAAAAAAAAAAAAAAAAAAAAAAAAAGAAAAAAAAAAAGAATAGCTTTGTTTGGGTTTCTGCAGTGGTGGAGAAGGCATCGCGTCCAGGGAAGGCTTCTTGTGCCCCCTAGCGAGCAAACTGGAAACTACAGTCAGAACCTTAGGAAAGAGACTGGCCAACTGTGTTTGAGGGACAAAAGCCAGCTTTCTTAAATGTTGCTAAATGGAGGTACTAGGACAGAAGCTTAAATACATGAACTCCTCCTCTCCAAACCCGTGTGGTAGGTATTTTTATCTCCATTTTGCAAACAGGGACGGTGAAGCGGGCAGGTCCATAACTTCCGGGACCCCTGGCTACGATGGTAGAAGCAGGAATTGAATCTGGATCCTTCTTCTTGCACAGTTCAAGCTCTTTCCACCCCCTCCTGTGCTGCCAGCATCCTGCATTTTCCTCAGGCTTCCAAAGCTCACCCATTTTCCTCTGGTCTAGAGGCTGGCTTCTTCCCAGGTCTTAAGTTCAGTTTCCTTTCCTCATTTTAATAGCGTGGGCTGCTCCGTCCTGTGGGCTGGCCCTGGCTGGCTCCACACCCACCCCTGGACCCTTACCTCATGGATGGGCTCCTGATGTCAAATCTCCTGCCTGCCTGGGGGCAACATCTTTCCTCTGTAAGCTTTGGGGCCCCAGAGCATTGCCTAAAATGCTGTTGGATCAGAGCCTCTCCCCTCTCCCGTCTAACCTGTCGCCTCTGGCCTGCAAGGCTTTTTCCTGCAGACACATTTCCAGCACCTTCCACTCCAGGCAAACCTAACTACTCCTGGGTTGCTCCAGGCTCTACTCCACCTCTTGCCTTTGCACACACTCTTTCTGCCCTTCTTTCCCCACTTAGCTCCTGCTGTGAGTCCTTACAGAATTGCATTTCCTGAACTGTACTTTGATACAATTATAAGACACACTTGAAACCCATTTATTATAAGGATCTAGTGTTATTGATTAGGCCACACTGTCATTTTTCATAAAGACCCCTGGAGAATTCTTGTCTCCTCTTAGTACCCCAAACAACTATACTCCTGAGAAACCGGTCCTTTTAAATGTATACACATATTGGGAATGCTGTTACCAGACCGGTTTCCCCCATGTATGTCAGCTCTCGGAAAGCCTAGAGCTCACGCTTTGCCCTGGACCTGACATCGTGGGTGATATTGTGCTGCATTCTTGGTGCCCGCCATTGATTTTTCTTCTCTTTGCCCCACTTTTCACTCTTGCTCTCTTGCTGTTTTGTAAAGCCCTATAAGCAGCCTTAAAGCCTTTCTGGAACAAGGTTGGCTTAGATCAATAAACTGATCGATACAGATAAAAAAACCTCCCTTGCAGGGTTGTGGAGAGGATTAGACGGAATAATGGATGTGAGTTGCTGGCCCAGAGTTCCCTCCCAGGCCTGGCTGAAGGGTGAGCTGCCAGCTGGGGCCAACAGGACTGTCCTGCTGGAGGTCCACGCCTCCTGTGCGCCCTCTTGTCTTCCTGAGTCTGTAGAAGTCTCCAGGCCGCTGCCCCTCCTCCCTGCTCTTGTCTTGCCCTCACAGTTTCTGTAGGTGGCTGGGTGGTCCCGGCGTGGGGTCTTGAGTGAGATTGCGCTCGCGATGTTGGCTGGGGCTGTGTCTTAGTCTGTTTGGGCTACTGTACCAGAAACACCATAGGTTGGGTCGTTTATAAACAAGAAATATTTATTTCTCACAGTGCTAGACGTTGGGGAGTGCAGGAGCATGGTGCCAGCAGACTGGTGTCGGGTGAGGCCCCATGTCCTGGCTCACAGACTTCCGGGCTCACAGCTGTGTCCTCCCGCGGCAGGAGGGAGCTCCCTCAGACCTCCTTTATGGGGCCTTTCATCACACTCACCAGGGCTCCACCTTCATGACCTAAGCACCCCTGAAGGCCCCACTTCCTAACACCGGCACATTGGGCAGTGGGATTTCAGTGTCTGAATCCTGAGGGCAGCGTGTGGACCATAGCCGGCTGCAGAGTCAGGAAGTGACTGAGGCCGGAGAATCTGTTTCCTTGATGACTGACTGACGTTGCTGGCAGCCGGTGCTGGCTATTGGCAGGAGGCCTCCGTTCCTCCCCATGTGGGACTCTCCAGAGAGCTGCTTGAGTGTCCTTGATGTGGTGGCTGGCTTCTCCCAGAGCGTGATGAGAGAGAAGTCGTGTGACTGTGACCCCCTGAGCGCTGGCAGTCTTTTGTTTACTTGTGTGGCCTGTACAGCCCTTGCTCCCAATTCTTTTGTTTACTGTGCTGCCCGGTGTCAGCGTCTACCTAAGGAGAGGTAGAGATCAAGGTCACAGGGTGTATCACCTGCACTCTATTATGTGCAGCAATTACTTGCATAATAGGAACTGGGCAGGGGACAGAGCTATGTAGGCAAGGAAGAGGTGATAATAGGATTAGGCAGATGAGTAAAGGCTGAAGTGCTCCCCTCTCCTCTCAAGATGGAGGGGCCGGTGGGAATTGCCGAGAAAGGGGAAAGTGGGGCGGGTAGCATGGATGGGGAGGCCAGGGGCGGTTCTGGGGCAGCTTAAGTCAGTGGGGCACAGAGAATGTCTCCAGGAACACAGACAGACTAAACGGGGGCCAGAGATGCGCACTGACAACTGAGATCAAAGACTCTGGGAAGAGGGAAGACTGGCACGTGGGGTGGAGGAAGGAGAGGAAGGTGGACCCAAGCGTCACCCCAGACCCACTGCCACCTGCCGGCAGGTGGATGTGGGCGAAACAACTGCTGCATGGAGGGATGGAGACAGCCAGTTATGGTGAAGCGGAGCACAAGCTGTGATGGGGGATTGTATGTAGTTTTGGAGGAGAGAAGTGTCTGTGCCACAGGCTTGAGATGCCTTCCTTCAAGGGGAGAGAGAACAGGGAATGGGAGGTGTTGATGGCGATGAAGCCCCTCCAGAGCACAGATGCCTGGGGCCAGTTAGGGGGCTGGGGGACAGGAGAGGCTGGGGTTTGGAGGGGAGGGAGCTCACACTCTATGCAGGGGGACAGGGTTGGTGGGGACAGTCCTTGCCAGGCTCATATCCACACTTTGCACACAAGGACACTGCAACTCAGGCAGGAAAGGGGCTGACTGACAGATACACAGCCAGGGAGCTGGGATCTGAAGGGCCCATGCATTCTACCTTCACGCTTCTGTTTACTGTCTCAGCAGGAAAACCCAGATGGAGTGGTGGTGGCCCTCATAGCCCAGGGACTGTGTGCTGGGGGGGCTGGCAGTGAACTATAAGGGCTGTGGGGTGAATGGCTGAAAGGAAGGATATGGTCAAAGCCCTGTGGGGCTGGCCCAGAGAGGGCTGGGGGTCGGTGGAGCTGTCTAGCATTGGATCCCATGTTGTGGACCCTGAGGGCACATCTGATGCAGGGCTCTCCTGTAAACCACCTGGGTCCCCATCCTGGTTTAACCTTGGGCAGATTGCTTCACTTCTTGGAGCTCAGGCCCCTCCTCTGCAAAATAGGGGAGGACATCCATTCCCCCACTTCCAGTGCCTGCTCCTAGGGCAGCTGTGTGAGGGGTGGCTCCGGGAGGGACCTTGCCTGCCTGGGCTCCGATTCTGGAGCCACCACTCACCAGCTGTGTTCCCTTGAATTTTTCAAAGCCTCCTTTTTATCTTTTGGAAAAGGGGGATGGTGATAGTATTTTCCCCGTGGTTAGTGCAAGATCAAGTGGATTCCTGTATGTGACATGTTAGGCTATGCTGGCCTGGGGGACATGCTTGGAACACAGTGGCTGTTGATGCCACTGCTGTGGTGAGGGAAAAACTGCCCTGCAAAGGCAGTAGTAAGTATGTTGTAAAAGTCTGTGGTAAGGATGCTGAGAGAGGAAGGGAGAGGCTGGTGGACAGGTGCCAGAGGCCCTATCTGCCAGGAGAGCTGGAGGAAGTGTCCAGAAGCTGGTCTGGGAACTTGCAGAGGCCGGGGATTTGCAGAGTCCCTGCAAGTCCGCCTCCCCTCCATCAGGGTATTAATAATGGGGAAACGGCAAAGTCCTTGGTGACCTCTGCCATCCAAGCTGCAGGGCAGGGATGCAGCACTGTGGCCCCCCGCCAGCACGAGAAGCAGGTTCAGGGGCCAGACTCCGGTGTGGGTTCAGGCTCTTAGAGTCGGCTCTGCTGATGGCAGGCTCTGAGCACAGGATCTGGAGTCAGACCTGGCCTGGATTTCGTGACCAGAATCCGCCACATGCTGGCTGGGTTACCAGTGGTGCCTTCCTCCCGAGCCTTGTTCCTCCTCAGCAAAACAGAGAGTGAGTCGCGCGTACCACAGGCCCCAGGGTGGCAGTGGGCTTATTAAGAAGCCCTCCTTGGCTTGCTCCTTTACAGCCCTGGCTGATGCCGTGGGGGCTGAGCTGACCTCCCTGGGATCTGGCAGAGGAGTAGGTCACGGCCGCCCCAAGCTTGTCTCTCCAGCTGCAACCCCCTCCCTGCAGAGACGGGAGGCGATTGGGGGCAAAGCTCCCTCCAGGGCAGGGAGCCTCTCTCCAGCTCTGTCATTCATTCATTCATTCATTCATTCATTCATTTATTCATTCAACAAACACTTGCCTTACTGAGCACTGTCTTGGGTGCTGGAGCACTCTCTGGCCATCCTGACCTCCCTGACTCATCAGGGCACTCTGGAGAAGTCTCCTCTGATCGTGTTTTTCTCCCTCTGGCTTTATCCTCTCAGGGACCTGAGTGAGAACACCATCCAGGCCATCCCCAGGAAAGCTTTTCGTGGAGCTACAGACCTCAAAAATTTGTGAGTCCAGGCCTGGGAGGGACAAGGGTGGAGGGGCTGGAGGGCCACCCCTGCAGCATCCTATGCATCTCCCCTAGCCCTGTGGTCCAGGCAGACAAGGAGCTGGTGTGGGCTCTGAGATGACTGATGGTCTTCTGGAACAATCTGGGGTCGAAGGAAACAGGCAGCCTTTGGGGACTGGGTAGAAGGGAGTGTCATGGACTGTGAGTGCTTAGGTGAGGTCCATTTAAATGGCACAGCCTCTATGCTCTTGCCCTTCAGCAGATTGAGAGAGCTGGGTTTGAATCTTCTCTTCCAGGTACATATTGTGTAAGTGGTTGCAAGTCAGTTAACTTCTCCCATTTACCTCACAGGCTTATTCTGAAGTTTAAACGAGACATGGAAATAAATACACTCTGTCAAGTGCTATTTAAATGTAATGGTTTAGGGGCACCTGGGTGGCTCAGTTGGTTCAATGTCCAACTCTTGATTTCGGCTCAGGTCATGATCTCACGGTTTGTGGGTTCAAGCCCCACGTTGGGCTCTTTGCTGACCGTGCAGATCCTGCTTGGGATTCTGTCTCTGTCCCCCTCTCTCTGCCCCTCCCCTGCGTGAACTCTCTCACAAAATAAATAAATACACTGAAAAAAAAAATAAAATCTTAAAAACAAATAAATGTGACAGTTTATTCCTACTACTCAAATTTGTTCTGGTCCAGACGTCCCACCTCCCTGAGCTCTGACTGCAGCAGGGATGGCAGGTGCCCGGCCTGTGTCTTGCTCCCTGACCCCATGTTTGTAGTAGACAGCGGAGCATGGCATTCTTTCCCAGGGGACCCAAGTCACAGCTCCGGTTTATTCCAAAGGCAGCATTCCAGGTGGCCACGGCTAGTCGGCCTCGCTTGGCACTCAGGGTGAAATCTGTTTGCCAGCGCTGGCTGCCGTTGCTCCAGGGAGAGGCTGTCTCATTTTCTAGCTGCCAGCACCCTCTAGGTGGTCTCCACAGTGGGGGCACAGACGCCTGCTCCCCAGAGCCTATGCCGACTTAGGTGAAGGAATACAATGCAACTTTTATGTAGGTGTGTTGTTTTAACTGAACCAGAAAGAATTGAAACTTTTATTAGTACGGTAAAACCTGGGTTTGTGACAAATGCATTCTGGAAACATGCTTGTATTCCAAAGCGCTTGGACATCAGAGCGAATTTCAAGAACTGTCGGTCAGCTGTGATCACATGGCGTTAGCCGTCACGTACTGCTTGTATTGCAAGACATCGCTCGTTTGCCAAATCACAATTTACCAGAAACGTTTGCTCGTCTTGCGGAACACTCGCAAAACAAGTTACTCGCAATCCAAGGTTTTACTGTAGTTGCTATTTGGATGAAGGCACGTGTACTGAATGAGTGGGGCCAGGCCTCTTTTTTTTTGTTTTGTTTTTTTGTTTAACTAATGTTTGATCAAAACACATGGACAGACACCCCTGCTCTAGGCAACATGCATTCCGGTACAACTTTCCTTTGCTCCACAGACAGCTGGACAAGAACCAGATTAGCTGCATCGAGGAAGGGGCCTTCCGGGCTCTGCGGGGGCTGGAGGTGCTGTAAGTAGAGCGTGGGAAGGGCAGCAGAGGCCGCAGAGCCTTGCTAACGCAGGAGCGGAGGCCCAGGCAGCTGGGGCTGGGCCAGGAGCAGCACAGGACGTGTCCCGGGACACCCCGGGGGGCAGTGCTAGGCCCAGGGCAGAGGCCATGCTCTCTGCTGCCCTAGACCCACCACCCAGGATGGGGGTGGGGCACATGCTCACAGCATCGTACCTGCGGCGGGTGACCCAGGCTTACCCTGCTCGCATGGAGCCCAGGGAAGTGTCTGTGTCTTCCAGGACTTTCTGACACATGAAGCAGGAATGACTCCCTGTCTCCCTCTATGAAACCCCACCCTGGGGGTTTCAAACTGGCTTCAGCCTGTGGGCAGCTTTTCCCTCTCCCTGGAGTCCGTGGCTGCTGCCTGTTAGCCTCTGGCCCACTCTGGGCTATCCCTGAGGGTGGCTCCGTGTCACAAGCTCTTCGGCGGGCGAAGCCTCCGGGGTCCAGCCCGTGGATCTGGGTGTGAGAGTCTGTGTGCTTGTCAGAGAGCAGTCCTGTCCCTCCTTCACACGTAACTTCCTGCTGCGTAGATGCCGACTGACTCTGCTTTCCCCCGGTCAGGACCCTGAACAACAACAACATCACCACCATCCCCGTGTCCAGCTTCAACCACATGCCCAAGCTGCGGACCTTGTGAGTCAGCTCAGGGGCAGCCTAGAGCCCGGCGGGCGAGCACAGGCTGGGGCTCCGGGTGGTGGGGAAGGGGGCAAAGGCTTCCACAGGCAGGAGAAAGAGCTCCTTCTCTGCATTCTCAGTGGTCATCCCAGGCTGGGAGTGTCAGAGCCATCCTAGGCTGGGAGGGAAGTGAGCTAAAATGGAAGGATGTTGAATGTCTTATATTTGGTTTCAACTTGGAGAACAAGTGCTTTGTTTCTGTGTTTGAGAATGAGGTATGCGATTCTGGGCAGTGGGTCTGTGTGAGCTCAGTGAGATGAATTGTTGGCTGGTCACACTGCAGCCAGCGGCGGCCCCTGAGAGAGCTGGGGGGCGGGGAGGGGCAGCGGCCAGAGGAGGTGTTCCCCCCGCTGCAGGTAATCCCCATTGGTGTTCCTGCTGTTCCGCTGGGGGCTGGGGGCCCAGGGAGGTGGGTTGTGAGCTGCCCTGTCCCCCTGCAGCCGCCTGCACTCCAACCACCTGTTCTGTGACTGCCACCTGGCCTGGCTCTCCCAGTGGCTGAGGCAGCGGCCAACCATCGGGCTCTTCACCCAGTGCTCGGGCCCCGCCAGCCTGCGTGGCCTCAATGTAGCCGAGGTCCAGAAGAGTGAGTTCAGCTGCTCAGGTGGGTGCAGACCCTTGACTGCCCATCACCTGCCTCCCGTTACCCCCACATCTCATTCCCTCCCCCCGACATCTCATTCCCTCCCATTACCTCCTGTCACCATGTACTAACATCTGGCCCACCCATGACCTCTCTTTGCTCATCACTTCCTTTTTCTACTCATCACCTACTGTCCTTATCCACCACTGCCTGGACCACTCACGTCTCCGGTCCTTACTCATTATCTCCTATTCCCATCCATCACCTCCTGCCCCCACCCATCTCCCCCTCCTGCCCCATCCCTTATCTCCTGTTCTCACCCATCACAAAAACATCATGTCCAAGAATATTCAAGACAGCTTCTTTTCATAATAGCCCAGAGTTGGAGACAACCCAAATGTCCGCCAGCAAGAGAATAGATTAACTAATTATGATATATCCATGTAATAGAATACTGCTCAGCAGTGACAAGGAACAAACCATGGATACGCACAACAACATGGGCAAATCTCACAGATTTTATATTGAGCGAAAGAAGCCGGACACAAAAAGGACCTGCTCTCTGATTTCATTTATGTCAAGTCCCCAAATAAGCAGAACAGATCTTTGGAGACAGGTCTCAGAATAGTGGTAACTTGGACAAGGGGCATGGGGAACCCTTCTTAGATGACAGAAATGTTCTATGTCTGGGGACGGTTCTGTGGGTGTATCCATAAGTGGAAATTCAGCCGGATCTCCACTTAAGATGGTGCACTTTAAATGTCGTACTTCAATTTAGAAAATTTATACCAGTCAGTAGGCTTTATCCTGGTTTTACCACCTATCAGCTGTGTGATTTTCCACAAACTAATAACTGTCAAGGGCTCAGTTTTCCCACCTGTAAAATGGCCACAATAACATCACACTCCTCATGGGTTCAGCAGTAGCATTAAATGAGTTACCATATGTGTTAACATCGTTGCATGTGGCACAGAGCGAGCGCCCCATGGACATAGTCCTTGTCATTCTCTGGTGACCAATGAGGAGACTCAAAGTGTTGAGTGACGTGGACTAGAACCTGGAGCTTTGGAATTTAGGCCAGGATTTCCTAGCGTGTGAATCACACTCTCATGCAGTGCAGTTAGATCCAGATTCAAG
This sequence comes from Lynx rufus, assembly GCF_022079265.1. Lineage (NCBI taxonomy): Eukaryota > Metazoa > Chordata > Mammalia > Carnivora > Felidae > Lynx > Lynx rufus. Next base: position 37,507,045 of record NW_025814825.1, on the reverse strand, counting down.
TTCAGCAAACATCTAGCAAGTACCTGCCATGTGCCAGGCACCCAGAGTCACATGGTAGTCCCTGGTGATCTCCTCTGGTTCATCCTCGGTCAGAAAAACACATGTGCTCTGTATAATAATGCTGTATCTGGGGTGGGAGGTGTTGACATGGGACACCCCCAGATCACAGCCCACTGCTTCCTCAGGCCAAGGAGAAGCGGGCCGAGTGCCTTCCTGCACCCTGTCCTCCGGCTCCTGCCCGGCCATGTGTACCTGCAGCAATGGCATTGTGGACTGTCGTGGCAAAGGCCTCACTGCCATCCCCGCCAACCTGCCTGAGAGCATGACAGAGATGTGAGTACAGGGCAGGGAGGGTGCTGGGGCACAGGTGCTCGGGCCGGCCCGGCTCTGGAGGTCCAGGGAGGAGAGGGAGCAGGGCTCTACTGCAGGGCTTGCCTGAGGCCCCTCTGTACACATGGAGGAGATACAGTTAGCCTCAGCTGGGCTGAGCCCTTTGCCCAAAGCTGGACAGCTCTAGAGTGCTGGGGAAGGGGTGACTCTCTGTGGTCCATTGTCCAGCCCAGCTGAGTCCACTGCAGTAGGTTTCTTAGTATTAGCCTGATTTATGGGCCCCTTGCAGCCACCAAAGCCTGAGATAATGGGCTCCAATACAGCAGTGTACCTTTCCCCTGTTTGTGCCAGCCCATCTACTCCAGACGGAGGATGGGAACAGGGGCAAAGACCCTGTTTGGGCAGGTGATCCCAGCAGGCAACAGTCAGGACTGGGGTAACCTGACCCTGGGCTTCCTCTGTGTTCTCTCTCTGCAGCCGCCTGGAGCTCAATGGGATCAAGTCCATCCCTCCCGGAGCCTTCTCTCCCTACAGAAAACTGCGGAGGATGTGAGTACCTCGCGCTGCTTCCTGTGGGGTCAGCCTGGGGCAGGAGGAAAAGCCTGGAGCAGGCAGCCACAGACACGGGGCAGGTCTTGACTCTACCTGCCCAGGTCATCTGTGACATGTGGATGGTGGTGCTGTGACCTTGTCATAGGGTTATCATGAGGCCTAAATGGGGTGTTGAGCCTGAGTCTGGCACATGACCAGAGTTGACTGTCACCCTCCTATTTCAGCGGGGGCACTAGTAGGACGTGAGAGGGGGTGTAGGGGAAACTGGGATGCGGGGTAAAGCTTTATCAAGAAAGGAGACCAAGTCTGGACTTCCTGGCCTGAGCATGACTCTCTCACGGCACGGGGAAATAGGGGCCGGGGCATTTCAGGTGGATGGGAGAACTGGCCCCTCATTTTCCTAATGTCAAAGAAATGTCTGCCCTCCCATGGCATCTGGGAGGAGGGGCCAAGCAGGGCTTGGTGGCCACCTCGGGATTCAGCCATCTTCCCTCCTGCACACTTTGCAGAGACCTGAGCAACAACCAGATTGCAGAGATCGCTCCCGATGCCTTCCAGGGCCTCCGCTCCCTGAACTCGCTGTGAGTAGCAGTGCAAGTCTGCCAGGGTCCAGGGAGCCCCCCGCCCCTGTGCTGTGGCCACTCTGATGGGCCCTGGAGGGAGATGCTGTGCCCAGCTCCCCCTTCCTCTCTGGTGGACGCTCTGCAACTGGGAAGGGGTGGAGGGAATCCAGGGCTGAGTGCCTGGAAAAGCCAGGCCGAGCTGTTGCCCCTGGCAACTCTGATGCTCTTCCTGCCATGAAGGGGATTTTCCCAGCATCCTTTGCTACAATCTTCTGACTTGGCCCAGGCTTCCTGTTGCCCCCCCCCCCACAGAGGCCCAGCACTCTATGCTCCTAAACCTTCCCCAGCTCACATGTAAGGGCAGCCACTCCCAGCTCCAGTTGTGACAACTGTCACACCTTGTATCTTTCCTCCCAAATGTGCTCTGATCCCAGGTTGCGGTGGGTGATGTGAAAAAAGTGTTTTCCTCCACTTCTGTCCATTTTCCTTCCCTGGAGGGTTTATTGTGGGGGACAGGGGGAAGGATGGGGGTGGGGGTGAAGGTGGGGGTGGGGTCCATCAATCTACAAAATGTCATGCAGCTTCAAAAATGTTACTTCATCTCTCCTTTTCCCGGTGCCCTTGCTTGTACCCCAAGTTCACCAAGTCTCTTGCTGTCGGAGGTCTATGCAGAGAGTGCACTGTAGTTGGGCGAGTTCCCCATTGGTAGGGGCCTTTTGTTACTCTTAAGAGTTAGTGTTTCTGCTTGTCCTTGGCAGTAATGGACACAAGCCTTGTATAGATTAGGGGCCTGAGAAGTGAGATAGGATGGAATTCCCCCTTGGGGAGTGTGTGAGGCTGCCAGCTCAGTGCCTCTCTGTGAGCCTTATTCTCTTGGAGTAGAGTCTGAGCTAGTGGGTGGGACTGTTTGTGAATGGCACCCTGTAAGTTGTGCAGTATACAATCTACACAGCTGTACCTGACGGCCTGGTGATGAGTCTCTATCATTGGCTGAGGAGATCAGAATCTGGAGGTGACCTGCCAAAATGCAATAACATTTAAGTAGGTTCCTGTTGCTCCTGGATACCTGGTCAAAGCCATCTCCCCACCATCTGGGAACTTTTGTGATGATGTCATGTTAACGGACCTCATTGACAGCATCCATCTTGGCAGACCCTGACCTTGTCTCCCTGCTTCAGCCCCTGTCCCCTCCACTCTGTTCTCCACCGAGCATATTGAGGGATCTTTCCAAATGCAAATCTGATCATGTCTCAGAGGCTTCCTAGTGCTGGCTTGGTAAAATCCAAGCTATTATTCCATTTGTTTCCCCTGAGCCACACTGAACCACCCCCCCAGGGGGAGGGGCAACCTGGACCCCACCGTAGGGCCTTTGCTTCTGCCATGCCCTCCTTCAGGAAGGATCTTGAAGCCGTGTATGAAGAGACCACATATACTGTTTTCACTCAGCCTGAATTGTTTACAGGGGTGGCTTATGGGGGCTGCTTGTGATATTGGGCAAGTTCCCAAGCCCCGTTGGTACTTCATCCTCTGCCCCAACCCATTCTTGCCTGCATGGCTTTTTTGAACCTTTGCTTTTTTTTGAATCATACACCAGAATTCCTGCTCAACACAGAGAACTCAGGTATGACACCCACTCGTACCCCACCGCCCAGATCTCAGCTCGGCTAAACTGATCTCTTTCTTTCTGGGGTGTTTTCTGTTGCTTGACGTCAGAGCTCATTCCACACGTGCCGTCTGGCCTTCCTGTTCTTTTTCCTATAATCCTCTGAAAATATGTTAATTATCCTGCTCATGGGATTTTCTCCTCCTTGAACCTTTTATTTTTTAAAAAAAAATTTTTTTTCAACGTTTATTTATTTTTGGGACAGAGAGAGACAGAGCATGAACGGGCGAGGGGCAGAGAGAGAGGGAGACACAGAATCGGAAGCAGGCTCCAGGCTCTGAGCCATCAGCCCAGAGCCTGACGCGGGGCTCGAACTCACAGACCGCGAGATCGTGACCTGGCTGAAGTCGGACGCTTAACCGACTGCGCCACCCAGGCGCCCCCTCCTTGAACCTTTTAGATCCAGGGCCGGGTTAATTTCCCATGAAGTTCCCCAGAGGGCCCCTTTGCAGGCTTCTGGGGGTTCCATGTGTGAGGCAGAGAGCGGGTTATTGGGGGGATGCTCCTACAGTAACGGGGGAACACTGCTGCCTCTAGCCCATAGGGTACCTTTTGCAAACTACAAATGGGGAACCCTTTAGGAGCACACCTTACTGCCACCTGCTGGCAACTTGTTACAACAAACCGACACCACCACGCTGTGCCCTGTGAATGGCTTAGCAGTGGTGCCGTTGTGCGGGTGTGACTGGCAGAGCCCTGTCCCTCCTGGTGGGCTGTCCTCTTACTCTCTCTTTCTGCTGCCTTTTGTCTCCAGGGTCCTGTATGGGAACAAGATCACAGACCTCCCCCGGGGTGTGTTTGGAGGCCTGTACACCCTACAGCTCCTGTAAGGACCCATCTGCAGGTGTCCTTGGGTGGCGCCCAGGGAGGGGGCTAGTATTCCTCTGGCTTCTCAGACTAGCCTTGTCAGCCTCTTTGGGGGTGTGGGACTCGTTGGGGCAAGGAACTTGGATGATGGCAGAGCTAGGGGTGCCATGGGGGACTCTGGGACTCTGGCAAGGCCAGAGAGGGAGGGGGGTCAGGTTCAGAGCCGATCACAGGGCGCCTGAGCTGAGAGGCTCCCGCGATGCAGCCTGTGTTCCCAAGGAGGTCAGCATGGCTGGGGACAGACTTGACTCCTGCAAGGGGACATCCAGACCCAGCTCAGCCTCCTTCAACCATGAGAGTTCAGGCAAGGGTTCTCTCCCAGAATCTGAGAGGCACGGAACCTAAATGCTCCATCTCAGATACTTGGAAACCCGGCAGACTCTGGAAAGGAGGGGAGCCCCCAAAATGCCTTTGGGAGGAGGCCTGACCACTGTGCTCTCTGCTTCCCAAGAACCCCATGAGCACTTGTAGCAGTTGCTTGAAAGGGAGAGGAGCAGTGGAACAGGATGATCCCTCGCTTAGAGAGGGCAGTCGGACTTCGCGGCTTCCTGTATGGAGTGGACATGCAGAGGGCCAGACCCCCTGCACCTGCTCCTGTGCTCTTCTCCCCGAGACAAGCCATGCTTCCTGCTGGGAGGTGCCCAGGGCGTGTTGATGCAGCCGGATCCGCGCCTCTCCCCTCACCAGCTGGCCCTGGTCTGCCCACAGGCTCTTGAACGCCAACAAGATCAACTGCGTCCGGCCCGATGCCTTCCAGGATCTGCAGAACCTCTCGCTCCTCTCCCTGTATGACAACAAGATCCAGAGTCTCGCCAAGGGCACCTTCACCTCCCTGCGGGCCATCCAGACCCTGTGAGTGCCCTCTTGCCCTCCTCCCCTTGGTCCCTGCACCTGCAGGAAGACTTAGCGGGAGGCGACAGCCCCCCAGGGACAGGCAGCTGTGTTGCCCTGTGCCTTTTGCTCACCAGGATGGCCTCTCACAGAGGAAAGAGCACAGATTTGGGATTGGATAGTCCTGGGTCCAAATCCCAGCTATGCCTCTTATTAGCTGTGTGACTCTAGGCAACTTAATTTAGCTTCTCTGGGCCTCAGCTCACTCATTCATCAAATGAGGATACTATTTTCTTCAGGGGTTGTTATGAGATAAAAGGGGATGTTTGTGCAGAACTTAGTTCATTGTAAATGCTCCTTAAATGCTGGCTGTAATTAATAATAATAATAATATCAATTCTAAGACATCCGTTGTTTCTACATTAACAGCTCTAAGCTGGGATGAGTATTACAATCAATGGCATGTCATTTAATTGGCAGAATTTTTTTTTTAACGTTCATTCATTATTGAAAGACAGAGAGAGACAGAGCATGAGTTTGGGAGGGGCAGAGAGAGGAGGAGACAGAATCGGAAGCAGGCTCCAGGCTCTGAGCTGTTAGCACAGAGCCTGATGCGGGGCTCGAACTCACAAACTGCGAGATCATGACCCGAGCTGAAGTCAGACGCTTAACCGACTGAGCCACCCAGGTGCCCCTAATTGGCAGGATTTTGTTCTTTTCTGCTAATACATAAAATAACAGAGCATCTTGCAACTGATAATATCTTAAACCAGATGAAATACGGTAATAGCAATGATGGCTATAAATTAAAAATTAGAGAGGAACAACCCTAGGCATTTATTTTAATCTTTTACTGAAGGAAATTATAAACATATTCAAAGCAGAATAGTGAGCCTCCTAGAATTCTTCCCCCAGCTCTAACTCGTGGCCAGTCTTGTTTCATAATATCCCCTCTTCCTACCTCCCAGACTATCTGGAAGTAAACCCCAGCATCACTCATCATCTATACAGACTTCATACATATGTATAAAAGGCAAAGATTCTTTGAAAACGCAACCACAACACTGTTATTATATCTAAAAATTTAACACTTCTTTGATATCATCAGATATCAAATTAGCATTTAAATTAAGCGTCTCATACATATTATACAGTTTTTAAAATAACTTGTCTGAATCAGGAGTTAAATAAGGCCTCGATGGTACAACTGGCTGATACTGGCTGATGTATCACTAAGTTGTTTTTAGCCTCTAGGTGTCCTCTCCATGGCCTTGTTCCTTGTGCTATGTTAGTCGAAGGCATTGTGTTATTGCATCCATAGAGCTCCCCATGGTCTGCACGTTGCTGGGAGATTACATTCCCTGCGATGTAGCTTCACATTCCCCTCTGTCCTGTGTCCTGCAGATAGAAAATTCTATCCAGGAGCTTGGTCAGGTTCGGATTTTTTTTTTTTTCTTCCTTAGGCAGGATGACTCCACAGAACTGTGTACTTCCATTGGGAGTCATATGATATCTGGTCAGCTCTCTTTGTGTAATAAACACAGCCGCTCATTTCAGTGCCTGGACCCGTTCGTTCATTAGGGATCCTGAAATGGTGATACTGGATTTCTAACATTCCTTCTTCATTTGATAATGCTGTTGTGGTTATGCTTGAAAAAGGAATCCTTACCTGCAGTGTGACTTGATGAGCCGACCTGTGGGTCCAGAGCTGCATGCTTAATGGACATTTACCGTTACTATCGCCATGGCCCTTGTTGTCACTGTCATCGTGCCATTGTTTATCCGCTGGACAGTGGTCTCCATCAGATAATACGTGCACAGAGCACCAGCATACATTAACAGAGGTCAAAGAAAAAGCACAGCTCTTGCTCCCCAGGAACCACGCTCACCAGCAGGGACATTAGCCACAAAGACAAACTTGTTAAAGCCCATGTGCCCACCTGCCGCCCACACCTGCTAACTAATTTTCTTATAGCCAAGGAGAAGGGGATAGAACACTATGGGGAAATCTTGCCAAATACGTGAAATTCAAAGTTACGGGGAGTTAGGTGGATTATTTTATGCAGCTGGCGGGATGTCCGAGAGAAATGCACTCAGGAGATTTCAAGGTCGGGGACCCCCACACAGGAAAGCCTTGAGGATGGGGAATGGGACTGAGGGTCTCATGCAAGGAGCCTATCACTCTCTCAAGGTGGAAAGAGAGCGAACAAATCAAATGGATTGCGCTCCCTGGGGATGGTTTCTGTCTGTGTCCACTTACCTGACTGGATTTCAGAGAGTGCCCGCCAGACGGCATGCCTGAGATCTTGGCCACTGCCCATAGGGCAGTAGTGGGGCACAAAGCTGGAGCAGAATGTTGGAACAGGAAGTCTTCCCACAGGTGAGATCGAAATAGTGGTGACACTGAAAACAACAGTCACTGCTGTTTATCGAGCCCTCACAGAATGCCAGGCCACTGCTCTTTCCATGTATGATCTTACTGAATACTCACAGTGGCCTGTGGAGGGAGGGTCTAGCATCCCTGACTTCACTGATGAGGAAACAGAGGCAGGAGGTCATGTGACTCACTCAAGGTCACACAACATCTTAGTAGAGCAGGGATTTGGTCCCAGGCATCTCTTTCACCATCACTGAGAAGGCAGTTAACTTTCCCCTCAATTGTGCTTTTTTTCCATAAGAATAGACCTTATTATTTAAAGGCCGTAAAACAGAACTGGACTTTCATAAACAACTACTGTAGATTAACAACTCAAATATAGTTTGGAACAAGAATAAACGAAACACAAATCTGAGGTATAATCAGGTATTCTCAATACAGGTTTGGATGGTTAAACCCCTTTACTGAATCATGTGTCAGGCCTGATATCAACTCCCCACATCCTGCTTGATTTGTCCGTGGCTCCGAGATCTGTGGCTCAGTGCCTTGTGTCTCAATACTGATTTTGCTGCAGTTTTCCTCGCCCCAAGAGATTTTTCAGTTTTTTTTTTTTTTTTAAACAGCTTTCATGAGGCTTGCCTGGGTGGCTCAGTCAGTGAAACGTCCAACTCTTGATTTCAGCTCAGGTCATGATCTCACAGTTTGTGGGTTCCAGTCCCCACATCAGGCTGTGTGCTGATGTCACAGAGCCTGCTTGGGGATTCTGTGTCTCTCTCCCTCTCTCTGCCCTTCCGCTGCTAATGCTCTTTCTCAAAATAAATAAATGAAACTTAAAAAAAATACTTTCATGAGGTATAAATTATATACCATAAAACCCACCTGTTCCAAGTGTACAATTCAGTGATTTTTAGTATATTTCAATTGTTGAGCTATCAACACAATCAAATTTTAGAACATTTCCATCACCCCCTCAAAATCTCTTGTGTCCCTTTTACAGTCAATCCCTATTGCCAGCTCATCCCCAGGCAGCCACTCGTCTAATTTCTGTCTTTGTAGTTTGCTTTTTCTGAACATTTCATAAAAATGGAATCATCATGATGTGTCATCTTTGTGACTGACTTCTTTCACTTAGCATTGTGAGGTTTTGTTTTTTTTTAATGTTTATTTATTATTGAGAGAGACAGAGACAGAGACAGAGCAGGGGAGGGGCAGAGAGAGAGCAAGACACAGAATCTGAAGCAGGCTCCAGGCTCTGAGCTGTCAGCACAGAGCCTGATGTGGGGCTCGAACCCACAAACCATGAGATCGTGACCTGAGCTGAAGTTGGATGCTCAACCGACTGAGCCACCCAGGTGTCCCAGCATTGTGTGTCTGAGGTTCGTCCACGTTTCAGTATGTATCAGTACTTTGTTCCTTTTTATTTTTTGCCAAGTAATTTCCTATTGAATGGATAGACCACCTTGTGTTTATCTTTTTTAGTTGGTGGACATCTGGATTTCCACTTTGGAATCATTATGAATAAGGCTGCTATGAATATTTGCTTGCAAATCTTCATGTGGACAAATGTTTTAATTTCTCTTAGAATTTCTGGGTCACATAGGAAATCTGTGTTTAACTTTTAAAAAATCGTCAGTTTTCTGGGCGCGTGGCTGGCTCAGTCGGTTGAGCGTCCAACTTCGGCTCAGGTCATGATCTCACAGTTTGTGGGTTCGAGGCTCACGTTAGGCTCTGTGCTGACAGCTCAGAGCCTGGAGCCTGCTTCGGATTCTGCGTCTCCTCCTCTCTCTGCCCCTCCCCTGCTCATGCTCTGTCTCTCAAAAATAAAATAAATGTTAAAAAAAATTTTTTTGAATTTTTTTAAAAATTTTTTTAAAGTGGCTATAAGTCCCATTTTATATTCCTACCAGCAGTGTGTTATAAGGGTTCCATTTTGTCTGCATCCTTGCCAATACCTGGTATCATTCGTCTTTTTGATTTTGGCCCCCATAGTGGGTGTGGAGTGGTAGCTCATTGTGGGTTTAATTTGATTAATGATGCTGAGCATCTCTCCCGCAAGATTTTTAGTTGTGACTCCTTGAGTGCATATTCCAAGAAAGACACTGAGAATACAGTCTTCGCTTCCACCTTCTACTGTGACAAATGTTCATGGCCACACATGCAGCACATTTCTGGGTGTGCCTTTAACGTGATGATATTTTCCCAAGCTGGTATTTTTTCCTTCTTCTTGAGCAATTTCCCTTCTCAGCTCCCTGCCCTTTGCAATTATTAAAAACTCTAATTTGTGTCAAATACTGAAGCCTCTTGTCTCTGTGGGTGGTTCAAGTTTTTATAGATTGGTTTTGACACAAATAACCTGTTCTTAAAAAGGATATATTCTACGCCGCACCCCTTGAACATTTTAACGTGTGCCTGAATAACATAATTGGATTGATTTTAAGCAGTTTTCTACCAAGATTGTGATAAAGGGAAGCCATTAGTTCAGGCAGAGGCCGGGCAGTGAGGCATAGGCAGATGTGGTCGGGAGGGTCCCAGAGCAAGCCCCGACTCCTAATACGTTTTCCATCAGCAATGAACTCTGCCATGGGGAGTCGGCAAACACGTCTTCTCTGCAAATTGACAGTTTGAATAGGGAGACAAATGTGCAACTAGATGCAGAAGGCCCGGCCCACCTGGTGATGCTGACAGGAGCCTGGACTCAGGCAGGCAAGCGGGGACAGTGCCCAGGGGAGTGGCAGGGACGTCTGGGCCAAGAAGGCTCCAACCAAGCATCCCACCTTCATCCAGAGCCCAGGAGGTGATGAACAGGAGAGCGAGAGCCGAGGTCTGAGCTGAGCTGGGTGCAAACCCTGAGCAGCAGTTGTGTCTCTGCCTGCAGAGCCCTGTTGGCCCATCAGGGCACTGGGCTGAGGCCATGAAGTGGACGGCCTGAAGTGGTGGCATTAGATGGGCCTCTGAGCTGGCCCCTGCTCTGTCTCCCTGTACTTCCGTGCAGAAGCATTGGCTCTCAGGTACAGTAGCCTGAGCAGGTGCTAGAATATTCTTCCCTGGCTGTCTCAGTTTAGAAAGCAGGACATGCCCAGTGCTGTGATGGCCCAGATGCAGGTCAGCAAGCTGGCTGCTGGGGTGGTTCAGAGGTGGCTGGTCTGAGCCTTTTGGGGGTGGTGAGGGCCCACAAACAGGAAAACCAGCCCTGTGGTTGTTTACGGCAACCCAGATTGCTATAGTCAGCATCACCTGTCAGCTGCCCCCTCCCCACACCTACCCTGCTGGTCACACAGGCAGCCTGGAAAGAGAGTAAGAGTGACTTCCCAATAAGTAGCTATCCGGCCATGTTCTCTGACTTTCCCTTGTGTCAAGAGACAGCATGTAAAATGGTCAGGGGGAAGCAGTCCCAAAGGCCTGGGGTGGGAACGGAGATTCCCGTAAGTGAGAGGCTGCAGCAGGCACTTTGACACACGTCACCCCAGCTGCAGGACCCAGCCTTGCACCCCTGGCCTCATCCCCTTCCTGACAAAGGCTGTGGAAAGAAGCTGCTGTCGTCCAAGGCCACGTGGAAGGGACCACCCACATCAAAGACTTCTGGGCACTGACAGTCCTGGGTTCAAGTACCCGCTGTGTCCCCTCACCCATGGAACGATGGGGTGATCTGGCCAGTCTCCAGGTCACTCTTGCCTCCACTGGTGTCTGTGAAATGTCCCAGGGTGGGTACAGGTAGGTAGATGGACAGGGGACAGAGTGAGGCTTGAAGTGGGGAGTGTAGCAGGGACAGCTGGACACCCAGAGCCTGCAGAGATCCTTCCCTGCTGCGATGCCCTGGCAAGATACTCCAGCTGATGGGTGTGCCCGGGGGGTGGCCCCAGGTGGTGCATCTCCCCCAGGGCCCAGCCCTGGGCTTGGAGCCACCCGGAGGCAGTGAGGCCCTGTCCAGGCAGAGGTCAGTGCAAGTTTGCAACCCTGTCTCTGATCCCCACTCCGCCCCCTTTGGACAGGCACCTGGCACAGAACCCTTTCATCTGCGACTGTAACCTCAAGGGGCTGGCAGACTTCCTGCGCACCAACCCCATTGAGACGAGCGGGGCCCGCTGTGCCAGCCCCCGGCGCCTCGCCAACAAGCGCATCGGGCAGATCAAGAGCAAGAAGTTCCGGTGCTCAGGTAGCTGCCTGCTTGCCCACCTGTCTGTCCGTCCACCTGCCTGCCTGTCTTCAGTCTGCTCAGGGACCTGGTGGTGTTTTCTGGATGGCTCCAACAGGGGCGTCCTAGGCCACCGGAGACCCTCTCAGAGGGGGTAGTTCCGAGACCATAGACTTGGATCTGAACGGTTGGTCAGCCCCACCCCTCACTTTACTGGGGCTCAGGGAAGGGTAGGCCTGGCTGAAGGTCCCTGAGGGAGGACTCCCGCACAAGGACCCAGGTTCCTCTGCTCCCAGGTCAGTTTGCTTTCATGCTACCGCTTTTCACACTCGAGAAGCCTGGGAGCTCTCCTCAGGGAGAGAGCTGCCTCCTCCAGGCTCTGGGGCAGCAGAAACTGGCTGGGAACAGTGTGAGTCAGCTTCTGAGCCTGGATCCTGGTCAGGAACCGGGTGCCTCTCTGCCCCATCCCCGTCTTGTACCATTGCATATGAGCGTTGCCATGGTTTGGGTGCTCCCCGAGAGGTTCATTTGGGGGTGGTACCACCCCAGCATCAACCTGGCCAAGGAACATCTGTGCTCTGTGGCAAGGCCTTCTCTGCACGGGGACTGGGCGGGTGGGCTCTGGGGCTCTGATTTGGGACCCCAGTGTTATTCCCGGGGTGCCTGCACCTGGGCAGTGGGACTGGGGCCTGGGCTCTTGCACATCCTGGAAGATTCCAGCTTGATGGTGTTTCTGCTTCTCTCCCCAGCCAAAGAGCAGTATTTCATTCCAGGTAGGAGAGTCCGGGAGACCTAGGGGGTTGGGGCGGTGGCAGCTGGTGGGCAGGGGCAGCAGGCTGAGGGGGCTAGGGAGACCCTGCCCTGGGGCCCTCAGCCTCCCGCCCCTGCCCTCTCACCGTAGGCACGGAGGATTACCAGCTGAACAGCGAGTGCAACAGCGACGTGGTCTGTCCCCACAAGTGCCGCTGTGAGGCCAGCCTGGTGGAGTGCTCCAGCCTGAAGCTCACCAAGATCCCTGAGCGCATCCCCCAGTCCACGGCCGAGCTGTGAGGGCCCCCAGCCCCTGCACATCCTCACCGGTCCCCAGTCCTCCTAGCCCTCCTCGATCCACACTGGGCTTTCCCCCGGTCCGGCTCTGTTTGGGACCGCTGGAGACTCCAGCATGGCAGCGGCTGGCTTTAGCAGGAAGCACCTCCCCACCCCTGAAGCCCCTCTGCTTCTGACTCACCGCCTCCAGACCCTTCCAACAATCTCTGGCGTGCAGGGAAGGTCGTCAGCCTGAGCCGGGGTGGCTTTTCTCAACCAGGCTTTTGCCTTCTTCTGGGAGATATGATTCCATTAGATCAAGTTGGATCTTAGGCCATACTCTATTTTTTTTCTTTAAAAACATAAATTTGTGCACATGCCTATGTGCACAAATAGCTACACATATCTGTCCTTCATGTATGTAAGTTTTCATGGCATTTTTAGTGTTAAAAGTACCCCACTCACCGCCCCTCCCAGCACCATCATCCACCCTTCCTTTGATAAGCGATCAGTTTGCCTTGCCAGATAAATTCTTCTGGGAGCCCCTTTGTTTGAGTCCCAAATATTCTCAATTTGGAAGATACTCTAATGTCTGTCATTTGTGAATGTGTAAGTTCTCTTCATTGCCTCTTACAGACGATTAAACAACAATGAGATTTCCATCCTGGAAGCCACTGGGATATTTAAAAAACTCACTCATCTGAAGAAGATGTGAGTTACCCATTGGCGGGGAGGTTGTGGCCAGGACTCTAGCTGGGGAGGGAGAAGGAAAATATTGTGTGTGGGGGGAGTTTCATGGGGGCAGAGCTCCCCTGCAGGGGGCGGGTGCAGGAAGGTGGGGGAGGGTCCGCAACTCCATAATCTTTCTGCCGCCCTCCGTCCAGCAATCTGAGCAACAACAAGGTGTCCGAAATCGAAGATGGGGCCTTCGAGGGTGCGGGCTCTGTGAGTGAGCTGCACCTGACCGCCAACCAGCTGGAGTCCATCCGGAGCGGCATGTTCCGAGGCCTGGACGGCTTGAGGACGCTGTGAGTGTGCAGGCCAGGGAGCAGGGCCAGGCTGCAACGGGCAAAAGCAAGCTAGTGTGTCGGTGTCTGCATCAGGAGAGAGGATGGGAGGCACCCCTCCCGACCCCGGCTGGCGGGAGGAGAGGGGCAGCTGAGGGTGTATGAGGTCTACAGCCAGGGTCTGCAGGGGGCAAATAATCAGATGTTGGTAACCGTGGTGAGGCCTGCTTTCTTGTTCCCTGGGGTGTGGGGTCGATGCTTGGTGAAGGGGCAGGTGGGGGTGGGCCCTTTTGGAGGTTCCCCCTCACTGCCCTCTCATCAGGCTGCAAGAGCACCTCACGTGTGTTTAGTTCAGGAGTGGCAGGAGGGCTGGGTGGCCCCAAGGCGGGGACATTGCTGAGGTGACTCAGCCAGTGCGGAAGGGGGAGGAGGGATGGCCCATTATCTCTGGGATTCTGGGATCCCATGAACCAGAGCCCAGCCAGAGCTAACCAGACTTTGGGACTCAGTAGATCCTGGGGTCACCCGCACCCCCCCCACAAGTGCTGCAGAGCCCCCCCCTCCACGCGGGTGGCACTAGCTCTTCACGTGACCACATAGACCTTTCAAGGGCGCAATAGACCGTGCTGTCCAGTTGGACTTCCTACAGTGGCAGAAATGTCCCATGTCTACACTGTCTAGTCAGTAGCCACGTGTGGCTGTTGACATGGGGCTAGCGCTGTTGAGGCACAACATTTTGAATTTCATTTCATTTTAATTCTTTTGAATCTGAACAGCCAAGGGCCACTATGGGGAGGGGGGCAGGCATAGCTCTAGACGCCGCCCTGCTGGGTTTAAATCCCAGACCGGCTGTAGGGCTATCCATCCGTTTTCAGAGCACACATCATGGAATTTGTGTAAAGGAAATGAATAGATGAGGGGTTCCCTGTGGGTTTGGGGTTTGTTGTTGTTGTTGTTTGGTTGGTTTGGTTTACAGAAAGGGGATGCCCTTTGTGCTGTGTTTTGCCACCGGCTTCTTTCACACGTGGATCTAGTGGGACTGTTTTCCCAGGCTGTTCACATGGGGCTGCCTCATTCTTCTCTATACTTGCCGGGTAGTCCTTGAATGAGGGTGTCGTGGGCTAGTCAGCCAGTCACGTGGGTTCTTTCTGAGGAAGGTGTGGATGGGGCTGGAGGAGAGGGGAAGGGCTGGTCTGGGGCAGAGCCGGTAAGAGCCCATGAGTGACAGCGCAGGCACAGGAAGAGGAGTGCCATAACCCCTCCAGCCCACACAAACGCTGCTAATTGTCCATATCAACTACTTTCCAGTCTTCTGTATCCACACATGTTCTTGCACATATGCACACACACACACCCATACACCTGGGTGCTTCCATGTAGGTATTTCTGAACGGAGTCCTAGAATCCATTTTATTTAGTAACCTGCTTTGTCTTAAACACAACGTGAGCACATTTACATACCATTAAAATTTCTTTTACAGCATCATTTTGAAGGACTGTCTGTTACATAACTACTGGAAATTCCGGCTATTTTATTTATTTTTTAATATTTGTTTTTTTGAGAGAGAGAGAGAGAGACCGTGTACGTGTTTGCACGCGTGCGCATGAGCAGGGGAGGGGCAGAGAGAGAGGGAGAGAGAGAATCCCAAGTAGGTTCCACTGCCCTCAGCGCAGAGCCTGATGCGGGGCTCGAACCCACAAACCGTAAGATCATGATCTGTGCTGAAATCAAGAGTCGGATGCTTAACTGAGCTGCCCAGGCACCCCAAAAATTCAAGCTATTTTAATTTTTTATTATGAGTAATGTGATTAATATCTTTATCATGAAATTCTGTGTGCATCCAGGATTATTCCCTATTGATAAATTCCTAAAAGAAGCCTTGCAGGATGAAAGCATGAGGCCCGTTTAGGGCCTTTGCTGCCTGCCTCTCACTTCCAGGAAGGCCCCAAACCATTCTCCTGCCAGCCCAAGTGTGAAAATGTCCATTCACCCATACCGACCCTCTATTACTATATTTACTATACTATATTATATACTATACTATTACTATATTTATATATTTATATATTACTATATTACTATATTTTTAGTTATTTTGCAGTTTGTCAGGCAAAGATTCAATATTGCTTACATGTACTTGATTACTAGTAAGTTTAAACATTTTTTTTTTATCGGTGTTCATAAACCATTGTAATTTCCTAGTGAATCGCCTATTCTGTGTCCAGCTTGGTTTTGTTTTTAGTTGGGGAGGGGAATTGAGCCAGGTTTTGGAGGGTGAACACAGACTTAAGCAGATAAAAATGAGGGAAGGGGTCATTCTAGAAGGACACCACAGCCAGGGAAGGGCATGGAGAGGCAGGCCCCTACACATGCCCGCAGGACAGAGGAGTCAAGGGTATGTCCCTCTCCAGGAAGGCGGCCGGTGCTGGTCTGGGGTTGGCTCCCGCGGGTCGCGGTAAAGAGTGTAAACATTATTCCGCGGGCAGTTTGGGAGCCACTGGGGCTTCGGCCTGGAGAGGAACACGACTGGGTTTAGGTTTGGGGCCAGTGTCCCCGGCGTTGGTGCAGAGCGTGGCCTGGGGGCGGGGGAGGCCCTGGGCACCCAGGGAGTGCAGGCGGAGGTCAGGCCGTGTGGGCGCTGTGCAGGCAGGGTGGCTGGGAGAGCATCCTGAGGGGGAGCGTGGGGAGGGGAGGGCCCCGGGAGGAGAATCTGTGGGAGGCCCCCGTGGGCAAGGCGCAGGCTGGTGGGTGGCTGCGGGCACAGCACGGGCTCCCCCCTCTCGCCCCCCAGGATGCTGAGGAACAACCGCATCAGCTGCATCCACAACGACAGCTTCACGGGCCTGCGCAACGTCCGCCTGCTCTCGCTCTACGACAACCAGATCGCCACCATCTCCCCTGGGGCCTTCGACACCCTGCAGGCCCTCTCCACGCTGTAAGTCTGGCTCCGGCATCTGAGCCCCGGCGCCCGTCCGCCCGCCCTCCCAAGGGCGGCTACTTGAAAGGACTCACTGGGGGTGTCGGGCCCTGGTGGGCTGTGGGGTCCCACCACGTCAGAATGCCACGTCTTGGTAACTGCCGGTCGTCTGGGAAAAAGCGCGGGTGGCCGCCTGGCCAGTCTGTGGTGGGGCGACAGGGCATTGCAGGGAAACCCAGCCCGGAGGGTGTGTTGCTGGTCACACGGCTGCCTCTTCCAGAAACCTTCTGGCCAACCCTTTCAACTGCAACTGTCAGCTGGCCTGGCTGGGGGACTGGCTGCGGAGGAGGAAGATTGTGACAGGGAACCCGCGGTGCCAGAACCCAGACTTCCTGCGGCAGATCCCCCTGCAGGACGTGGCCTTCCCTGACTTCAGGTGTGAGGAAGGTAAGTCGTGGGGCCCTGAGCGGGAAGGGAGAGGCAGGCGGGCCAGCCCTGAAGAGTTTCCCGTGGGGAGGGGTGGCCCTGGGCCTGGGGTGGGGCGGGGAGCAGGGAGACCCAGTCTTAGTCCTGCGCCTACCGCTGCCTGGGGGTGTTTTCCCATGATTTTAAGAGCAATAGTTATTGTTTAAAAAGTTATTGTTTAAAAAATGGAAAGAATAGGTAAAAGGAGGAGATAAACGTTACCTATTATTCTATCACTCAGAGAAAATCACAGTTAACATTGCAGTGTATTTTTAAAAATGTTTCTTTATTTATTTTGAGAGAGAGAGCACGTAGGGGAGAAGCAGAGAGAGGAGGAGAGAGAGAATCTCATGCAGGCTCCACACTGATAGCTCAGAGCCTGACGAGGGGCTCGAACTCCCAACTGCGAGATTGTGACCTGAGCCACAATCAAGAGTGGGATGCTTAACCCACTGAGCCACCCAGGCGCCCCTACATCTTAGTACTTTTTTTAATGTAAATGTGCCTGATCCACTGATCTGCCTCCTGGCGGTTCCTCAGTGCCCCAGGCACCACGTGGGAAACCTGGCCACCACGTGGGAAACCTGGCCACCTCTCACCCTGATGTCCTGTTTCCTCTGGATTCCCCATCTCTTTCCTGAGGCCCTCCCTTCTAGCCCTGCCCGTGCAGAGTGTAGTAGCCCCATCCCGTGACTTTCCGACAGAGCTCCACGCAGGCAAGGCAGCTGCCGGAGGCAGATTTGTACCCAGGGTAACAGAGCAAGGTTGCAGCTCAGGCCGGCGGTCCCTGATCTTGAGCCTGGTCACTGGGAGTTTCCTGTGGGGAGTTCCAGCCCCCCCCCCCGCCCCCACTTGGCCTCCTCCGCCCCGCTCTCAGCCTGCTTCCAGGGGGCAGTTCGGCTCTCAGACTGGCCCATCCAGGCCGCGCAAGGAGCTTCAACTTTCACACCAAGAGAGAAGGTCAGGGTATTTCTCTAAACAGTCAATGGGTTTCCTAGAGCAATTTCACTTGCTATTTAAAAAAATTCCATACGACTCACGTGTATGTTTGTATATCATTTTATATAGTAATAACTTCCTAGTCTTTTTAAAAAAATGTTTTTTTTAATTTAATTTTATCTTCAATTCCAATATAGTTAACATACAGTATTATTTTAGCTTCAGGCATACAATATAGTGATTCAACAATTCCATCCATCGCCCGGGCTTATCACGACAAGTGAAAGCCCATTACCTATTTTATCCATCCCCCACCCAAAAATTCTGTTCCTTTTTCTTTTTTCTTAAAGTTTATTTATTTATTTTGAGAGAGAGAGAGAGAGAGAGAGAGAGTGGGAAGGAGGGGTCAGAGAGAGAAGGAGACAGAGAGAATCCCAAGCAGACTCCACACTGTTAGCACAGAGCCTGACACAGGGCTCAGTCTCACGAACGCTGAGATCATGACCTGAGCCGAGAGCAAGAGTCAGACGCTTAACCCACCGAGTGACCCAGGCGCCCCAAATTCTGTTTCTTTTTAAACCCGACTATATATTTTGGGCCTTTCCTTCTGCCATTAATTATCTTTTGAAAACATTATTTTCTTTTCAAGAAACAATTTCTTTTTACTTTTCTTATCACAAGTGAAGCATTACCATTTGCTTAAAAAAACAACACACAATCCAGAAGAGTAAAAAGATCACCAGTGTTGGCCTGTTCCAACTTCCCGGTCCTGGAATGACTCCCGGTCAGTGTTCCGCTGGGTGACCTTCCAGAGCTCTGCTGTCATGTCCGTGCATCCCGGCAGGCGACTCTGTGCACGTGCGAGGCTCCCCCCCCCCCCAGAGGGGCTCCCTGGAGGGGAAGGGACAGGAGCACTTTTGAGATGTTGCTGCAGTAGACTGAAGTGGTGGAGAGCAGCTGGCTTAGATTCCAGGCCCGTGCCCCTCTTCCAGGCTGGGGGACCTTGGGCCCCTTACTCAGCCACTCTGCCCTTAGTTTTCTCATCTCTGTGATGGGCTGATAGCACATCCACCGGAGAGATGTTTCGAGGATTCAGGGAGTTCACGACGCCTGCACACAACTGCCCTCCGTAACTGATAGTCTCTGTCACCTGCTTCCTAGTGCCCTCAGCAGCTCCTACCATGGTGTCCTTATTGTTCCTCCTGCACGCAGTCAGAAGGGAGGAATATTTACTGGGTAGATGAGTGAATAAATGAAGGAGGTGTGATAGAAGGTGCTCAGAGTCTGTGTCGGCCAGATGGGGGTACGGACGCTGCGTTGTCTCTGACCAGCCTTCCGAGCCGAACAAGTTATGTAACCTCTCCGGCTCTCAGTAAAGTATAAGACCATTCATGCGTTCGTTTAGCTGATCTATTTTGAGGACTCCTGTGTGCCAGCCCCTGCTCTAGGTGCTGGGCTCCTGCTGTGAGCAAAAAAGCAGAGACCAGTCTCTGTCCCCGTGGTGCTGGCATCCTTTCTGCATCGTTAAAGAGATCCTGTTCGACATATTGTCTGGCACTTAGTAGGTGCTCAAGAAATGGTATGGTTGCCATCCTCCTGCTGTGCTGAGGTCCACCTTGGACCTGAGGCAGAAGAAATTGACCCAAGACCCATCTTAACCTCGAAATGGTCCAAGGGGCTTCGTTCCTAGTGAGGAAGGCGTGCAGCCAAGAGGGGACTTACCGGTGCCTGGGGTAGTGTCAGAGAGGGGCTTCTGTTCTGAGATACCCCAGAGCGCGGCCCCAGATATAAGAGGCCCTAAGAAGGCCTGTCCCCTCACTGACGTGGCTTAATGCCTTCCTCCCCAGGCCAGGAGGAGGGGGGCTGCCTGCCCCGCCCCCAGTGCCCCCAGGAATGTGCCTGCCTGGACACGGTGGTCCGATGCAGCAACAAGCACCTCCAGGTCCTGCCGAAAGGCATCCCCAAGAATGTCACGGAACTGTGAGTAGCCCCAGGCCTGACGGTGGGGGGGGGGGGGGACAAGGTCACCAAGAACAGCTGGTTAGGGCTTGGAGCGAGGGCGTCGCGGGAGACACTGGTTCCAGGAAGCCTTTGAGCTTCTGTCGGACCCCCCTCTGCAGTCACCTGATGGCATGAGTCTCCCACGGGAGCGCTTGCTCGCTTTAAGCTGAGCCCTGCTTTTAAAATAAGAAGTAACCTTACGTTGGCCGCTTCACCGCAGCTTGTGAGCATCCCCTCCGTCATGAAAACTCTCACACAAGTTTGTTTTCGCTGGCCGCGCATGACGCTACCACGCGAATCTACTATGATCTATGTAACAAATCCCCCTTTGCTGGAGAGTTGTTGCCAATGTTTCACTATTAAAAAAAGTCCCCGAGGTGAACATCCCTTCAGTGAGGCTGCTCGTCAAAGAGCGCTGCATTGCTAGGGCACTTGCTGCCTTTTGCATCATGGCCTTCCAGAAAAGCCATCGTCCTCGCGCCCCAGCTGGCCGGGTGTGGAAATGGCCTTCGTGGCCACCCCCGCTGTCCATACTGGGCATCATGCGCTAAAACCTGTGCTGATTTGGGTGTGGTATCTGAGCCTACGTGGGGGCATGGATGTCAGTGTGAGGGACAGACAGAGGAGAGCTGGGCTTCTTCCACTGACACCCCCAAATAAGAGGCTGTGGTCCGTCCCCGACTCGTCCTGTCCCCTGGGATTGGTCCCTCCAGGCCTCCATAGCTGCGCTTTTCCTTCCCTGTGGGGAGTGTGTGAGGTTTTCGTTTGTGTTTCTTTCATTACTGGCGAGGCAGGCTGTTTCTTTACAGGCACACCAACCACTGCAGTCCTTGTCCTGTGTCCCTCGCCCAGTTTTCTATCATCGTGTTAGTGTCCTGCTTCCTCCTTGGTGCCTCCTGGCCACCCTGAGCATAATGCGACGGGTGGAACAGCCTGGCTTCTTTGACTAAGGATGCTGAAGTTCAGAGGCTGGGAAAATCACTTGACTTCTCTAGGCCTCCGTTTTCCCAGCTCTTCAGTGGGGCCACTAGGGTGTGTTGAGAAGAGCCATTGAGAGGATCACGTGAGATGGGTGGGAAGTCACTTTGTATGACCCAGAGTGATGGGTCAGGATGAGTAAAGCCCTGATTTTGCTGCTCTCTGGATCCTTGGGGGTGGCGGCGAGCCATCCTGAGGGCTGCAGTCGGTGGGGGTCCTGGACAGGGAGTCCAACGGGGGTTTCAGCTCCTGGCCCTTGGATCCCTGCTCAGCGAGGATGTCTGGGGGGATAGGGGACCTTCACAGCATCTTGAATCCCAAGCTCCACCTTGTAGACATGGGGCACCTTAGGGAATGTTACAAGGACCTTTGGTGAGCTTGGCTTTGAGGACAACAACTTGGGCAGCAGTGTGTATAGTGGGTCCCAGAAGGGAGGCCAAGGTGGAGGAACAGACGGAGGCAGCTGAGGAGTCCAGGCGTGGGTGACAGTGTGCACTCAGGGGAGATGTGAGAGCGGAACACAGCACATGAGCAGAGACCGGTGGCAGGAGAGTCAGCAGCTGTGGGGTGCTGTTGAGTGAGTGGGAGAGTCACCTTGAGGGTCCTGAGCCTGGGTGGTTAGGATCATGGTGTGATGCTGAGGGGGTCAGGGGAACCAGTTTGGGTGTGAAAGCCCTGAGGTCAGGTTTGGGCAGGTTTGGGTCTGGGGCTCCCACGGGACCAGCCAGCAGGTGGAGGGAGGGCCTTGCTAGCTGGTGAGGGGCCTGGCAGGTGGGCCTGAGGGGACTAGTGGCAGATCTGACCCGTCTGGCCAAGAAAACTGCAGGGCAGAGAGGGGAGAGAGAGGAGCCCAGCATTGAGCCCTGGGTAGCGCCCGCCAACAGGGAGGAGGCTGAGAGGGCGAGGCAGGGGCAGAAAGGAAGCCAAGGGAGGCTTTGTGTGTCAGAGCTTTTACCGAGTTCTTTGGGTGGCATCTGCCCAAATGCCTAAGAAACTGCATCTTTTCTCCTCCAGTTAGTGATTCTGGGCCAACTGTGTGGTCTGCATGTAGGAGAGGAGAGGAACTAGAAGGCCCTGGCTGCAGGGGAGGCTCCCCTAGCACCTCACTAACTGTTGTGTTCTGTCCTGTAGTTACTTGGATGGGAACCAGTTCACACTGGTTCCGGGACAGCTGTCTACCTTCAAGTATCTGCAGCTTGTGTGAGTATTTGGGCCTCTCGAGGATCCCAAGCCTGCCTTAGAGGATGGCGGGGGAGGGGGGGGGCGCACTGGTATCTAACCCTCTGGCTCCAGCTTTTCTGGAATTCCCTACCACTCGGCTTCCAGCTCATCTGGTTTTTATTTTGCCCCTTCCCTCCCTGAATGTCAGTGCGTAGAACTGTGTTGCCACCTAGTGGCCATTCTTGGGAATGGCATGGTTCCTGGCTCCCTTGAGTTGGACCCTGTCTACTTCTCCCTAGCCTGTCACCCCAAGCCTCCATCTGGGCTGAGAATTATTGTTAATGAGGGTCATCCTGGCAAAGGAAGGGAGCCAGAGCAGAAGTAGAGGCTGATGGAAAACACAGTCCATCCTTGGCCCCTAAACCAAACATGAAATACGACAGCTACAAATATACATCAGTGACTAAGTTTTTCTTCAGGCTAACATCTCTTTTTCTGTTATTTACACCTTTGAGCCTTTCCACTCCATGAAAATATATGAACTAAGCCTCAGAATAAACTTAATTTCTTTTCAGCTCTCCAACCTAATTAACACCTCTCTCCAATTGTCTTGGTGTGCTTATTGGCTAGATTCTCCCAAAAAGAAGTCCAGAGAACATTCCATGTTAGTTTGGCTTGGAGCAGTACTACTACTCAAAGTGTGGTCTATAGACCAATGGTCACTAGAGAACTGTTTGTAATGGGTCCACAATTAGATAAGAAACTTGCACCGGAACGTAAATCAGTGTCTTTCTTCCATCACTGACAATCGTCACTATGAAAAAAGCGTTCGCTAAACTAAGTTGTGTGTTTAGCCTCATAGGTGACTGCACTTTGGCACAAGGTCCTTGTTGTGGGACATTCAGTTCAGGGACTGGCTACTTTGAGTAGCACAGAATCTTGAAGCTCCAGTGGATCTGTCTTTGCCTAAAGACCTAGCAGATGTGTTTTGACTGTTCCAATGGTGTGAGGGGTGGGAGGAGGGCAGTGATTTGGTGGCTGGTGACAGAGTAGCAAAGACATAGATGGCTTTTCTCTGGTCTAATTTGAGGCAGCTACACTGGTGGCTTGGATACCTTTGGGAGGAAAGGAGGGAGAGAGGGCCGATGTGGGGCCAGTCCTTGCCAATCAGAAGCAGGGACCACGCGGTGTGCCGAGAGCTCAGAGAAGAACTACAGTGTGGCCTGAGAACAATAGACCGGTCTTAAATGAGTTAGAGGAACATTTACTAAGAGGAAATGAAGTCAGGGCACGTGTGGGGGCCAGGGTAGAGGCAGAACTCATCAGCAGGCAGAGGGAACAGGGGCAAGAGAATTTCAGGAAGTGTAGCAAATCTATGCCAGGCATGTGGGAGGCAGTGAGGGAGAGGTGGGCCAGAGCCGGGAGCACCTAGCAGGTGGCTGGGACAATTTTTTAGGCAAATGAGAGCCACTGTGGGATTTGGCAGAGAAGTGACCTAGTCAGATTTGTGTCTTAGAAAGATTGAGGTGGTGCCCACCCGTGTGGAAGATGGATAGAAAGGGGGCAAAGCTGTAGGGGAAAGATGAGATACAAGTCTGAGACAGAAGCCAGGAAAAGACATGGCTTGAGTAAGCAGAAATGAAGGAGGAGGCTGAGAGAGAGGAGCTGGGGTGGGGGTGGGGGGTCGGTTAGGGCAGTGTTTCTGGGTCCTTGGGGCTGTGGACTAGGTGGGTAGGGGGTAGGAAAAGTGCGAGATGTAGACTGGAGCTGGACTATCTCTGGAGGGGAGTTCAGAGGCGAGGGCACTGTTGCACGTGGTGGGGAGTGAAGCCAGGAGCTTCCCGAGGCTCCCAGAGTGGACTAAAGGAAGAGGGTCAAGAAGGTAGGGTTGACTGGGAAAGAAGCTTTACCAAGAGATGGAGGAGGCACGGCCAGGGAGGTGGAGGGGTGGTGGTGTGGGAAGACAGGTGTCTGAGGATGGATGGGGTTTGAAAGGAGGTTTGAGAAGAGGGGTATCAGTTGTGACGGGGGGGGGTTACTTGATCACCCTGCTTCATTTGAAAAAAGGTGGTTATTGTCCCCTTGGTAGGATGGTAGGAGAGCTAGGGAAGGAGCCTGTGTGAAGTACTAGCTAGTCCTGGGGGGGGGGGGGGGAGGGGGAGTGGCGGGGGGGGCATGGACAGAGTGGGGGAGGGGAGGAGCCTGTAGCAGAGAGCCAGGATTGGGTTCTTTCTTCTAAGCAGTGATGCTTTTGTCTTTTCCAGGGACTTGAGTAACAACAAGATCAGTTCCTTGAGCAACTCCTCCTTCACCAACATGAGCCAGCTGACCACTCTGTGAGTCCCAGTGGTGGGGAGGTGGAGAGAGGGCACGCGCGCTGTGTCACCGAGACTTTCTCCAAGCCCCACTGGTCACTCTTCATCTACCAGGGAGTGTGCCTGGCCTCGCCAGCCAAAAAGAAAAAAAAAAAAACAAACAATTTTTTTTATTGTGAAATATAGCATACATACAGAAAAATGCAAAAAAATATAAAGTACAATTTAACAAATAACCATAAAGCTAGCACATGTGTAAATACCTAAGGCACAAAACGGAACACAGCACGCCCAAAAGTCCTTCCCCCAGCCCCTGCTTGATCATTCGTTCCCCCCTCCCCACCGTCTCCAGGAAGTCCCTCCCCTTTTATGGTGATCATGTCTTTGATTTTCTTTATGGCACTGCCATCTACATATGCACTTCTACACAAAGCAGTTTTATTTTTATGTGAATTGAATCATACAGGATGTATTTTTTTTCTTTTTTTGTACCTGGCTTATTTTATGTAGCATTATGTTTGCGAGGTCCACTCATGTGAAGCCGCGGTCTGGTCATTTTTACTGCTGTGTAGTATTCCTTTGTAGGAATATGCCATACCTTCCTTACCCATCTCACTACGGATGGATAGTGGGGTTGTTTCCAGTTCGGACTATTGTGAACAGTGCTTCTGAACACTTTTGTGCCCATATTCTGAGTTGTTTTAACGATCGCTTTAATTACATGCCAGGCAATCAGTTGAAAAGAATAACAAGCAGCCCGTATACTGGCCTGCAGCTTACGGGGTATCTCACTCCCCTTCTCCACACCTCATTTTACAGATAATGTGCCAAGAACCTAAGGACTTTCCCTTGGGCTCCACCGTGGTCCAACATTAGAGCCAGTACCCCCAAAAAAGGATGGGGTCGTGACCCAGCCAGACCCCCAGGAGCAGAAGGTGGGCCCGAGGCCATGAAATTCTGGTTCTAGGTTACCCACCTGCACTTACTTGCTCCAGAGTCTTCTCATCAACTGGTTCCCATTTCGAAGTCTTTGTGAGACTGGATGTGAAGCTGCCGTCAGCCAAGGAGATCCTGCCCACCAGGGGCCGTTTGGCAATGTCTGAAGCATTTTCGGTGGTCAAAGCTAGAGCAGGGGCAGGCGAAGCCCCCAACACCTTGTGGGCAGAGGCCAGGGATTTTACCGCTACACACCGTAAAATGCCCAGGGCAGCCCCCCAACAAAGAATTGTTGGTAGTGCTGGGCTGAGAAGTCCCGGTCTCAGTGGTTCCGGCAGCTGCCGGGGGAAACAGAACCCATTCCTGTGACAGGAGCACACCCCTGCTCTCATTATTATTTGAAAATAGCCCTAGTGAGGTACAGTCAGCATAAAAGAAACTGTACATGCTTACAGCAAATAAGGATACATCCTGACTTACGTTCATGTCCTTGGAACCATCACCACAACGAACACAGAGACCCCTTCCGTCACCCCCAGAAGCCTCCTCACACCCTTCTGCCCGGCCCCTCCCAACACCCCCGTCCCAGGGCCGCCACCATTCGGCTCTGTGGGTGAGTCCGCATAGCCTAGGGTTTTGCATGTTTGGGATCGTGCAACGATACTCCTTTTTGTTTGGCATCTTTCAACCCACACAGTTACTCCGAAATTCCCCCATGTCACCGCACGTATGGGTAGTTCCTTCCTTCTTGTCAGCGACTAGTGATGTCCCACTGTATGGCTGCACCGGAGTGTCCCTGTCCCTCCGCTGATGGACATCTGGAGCTATCACGAGTATCGCCTCCCTTGTTGTCAACCTGCCCATCTGCCCTTGATGGATTCATTTATTTGGAAGCATCTGGGGAGAGTGGGTTAGCCTGTGGACTCTGGAAACTGAGAAGCTGAATTAAAAACCCCGCTTACTGACTTAATTACGTCACCCTGGCGAAGTTCTTTCACCTTGCAGGGCCTCAGTTTCCCCATCTTTACGACGGGGGTAGTCATGGTGCCCTCGTCACCACCACAGCTTCCCAATGTTAGATTACTAGCTGGGCCTGGACCTCACCGGTCCACTCTGGAAGTGAGGCAGGTCCTGGTCCGGTGTCCACTTCACGGACACCCTGCCTCTGGCCCTTGCTGGAGTGGCTTCCACGAGGAAGTGCACCCAGTCTCCTTACTGAGGCCTCCCTGGGAGCCGGGCACCGCGCTGAGGGCTTCACCTGGGCCATCTCCCCTTACCCGCAGAAAAACCCTATCAAGTTGTCATTGTTTTTGTCCCTGCTCTGCCGCTGAGGGAGCTGAGAGGCATAAAAGGGTTAGGGGACAGGCCCGGGTCACAGGGCTGACTAGGCCAGGAGCTCAGCCCACACCCTCTTCCACGCTCAGGCCTCCCTCATTTTGCTGCTGGGCCAGCCTGCAGGGGCCTGGTCAGCAACATGGCACCCCCACCCCTGTCCTCCTCCCTCCCTCACCCTCCCTCTCATCCCACAGGATTCTCAGCTACAACGCCCTCCAGTGCATCCCTCCGCTGGCCTTCCAGGGGCTGCGCTCCCTGCGCCTGCTGTAAGTCTCCCCGTTCTTCATTCTTCATTCCTCTAAAGAGACCCACCCCACAGAGGACCTGCAGCCCACCTGGTGGGTAGAAATGTCTCCATGTCTGTGGCCCCAGCAGAGCCAACAGTGTCCAAAGCTGGGAGGCCTGTCCATTTCCATTCAAGCCCCTCATGGAGGCTGAAGAGTGAACGGAAAACTCTGAGAAATGGGGGTTGCTGTCTGCCCCACTTTGTGTTTTGGGGGAGCAATGGGAGGTGGGGGCATCCAAGATAAGGTAGCCTCTTGTTTGCATGTGAGTTTCCGGTTCCAGTGGAGATTGTTGGCAGGAGATTTGTGAACCTTTCCTAAGAATTCCCACTGGGAGTTTTTGCCCTGTGATCAAAGTCCTCTGTCACGGCTGTTATGAAGGCCTCTCAAGTATCTGCATGAATCCTCCGGCAGCCCTGCCTGGGGCACGGTGACATTCTTTATCCCCATTCTATGGCTTGCCATAGTAACTTTTTTTTTTTTTTTTTACCAAGAAGGACCTTCCTCCCCTACCTCTCCCCCACCCAGACTTGTTAGCGGAGTGAGGGAGGGCACAGGGTCAGGGCCTTGCGTTCCATTTGTCATGTAAACGGAAATGGTGCTTTGAGTTATTTGTGATGGCAAAAACAAGTCCCCCGAGAAGGGCTGAGGCACAGGGTTATCTACTTGGATTCCGAGGCGCTCCCTCTCCCTTGCCGGTGGCCGGCAGGGTGGGGTCTCTGAGGGGGGCACCGGCTCCCTCTAGCATTGACCTTGACCAAGACCCAAGGATAAGCATGACACACTCCATCAGTTCTCAAGTCTCTGTCCCTGGACGAGGCACTGACAGCCTCTTCTCTCCTCAGGTCCCTGCATGGCAATGACATCTCCACCCTCCAAGAGGGCATCTTCACAGACGTGACCTCCCTGTCTCACCTGTAAGTAACCCCGGCCCAATTCTCGAGGCCTCTTTGGATGTAAAAAGAACTTGTATTCCAAGAAACATGCCCCCCCCCCCCATCTTCTGTAACTGTCAAAGTTTGTGGCTTTTGCCCTGAAACAAGTTTAGCTTGTGAACTTCAGATACTCCCCATCTCAGACTCTTACACACTCGGTGTTTCGTCAACACAGCAATGGAATCTGAGAACGGTTCTTCATACGCAGTAATAAAAGTGGCGATGGCCATTTATTGACCGCCTCAGCTAATTTAGTCCTCACAGCGATCCTACAGCATAGGCACAATTATTCCTATCCTACACATGGGGAAACGGGCCCAGAAAGTGTGAGAAGCTTGCCCAACGTTGCATAGGTGGTGGGGGCTGGGGTCTTCTGTCTCGAAAGCCCATGCTCTTAAGCATGACATGACACTTGGGCCTCTCCCTTCACGGGGTGGGGGATAAGCTCTGGAAATTTACTGCCCCCAAGAAGTGGTATAATGAGATGTAGAATTGCTTCCAAAACCATGTAGCTGGCAGTACTATGTGGATTTTTAAAAAGCAGTATGCCCAGTTCCTCGCAAGGGTAAATGTGGAATTACCCTGTGACCTGGCAATTCTACTTCTAAGTGTGTACCCCAAATAATTGAAGGCCGATTCTCAAAACAGATATGTGGGGCTCCTGGGTGGCTCAGTCGGTTAAGTGTCTGACTCTTGATTTCGGCTCAGGTCATGATGTCACAGTCATGAGACTGAGCCCATGTCTCTCTCCCTCTCCTGCTACCCCTCCCTCATTAATGCTCTAAACAAACAAACAAATAAATCTGAAAACAGATACTTGTACGACCCATGTTCATAGCAGCGTTATTCACGCAATAGGCAAAAATCAGAAACAACTCAAGTGTCCATTGATGGATGAGTGGATAATGTGATATAGACATACAATGGGATCTTCTTTTTTAATTTTAAAGTTTATTTTGGAAGAGAGAGAACGAGCAGGATAAGGGCAGGAAGAGAGGGGGACAGAGGATCTGAAGCAGGCTCTGTGCTGACAGCAGGGAGCCTGATGTGGGGCTCAAATTCATGAACTGTGAGATCATGACCTGAGCTGGAGTCAGACACTTAACAAACTGAGCCACCTGGGTGCCCCCATACAATGGTATCTTATTCAGCCTTAAAAAGAAATGAAACTCTGTCACCTGCGACAAACATGGATGAACCTTGCAAACATGCTAAGTGAAATAACCCAGACGTTACAGGACAAACATCGTATGATTCCACCGATACGAGGCCTAGGAAAGTCAAATCAAAGCTACAGAAAGGAGAATGGTGGCTGACAGGTGCTGGGAGCAGGGGGGAAATGGGGGATTTTTGTTCAGTGGGTACAGAGTTTCTGTTTGGGGTGATGAAGAGTTTTAGAGCCAGATCGTGGTGATGGTTGCACAACATTGTGAGTGTTCATTGATGCTACTGAACTGCACGCTTTTGCCATTTGGAGAAGATGGGGAAAGACTTTCTAGGAGGAGGGAACAGCATGGGCAGAGGCGAGAAGGCAAGAAAGTAAATGACATATTCAGGGATGCTGTGTTGTCCAGCATAGGACATACAGGGCTTGGTTGGGCAAGGAGTGTGGGGTCGGAAGAGACGAATCTGGAAAGGAACATTGAATTCCATTGTGAAGGGCCTTTTGTGTCACGCTAAATAGTTGGGACTTTATTTTACAGATAGAAGGGAATTGTGGAAGAATTAAGTCGCAGAAAACTCCTGGAAAGCTGTGGTGACATGTGGAGGCTGGCTGCATGGGATGAGGCAGGAGGGAGCCTGGCTGGAGATGGTGGGTCAAGACAAAGGCCAGGCCGGGGCTGTGTGGATCACTGCTCTCGGTGACTCCTGGTCAACAGGGCTGTGTTTCCATCTGCGTTTGGTAGTTAGTGGTGGTGAGCTCAGATTTTGCAGATGTTTGGAACTCTGAGGACCTAAATTAGAGACGCTTCTCTCCAGAGGGCATTTGTGCTTGTCTTCACGGGCACCAGGGTCTGCCCTGCTCTGGGCCCACGTACCGCCTTTCCTCACCGCCCCCCCCCCCCCCCCGCTATGACAAGGGCCTGCTTTAGCTGCCCACGTCCCCAACACCACTTGCCAGGCAAGGCCTCTTCAAGCATCTGGTCCACCTTTCTTGCCTTTGGATTCCCCCTTCACGTATCTCCTGTACTTGGGACTTAAGTGTGCAGTTGACTACCCTTCCTTCTTCCTGATGAAAACTGAACAATATCCAAGTCCATTCCGATTTTGACTCTAGCTCAAAATCTAGAGGCCTCGTTTTTCAAGGGGGAGGTGGGAACAAACAGCATGTTTTCTACAAACAAAAAACCAGAGCTGCCAAACAACTGTTGAACCAGACGCATCTATAAATTCAGACTTTCTTTAGGAGAACAGTGACATCAAGCCAAAAAGCCAGATCCAATCTGGAAGAGATAAAGCAGGAGGTAGAGATCCGTTAAGCAGCAATTGTAGAACAGGGTGTCGGCATTGCGGATTAGATGTGTTTGTTCACTGCATCCAAGCCCCTCTCTCTACAGGGCAGCATCTGCGTGAAAGGAAGCTTCCAGTGAAGCAGCGTCACGAATAAGGTCTGCCCTTCATACCCAGGGTCTCAAATGGAACTAGGCAGCAGCCTGGGACTCGTGCGTGTGCTTGTGTTCAGGTGTGGGTGCACGCGCGGTACTGAGGACACGTGTACGTGTGCACACACGTGTCCACCATCTGCCCCGCATGGGAGAGCCGTAGCTGTTCCATAAGGATTTCTTGAGCACTTGCAAGGAGTCAGGGAGTGGTACCAGGACGGCGTAGGCTCACCGCATTCCGCTTGGCTTCACAAGGGCCATGTGCAATCTGAAGCGGGGGGAGGCACCCACGGCTCTGTAACAAGTCAGGGGTTGCCCAAGAGTTAGCATCCGGAGTTCCTGGCTCCTGGAGTGCCCTCTGTTCCTCCTGTGACTCTTGCCCGGGCCTCTCCTCTTCACTAGCAGTATGTGGGAGGTGGGGTGAGCAGGTGCAGTGGAGGCTGAGGTCCACCACATTCAGTCTCCTTGAACTTCAGGAATCAGGACTTGTGGCGTTAGGTTCCTTGTTCTTCCATCGACTTGCAGTGGGATCCCAGACAATTCATTCTTCTCTTTGGGCCTCTTTCTTTCCTGTACCAAGGTTATTTCTAAGGTCCACTGTGGTCCATGTGCCATAGTGATTGTAAGCATCCACACTGCCCTGGGTTCGCTCTGCTGTGGTTTACTTTTATATTTACTTTGCAGTTAGCTCAATGTTCATCCATTTGTCCATCCATCCATCCATCCATCCATCCATCCATCCATCTCTTCATCAACAAATATTCACTGTGTGCCAGATCCTGTGCCAAGGTTCTCCAACATCTTTCGTCATTTCTATGATCTGGCATTTTGTTGCCTCTGATTTACTGCGTGCTGGGAAGCTAGATCCCGAATTCACTAAGAATGCTGTGTGAAAAAGTAAATATGGTGGGGCACCCGGGTGGCTCAGACAGTTAAGTGTCCAACTCTTGATTTCAGCTCTGATCATGATCTCACAGTTCATGTGATTGAGCCCCCTGTCAGGCTCTGCACTGACAGCTCAGAACCTGCTTGGGATTCTTTCTGTCTCTCTCTCTCTCTCTCTCAGCCCCTCCCCTGTTTGAGTACCTACGTGTGCCCTCTTTCTCTCAACATAATATAAATAACTTTAAAAAGTAAATATGGAATGATTAAGTAGATCATACTATGCCCACAGGACAGAATAGCAAGTAGTTAATTGTAATTACGGCACCGCAATTTACTATTTGATGAAACCACAGGATAAAGAAGACCGTATACTCTGATTTCACTGAGGTACACGTGTGAACACAAGAACTGGAAGGAAATCCACAAAAATTAAACTGGTTACATTTCTGGGATGATGGGGGAACTCTTTTCTTTTTGCATTTCCTTTGCTTTCACAGTGCGCTTTGTGCATTCTGCATGGTCCTGGCAGGTGTTCGTTCGCAAACGGGTGTCAGGCACAGCGGGGGTCGTGGTTCCTGCTCCCGGGGAGCCTCAGTGCAGCGGGAGACAGTGATGCACACAAATAGATTGCCCGAGAGGAGGGTGGGCGGAGGGGGTATAGCTCAGGTGAGGGAGACGTGGAAGTTTCAGTATGTGCTAAACTCTACCGTTGGCCGCTCTGTGAAACAGCACAGGAAAAGCTATTTTGGTCCCCGTTCCGTTAATGGAAGCCCAGCGGGGCCTTGGCAGGAAGACACCAAGTATCTTCTGTTTCAACTATTTCCAAGATACACCAAAGATCAACAACACAGGATTATTTCTACTTTTGCCCGGGTGTCAGCCTGAACCCACAGTCCTTTTGGATCGACGAGCGGCCTGGCTGCGGTCCCCACCGCGGCCCTCACTCAGCCGGGCCTGTGACTTGCCACTCCACACCGAGCTCGCAGTCACTCCCGGTGGGAAAAGTGGCCCCCAGGTGAAACCACTGAAGTGGTCTCAAAACCCCAGCCTCTGGGTGAACCAAAGTGTGAAAGGTTGAATTCGGGTGTGGCTCCGAGTCTGTTCTCCACAGAAACAAGGAAAATGCGTTGGCCCCACTGGAATTTACTTTTGAAGAGCGTTATATTGACTTTGGTGCTTTCTGTTATTCTTTATTTCTGCTTTTATGTGAAGAATCGGAAAGGGACACTTGGATTTGAGGCGCACTTTTCCTGCCATTTATTGAGGGGCTGCTCTCTGGGGACTGGAACTGTGGCAATCCTGGCCTGTCAAGGCATCCACGGTCACAGTGACCTCGGCCGCGAAATGAGCTACAGGACTTGAAAAAAGTCATTCGTAATACACTTTAAATTCGTGGCCCATTACCAGACCACAACCCTGCGGTGCATTACAAAACATATTTTACAATAAATTCTACATTTGCCTCTTGAATAACATAATTGCATTACCTTGCACTTTTTACGTGAAAACCATTACTCTGGTTCATGTAACCATTTTAGAGCACAATTTTTGGTATTCCTGTGCTTTTTAAAAAAGACTTTGTTGTTGTTGCCGTTAACACACTGCAGCGTCAGAAAATCAAGGCACCCCAGCTTCCTGTACCTCTGAGCGGCCCCGGCCCCGTTCAGTGGCAAAGGGAAGGCGTCTCCGCTGTCCTGTGAGCCGGGCTGGATGTTGTCAGCAAATCAGGACAGAAAAAATTAAACACACGTCGAGGTTGAACTGGCCTTCTTTTCCACGCTGCGTTATTCCCTTGGTGCCCATTTTAGGTTATTGGTGCTTGTCTTTCTGCCCTCCTCCAGGCTGCAGGCTCTTTAGCGCGTCGTAAAGTGAGCCCCGGAGATGTGAGGCGGGCTGCTCAAGGTCACCGGGCAGCGAGCAGCTGCGCCGGCCCCAGTCCAGGTCTCGCTCAGCCGCTTTGTAAGACTGCGAGGTCGTCAGCGGCGCTATTTTGGGGAACTCCTGCTCAGGGTTGCTGCTGCTTTCATCAGACCGAACGCACTTCGGGGGGGTCCACGTCCTCTCTGCTGCCCAGAAACAGGTGGAAGAGGGCAGCGCGTCTATTTGATGCTTAATAAATGAGCCCAGTCTCGCTAACGTCACAGGCCTTATGTTTTCAAAATAACGTTGATATAAATGAACCTCCGGCCCAGGCTCTGATTTTTCTATTTGCTAGGCCGAGGAACTCTACCCCCTACCCTCCCCTGCCCTGTCTCTGACCCATCTCTAAATCTCCCGCTGTGAGTCAGTGAGATGCTGCAGTTGTCCGCTGGTTGGTAAACCCTACAGAGTTGGCTGTGTGGTGTCGGTGTCGGGCGGGGATGGGAGGGAGCAGGCATGGCCTTATGCCGCAGGCGGGTGTGAACCGATGCCACCTCGTTTTGGAGGGCCTGTGAACACCCAGCATGCATATCCTCCGCGATCTAGAAGTAGAAGGCTGCTTCTGGGCACCTGTTCTAGAGCAATGCTCACACCTCCCAAAGAAGCATGGACAAGAGTATTCGCTGCCTTTGGAAACAACCAGGATGCCTGGCAACAGGGACATTGCTCAGTAAGCTAGATGTCCATTACTTTGGGATGCCAGGAAGCCCTTGGACAAAATGAGGTGGATCAGTTTATGCTGATCTGGAAGGATCTCCAAGACATGTCGCTTGGTGACAAAAAGCTGCCTGGGGACGATGTGCAGTAGGTGGATAGAATTTGTGAAGAATCTTCTACGTCACTATGGGAGAGGAGCGGGAAGCCACACGCCTGAGCGCGGTGACCATGTGGCCGTATGGCCATGGGTCCTTCTGACGTGGTAGAGGCACCGGGTGCAGCTTTTCTTTGTGACGTGGGTATAGTGTAGTTCATTTCAGGCTGTTACAAACAAGGCTGTGATCAGTCCCACCGCACACACACCTCTATACACCTGTAGAGGTGTATCTGTGAGATAAACTTCCAGGAACAGAATTGCTAGGTCCAAAGGCAACTGCATGGGTGATTTGATAGATATCACGAGGTTCCCTCTGTCAGAGTTACACCATTTTGCTCTCCCGTCAGTAACAGGAACATGCCTTTCTGAAAAAAATGAAGGTGACGTTCACATAAGATCAAATGAACCATTTTGGTGTGTAAAATTCATGGCATTTAGTATGTTTACCACGTCGTGTGAGGTGGAGACTTCTGTGCGCAGTTTGTCAAAGTAGCTTAGACTGAGAATGCGTTCGTGTGCTCCTTGCTTAGTTAAAAATGAAAAGAAGAATAACAGTATGGGCTTCAGAGTCAGATCCAGACCCTGGATCCAGAGCCTGCCCTTCATTCGTTGTGTGACCCCAGGGAAATGACTTATCCCCCGTGAGGCTCTGTTCCCCCTGTTTGAGGTGGAGGAGAGAGCTTACCCCGTGGGGCTCGTGAGGATGTCGGATGCTTGGCTGTGGGAAAGCAGCTGGTTCATCCCAGCGGTAACTGGTGACTCCTTCCCCTCCGTGCTCTCTGGAGACGACACACTGATGGCCTCTGGCCCCAACGGCGCCAGTTCAAGCCTCACCTCCCCGCTTTGTGCCTCAGCCTTTCTGAGACTGGTGCAATGTGCGCAGTGGGGAGAGTGGGGTGTGGGAGGACTCGGAAGCCAACACGTAGGAAGTGCTTAGAGCAGCACTGGCTACACAGGAAAGGCTCATGTAAGGGGGCTGTTGGGATTTTTGCCAGCCCCTGGCTGAGTGCGCCCGGTGGGTGAAGGAGCCCATTATAGATGCCTGCTTCTCTCTGCTCTCTGACTCAGGGCCATTGGTGCCAACCCTCTGTACTGTGACTGCCACCTCCGCTGGCTGTCTGGCTGGGTGAAGACGGGCTATAAGGAACCGGGCATTGCCCGCTGTGCTGGGCCCCCGGACATGGAGGGCAAGCTGCTCCTCACCACGCCTGCCAAGAAGTTTGAATGCCAAGGTGAGGCCAGGAGCACGAGAATGGGGTGGTGGGTACAGGGTTGCATCCCGCCCACCTGCTGCTGGGAGCCCATGAGACCTGCCTAATCCTGGAAGGGCATTCCAGGAGCTCCTGTGTCCCTGTGGTGACCCGCTGGATGGGGGGTGGTCAGGTGGCAGGAACGAGGCACCTGCTGCTTGTTAGTATGGCCGCCTTCTAGTCCTGACGTACAACGAACAAAAAAAAGCCAGGCAGAAAATCTCAGGCTGTAAGGGCCTTAATCCCTCCCTGGGGTTATGTAAGGAAAATAAAAATAGCAGCAGCGTTTCTGGAAGCTCCAAGCCTCTCAGCAGCGGGAGTGCTCGGGCCTCTCTATGGTAGGAATTGTGCGCGGCAATTAGCTTAAACCCCGAGCCGCTGGACCCAGCTGCCGCTCGCCTGACATTTGCAGAAATACAGGGACTTGAGTGTGATTGGAGACTCGCTCACGCTTTGCTCTGAAGCTGCCTCACTCAGGGCATCTGTAAATACTCATTCGGAGGTTGATTGACTGATTGACTGATGGCCCGGGAGCCCAGCTGAGCCAAGGGAGGCAGCTGAGGGCTGCCCCAAGCCCAGCTTTGTGTGCTGGGGGCCGCCTGGGGGGCGCAGCCCCTGCCCTCTGCAAGCTCACAGACCTCCATCAAAGATGAAACTGACATGGGGCGCCTGGGTGGCTCAGTCGGTTAAACATCCGACTTCGCTCAGGTCATGGTCTCACGGTTCGTGAGTTCGAGCCCCTCGGACTCTGTGCTGACATCTCAGAACCTGGAGCCTACTTCGGATCTGTGTCTCCCCCTCTCTCTTGCGCTTGGTCTCTCTCCATCTCTTAAAAAATGAATAAATGTTTAAAAATTTTTTTTAAAAAATGAAACTGACAGCCATAGGTTAATGGCCACCTTCCGTGAAGGATGTTGTCACAGGGGTAACGGTTCAGAGGGACCTGATCTGTGGCTTGCCTGTTGGGAGCGAAACATTTGCTCAATATTTATTTAATGGGGTGGGGTTGACACTGGTAAGTTGTTGTTTTTTTTTATTTTATTGAAATATAACATGCATAATAGTGAGATACACAGATCATAAGTGAATGGCTTGCTGAATTTTCACAGACTGAACGAACATACCAGGGATCAAAACACAGAACCCCATCAGTGCCCGGGAAACCTGCTCATGCTTCCTTCCAGTCATCACTGAAAAGTGTTTGTTTCTCTTAATGCTCATACCTCTTCAGCAGAACCAGTATTTCTCCTTTTCTAGAAGGAGTCCTAAGCGGACACCTGAGTTAACCAGCTAGTTCTACTATTTATTCTTGTGAGGGCCTAATGCCCTCACAGGTGGTGCCCCAAGCAGCCTGGCTGCTGGCTCCTCGTCCACCTCCAAGTTCAGGGAAGAGGACCAGTGGGTCCTGGAGGGGCTGGGGAAGGCCTTGCCCGTGGTGACAGGAGAGGGTTCTTTCCTGTTCAGCCTTGGAGAGAAACATCTCAAAGACAAATGGGCTCTTTGCTCCTAAGCGTGGCCTCTCACAGAGCTGTGTCCCCTCCTTGCCAAGGCGGCTGCCCTCAGTCTTCTGCTCACCGTGACCATGCTGGGGAGCGAGAGCCGGCTTCAGTAATAGTGATTGTGATGCCCTCACGCGGACGGCTTTGCCCTGACGCCGTGTGGGGGCTCCTTGGGCGTCCAAAGCCTGCCTGTTAAGCACTTTTCGGATTAGCTTATTTAGCCAATATGGCCCCCAAGGCAGGTGCTGTTATTAACCACACTTTACAAAGGAGGGTCTGGAGGCCCGGAAGGTGGGCTTAGAAAGGGGGCGTGAACCAGACGCAGAGGAAATAAAGGGAGGGCTGAAATCTCCTTGGGGAGAGAGCTTCCAGCACTGTCTCTGAGGCTGTCTGGCCCTGCCCTCCCCTGATACCTACCCCCTGCCTCAGGTCCCCCCGCGCTGGCTGTCCAGGCCAAGTGTGATCCCTGCTTGTCCAGCCCGTGCCAGAACCAGGGCACTTGCCATAATGATGCCCTTGAGGCGTACAGGTGTGTCTGCTCCAGTGGCTATAAGGTGAGTGGAGGCTGGGGCTGGGGCTGGGGAGGAGGAGGAGGGCTGTTCGTTCAAGATCAGGTGGGGCTGTGCTGTCTTGTTCGCCACTTTGCCCACAGTGCCCAGGGCAGCTGCTTGAGGGAATGTTTAGTCAATGACCCAGCACGTGAATGAATGAATGAGTGAACGAATGAATGAACAGGTAACTCTCGGGACAGGGAGGCCTGCTGCTGAGCGGGCTGGCTGTCTCTGTCGGCTCACACCAATCCCTGGGTCCCTCTGAGGTCCTCCTCACTCACTGTCCCCCTCTCCCACCTGCCCAGGGCCGTGACTGCGAGGTGTCCCTGGACAGCTGTTCCAGCAGCCCCTGTGGAAACGGCGGGACCTGCCACCCGCGGCAGGGCGAGGATGCTGGGTTCACGTGAGTTGCCTGGAGAGGCTGGAACCTGGTGGGTGGGATGGCCCGGGCCTCCCTGTGTTGGAGGAGGAGGTGGGGGTGTGCTAGAGACCCCTCCATGCTTACCCATCACAGGTCCCTGCTGCCCAGAGAGATGCAGGCCTGCCAGGCTCACAGCAGCAGGTAGGGCGGGGGCTCCGAGCTACACTGCCCGCCCCTGCTCCAGGCCCCTCCCTGTTCGTGCCAGGTGCCAGAGGGCCTTCTGATGGCACTGGGAGTCCATGGCCAAGGCCATGTGCAGTGGCAGTGCTAAGGGGCAGTTTAGGGGTGTTTTAAACCCCTATAATCTCCACTAACCCCAAGGCCTCCAATTGGAAGTCAACCACCTGCTTGCTGTGCTGGGGCTGCCTGACGGCAGGCCCCCAGCCAGCTCCTTGGTATCAAGCAACCCACCCCCCACCCCCAGAGGTGGGAGCAAGTCCTAGTCTCCTCCCGATAGTCCCGCCTCCTGCTAGCAAGTACCGGGCCTCCCGCTATGGTCTCCTGGGTCATACAGGTCACACCTGGGCGGCCGGGCCTCCTGACTCTTCTCTGAGCTCACCACGCAAGCCCCCACCCACTCTGCTTTCCCCCAGGACCCCTCCACGAGCCCCCCACCTTCCCAGAGCCCTCCTGGACCCAGAGCTTTTCAGAGGAACACAAAGTATTTAGTTACTGAAAATAAACTGCCAGCCGAACAAATTTCCTCTTCAGAAAACGATGAGTCTACTTAGCAGGAATGGCCAAACCTGTCTCTGCAGACCTAAATCACCAGATGTGAAAAATAAAACACTAAACAGCCTCTCCCAGGTCATCACCTTGGAAACGGCGTCCGTACAATAGGCTCTGTCCAACCCCCTCCTCATTGATAGACTCCAGGGGTGGGGTTCTGTGGAGAGTGGGGAGCTAGGGGAGCCCCCTCAGACGCTTCCCGCTAGGTGGGGGTGGGAGCCCTACAGATGACAGTAGGCCCGGAAACAGTGCGCTTCAAACCTTTTTGCTCACGTGCCCCCACGAAACTTAATTCCATCCCCTCTCACACGCTCTTAGACTGACGGCTGGAATTTTTCATGGTAGGTTGAACTTTGCATTGCAAGGGAGGTTAATTTCCAGGATATTGTAAATATTAACATTGAAAGACCTCACTTTTTACTTCACTCTCATCACTTGCCAGTGGAATCTGAATAGCGCCGCAATTTGATACACTTAAAGATTACACCCACAAGCTCCTGTTTTAACTGCTTAAACGTCTTCCCTCTCTTTCTCCTCCAACTAGTATTTCCATTTTACTCCCCAACCCCGCCTCCATTTTTGTTCGCATGTGATCTGTTGTGATGCTAGAGAGTCTGTTTATTGAGCACGCTGCCATACTTCTTTGCCACCAACATGGGAATGTAAGTTTAAAGTTTTTTTTTTTTTTATTTCTTGTCACCATAAACTTCTGATGAATGGTTTCTTTTTCAGAGTCGTCATTACAATAAGCAATGATATACAATTGATCAGAACATAACTCCGCTACAAAATTTTATTGATAATTATTACAGATAACAGGTGGAGCTTTTTTGTGTGTAATTTTCTGATTCATGTGTCCCAGGGTGAATATGACAGAATGAGGACTCGGCATCCAATATATTCCTTTATAAAAATATACATATATAGCTATAAATGCTGAGAAAGAGTTGTTGAAATAAATCATTGGGATTAGATGTTTTATTGTAGCATGCCATTCAATTATTTGAAACCCTTCCAAGATTATATACCAAAAACCCCAGAGTGATGTCATCAAAAATTATTTTTATTTTTTAATTTTGTTTAAAGTTTATTTATTTTGAGGGGGGTTAGGGACAGAGAGGAGAGAGAGGGAATCCCAAGCAGGCTCCGTTCTGTCAGTACAAAGCCTGACACGGGTCTTTGTATGAACCCGCTAACTGTGAGATCATGACCTCGGCTGAAGAGTCAGATGCCGACTGAGCCACCCAGGTGCCCCCAGAAATTATTTTAATGCTCGGTCAATTCTTAATTGTCCCTTTATCTGGTGCCTGAGGGTTTTAGGCTCCAGGCACATCCCCACCTTGGACTGCAGTTGGGAGAAGTGCACGTGCCTTTCTGAAGCTCTGGGTAGGTCTGTTTAGGGAAGTGTTTGTGCAGGACTTGAAGATCTGGAAATCAATTTCTCAGAAATCTCTGACCCACAGAGCTCTTGGCAAACCGCAGGTGCTCCCCCAGCTGGAAGATCACTGGTCTCCGGGACCCTCCATGAGCTGATTCCTGTTTATCCCCCAGCCCTGTTCTCGCCTCATCCCTGACATATGGGCTAGGTGTCCTCTGCCTCTTTGTCCTCATCTCCCCGGCCTCAGTGTGGCCCCATCCTGGCCTCTCCTCTGGTTGCCGGTCTCCTTGTCGTCTCCCCGGCTAGCCTGAGTGAGCCCCCACAGTACAGGACTGTCTTGTTTACTCTAACCCCAGTGCCTAGCAAGGGCCTGGCCGGGAGTGGGGACCAAAGCTCTGGGATGATGATGGTCACAGGTGGACACAGGCTTCCACAGTGCCTCAGGAAGGCTGCTGCCCTGGCCCTGCCCACCTGTCCATCTCTCCTCACCTGCCCCCCCCCAACCTCAGGTGTTCCTGTCCCACTGGCTTTGAAGGACCGACCTGTGAGGTGAATACGGACGACTGTGTGGAGCACACATGTGCCAACGGGGGCACCTGTGTGGATGGCGTGGGCAACTACACCTGCCAGTGCCCCCTGCAGTATGCGGGTAAGTGTGGTGGAGTTTTGGCATCTGTGGGGAGAGGTGGGCAGGTGTGCCTGCCCTGAGCCCCGTTCCTGTGGGCAGGAGGGCTGGGGCCCTCCCTCAGTGTCTACAGGAGGTTTCTGCCGGGCCAGCTGCCTGGCAGAGATTGGGGCAGCTTCTCTCCTGCCTCTTCCTTGTTCTTTCCCCAGGAAGGGCCTGTGAGCAGCTGGTGGACTTCTGTTCTCCAGATTTGAACCCGT
Source organism: Lynx rufus (assembly GCF_022079265.1). NCBI lineage: Eukaryota > Metazoa > Chordata > Mammalia > Carnivora > Felidae > Lynx > Lynx rufus. Next base: position 37,466,495 of record NW_025814825.1, on the reverse strand, counting down.
GTCAGCACGGAGCCCAGTGCGTGGGTACTCCAGATGGACCCAGGTGAGTGTTGCCCATTTCCAGGGCCAGGCAAGGACATGGGCCTTGAAGTCCCCTCCCCTCTGGTCTCCCCATTCTGTTTCTTTACTTTGTCAAGTGAGTTTGGTCTCAGCTTTACGAGGGTTCAGGGTGGTGGCGGCCGCAGCTTTGGTCAGACAGACCTGGGTTTACAGCGTGATGCTGAATGGATGCTTTGACTGCCCTGAGCCTGTTTTCTCGTCTGCAAACTGGGCACCCGGTATCTTCCTCGTGGGGTGGTTGTAAGGGTCAGATGAGCAAATGCACAGAAAGCACTTAGCTCCAAGTCTGACAGCTGATAAGTGCGCCATAAATGGCTGTTATCTTCCCAGATCCACAATTTCTCATCCCCAGTTACAAAATGCACAAAACTCTGAAGATCAAAAGTCCGTTTGATAGCAAAATCTGGTCTGACCTGAACGTATCTGGTAATAAAACCGGATGTTCAGTGACACGAGGCTACTTATAGTCACTCTTCTTGCTGCAGAAATGTGAGTGTGTGTAATTAAGGGGCTGCCCCAGATCCCGTTACGTGTTACGTAATGCTTTAGGCATTGTGTCACCTTTCCAAACCCCCAAAAGATTCTGAATTTCAAAATCTATCTAGCCCCGGGAGGTTTGCATAAGGGGTCGTTGACCGTTGTCACCGTCGTTGTTACTGGCATATATGGAAATGCATGGTCACCTGAAGACCACATAAAGGTCATGGATTTTAAAAATGTTTCCATCTGCAGTTTTGCAAACAGAGTCCCATTTTGGGGAGCCCGTTCCACTGGTCAGGACAAAACAGATGGTCAGGGTTGAGGCCTGTGGCTGAGGGACCCAACCCCAGCCACTCAGGCCAGGGTCAGGGGTGGAGTCTCTCAGGAAGCCCACTGTCCAGCAGGAGCCGCCCAAGGACAGTGGCAGGAAGCAAGAGACCGGGGTTATTGAGGTCCAGCCTGAGACTGAGGGGTGCATGGGAGCCCCCACCCAAATGCCGCCCAGATGCTGCACTTGTGGGGTGCTGCTGGGGGGTGGGGTTGCCATGGCAGAGGGGCAGTGGCAGCTCGAGGGGTGTGGCTGCCGCTCAGAGGGGCTGGGCCTCAGACATAGACTAAAGCAGGACTGCGCGCAGTCCCTCGCCCTGTGCTGGGAAATGAGCAGAGAGCAGCTGTGTGGTGCCTGTTCTCGCTCTCCTGTCTTTGCGGGCGGGTGTAAGGAACTCCGCTGTGCCTGCAGCTCGGCGGGTATTCAGTCCCTGAATGACCGAGGGAGCGAATGTAAACGAGTGGGCGGAGGCTCAGCTGCAGCAACATTTTCCAGACTGCAGCCCAAGACCCAGTAGTGCATTGCGATCAATAGGGTGGGTCAAGAGTACCGTGAAAAACTAACATTGAGAAGCAACATGCCATTTTACGTAGTAAGGAAAAGTATTGTGGCGTGAAACCAGCTTTAGGGGTGCGTGTGTGTGCGTGCTCACTGGGGTAGGAAGGTGTCGCTTACAGCCTGGAAAACCGGGAATGAATAAAAACATCCAGGCGGGGGTACCTGCCTTCCAGGTTGCGTGGTTGAACCGTGGAGTTTGCAGTTTAAAGAGTTTCCAACGGGGAATCTCTTGATGATAGCTGGGGGTGCTTCCTGGAGGAGGTGAGGTTATTGGCCAGGCTGGACTGGGGCAGGGAGAGAGGAGGGGGATGTTCCAGAATCAATAGGTGTGAAGGTAGGGAAGTGCTGGTGGGTGGGATGGGGGTTGCTGCCAGTGGAGACCAGTCTGACCACAGGGTGGGCCCGATGTGGGGGGAGCAGGCCAGGGGGCATCTTGCGAGGCTGTGACTGAAAAGTAGGTGGAGGAGTGCGCTCCTGATTTGATAGGCAAATGGTTGACCCCCAGGTCACCGAGGCTGGGGGCTGGGCTGGAATCGCTGAGAGGGGGCACCAGCCCTGCAGAGGAAGGGCCAGGAGGCTGGTCCAGTGGAGCTGGGGAGGCTGGAGAAGAGGGCAAGATGAGCCCCGGGATTCAGGGCCTTGTGCTGGGGAGCAGCTGGGCAGGTCGAGAAGGGACTGAAGTTTGGCCTCGGTTGTGTGGTAAGTGGCCAGGGTGGGTCTTCCGTGACTGGATCCCCATCTCCTCGTGCCCCTCGGTGTCCATCCTCCCAGCCCGGAAGCTGCTGTCACTCAGAAGCCCACACAAGCTCCTTTCTTGTGCCAGAAAAGCGTACCAGGACGGGCTGGGGGCATCTTTCTCTCCAGAGCTCTGCTTGATCTCCTGGGTGTCCCACAGACACGCAGGCCTTGAGGTTCTCTGTCACGTACACACAGCCCCTGGGCCCTGTGGGCTCGCGGCTGAGTGAGGCACTGATCCCCCCACGCCCCCAGGTGTGAGTGCGCATCAGGTTACGCAGGTAACAACTGCAGTGAGAACCAGGATGACTGCAGGGACCACCGCTGCCAGCATGGGGCCCGGTGTGTGGATGGAGTCAACAGCTACTCTTGCCTCTGTACTGAAGGCTACAGGTGAGTGGTCCCGCTGTGCCCCAAGTGACTGAGGCCTTCTAGCCTCCAGCCGCTGAGCCGGCAGGAGGGAGCCAGGGTCAGAGCCTGGAAGTTGGATCCTGGGGTTTTAACCAAGGCTCTGCCATCCCTAGCTGTGTGGCCTTGGGGAAGTTACCTAATGACTCGGATCATAGGCACAGGGTCCCTAAACTGTTTGGTTGAGGGAGGGGGTGGTGGGTACAGATTACTGGCCAATGCCCACCACATCCTGCCCAGCAAAACCTCTGAAGACACGTCCTAGCATAAAGGTCATTTACCTTCACAGCCTGACTTCTCTGAAAAGTTGGGGGTGAGGAACACCTACCCTCCTTCTGGCCACCCACCTCCCGTGCTCTGCTTGGGTCTTTTTTTTTTTTCCCCCATGGTTTTATTGAGATACAATTCACCCAGCTTCAGTATATAATTCAGTGGCTTGTACTCTATTATCAGGATTTTGCATGCATTAACCATAATCAATTTTAGAACATTTTCATTACTCCAACAAGAAACTCCATACCTCTTATCTGTCACCCCACCGCCCCCCATCTCAGCTCCAGGCAACCAAGAATCTGATATCTGGCTGTAGAGTTCCTTATCCTGAAGATTTCATATAAATGGAATCATACAATCTGTGGTCCTTTGTGACTGGCTTCTCTCACTTAGCGTCATGTCTTTGAGGTTCATCCATGTGGGAGCATGTATTAGAACTTCATTCCTTTTTGTGGCCAAATAGTATTCCGCTGCATGAATAGACCACACTCGTTTATCCATTCATCCGCTGACAGGCATTTGGGTTATTTCCGCTTTGGGCTGTTGTGAATGCTGACGCTACAGGATGTATGCTGTGTCAGAACTACCTGCCGGAAGTACTGTCCCCTCTTGTATTTGTTTAGTAATTGGAGTCTTCTCTCTTTTGCTCGTGTCTGTTTTTTCTTTTCTGTAAAATGGGCAAGAGTCAAATTTGCTAGCAGACTTGACTGCCACGAGCCACGAGTGCTTCTCAAACTTTAATGTGCACACGATCTTGTTAAGCAGATTTAGGTTTTCCATTTCTGACAAATGCCCAGGTGATAGCTATGATGCTGGTCCAGGGACCACCCCTGTTTCCTACCTTGTCTTCAGTATCCTTCTGGCTTGTTCTCTCGAGGAAAGTGTTCATTAGGAGCATCTTCTGTTGCTTTAAGGGTCCAGTTTCCCAAGATGTTTAGTGATTTCTCTCCAGGACTATGGGAGAGAAAGATGTTGCCTTGCCCCTTCTTTGACCTGTATCTTTTCCCTCTCAGTGGGCAGTTCTGTGAGACCCCTCCCCGCCCACCTGCCCCCAGAAGCCCCTGCGAGGGGACTGAGTGCCAGAATGGAGCCAACTGTGTGGACCAGGGCAGCGGGCCGGTGTGCCAGTGCCTTCCAGGTTTCGGCGGCCCCGAGTGTGAGAAGTTGCTCAGTGTTAACTTTGTGGATCGGGACACCTACCTGCAGTTCACCGATCTGCAGAACTGGCCACGGGCCAACATCACGCTGCAGGTGCGTGCCCAGGGCGCCAGTCACAGAGGGGAGTCAGGCCGCAGGGGGCCGTGGCCTCAGGTCCGAGCATCAAGCGGCATCCTCGCCCAAAACTGGGAGCAGCCTGTGTCAGTCAAACGCTTGGGATGCGGGTCAGGCACATCTGGAAATGTTATCAGGTCACAGAAGCAGTCTCAAGGCAGGGCCAGAAGTGGTCTCCTGGGTGACCGGGTCCTCTCCCACTATCCAGTCTCGCCTACTCCTGAGCTTCAGCCTCGAATGCTGCACACGGGTTTCTCCACGTGGCTAGGACACAGTCAGGGTTGGCTCTGGGCTTGTATCTTTGGCCACCTGTCCCTGGGGCCCTTATTTTGCCATTTCGTGTCTTGAATTTCATCTCAGAACATCAGTGTTTCGAGGGCAAAGAGCGGGTCCCACTTGAATGGCACTGTTTGCTAAACGTTTCTTGGGGAGGGAGAGGACAGTGCACATCACATGATAAAAGTTTGCGTCTCCTCTTTGGCCATCTCCCTCTTCCAACAGCTGCATTCCCTACCCTGGCAGCCACTTCTCCTCTCTGTCCTCTTCTTTTCTCCCAGAGCCCTTCAGCCTCCCGACGTGCTCACTGTGCTCTCCCCCACTTTATCACCTCTCCTAAGTCTTGCCCATGTACACTGTCTATACTGCAACAACACAGCCCAACTGCTCAGTAAAATAAAATTCACCACACCCTCCCAGCCACTGCCTCAGGCACCTCCTGCTGTCCCCGTCACTGGCCTGTCTTCAGTCCCATTCCCATCCCTGGACCAGTCACTGAGTCCAGCGAAATGGGTGCTATGAGGTGTCCAGCCTGGGCCATGTGCCAGCCCTGTATATGAGACCAGGGAGTCAGGCTGTCTACCAGAAGCAATGGGGGAAGAGGGACAAGGCAGGACCATCGTTTCTACGGCTTCACAGAGGGCTCCCCCAACCAAGGCAACTCCAGCTTTTGCTCACACAGATTCAGAGACCGGTGCTACCTCCTGAGTGGCTTGGTTGGGTGGTCATGGCTATTAGCCCTCTTCACCTTGTCCTCTCTGTGGCTCCCAGAGGCCCATAGAACAAGCTACCCTGCATCGATCTGACTTTCCTCTCCGGGCACATAGTCAGTCCTAAGGTCTCTTACCTGCCCCTTCTCACCCGTCGTTTCCAGGCCTCAGCTGGTCTGTCTGCCTTCTCTCTGTGGCCCTGGCCAGCCTGGCAGTGGATGGGATTTGAACCAGGGGCTGCCAGCCTCTGTCAGCATCCCCTTGAGGATGTGTCCCCTGGGCAGCCAGGGGAGGGCAGCTCTACGCACAGCATCCCTCTTCCAAATGTGGCTCCCCCATCTGTCCCACCTACCTGTGCCACTGCTGGGTGGGGTGGGGTGGCAGAGAAAGTGCCCTTGCCCATCAGGTCTCCACGGCAGAGGACAACGGGATCCTGCTGTACAATGGGGACAATGACCACATCGCAGTGGAGCTGTACCAGGGTCATGTGCGTGTCAGCTACGACCCAGGCAGCTACCCCAGCTCTGCCATCTACAGGTAAGGCTTCCTCATACCCACCGCCCTCCCTCAGGGTGTCCCGGGCCAAGAGCAGGTGGTTATCGGGACCTCCAGAACCTGGGCTGCCCATGTAGGAAGATACAGTATTTGCGCCCATCTTGGAGCTGAGGCTGAGATCGAGGCCTGAGCAGTGGACCGACCCTTCCCTATCCTACCTCCTCCTCACAAGGGGGTCTGTAGTGGGAAGGGGAGGGGGGATAATTTGGAGACCCCTGCCCCAAACTGCTCACCTTTCCCTGGGGAGTCCCAAGAAGCAGAGCAGGAGGGGCCAGGCCCCAGGCCACCGAGTCCCCATGGTCTCCTCCCTGAGAGATGTTACTCCCTGGAAAGCAGCTGCTGACTGGTGGCATTTTTGGGGAAGGGCCCAGGCAGGGATGGGCTGAACTGAAGCCCATTCCCTGGGGTGGGGGCACCCCCTCTTCTTCTAGTGCTGAGACGATCAATGACGGGCAGTTCCACACTGTTGAGCTAGTCACCTTTGACCAGATGGTGAATCTCTCCATCGATGGAGGCAGTCCCATGACCATGGACAACTTTGGCAAACACTACACACTAAACAGCGAGGCCCCCCTCTACGTGGGAGGTAAGGACCTGGCCAGGTAGAGGCTGCGGTTGGCTCTCCCCAGGCCTCCCCATCAAGCAATGTGACAGCCATTCCAGGTGGGGCCTCTGTTGCTTTCTGGCCTGAGTCTTGCCAGGACAGCTGGTGCCCAGGCCACCGGATGACAGGGGCATTCCAAGCTGCCAAGGGATTGTCCTTCCTGGCCTGGAGCCCAGGCTGCTGTCAAGCTCAGACCAACCAAGAAGGATAGATGCCTAGGTTAGCCTGGCCTTGGGGGAAGCCTGGAACTTTCCTAGCTCTCTTCCAAAGTGGGTACTTTCCCTCTTGCCTTTGGGCCAGAAGGGGCTTGTCAAGCATTCAGGGTCCATTCTCAGTCTCGGAGTTGCTGTGAGAGACCCAGGCACCCAGCAGGAGTCTCTGCATCAGCTGGGGACCTCCCAGCTGGCTTTACATGCTTTGCAGGTTAAATGCCCTGTCTGCCACTCGCCAACATTTCCAGGTCTGAACAAGTCAGGTTTCTGCAACAGTGGGGCTTTCTCAGTGCTGCAGAGGGCCTTGGTGAGACTGCGGGCAGGTGTGAAGGAGAGAGCCCTGGGCTCTACTCCCAACTCCGCTGTTTGTTAGTCGTACAACTTCAGGCAAATCACTGACCACAAGATGGGTTTCAGCTACTCCTCCCTCAAGGGTTGCTGTGATCACCACGACAGCAGGTGACAAAGCAGCATGCACCTTGGTTCCAGGCCCAGGTCCTCTGCTGCTTTTGGAGTCTTTGGGAGGTGAAAGCTGGTATCCCAGAGGGCGGGAAGGGTGAGGGCAGACTTTAGGCACCCAGAGCTTCCTTTGTCAGCTGGCCACTGCCAAGCCTGGCACCTGTGGGTTCTGGTCATTGAGGGAACAGGCTTTCCTTTTTGTTTTCTGGGAGAGGAGTCTGGACCCTCCAAGGTGGCAAAGGATCTTGGCTCAGGGTTGCAAAGACAGAAAGACGGAGGCCGAGGGCGGGAGGGAACACTGTGGAGATGCCCAGTGGACCGAGGGCGGTAGGGTCAGACATGGTCTGAGCCTGACTCAGCCCAACTCTGCTCGCTCCTACCCACCCAAGGGATGCCAGTGGATGTGAACTCAGCTGCCTTCCGCCTGTGGCAGATCCTCAACGGCACCAGCTTCCACGGTTGCATCCGAAACCTGTACATCAACAACGAACTGCAGGACTTCACCAAGACGCGGATGAAGCCAGGCGTGGTGCCAGGCTGTGAGCCCTGCCGAAAGCTCTACTGCCTGCATGGCATCTGCCAGCCCAATGCCACCCCTGGGCCCGTGTGCCATTGTGAGGCCGGCTGGGGGGGCCTACACTGTGACCAGCCAGCCGACGGCCCCTGCCATGGCCACAAGTGAGCCTGAGCTGGGTTCGGGGAGCCCTCACCCCTTGCCCGTCCCTTTCCCCATGCTGAGGGCTGCTGCATAGACTGTATTTTTAACACCCCAAACTGGAACATGTGGCCCAGCACAGGGTTTTTTTTTTCCATTTTTTCCCCCCTAGTTTTCAGTTTTTATTAACAGGAAGAGGTCCCTAGGGATACAGAATCACATTTTTCTCCCTTTGTTTCAGTCTTAGGAATAGGATAACCTCCCTGGATGCCAAAGCTGGGGGTGTGGGTTCCCTGGGATTGAACTGGCTCCAGCCTATTCTCATAGTACCTTTCCTCTGTCCCCTCCAGGTGTGTCCACGGGCAATGTATGCCCCTCGACGCTCTCTCCTACAGCTGCCAGTGCCAGGATGGGTACTCGGGGGCTCTGTGCAACCAGGCTGGGGCACCTGTAGACCCCTGCGGGGGCCTGCAGTGCCTGCATGGCCACTGCCAGGCCTTAGCCACCAAAGGGGCGCACTGTGTGTGTGACCCAGGCTTTTCGGGCGAGCTGTGTGAGCAAGGTCAGGGGCCCCCCTCCTGACATGCCCTCTCCAGGGCCCCTCCCCACAACTTGCATTAGTGACTTGACTTTTCCTCCTCCAAACCCTGGCATCCCCTCTGTGCCTCCTCCCCTCTCCTCTCCCACATCTTGGGCTGCTCTTGGGCCGTAGTACCTACTACCCTCTAGGCTCTGACCCCACCCCCAAATGGTTCGGCTTGCCCTGAAGCCCCCTTATCCAGGGCAAGTGCCCCTTCTGGCTGGGGTCTCTCCTTATCGATGGGGCTTCCCAGGGGAACAGCTCCTGCACAAACCTCCACATCTTGGCCCCATCACCTTGCGACCCAAGAGCAACAGGAAGTCTGAGGGTTGGGGACTCTTTCCCAGGCCCTCCCTGGCCCGTGTAACCAAGATGTTTCTGCTGGGATTGAGACTGCTGAGGCTAGGCAGAGGGAAGCTGGAGAAGTCCAGAACTCAAGCACCTTCAGGGGCCCTTAGGCCCCTGCTCCTGGCACAGATTCCTTCTCTATTGTTCTTGCCTCCCCAGTCTCCAGCCTCCTCTTGCACTCTTCCAGCAACTGGGAGCCCACTTACCTGACAGCCTAATCTGTCCTGGAGGGCCCTGGCAGCTAGAACGTTCTTCCTACTGACTGGCCTATGGGCCCAGAAGGAAGCCTGTGCATGTGCATGTCGGGTGGGGTCGGAGGTGGAGTCTAAGCGCTAGAGGACCTGGTCCTTGGATGCGCCTCTCTGCCGCCTCCGGCCTCCCCGGGGCCGGCGCTGGCCCATGGGTGTGCCCTGAGGCTTTCTCTTGGTGTCTGTCCTATCCAGAGTCCGAGTGCCGGGGGGACCCTGTCCGGGACTTTCACCAGGTCCAGAGGGGCTATGCCATCTGCCAGACCACGCGCCCGCTGTCGTGGGTGGAGTGCCGGGGCTCATGCCCAGGTCAGGGCTGCTGCCAGGGCCTGCGGCTGAAGCGGAGGAAGTTCACCTTTGAGTGCAGCGACGGGACCTCTTTTGCCGAGGAGGTGGAGAAGCCCACCAAGTGTGGCTGTGCCCTCTGCGAGTAGCGCCAGGCTAGACGGGGAGGGGTGAGGCAGGCGAGAGGGCACAGCTGCAGTGAAGCCGGGTGGCCCGCAGTGGGGTGGGGGTGCGGGCCATCCTGCCTGTTCTGAGTGGCAGGGCCTTCTGGCCCCACCCCACAGCAATCTCTTGGGGGGTGACCAGGCCAGCAGCTGGGGGTGGGGTGGGGTGGGTGGGCGTGGCCCGGGCTTTAGGCCACCCTCTCCGGAAGTGCCTTGCACAAACAGGCGCTTAATAAATATTTGTTGAATGAATGTGTGCTTGAGGTCAGGCCAAGAAGTGCACAGAATGATGACCCTCCCCGCCACCCACCCTGCTTGCCTACTACCTGGGTCTGAAGAAGGGACTGGCCCCTTCCCAAAACAGCCTTTCCCTCTCGCCAGTGGCCCACACTGCCCTCAGAAGCCCCCTGTCCCCTGCAGATAACTTTGAAGCCTCCCCTGGGGCAGCCAGCCAGGATCTCTGCTTTTTCTGCTGCTGCAGCATCTGCCAGCAGTAGGCCAGGCTGCGCAGGGGAAGGGCCCCCTCCTGCTGGCCGGGAAGGGACTAACCCTTGCCTCCTGGGCTGATGTAGCACTAAAGCCACTGCTCAATGGGGAGTGAGGCTGTGGCTAGAGGGTCCCTTAGGACCAGACCCCTGAATCCTGAAGTTACGAGTTGACCATTGTAGCTTCAAAAACGTCCACTGGGTCTGTTTGGAGTGGCAGTCCCACCAGAGAGAACAGGCGCTGGGGAGGTTCTTGGTTCCAGCAGAATAACCACCACCTCCAGACACTGACCACCAAAGGGGCATTGGTCCTAGGCCTTCCTAGCCCCTAGCCAGCCACAGGATGCTGTCAAGCCATTGGCAGGGGCAAGGGGGTGTGGTCTAGGCTGCTTAGCCAGGGAGGCTTCCCCTCCCCCGGAGACTGGGTCCAGACCCCCTCACCGTGCAGGCCAGTAGGGAGCAGTGGTACAGGCACCAGGAAACCTCTGCTGCCTGTCACTCTGGGCAAACGTCTTCCCCATCTATGGTCCTCTGTCTCCTAGCTGTCCCATGGGGAGGTGGTTTAACTGAACATACATATGAGCAACGTAGACCTTCCCACTGTGGCTCCGGAAGGGAGGCTAGAGGAGGTAGAAGATGCATGTTCATGAATTACATCAAGTATTTATGTGCCTAACTGGGCTGGCACTGTGGGTGTTCTGCTCTCACGGACAGATATGAACTAATCGTAGAGCATCACAGGAATGACCAGGATGCCTGGGAAGAGTTGAGCCAAGCAAGGGCTCCGACCACTAGACACTGGCCCAGGCTAGGGCTGCTTACCCCAGGCGTTTGCAAGGAAGGACTCTGTGTTTGAAGAGTCAATGAATATGGGCCATGTGACTACAACTTCCATGCTTCCATGCTTCTCTTCCATGCACAATGAAAACACAGATTATCTTTGAGCTTAAATAGCAAGCTGGCTAGAAGATAGGTCACACTCTCCAGATGTCTCCCCAAGAGAGTGTGCCCCCAGGGGACGCCAGTGGGCAAGAGGAGCAAGCATGTCCCTTTCCTGGCTCCTTCCACCTGCAAACAGAAGACAGGGCTGGGGGAGCCTGCTGGGTGGGGCTGAGGTGGTAGTGCACCTGTGTCCTCAGCCACCATGGGCGGTGGGAGGAGCTCCTGGTGTTGAGCGGTAGAGGGCTGGAGCCTCTGACAACTGAGGAAGCCTGGCACGCTCCACTACACCAGGACTCTGGCCAGCGAGTTGAGCCCTGGAAGCCCTGTAATGGGAAGAGGATCCTGCCCTGCCCAACTGCAGAGGCATTTTCATGGCTGGATCTGCTTCTCACCAGGGACCTGGCTCTATTTTCTTGTGGTTCTGAGCAGGGCCACGGTGCCCTTCTCCGTGGACAGCAGCCTGGGCCTCGAGGGCCTTCTCCTAGGGCTGCACGGCATCCCTCTCTTACCTACAGTTTCTGGACCACGTGGGACCCTGGAGAGCAGCTCTAGTGCTAGGCAGGTACTGATAATATGGAGGAATGTTCAAGTGCAGCTGGCACTTACCCCTTCCACGGAAGAGAGGTGTTTGGGCCAACCAACCCCGAGACACTTACCTTCCTGTGGCCACCACCATTCCACCACTGCCCTGGAGTAGAAGTGGCTTCCTGGGCTTGAGGGGCACTAACCAGCAGCAGCCTCTTCATCTGCGGATGGGTGATGGCTGCCAGAAGTCCTGCTCTCCCGCTCCCGTGGGGTTGGGAGGGCAGAGTACGGGGTGTGCGTTTGCAGGGGGTACCCTGTGAGCTGGGTGCCGCTCCTACCCACCCCTCCACAACACCCCGCATCTCAGCCTGGCCCCGCATGCACCCTCAGTGGAGCTGCAAGATTGGGATCCACCACAAGAGTGAGGGCAGCAAGGAGCCACGTGGTATGTCCCAGGATCAACGTTTCCTCAACCACCAACCTGCAAGTTGCTAAGGAATTGGACCACCGCTCATCTCGTCCGTCCACATTTAGGCCCAGGAGAAGGCTCTGGCGAAACCAGCTCCGATTAATCACCTCCACACCTTGTCACCCCTCTGATAAAGACCTTCGTTCACTTTGATGTCACCACCGGCTGTCTCCATTCAACATGCACCGAAGGGACACAAGCGGGGCAAGTCCTGAGGTTGCCGCTGCTTTGGCAGCACTGCTGGCGACGGTGGCCGGGGCTCCCTGGGAAGGTGTCGGGAATAGGCCGGACTCGTATCCTCTTTGCCTGCTGTTAGCCTAACCACGAAAGTATCTCTTTATACAGAATACTTAACAGATTCTAATATATATTTGTATTTCATTTTGTTATAGTATTTTTATATGTTAAAGTCAATATCTCGTGTCCCGTTTTGATTTTCAGATGCTGTGTGGTAGTGACACTTTGTTTAGGGGTCTCTGTAGTCTTATCTGGATCACTCTTTTAGAGAGACTGGTTTAGAACAGGCCCGTGAGGGAGCCACACCTGCCCTTTCCCTAGGATTATTCTAGAACATGTTGGATATTGTCTGTTGTCTTCCATGTGAACATGACATTGATTCACTCAGGTTCTGCCTTGTTGATCTCTTTTTCTGCACTAAGGATGAGCCCAGGGCTGCTGACACGCAGATTCCCAGGGTTTGAGGGTTTCTGGGCTGCCCACACACTGGCCATAACCCCCCGATGGCTCTCAGAGGCAGCACATGTAGGACACCTGTCCTTGGAACTCTCTGGTCTTCATGAAGTGGCAGAGGAGGTTGGTTCTTCCCAAAGGAGGAAGGGGAGGTCTGGGGGATGGCTTGGTCATAGCTCCCTGGGGATGTGAGTGCAGGGGCAGAGCCTGGCCCTGCACAGCACACGCAGAGATCTGGGCGGGGGAGGGGTCCTCATCCTCATTTCCCCTCAAGTATCTGGAGTCACACCCAGAGTTTGTGAACAGAGTCACATCCACATTTAACCTGGCTCTGAAGGTTTCAGTTCACTGGGGCAACAGATTAGAAAGCAGTACGGTTTCTCAAACTGTCCTGTAAGGTTAACCTGAGTGTCACTAGAAGAATGGTTCATAGGGATCAGTGGAGAAAGAAAGCAAACACACTTCTACAGTAGTTCTACTATGACTCCAGACTGTAGAATTGCTCTTAGCAATTTTTTAGGATGCATGACCTGAGCATCTAGGTGAGGCCAGGTGCTGGCAGTCGGGCTGGGCAAGGCCCCCACCACCAAGGAGACCCACCTGGTTCTCCTCTGATGCCAGGATCAGAGACTGATTCCCCACTAGATCATGATGATGGTTACACAAGTCATACCTGAACAGCACATGGTCACCTTGAAAGTGGGCGATGATGGTAACTGCAGTGTCTGCAAAGCAATTAGGGATTTGGGAGGAAATGTAATGAACTGGGTATAAGGAAGAAAATGGGTTAAAATAGGGTTGTAAGCTCAAGTGTCTGGCCAATAGGTTACCTAAGTAAATGGGCACCTGCCCTTCTGGCCCATCATTTGTATTACCACTTCCGATATAGCAGCGGGTAAGAGACCGATTTCCCTACTGTTAAAGAAAAAAGGGACAAATGGCAGCTGACAGTTAGGGACTTCTGGTGACCTCAGAGGCACATTTTCCAATCTACTGAGCTCTACCTGATTCGTACCATGCACTAACTTTATTAGATCTTCATTATGATTTTTAAAAGAGAAGCCAGAAACCAAATTTTATGTAAACCCTCACAGTTCATGTGTACAGATAACTCTTTTACTGGGCTCAATAAAATACAACTGTGAGCCACCAGTTTGCAACCTCTGAATTAAAGGAAAGTAAGTAGCAACTTTAACAGTTAAAAGGAAATCCCCGACCAAGGAAATGAGCATAGCAGGGCTTGGTTGGGGAGTGGAAGCAACAGAAAGAATGACCAGGCTTCCAGCTAGAGTTGCCAAGTTTCCCCGAGATTGGTGCTAAAGCATGTCTATCACCCCTATACTCTGTGCTCTCAGAGCTAATTTTAGAGACGTCCCCTCACCCCAAGCCAGTCAGTCTGCACCTCTCAGGCCATATTCTAGTTATCCTCCCATGGGATGAATATGGGAGGAAAAGAAGTCTATTTTAACCATGAAAACTCCTAATCTGGAACAAGATAAATTCTCCAAATTCAAGTGAACAGAGGTGGGGTTATTTTCACCGGATATAGTTCTGCATGTCAACGGCCACCGTCATGTAACATATTCAGGAAACCATGGCTGGCTCCAAAAGGAAATCACTGGCCCACTGGACCCTTACATAAACCCCTCTGAAGCAGAACTGAAAGAATATAGTGAAACAGGTCATGGGACTAGTAAATGTAAATGCCAACGTTCTGCCCTTCCCCAACATGGGCTACAGACAGCCGGGCAGCCCCCCTTGGCAGCTGTGCGTATCACCCTGGTATTTAACAGTGGCTTACCTGGTTCACCAGGTCCCCCGCCCCTCAGGATGAAGCACTGGCACCTTTCCAACTCCACCATGGGAATTCCAAGGATTCATCCGCAGTGTTTTCTTTTCCCCGAAGTTAGGCATACCTCACAAAATGGCCTCAGATCTACCAAACAACATTCCCTTATGTGCCAACACTGTGGCCGAGGCAGAAGTATTAGAAGTATTGTCTTTTGGTTCCTTCTGGCAACTGCTCAACTTTGCCACAGGCTACAAGTTGAATCCTGGGCTTCAGTGCATTCTGTTCCCTGTCCAGTAACTACACAAACACACTTTAATATCAAAGAAGTTTAATACGCTGCAATAAAATAAGCGCCTAGAAAAAGCTCATGGAATAGATGTCAATGTTAGAGAAATCCCTCCCACACATCCTCTAGCTCCATACCCCATCCCTCAAAACCAAACAAGAAAATCTGAAACAACAAAGGAAATCCGTCCAAGCTTGGATTTCAGTGAGGGCCCCTTTACCAATAACAAGAACACAGTTTCCTACATGGCCTAATAGGAAAGTAAAACACAGAAGCACAAAAAGTCCACAAGATTTCAATATTTAAGAGACTTGGTACATATTCAAAGTTAAAATAACTCCAACTTTTATAGCTATACATATTGTTTTAAAGCAACTTAATATATTTTTAAATTTCATATATACACTCTCAAAGGTTCTTCAGGTGAGGTATGTAAACATTGTCTAATGAAAAATTTTCAATGTTTCAAACCAACAAATTCACAGCATACATTGAATTTTCATCCATTAAAGACACAGTATTTTCCTACACTCACTAACACAGTGGAAATCCAGGCCCAAGGATACACATCTATCATCCACATTAACATTTGTAGAACTTCTCAATTCACTGCTTTTGGAAAGACCACCTGCACACAGGTTAGGGGCACACACTTGGTACCGAGAATCCAGAGACTCTCTCCTTAGGCATCTGGATCACTGGCTAAGACTCACAAGACAGCAAAAAGGAGCACATCTGAACAACTACAAGATTGACCTCGGCAATGACAACACTGGGAGGAACCAGAAAGACCTTAAAGGAACGGTAGAGATTCATCTTAGAGCTCCCTGGATCCACAGCCGGATCAGCAGCCCCTGCCCTAATCTCATTCTGAAGGGTCGTGGCCTAAAAAGAATAAAAACCCAACACGGCACCTGAGCTTCAGTTAAATTGCATGGGCCTCCTATGGCCCCCTGGCCCCTGAAAGGCATGAACTCTAGCCTAAAGTAGGACCCTGGGCTGTGCTTTTCATACAGGTTGGGGTTGAATTCCTTACTACCATAATGCATATGGGAAAATAATGCCATGAGTTCACAAAGACGACCACTGCCTGCACACAGGCACTGGCCGATGACCTTGGAGGAGCTCAATTTTGAAAACTACTTGTTCCCTGAGGGTAAACAGCAGGCTTCTATTGAGATTAAGTGAGGCTAATAAAGGGATTATTTATTACAAGGTAATAAACACGTGGGGAGCCTCAGGCCAGAGTTCTATTTTACTCGCACATAATCTACGACGCCCCCTCCCCGCCCTCCCACCACAGTAGTCACCTTCCCAATGACACAATATAGGTCAGTTTCTTTCCTCTTGCTTGCTTTCAGGCTCAGCAGTGGAAAGTTTTATTCTAACGCACCCACTTCAATCTAAAAAAACACTAGTGAAAAATTCCAAACACCGTCATAAATACAAAAGAGAAGACATATTCCAAAAGCCTAAAAAACTACATTATTCTATTAATGGTTATTCGGGTGTGGGGTATTTTTCATAAAGTTTAGGACGGTCACAAGGAGAGGCTGCTAAACAGCTTAGAAACCTGTTGAACTGGACACGCTGGGAGAGGAGGGACTGCCTTCCTTGCTCCCATCTAAACGGCTTAACCCCAGACATTTCAAACCCAGGCACAGAGGAGGATCACAGGAAGTGGGCTTAGCTTTCCAAGGTAGGGCAGATAGACTCAAAGGGCTTTTAACTGTCAATTTAAAATTTTAATGTAAAAAGTTCTTATGTTCACAGCCAAATGAGCTTTGCCTCGACTAGATTCTGGAAGCCCTGCAAATTCATGGAAAAATAGATCAGTTTTCAATCTCTATGCCCAATTTTTGATGTGTCTGGTGCTGGCAGATTTCTCATCCATTGCTAGAGTTGTAGGACATGAAGAAGCGTGCAGACGAACAGAAGCAAAAATTCAAGTACAGCCACCTCTCCGGCAAAGGCAAGAGGTCTTAGCAAGAGCTGTTCTACCCCCACCCTATCCTCTGAGACAAGGGCCAACGCAGAGCCCAGAATAAATTGTTATTACCTAGGATCTTATTGCTTATGGGCAACACATCAGAAAGAACACCTGGAAATCTGCTCTGCAGATCTGGGAACTGACCGGTTTATCATATATATATATATCATATGTATATATCATATATATATGATATATATATATGATATATATATATACACACACATATTATATATATATATATATATATATATATATATATATATATATATATATATGGCATAACCAGATGAGAAGAGGGGGCAATTAAAGCTTGGATTTGATGTAGCGTTACAGATCAAATGCCCCAAACAGCTCTCAACCTGCTGGTTTTTGTTCTTTCTCCATGTGTGAACTGTGTTATGAAAGGAAGTCCACTGCTCAAAATATAGTCTTCTACAATACTACAATGCAAACCAACATCACTCAGAACATGAATCTGTATACAGCACGTGTAATAAATATTTTTAAAAAACTATTTACAACATTACTTCTTGTGAACATTAGATGAGAGCAAAATTTATTTCCTCCTGCAAAGGTTAAAAAAGTTTTGACGGTCTAGTTCAGTGCTAAATTCCCTGGCACCTAGTTACCCATTCACATTTCATCTTAAAATCAGATTTGCTTACAAATAGTATCTTAGAAAAAACATTCTCCAGCATTGCTGTTCAAGTGTCCTCCTCGTTTGTTAGAAAAGACAAAGGGAGGCCATAAGAAAATATGCAAATTACGGTTCAAGCGGATGAGAACCTCCCCCCACCCCACCCCCACCATGTGTCCAGTCCCAAGCTCTCTGGTCTTGGAGCCGTGGTTCTCAGTCCAGCCACCTGCGGAGAATGAGAGTCACGGCTCAGACAGAGGTGCCCAGGAATGGGGCACAGAGAAGAGGAACACGATCATAAAGCATCCGTTCCGTTAAATCTAGGGGTGCTCTGAATTGCAGACCAAGACTCCTGAGAGGTAAAGCTGCACACACCTTAGAGCAGATGGTCTCCTCCTGTAACCACGGGTGACAGGTGGGGCTGGCCACATCTGCACAGATGTTTGCTGAGACAGGGAGAAGGGGGAGTGCAAGGGGGAAGACAAGGAGGAGGGTGAGGAGAAGGAGGGCTGAGGTGCTCAAGAGTACTGTCAAGGTGCAGAAGGAAACATGCTTATCTCCCATGGTTAATGAATGTGAATAGGTGTGTGTCTTTCACAAACGTGAGAAAGACTAGAAATACATCTTAATGCTTTCTTTAGGCAACCAGTGGTTTCTCCATAGCCCCACAGGTATGGGTTTGGAGTTCCTTGGGGTTACAACTAAGGCTCGTTTCCATGGACAGGGTGTTGAGTGGACAGTTGGAAGGTATCAACTGCGTATGCAAAAAAAGTGGGCGGCTTGAGGCAAGGCCCGATGCCATGCCTGGCACAGCCATACCAGTTGTGGGAGACTCACTTTGTTCTGGGATGGGATGACAGTGGGGGGAAACACTCAGATTCCCAATCCACGCTGCGTCTGCCCAGAGTGAGGGTTTTGAGGTGGCACCCTTCTGCTTTCACTGTGTTGTTTGGGGGTTCAATGGATGAGCAAGGTAATTGGGGAGGACAGGTGGCTAGAAAGAACACTTTTTTGGAAAGCCCTTTCGACAGTTAATTTTTTGTTGCTAAAATAAATACTTTCTATAGAAGCATTTGAACAGGAAAATACCACTATTTACACAGTGAAATAAATTCAACAGTGGTGAATGTAACTGTGTATTACACCATGTATTGGAAACCACAGTCAAGAACACAGTCTCCTAGAACACTGGTGAAACTGATACCCTTAAGATACAGTGGCCTTAAAACGAATCCCTACCTGTGGTATAAACATACATAATTATGCAGATCTTGTTTGTATGGCATCTTTCCCACAAACTACCTCCCCAATACTACAGCTTCAGCTGCAAGACAGCATGAGGTGCAGATTATAGAAAACAAGTGGGCTGAAAAAGTTGATAAATTGAAGAGTATTTGGACTCAACGGCTGAATGCTGGAAGGAAAATAAAGGGATGTGAAAAGAAAGATGCTTCTAGTATGACACGTATGCGCTCAGTGACATGCTTGGGAGGTATGGTACTGTCCCAGAGAAGATACCTCCTAGAAGGGGGCTGGGCGGCACAAGCAGAAGAGGGAAGAGAGGAGGGGCCAAGGATGGCTCCTCAAGACGAGCTGAGCCAGGCCAGAGAGCTCGGAACTTCTTCAGACTACAGCTGCTGGTGTGCCAACAAGGGGCCATCAACATGCAGGTGTTCACGAGAGGGTGGAGGGAGGGCAGGCTGGACTCGGGTTCAAATGGGCACAGGGGTCATTCGTTTAGGTTCACAAGTAGTGACCAGAGCTTGGGGCGTGAGCTTGCAAGCGTACAACAAAGGAAAAAGGGTGCTAGAGGGTGAAAGGGGCACGCCTGTTCTGGCCAGGGGAGGCACTGTTCTGGGATTCAGGTTCATTACCAAATCTGTTTGTGGGCAGCACTGCCACAGAGGAGACGTAAAAGACTTTGCACTTCTGGTTTTAACTACTTGTCCTAGTAGATCAGATCATGATTCAACAAACATTCAATCAACGAAGAGGGATCTTTTCTTCTTCTTTAGTGCACAAGCATCACTCAGAAATAACGTGCAACAGCAGCTGTGTGCCGAGATGAACAAGTGAGACCCCCTCAAATCTAAAAGGAAGGATGTGGTGCAGTGCTGGATTATGTGAAAAAATGTTTGTGCCTAGCTGTCCTCATATTTTATCCTGAACGACGTACTGCAAGGGTCAGTAAAGCTTTTTGTAAAGAGCCAGGTGGTGAATATTTTACATTTTAGGCTGTGTCCACTACTATATGGTTTCTGTTCCTTTTTTTTTTTTTTTTTAATATAATCCTTTAAAAAATAAAAGGTAAAATGCATTCCTCCAACCTCCGGCATACTATAAGACCATGAGCACCTGTTTCATTGTTGTTGCTCTTTCATGGGCAGTCTATACCTTCACGTCCCTTGCCTACTGACCACCTTGCATTAAGTGGGATGGTCTCAGGCTGGTGAGAAAGCCTCTGTGCGTCACAGTGCTTGCCAGACGGGACTAACTACACAGCCGCCCCTCTAGACAACAAAGCTGAGGGTGTCCCCTAAGCACCGAGTGTATGCCACCAGGGCTCTGGGAAAAGGAAGATCGGACAGACAGGAGGTAATGGAAGGAAACGACCAGCTTTGGCTCAATCCGAAGAGCAAAAGCATGAGCAAGTGCACCCTCTGCAGAAGTGCCCCGGGTGCTTCCCCGGGTCCCCAGCACGACAAGGCAAAGCCCTGCATCAGAAGCGTCATCAGAGAGCTCTGGGTTTCTGCTTGAGTGTGACTTATTATCTCTAAAGGAAAGAGGTCAGACCTTCAAGTCTTCCAATATGTCCACTGTAGCACAAGTAGTCAAACTGTTCTGACATTTCACGGAATGAACTGAAGGTTGCCTCAAAAGGCTTTTCATAATTCTGCTTGTTTTAAATGCAATAATCTTTTTATTTTCATTTTTTTCCCTGAAAAAGGATTTGGGAGCAAGCCCAGGGAAGAATACTTACTGCTGGGGTGTGAGGACTGCCTTGCTGATGTGATTATAGACCTGATTTTATACTCACAGAAAAATTTCCAGTATTTCAGTGGATATCAAGCAATAAGAAGACAAAAATTAATAGCTGAGAAGTCAAAACGATAACTGTCTGTTTCAAAATAACCGAAATAATCAGTGTTCTGGGGCCACCGACAGAAATTTTTTCACTGGCATGACATTCAACTTCCTTTGGGAAAAAACCAGTATGGAAGCTTATCCTTGAGTTCTGGGGGACGGGGAAGACCCAACAGCCTGGAAGATGACTGGATTTGATCCAAAGAATATAATGTACAACTTCTCAGTCACACTCAGGTTACATAATATGCCCCAATTTTCTATTCTTACCTAAAAGCACATTCAAAGCCCCTAGTTTTCATTTGCTGGCTTGCCTTTAATAAAATAATTTTGAAAGGAAAGTATATGACTAAAAAAATATCAGTGCTGATGCATTTTTATTTTCCTAGAAGCTGGCCCAAAATATTACATAATAAATACCTTGGGTTAGTGACTGGACTTTGTTTTCCCTTCTGTGAAAAGGCTTTTTCCGTATCTAAATATGTAAATGAGAATACCACAGTATTCTCAACTAATTTTGAGAAAAACCAAATCTTGGCTTACCTTAGGAACAAACAAGACGTGAGGCCGGAGTCAAGTCTATGATAAAGGCTGAGTGAAATGAGAGGCCAGGCCACATTTACAACTCTGAAGCCCTGTTTGCTCACGGGGTCTGACTCTTGAGGCTAACAGTGGCCTCACTGTGGCTGCAGTGACGGGCGGTTCTAAGAAGGAAGGTGTGAGGCTACGGCAGCTCACGAGTCAGGAGATGGCAGTCAGTGTGCTATAGCAATATACCGTGTCTCCTCTGTAGCAAGAGAAAATAAAGAAGTGTAAAAAGAAGAACAAAACTGAGGTAAGATAAGGGGGAAAAGAAGAAGAGGACAGAGAGGAGGGGAGGACAAAGAAAGGAGAAGATCAATCAGGCAAAATTTGTTAGTGAAAAACGATTATTTTCTTAAGCAAGGAGGGTCAACAAACTTTTTCTGAAAGGTCCAGACGGTAAATCCTTTAGGCTTTGCAGGCCCTTGGTCTCTGCTATAAATATGATACTCTGCTGGAAAGCTGCCAAGGAAAATACACGAACAAATGGGCATGGCTATGTTCCAATAAACTTTTATTTACAAAAGAGTGACCAGCCCATATTCTGCAGACCCTTGATCCTCTGTAAGCCAAATGACAGTTTGTGTGGGCTGACAGAAAACCAATAGGAACGGGTGTGGCTCCCCGGCCTAGCACCCCGGGAAATTCCAATACAGTCCCTGGTGCGGTGACAAGCCACTAACCTTGCTGATGGTGGTACTTACAGAATCTCCAACCTGCATCATGTAGCATGCTGTCTTTCCCACTTAGCTCTCGGGTCCTTCAATCAGCAGGAATGCTGCCCATAGAGGGGGGGTGACAGCTTCAGCCCTCACCACGAATCCACCACAAGGCAGGAAAGAGACCAAACCTCAGTTCAAAGCAACAGTCTTGAAGTGATGTGTTTCACTGATGTCCTATCTGAACAGCGTGTGATGCACAGAGGAGCCCCTCAGAAGCAGCACCTATGAAGAGACGAGGACCTGCACCTCTCCTAGCCGCAATACTGCAAGGATGAAACCCACAGTCCAAGATTACGGTTTTTAGATAAGGCTTGTGTAAAAATCTTTAATGAAGTACAGATGCAACAGAATTAACCTAAGGGATCCAAGGGACTAGCAACTGCAGATGAACACACACCAGTGACATTCCAATGCGGGAAGCCTTAAGAGCAGACTAAACGTTCATTGCCTTCCTGCTGTGCTGCAAGATTGCTATGAGGGAGGCTCTGGACCCTGACTGGGGAGCAGTTTCCATGTTGTCCTCCCAAATCCAGGGAGCCTGAAGGGCTAGAAAATGGGGGACAGAAAATGGGTCTCCTGAAGAGGGCCCAGCTCTGGGGAGCTATGATAGAGCTTCAGTCATTGCTCCGCAGGCATCCTGCAGCTCTCCCAGAAGCTCAGAGGTAATACCGGCGTTCTCAGGTCATCAACTTCAGCTCCAACACTGGGACAGTCAGAGTATAGGCCCAGGAGCAGAGTTTTCTTTTTTCTTCATTTGGAATCTGGAATGTGGGACAGATTGCCTTTGCATCTGGTGGCAAGCCATACTGTGAAGATGGCTATAAAAAGGAGGTCTTTGTGAGACAGGGGAAACAAGGGGGAACTTGAGTCAATTCCAAGTCTGGCTTGGAGGTGTGTAGGAGACAGGTTTGCCAGCATCGGCTGTAAGAGTAAAAGGGTGTTCCAGAGGCAGCCCTCAAGTCTGTTTGTTTGTTTTCCTTTCTTCTATTAGCAAAATTAACTGAATCAGCAAAAATGAGATTCAACAAATATAAAAATAATTCTAAGCTTTTAAGTGTTCTAATTATGTAGAATCCCAGTCTATTTAAATGCAGTTACTACTATAAAGTGTAAGTTGATTTTAAAGATGAGCCACTGCAGTGTATAAAAAAAGGCATACACATGCATACCTTTCGCCAAATGCCGCCTAAGACGGGAGAAAAGGCTATTATCTTGAAGTAAGCTTTTTAAAATGAAAAAGCACTTAGAAAAGTAATGGAATGGATGACAGACCCGAAACTGGAAGAGTTCCACCCACTCACACTGCCTCACACCTCTCCCTAAGTTAATCCAAGCACCGCTACAATGCAGTCTACGTGCAGCTAAGGGGGGCACCTTGAGTATACGCACAGGAGTCCACACATGTCACATTGGCAGACCTCAGCTGGTTAAGTCACCACAAAAACAGTATCCAGTGACGACTATATGAAAATATTTTTTTTTAACTTTAAAACCACTTTTAAAAGATTAACCAAACCTACTCAAAAACATACTAATGCTTCTGTGCAACTTAATGCTGAGAAAGGGCTGCCAACATACACACTCAGCAGTTTCATTAATATAGGTAGCTCTTGAATGGCCAAAGTCAAAGATATTAAAAAGAAAAAAAGAGACTCATGGGATAGGAGACATTGGAAAAAAAAAAAAAAAGTCAAGGCTTCACTGAAGATAGTAAGCTTCCCTACCTATGAAATTCAATGCAATTTTCAATTTCCCATGAATCACATGCTTTTCTCCAGTCCTATCCAGTCATCAGAAGTTTCCATTATATACAGCAAGCTTTTCACAGAATGGGTAGAAGGCCTGTTTTATCATGATTTGGCTGAACTATACATGAAAAAAGTCCACCCAGGTTTACCTAAACAGATCTGAACAATCTAAATGGAAAACTTTTAGTAAAACAGACAGGGTGGCACCTGTCCACACAAGCCTACTTCTGTGACGGAGCATGTTAGAGAAGTTGGCTGAAGCTTTAACAACCAAGCCTTTTTTGTAGAGTGGCCCAGTGGAAATGTGGCAGTCACACTGTGTTATAATGGAGCAATGTTACAGGCATCAAGGGAAAGCCCATGCAACCACCTCAGGCGTCACTCAGGAAAGGCAAACAACATTAGTTAAAACACCGCAGCTCTCAATTCTGAGCCATGGAATAGAGCCTGACGTGATAGAGGCGGGAGTGATACCACAAGCATTAACTACCAGTATGGCACTAACCAATTAGAATGCTAACACCCACTCTAACCATGTACGTTCACACTGGAGCACACCAGCTGAACGTCAGCTCCAGGTGGGGGGAGCGCTGCAGGCCCACTATGAGACGGGGCTGCTTCCTCCAACAGCAAAGTTGCTCTGAACTTTACATAACTCTGTGCTGTTTAGACCTTTCTGAGCCTCATGCCAAACTGGTTTTGGGGATACTCACAGAGACCCTGGGCCACATTTAAACCATCTGGCCTGTGCTAATTACCCAGCTCATGAACGAACGCCCTAGCACACTGCATGGCGACAAAGAATCTTACTGCAGAACCGGGGCTGGGAGACATCTGTGGCTAATAACCACAGGCAAATGCACATGCACAAACTCTTAAACTTTTCTATTACTGGAAATAACAACCTGGCTTTCTTTGAATATGGAAGTATTCGGGGTAAGAAAGAATATTAGAATAGTCACTCTTATCCTAATTGTCAAGTTATAGTTACAAGATGAAAAAAAAAAAAGCCTACATTTTTTCCCCCAAAGTCAGAAGAAAACCTCGTTAGAGTGCTAGCAAGCTTGCAAGGCCAAAAATGAAAAGGATGGCAAGAATCAGTAATGCAAATCACTTGGGGGATGTAAATAATTTTTAGAGGTCATAACCCAATATTAACACCATGTGACACATCTTCTGTCCCATGGGCACATAATTTAGAATACATTTTTTCAAATGACAAAGGATCAAAAGTGAGAGGAGTGACCAATAATGAACAGAATATGAATTTTTAAAAAGGGGTAACAGAAATATTCATCTTTTATAATAATAATTTCCCTCTGCATTCTCTACATACCATAAAAGTGATTTGGTTTAGCTTTCGAGAATCATTGAAACAAACAAACAAGACAGAGAGGGAAGTTCACTGCTAGGGTTTGCAAAGAGGAGTGTCTGTTCAGGTACAGACACTGCAGGGTGGCTGCTGAAAAGCTACTTTTATGTGCATGATGGTGGTCTTCTCGGCTACAGTACAAGTGCTTGTGCATCAAGTATAAAATACAAGCCTTTAATCACATAGATCAGCTTTTTAGCTTTTGTAAATTTAAAAACAAAAAGGATAAATAAGGCACTGTACTTTTAAAAACTAAAACTGCTTGGTTCCAAGTTTAAAACCCAAGGAACAACCAGAATATAATATATAACTTCCCTTACTCAGCCTCAGAGAAAGACTCTGCAAGTTCCCTTCTCCATCTGAGATGCATTTTTCTGACATCTTAAATTGTGATGTTCTCCATTAACTGCAGATTTGAAAGGCTGGATGAGCTTATAAAAGCAGGTTTAGTTAATGCAAAACGAAGGGTTACTTCTGTAAGACAGTTTAACTCTCGGCTACCAGCCTGGCGATCACTTTGCGTCCAGCCGTCTCCGTTTGCCATGGGAAGAGTCCAGCTTTGCCTTCAGCTTTCGCTTTCTCTGGGCCGCACTGCTCTCTGGGGTTTTTGTCAAGGGTCTGGCCCGAGCCTTTCCACTGCTTTGCTTCCTGTTGGTGGCTTTCTGTGGCCTTGAAGAGGATTCACCTGCCCCCTTTTGCTTTGCAGGTTTCGTCACTGTGTCTGAGGCGGCTGGCTGAGCGGGTCTTTTGTTTGTATTTTCTTTTTCCCTCCTGGAGGGAGGGCAGTTCTTCCCAGGGGACTTTTTGGGGATCTTCACTTTATTCTCTTTCAAGGATGTCTTTTTGGGCAGTTGGCTGATTCTGTCCCTTGCAGCTGGCTTCTTGGCAGCAGGGGTTTTGGTGGATCCATCACTATGCTTTTCTTTGCTGGCTTTGACCGCAGGTCCCTTGTCCTTCCTGTCCTGAGCGGTGCCGCTTTCTGTCCTCTTGCGTTTATTCTGCACTTCGGCTTTCGGCAAGATTTCAGACATCTGCTTCCCCTTCCTTCCCTTCATTCCATCAGTACTCTTGGGCTTAATGGGAAACCCATCTGCATCCACTTGCAGGGCAAGCTTGGGGGACATCAGAGGGTTGATGCATACACTCTTACAACTCTGTTTACTCTCCACAGCCTGTCCAAATGGGCTCTCCATTTTCTCGTTCTTGATCAAACATTGCTGGGCTCTGAGCTTTCCTCGAATATTGGAGTATTTTCTGAGGATCCGAGTACTGGCTGGGGTAGGTGAATTTGTGGGAGGATGGCTAGTTCTACCTTCCTTGACTTCCTCTACAGTGTCTTCAGAATTGGGGCTGAGGCTGACATCACTGCCATCCTCTGGCTCCACTTGGTCAGGATTCTCTCGAAACTTAGCCCAGAGCTTCTGTGTTTTCCAATTGTTTCTAGCAGGAGTAGCTCCAGGAAATTTCTTCAAGTGTTTTTTCAAGCGTTCAGCCTGTAGTGAACTGGGGTACAGGCTGGAAGGAGAGTATTTCTGAAGAGGATGCTTGACAGGGGGGATGTCTCCTGGAAGACGAGTGTTGAGCTTCTTCACGATAACCAGAGACCGGGTTTCAGTTGTCTCTAAGAACCATTTGCAAACATTAGATAACTTAAAGTTTGTCATAAACAGCATCTGAACAGGAGAAAACTTTTGAACCTCCAACGAACCCCTACATTTCCGTGACCTTTTTTTGCTTTTCCAAATCTCCTTTAGTTTATCTGACTTGTTCCTTGATCTTGGCGTTGGCTGGGCTTCCTTTTCCAACTGGATCCAACCTTTCTGGACTCGCATGTACTGGGCATTGAAGCTGGCAATAAGCTCTTGGTTCTCTTCCTCTGCACACCATTCCACAAACTTTGGCTGGTCATCTACCACTGTGTCCACATCATCCTCATGTAAGGGATCTCCACTCTCTGAAGCTTCCTTTTCCTTTGGCATTGGGTTTCCCTGTGTTGCTTCCTTTTCTGAAGTCACTTTTGCAGTGTCCAAGGAGTCCAGAGAATGAGTATGTCTTAGGTTGTAAGTTGAAGAGGTCAGTCTTGTAAGCCTCGGGACGCACTGTGGGGGCCCGGCCACATCACCACTTCCACTATTTGACAAGCCACGTGCACTGGATGGCACATCGCTCTGGTCACCTTTATGCTGGGTGTTTGCACTGCCAACCTCATTCACAACCTCCTCCGTATCGTGTGCAGGAATTGGTTCTGGCTTCTCTTTTGATTGTTCTGGGAAAGTACATGGAATATTTTCTGAGGGAGCATGAGCATTTTTCTCACCTAACTTAGACTGAACATAGATTTCCAGTCTTTCTCCAGGCAGGGTCTGGCCTACTGTGGTTATGGGATCACCGCGGGGGAAAATACCTCCTTCTTCCCCTTTGACCTCTTTAGCCAGCATGTTTTTAAAAGTCTGCCTGGTGATGATCCCACCTTCTTTGCCCTCCTGCTCGGCATCTTTCTCAGAGGGCTTTTCATGGACCTCTGGGTTTTCAGTGTCCTCCAAAGCTTTTGTATGGAAACCGTCAGCCAGAAGACTCTCAGGTGTTGTCTCACCAGGGCACCCTTCCTTTTTAGAACGTTTCATAACAGGATTTTTGGAAACCTTGATCTCAGGACTAGCAGAGGAAGAATCTGAACTTTGACTTCTTAGGCACCTATCAGCAGAAGAGGGATCAGAAAGCTGACTTCTTAGGCACCTGTCAGAGGCCTCAGGGAGTTTTTTAACTTTTTTCTTCTTGTCCAGATTCTCTTCGGGTGAGTCAATGTTTTGATCACACATATCTCTTTCTGAAGAATGTTTTACGTTACTGCCCTGTCCCTCTAATTTTCCTGTACCACCTGCTGTCTCACTTTCCTCAATTTCGTTGGGGTTTTCATTAGTAAAAGTGCTGCTTTCCTTCAAGAGTGGGTCAGTATCTAGCTCCTGAGTGTCTTCAGTCTCAGCCTCAGTACTGATGCTTTGGTTGTCTTCAGCTTTTCCCAGGCTCAGAGGAGGCTCCAAGCCCACTGCAGGACTCTGACTTTCTGAGCAAGGAGGACCTTCCTCTCTACTGACTGTTTCAGGAGAAGAGTGAGGCCTGGAAACAACATCTTCATTGCCTCCCTCAGAAGTGCTCTCAATAGAGGAAACCAGGTGACAGTCTTGGGTGACAGTCCCCTCCTCGATTTCCAGCAGTTCGACTGGCTGCTGGTCTCGTTCAGGGGAAGCTATCCCACTTGCTGTGGGAGTTGAGACCATGGAGCTGCCTTCTGGCGTGTCCTCTTTGGGAAGGTGAACAGGGAGAGGTGACACCAGGCTGGAGGCTGTTGTTTCCTTTGACCTAGGAGAGCTGCTCGGGTTTGGTTTATTTGTCACGGGGCAAACCTCAGGCTCTTGAGATTCCTTTTCCGAGGAAGCATCTCTGTCTCCTTCCTTAAGGGAGATTATTTCTTTACTAGGTTCTTCGTGGTCATCGTCTCTGGGATGCTGCACATCCACGGCGGGTCCAGGGGCTGAAAGTGTAAGGGTCTGCTTGGGAGTGACCACTGCCTCCGGCTCCAGGGTTGAACAGCTCGCTTTTTCTTGGGAGTGTAAATTTCTGGCCAGTGTGCGAACAGTTGGCAGCTCACAACAATCACCATTGAAAAAGTATCCCCGAGTACTCTTTCTGGCTGTTTTCCGAGAGGATAATATTGATCTTTGATTCTCAAAGTGGCATTCTGTTATTGGCTGACTAATATAAACGACATCACACTGGTTATCATAATCGTTTATCCTCAACCCTGATGCCCTTTTACTTTTCCGAGCTGTCTTAATGGAGGTCGAGATCATCTTGGTTCGTGAATGTCCATTAGATGCTTTGTGTACAGCTGGCATTGGGCTGGGGGCTAACCAACCATCTTTGGAATGATCAAACTGGCCCTTATCACTGGGATGTAAATGATAACTCACCTTATTTCTTCCTAGTGAGTGAAGATGGTTCTCTTGCTTTGGCCTTGAATCTTGTTCACTGGACTCTAACTCCTGGCGCAAAGGTGTTTTTGAGCTACACAGTAAAGCGTTCTCTTTGTCAGCAGTTCTAGGTGAATTCCCCATAAACCCTGAGTCCCAAGCCTCTTCTGATAAAGCTTTGAATGAATTTCTCTGAGAAATAATACAGCTGTTGCTCTCCTCACTATTCTCAGCTGCCCCTTTTACTGCAATTAGACTTTCTACTAAAGCTGAGCTCTGCATATGGTCTTTACCATCCTCGCGAATTTTCACATTTGTGTCTTGCTCCTGTCCAGTGGTTTGCCCCTCCAAGCTCTTAGAGATGTGGTGGAAGTTTAATGAGGAAGAATTAGATGCAGTGAGGTATCCCAGAGTGGAACTATCCGTTGAACTACCAGAATTAGGTTTAGTGGTTGGAAGTTCAGAGGAATCTTTCTGGGTAACAGCCAAGGCATTCTCTCTCCCATCTACAGACTTTATCTCGGGAGGAGGCTCCTTCAGGGCCTGTTCTGTCATGCGTAGAGGGCTGTGAGAGTCCGATGAGTCTACGAACAAATCTACAGAAGTAGGAGACTTCCTATCGAGACACACAGCATCCTTTTCCTTATGTTTGGTGCCTAGTTGGGCACAGCCGGCACTGCAAGTGGATGCGTCCATTGCTCCAGAATCAGGGTGCAGGTCCTCGGGGCCTGGCTGGGATTCAGTGTACAGATCGTTCAGAACACGAATGAACTGCTTCTGATGATGAGTGCACAGTTTGACCATAAACTTCTCCAGCGGGGACTTCGACTGATTGTTAGAATCTACTGCTAGAGCCTCTGTTGAATTCTCACTAGACAGACAAAGAGAAAGAAGAAATTAGTATGGTCATTCTCCAAAGAAAATTTTTACCCTATGAAATTCACCAGACGTTACTCATGTTGTAAAGAGAATGGACACTCTAAAACTGCTTCTAAGTGCCCAGGTAAATTTGATTCCATAAATGAGGGGTATTTACCTAATTAAAATATAAGGCTAGCCCTGTTATATTCTCAAATTTCAGTAACATCCTTCATACCTTTTAAGAGATCCTTCACAGTTATTTTTATCTTATAGAGAAGAAATATCATTGAAAATAATTTTTTGGAAAATAAAATTTTGGCTACATTAACTTCCAGTTGGTCAACATATACTTTTGTTTTAGACCTGGGTATTCCTGTTAAATAATTATTGATTTGTAAGCCCACAACACTGACAAAAACTCAGACGCACTATATTGCAAACCTTAGTTTGGAAATATTTAGGGAAATTATAGTTTTAACATGGTTTCTCAGCATGACTAATTGGTTGGACTTATAATTCTGCAAACAGTAATACAGGAACCCTTCTGCTCCCTTCCTGGGGCAATGAGAAATAGAGATCAATAATTTCATAATTCAAATACACTGAAAGATGCAATTATAAGCAGCCTATGTTGGCCTCCTACCTTCCTCACGCCCCTCTGGCCTCTGAAGCAGTGTGCTTTTAATGGAAAGAGCACAGATTGTGGAATATGATAAACTCACATTCTACTTCTAGCTCTGACATTTACTATCTATAGGCTCTTAGGTAAATTACTTAACCTCTCTGAACCTTGGTTTCCTCATCTGGAGTTGGAACTCAGTATTGATATTTCAAAGGATTGTTGTGAGATGTCAGAAAGCACACACAAAGCACAAAGCACAAAAGAACAGGTGCTCCCCCTTTCTTGACTCAGGGAGATATTTAAGACCAGGTGGTAAAAAGCTGCTGAAACATGTCTAAATACAAAACAAAACCAAACCAAACTATCGGTCAAATCTGTTGTTTAAACTACTCTTCATGAAGGAAGATTCCACTATGTTTTTATTTTCACAACTAGCAAGACAGCAGTTTTAGTCAGTGGTGCCATGGGTATCTGAAAGGACCTACATGAGACTACAGAATGTAGTCTTCTACATGTCTTAGCAGATGCCTACTTTAAATTTGAAATTGGTCACTGAATTGTGAATAAACCAAGAAAAAAAGATTCTTTCATGCAAATTACATATCAGATAAAGGGTTAGTATCCAAAATCTATAAAGAACTTATCAAACTCAACACCCAAAAAACAAATAATCCAGTGAAGAAATGGGCAAAAGACATGATAGACACTTCTCCAAAGAAGACACCCAGATGGCCAACCAACACATGAAAAAATGCTCAACATCACTCATCATCAGGGAAATACAAATCAAAACCACAATGAGACACCACCTTATACCTGTCAGAATAGCTAATATGAACAACTCAGGCAACAACAGGTGTTGGCAAGGAAAGAGGAAAGAGGATCTCTTTTGCACTGCTGGCGGGAATGCAAACTGGTGCAGCCACTCTAGAATACAATATGGAGGTTCCTCAAAAAATTAAAAATAGAACTACCCTACGACCCGGCAATTGCACTACTATGTATCTATCCAAGGGCTACAGGTATGCTCTTTCGAAGGGGCACATGCACCCCAATGTTTACAGAAGCACTATCAACCATAGCCAAAGTATGGAAAGAGCCCAAATGTCCACTGATGGATGAATGGATAAAGAAGATGTGGTGTGTGTGTGTGTGTGTGTGTGTGTGTGTGTGTGTATACACATACATACATATACAGACACACACACACACATACATACAATGGAGTATTACTTGGCAATCAAAAAGAATGAAGTCATGCCATTTGCAACTACGTACATGGAACTAGAGGGTTTTATGCTAAGCGAAATTAGTCAGAGAAAGACAAATATCATATGACTTCACTCATAAGAGGACTTTAAGAGACAAAACAGATAAACATAAGGGAAGGGAAACAAAAATCATATAAAAACAGGGAGGGGGACAAAACATAAGAGATTCATAAATATGGAGAACAAACAGGCTTACTGGAGGGGTTTGGGGGGGTGGGCTAAATGAGTAAGGGGGCATTAAGGAATCTACTCCTGAAATCATTGTTGCACTATATGCTAAGTTGGATGTAAACTAAAAAAAGAAAATAATAAAAAGGGAAAAAAAGATTCAGAAATATTATAACAGGTGCATGGGGATGGTGAACTTAAAATTTTTTTTTAATGTTTAATTTGAGAGAGAGAGCGCAAGGGAGCACGTGCATGCTCGAGTGCGGAAGGGGCAGAGAGAGGGAGACACAGAATCTGAAGCAGGTTACAGGCTCCGAGCTGTCAGCACAGAGCCTGATGCAGGGTTCAAACCTACCAACCGTGAGATCATGACCTGAGCTAAAGTCAGACACTTAACCGACTGAGTCACCCAGGTGCCCCGGTGATGGTGAACTTTAAACTATGTGCTGGCAATGGAGCCAAAATCTAACAAAGAAAAGACAAGACAGAAGGCGACTGGAAAACAGCCTCACTGGGCTGTATGCTTATAATATGTGCATTTTCCTGCCTATATATTGTCCTTCAGTAAAAGTTTCAAAAAGGCAACATCTGAAAGGTCAACAGGAAGAAGCTCCTCCTGCTGTATGCGAATGGCAAATATCTCCTTCCTAAATTTAGAAAAGGGGAGACACCAGTGACACCCTTGGGGGACTGACGGTTAAGTCATTTTCAACTCTCAGACACAATGATACGTACACAGGAGCTTAATACACTCTTCATGCAGCTGCACGCTTTGTAGCTCACAGAGAAATTAGTCCCAGAAGGACCCTTCTGGGACATACCCTGCCGCTATGTCTATCAGACAGTACCAACAGCATAATATGTTGTCACAGGATAGAGCACTGGGAAACAGTGGTGAGTATTCTGCCACTTACTAGTTGTGTAACCTTGGCCAAAACACGTAACCATTTTTGGTCTTAATACAGCACGTGCCCCCTCTTCCACTTAGGATTAGTGCAAAGGAAAAAACTACGAAGTCATCAGTTACCTTTACTGTCAGCTAATCACATTAAACATACCTCAGTAACAAATAACTCAGAGATGTGCATTAATGCTTTTTTACAACCTAAGGTGAATTTTCTGCATAAAGTTTACACTTCAAGTACCAAACATTTAAAATTTTAAAAATATTTTTGATAGAAGTCTTTTAAAAATTATATCCTCCTCTGAACACAATTTCTTCTTTCTTAATGACTCAGGGGGGTTATCATGTGCACTATTATTAAAGTTGAGCCATTACTTTTATTATACTGAACTAAAATACATTGATAGCTTTAGGGGCTACTCAATTAAGTAAATCTGACTGCCTTAATATGAAAAAGTCACGCTGGCAGTCTGTATGTTACTAAAATCTTTCTTTTTATTGGCTTCCAGATAGTAGCTGTGGCTCGAAGCCCTACTTTTACCTTCAAGAGTGTTTCTGCCTGACAGCTGAGGAACCACATCTCAAGTGCTAGACTGGTCCTTTAAGTAAAAATAAACAGGCTCTGAAATGATGTTTTCAGGAATAGTTTAAGTAAAGTACATGGATTTTCTAACAACTTCAACTGCTCAGAGGACTTTATTTCTCAGTTTTTGGTTTTTGGAGGTGTTCCTGATGTTACTGAGATAAGTGCCTACAAATAAGTGGGATATCACTGCCTTTTCAACGCATAAAAATATATTCTCTAAGAGCACTTTAGCAATACATAAAAAGGTAAAGGGGGTTGGTCAAGGTTTATGAAAAAAGATTAAGAAATATCATGGCATCTTACTGCAGAGAAAAACTGGAGATAAATTGTTCT
This sequence comes from Lynx rufus, assembly GCF_022079265.1. NCBI lineage: Eukaryota > Metazoa > Chordata > Mammalia > Carnivora > Felidae > Lynx > Lynx rufus. The sequence goes on along the minus strand of NW_025814825.1, from coordinate 37,433,242 downwards.
CCTCACCTTGAGAAGCACAATCATCATCAAAGTGTGAAAATCTTCTGGACACTGCTCCATGCCTAGGGCTGTGCTCTGGAAGTAGGCTTTAGTATTTGGGGTGAACAATATGCTTAGAGGGGTGCCTGGGTGGGTCAAGTTAAGTGGTCAACTCTGGATTTTGGCTCAGGTCATGGTATCACTTTTCGTGAATTCGAGCCCAGCGTCAGACTCTGCGCTGACGGTGTGGAGCCTGCTTGGGATTCTCTCTCTCTGCCCCTCCCTACCTCTCTCCCTCTCTCTCAGAATAAGTAAACAAACAAAAAGATTAAAAAACAAAACAAAACCAATATGCTTAGAGATTAATGAAATCAAGAGATACCCAATAAGAGGACAGAGTACTCTGAAGGAAACTGAGAAAGCAATTTTTTCTAAAGTGATGCCCACACAGAATAAAAAACTGAGTAATAATTCATCCACAGGTGAGATCTAACCTCTTTTACGGTTGTGAGACTTGGATCTGCTGCTATCCCATGTTTCAATAGTAGTACTTCAATATTTTAGTTAACCTCAACTAACGTAAACAAGTCTTCCAAAGGGCCATGAAACCAGCCCTGAAACGATGGCTGTGGCAATATGGCTTGTTTAGTCCCCAAAGACAGAACAAATAACTACAGGTAGGTAGGTAGGTAGGTAGGTAGGTAGGTAGGCAGGCAGGTATTTCACAGCACCATGGCAAGGGGAAGGTGCCTTCAAACCTAAGGCATACTGCAGAAACGTTATCAGTACCTACTGAACTCTAACCCGGAACAGCAACAGAGCACCAGGGTGCTGAAGAACAGCATCTGAGAGGCGGTCACAAGCTATATAGCAACTTTAAGAGGCGCTTACAGCGATTACTGGTGGGAAGCTCAGGAGATGAAAAGATTAAAATCGCAAATGGCAGCTTTGCTTAAAAGAAAGATATCAACAAAGGGTCATTTGTGTATGTTTCCTGGTAAAAAGACAGGATGAGAGAGAACGTACTGATGAACCACAGGTCATCAGAGCAAGCAATAGGGTGCTCTTTATCAGTTACACCCTGGGCCATTTCAAAACCATTTCCACTTGGAGTGACTGTATCTTTTCCTGAACTCCAAGCCACAGTGGTTTGTAAATACATTGGCAATCATAAGAAATCATGTGTATTTATAATTTGTATCCTTTACTGACTTGTCTTTGTCTTAGCTTTCCAAGCAGATGTAAGCTACTTGGGCTACTTGAGATGTAAGCAACTAGGCAGGGATCACATTTTACACTCTTCTGTTTTCTCTTAGCAAAAAAGGAGAGAGAGCATCAAGGATGCTTCCTGGGTTTTAGTCTCAGGCAGCATCATTTAGTGAGATAGAACACAGGCAATGAAGCTGGGGGCTGGTGACTGTTGGGTATGTATGTGTCTGATGAGTTCTGTTTTGTATACACTTGAGGTGAGGTGTTAAAGGATACTGAATCTGAGATGTCTGGAAGGCAAGTGGACCAGCAGCTTCACTTGGATCTGACAACCTTCACATTAATACTAACCTTTGCCCAAGTGTCATTAAATGGCCCTGTTATAATAACTAACTTTATAACTATAGTAATAAAACCACTTTTGACTGTGCCCCTAAATTATCAAGGTTCTTACCTTGTTTTTCTCTAGAAATTTTCTCAATAAGATCCAAGTTTAGATGAATTTTAATTTCAGAGGATTTAAAAGATTTTAAATTAACCTCAACTTCCTGAAGTTTTTAATTCTATCACAATTTTTCATGTTTTCTAACAAAACAAAACAAACAAAAAACAGGTGTTTTTAAAAACTGGCTAGTTTTGCCTGAGTTTTAAACAGCTAGTCTTTACCTTTGCTTCCAGTCATTCCATTTTTTCCTACAGTGTTAGGCATTTGACAGAGCCTAAATATGCATTTGCCTTGATTCAGATTACTCTCAGGCAGTAAGGAGGTAAACCAGAGAGGGGCAAGCTTCTGTCCTGCAGCACTTTCACTCAACTCGACTGAAGGGAAAGCACTATGTTTTAGTTCAGTGATTACGGTCGGTATCACGGTATGTCCTTCACATCTGACTATGTAAGATCTTTAGAAGAACAATAATTCATCACAGATTTCAAAATCACTTGTTTGATTTCATGTCTCTTCTGCTCAATAACAGAACTCTGTAACAGTTAAGTAAATTATTTATCAATCAGAAATACCTCACCTCCACTAAAGAGTAGTAAGATCCCAGGGACTAGTAAAAGGAAGGAAGGGCTGTAGAAGAGAGAAACTTGACTTCCAACTCCCTGGATTAGTCCTGAGTTTCTCTCCTGGGAGAGAAATATAGCCTGCATGACCTTGACCACTTTGTCTTTCTATCCTCTGCTCAATGCCTAATTCTTAAGGGTGTGGTAAAAGGATAAGATAATATTCATAAAAACTTTGGAAGGCACAGTTTAAGAGTGATGTGTTGTTTCACAACCCTATCTGTAATGATTTACTCAATGATGTTTTTCTAGATCAGAGGTTAGACACAGTTGAACTCGCCTACTTTGTCAATACTACAATACTTAAACTTAAATTCTCAAAGAAAAGCATTCCTGTGGTTAATGTAAATGGTGGGTTGTCAATGCTTATGTTATTTTAGAGTAAAAGAACAAATAGAGGAGATGTGGCAGACAGCTGAACCGACAATTTTAAGAAGAAATTTTAGAAGAATTTGAGATTGATGGTTTCAGGTAGTCTCTCCAGTATCCGCTAACTACCAATAAAACTCGATAGCAAATGCAATTATCAATGATGACCAAAATACATTCTTCTTGACTAAAAAGAGCAATAAAGACACTGAATGATGTCTAGGTGAGAGCTGATCTTAGCAGAAAAAGGTAATCCCGGGAAAACAGAGGGGGAAGAAAATTAGAGACAACACTTGACAGAGTAGACCAAATAGTTAAAGAGATATACTTTTATTTGGCTTGATTCTTCTACTTAAATACAAGAACACATAAAAATGCACCCTGAGTTCCCTTCAAGGCTAAGAACTGTATTTTTTTGCTAGACAATAATCTAAAATTATGTTCTCTAATTCCTTATCTCTGGTCCTTTGAGCACAGAAAACATAAGTATATTTAAGGGCCTGGATAAGTCTACTGCCAAGTCCTTGCTCTGCACTGGGAATGCATCAATCCCTGGCTAGCAGATTATATTTGCTCAATACGTGTATCTTCCATACTTGGATACAAGAATATTCCAAGGACTATGACAAATTTTATGTGTATATGTGTGTGTGGAGTAGAGAAGGGGCAGCATGGGGTATACAGATTTTCTAAAAGCCATGTACAGTACAGTTGAACATCTAAACTACTGAACAACCAAGTTTTCCTTCCACAGAACTGGACTAGGAGAAACCATAAAAGGGCAGAGTAGACCAAAGTGACAAAGAAACGCTGAGAAATAAAGTTCAGAAGATGACAGAAGAGGAAGTGACCTCTTAAAATCAGGCAGTTTAATACCTGATTTCCATGTAGCTGACATCCAAATTCTCTGAAATAGAATTTAGATGGATTTAGATAGAAAAAGCAATTCTCAAAATTGAGGTTAAGGAGAATGATCACTCCTCAGAGATCAGAACCATGGAGGAGTAGGAGTTTAGGGATGTGTGTGTGTGTGTGTGTGTGTGTGTGTGTGTGTGCGCGCGCGCGCACCTGTGCTTTCAAAACCAGAGCTACTGCTGATGGCAGCGTGGCATCTTGTTCAGGTGTGAAGTGGAAAACAGTTAAGAACTACTGATCTGAAACAAAAGACATGCAATCCCTCTGTAACAGCTAAGGTTATTATGTTCCTAACCAAGTTTACTAGAAGCAGAGCAGAACAAAGGTTCAAAAAATTATGAATGCTCTAAATGGGGGGAAGGAGAGGTGCTTCAGGGGTGCTTACTGAGGATAAAGCCATAGTTTGCTAGCTTTTCTGTATCTCTGGGCTTAGTATCTCTCATAGAGGGCTATTATTCACAGTAGATCTAAATATTAGATAAGCCTTTTAGGGCTTGTATCTTCTATTTCTTTTCAATTTAACCAGATTGTCAAATTTCTTAAATTACAATAAAAATATAATTATCAAGAAAATCCCTATTTAACATATCTTCACCCATTTTACTATGGGAAAATGTACCCAGGAAGCCAAAATGTAATCAGAAAGTTACTTGGTGAATGGAAGTCAGAGCAAAGGGTCATTAAGCACCACATACAGTCCAATGCCTTCATCTCCTCTCTAGGAATGTAGTGAGTTCACAGACACTTCTGTCAAACTATTTACGTCTGATAAAGTTTTTGTTCCCACCAAATTGATTTTTGTTTCTATCACCTCAGGTAAGACTATGCATGTAAGACCAAATACATTTGGGTGTTAATTTTAAAGAAAAGGAGGGAGGGTTCATAAGCAGTGAAAGACATGGGATTCTGGACTGGATGGCATAGATTAAAAAATAACAGTTCCTGGAAGTGAGGGAAGAAATATCCCTAAGTGATATAACTAAATACTGGTTTGGTGAGAGCACAAACCTAAATTATTAATATAATGAGAACTATAACTAAGAATTCTTAGAAAACACTTTGAAATAGACTTTAACAAATAGTATAATAATAGATGAAAAGGATAGACCTCTGCCTTGGGCTGCTTCGAAATGAAAAAAAAGTGTGTCACCAGCCTGAGTTAGTAAAGCCAGACTGAAAAGAGATCTGGATCGTAAAGGCATAACTGACATTTTAAAAGGTCAGGATTACATGAGAGCTCATGACAAGCTAGTAGACAGGCCTATTTCTCTTTTTGTTTTTTTAGTCAGGTAAAGGATTAAAATCTATGTTGTTCTTTGGTGAAATTGCCTTTTCATTCCCAATTTAAATGAGCAGGACAATGATGGACTGGAAAAATAGCACTGCTTAAACAGAAAAAGGTGCTCATTCCCCACCTGAGAGAAAATGCACGGTATCATGGGGCTCTTTTAAAGAGAGTTGAGGGGAAAAAAACATCTGTCAAGGCCCAGTAAGGCCAAAGACTGTACATGGCTCCCCTGGCATCCAGACAAGGTTCCCATTACAACGGGAATATATTTCTTTTGTAATAATAGCAATAACAACAATAACTAAACCCAAAACCCACACCACCACCTTCAAGGCAGTGTGTACACACAGGGGGGGTCTAAAGGAGGCGTGGGGAGCTGACACAAATGAAAACAAACAAGAGGACACTTAACAGTTCACATGACAGATCCCAGCAACACAATGTTCTTTCCTCTCCAGAAATAAAGTGATATGTTTTTGACAAATATTCTTAGTTTCTTTGGGGGTGAAAGGAAGAGGGAGACTAGCAGACTATATTTGCTCAATACGCAGTAGATATTTGATAGTATCCCAAGCTTTTCATGATTGCTAGGGAATCTTCTATATCCTAACTTTTCTCATGTTCCTTTGAGGTTCTTAAATCTCTATTCTTGAAACCATACAAATCTATGGGATAAGCCTTAAAAGTGGAAAAAGTTCTACTTTTGCTGTCATATAGTAAATCACTTAAAATTGACACAAGGATAGCATTCCTAGGTAGTAGCTAATCATCTAAAGACTCTAGATCACTTTGTAAAATGTAAAACCTTAAAAAAGGATTCCTAGGGTACCTTATACAAAATTTAATGCCATTTATCACTTGTTCACCTCATGAATGTTAGAGGAGGTTTGTAATTTTAAAATTTAACATATAGAGATAAACAAGCATTTTTAGAGCTACCATTCTGGAGTGCTCTTGGAATTCACTCCATCATTCTCGAACACTTCACCTCTCTGGAAACTCGAGTATACTGATGGAGATGTGCTGGAGTGGGATGAACTAAGCAGAATCATCTGTATATTCAAGGTTTCACTCAGGAATATCGAAGACAAAATGTAACTAACTGTACACACACACACCTCACTCCTTACCCTCAGGTCACGTCATTTCTCTTGCTTCCAATACACTATCCGGTTCAACTACCCTGACTCATCTTTCCTTGAAGAACAGTATAATTCTATGCTCCCTGCCACTAGTTTCTCATTTTAGTTTGCTTCCCATTATCCAGAACTGCCATCTTCTTAAAGTCCAAATCCAACCTGATTTTTTTTTTTTTTTTACATAAAATTCTGTCAACTTCCCACTGCTCCTATTCCATGCTTCCTGACACTTTCTCCTGGGGGCCATGTTAGGCATTTCTTACTCTGCTCTCACGGTTTTTATTTTTTTTATTAAATAGCACTTATCTCGCATGGTAACATAATGGTTGACATGGCATGGCTGTCTCCTCCACCGGTTTTTGAACATTCTCTGGGGGCAGGACCTAGGTCCTTTTAATTCAGTAGATTCTCTGCCTAAAACATGGAACTCAGATAATTTCAGGCATAAGCAATGAATAACGAAATAAATTCCTATGTAATAAAAATAATTTTCCCAAGACATTTTTCAAGGGAACTGAAATCAGCATAGGAAAAAAGAAGAAAATGAGCTCAAATCAACAAGGCAGGGAAAGGAAGAAGGGAATTTTGAAGGTCAGACAGTAAAAGGTGTAGTCTCCTAACTGTAAGCCTCCTAACACAGGAGGTTGCTAGTATGCTCTCCAAGGTACCAGAATAACCAGGATGAAAGGGTATGGTTTACATAATGGCCTTCAAAGCCACTGGAGTTTTGACTGCAAACCAGAAACAGATATACTTTACAAAATGACACAGTCCACTTATCCCAGTTTTCATATGTATGGCATACATTTCAATGAAACAGTATTTACCCTTTATTATATGCTATGCGCTCTCCTTTTCTTTGTATTTCTTTTTTAAATGTTGGTTAGGACCCACTAAACTGATCTTAAAACCGACTAACAATCACAATCTGTTGATTCAGTTTGAAAAACTGGTCTACACAGACTCACCAATTCCCAGCACCTCACAAGAATCTGCTATCCTGGTTATTTTCTTAATCCATCTTTACCTAGTTAGAGCTACATTGCCAAGTTTTCCTGGCAAAAATGTTTCTAGTCGATTTAATATTTGCTGGAATGAACATGTCTAAACTGTACTAGCTATGATCTGATTTATGTTTGAAATGCTCAGAACTCCATTTTGAGAAGAGTGTAACTAAAAATCACTAAATCTTTGACAGAAGATTCCCCAAATTCTTTCACTGGAAAGCGAAAAGTTTGATGATTAAACACATACGTACACACCCATCCTCACACTCCCACACTTAGCTCTTTACATTTTGTTATTCGAAGCATGTAAAATTTCAAGCTTGACTCTACAAAAAACTCAGTGATGGAAATGCAGATATATTCCACACAGCTTTGTAATTTTTAATCTTAAGCATCTACTTTCTAACAACTTTTATTCTAGTCTTTGAAAAGAAACAAAGAATGACTAATAGTTTGACAATATTCCCCTGGAACAGCACCAAGAAATGCAGAAAATCAGCATTCCAGGTTTTAATCATAGTTCCAAGATTTTATGTATTTGACTAGAGCTAAAATAAGACTGGCTGCCCAGTGTCCCTGTCTACTACAGACTTATCTGCCTCTTTCAAAGTTCTAATCAATACAAATGGCTTCCTCTACAAATTTCAATAGGACTTTCTCACTTTCCTTGCCCCTCACTACGTTACCTCCTGCCAGACGCTCTCACTTTCTTTTTTGTATCTGCAAAGAGCTCGGCAAAGTACCAAGTATTTAACATACAGAATATCTCATGTGAGTCTCACAGCAAATCTCTGAGGCAGGTGGGTAGTACAAGCTTCCTTTTACAGATAAGAAAACTGAAGCTCAGAAAGTCTCAGTAACTTATTCAAGATCACATATGAAAAATGAGAAGTGATGGCACTTTAAACCAGGCCCGTCAAATTCTGTCTCTTGGGAGATTCTCTCCTGTCCTTTTTAGGCCTTATCTACTCTTCAAGATTCACCTCCTCTGGCACCAAATCAACAATGCTTCAATTTAACAATGAATTTATAAGTTTCTAATGTAATCTCTTAACTGGTAATTTCGTAATATAGATTTAGTTCTCTTTCTAAAAAAGCAATGTGAGTCTCAAGAGTGAAACTGAATTAATACTTGAGATTTAATTAAAAGTGAATCTAAAAGAAAAAGATCAGCAGATAAAAGCTCTCGTTCGCATTCTGAGGTTGAGTAAAGAGTGCCAAAGTGGCATACACATCAGTGTAATGGTTTGGAGTCATGAGTTATTAGAGGCAACTCATTATGTGAGGAGGACAGATCCCTTGAACTCCCCACATTCCATGTTTTTCATTAAAAGAAAAAAATGAAAGACTAGAATGGGATGAATCATAGTATTTAATCCATGGGTCAATCAAAACTTCATATGGTCACAACAGTATGAATATACTTAACACTAAACTGTATACTTAAAATGCTTAAGATGGCAAATTTTGTTATGTGTCTCTGCCATGGTTAGAAAAAGATCTACTGAACAAATAAAATTTAAAAATACAAAAAGAAGGGTGCCTGGGTGGCTCAGTCGATTGGGTGTCCGATCTCGGCTCAGGTCATGATCTCACAGTTTGTGAGTTTGAGCCCTGCATCAGGCTCTGCACTGACAGTGCTGAGCCTGCTTGGGATTCTCTCTCTCCTTCCCCCCAACTTGCTCTCGCACTCTCTCTCTCTCTCAAAACAAGTAAATAAACTTTAAATAAAAAAATAAATAAAATTAAAATAAAATTAAATTAAAATAAAATAACATAGATAAAATAAAAATACAAAAAGAAAAAACCCAAACCAAAAACCTTCACTAACACTTTGAAAATACAGAACATGTTCAGGCCTCGCTCTTACAAACGGATTCAGTGAATCTGGTGTAGAACCCAGGCATCTGCATTCTTAAAAGACAGATTCTAATTGAGACTGATTATATCCAATGAACCCCAAGACTCTTTGTGCTCCAATATTCGAGACAGAACTAGACTGTACATAACAGAAGTAGATTATAATTATAAATACCGTAAAATTAACATACCTTATAGTATTTACAAAAGTATCACCACACTCATACAGTTCATAATAAAAACTTGAAAAAATAGACTTGTCTTAAATAAAAAGCATCTAAAATGAGATCCAGATCTATTTGCTTTTCCTTTGGGAAATGCTACAATGCAAAGGGGAGACCTAAGGTTTTTACCTTAGTCTTCAATAAGGGTTGCTATTGTATTTCCCAATGTTAGAACAGATATAATCAGTGTATTTATCTCACATTTAAAAGAAGATTGCATTTTTAATAGACTTAAGAGTTGAAATGAGGCCAAAACAGCATTCAGGCTACCACTCAGACTTTACGCATGAAAACATGAGTGATCCGTCTAGAATACCAAGTTAACAGGAATTTAACGTACCAAATAATCCCTGATCATTTCATACTGCTGACCAAATAAGGTTGGCAAGAGCACAATTAACATCTCACAACTACTAGTCAACAAACCATAGTAAAGTATTTTCACACGCCTACAAAAAGCTCCAGACTCAAGATTTAATACTTATGAATTTTTATATATTTTCACTTATTCCCCAGGTTCTTACTAAGTTGAGCTCTAACCAAATCATGGCTTAAACTATTAACTGCAAACACTGATCAACCTTTCAAAACAATGTTTTCTTTTGAGAACATTTCTTTTCCACCAAACTCTGAAATAAAGTCTTTTTACTCCAGTTGTAAATGCAGTTTGATGCATTACCATTTCCTCCCCAAACAGCAAAAGTCCAATCACTTTTAAGTTGAGTAGGAATAAAATTCTGTGCTAAATACTTGCCACTAGAAACAAATAATGATAAAGGGTACACTCAGAATACAAGAAGTTATCTATCATGTTACTTAATAAATGCTTTCTATTAAAAAAAAAAGATTTTTCAGTCATTTCAGCGACAAAGTCTAGCACCATATGACTTAGTTACATGTTTTTACATTTCACTACAAATCTCTGGTGACAGAAAAGGACAGTTCTAATGGAAAAAATAACACCTACACAAGTCAGGAAATGGCAGAAAGCTGTACCATTTTCCATTTTTTCTACTTCATTTCCCTTATGCAATCTCCCAGATTCCTACACCTTGAAATTAATTCAGTGACTCTGTGTCTTAACAAAGTATCAACAGAACCAGAAAAGAAATTTCTGGGTTAGAAGTAATAAGTCCTTTCTAAAAATATAATTGGAGAGCCAAATATCAATTTGAAGACAGAATCACTAAAATAAATTTACTTATGAGATGCTAGATTATAATCCTAACTATATTGATCTGGCCACCCGTTTGGAATGGATAATGCCAAGAAACAAGTAGTTGTAACTTTAAAATTTACAAAGAAGTGATAATTAGGTTTCCAGAAAAATGTTCTATAAACATGTGTCATAACTGAGTAAGGAGAACAAATGAACCCAATGAGTAAGCCTACAGAACCAACAAAATTGCCAAATTTATAAACATTGGACCAAAAGGCAGAATTAGCCAAAGAAAGAAGACAGAAATACTATACTAAGGGGCGCTTGGGTGGCTCAATAGGTTTATCGCCTGACTCTTGATTTCGGTTCAGGTCATGATCTCATGGTTTGTGGGATGGAGCCCCAAGTCAGACTCTGTGCTGACAGCATGAAGCCTGCTTCAGATTCTCTCTCCCTTTCTCTCTGCCCCTCCCCTTAACGTGTGCTTTCCTTCTCAAAATAAATAAATATTAAGGGATGCCTGGGTGGCTCCCTCGGTTGAGTGTCTGACTTTAGCTCAGGTCATGCATGATCTCATGGTTTGTGAGTTTGAGGCCCGCCTCGGGCTTTCTGCTGTCAGCACAGCCCACTTCAAATCCTTTGGTCTCCCTCTCTCTCTACCCCTCCCCCAATCGCACTCACACACGTGCACTTTCTCATAAATAATACTTTAATAACCATTTCTTTTAAATACTAAAAGATAATCTAAAGCAACTACCAACAATAGCATCATTTTCAATATAAAATGCCATTAGAAATTATCAGAAATCAATTCAACCTACATGTTGAATTACACATGGATCAATCACAAACTTGAAAAAGCTTTCTCAACCATTTCTAATCTTTATCACTGTAATTCAGTTGTTCCCCTCACCACTTCACAACAGGAATCACTTTATAATACAGAACTGCTTTATACACCTAGTTTCTAAAAACCACAATATAAACGTTGAGCAACATATATGCTATTCTTTACTGGCTCTGATAAAAAGAAATACCAGCATCCTCCCAAAAATCAGAACGTAATAACCTCAACTGATTGATGATGTTACTTTCACACTTGTGCCTCAAGAAAAGAGCAAACAGAACCTAGTAAATCATTATTTTTAGCAAGTAATTCCGGCATAAAGTTTTACTCTAAGAAAATTATGAAAAACCAAGTCCAGCAAGCAGGTCTCATGAAAACATCAAGATATACAGTATCTTGTTTTGTTGAAAAAACTTTTTAAAGTGAATAATCCAAATGAAGAAAACTGAGGTAGGGGAGTATCAAATTAGTAAAGACACAGAGTTAAAGGCAGTGCAGCACCCAACTACTGAAGCATAGTTTTGAAGCAGCAACTTCTAGCTATCTAAGAGATAATCTAGGAAGAATTTACCATAAAAAATTACCAACTTCAATTACCATATACATTTACAGTACACACCGAAATCTTACCCCTTCTGTGGACTTTTTTTTTTTTTAAAAGCAATAAACTCTTAAGAAGTAGAAACCAAGCTTTTAAAACAGCTTTTCACAACAAAATTTATTAGAAGAATAGTGGTTCTGAAAAGTCTAGCATCCAGTGAGAACTACCATACACAACATTACAGCTGGGAATGTTTCTCCAAAATGTCATGGTCAAATAATACAATGGAACCATTAAATCTTACACATGCACGAAAGAACTAGCGCTTTTGACATACAATGCAAAAAAAAGGGGACCACATGGATTAAAGTTTTAAGTACTCATCACATACATTAAGACACAGCTTATTTTAGTCCAGTCAAAAATCAGAACTGCATTAAAAAATTTAATGTAGTGCAATCAAACCAAAAAACTTAATTTGTGATCATAAGTGCTCTACTACATAAACATTGATCATAGCAAGGAACAAAAAGTTCAAATCACACAGTACAAAAAAAAAATCTGTAAATAAATATAAACTACAGTACAAGAGAAATATTAAATTATACAATTCCGTCAAACTGTAAACAGTATATTGAAATGAGGTCCATAAGAGTAAAGGGGGTTCCTGTTTTGTTGCATGACACTTGAACTTCTAGAAATCTGAAAGATGCCATTTTCCGTATCTTCAAAGGCTATGGGTTTTATATATGGAGAGTTCCTTTTAGATGTAAGATATCAAATATTAAAGCAGAGGAATAATCTATTTTGTTAACCACAGACAGTACTGTAGAAAACAAAAGGAGTCTTAAAGAATAAAGACCTCTAGTAGACAAGTCTTAACATTAAAGATGCAAAGGGCTAAAACACTGGAATTAGAACTTCACATCATTAGAAACTTGTCACTGAGGACTTCAAGGCTACAAAATATACTGACAAAATTGTCTGCAGACATGCAGACCTAGACCTCTGCTAATTTTTTGACATTACATACTCATGTTACCACACCAACTTTGGCAGAATCACTACTAATAAACTCAGAGCACTCCTGGCCCAACGGTTCCATCACAGTGGCCAGTGCACAGAATTCTCTAAAGACATTGCATAAACTAGAATGTAGAGGTCAGACACCCAAGGACCAGTGCTTGAATTTAGTAGTAGTGTGGTGAAGAAGCAAGAGCCACATCGAGGAGGAACTGCGTCTGTTATAGTTTACAGAAGCAGCAAGGAATGTCATTTAATTGTGCTGGCTTCTAGTGGCATTTAAAAATATACAGTTTAACTGTGTTTATGTGTGTGCGTATGTGTGTGTGTGCGTGCGCGTGCGTGAGACATGTGCTGGTTATACATTTATGCACATTGTTTTAAATACACTGTTAACAGGAACCCCCATATTATCTGCTCAGTAGTAATAACTGAATATATAGAATGCCACTATAAGAGTGTGAGGCACCGTGTGCTGGAGAGTTATATGCAGCTTTAAAATCTGTTTGGCTGAGTTATACCTGGATACCTGAACTGAGTTTTTTAAGTTGACATTCATCAAGGATGTGCTACCAGCACGTCGAAATAAAAGCAAAACAGAAAAATACAAGTCACTGTTAGGTTTAAGAATAGCATCAAAGTACCTGAATTGAGTGAGAATAGTGTGTAAACTGTCCCTGAGGGTTTTTAAACAGTGTGTACAAGTTGGATTCCTAAGAACATTAGTTTTATTTAACAGTGTGGACTGATAAAATACCAATGTCTGACAGTTTAAAGTGGAGGTTATAAAGAATTATATGCAAACACTCCAAATGTATAGTTTATACATTTCTTCTCAAAGCAGCAATAAGCTGCTGTAAAGTATACATCCCATCAGAACAAGCAACATGTGGGAGTCAGATAAAGGTTTCTATCTTAGTCTGGTTTTCTGACAGCACAGCATATCAATATCCAATGACTATTATCTTTCCTAGATCAGAATGTAACTAATTTCGACTAGCAATATAGGATTAGACTTTTAATCAAACACTTTGCTATTACATACTAAAATTCCTTAAACTTACTAATGCTGGTATACTAACCTAGTTAATTATCCCCCCCTCATTTTAGAAATATACCCTTCCACAACTTAAAAACATTAAGATCCATTTTCAGTCCTCTGATGTAAAAAGCATGTCAGTGAATTAATATTAAAAATTTACACAGTAAAAAGGCTTGAATTTCAGCCAAAGATTCTAAATACTGCTCATTCCCTGAAGACTTAAAGGGAGAGAGAATCCCTACCCATTTTCCTAGTGATTTTTCTAAAATGGTCTGACACAATTTTTCATGTTGGGGAATTTTCCCCTCATCTCCTCTCAAATTCCAAATTCTTAAGCCTGAAATGCTTAATGAAATGGGAAAAGTGAGGCAATCATTTGGAATTGCTTGTAAAGGTACAGAATGTCGTCTTTTTTTTTTTAATAAGACAAGAATTATTTATATAAATGTGATCTGACCCCGTATTATGTAGTTATGCTTTATATTTTTAAATAATCACGCTAATAAAAACTTACAGTACCTAAGACTCTGAAGATAAATTAAGACTTTAGTGTTGTAACAGAAAAAGTGCTGAATTATCCCTTTTCTAGTACTTTAAAACATTTCGGACAAGTGCTTTCCTAGTGACAGTAAAGTTTACTATATACCCTTCCACCAAGCAGGAAAAAAAAGTTACCTGGATGAAAGAAAAGACTTTTAGGAGTGTAGCACTGGGTATTTACCAAATAATAGATGTTGTTTCACTTATTCTGAGGGGGTAAAAATATTCTAGATTGAAATTCTATTTGGCTATTGAATGTTAAAAATCCCTGCTCTACTGTGTCAGTGTCCTGTGTCCAACCCCCCACCCCCCTCCCCCAGTCCCCTTACACACTATCCACTGAGAATCTAATCTCTAAAGAGATTATTTTAAAATTTATGTTTTCAGGACATACCTGAGAAAGGGTGCAATTATGCAGAACAAGGAACCCAAGACTGCACTAATACTGGTTATAGGTTCATAAATTCTTTCCCAAGACAAATCTAAAAAGTCTAAGAGGTATGGATCTTCAAATACGTCTTACTGCTTTAGATTTTTTTGGTATGTGTGTAGGGTCATTTCCAGTGTTGAAAAGATCACCTTGAGTCTGTCCAAAGACAGTTCAAGATGGGGTAAAGAGTTCATTTCCATATTCAAACTATAAAAATTAAATATTATGATTATAATATTTGCTACATCCAATAAATCGAAGATTAACTAAAAGTGCTTGTTTTTCAGCATTTACCAATACAGCTCTAAATGAACTGGAAACCTTAAAATTACCCCCCAAATAGTTGCAGAATTAACTCATGTTTTATTGTCAAATCAACATTAATTAGCCTTGATTCTCATTTTCAAACGATCTAAAAGATTTTTCTGACTATCAAATGAAGGTGGCCCAACTTCACCACGTTATCTATCCTGTGACTCACTGTTAGTATCTTAGTACAGAATCTTTAGCCTCTTCACAAGTCTATATACTTTCCCATTCTACTTCTCACCCCCTCCCCTGATCTCCTTCACAACACTTAGGGCACACAGCTACAGGGCTAATGTCTGCTTCTTCAAAAGGCAACTGTGAGTTTATCTGGGAACAACAGACAGAGGAAATGCAAGGAATTTCCTCTATTTTCCCCTCAGTCACCATGTTCACAAATCCTACAAGTCTCAAGGATAGAATGAATCCAAAATGCGAAGAAGACTCTGGAGGTCTGCATTCCTTGTACCAGAATTATACCTTTTCCTTTTCAGTAGAGTTTGAAAGCAATCGACTTTTTAAAAAATCTCCTATATGCCTTAATAGTATCCTAAATGGGCGGTCTGGCTAAAGCCATTAACATTTTTAGTAACACTGGCCTGACTATAGTATGAATGAAGACCTAATTACAATGGAAAGGTAACAAGGAAAACAATTTTTGATACCCTCACGAAGGTCAAAATTTAACCTATAACTTTCAGTGTCTTCTATAAAAGATTAAGTGGAGCAATTCAGTCTATTGCCATATTCTATCACCAATGACAGCAACCTGAATATTCAGAAAAGGGTGGCTCGCAGAGAAACAACTTCTAGCATTTAAAGAAAGAGTAATTACAAAAGCAAAAATATGTGGTTTCAAAATTAAATCTACAGGGACAATAGCTGTTAAAGAAAACGGCACCAAACTGTCTCAAAACTGCTGTAACTACTCAAAATAATTTCAGGTTCTGACATTGGGCTGACTCAATATGTTTTATAAAAATAACTAACTGAATACAAGCTTCACTATTATGGGTCAATGAAATGTTAAGAGAATCACAAAGGCTTAGAACCAGGCCTTGCACCATGTGCTTACTTGGGCAGGGGGAGAACACATAACTCACTAGCAGCTCAAAGGTTGCTAAGTACTGCCTAACGACAGAAGGTAGTTATGATATGGGCCTTTGCAGGTAGTCATTTTTAGTCTAATTTAGAGTTCTCTCCAGAAAATCGGGAACTGAACTTCTCATTGTGCCTTACTGTTTCACTATCTGATCCCATATAGCTCATATTATAGCTCAGGTAAAATGTTGGGGAATGAAAATGCCAATTGGTTGAGGTAATGGTTTTTATAAGATAACCAGAGTTCTAAAAGCACTTCAATATTGTAAAGTAAAAGTGTACCAAATAAAGCTAATACACACTTCACACTTGTTGAGCTTGCTCACCAGAACTGAACAGTAATTAACTTCACATAAGGACCCTATTATCACACAAAGCCTTACTCATATTTGTGATCTGCTGCAGCAAAGGTTTCTCAAGCAACACCTAAACTTCAGAGTAACAACAAACTTAATATTAAAAAGTATTATACACAAATATAAATTATGTTTCTTGAAAGAGAGACCTTGTCCTTCATGGTATTTGGGGAACAGAAAAAAGTGTATAGCTCATCACAAACAGAGTTCAGAGTCACTGGAAAGCCTACTGAACAAAGTAATATAGTACACTACATTATTGTCAAGCTTCATGACTCTATTGTCTGAGAAATGAGAAAGCTAATGGTAAAAATACTAACTAGATATCCTTCCACAGGATTATTTAGTATTTTTGATTTTATAGTGCCATAGCTTATCCATTCAATGATATCAATGTTCTCTCATAAAAACGCAAGAACTGATTTTCAATACATTATCTCCTAACATTAATTTGAGTAATATATAGTTGGAGTAATGCCATCATCTGCCTACTGGAAAATGAGAGGAGAAAAGGCTTTTGTGACAAAGACAGCTGTGAACTATACCTTCCCATACCATAAAAATGGTCAACTGTTGTTTGGGCCATGCAAAACTCTGATTAGCAGAAATTAAGCATGCGAATAGACCAATCTCTATTACACACTTATGAGGACGTCCCCAAACTAGAATATCTACACTGAAAGTGCCAATACAGAACAGTGGCAAATTAAGAGAGAAATCAAATATTAAAAGATCGCTGCGGCACCAAGACTGACAGCCAGCCATGTGATGAGCCACCTCCGAGAAATACATGGTATAATGGAACTCTGAACACAAAATTTAACATTAAAAGTGCACCTGAATATTACAAACTAACTTTACAAAACCTACAATAAGGTAAAATATATATCTTTTGAAATATTCAGCAGCTTTCTGTATTTTTTTTAAAGATTTTTTTTTCTGAGAGGCTCATGAAATTTAAAAGGGACCACTATCTAATTTCAACCATGCTTCACAAAACAATAATGGCTATTTTATATTGCAGTTACCAATGTAATGCAATTAGTGCTTTAAAATAATCTACACTCAAAAAAGAAAAAAAAAAAAAAAAAGAGAGAGACCGACCGACCTTTGGAGGAAATATGCTTATTCAAAAGCTTCTTGGAAAAGAAAATTTACCTGAATATCAAGTCATGACTGATCTCAAGTGTAATGTTTAAAAGCTTCACAGACATGAATATTACAATCTTCAGGTCTCAGGACTTTTAATCTGAGAAAGTTTAGAGTTTGGTTTGTTTTTAAATTCACTTTCTAACCAAAACAAATAATAGAAGTACTCAAATTTTCACTATTTACAACTCTCAGCCTACAATCTGAAATGACACAATACAAGTTCTCTTATTTAAACTGCAGCATTAAAGGGTAGGCACACCATTCTTCTGCTGCTCGATTGTCATCCACTGAAACACACATAGAAAATATTTATGTTAGTAAAATGATCACTCCATGTACACTACAATGACAAAATTTACATAACTCAACTCATACATCACTGTATAGACTACCACACAGGATTAAACCTCTCTGAACAGTAAAACTACAAAAGTTGAACTTTTAGGGCCAGATTTTTAAATGGGCCTTTAATGATGCCTTTGTGAGAGGGGATAAAAGCAAGCACAAATTAATTGCTCAAAGGACTTTTTTGCAGCAATTTGGGCTACCGAATACCCCAAACATCATGCAAAAAGGTACCATGGCTGCAATTAATTGTGTGTGACAAATTACTGAGTGTGGAACAAAGGAGGCATTCCTTCACAAGCTTAGCCCTTTGCTTTCAGCAAACTTTCTACAACTTCCTTCAACTGCAGATGAAAACCAAATATTTCAAAATATTTTTATTGCAACTTCTAGCTAGGCTAGAAAATATTGCAGAGTCATATACTGCTCTGAACCCCAGCTGCTTTTTCTGTTGAGAAGACTAGAAAGCTAAGAGGAAACAGGCTCAGTCATCCACGGATTAAACTGCTACACAAAATAACCAAACCGAAAAGGAGAACCAAGCCCAGGGTACTGTCAAGAATGAGCAGTGCATGTATTTTAATAACAGCAATGGTGTGCCTAACCTTTGAACACAGACGTTGCTGAGGGAAAACTATCCTTAACCTAATTAACTGCTCCAAAGTTGCCAGGCAAGAATTTATGCCTTGGGAATGCCTGGACCTACTTCTCCAAACTGTTAGCATCCATCTGAAATCATCAGCCTCAATTTAATGCTCCAAGTTTGATTTTACACAAAAACTCCAATGCCTTTTTGTTTTTGGTTAAGCATTTAGAAGGGCCTGACCACTTTTCTCAGCAAATTAGATTAGATTAGATTAGGTGTATGTGGTATGGGTTTTGTTTTGCACAAACAGTAATTTTAATTTGGTTACAATGCAAAATTAAATTTCATGGGCTTTGTCAGTTATTCTTGCAAAAATTTTTAGAAAATAAATATTCCAAATTTAGTTACTGTAATTTGAAAAGCCCATCTCAAAAAACGCTTAGATGTTAAGGAGTGCTTATCTGAAAAGTCCTGAACTGTGTGCTAAACAACCACAAAAATCAGCTAGGTATCAGAAAAGGTTAAGAAAGGGATATTACGCAGGATGCCAAAATAAAGAAAAAAGAAAGAAAGAAAGAAATCAAAAGCAACGAATTAAATAAAAACTAAAAAACAACCCCCCTTGTACTAGTATCTGGATTGGTTAAAAAAGAAATTCTACTGAGCTTGATTTCTGATTGAATTATCATTAGATGTAAAATGCAACCTAAATCATATTAGGTTACCTCGGGGTTGTGTTTTTTTCTCACCACAAACATGGATCCTTCATTCATGTGGGTATTTGGGCAGACTACTGAGGCTGTAAAATCTAGATACCACTTTTTCAATATTATAATTACTTAAACACACTTCTTTCCTTACTTCTCCCAATAAACAGATCTTGAATACTTTAAACTAGTTGCTGCAACGACATCCGGTCGTTAGTTAGCACATGATCAAATCTGTAAAAGGTTTTAAGAATACAAAGAAAGTCTGTTAAAATGAGGCATCCTCTACTGTTTTATGTAATGTACCCTGACTGCTCCTGAGTAAGAACGGAGCTTGTCCTCCATGAGATAAGGCTATATCCTCACTTGTTGGTGAGACCAAATTCTACCCTTAGAAAATCCCAAATAAAATTACAGCAAAGGTAGTGTTACAAAGTAATTAACCAAAGCATTTCTGAAGGTAGTGTGTGCACATTTTCCACCTCCTTTCTCTCCGGGTGAGCACTAAATAGATTGCTGATTTGTTAAGTAAATTTAATAGTGAGAAGAAAATCACAAAACGTAAATTGACCTAAATAATTATGTGTCATTGAATAACCAAATTTCTTAAATTCCAAGGTTCATTGTTCTTAGAATTTTTTCTTTAGTTTAATCCTTCAATTAGTTGAATTGTAGAAGAGAAACATGAATGATTTTATAAGATGGCTTTCCAATTTGTAATGATAAAGCTCCCAGTATGACAGAGGTGGTTTCTAAAAGGGGGCTTTTTTTCCTTTTTTTCTTTTCTTTTTTTTTTTTTTTTTTAAATAAAGGCAAATATAACTTAAGAAAAAAAAAGAAAGAAAAGCATGCAGGCTCTACAGGCAAGGAGTCCACTTCCATGTATCTGTTCTCTGTGAGGTAACTCAATTCTCTTTTGTAGAGAAACATGCAAAAGGCCAAACAATATCCCGAGCCATACTGCACATGAAAATTTTAAAATATGCAACATTCAGAATGCACCTTTCACCTCTGTACACACAAGTCAATGCAAAATCTGCAAAGAAACAAGTGTCACAGTAAATGAAGCCAGGTGCAAGCAATGACAGCTGAACAATGCAGTAGTGCTCACCCAGTTTGTACAGTAATTGGCACTCTACAGTATTTCTACTCATTTTTTGATTCATTTGCACTTTGTGCTGCCTCTCCCTGGGGATCTAATTCAATCTTTACAGAAACATCTGGCCCCTCCGACCTCATTAATTTCATCTTTTTCTTTGGAGGGTTTTTCAAAGTGCCCAGCCTCTCCTTTACTTTGTACTCCAGTGTACTGTGGGGAATCCCATAAATACTCTGAGCTTTGGAAACACTCATTTTTCCACTCATAACCACTGAGATTGCTTCCTCCAGTATCTCACTGTTGTACTGTCTGTAACGCCCTCTTTTCTTCCGAGGCTGCTTGGAGCCAGGGTCTCCTTCTTGATCCGATGTGGGATATGGCTGTCCAGAGGTAGACTGCTCAGCATCTGAGCCCCAAGAATCGGGTCCAGCATCTAGCATGCTTTTTCTATTTTGTTTTGGAAGAATAGCCCTTAACTTTTTACTAAGCGCGCTCTCCGTTTGTGAACCCATTACCAAAGAGCTATAGCTGTACTGATCACCAGTGCGAGACTCCCAAGAAAGATCCATTCCTCGAACTTGTGGTATCTTTAAATCTACAGGAGATGCATGGCTCGCATCCTTTTTTCCATCTTGTTTTGCTTGAAGTGCCATTTTTGGAAAGGCAGAGTTTTCTGCAAGAAAAGGAAGGTCACTGATGTTGCTGAGTGCACCATTTCCCCTGAACTTCATACGGCTGAGGTTGAACTCATAATGTGGTTTTGCCCAAGAGGCTTCCCTGGATAATATTAAGTGTTGTCCATGATTCTGTAATCCAGATGGCCCAAGGCTGGCAGCTGTTGACAATTGGTTTCTGCTCAGTAGCTCTTCACTAATCTGCAGGGATCGAGCCAATGGAACTTTGAGTGATGTGGAGTGTCCAAAACCTTCCCTGGTTCCATCCTGTAAGCTTCTTGGAGGTACCCCATCACCACTCCGAAGTCCGTCTGGGCGGTACTGGCTGGGTCTCCCAGGTCGCCTAATTGGATGGAAGGAAACTGATGTGAGCAGGACTTGCACAGGTAGGGAGGGATGGGTGAGGGGACCACTCCTTTATTAGAAGGCCTTGCTTGGGTAACATCACTTTGTGTTATTTATTTATTTTTCTCTAAAATTAAAAAAAAAATTGTCTCAGCAGTTAGTTTTAAAACTTGTTCACAAAAAAAGAAAAAGGAAAAAAGAAAAAAAAAAACCAGGAGCTTTTTGGGCAAAGAAAAATTAAACCTGTCAGCTGGTCTCTGGTTGGGTTCACAAATTTTCGGAGAAAAAGTTTCGCGCAACTGTCTGAAAATAGCACCTTAATTATTAATTACAAAGTAATCATCGAGTCTCCATAGATCTACACAGAATTGTGTTACCAATGTGACGTTACCACTAAACAAGTACAGTAATAAAAGAGTAAGCCAAATTATTTATTTTAATGCAACATATTCAACATTCATGACAACCAGCTATAAAACTGGAACCATTTACATTGGTGGAACCCATAGATAATTGCTCATTTATCCCACAAACAAGCTGATATTCATTATCAAAAACCAAACAAGTTCAAATAACATTTCTTATTTTGCTTGGGAAAAAAATATGGCTACCAGCCCCAAGGGGTGGGGGGGTGGGGGGGACCCAAACCAAAATACCCATCGCATTTTAACTTACCACATCTTCATTTTAAAACACTATTAGCTGCAGACACACGAGTACCACTATGTTTCCATTTGAAATAATCCAATCTTTAAAGAACTGCCCTTTATTTTCCCCAAACTTTGTTCCTTAAGTTCTACTCAAAGTAATTACTGTCAGAGGTATATGTTTTAAACAGTTTTAAAGCAGTTTTCTTTAGTTAAAATGGTCTCTTCTTAAAATATCAAACATCAATTTTGAAATTTTAAGTGGAAAGCTTTCAAATAATATTTAAAAAGTCAACTACTTACAACAAGGTTAATTCATAAGGTTTCCATTTTTCACAAGATATAAAGATTATCACTGATAAAACTGGCAACTGGTAAAGCATGCCCAAGGGGAATAATTACATTTACTAGGCACAAACGTGGAACTCTGAAGAAATGATAAACCAGCTATGTTCTCCAAAAGTCTACAGGGACCCTGTGCTGTTATCAATAAAAAACATAATAAAGATAACAATGAATAGTCAACTAAAAGATGGGCAATCTATTGGTGCTTTTGTCTTCCAGAAAACGATACCACATAAAAAACACTTTCTTTCCATTCAGAGGGATAAACACAGCAATTTCAACCATATAATACATGGACTTGGTGGCCAAGTTTAAAGTAATCTTAGGCGAGGGATTCATTTATACAAACCACACTTAAGCTTCTCCTACATGTGTCCTCAATTACACAATCCAAGTTTTCTGATATATAAAAAATGGAATCCAATGATTTGGGACCACAAGGACTTGTATCTAGTATAAACTATAGTGAAAAGGAGGGCTTAAGAAAAAAGGTTAGTAAACCATGCAAACTGCATTAAATCAAGAAGTTACTTTTAGATCGAATAAAGGAGGAGAGAAAAAGGAAAATGACAGAATTTTAGAGAAAATAAAGGCAGCATTTTAGAAGTCAGTAAAGGAATCCTTCAATTTGAAGGTAATTAAGAGGAAGTTGAAAAAAGGTTAGTCCATTTAATGTGTACTTATTGCTTTAACACCTAAAAACTTTCCTATGTCGATATTCTAAAAGTTAATAAACTTAAATATTACCTAATTTAGCTTACCGAAGTGATTTTTCATGAATGAAGTTGATTTTTGGTCACAACACAATTTTATGGAAATTCCTTCCCAATATGGCACTTAAATGTCTTCATTAATATCTGGCTTTTCTACATGGTTTCTATGTACATGTAGAGGGAGAATTAAGACAATTCTCACACTATAAAACTAGGTGGTGGGTAATCTGCTACGAGTTATCAAAACTGAGCATATAATGTCTTGATAGCATAAGACGGTTATCCCAACATCTACAGTCTTAACCACTTAAAAAACAAAAAATACATACGATTATTTTTTCTGAACTGCCACACAGAGTTAAAACTGCAGTTCAAATCAACAAATAAAACAAAACTAAAACAAACAAGAAAAAAACAAACAGCCCCCACATACCCACACATTTCATTAGAGATACCAAGTAAAATACTGGAGCCCAATTTTCATTCAACAACTTCCGCACACATACTACTGCCTTTACATCTGAACTCTGGAATTATTTAGGTTGGGTTTCCCACTCCCAAACACTCAACAACAGAAAGTCCCAAGACGTTCTTGCCATATTTTCAATCATTTACTATTTGTACTAACTTGGCAAACCTGATCTACACTAGTCAATTCTGGACTTCACAGACTGTGCTTTTACTTGATCAATGGACTAAGCAATTTACTAAAGGCCTACTTATAACAACGTTACTCTGAAGAATTAATTTTTAAAACATATAAAGGAGATTTTCACCAATCTTCGATAAACCGTCCCCTATAAACTGTGAAATTCTACAAATATTTTCCCTTACCCGTTCCCTTGAGCACTGGAGCAGCCTGGAGAATGGCTCAGGGAAGTGCTGCCAGCACATGGACTTTTCTTAGTGGACAGATCAAGTACACCGTCTGCAGAGACACAAACACACACCTGAGGATATTAAAAACTAGGAGCAAATGTGAACTGAACAGACTAAAAATGACAAAGCAATAGG
Source organism: Lynx rufus (assembly GCF_022079265.1). Lineage (NCBI taxonomy): Eukaryota > Metazoa > Chordata > Mammalia > Carnivora > Felidae > Lynx > Lynx rufus. The sequence goes on along the minus strand of NW_025814825.1, from coordinate 37,409,215 downwards.
TCTAGTCAACCAAGCAGATACACTAGCTATATACGTAAGACAGGGTATCTTCCTTCCTAAAGTGACATACATTTAGCAAAGCTTGTTATATCTAACATCTCCAAGGGTTAAATATTTTATTAATAGGGCAAAAGAAAAGGTACAGCCTACCACTGAAGACATTAGGATATAGTCAGGTATTAGAAATTGCAGTTTACACAGTATGTAAATAGAACTATTAGACTTTGCTTTCGAAATGTGCCTTTATCAAAGCATATGAGATCTCAATGCCATATCATACAGATTATAAAACCAAATTCCTCAAGAGCTAAGTCTACCCGAAACACTAAAACAAACATTAAAGTTGGATTTAGAAAATTTTATGTGACACAAATCATTTTGAAACATAAGTTTATATGGTTAAATTATATGTATATACAAAATAGTCTGTAAGATGAATCAGATGTTAACTGTGATTTTCATGTGTCCTCATTACTCTTTGGACACATCTGCAAAAAACTGTATATTTGAATTCAATCTTTTGGAAAAACTCTTCAGAGATTCAAAATTCCCTTCTTGGTATTTATAAAGGCAAGGTTTTTCAATTAATAAGCTGTTACAAACCGGTGAGCAAAGTTTAAGGAAAGAGAGAAGAATGAAATCGTCTTGATACTGATGAAAGCCTAGAGATTTAACCATTTTTTACTGAAACTAGAATAACAAATTCATGTTATCAGAACATAAAATTACAAGACCTTCTTATCCCACAAAGACTTCTTTCCCTCATAGACATGTCTAGAAAAGAAAACTCATCTTCTAGACAACTTTTAAAGCTGCCATTTTGTCCAAAATTAACAGAGCAAGCTAATAATCAATGGCTCTGATTTTCAGCTGACGAGCAGAGAGGCCTTTCTATCTAGTTATGTTAAAAACTGCCCCAACATAGAACCTAAATAGGATTTGTGTCTGAGCACACTGTAACTCCTGATTTCAGGCTGTTAGAAATATGTGACTGAGCTTGTAAACCAAAAATCCCACACTCATCCAGAATAACTGTTGTCCTTTAGAGTCACTAATATTTCTAAAAATATAGTTGTAATCTTATAAGGACACCAAGTTAACCCAATTAGACATCTAACAAGCAAACACACTGCTTAAAATACTTCCAACCAAAATATTTCCAACAAAAGACACTATTTAAAGACTTCCAAGCCTGTCTAATCATCAAATAGGCAACATATTTTAAGTCTACTTAAATATACTAAATATACAGTGGTTTCATTGAAAACACTTGAAAATAGATCTGGGAAATATAATGTTAAAATTCTGTTTCACTTGAAGTCTATACACTACAATCCTGTCATCTAGGTCAAATTCCTCTTCAGAGCATACGGTCGGTACAATGTATCTCTTAAGTACAGCACCAACTAGAAGAAGTTAAATTAGACTAAGTGGTATCTTTGTATGTTAATCTCTATCATTAATATTTTAAATACAACCTCTACACTGTCATTCTCCTATTGTAAACCTGAAGTTTTTAATGCAATATTTAGAGCAGATATTTAGGGGCGCCTGGATGGTTCAGTCAGTTAAGCGTCTGACTTTGGCTCAGGTCATGATCTCACGGTTTGTGAGTTTGAGCCCCATGTCTGGCTCTGTGCTGACAGCTCGAAGCCTGGAGCCTGCTTCAAATTCTTTGTCTCCCTCTCTCTCTCTGTCCCCGCCCCGCCCCCCCCACCTTTCTCCGCCCCGCCCCTCTCCCACGCATGCACACTCTCTCTCTCAAGAAATGAATCAACATTAAAAAAAAAAAAAAAGACTTTTAATGAAAGCTACCAATCTTTGGTAAAGATAATCCTCAATAAAACAGAAAAGCACAATTTTGCAAATATGGTGACCAAAGGTACACTGATCAATGTGAACATATGACAATGAGGAATTCTACTAGGAAATCTCTCAGAATTTTGAGATTACGATTGCTGTTCTTTACCCAGAAACAGAAAAAAAGAAAAACTATTCAAAAATGTATTCTTTAAAAACCTAAAGCCAGTCCATTAAATGTAAATCCTTCTTAAATTACTTATAATAAGCAAAAGAAAGTCCTTTCTAAGAGGTTCTTCATACAAATTCAAACCTAATTTTGCAAAATGAACATGTATTTCTCACCAATAAATCCACACCTAACTTTCTGCACACTCTTAGGAGATATTCTAGGAAAATGAACTCTCACTAGAACAGATATCACCAATTTACAATCTGTAATGGGTCAAACAATGGCCCAGTTGAAATGCTCACTGCATCTCTGTGAAATTAAAAGTAAAAGGGATCACAAAAAACCCCAAATACTTAATCTATTTAAGAGTAAACTTTTCTTAGATTCAAGAAATATTTGCTAAGCAAAACTGATAACCTTTTAACCTTGTCCCTTAATTAGGATCCTCACCAACAAATTTAAATTACCTTGGAAATATTCTAAGGTTAATTCATAATACAGTACATATACATATGGAGGTGCTTGTATATATACATGTATATCCATATACATATGGAATACACTGAACAACCTGCTGTGTCTACTGTCTTCCTCATTATATCTAACCCTAGAAGTTTCTTTTTTAAAAATGCAAACAATACACATTCTTGCCTTATAATTTCATTTGCAGAGTATAAATTCTACCTAACAAGATACATGTATTTCTCAGCTAGGCGCTAATTCTAGAACACTGATGATCAGGGGAAACTTAATTTTTTATAGGGGTTTTAAAAACAATGGATATGGCAATGCTTTGTAAAACATAAAATATTTATATAAATATCAAGTAACTTAAAGATCAGTAACAAGTGTAACCACCTAACTTTCCTGAGTGGTACACTGATCTTGACTACAAACTACTGATATATAATGTATAGTAGCCATTTTATCTGTACTTCTCTATGACTGCATAGTCAGGAATAATTTAAGAATCAAATTAGTTTTTATCCTATTGTTACTGGTGCCCTACTTGCCAATAATTTTCTTCTCCCCAAAGTTAAAGTATTCTGATTGGACAGAGGAGACCTTGACATCAAACCATACCTTGTTCGCTAGGTTCTGACTGAGACTTTCTGACAGTAAGGTCCAGAGGTGAGTCTTGGTCAGCCATGAGAAGTTTGCTGAGCACAGGGTTCTGAGTAGTTGCAGCCGTGGGGGTGGTGACTGGAGATGCTTTCGGCAGGCTTTGGTTCTTTGTGCTATTGGGCTGGCTGGGGTCCTGAGTAGAGCTATTTTTTGAGGTATATTCAGCAGCAAATTGTTGGATCATTCGCTGCATGATCTCACGGGCCACTAGGGGAATATTGGGGTCGGAGACCCAGGGACTGTCTGTAAACAAAGATTTATTTACTTTTAAACTGGGACAATGTACTACAAAAAAAAAAAAAAAGACAGCTTTCAAGCAAACATAAAATTTCATTTTCTTTTTTTCCTTAAAATGCAATCTCCTAAAAATAGTATTCCCTCCCAGAATTAGATTTTTAAGCTCTAAGCTTATGAGCTGCAGATTTTTTAAAGTAAAATTTTCATAAAATCACTTCTAAACACCCCCCTCAGTATTATGAAATTAAATAAAGGGAAAACAAATAGTATATCTTATGGGCAAGAATCACTTACCTGATACAGAAATCTCAAACCTTTCTTTTATGAAATAATTACTTCTGTTTACCACCTATAGATTACATCCGGTTTTTCCTAGACCTTTCCTCAGCCATCTCTTCCTAAATTGTTGAAGAATGGATTACTCAGTTATGGGTACATAATCTACTTTCTGTCAAAGACTGAAGGCATAGCAAAATTGTAAAAGGAGATACTTAATATAAGGTCCATGACAGACTGGGGCCATAGCCTCACATTTTCAGGCTCATAAGAATCACTTTGAGGGCTTGTAAAAACACACTGCTGGGTCCTATCCCCAGGGTTAACTGATTTAGCAGTTCTAGGGTGAGGTCAAGGACTGGCATTTCTACTAAGTTTCTAGGTGCAGCTGGAACCACTGGGCTTGGAGTTTAAAGGCCAGATCTCAAAGTTTAACACCATATATTTTCCATGAGTTCTTTAAATATACTCTGCCAATCATTAAACACAATAGCAAAGGAATTAATAAAATAAACTTATCAATTTCTAATCCACGTTAATTTAAAAATAAAGACCATATGAATTCATTAACTCGTAGAACTTCTGGCACTGGGAGGGACCCTGAAGGTCAAATAGGGCAAAATAAAAGAGAAAATGTTTGGTATAAATATATCATCACATCTCTATCATTACCACACTCTCAGGGAGACTAAGCTTCTCAAGAGCAGAGATTATGTTTGTTTACCTCTGTATACTCAGCACCTAATCTTGCCTGGCATAAAGTATGCATTCATATTAGCTGAGTAATAAATGGATCAGTCAAATCAATCACCATCAAATAGTGTGTTTTTTTTTTTTTCTGTAGACAAATAAGGTTAATGTGTCTAAAGAGAAGTGACCTCTTCAAATCTGTATAGATGGTTAGTGGTAGACCCTTGATTAAAACTCTCCCCCTGATCTTAATGTTCCACCTGTGACCTTTACTTCCACACCACACTTCAGAGGTTTCAGAAGGCAGTTCCAGAAAACCTGAGTTTCCTTGGTCTTTTAAAGATCAACTACAGAAGGTAAATTACTTTACCCATAATATGTTGGAGCTATAAGGGAATTAGGTTGATTTATAAATTTAGAGATAAACTGACTCATTACAATTCAAACCTAAAATCTCCACAACATACACATCATCAAAACTTCATGGGACTCTAAGAACAATTTTTTCCCCCTGAAAAACAACATTAAATACCAGAAGAAAGTCTAAAGTCAGAATATTTAATTCTCTGGAGTTTAATGAGGTTTTTCTCTACCAACAGCAACATTTCTGTTCTACCAAAAGTACTTCTAACCCCATGTTTCTTCTCTATAAATAGACTGAGTGTGCTAGATGGTTTAAGAATCAAGGTATTCAATTAGGTAAGGTTCAGAAATTATTACAACCATGAATGAGGTTCCTTAAAAGTTTTAATAAACATTTTAGCCATACATTGCTTTTTTAAAATCTCTACCCACTGAATATTCTTATTAATATTCATTTAACTTTCCACTTAAGACCTATCCTCCAAATAAAAGACTGTATATAATTTCAAGTTTTATATTTTCTCAAGTTTTATATATCAATGTATCTTCTTATCCCCTGTAACACATAAAGAAAGTTTTCAAATAGGCAGAGTTAAACTAGATTCATAAATATATAGATTTTTGAAAAATCAGGGATTTTAGAATAAAGACCATGAACTGCTACCTCTGACCTTTAAATGGTTGTGGTGTATCTTGCCTCTTTGTTGAATGAAGAACATAACCATAAAACACAATTCATACTTACAAATTGATGACATATCTGTCATATGAATGTCTACATGTTTTGAAAAGTTTCCTGAACACATTTCATTCTTTCACTTACTTAAAACACAACTTCTATAAATCGGGGAATATGCACAAGTGAGTCAAATAAAAACCACAAATCAGATCAAAATTAACACTACAGGAAAACAAGTAAATGTTACATTACAGCCACTTATGTTTTTAAAATGCAAATCTAACTTTTAGAAAGTGTCAAATTTTCTAACACAAGTGACAAAGCTGGAAAAAATTTGATAATGATAGTTGAAGGTATACCGTTCATAAGCTAAAATTTATTACTGAATCCATACCACAAAAGCCTACTTTAATTGCATCTATGTTCCTACTTAGCTTTTAGAACCTTTTCATACTCATTTAAAACACACAATTTGCAATACTTGGAAACAAAGTATTAGTAACTCCAAATCTCTGAACTATTTATTTAAAAATATATATATATATGTATGTATATATGTATACATACATACATACACACACACACATACACACACACACACCCTTCAGACTAAATTGCCTGTCATATCTCTGCATATTATATACATTTTTGGTATAACTTGAAGAGTACTAATGGCTTTCAGACATTTCCATGAAGATTAATATTTAAAAATATCAATATTAATACATAAAACAAGGAGGAAGGAACTTCTAATAGCAAAGCAATAGTTCTTTTTCTGAACATCATATGCCAGTATACAAATACACGAACTTAACTTTACATACAATTTCAGAGGATTCTCATCCCTAAAGTCTACCCTAAGGCTGATTCCAAGGTAAACATTCCTTCCCTCATGTATCCAAAAGTTTAATTTTAAAATAAAACTTAGAAGAACTTTAAGCTATTCCTACGTGACAAAGGGATGGGACTAGCAGAGAAGTAGGCTAGAATTCTCTTTAGGAATATGCTTATGATTGGCCTTATTAACTCCCTCCAAGCAAAGACTGGATGAAAAGTGGTTTCTCCACATATAGGAAGAGGAGCTCCTCTTTGCAGATAATGAAGATTGCTACAGCATTAGGCCCGTGACTCATTCAGTACACATACTAAAGGACAGGAGCAGCAGAGGAGCTGTAAAGATATTTTATTTAATAAACTGACAGAACGAGTCTATCATTTATACTTTAATGTGAATTACTTTAATAAAACAATCAAATGTTTATACAACTAAGAAAATTACTATTTGGAACATAATTTTAGATTTCAGGGTATTTAGGGGATGATAAAGTGAGCATGGGAGCCTCAGTTGGGAGCTTCACGTCAGAGGGTGCTGAGGGTACTAAAAGTGAGGTGAGGGTGTACTGAAAAATTTAATTTTGCATAGGAAAAAAAGGTGTCACTGAAAACAATAATCTTGTGCGTTCCTTAATTTTATAGGACACTTCATACTCCATTTTGAAAATACTGACCACATTAAGCAGAACATCAGCTGGTTTCCAACTGTAGCCAACCAATTAGAATAGCACTTTATCAGACTTCCAACCACTGTAAAGGCAAAAATCACCCTTCAAATTTCAGAGGGAAGGAGGGAATTCCCAGAAGAATGAGGGATATAAACTAGAACATATAAAGAAGTACTAAAGAAAGCAGAATCATTAAGTCTGCTGAATATTAGAGTATTCAGGGTCACAAGAGTTTGTAGGAAACTTTTTTAGAACCTATCACAGTAACCTCCGTCTTGGAACTAGAGGAAAGACATAACTAAGGAACACAAATCCATTCAGAATTTCTTGAAAGTAAAGACTTCACTAGAATGGATCATAGAGGGAAGGAAGCTTTCTGAAGGTCTTGGCCGATGGTAATTAGGCTTTGTGAATAGAGAAACAAAATGTAAATCATGTCTACAAAGGTTTTAAGGAGAAAAGTTCAATTGAAAAATATAAGAGGTGGAGCTATTAAATACCACCTCAAATGTAAGGGGGAAAGTTTTATTACATAATTATGAATTCCTTTCTCTAATTTTAATAATTTAAAGAAGTTTCAGCAAAACAAGGCTCTATCAAGGAAATAAATGCCTGTAAATCTAATTTTAAGATACAACTTCACATCTCTCTAAATGAAATTTCAGCAAGGAATTTACTAAAATTTTATACAGTTTTATGGTTATCTGCGATTAAAACTGTCACTATGTATGTAAGAAAATTTGACAAAATATATTAGTACTGAGACCTCAGAATTTTTTAGACTTTCATAATACTTTCAGGAACTATTTAACAAAACTTACATGATTCCATCACTTCAAACTGAAAAAGAGGGAAGAGGAGTTGCCTTAACCTATTCCAAATTTAACTTGACCAAAGGAATATAAAGTGTGTTATCAACAAAGAAAAATGTTTTTAAAAGTAACTTTTTAAAAATGACATTAAAATTAAGAAAATATAAGACAAGCAGATGCTAAATGCCATTCTTCACTAGAACCAACCTTTTCTATAAAAGACTGCATTGAGGAACTCTTCTGCTTGTCTCTCGAATCGAATGATTTTTGCTTGCTCTTGTTTAAGCAGAGCTTCTTGCCCAGCTCCCGAAGCTGGTTCATCCAGACCGACTAAGTGTCCCTGCAAAAATATTTGGTGAAATATTTGCACAAAAATCTTTCCCCATTCAGTATCAAAAGCACAGATGCAAAATCAAAGACAAATGTTAGTAACAGATAAGACAAATCAGTTTAATACAATTAAAATATCTTAAAACTTTAAATCAGAATAAAATTTATCTCCACAAAAGTATAAAAGCAAAGTGAATGTAAAAATATACTTGGGTGGTTTTTATGTATCTTACAAGTTTTGTTTAAAACTGACAGATAAACTCTAATTAAAATAACATTACTAACGGAAGATTTTTCTTGAGCATTTAAATATGTCCGTTCTTATTACACCATACAGCAATAGTACACAGACATTCAACTCAGACAAAAAAAAATAGCTTAAATCCTAAATACTATTTGAGAATCATGTTTGCCCTCCTAGTATAAGATGTTTTCTCCAGACACAAAACAAACATAGTTTTAAAAGGGCCGTTAGAAGGGAAAACTCAAAAGAATGTATCCGAATTCATAATTCTGTGCCTAGAATATAATTCATAAACTGTAGCTTTCAAATGTTTAGAGAGTTGTGAAATTAATACGTTAAAACTGGCTCTAGAAAACAGAATTTAAAAATATACTGCGTCACATGTTCTAAAGGTATACATTTCTATATAGGCTTGAACATGCTTACAATATAAACATGTTAAGTCCTGATCACAAAGTTTCAAACTGCCACACTAGACTCATCCCAAAGACTCCCAGAATCTGCTCTCAGGCTGTAGGAGCACTAGACTAGGTAGACAATGCTTTGCATTTACTTCCACTCTTGTAGCTAATGAACAGGAGAGTAAGTAAGTACATCTTTTAAGTGTTCTTTAAGTTCCAATGCATATAATTTACTTCAAATCACCACAATGTATCGCCACAGGCATATATAATTCTGTCATGGAAAACTTAAAAGTACTTAGAAGTACCTAAAAGTACTCTAAAAAGAAAATGGGGACACACCCTGACACAATGAAAAGGAAGCAAACAGGGCACTGAAGGCACATTATAATCCACAATTTTCTCAAAGATTTCAAATACAAGCAATGACATGTGCAATCAGATTTTTTTATGATTTCTCCATTGTACAAACTGTGTCAACAGCACAACCAAAATATGTGTCTTTTGCAAAGACACATTTAGCACCAATTATATACTACAGTTTAATACGAAGAACTCTCTTGCATAATCAAACGAAAACAATCATCCCATAAAATATCCATGAGACACGTTAAGTCTGCCACATAAAGAAAATATTGTTATAAAGTCATTATAAAAACATTTTCATTCATTCATTCATTCATTCATTCATTCATTCATTCATTCATTCAGTAGGCTTCCCCGGCCCAGCACGGAGCCCAATCAACACAAGGCTTTAACTCATGACCCTGAGATCAAGACGTGAGCTGAGATCAAGAGTTGGACACTTAACCAACTAAGTTTATTATAGTTGTACTTGCCAACTTTATTATAGTTGTATTTGCCAACATTCTCTTTCATGGCCTAAAGAAATTAATTTTTAAAAATGAATCACAAAATAATGTAATTTTGATACAGATTTAACATCTGAAAGGATCAGGAACAGGTACTAATTAGAGACCAATAAAATCCTCAACTGTGTTTTAATGGCATTTCATTGTTTAGTGATTTTTAAACTCAGACATTATATGGTATAAACTGTACTTAACCCCTCAGTCCTACATTCAGTAAGTTTAGTCAGACTTTCAGCAGGATGTCTTTATTTTTCGTGTTTAAAAATGCGTATCTCAATGAGAGAAGATGTTAGTTGAAGGACGCATTGTACACAGTGTAGTTTCAATGCGTTAAGCATACAGCTATCCCCATTGATTCTACACATACATTTACAAATACGTGTATCCTTTCCATGTCTTTCCAAGTTTTTATTTAAATTCCTGCTCGTTAACATACAGTGTAGTATTAATTTCAGGTGTAGAATTTAGTGATTCAACACTTACATACAACACTTGGAGCTCACCACAAAAATAAGGAACACTTCACGAATCTGTATCATCCTTGCGTAGGGGCCATGCTAATTTTTTCTGTATGGTTACAATTTTAGCATATGTGCTGCCAAAGCAAGCACAGAATATCTATACTTAAACCATGCTCAAATGTTGCATTCAGGCTACTTTCTAATCTAAATCAACTCATAGCAACTAACAGCACTCAGTAAGGATGGTGTTACATGTTTTTTCTTGAATTAAACAATTACCAATTTTATCAACCTGGACGCTGAGACCTTCAGATAACTTTCAGTTGGTTCATCTAAATTATAGTCACACCTATTTGTTTTGTTTTCAAACAGTTTTATTGAGATATAATACACGTATCATACAATTCACCTATTTAAAGTATAAATTCAATGTTTTTCTTGTAGCGTCACAGAGGTGTGGGGCCATCACCATGATAAACTTCAGAATATTTTTGTACCCCAAGACATTAACAGTCACTCACTTCCCATTCTCCCACTTGCCCCAACATTAGGCAACCACTGTATTATTTTCTGCCTCTCTCTACAGACTTGCTTATTCTGGATATTTCACATAAATGGAATCGTGCAATATTCATGGTGTGTGTGTGTGTGTGGTTTCTTCCTCCTAGAATAATGTTTTCAAGGTTCACCCCATCGTAGCAGATACCGGCACTTCGTTCCTTTTTATTGCCAAATAACATTCCATTGTACTGATGTAGCACATTTTACCCATTCATCAGTTGATAATGACCATTTGGATTTCTTTTTGGCTGCTATGATACAAATAATGCAGTCTTTAGTGTTTGTGTACAAGTTTTTGTGTATTTTCATTTTTCTTGGATATGTATTTAGGAGTGGAATTTGTAGATCATATGCTAATTATATTTACCATTCTGAAAAAGTACACTAAACCATCTTCCAAAGCAGGTGTACCATTTAATATTCCCAACAGCAGTGAGGGTTCTGACTTCTCCACATTCTCATGAACACTTGCTATCATTTTTATTACATCCATTCCAGTACACAAGAAATGGTGCCTAATGGTTCTGATTAGATTTCCCTAATGATTAATAATGTTGAACATCTAACTGGCCATTTAAATACCTTCTTTGGAGAAATGTACATTCTTATGCTTTGCCCAGTTTTTAATTGGGCTCACTTTTTTAATGTTTGAGTTGTAAGAATTCCTGATATATTCTGGATACAATCCCATTATCAGATTTAAGATTTGCAAATATTTTCTCCCATCAATGAGCTTTATTATCACTTCACTGATGCTACCTACTACTGTTAACAGTACAAAGTTCTTAATTTTAATGAATTCCAATTTATTTTTTGACATTTGTGCTTTGGTATTATATCTAAAAAACTAGTGGCTAGCCCAAGATCATTAAGATTTACTCTTACGTTTTCTTCTAAATGTTTTATAGTTTTAGAACTTACTTTTAGGTATATGACTCGTTTCAAATAAACTTTTGTGTATGGTAAAAGGAAGGGGTCCAACTTCCTTTGTCAAAAATCACTGGCCATAAATTTTACTTCTGGATGCTCAACTCTGTTCCGCTGATCTACATATCCATCTGTAGGCCAGAAACACACTATGTTGATCATGGTAGTTTTGTAGTAAGTTCTGCTATTAGGAAGTGTAAATCCTCTCTTCTAAGATTGTTTTGGCTACTCAGGCATCCTGTAAATTTTTACATGAATTTTAAGATCAGTTTGCCAATCTCTGCAAAGAAGTCACCAGAAATCTTGGTAGGTTATGCAGTGAATCTGCAGGTTATTTGGGGGGTAATGCCATCTTCATAATATTAAGTGTTCCAATCCACGAACATGAGATCATACCTTTCTATTTATTTCGATCTTCTTTAATTTATTTCAACAATTTTAATTTACAGTGTACAAGTCTTAAACTTGTGTTAACTTTATTCCTAAGTATTCTATTCCTTTTGATGCTATAGTAAATGGAACTGTTTTCTTAATTTTCACGTTCAGACTATTCATTGCTATTGTATAGAAATACAATCAATTTTTTAAAAAATGTTGTATTCTACAACCTTGTTGAACTTATTAACTCTAATATATTGTGTTCTGTGGATTCCTTAAAATTTTCCATATACAACATCATGTCATCTACAAATACTTTTACTACTTCTTTTGCATTCTGGGTAACTCTGGTTTCTTTTCTTTTTTTAGACAGAGAGAGAGCGCGCGCGAGCGCGTGCGCGCGCATGCGCGCGCGTGCGCATACAAGCAGGGGAGAGGGACAGAGGGAGGGAGAGGGGGAGAGTGGGGGATGGAGAGGAAGACAGAGAGAGAGAGACAGAGACAGAGGGACAGAGAGAAAAAGAGAGAGAGAGAGAGAGAGAGAGAGAGAGAGAGAGAGAGAGAGAGAGAGAGAGAGAATATCTTAAGTAGGCTCCATGCTCAGGGCAGAGGCCAACACGAAGTTCAATCCCATGACCCTGGGATCATGACCTGAGGTGACACTAAGAGTTGGATGCTTAACCAACTGGGCCAGCCAGGCACCCCTGCTTTTATTGCCTAATTGCCAAGGCTAGGGCTTCTGGTAGAACAGTGCATAGAAGTATTGAGAATGGACAACTCTGTCTTGTTCCTAATTTTAGGGGGGAAATGTCCAGTTTTTACCACAGCTGTGTATTTTTGTAGATCAGGCTGAGGAATTTCTCTTCTAGTCCTAGTTTCTTGGGTGTTTTTATCACAAAAAGGTGTTGGATTTGGTCACTTTTTGCAGGGACATCCATTGTGATGATCACGTGGTTTTTATCACTGATTCCCATGAATGCACTATATTACATTAATTTTGTGGTGTAAACCAACCTTGCATTCCTGAGAAAAATCTCACCTGGTAAGAGAGTATAACAGTTTTCATATGTTCCTTGATTTGGTTTGCTAATATTTCGTGGAGAATTTTACTGTTGTTATTGGTATTCCTAAATGATTCTGCTCTGCAGTTTTCTTGTGATCTGTCTGGTTTTGGTATTCAAATACTAGTCTCACAAAGCGAGGAAGTCGTCTTCTATATTTTAGATAAATTTGTGTAGAACTGGTATTAGTTCTTTTAAAAATATCTGGCAGAAATCACCAATGAAGGTGTCTGGCCACAGGCTTTTCTTTGATGGAAATTTTAAAATTACCAATTCAATCTCTTCACTTGTTCTAGGTTGCATTAGTTTCCCAGGGCTATTGTAACGTATTACCACAAACTGAGTGGCTTAAAACAGCAGAAATTTATTCTCTCACAACTCTGGAATCTAGAAATCTGCAATCAAGGTGTCAACAAAGCCATGCTCCTTCTGAAGGCCTCTATGAGAGAATCCTTCCCTGCTTTTTCCTAGCTTCTGGTGATTTCCAGCAATCCAACATTTCTTGACTTGTGACAGCATTAACTCCAATTTCTTCTTCTAACTTTACGTGGCCTTCCGCGTGCGTGTCTTGGTCTCCAAATCTCCCTTATAAAGACACCAGGTGCTGGATTGAAGACCTACTCTAATCCAGTATAACCTCATCTTATTAATTAATCCACAAAGACCATATTTCCCAAATAATGTCACATTTATAAGTACCAGGGATTAAAACTTCATCTTTTTTTTTTTTTTTTTTGAGTGGGGGGCACATAATTCAACCTGCTACACAGGTCTGTTCAGATTTTCTATTTCTCCTTATGTCAGTTTCAGTAGTTTGTGTCTTATTCTAGGCATTTGCTTGTTTCATTTAAACTATCTAGTCTGCTGATTTATATATGATTCACAGTAGTATTTCCCTTAAATCTTTTTTATCTCCGTAAGGTCACTAGTAATTTCCCCTATCTGATTTGTGATTTAGTAATTTGAGTCTTTTTCTCTTGAGCAGTCCTAGATAAAACATTTATCAATTTTGTTGTATCTTTTCAAAGAACGAACCTTTGATTTTGTTAATTTCTCTATTTTTCTATACTATTTCATTTATTTCTGCTCTAATCATTATTATTTCCTTCTGCCTGCTTTAGGTTTAGTATGCTCTTCTTCTCCTGGTCTTTTAAGGAAGACAGGGCACTGAACTAAGATCTTTTAAAATATAGGCAGCTGCAGCTTTAAATTGCCATCTAAGTGCTGTTGGCTATGTCTCATAAGTTTTGGTATGCTTTGGCTTTCATTCATCTCAAACTATTTGCTAATTTCCCTTGTGATTCCTTCTTCTGATTATTTAGAAATGCATTATTTAATTTCCACATATGTGTGAATTCCTCATATATCCTCTGTAACTAATTTCTACTAATATCATTCCTTTGTAGTGGGAAAACATATTGTGTATGATTGGAATCCTTTGATTTTTTTATGGCCTAGCAGAAAGTCTTTCCTGGAAAATGTTCCACGTATACTTGGAAACAATCACTATTTTGTTCTTTTTGGGTGGAGTGTTCCTTATACACATCTGTTAGGTCTAGTTGCTTCAGAGTGTTGTTCAAATCTCTCCTCTGTGTTGATCTTCTGTCTAGATGTTCTATCCATTATTGAAAGTGGAGTATTAATGTAGTCAACTCTTGTTTTTGAACTATTTCTCCCTTCACTTCTGTCACATTTTGCTTCATGTGTTTTGGAGTTCTGTTGTTACATATGTAACAACATATGTTGTTATAGGTCTTCCTAATACATTGACCCTTTTATCATAAAAAATGTCCCTCTTGATCTCTAGGTTCATTGAAGTCTATTTCCCCCCAATGTGCAGCCTCTGTTATCACTTTTCTGAGGGGATGCGGTCTTGAGCATGCAGTCTCCCTGTCTACTGGGAATGACTGTGGGTTTAGTCAGACTCTCTGGCAGTTTCTTTCTCAGGCCTTCCCTTTACACAGTGCTCGCTGATCAGCCTGTAGCAGTATCACACACCCAGGCGTCAGCCTCAACTAGTTTGTTTCATTGGTGTGTTGTTGCCACATCCTGGGGCATAAATTGCACCAGTGTCTGATCCAATGAAAGTGGGGCCTCTTTGTAAGGGCAGGTGTTGCCAGTCTTTGAGGCTAACTTGAACCCCAGGAGGGCTCTTCTTTTTATCTGGTTCTCTCCGTAAAGCTTCTGACTGGTCTGCCATTTCACTTGTTGCTACTAGTATCATGGAGCTACCAGCCTCCTCTTAACTGTTCACCACAAAGATCTCCATCATTTTCAACAACTTTTTGTAAGCTCTGTTCCAAAAGTCAGTCCCCCTGAGAGAGCTACAGAATTCTCCGTTCTCAAGGCCTGCCTTTCCCTTTGGAAGAACCACTGTGCTGCTGCACAGGAACTGGAGGTTAGGACAATAACCCACTTCTCTCAGAGTGACATCTGTGCTTTATGACAGGGGGTGGTGGATCACTTGCCTCTCCTGGCACAGAACTTCTGCCTTATGAATGAGGCCTGACCTAAACCTCAGTATGCCCAATCTGCTGAGACTGGAGCACACTTCCACTCTGAGAAAAGGCTGAGAGAAGGAAGGCTTTTTGACCTCAGCTGCCTGGAAGACAGCATCCGCCACGAGAAGCTAGAAGGTATGAGTGATGCCCGCAGTCTGTTTCCCCTGCTCAGACAAGAGTTAGAGCTTCCTTCAAGCTGAGCGCAGGGAGAGGGTGGGAGTGGGTCATGGGTCAAATGCCAGAGTCCTGTTCTTACTGAGATTTAGTATGTTTGTTTGAACAAATCATTCTCCATTTGCTATATGCCCTTAAGATAATTATTTCCAGCTTAAATGATTGCTTTAAAATAATTTCACCAGTTAAATGGTTATTTTGCTTGTTTTTATCCAGAATAATAAACAGAGATGAAAAATATAATACCAAATCATATGCTTTTATCAAGTGCATCTGGTCACCAAGTTAAAAATTTACAGCAATGATGTATAAACAAAATACAGGCCATCCTCCCTTACTGTACATACTATATGCCAAAACTAAATGAACCAACAAGAACAAGAACAAAAACATTCAAATGATACAGAGCTAATAAAGTTAACCTAACAGATAGGAGATCCAGAAACAACAAATTCATATCACCCCACCCCCGACCCCCTCCCCCACATCTGAAATTTAAAAGAAGTCATTATGTATGGTATGCCCCCCCCCAAAAAATGATATGACATACTCTTCTGTAAATAAAAAGCCACTGTTCTTCCTTACAGTTATTACCCCTATTCATTAAAGAACAAGTTGTTGGCCCAAAACAGAAGAGGAATAAAGTTGGAGATACGCACTGGAGTCTGCATCTCCTCGGAACTTGCTTCCTTCAGAATTCAAGAATTGGTCCTCCTACATGGGTTTGTTCATAGCCACAGGTGATTCTGTCATATCAAATCTACCGTGAGTTTCTTCTTTTTTATTTTTTCTACTGTAAGCTTCTTAAAAGCATATATATCTAGAACATACTGCCAAAGCTTTTGATTCTGTAGCTCTCAGGTAAGAAGCAGTCATGTTTTTTAAAAGTTCTCTTCAAGGGGCGCCTGGGTGGCTCAGTCTGTTAAGTGATCGACTCTTGATTTCTGTTCAGGTCATGATCTTACATTTCGTGAGACTGAGCCCCACTGTGGAGCCAGGTTGAAATATTCTCTCTCTCAAAAATAAACATTTTTTAAAAAGCTCTCTTCTTGGGGCGCCTGGGTGGCTCAGTCAGTTGAGAATCTGACTCTTGATCTCAGCTCAGGTCACGACTCCTGGGTCATGGGATCAAGCCCCATGTGGGGCTCTATGCTGAGCATGGAGCCTTCTTGAGATTCTCTCTTTCCCTCTGCTCCCCCCACTCTCAAAATAAATAAACATTAAAAAAAAGTTCTCTTCTTAAGAACTGAAAAGATCAGTATCATACTTTAAAACTTATTATGTATTTATAATAAATCTTATTATTTGGGAAGGCAAATCCCTACTTGTTATGTTTTCTAAAATGTCCTGGCCATTTTAGCTTTATTTTTTCAGATTATATTTAAAATAGCTTAGTCAATTCTTCTCACCACCAACACCAGCTCCCCAAAGAAGACAAGGTGGTTTTTGTTTTGTTTTGACAAGGTGGTTTAGATCTGAATAGCAATATACTTAGAAAGTATTTCAGGAAGTAGTAACACCCTTAAAAATATTCAGTCTTTTCTTTTAGGAGCTGCTTTACATTTACCCAAGTGAGCTATAACGGAGCTCAATTAAAATTCTGTTGTTTATTCATGTAGTTCCCACATATTTATTATTTTACATTTTTACTGTCCATATGAGAAGGAGGTTTCCTTAATTTTCTAACTGCTAGTGCTGGCATAAAAGCAGAAAAGTGTGGGGCGCCTGGGTGGCGCAGTCGGTTAAGCGTCCGACTTCAGCCAGGTCACGATCTCGCGGTCTGGGAGTTCGAGCCCCGCGTCAGGCTCTGGGCTGATGGCTCAGAGCCTGGAGCCTGTTTCCGATTCTGTGTCTCCCTCTCTCTCTGCCCCTCCCCCGTTCATGCTCTGTCTCTCTCTGTCTTAAAAATAAATAAACGTTGGAAAAAAAAAATTAAAAAAAAAAAAAAGCAGAAAAGTGTGTGTGTGTGTGTGTGTGTGTGTAAAAGTTAATTCTGTACACAGTGTTTGGGGAAAGCGTAGGTTGTGTATCTTCAATTGCTAGGTTCTCTGGCAGCTTCACAACTTTGTGTCAATTTCCCAATATCCTTTTAAGGTAATTTCTTTTAAGCGGACTGTGAAGGTGACAAGGAGAGGTAAAGGAAAACAAAGCTGCAGAAGCCACCAACACTGTGTGGTCTGATGATCCATCACCCAAAGCAGGAAAGGAGACTTAATACTGAATATGTTGGGATCTTTAATAGAAAAAGACCTCAAGTTCTTTATTAAGTTTGGTTACCTCTACCTTCATAATCCATACAATACACTCATTTTATCATCCTTTGCTACCTTTTGGGGAATGGCAATAAAACATCCAAAAGACGTTTTCAAATAAGAAGTTCATACTTTTTCCTACAACTTAAGGGTTGCTATTTCTCTGTACTACTAGAAATATTTAAGGAAATTCCATAGACTTAAGAGAAATGATACTACAAAACATTTCTGAGGGAAATTTAAGATGTAAAGAGGATATAAACCATGATCATAAACTGAAAGACTCAGTGTTGCTAATATGTAGCTAATATGCTAACTGATCTACAGATTCAGTGCAATCCTAATCAAAATGCCTACAGGCTTTTTGAAAAATCAATGCATTGCTTTTAAAATTTATACAGAAAGGCCAAGGACCAGGTTTAGCAGAACAAGTTTGAAAAAGAAAAACCAAGTTGGAGAACTAGTACTACTTGATTTTCAGATATAAAGATACACTGATCAAGACACTGTGGCATGGGTGTAAAGACAGACATATAGTTCAATGGCAAATAAGAGTCCAGAAATATACCCACAGGCATACTGTCAACTGATGCAACAAAGATGCCTAAGAATTCAATAGGGGTTAAGAAGGTCTTCTCAACAAATGGTGTTAGAACAACTGGATTACCTTATGCAATATAGTAAACCTCAACACTTCAATAACACCATGTAGAAAAATTAACTAGGAACAGATCAGGTACCAAAACACAAGAGTCAACACTAGCAAGCTTCTAAAAGAAAACATGAGAGTTTTGTGTGTGTCTGACACTGGATTGAGCAAGGATTTCTTGAACAGAACATAAAATACATGAATTTTAAAAGAAAAAATTGGCAAAAGGTTTTATACAGAATGTATAAAGAACTATTACCACTTAGTAAGTTTTAAAAATGGAGAAAAGATTCAAACAAATATTTCACATAAGATGTATAAAGATGTTCAACATCACTAATCAACAAGGAAATGAACAATAAAATCACAGTGAGATACCACTATAGACCCACCAGAATGTTTAAAGTTAAAAAAGACTGACAATATCAAATGTTGGCAAAATGGGAAACACTGGAATTCCTATACGTTGCTGATGGAATCAGAAAATGGTTAAGTCAATTTGGTGAACCATATAATAGTATAAGGTTAAATATACAATGATACTACCACCCAGTAATTTCAATTCTAGGTATTTATTCCAGAGAGATGAAAATATATGCCCAATGGGGCAACTGGGTGGCTCAGTAGGTTAAGAGTCCGACTTCGGCTCAGGTCATTGATCTCGCAGTTCGTGAGTTCAAGCCCTGTGTCAGGCTCTGTGTTGACCTGACATTTCAGAGCCTGGAGACTGCTTTGGAATCTGTGGTTCCTTCCCCCCGCTCATGCTCTGTTTCTGTCTGTCTCTCAAAAAATAAACCAACATTTAAAAAAATAAACTAATCTTTAAAAAAAGAAAATATATGCCCAAAGACTTATATGTAAGTCTAATATATTAGCCAACATCTGGAAACAATTTAAAAGTCCAAAAGAAAGTGAACTGATATGGGGACCTACTCAGCAATAAAAAGGACCAAGAGTATATACAAAAATAAGAATACCAAAAAATTATGTTAAATGGAAGAAGTTAAATATGAAAGACTACATAGTATTTCACTCCTATTATATATAACTCTAGAAAAGGTAAAACTAATCGTGATTGCCTTAATTGGGTGTCCAAGAAATGGACTGACTACAAAGGGACATGAGAAAGCAATTTAGGGGGAGAACTGTCCTGAACCTTGACTGTGCTGGTAGTTACACAACTGTATACATTTACCAAAATCTATTAATCTGAACTCTTAAATGGTAAATTTTATTATATACAAATATTGCCTCATTAAAAAATCATTAAAACATAGGTTCAGGGTATTTAAGATACTAGATACTGAACGGATCACTGAATTTTGGCTCTTGTTGAACTAACCATTTGGAAATCAAACAAATGATTCTTACTTACATTTTCAGAGTCACAAAGAAACGTGACACTTATTTTCAAAACCTCATATGAATGTTCTTCTCTCAAGCAAGCATACTTTTAGTATCTTTCACTTGCTCTCTACGTTCTGCATTGTATTTTGAATAGATACAACTAAATAGTCACCATGAATTGTTGGCATTTCACTATTTTTGTTCTATCTTTAGATCCAAATCAAGATAAGGAGGTTGATCACTGTGCAAAAGCTGGTCTTTGTTAATCAAGTTGTATGCAGACTGGCCAAAAAGGGGGATACGTGTATCATCCAAGGAATCAGATCCCCTTAGAAAAATGGAATTCAGTATTGCAGCAGGGAAAAGACATGATGAACCCAGAATATCTTGTTGTATCAGAAAGTATTAAAGTGCTCAAAAAATGATGGGGACATGTCAAAAGGATATACTAGGTGGTTTGAAAGGGCTCCCATTAACCGAATCTGGGATACTGGATAACATATTTGAACAGAGTAAGAATCTTGATTTCAAAATGACAGAGGGAATAGGAAAACTCTTCTTCACAGTATAAAGCCAAATGAAAAAATACATCCACCAAAATTAAAGTGGATGAAGGTTTAGTAAAAAAGAGATATCTATGTAGTCTCAAAAGTATCTCTTCAAAAATTATTAATTACAATGGGGCGCCTGGGTGGCTCAGTCGGTTAAGTGTCCGTCTTCAGCTCAGGTCACAATCTCGTGGTCCGTGAGTTCGAGCCCCGCGTCGGGCTCTGGGCTGATGGCTCAGAGCCTGGAGCCTGCTTCTGATTCTGTGTCTCTCTCTCTCTCTCTCTCTGCCCCTCCCCCGTTCATGCTCTGTCTCTCTCTGTCTCAAAAATAAATAAATGTTAAAAAAAAAAAAGATTTAAAAAAAATTATTAATTACAAGAGGGAAAGAAGTACATACCATTTCAGTGGAAAAACCTAGTGAACATCAACCTTGTCAAGGGATCAAAATAAAAATCACCACTAAACTAACATCATGTGCTTCACAATGTGATCATTCTACTCTAAGGATAGAACACGACTTATTTAATATTCCTGCTAAAAGATCATGGCCTGAATTTAATCATGAAGAAACATTAGAAAACCTAAATTGAAAAACATTCTACTAAACAAATGACCTGTACTCTTCCAAAATGTCAGTGTCATTAAAAATAAATAAAAGTTGGGGCGCCTGGGTGGCGCAGTCGGTTAAGTGTCCGACTTCAGCCAGGTCACGATCTCGCGGTCCGTGAGTTCGAGCCCCGCGTCAGGCTCTGGGCTGATGGCTCAGAGCCTGGAGCCTGTTTCCGATTCTGTGTCTCCCTCTCTCTCTGCCCCTCCCCCGTTCATGCTCTGTCTCTCGCTGTCCCAAAAATAAATAAACGTTGAAAAAATAAATAAATAAATAAAAGTTTGAGGAACCATTCAAGATTAAAGGAGACTAAAGAGTAGAAAATAAAATTTGATGAGTGATCCTAAATTTTGAACTAAAGGAGGGGGTTGGGGGGAGGGTCACTGGGACAACTGGTAAAATCTAAATGAGATTCACAGGTTAAATATTCCACTGAAGTTAACTTTCCTGATTTTTGGTAACTGTACTGTGTAGTATAGTAACTGAACACCCTAATTCTTAGGAAATAGGGAAATACACAAGGAAATATTTAGGAATAGAGATATATGAGGGGTATGATGTCTATAACTCATTCTGATATGGTTCAGGAAAATCTGTGTATGTTATATGTAATATCTCTGAGACAGAATGAATGAGAATAGTAAGGCAAATGTGGCAAAATGTTAACAACTGGTTATCTAGGTGAAGGGTATATAAAAGTTTTTATACCACTTACAACCTTTCTATAAATGTGAAACTATTTCAAAGTAAAAAGGCAGGGTGGACAAATGTTAAGCCATACTTTTCTCCCACAAATATGCCAGATCTCCCTTGTCTCTCTCTCTCATCCTCTCCTTCACAACCCCACCTGTCTTGCCATTAAGCTGTATGTGCTTGTGTTATGAGTTGTTCTGATACACAGAAGAAAAGCAAACAGAATAACAAGATAGGGCAATTAACAACTTTCAGGCTTCTCTTAGTAACTCAACAAACTGATGAAGATACTCAAAAGAGAGTAAGACATTTTCTACCAAGGGCCAGAGAGTAAATACTTTTGGCTCTAAAGGATATATATAGTCTTTGCTGCATCTCCCCCTCTCCCCCTTTCCCTGTCCCCACCCGCCCCCCAAAACCAACTCTTCAGCCTGTAGGCATTACACAAACAGGCTGTGGGTGGATTTGGAGATAGGGCATAGTTTGCTGACCCCTGATAGAATTATTAAATTTCTCCAAGAACTGTAACAAAAGTAGTTCCACTGGTCCCTGAAATAGCAAGGATGTTATTGAATAAATAAAGCAACAAAAGCATGTCAGCTTGGAAGTTCGTTCTTAGGGCAATAGTTAATAAAATTAAACTTTAAACAAAATACAAAGATTAAGATTCCTTAAAGTTTCTTTTGTAACTCTACTATTTGTCACCTTACGAGTTTTGGTGTTTTGGAGGGTAAGAATGGGGAAGGACACTTATATAAGTTGCTGATTTTATGAGAGAGAACACTTCAGGAAAGGAAATGGAAGAAATAATGACAAATTTCACTTGGGAAAGGTTAAGATGGCTTAGACTTCAGGAGTGTGATACAAAACTGAGGGGGTAACATTTTAGGGCCATCCCTATCTAAATTCAAGACCATTCCTCATCTGTACGTACATGTGTTCTCCAAATTTAAGTGATTTTTAAAAAATTCGTACAATATGGTATAGAAAACCTAGGAATTAGAAGCATGTGCATGCATGCAAGTTTTGTAATAATTATGTTAGCAAGCCTACCCCAGTAGATCATGGGCCTGTATCTACATCCATGTCTGCTACCCATGGCTTAGTGACATTTCAAGCAATGAACTAAAAAGAGCTGACAAGATGCAACTCATTGATTTAAATGCCACTCTCCTACATCTTATTATTTTAAATGCCAGCAAGTCTTAAGGAAAATGGCTCCACCACTTTAAATGCTCATACTCTTTAAGGTCAGTTATCTAAAAAGAAACCTTACTTCATGTAAATTATTGCTTTTTACATTAACAAAATAAAAATTGTGCTTAATGCAATTTTTACCATATGTCAATTTTGTTAAGCAAACCATCAAGCTAAAGAATAGAAAAAAACAAAGTTCAAAGCTTGAATACACACCAGGAGTTAAATATGGTATTCAAAATATACAACAAAACTACCATGAATGACTCTTATCAGTACATCTGTTACTACTTTTCATGCAAATTAAGCCTAAAATGTAAGTGGCAAATGACTATTACTGCTCTGCTTAATTCACTGGCATCTACTATCAGCATTTGCAGTTACAGCTTTTTCTCCCTTATACATGTACAGTTATTAAAAATACTACAAGACAAATGCAAGTCACCTCCACAGTCAAGAGCATGGGTTTCCTATATGCTTCCACTGGCTAGAAATTAAGTTTATACTATCCCCATTCTTATCCACAACCCAATCTCAATCCGAAAACTTCCTGAATTTCGATCTGTTCTCCATAATGACTGTGGATGTCTCCAGATGCCCAAGACCATTATAAATAGAAGGGATATTCAACTGCATATTTGAGGCAGTGGTATTGTAAAAGCCTAGCTAAGGGTAATCTTGCCTTTTTCTAAACTTTTATAGCACTTAATCTATACTACTCTGACAGTACTAGTTTTATAACCTGTATTATAATTATGTGGGTGTGTGGGTGTGTGTGTGTGTGTGTGTTTCTTACCTCCTCCACTAGACTATAAATTTCTTGAAAAGAGCATCTGTGGCTAAAACCTCCTTTTAATTATTCACAGTACCTTTATTTCAACCACAGTAGCTGGTGCTTTTGAAATAATATAAAAGTAAAATATACAGCTATTGATTTTAACTTTAGAAATAAGGAACTGACAAAATTTTTTGAAAGAAAAAAAGGCAGACTTAATTGTTAAGATGTCAATACTACCCAAACTATCTACAGATTTAAAACATAACCCTTATCAAAATCCCAACGGCATTTTTTGCAGAAATACAAAAATCCATCCTAAAATTCATATGGAAACTCAAAGGACCCCAAATAGCCAAAACAATCTTGAAAAAGAAGAAAGTTGGAGGTATCACACTTCCTAATTTCAAAACATACTATGAAGCTACAGTAATCAAAGCAATAGGTACTGGCATAAAGACAGACACATAGAATAATGGAACAGGAGGGAGAGCTCAGAAATAAACCCTCACATATATGATCAAATGATTATTTTGAGTTTATTTTGAGAGAGATACAGCACAAGCAGGGGAGGGACAGAGAGAGAGAATTCCAAGCAGGCTCCACTCTGTCAGCTCAGAGCCCAATGTGGGGCTCAATCCCACAAACCAGGAGATCATGACCTGAGCCAAAATCAAGAGTCAGATGCTTAAACTGACAGAGCCACCCAGATGCCCCCCTATGATCAAATGATTTTTGACAAGAGTGTCAAAACCACTTACTGGGAGAAGAGACACTCTATTCAACAAATGGTATTGGGTAAAATAAATATCCACATGCAAAAAAACATGAAGCTGGATCCATACCTTATACCACCCACAAAAATCAACTCAAAATGGATCAAAGATTTAAAACTATAAAACCCTTAGAATAAATCCTTATAGCAGGATAAGCTTCATTAACACTAGATTTGGTAATGATTTTTTTAAATATGACACCCAAAGAACAGGTAACAAAGGTAAAAATAGATAAACTGGACATCAAAATTTTAAAAGCTTCCATGCATTGGGACGTCTGGGTGGTTCAGTTGGTTAAATGTCTGACTCTTGATCTTGGCTCAGGTCATGAACTCACAGTTCCATGACTTCAAGCCCTGCCATCGAGCTACGCACTGTTAGTGTGGAGCCTGCTTGGGATTCTTTCTCCCTTTCTTCTGTCCATCCCCTGCTTACACTCTCTCAAAATAAACTTTAAAAAAAAAAATCTTCTATGCATAAAAGGACACAGTCAAGAGAGTAAAAAGATAACCTACAAACTGGGAGAAAATACTTGCAAATCATTATCTGATAAGGGCTTAATATTTAGAAAGAACTCCTACAAGTCAACAACAACAAAAACCAATTCGATTTAAAAATGGGCAAAAAGACTTGATAGACATTTCTCCAAAGAGCATGTACAAATGGCCAACAAACACATGAACAATCACTAATCATAAGGGAATGCAAATCAAAACTACAATGAGATACCACTTCACACCCATCAGAATGGCTACTATAAAAACAAAAAAACAAACAGAAAATAACAAATGTTGGCTAGAATGGTGGATAAATTAGAATTTTTATGCACTGTTGGTTAAGAATGTAAGATGGTGCAGCCAATGTGAAAAGAGTTTGGTGGTCCCTCAAAAATTAAAAATAGAACTACCACATGATCCAGCAATTCCATTTCTGGGTATACACCCAAAAGAATTGAAAGCATGGTCTTGAAGTAGTATTTGTACGCCAATGTTCACAGTGGCGTTATTTACAAAAAGTGGAAGCAACCCAAACATCTATTGTTGGTGAACAAACCCAAATGTCTATTGTTGGATGATTAGATAAACATAATGTGGTACATACATACAACGGAATATTATTCTACCTTTATGATATATGCTTCAACATAGCAAAGCCTTGAGATGTTATACTAGGTAAAATAAATAAGCCAGTCACAGAATGACAAATACTGCATGATTCCACTTATACAAGGTACCCACAATAGTCAAACTCATAGGACAAAAAGTAGAATAGTGATTGCCAGGGGCTGGGGAAGGGAAATGGGGAGTTACTTAATGGATATAGTTGCAATTATGTAAGATAAAAAGAGTTCTGGAGATTGGTTGCAAAATACTGTGAATATACTTAACACTACTGAACTATATACTTAAAAGTGGTTGAGACATTAAATGTTATATTAATGTACATTTTAGCACAATACCAAAAAAAGCAGTATGAAAGGCACAATCTGCAGCTAAACGCAAACAACTGCAAAACGGACAGAAATCTAATACAGAATAGGGGAAGAAGAAATGTTTTACCCCTCACCAAAGATTCACCTACACGTATTCCAATAACCATATACATTCAGAAATCCTATCAATAGTATTCAGCTCAGATGTCTTATTTCAACTCCATTTCCACAGCTCTATTAGACACTTCAAATTAAATGCTCACTTTCACCACAAACTGCTTTCAGCTAATAACCTCATTATCCTCACCATAAAAACTGATCACCACACCTTTCCTCTTCTCAATTCTCAACTTCTGTTAATCCACCAGCTAAGTCATCCTGGCTTGGAAAACCTAACAGCAGTAATATTTCCCTCTCCTTTATTTATATACTCACATAATCACTAAGTTTTAACACTTTATTCTAGATTCCTTACATACATCCCTTCCTTATTCATCTTTATAGCTACAATCCTAATTCAGGCTAATTTTCTGGATTAGAAGAGCCTTCTATAATGTTCTCACTATAAATTCCTCTGTATTACAACCTAAAAATGACTACCAAACCAATCATTCTAAAACACAGAGCTCTGTAAGGTTCAGGATGAGTTCTATCTCCTTGATTAAGCAACTCCAGTGCATCTACTTCATCTCTCAAGTACTACAGTACTTACATTTTCTTGTACTATCCGCTATCTTTTTGAATATTATACAGGAGAATGAAGGAGGGGGTTTTACTCTTAATGTTTCCTACCTACATCAGAGCTTTGGTTCTGGGCATGTCCGATGGATGATTTAACTCTCCCTAATTTAAATCTCCTTTAATTGCTTTAGCCACCCATGATGTCACCAACAGCCAGCCCATAAGGAGGGATCAGTCTTTTACTTCTTTGGTAGACTCTCTGGCCTACCACAGATCTAGACATTTAATAAACCAAATGATAAATCTGTTAACTCTGACCACATAAAATTTAACACAACTGGTTAACCACCAATTAATAGTTTACTGAGGCCTGTTTGTTCAAGGGAAAAATCCACAGATTGGGAGTTCAAAAAAACCACTTCAGTATTTAATGGGATCCTGGACTGAGCACTGATTTCACGGAGTCAAGTGGTTTTCCTTAATCCTTGAAAATAATCTATATAAAAGGACTCTGGAAGTACAACAAGGTTAAGTCTCACAATCTAGATTTGTACAGTTAATGGAGTAATTAATCATGTACTGACTTGTGGTATCCAATTAAGTCTGCTGTGCATCTACTGAATTCTCATAAATAACCTTTAAACTTTTCATATTTGTTTTTCTTTCTCACCCCTAATAGATGTATACTATATTAATATATTTTTCTTCCACAGGTACTTTTATACAATAGGTACTATGAATACTTACTGATTTGTGGTACCCTGAGACAAGATGACATTCCTATCAAGAAGCATTGAATACACCCAAACTAACACACTGGACATAAATACATGTTGTGGAATACGACGAGAAAATAATAACTAGATTCACCATCTGCTCTTACTATAAACTTTCAAAGTGCTAAAGTAGCAATAAAAATTAAAATGTTAAAAGGATGTATCTAAACTTTAACATATACTCATGAAACAGAACAAATTATGAATGTTCATACTGAACACAACATGATAGACTAATGATAAACAAGAAAAGAATCTTATTACGTGATTCTTTAGCTAGCTGGGCAATGAAGGATATCTGTATGATTTGCCTCCAACCTTGTGAGTATATCCAAAATTAAGTGCTCTGGCTCCACCTAGAACATGCCTCTTTCATATCTGCCTATGTATTCTTCCAAGTCTCATCTTCTTAAAACACCTTCCTAAAATGCTACTCAAATACTAAACTTACTAACAGTCTTATAACAAACTTAAGATAACAAATAGTTTATATTTTGGTATATCATCCTATCTCCCATCATCCCTAGTTAGTGAAACATCCATGCTCCTTACTCTACAACAGCTATCTCTACTCTATCTCAGCCAAACACAGCACAGCGATACCATAAATTTATCACTTAGAATTAGTCCATTTTTAGGGACAATAAATACTGGAAGCAATTTTCTATTCTTCCTATCTCTCCAATACCTTCTCACTACTACTGAATCAACTCTTCATACTATCAACATAATAAAAGCCTCACAAAATGGGTTTTCATAAAGAAATACAAATGTATATGTACATATATTTAAGTAAACATACATATTTCCTAGCTGAGACAACTGAGAAGACCTAGAAGTAATGACACCCCAGTTCCGACGAAGACACCTAGTGCCCAGACAGACCTTGCTTTCCTTCTCATACAATTCTCCAAATAAAAGAAACTAAGGTTCCTTGGAGAAATCCAGAGCTGAGACAGAGAAAGCAAAGGTAAGTCGGGAATGCTTCTTGGTGCCAAAAAGAAAAGAAGTGCTATTAAAAAAAAAAAAAAAAAAAAAAAAAAAGGTCAAAAAAGATAGGCCAACTTGAAAGAGCTCTCCATGGCCAAATCTAGGACAATTTGCAATACAAAATTAAAGAATAATTGTAACGAATTATAATCCATAGAATAAAATAATAATCCATGACTCCATATTGATAGGTAAACAAATAAATACATAAATAGAGGAGAAAAGAAAGCTCTTCCTTAGAGCAGAATTCCAACTAACAAAAGCAGAATAACAGAAATAGAAAATCATTATTTGGTAAGCACTAGGTAGTAATTTTTCAAGCAACTTTCATCAATGGATGCTAAAATTAGTGTATGACAAGAAACTAGTATGATGAGAAAAAGATATTCACAAAAATCTTAAAGTACCTCTCAACAAGGTATCTATTAAATACAAAAAGGAGGGGCGCCTGGGTGGCTCAGTCGGTTGAACATCTGACTTGGGCTCAGGTCATGATCTCGCGGTCTGTGGGTTCAAGCCCCGCGTCGGGCTCTGTGCTGACAGCTCAGAGCCTGGAACCTGTATCGGATTCTGTGTCTCCCTCTCTCTCTGCCCCTCCCCCACTTGCACTCTGTCTCTCTCTGTCTCAAAAATGAATAAACATTAAAAAATATAAAAAATTAAATACAAAAAGGGAAAAAATAGAAACCTTACAATAGAGAAAACTGGCAGACATCTGCTTAACTAACTGATCCAAAGTAAGACATCACCATGTGCTTCCTGATAGGGTGTACTAAGGATGACACAACATCATTCTGTGGAATTCTTGCCAAAAATGCATAATCTAGATTCAATCATGAGAAATCATCAGACATACCTAAATTGAGGGAACATTCTACAAACCAATTTATCAGTATTCTTCAAAATTTATGAAAGGCAAAGCAAAAAATACTATTCCAGACTAAAAGAGACTAAGAATACATGACAACTAAATACAAAGTATTGGACCCTGGACCCAAAAAATGACATTGCCGGGACCACTGGTGAGCTGTGAAATTAGATTAAATAATATTGTATCAATATTTCCTGATTTGTATAATTGCATTAGAAGATGTTAACATATGGAGAGTCTGGGTAAAGGGTATAACAGTGACTCTTTTATTGCTTTTGCAATTGTTTTATAAGTCTAAAATTATTTTTTTTAAAGCTAAAAAGAAGTAGAAAAGCTTCATGAGTATATAAACACAGACAACTGTGTGCATATGCTTGTCACACGTAAGCACTCAAAAGTTAGCTATTAATATAATTCTCCAAGTTTATTAAGCCTCCTAGGATTTCTTAATTCCTCATTTAGTAAATATTTTACAGAGTGCCCACTATGTGCCCAACAAACACAAAAGAAAGAAGCCAGTCAGCCAGCGAGGCAGGCACTCACTAACAGATTCTTAGGCACAGCTGAGACTGGCTATTTCAAATATACTCATGACCATCTACACACTTATCTCTTCTGTCTTTCAAAGTGAGTAATTCCAAGTTCTACTTTAATTCCTGCTCCCCAGTTTCCATGTTCCTGTTCCTACTTATGTTATCAAAATGCATGTAATTAAAAAACCATGGGATCAAATTCCAGCCATTTGACTTATCCTGTAACTTAGTCTCTGTGACCCTTCTAATTCCTTTATTTGTAAAACTGGGATGCCTTTAACCAACTTTACAGGATTGCTGTGAGGATTTAAATGGGAACAAATATAAGCAAATGGTACATAGTACACATAGCAGATGTTAAAAAAATGTATTTTCCTATCTCTTAAAAATTATATTTTCTAACCACTATAGGGTCTTGAAGGGTAGATCAACAGTTGTTTTACTAATTTCTAGGTGAATTCCTGTTCTATTTTCCAAAGAGCCTACTTTGTATTTTTTACCTATGTATTTAAAAAAAATAAACATAAATAATGTATTTACTTTAACCATTTTAACAGCTTCAATACCCACTGAAAATCCAAAATGAAAAAATATGCATAAGGGTCATTTCTTTCCCAACTATCAGACCAATAGTTCTAACAGCTTTTCCAAATACTGTTTGGAGATCTCATCATGCCAACTCCAAACTCAAGATTCCATTATCATGCTCTATGCTGCCACCCATTGGCTATTACCATACTGTAGATATTTCCTTCTCTTTGAAATCTTAAAGCCAGCCTTAAAAAGTATAAACTTCAACCCAGTGGATAAATTTATCTACACATTGTAGTAATTCTCATATGAGATGCTCCAAGTGCCTGCAAAGAGTTTCAGTTCAATCACTTTAAATCTAACACAATTAGAGATCTATACTTGGCAATTTACATTTTCTAAGCTCTCTTTTTTCCTATTTTCCACTATAGTTGTTATGGCTGTCTCTGAAAAAATTAAATGTCAAAGATAAGTAGTGAAGTTTCTAATGGAGAATACCAGCTTTCCCAGAACTAGCTAGGTTGTCAAACGGAAATACTCTTTCTAGTTAGAAAAGCAACTAGAAATTGAGGAACTAAAACGGTAAGAGCAGCTGTTTTAAATGTTACATAGTTCCAGGTCTTGCTAGTTCTGTCTTCTAAAAATATTCATACAGTATTTTACCCACATATAGCAATGGAAAACTCAATCATATTACAAGAATATACTGTACTCAATTACTGACCATAGAAGGGCTTTCCTCCTCATCCTACCTTAAAAAAGATAATTAACAGTTGTTCCTTCTATTCCACCAAAATGCTTACTAAATGACTTGCTCAACAGTCACAACATGCATGCACATGCGTGCATACACACACAATTCAAAATGACCAATTTCAACCTCACTAGCAGTTGCTTAATTTTCTGGTCTTTCTCAAACCACATTAAATTTCAAAACACTCTCCACATTCACTCAATGGGAACAGACCATCCTGGATAGTCCCAGGAACAACTTTTCATGTAGTAAACAAGAAAAGATGCCAGAAAAGAACATTAAAAGGCTCTTAAATTGGCTTTTAGATTTGAAAGCAACTTGCCAACAATGATAAATAATGGTACAGTGGTTACAAGCAGAGGTAACAAAGAAGTATACAACATGGTTCACAGTGTTCAGAGGTTGACAACACAGTTAAGAACACAAGATGCAAACATAGAAAAATAGGAACAAAATAAGGCAGAATATTAACTGACAAATAACTGGTATAAATAACATTTACTACAACAGTGTGAAGTTTAGAAACAGCAATAAGAGCAGAGGTATACCAGTGATAGATAGCAGGATAGAAGCTTAAGCTAAGAGTTAAGGGCAGGAGAATTTCAAGCGATAGAGAACAATGGGTATATGTAGTGCTGTAGTCCAAATAGTAAAAGCATGTTATTTAATACAAATGACTGGACAAAAAAACCCAAAAAACAAAAAACAAATGATTGCACCAGTTTAAGCTGAAAGAAAACTGTATAAAAGACAATTGGGGGGCAGCATTAGAAAGAGAAGTGAACTAACTGTGGAGCGTACTGAGGCACAGATCATTAGGCTAATAAATCCAGAATACAATGAGAAAGTCACTGGAGACTGAGTAGGAGGTAACGTTTCCACACTATTTAAGGCATGAAGGTTAGGGGGAAGGAGTTTACACTGGTAGCAGTGTTTAAAAGACTGAAGAAAACTAAAAGCGACCAATCATGTTATTTCAGTAGTTTAGAAATAATGCTAATGGTCTGAACCACGGTAAGGACTGTGGAAAGATAAAGAATGCAATTCCTTCCTATGAAGGAAGAACTTACAGAACCTGGTCAATGATCTAGTTAGAAGTATACAGGGGGGAGGAAGGAATTCAAAATGCTTCCAAAGCTTTAAAACAGAAAACAAAAGTACCATGAAAAGAAACATAAGATAGCAAACTATTATTAATAAATGTTTCCAACATTTGAAATGATGTTTCTAAACCAAAACTCCATTTATGTTTAATACAAAGCAATAAAAACAGAATACAGCCAACTTCTACAACTGAATATAAACAGCATTCATGCTCCAATACAATGAAGAAACATCTTATACTAAAGCATAAACCACAGTTTATCATAAATCTACATGAATTAGTAACTACTTGATCCAGATCCATGCTACTGTTCTTTTTGTACAAATGACTCCCATTGCTTCAATTACCATACATTTCATATTTAAAATACACTCAACAGTTTGAGATCTAGTTAATTATTCTGCTTAGTGAACTATATAAATAAAGCAATGCATGTTGGGATACAGATTTCTCAATAGGCTAATCAACAGACTAGAAACAGTCTAAATTGCAAAACTCAGTTACTATCAAATCTTTTATAAATAAATATGGAATCATGCCTTCCTCTTCCTACAAATCCCCCAACAAATAATCAAATTTTGAAAAAATAAAAACTATAAAATACCACACTAGATAAGTTACACAAGTTTTTTCGTTACCTTTACTTTATCTCTTCTTAAGCAACAGAATAGACAGTTTTCATCAAAAGTCCAATCAGAAATGCTTTCAGGTTCACAGTCTGCAAAAAGAGTTGGAATACCAAATTAACAGTTACAAAAGTGAATTTTTCAAACAAATGAGACTTTCAAAAATATTATTTATTTTAACAGCAAACAACAAAAAATCCTAAGCACTGGACAGGTTCCTTACTTGTCTTAATATTCTTAATAACTGTTCACTAATTAATGTATCTTATTAATACATATATTTGCATTATCAACTAAACACAAAAATGTTTATAGGGATACAGCTTTAACTCACATAAAATTGAGTAAAAAGGAGAAAGAGACTGGGGTTTAAATCACAAAAGTATCATATGTCACCAGGAAGAATTTGAAATATACCAAAGAGCAAAGAAGAAAAAAAAAAAAGATTTTGAATACCTTTATATAAACTGAGATCTTTTAATAATGCAGGTCCAAACAGCCCTTCAAGAATACTTTCAAACCCTGAAAGGATGAAAAAAAAAATCCATTATTACAGTAACACTCCCTATAGTAAGGTAATATTAATCTGCTGCTGAAAAAAAGATGGTGTGTTCCTCCAGTTCTCAAGGATCCCCAGAGTATTACAGAAGGGACGCTGAGGAAAGAGTGTCAATGACAAACCTAAAAGGAACATTTGCATTTTTGTCCATGATTAACATTCAATACAAATTCACAGCACATTCGAGAACAACACAAAACAGACAACACTAGAAATAACCAATGAAAGAATGGAAACTCACGGGTTGTCCTATCATTGTACAAAATCCCAAATACCTCCTTACATAAATGCTCAAAATCCATTTTAAAAGGCACCTTTCCCAATGGAAGAGTCAAATCGTTTCAAAATTTCCACAACATTCTGGATTAATCTAAATAGCCTGTTTCTGAATATGAACTGAGATAATAGATTTTTCAAGCTAACAGTTTTTTAATGTTTTGTTTATCTTTTTGAAAGAGCACAAGGAGGGGAGGAGCAGAGAGAGAGGGAGACAGGATCCAAAGTGGGCTCCACACTGACAGCAGTGAGCCCCATGTGGGGCTCAAACTCACGACCCAGGAGATCATGACCTCACAACGCTCAACTGACTGAGCCACCCAGGCACCCCTCAAGTCCACAGTTTTCTGAAGAAGGAAAATTCTCACTGAGAATACCTTTATTACTAAAGAAAAAATCATAATATTTTAAAAGAAAAAGATCTTTGTAACTTTTTCACATTGCCACAATAACTACTTGCTGGTTCCTTTATGAAGGTAGAACTCACTAGTTATACATACAAAAAAAAAGAAAGAAAAAATCCAGATATATCTGTATATAAATGTTTAAAATATTATCACCTTCCACATTATTTAAAAAAAAAACTTTTTTGGATTTATTACCTCAAATATGGCCGATTCAATGAAAAACAATGAAAAAATCTTGGCCATCTTACTGTTTCCTATGGTTCATAAAGAGAATAAGGAGGGAAAAGGGGAAAGGAATCAGACTGCACCTTTATATAACATAACAGAAATAACAGGTTAAGAGTGGTGGTTCCCAAACTAAGGATCTCACTGGGAGCTCAAACAGTTACAAGGGGTCCATGAATCCATATGTACTTCAAGAATGATCTTCAGAAAGAATTAACGTGTCTTGTGCATGCAGTGTTCATAGTA
Organism: Lynx rufus; assembly: GCF_022079265.1. Lineage (NCBI taxonomy): Eukaryota > Metazoa > Chordata > Mammalia > Carnivora > Felidae > Lynx > Lynx rufus. The sequence continues at coordinate 37,374,792 of NW_025814825.1, read as the reverse complement.
CTGTTCAAATGCAAAAAAAAAAAAGTTATTGTAACTAAGAAAACACACAAAATGTACCTGAATTCCTAGCATGTATTATGTATTTTGGTGCCCTATGTATTTTGTCACATAATCTATAATCACAACTTTCTAATTAAAAAAAATTAGTTAGAAAGTACTCTTATGCTCAAAAGGGAGGGAACCACTAATTTAAAATACTATAGCCAGGTGGATACATGCGGTTCACAACATAGTTAGCACTTCCTTACTACAAATACAATCACCATAAAGGGTTTGAAGGTAAAGGGGTAGAAAAGATGGTGCTTACAAACAGGATTTTGTCTCTTTATAAGAATAATAATGCAGGGGTGCCTGGCTGAGTCGGTAGAGCAAGGGACTCTTGATCTTGGGGATATAGGTTCAAACAAGCTGCACAGGAGATGTAGAGATTACTTAAAAATCTTTAAAAAACTAAAAAAGCTAAAAATTTAATACGGGGCGCCTGGGTACCTCAGTAGGTTAAGAGGCCAACTTGGGCTCATGTCATGATTTCGCAGTTCACAGGTTTGAGGCCCTGCGTCCCTCAGGCTCCGTGCTGACAGGTCTGCTTTGGATTCTGTGTTTCCGTCTCTCTCTGCCCCTCCCCTACTTATGCTCTGTCTCTCTCTTAAAAATAAATTTAATGGCACAAAAACAGACACACAGACCAACGGAATAGAATAGAAACCCCAGAACTAGACCCACAAACGTATGGCCAACTCATCTTTGACAAAGCAGGAAAGAACATCCAATGGAAAAAAGACAGCCTCTTTAACAAATGGTGCTGGGAGAACTGGACAGCAACATGCAGAAGGTTGAAACTAGACCACTTTCTCACACCATTTACAAAAATAAACTCAAAATGGATAAAGGACCTAAATGTGAGACAGGAAACCATCAAAACCTTAGAGGAGAAAGCAGGAAAAGACCTCTCTGACCTCAGCCGTAGCAATCTCTTACTCGACACATCCCCAAAGGCAAGGGAATTAAAAGCAAAAGTGAATTACTGGGACCTTATGAAGATAAAAAGCTTCTGCACAGCAAAGGAAACAACCAACAAAACTAAAAGGCAACCAACGCAATGGGAAAAGATATTTGCAAATGACATATCGGACAAAGGGCTAGTATCTAAAATCTATAAAGAGCTCACCAAACTCCACACCCGAAAAACAAATAACCCAGTGAAGAAATGGGCAGAAAACATGAATAGACACTTCTCTAAAGAAGACATCCAGATGGCCAACAGGCACATGAAAAGATGTTCAGCGTCGCTCCTTATCAGGGAAATACAAATCAAAACCACACTCAGGTATCACCTCACGCCAGTCAGAGTGGCCAAAATGAACAAATCAGGAGACTATAGATGCTGGAGAGGATGTGGAGAAACGGGAACCCTCTTGCACTGTTGGTGGGAATGCAAATTGGTGCAGCCGCTCTGGAAAGCAGTGTGGAGGTTCATCAGAAAATTAAAAATAGACCTACCCTATGACCCAGCAATAGCACTGCTAGGAATTTATCCAAGGGATACAGGAGTGCTGATGCATAGGGGCACTTGTACCCCAATGTTCATAGCAGCACTGTCAACAATAGCCAAATTATGGAAAGAGCCTAAATGTCCATCAACTGATGAATGGATAAAGAAATTGTGGTATATATACACAATGGAATACTACGTGGCAATGAGAAAAAATGAAATATGGCCCTTTGTAGCAACGTGGATGGAACTGGAGAGTGTGATGCTAAGTGAAATAAGCCATACAGAGAAAGACAGATACCATATGGTTTCACTCTTATGTGGATCCTGAGAAACTTAACAGGAACCCATGGGGGAGGGGAAGAAAAAAAAAAAAAAGAGGTTAGAGTGGGAGAGAGCCAAAGCATAAGAGACTGTTAAAAACTGAGAACAAACTGAGGGTTGATGGGGGGTGGGAGGGAGGGGAGGGTGGGTGATGGGTATTGAGGAGGGCACCTTTTGGGATGAGCACTGGGTGTTGTATGGAAACCAATATATCAATAAATTTCATATATATAAAAAATAAATAAATAAATAAATAAATTTAAAAAATTAAAAAAGATTATTTTTAACAATTTAAAAAAAGAGAAGAACAATGCAGAGCAAAAGACTTTTTTGTCCACAGTATTAAGCCATTGTTTTCAACAGAATAATCTCTAGAGTCTATGTTAACTACATTGTAAAGAGTTGATTTTTCTACACTATTTTCTAGATTCTAGATTTTTCATTTATTATTAAGGAGCAATTGTTTTTCAACTCTCCTTAATTCTTCCCATCAAAATTATTCCAAGGACATTAACAAAATCAAACTATCCATTCAAGTAATAAGAGTTATCTGTGTCTCTGTTTATTATTTGCTAAAACATTTTCTGCTAAATCACTATGGTCTCTCTTCCCCAAACTAGGGAGGAGAAAGGGTTGGACTGGGGGTTTAGAGGTTGGGGAGATGGTGGTTAAGAGACTGAGAAGGAATCGCTAGATCCTATCTATCTTGGGCCTGCAAACTAGATATTCTCAACACTAGCCTCCCCTCCCCAAACCCCTTAAATAAATCCCACAGCCTGCCTCCCAACTCTAAAGCCCTATTTCACAAATATTAATGAAAGCATTTCAATATCTTTAAAGTACCAAGTACACACTGCAAATAGCTAAAAGAGATTATAAGTGGCTCCTGTCCCAAAGAACACATGTAATATGCTTTCATCTAGGTTTATATGAAATTGTGACGAATTCCAAACTTGCATACTAAGTATAAATTCCTGAGAAGGAAAAATGTTAATATAGCAAGAAATAATACCAGGAAAAAAAGGCTTATAAGCTTTGAGAGTGAAAATTATTAAAATTACAAAAGTAACAGAATCTGAAAGAATAAGAAAATAGAGTAAAAACTTCATCAATAACACAGAGACACTGAACAAAAAACTGAATCACATATCAAAAAACCATGAAAGGGAAAGACCAAAAACAATAAAAAAAAAAAAAATCTGGTGACTTAACCACAAATAATTTTGACCAAAAGAGCAACTATAAACAGGTCACTCCTATTTTGCTCACATCTGTAACAATACATTAAACCTTACAAATATTATCAATTAGACACTGTAAAGCCATATCCTGCTACCCTGTTAACTGAATTTAATGCTACTCAGTTTTATTAATATTAAATATTGAATTTAGCAGTTGCATAGCAACAAGAAATGGCTCATGTGCTATGCTTGACATTAACAAAAGGCAAATAAGGGAAGAACAAATGTATTCAAAATTTATACCATGATCTCACAGAAAAGCCATGAGATCAATAACAAAATGCCATGGAAAATTAAATAAATACTGAAAAAGACAGCTATGTCATTATGTTCAATCACTAGAGCTTAAAAACCATCTTTATGGAATACATTACATGTGAGGAAATATTCATAATTTTATTGGACACAACCAGTGTTCAAAGAATTCCTGTCCAACACCACAATGGGTCTCAAAGTTGGGTCTCCAGTCTCTTCCTCACAGCAACCTCCACTGTGTTTTTAGACTACTCCTAAAATACTGCTTTGACAATGCCACTATCTGTTCAGAAAAATTCTTTGTTTAAAAAACAAATCCCAAATTCTTAAGTCCAGCAATCAAAGCTGCTTATCATTTGGCTCCAAGCTACCATTAGCAGCAGCCTTATTTCCCACAACTTTGTGCCCATTCTCAGAGCTTGTCATGTTAGTATTCTGATGTACTCAGTCATCCTAATATTTTCTCAGGCCTCTGCATCTCACCTCTGCCAAAATAAATTATCTCGTTCAAGGCACTCTTCAATTTGTTCAACAAATACATGTCTGCTTATTCAACTGACATTAACTGAGAGCTGACCATCTAGCATGGACAATGGCAGGCACTGATAGTGTGAACAGCCAGTGGTGAACAGACATGGTGACTGCCCTCATGAAGTTGGATTTCCAGTTTTCTCATCCTCAGAATTCACATATCACTCTCCCCTTTTAAATAAATGTCAATTCCTTATGTTTTCTTTGTTTTCTGTCATGTGCAAAGTGCTCTCTATGCAATCTATTCTGTAAAATAAAATTTGTCACAGGCTATCTAAACTTTATTTTTTTGCTTTTCTTTTCATGTATTTATATCTTATCTCCTCAAGGAGATTTAATATTCCAGGAAGGCTAGGCAGGTCTTCCTGTTTCCCTCATTTTTCTCTCTTAAACTACGACTCTACATGCTTGGTTTGCAGCTTCTGATTTAATCATCTACCTCTCAAAAACAAAAGATAGATTAAAATTTTTCACATATTCCCTCTTCAATCTTAATCATAGTCACTACTTTATTTGTAACCAAAACGGAATAGGTTATGAAAAATAACAGGACAGAAACATATCAAATACATAGCGAACATAAGTCAGTAAGCAATATAGTTCGTGCTTTTGAAACCAAAAATTAAGGATGGAATGAAAAAATGGTTCATGGGTCTTGGGAACCTTTTCTCTGAGGTACAGTATAGACATTAGCAGTTTGAGAGATAAAGAGGTGCTAAAAAGGAAAATCAGAGGCACGTCAGAAAATTAGCAATTTTTACATCAAGGTCCTGGGGTATCTTGTAAAACTTGGTGCTTGGTATAAAAGAGCTCGGTCTCCAACAGAGTAGTATTATTTTATGAAATATCAGTTCAGAGGTGCTTGCTGGTTTAAAAAAAAAAAGGCACCAGATTATATAATAATTCAAAATAATTCAAAACAAAGACCTCCTAAAAAGAGAAAACAATGTTTACATAAAAAATAATGGTGGGGGGAGTGCCTGGGTTGGTTCAGTCAGCTGGGCTTCTGATGCTTGATTTCGGCACCAATGATCTCACATTCCTGAGACAGAACCCCGAGTTGGGAGCACAGAGCCTGCTTAAGATTCTCTCTCTCACCCTCTGCCCTTCCCCTGTTCATGCTTGCATATGCACAGAAAGAAAGAAAGAAAGAAAGAAAGAAAGAAGGAAGGAAGGAAGGAAGGAAGGAAGGAAGGGAAAGAAAGAAAGAAAGAAAGAAAGAAAGAAAGAAAGAAAGAAAGAAAGAAAGAAAGAAAGAGAGAGGGAGAGGGAGAGGGAGGGAGAGGGAGAGGGAGAGGGAGAGGGAGAGGGAGAGGGAGAGGGAGAGGGAGAGGGAGAGGGAGAGGGAGAGGGAGAGGGAGAGGGAGAGGGAGAGGGAGAGGGAGAGGGAGAGGGAGAGGGAGAGGGAGGGAAAGAGAGAGAGAAAGAGAGAGAGAGAAAGAGGAGAGAGAGAGAGAGAGAGAAGAGAGAAAGAGAGAAAGAGAGAAAAAGGTAAGCAGTATACCAGTAAAATTAATAGTTAAGTGTAAATAGTTGTTACTGGGGAGCCTAGGTGGCTCAGTCAGTTAAGTGTCAAACTCTTGATTTCAGCTCAGGTAACGATCTTGCACTTCATGGGATGGAGACTGCCTGGGGCTCTACACTTGGAGCCTGCCTGGGATCCTCTCTCTTTCTCTGCCCCTCCCGTGTGCTCTCTCTTTCTCTCTCTAAATAACATAAACTTATAAATATCTCTCAAAATAATAAAATAAACCTATATATAAACAAACACGATATAATTTAAAAAGTAATGACTTAGGAATAACATCCCAGGGGTGCCTGGGCTCAGTTGGTAGGCATCCCACTTCAACTCAGGTCATGATCTCATGGTTCGTGAGATCAAGCCCCGGGTTGGCTCTACACTGACAGAGTAGAGCCTCCTTGGGATTCTCTCTCCCTCTCTGTCTCTCTCTCAGATGCCCCTCCCCATCTCATGCCTGCTCTCTCTCTCAGAATGAACATTTTTTAAAAATAAAATATGCAATTGAATAGCTGATTTAGACTTGTAGTTTTAGACTGAAACCTTAAGTTTGTACACTGTATTAGAATACTTAAACTTATGAACAATCACATTTATAAGTCTAAATTATGATTCTTAATATTTACTTAGACACGAAGGGAGATTTTGTTAAATACCTAAAGAGAAAATATAAAAATTTTAATTCATAATTACAGATTAAAATGCTTTAAAAGTTAAACTAAAATATTTATCAGAAATTTAAAATTAGAGTAAGATCTGTATTTTAGGAAAAGTAGGTTTTACATTTATAACTGTAAGTAAAAGTGAATATTAAATTAGAAATCAAAGTAACCATGCCTTATCTTATACACAAAGCCACCTTAAGGATATTATTTTTTAAATATCACTTTTAACAGCAAGAACCAATCGAGTGTTAATACAGAGCTCAGCAGTGTGGGTATACAGAGGATCTGTTGAAAATATATGCCCTGCCATTAAGATTTACACACATTTCTGCTACCATGCATATACTGGTAACTCTCCAATCTCTTATCTCTTGCCCCAGACCTTATTTCTAACTGCCTGCTCCATTCATATCATCACCAAGATATCCCAAATACCTCAAAAAGTCCAAATCAAAATCATTCTACACTCCTTTTACTTCATCTCAACCAGTGACTCCTGTATTCCTTACCAGGAAAATGGCATCCCTAACCCCTTCAACCTAAACCATTCAGATTACAAATCTCAGTCTGTCTGATTCCATTCTTTCATAAGACAGTAATCAGGTCTTCCAGTCACTGAGTCCTATTCATTCCAATTCACACAGATCCATCCAAACCTATTCTCTTTTCCATCCCTAAAGTCAGGTCTCACCATCTCTTACCTTAATAATTACAGTACATGTCGTTCATATTATCATTAACTGAGCCCTTAGCTGACATCAGGCAAGCACTGTATCAGGTACTTCATACCCAGTATAACAAAATCTTCAGAAGAATACTGTAGAGTAGGTATTATTAGTACCTAGTACACATAAGAAAATCAAAGCAACTAATTTTTTTCATACAACTACAAAGAGGCAGAGCCTAGGTTTAAAACCAGGCCTGTGATTCTACAACCCAGGCTCTTCAATTTCTCTACTACCTACTAATAACATCTTTGAACTTTTCATTCATTTTACTACTTCAGCATCCCCCTACACCACCATCCCCAACAGAATCCATCCATCACAATGCTGCCAAACCTTTTCCATCTTTTCTCAGTTTTACCAACCTTTGATGGTTTCCAATAATACTGAAGACTTCAAACTCCTGGATGATACCCAAGATCACTGAGGGTCTGTGTAGCCTCATACTACCTTTTCAGTCTCGCCTGCTACCATTTTCTACCTATACACACTATGCTCTAGTCAGACTGACTTATTAATCACTACATATATGGCAATGCTTCCATGCCTTTTAAGCATAGCATGTCCTCTACCTAGAATGTTCTCCTGCAACCCTCAATCTAGTTCATTCTAAGGTATCCTTTAGCTCATTCCTCAAGCCCCAGGCAAGCTTAGGAACATCCTCATCAGTGCTGCTTATACTACCACTTATAAACTACATACACTGTAATTATTTTTTGGCATTTTATCCACTAGATTTTCAGCAAAGAACTGAAGCCTATCTATCTTTCTCTTAATATCAACCTGTTTCTTAAACTAGTTTGTAAATTTTTGTTGGAAGAATGTAAACACACCTTCCTAATTCCTATACCCTTATATTTACCTGAGTGGTTTTAGATTTTAGAATGATTCCACTTTATATGTCTGGCATGTTAAAGACCCAAATAAACAGTTAAGTAAAGTAAATAAAACACAAGGGTAATCGATATCTGATAGAAAAAGGATGGATTTTCTGCTTGAGTTCAACCAAGTTCCCTTTATCTATGAACTAAAACCAGAACATAATTAATGGCTAGCTTTGCTGGTCCAAGAACAGAGATGACAGAATACTTTTTTTCATAAAAAGTTGTAACCACAGCAAAGACAGAAAAAAGAGTAAGATAAGGTCCTGAAAAAGGAGGGGAAAAGAATATGTACTAAGTAACTGGAACATTACCAAAATAATTTCATATATCTACATACATAATGCCATAAATGAGATTCTAAGATGTTAAGTAACCAAAAGAACAAAGGTAGTAAGTAGCTAGGTCAGATGAATTTAGTTCTTTGGAAATCCAAGGGCAGTTGGGTTCATTTTTTCTGTTATATATTACTCTACCCAAACTGTCTTGGGTAGAGTAATTATGTTAAAAAGAAGCCATTTAAATGCAAATCGGAAGTTGATTAGGAATGAGTCAATTACACCAGGAGTTCACAATCTGTGGGCCACAATTCCTTAGAGGAACTCCATCATTACAAGGTCAGTAAATCCATATGAGCACGGTTTGTAAATTAAATAAAAATGTGCTTGTATATACAGCCACTATTTCTTCAAATGCTATTTTGCTGTGAACAAAATATAGGTTTCTTTAAAAAGCATTACTGAATTTGTAATAGTCTTTTGTCATTACATATTTTCTCAAACATAATAAAATTACACTACAAGGTGGGAGATGGGCAATTTCTTTCGTTTTCTTTTTTTTAAGTTAAATAATATAAAATCATTTTCTACTGTTTCTGAGCCTCCTTTTCTTGGTGGACTATATAGATACTGTCTATGAGTCAGATACTAGGGATGCAGCTGTGAACAATAAAAAGTTCCTATCAAGGAACTTTAATTCTGGCAAAGAAGACAAACGATACAAATGATGATGATGATGATGATAAAATGTATGATAAAAGTAAGTCAAAGTAATGATAGAAGAAGACAGTAGAGAGGGGGATAACAACTAAGCCCTGATAAACCCTGACTGAGTACATGGAGAAAACTTGGGAAGGGAATTAGGAAGGAGAATCTTTAAAGAGGTCAGGAGAAGACTTTAAGTGGCAACATTTTTGAGCACTGAATGCAGTGAGGGATCAATCCACACAGATATCCAAGACAGGAACATTCCAGGCAGATGGAACAGCACTGAAGCAGTATATGGTATGAAGTATGGTATAGCTGAAAAACAGCAAAAAGCTGGTATTATCTGAGCAAAGTGAGTAAGGTAGAAGGTAGGAAATGAAGTCAGAAATCTAGAGGCAAGAATCTGTAGGCCACGGTGAGGATTCTGAATTTAAAAGAAATCAACTAGTTTTACCTTTGGGTACTGGTGGAGGTGTTACAGACTTATATTGTTTAAGATTACCAGGTGGGTGCACAGATAACTGATTATGAGGAAAGCATCATTAAAAGACTATCATTACTAGAGGCCTGGCAAGAGATAATGGTGGCTTGAAATAGTATGGCAATCATGAAGGTAGAGAGCGGTGGCTGGATATAGAAAATATTTTGAAGATATAACCAACTTGCTCTGATGATGCACTGGATGTGGAATGGGAGGGAAAAGTATTAAAAACAATACTTAGGCTTCTGGTCTAAGAACTGAGTGAACCTTAATGTTAATTTTCTAAGATGGAGGGGCGCCTGGGTGGCTCAGTCGGTTAAGCGTCCGACTTCAGCTCAGGTCATGATCTCATGAGTTCAAGCCCCGCACTGGGCTCTGTGCTGACAGCTCAGAGCCTGGAGCCTGCTTTGGATTCTGTGTCTCCCTCTCTCTCTGCCCCTCCCCTGCTCATGCTCTGTCTCAAAAATAAAAAACATTAAAAAAAAATTTTTTTTTTTTTAATTTTCTGAGATGGAGAGAACTGAAGGAGAAACAATTTTGGCACAGAGAAATCTAGTTCAGACTGGGACACATTAAATCTGACATGCCTTTCACAAATCAAAGTGGATACATGCAGAAGGAATTGGATAGGTGAATTTGAGTTTAAAAGGAGAAAGTTTGGGTTCATTGGAAATCAAAGTACAGACAGAATTTAAGGCCTTAAAACTAGAAATCACTTTCAGTTAATGAGGCAGATAAAAATGAAAGGAAGGAAGAAGATTGAATACTGGAGCATTCCAATGCTTACCAATTAGAAAAGAAAAGAGACTGAAAATATGACCAGGTCTCATTTATGGTTATATATCCAGTATCTGGCAGACAACTTCGTTGTTAACACTTTAAAAATACGATAGGTCATCTGAACCATTTTATATGGCATGTAATTAAAATAAGTAGATATACCTTTCTACCTCTCATACAAGAGAAGATCTTGAAAGGAAGCACATACCCTTCAATATAGTCAAACACATTTCTTTAAATTTCTGTAATATTCATGTTTAAAAAATCACTACTTTTGGGCCACCTGGGTGGCTCAGTCAGTTGAGCATCCGACTTCAGCTCAGGTCATAATCACTTGGTTCCGGAGTTCAAGCCCCACTTATGGCTTGCTACTCTCAGTGCATAGCCCATTTCTGATCTTCTGTGCCCCCCCCCACCTATGTCCCTCCCCTACTCACGCTCTCTCAAAAATAAATAAAAATTCAAAAAAAATTTTTTTAATACAAAAAAAAATGACTACTTTATAACATTATCTCTAACATACCTTAATATATGGCAGTACAAAAGATCAAACTTTAATCTGGTCCCTACTAAAATAAGCTTCCACAAGTTTATGAAAATTTTAAATTAAATGAAAGTTTGAGTTAGTCTTCAGATTTATATACATATTTACATATAAAGTAAATTCTAAATAGACTTTGCTCAAAAACATTCAGTGACTACCTACTGTCTGCAGAATAAAATCCAAACTATGAAGTGTGGCTTTTAAATCATTCCAGAAGTGAATTTTTCAACCCTCTCCCTTCTAATTTCCTTCAAGGACGCTCAACTCAAAACTATTTTGTTTCTTGAATATAACTTGCTTTTGCTTGTCTTAATCCCTCTTCTCATCCTGTTCCTTTGGTCTAAAAAGGCTTCTCTCAAATCTCAATAGTCTTGATCCTGCTTTGTCTTCAAGGCCATAGATCAAAAGTTCCTTCCAACTGTTATCTTCCCTTTCAATTGACTCCAATATCCTTCACTTTATCCGTTCTGAATTTTCAACATGAATGAATATGTTTTATGTGTCCAACTGAATTCTACACTCAATGTTATAATGTAATAGAAGGAACACTAGTGTTCAGGAAATAACAGACTAGTGGTTAACAGCATGGATTCTGAAGCCAGACAACCTAGGTTCAAATTTCTGACTTGACCTTTTAACAGTTCTATGGCCTTAGGTAAGTTGTCTTCTTTATTCCTTACCCTCCTTAGCTATGAAATTGTTTTGACCTCAAAAAATTAAGATAATTAAATACTTGCAAACTTTGGAATAGTATCTGGAAAGTGTAATAGAAGCACTATATTATAAAATGTTTGAGGAAGGAAACAAAGGAAGAATGTATTTTGGTAACTGCTCTTTTTTCCTTATGATTTAAAAGACAGCTACATACAACAGTAACTATAAATTTATGTTGATGAGCATGAAAATCAACAAGGAACACTGGAAAATAAAACGCCACATTTCTACCCAGGAGGATGGATAGCTAACAGTGTACTTGGGGAGTAGGGGAAAGGAAGGTTACATATCTGTAACCTCCTCTTAGATGTTGGTAGAGTGTATTAAATTAATGCTACTCATCATAGCTTGTGTAGGAGTAAACTTTCTAAACTACTGGAGAGAGACAGAGAGAATCTCAATGTAACCATGGACAGGAAGAGGTGGGATCAAAGTAATAGGAAAGCACAGGAAAAAGGCAGGATAAGTTTTAAATAGAAAAAAAAAATGCAGAAGTTGAACTTTTATTAAGAGAAGAATATTCATCATTTATTGTGATGTGAATCCTGCGTCTTTATATTAAACCTTTTTCCTTTAGAAAAAAATAAATTTATGTCAACGGACATATAATTTATAAAGATGTAATTTGTGACAATAACAGCATAAAATAAGGGGATAGAACTACACAAGAGCATAGTATTTTGTATACTATTGTAACTAAGTTGTTGTTAATCTGAAATACACTTTTATAAAATAAAATGTTAATTATATATCCCCAGGGCAAGCACTAAAAATCATTAATAAATTGTACAGAAAAATAAATAAAAAGGGATTTAAAATAGTATATTAGAAAATATTTATGACACAAAAGAAGGCAGTAATGGAGGACTTTAAGAACAGAACTGAGGGGCGCCTGGGTGGCGCAGTCGGTTAAGCGTCCGACTTCAGCCAGGTCATGATCTCGCGGTCCGTGAGTTCGAGCCCCGCGTCAGGCTCTGGGCTGATGGCTCGGAGCCTGGAGCCTGTTTCCGATTCTGTGTCTCCCTCTCTCTCTGCCCCTCCCCCGTTCATGCTGTGTGTCTCTCTCTGTCCCAAAAAAAATAAATAAACGTTGAAAAAAAAAAAAAAAAAAGAACAGAACTGACATAAGACATGTAGAAAACAAATAGCAAAATGACAAATATCCTTAATACTAATTGCATTAAATGTAAATGGATGGATTAAACTCTCCAATTAAAAGGCAGAGATGGGCAGAATAGATTTAAAAAAACACACACACACACACACAAAACATGATCCAACTATATGTTGTCTACCTGAGACTCATTTTAGATCTAAAGACACAAAGAGGTTGAGAGTGAAAGAAAAGACAGTCCATGAAAATAGCAACTAAAAGAGAAAGGGAGTATGTATACTAATATCAGACAAAATATATGTTAATACTTGTTCCAATAGGGGCACCTGGGTGGCTCAGTTAGTTAGGTGACCGACTTCAGCTCAGGTCATGATCTCACGGTTCATAAGTTCGAACCCCACCTTGGGCTCTGTGCTGACAGCTCAAGAGCCTGGAGTCTGCTTCAGATTCTGTCTCTCCCTCTCTCTCTGCCCCTCCCTTGCTCATGCTTTTTCTCTTTCTCTCTCAAAAAGAAACATTAAAAAAATTAAAAAAAAACTTGTTACAATAGACAAAGATATATGACAAAAGAGTCAATCTGTCAAGATTTAACAATTAAAAACACAAATGCACCTAACAGAGCCCCAAAACATGAAACAAAAAAATGACAGAACTGAAGGGTGTAATAGCTCACTATTATAGACTTCAACACCTCACTAGCAATAATGGATAAAATAACAAGGTAAAAGATACAATGGAAAGAGAAAACTGTAACAATACCATAAATTAACTAGACCTAAAAGACATACAAAGAACACTACACCCAACAAAAGCAGGATATATATTACTTTCAAGTGCACATGGAACATTCTCCACAGTAGACCATATGTTAGACCATCAAAAAAAGTCTCATAAATTTAAAAAGCTGGAAATCATACAAAGTATCTTCAACAATAATGCAATGAGATTAGAACTGATAACGGGAATTGGAAACTTTCCAAGTCAAAAAAAAGTAATTACAATGAAAATTAGAAAATACTTTGAGAAGAATTAAAAATAGCCACAAAACATCAAAATGTATGGGATGCAGCAAAAGTAGTGCTCAGAGGGAAATCTGTAACTGTAAACACCTACATTAAAAAAGTATCACAAATGGGTCGCCTGGGTGGCTCAGTCGGTTGAGCGTCTGACTTCGGCTCAGGTCATGATCTCACAGTTCGTGGGTTCAAGCCCCACCATCAGGCTCTGTGCTGACTGCTTGCTCAGAGCCTGGAGCCTGCTTCAGACTCTGTGTCTCCTCTCTCTGCCCCTCCCCCGCTCACACTTTGTCTCACTCTGTTTCTCAAAAATAAATAAATATAAAAAAACAAATTTTTTTTAAAGTATCACAAATCAATAACCTTACTCTTTAAGGAACTGGAAAGAGATGAAGAAACAAATGCAAAGTGAGCAGAAGAAAGGAAATAATGAAGGGCATGGATTTAAAAAAGAGAATAAAAAAATTAGTGGAACCAAAACTTCTTTGAAAAGATTAACACCATTGACAAACCATTAACTTGAGTGACCAAGAAATAAGAGAAGACTCAATTTACTAAAACCAGGAATGAAAGTAGGGAATATTACTGACTTTACAGAAATACAAAGGATTATAAAAGAATACAATGAACAATTATATGTAGAAATACAAAGGATTATAAAAGAATACAATGAACAATTATATGTCAACCAATTGATAACATAGATAAAATAAAATGGACAAATTCCTATGAATTACCAAAGCTGACTTAAGAATAAAAATGTGATCTATAATAAATTAAAATAGTAATACATAAAATATCGTCAAAGAGCCAGATAGCTTCAGCGATAAATTCTCCCAAACATTAAAAAATATATATTTATTTATTTTCAGAGAGAGAGAAAGAGCATGCACAAGGGCAGGGGAGGGGCAGAGACAGAGAGAGAAAGAGAATCCCAAGCAGGCTCCACACTGTGAGCAGCACAGAGCCTGCCTGACATGGGGCTCAATCACACAAACCATGAGATCATAACCTGAGTTGAAACCAAGAGTTGAATGCTTAACCAACTAAGCTACTCAGGCACCCCAATAAGAAACAGTTCACCCAAACATTTAAAGAAGAAATAATACCAACTCTTAGGAAACACTTCCAAAAAACAGAAGAGGAAAGAATACTTCCTAACTCATTCCATAGGTCAATATTACTCAGATCCCATAAGAAAACAAAGATAGCACAAGACAACTACAGACCAATCTCTCTCATGAATATAGATGCAAGAATCCTCAACAAAATAGTAGCAAACCACATTCAGCAGCATATTAAGAGGACTACACACCATGGACTTAACCCAGGAATGCAAGGGTGGCTCAATCAATTTTTAAAAACCAATCACCACATTAATAAAATGAGGGGGAAAAATAACATAATCATCTCAATTGACACAGAAAAAACATTTAACAAATTCCAACACTCTTTCATGATAACACTCAATAATCTAGGAATAGAAAGGAGCTTTCACAACCTGATAAAGGCCATCTATGAAAAAACTCACAACTAACAGAGTCAATTGTAGAACACTGAAAAGCTTCCTATTAAGGTGAAGAACAAGATAAGGATGTTCATCCTTGCCACTTCTATTCAATACTGTCTGGAAGTTCTAGCCAGAGCAATTAGGTAAAAGAAATAAAAGGCATTCAAATTGGAAAGGAAGAAGTAAGACTACTGCTTTTCACAGATAAGGTCTTACATCCAGAAAATCCTAAGAATCCTAATGATCACGATTAACAAGTTCAGCAACATTGCAGGATACATGAAAAACATACAAAAATAAGTAGCATTTCCATACATCAACAATGAACAATCTGAAATTAAGGATCCAATTTCATGTATAATAGTATCAAGAAGAACAAAATACTTAGGAACAAATTTAACCAAGGAAGTGGAAGAGCTGCACACTAAAAACCACAAAACATGAAATGTCAAGAAATTAAATACTTAAATAAACGGAAAGACATCCCATGTTCCTAAATTAGAAAACCTAATATTGTTAAAATGGCAGTACGTCCCCGCCAAAGTGATCTACAGATTCAATGCAATCTCTATCACAATCCCAACTATGTTTTTTGTAGAAACTGACAGGCTTATCCTAAAATTCAAATGGAACTGCAAGGGAGTCCAAATAGCCAAAACAATCTTGTTTTGAAGTTGGGGGGAAAAAAAAGAAGGTTGGAGGATTCACTCATCCTAATTTCAAAAATTACTATAAAGCCACAGTGTTGGCACAAAGATAGACATACAGACCAACAGAAATGTGTCCAGATATAAACCACACATCAATGGTCAACTGATTTTTTGTTTTTAATGTTTATTTATCTTGAGAGTGTGTGTGCACATGCAAGCAAGCAGGGGAAGGGGAGAGAGAGAGAGGGAGGGAGAGGGGGAGGGGGAGGGGGAGGGGGAGGGGGAGGGGGAGGGGGAGGGGGAGAGAGAGAGAGAGAGAGAGAGAGAGAGAATGAATCTCAAGCAGGCTCCACACTGTCAGCCCAGAGCCTGATGTGGGGCTCTATCTCACAAATTGTGAGATCATGACCTGAGCTGAAATCAAGAGTCAGTCACTTAACCACCTGAGCTACCCAGGCTCCCCAATGGTCAACTGATTTTCAACGACGATGTCAAGACTATTCAGTGGGGGAAAGAACGGCCTTCTCAAGAAACAACACAGGGACTACTGAATAACCATGTGCAAAAGAATGAAGTTGGACTCTTATCTCACACCATACATAAAAACTCAAAATTTATCAAAGATCTAAATGTAAGAGAGAAAACTATAAAATTCTTCAAAGGAAACATAGGGGGATAAATCTTTATGACTTTGGATGTAGCAATGGGTTCTTACCGGACACCAAAAGCACAAGCAACAAAAAAATTTTAATATTAAACTTTGTAAATTTAAAAGCTTCTAAGAATCAAAGAATATTATGAAGAAAGTGAAAAAACCCACAAAATAGGAGAAAATTTTTGAAATCATACATCCAATAAGGGTTTAGTATGCAGAGTATGTGAATGACTCTTAAAACTCAAAAAACAAAACAAAACAGGTAACCCAATTTAAAAATGGGCAAAGGACTTACATTCACATTTTTCCAAAGATTTACAAATGGCCAACAAGTACATGAAAAGATGTTAAATATCATCATTAAATATCATTAACTATCACTAGGGAAACTGAAATCACAACCAGGAGATACCACTTCATACCCACTAGGATGGTTATTAAAAAAACAAACAGGGGCGCCTGGGTGGCGCAGTCGGTTAGGCGTCCGACTTCGGCCAGGTCACGATCTCGCGGTCCGGGAGTTCGAGCCCCGCGTCGGGCTCTGGGCTGATGGCTCAGAGCCTGGAGCTTGTTTCCGATTCTGTGTCTCCCTCTCTCTCTGCCCTTCCCCCGTTCATGCTCTGTCTCTCTCTGTCCCAAAAATAAATAAACGTTGAAAAAAAAATTTAAAAAAAAAAATAAAATAAAAAAAAATAAAAAAAAAATAAAAAAACAAACAAACAAACAAAAAAAACAGAGGGGCGCCTGGGTGGCTCAGTCGGTTAAGCACCCAACTTTGGCTCAGGTCATGATCTCGTGGTCTGTGAGTTCGAGCCCTGTGCTGGGCTCTGTGCTGACAGTTAGGAGCCTGGAGCCTGCTTCAGATTCTGTGTCTCCCTCTCTCTCTGTCCCTCCCCCGCTCGTGCTGTCTCACTCTCAAAAATAAGCCTTTAAAAAAAAAAAAAAAGGAAAAGTAAGAAGTGTGGGTGCAGATGTGGAGAAATTGGAATCTTACACACTGCTGATGGTAATGCAAAATGGTGTGGATGTTGTGGAAAACAGTTTGGTGGTTCCTCAAGATAAATCAGAATTACCATGTGACCTAGCAATTCCATTTTAGTACAAATCTAAAAGAATCATAACAGGTGTTCAAAATGTGTACATGAAGATTCAGACATGCATTATTCACAACAGCCAAAAAGCAGAAACACCCAAATGTCCATCAACTGATGAATGAACGAAATGGGGTAAAGGCATACAAATGAATAATATTCAGCCATAAAAGGGAATTATGGACAGAATGTTTATGTTGAAAGCCCTAACCTCCAATATACCTGTATATTTTAATTAAGGTTAACTGGGGTTGTAAGGGAAAAGGGGATGATCCAATAGGATATCTTTTTTTTAAGTTTATTTATTTGAAGGAGACAGGACAGTGTGTTGGGGGGAGGGGCAGAGAGAGAGGGAGACAGAAAATCCCAAGCAGGCTCCTCATTGCCAGCATGGAGCCCCATGCAGGGCTCGAACCCATGAAACCATGAGATCATAACCTGAATCAGAATCAAGAGTTGGGCGCTTAACTGAGCAACCCAGGTGCTCCCATCAGGATTAGTGTCTTATAAAAAAGAGACACCAGTGGGGCACCTGGGTGGCTCAGTCGGTTAAAGCGTTCAATTTTGGCTCAGGTTATAATCTCACAATTCGTGGGTTCAAGCCCCACACTGGGCTCTGTGCTGACAGCTCAGAACCTGGAGCCTGCTTGGGATTCTCCGTCTCCCTCTTTCTCTGCCTCTCCCCCACTCACGCTCACTCTCTCTCTCTCAAAAATAAAATAAACATTAAAAACAAGAGAGACACACACCAGAGAGAGCTCCCCTCTCCTTTACACTCTAGTACAGAGGAAAGGCCATGTGGGGACACAGTGAGAAGGTAGGCTTCTACAAGCCATATAAAGAATACATACCAGAAACTGACCCTGCTGAACCTTGATCTGGAGCTTCCAGCCTCCAGAACTGTAAGAAAATCAGTTATCTGTTTAAACCACCCAACATTTTGGAAAGGCAGCCCGAGTTGACTAATACAGGAATGAAATACGGATAATGTACTGTAACATGGATGAATCTCAAAAATATAATGCTAAATGAAAGAAGACAAACACAAAAGGCCACATACTGTATGACTCTTGATTATATGAAATGCTTAGAACAGGCAAATCCAGAGACAGAAAGAATACTAAGTGGCTGCAAGAGGACGAAGGGGGGAAATAGGAAGTAACTATGTAATGAGTATTGGATATCTTTTGGGGATAATAAAAATGCTATGAAGTCTGACAGTGGTAATGGTTGTACAACATTGTGAATGTCCTAAAAGCTACTGAATTGTACACTTTAAAATGGTTAAAACAAGTTTTACTTTAATCTGTAAAAAATTAATACTGATAATGACTCTCAAAGGTATTATGCTAAGTTAATGAAGCCAGTCTCAAATGGTTATATTCCATATGATTCCATTTATATGACAATCTCAAAAAGACAAAACTATAGTGATGAAAAACAGATTAGAGGTTGCCAGAGGTTTGAGGAGGGGTGATTACAACACAAGAGCACAAGGGAGTTGTTTGGGGTTATAGAACTATTCTGTATCTAGACTCTGGTGGGTACACAAATTTATACATGTAATAAAATTACTATAACTGTACCCAAACGTGATCAATTTTTCTACATGTTTATTTTTAAATAAAATTTTTGCTACCAAAAAAATTCAAGTTTTGCACTTGGAAAGGATCTTTGACCAATCTTTGATTTGTAAACATCAGGTAGTGGCCATTTGGAAAGTAATAATTCACTGAGTTGTGTGGATCTTCCAAATGACATTTCATTGTACAATATCTCACCAAAAAAATTACATTTGTTAATATCACCACCAACCTCAACAGAAAGTTTTTTTTTTTAAGGAAGTTGTCACACTCACAGTGGAGGATAATACATTTTTTAATATTCTGAATTTTTTCTTGAAAGCTGGAATGTTATCATTCCATGCCATTACACTGGCAACCAATTTGTTAAATTTTTTTCCTTGATGTGTGACAGGCTCACTTCATTTTTGAGAAAATGTCTGTAAATACTGAAGCATGAAAAACCACAGCTGGTTAGACGTTCTTCCAAGTAAAATGGTGTTCCATGGAAAAAGTAGTATCTAGTTTAGCCCACAACTCAGTCACATAAGCACTTTATGCATACTTCCCATTTCATCAGATAGACTATTACCAAGACATGTACTGGGGTCAAGATAGTAAAAGCAGCAATTCTCACTGCCTCATCAAGAGCATTCTTAGGTGAAACTGGTGTTTTTTTAAATATGTGTGTATAACAGTGGAAGACTATAAAGACTACTATAATAGTTTGGTGCCACTGCCTTGATCTGTGCGCCAACGGTCTTAGCCACCACATTCTTACAACCTAAGTACAAATGTCAACACAGTGCAAAGGGAAAATAATATTTTAGTTTAAGTATGCAAATAGTTTTGAACTTGCAGATCCCAGAAAGTCTCAGGAACCATCAGGGAGGACCATGGATCACACTTTGAGAATGAGAATGATCAAATCAATCTATCTTTGTCACAGTTTTCTTGCCCCATTATAGTTGGAATTAATAGTTATATTTTCAGAATACTGTAACATTTCTTTAGTTCTCAGTTTGCTGAGGAAAAGAATATAAAGTAATATGGCTAGAGGACTGGTTTTAAAATAGGAAACAAATGGGTACTTTTGACTGGAGAAGCAGTAGCATACTTCAGCATTCAGTCTAATTACTACAAGTGTTCAGAAAGATGCAGAGTGGAGAGTTTTTAAAAGTCCAAAGACTGAATAACAGTTCAGTAAAATCTCTTAAGGCTGTGCAGAAGAGAAACTAGTATTTTGAGTGAATAACTACAAGTTAATACATTTAATGAAAAAAACCCTATTTACACAATGACTGACCCTAGGTAATCATTAGTACTAGATATCATTGTATAATATTCTCTGAATCTACAATTACTAAAGAAATAACTGAGTTATTATAGTTAAAAGAGAATGCCAAAACTCCTGGATGTCTTTAGGAAGAGTGCTATATATTAAATAGTATCCCAACTACATAGTGATAAACTGATTCTTAAAATTATGCATATTAACTCAAGAACAGTAAATACAAAGGACTAGAACAATATATGAGTCTTTAAAATCATTAAGAGGAAAACATAATCCAGACATAATTCTAACAAGGCATTCCTTTAAAAAAAAAAACATTTTTAGCATTTATTCATCTTAGAGAGACAGAGCACAAGTACGGGAAGGGCACAGAGAGAGGGAGACAGCATCCCAAGCAGGCTCCAGGCTCTGAGCTGTCAACACAGAGCCCAACGTGGGGCTTGAACTCACAAACCATGAGATCATGACCTGAGCCGAAGTTTAACCGACTGAGCCACCCATGCGCCCCACAAGGCATTCCTTTTGACAATGATGTAGAATAAACTTTAAAATACTTCATAGTACAACTTTAAGAAGAACCTAATCAACCCAAATTCTCAACTAGAATCCCTTTTAAGAAAAACTTAACATTCTAATGCTAAGAAACGAATACAAGTCAATAAGCTATTAAAAATGTCATTTTAGAAAAATTTAGTTATAAAGTTCAAAACAGAGGCCGATTCTGAAAGTTTTATATATTTTTTAAAATTCTTAATGTTTATATATTTTTGAGAGTGAGACAGAACATAAGCAGGGGAGGGGCAGAGACAGAGACACAGAATCTGAAGCAGGTTCCAGGCTCCAAGCCGCCAGCACAGAGCCCAACGCGGGGCACAAACCCAAGGACCATGAGATCATGACGTGAGCTGAAGTCGGACACTCAACTGACTGAGCCACCCAGGCGCCCCATGAAAGTTTTCTATTTAAATGAACAATGATATTCCAAATAACTATAAAGCATTGCACTTCCTTAAATTAAGCACTGAAACCATGACAAGGTAATGTTTAAGAAAGTTTCCCTAAAAAGCCTATAAGGATTTATAGGAAACTTCCTGTTGTTGCTCACTGACAGGTTTACAGATGGGACCGAACTATTCATGGAAATATATAAAGATAACTTAAAACTCCTGTTATTGGGGCACTTGGGTGGCTCAGTGAGTTGAGCATCCAGCTCCTGATTTCAGCTCAGGTCATGATCTCAGCCGTTTGTGGGATCCGGCCCCACAGCAGGCTCTGTGCTAACAGAGTGGAGCCTGCTTGTAATTCTCTCTCCAAATAAATAAACTTAAAAAAAGTCCTCTTACTATAAAATCGTAGATAAAATATGTGGGTATTTTATCCATAATGAGTAAAATTTGTATAAAGGCTACATACACTTCTCTCTCCCACTCAAATACACACACACATTCTCTCTCAATGCATAGCTAAGCTCAAAAGGCTGGCAGGAAAGGCCTTCGGTGCTAGAAGTGAAAGAGAACCTGGAAGACTGAGCTGAGAGTATGCTGACACACTGAATGGGTGCTGATTAAGTGTAGGTAATCTGGGAACTTGGGTTTTAACACTCATGCAGGGACAAGAGAAGAAAGGCCTTAAGGAGATTAAAACTGAGGACTCTAGGGGTGCCTCAGTCGGTTAAGCGTCCAACTTTGGCTCATGTCATGATCTCGCGGTTCATGAGTTCAAGCCTGCATCGGGCTGTGTGCTGACAGCTCAGAGCCTGGAGACTGCTTCGGATTCTGTGCCCCCCTCTCTCTTTGCCCCTCCCCTGCTCAGGCTCTGTCTCTCTCTTTCTTTCTCTCTATCTCTCAAAAATTAACAAACATTGGGGTGCCTGGGTGGCTCAGTTAAGCGTCTGACTTCGGCTCAGATCGTGATTTCACGGCTCAGGAGTTCAAGCCCCACATGGGGCTCTGTGCTGACAGCTCAGAGCCTGGAGCCTGCTTCAGATTCTGTGTCTCCATCTCTCTCTGCCCCTCCCCAACTTGTGCTCTGTCTCTCTCAAAAATAAACATTAAAAAAAATTTTTTTAATAAATATTAAAAAAAAAAATTTTTAATGAGGACTTAAAACAACACTTCTCAAAAGTGTGGTCCACTGACCCATCACATCAACATCTGGCAACTCTTTCCCTAGAAATGAAAATTCTTAAACGACAACCCAGACCTAATGAATCAGAATCTCTGTGAATGGGGCTCAAGAATCTTCATTTTCCTCCTCCTAGGTAGACAGAATATAAGGTACTCTCCTTTTACTGGAGAAGATGAATCCCAGGCTTGTGCCTTGCATAGTTTTGGAATCCAAATACACACTACAGGGGCGCCTGGGTGGCGCAGTCGGTTAAGCGTCCGACTTCAGCCAGGTCACGATCTCGCGGTCCGTGAGTTCGAGCCCTGCGTCGGGCTCTGGGCTAATGGCTCAGAGCCTGGAGCCTGCTTCTGATTCTGTGTCTCCCTCTCTCTCTGCCCCTCCCCCGTTCATGCTGTGTCTCTCTCTGTCTCAAAAATAAATAAACGTTAAAAAAAAAAAAATCAAATACACACTACATCAGCAGTTTTCAAACATTTTAGTTTCAGGATCACTCTATACTCTTAAAAATTATTGAGGATTTGCAACACTTGATCTCAGAGTTATAAGTTCAAGCCCCACACTGAGCACAGAGTTTACTTTAAAATAAAAGGAAAACAAAACAAAAATTTAAAACTCAAGAATACACAAGACTCACACTCTATTAGCTATCCGAGTAATGATACCATATCCCATAGCCTCTGGAAAACTCCACTAGTGAGTGAATGATGAATGAAAAGTCAAGTAACGTCTCGATATTATTATGAAAACAGTTTGACCTCTAGGACCCCCCCAGGACTCTCTGGACCACACTTTGAGAACCACTGCACTATCTGAATTATTTAGGAATCCCCTAACTATAAAATTAACATAAAATTGGTTTTCCAGGTTTCTGAAAGGGAGGGGTGGCAAATTCAGACATTCCGTAGAAGCTCTCACCATCTGCCCACACAAGATTCCTACAGGGAAAAAAAACAACCCATGTCAAACACAAGCCCACATACAATAAAACAACAACAACAAAAAACCCATGAAATCTATAGAAAATAATTTATCAAAAGAATAAGCAGACAGTAAAAAGAATTAAACCCCAAGAACATAAAATGTTATAATTATGTTTTTGTTATTACAAATAAAATAAATTATAACATTTTAATAAGAATACAGCATATTTAAACACTTAAAATGTTTTATGTGATACAGATAACCATAGTACATATACATATTTACTATTTTATATGTGAGCTATGTATGACATGGTTTTAAAATTCCACATAGCAATTAAGAACCTACCACTCAAGAGAATAAGAGGACAAGCCACAGAATGGGAGAAAATATTTGCAAAAGACACATCTGATAAAGGACTTACCCAAAATATGCAAAGAACTGTTAAAACTCAACAGTATGAAAATGAACAATCTGATTAAAAATGGGCAAAAGACCTGGACCTCACCAAAGAAAAGAGATTGTAAGTAAGCGTATGAAAAAATACAGATGGCAAGAAAGCATATGAAAAGATGTTCAACATCACAATGTCATTAGGGAACTGCAAATTAAAAGAAGATACCACTACACACACCTATTAAAAGGACCAAAAAAACAAAAACAAAAACAAAAACAAAACAAAACAAAACCCAACACTAACACCAAATGCTGCTGAGGCTGGGGCAACACTCCTTTGTTGCTGACAGCAATGCAAAATGTCCAGCCAGGGACTGGGGAAGGGAAGAAGGAATGAACAGGCAGAGCACAGAGGATTTTAAAGGCAGTGAAACTATTCTGTATGACACTACAATGGTAGAGACAGGTGTCAAACCCATAGAAACAACACCAAGAGTGAACCACAATGTAAACTACGGACTCTGAGTGACAATGATGGGTCAACGTAGGTTCATCCATCGTAACAAATGTACTACTGTGGTGCCAAGGTGTGGACAGTAGGAAGGTTATGCTCATATGGGAACTCTCTATCTTCCCTGCTCAATTATGCCGTGAATCTATAACTACTCTAAAAACAAAGTTTATTAAAAGGGGGGAAAGGGTGCACTTGGGATGAACATCTGACTTCAGCTCAGGTCATGATCTCATGGTTAGGGAATTTGAGCCCCACATTGGGCTCATTGCTATCAGCATAGAGCCAGCTTCAGATCCTCTGTACCCCTCTCTCTTTACCCTCCCTAATTCGCACTCTCTCTCAGACAAGAAAAATACTGAACAATTATTTGAAAAGGCTGTTTTTTTCCCCTTTTCTAAAAACCTTGTATATAAGGCTGAATTTTCTTCATATACTTCAGCCAAAATATTATGCAACAGCTGAATAAAAACGTAGATACAATGGGCAGGTATCTTCTAATAATCCAGATGTTAAAGAAATATGCAAAATGTAAAAATAGTGCACCGTTTCGCACAATGTTTTTGTTTTAGAAAACAATGATTTTCACTAAAATGTTGTTTAACATGTAATAGGCTATTTATTGTTATTTTCAAAGAAATTATTAGTGCAACAGCTCTCTGAAAAGCTATAATACTGAAAAGTTTTAAGGGGTCTCAAGACCAGAAAGTTTGAAAACCGCTCTTCTGAGACATCAAAACTCAAACAATAGGAAGAGAGAAGTCAGCACACCAAATAAAATAATTAGATTAGTGCTATCCAAAGAGAGAGACTACCTTGAGAAATACTGAATTACCAAACACCAAAATGTGGTAACACCTAATGGGTAACAGATTAGATGGTTTAAGAGGACACTCCTACTGTAAGAATCTGTAAAATACTGTATGGCACCAAAAATACTGGCTAATATTCTCAACTGAAACTTATATTGCTTCATATCACAATATAAGAATGGCCTTGATATCTGCTATACACCATATTAATAACATGTGTACATATCATTATCATTTTATATTACATAGTAGCTAACATTCATTAAGCTGCAACAGGACATTCATTATTTTATGTACTCTTCACAACTCTGAGATAAGTAGTATTACTATCTCCATTTAAAACAAATTTTTTTTTAATGTTTATTTATTTTTGAAGGAGAGAGACAAAATGCAGACGGGGGAGGGGCAGAAAGGGGGACACAGAATCCGAAGCAGGCTCCAGGTTCCCAGCTGTCATCACAGAGCCTGATGTGGGGCTCAAACTCACAAGCCATGAGATCATGACCTGAACTGAAGTCAGACGCTTAACTGACTGAGCCATCTAGGCGCCCTTACTATCCCCCATTTATAGAATCAGATACTGAGGACAAAAAGCTATTAAAAAAGAGAAAGAGAGAGAGAGAGAAGCTGGGATTCAAATTTAAGTATTATCTCGAGGGCAGTTAGTTAGACAAACCTTTTATAAAAGGCCATACAGTAAGTACTTTAGGTGTTGCAGGCCATATACAGTCTCTGTTCCTTTTTATTTTTTTTTTAATAACTCTTAAAAAACAAACAACAACAACAAAACCAATCCTTAGCTCTTGAGCCTTACAAAAACAGACCACAGCCCAGATCAGCCTTTCTCAACCAGGTTCCCTGAAAGAATTAAGCCCAAATGCCCTATGGCAGTCTTGTACGTAATGAATTTGCTTCCCTCCTAGGCCATCTAGAATGGAATTCATTCACTAATAGAAACTTTAGGACAATTTAGACAGTTACTCAATTATCTGTATTCAGTAGTTCATTTGTATTAAATTGGTTCACTTGCATTAAATACAAGAAACAAATACCAACTATTGCTTTTCTCCATCTGGAAAAATAAGGATTTTTTTCGAATAACTGTATTTGATGGCTCACTAACGCCAACAAAGAGAAGCAGAACTTTAAATCCTACAGTGTTGTTTTACACAGTCCTCATTAAGAATACTGATAACCTAAAAAAAAAAAAAAAAAAAAAAAGAATACCGATAACCTAGGGGCCACTGGGTGGCTTAGGTCTTGATCTCTGGGTCTTGAGTTCAGGCCCCCTACTGGGCTGTGCGCTGGGCGTGAAGCTTACTTAAAAAAATACTGGTAACTTAAAAAAGATGGCCTTAAAAGGTCAGCTACCAATATCTCCTGGTAGAATCTAATCATACTCTCAAGGAAAAACAAATGATATAAAACACTTTGCAAAGTTGTATCATTTCAAACTAACACTGATAAAGATCACTGAGAATACTGAAGAGGAATCCGAACTACAAAGCTACACTGCCTTTTGGGGCATTGACAGTTTAAGCCACATAGAGTATAACCAATACCTGAATGCAAAAAAGCCAACTCCTTAAGGAATTTCAACATTATTAGCAGTCAAGTAACTGAGGCAACATTTATCAAACAGAATATATGAAGCAAGTGGAATACCATTAGTTCACAATTCCAAACCAACACTTCATGTGACATGTCAGAGATGTAAATAAAATCATAAAGATGCAGTATTGATATTTCTCAACTTATGTAACTATTACATTCCACAAAGTCTCGCATGAAAACCTGCACAGGTTAGGGGCACTTGGATGGCTCAGTCGGTTCAGTGTCCGACTTCAGCTCAGGTCAATCATCTCATGGTCCGGTCTGTGAGTTTGAGCCCCGTGTCAGGCTCTGTGCTGACAGCTCAGAGACTGGAGCCAGCTTCCGATTCTGTGTCTCTGTCTCTCTCTGTCCCTACCCTGCTCACACTCTCTCTCAAAAATAAATTAACATTAAAAAAATAAATTTAAAAAAATCTGTACAGGTTAAAAGCACCTCAGGATATAATTTCTGTGGCTTTTTTTTTTAAGTTTACTTATTTTGAGAGAGAGAGACCACACTAGTTGGGGAGGGACAGAGAGAAACAGAGAGAGAAAATCCCAAGCAGGCTCCATGCTGACAGTGCACATAGCCCAAGGAGGGGTTTGAACTCACAAACCATGAGATCATGACCTGAGCTGAGATCAAGCATCAGAAACTTAACCAATGCAGCCACCAGGAGCCCCAATTTTTTTTTAGTTTATTTATTTTGAGAGAGAGAAGGAGAAGGGTCAGAGAGAGAAGAGAGAATCCCAAACTGGCTCTGTGCTGTCAGTGTGGAGCCCAATGCAGGGCTCAATCTCACAAAACGTGAGATTATGCCCTGAGCCAAAATCAAGACTCAGATGCTTAACAGACTGCGCCACCCAGGCACACCTAGTTTCTGTAATCAGCACTTGCAGCCTCACAAGTTACTTTATTTTATGATATAAAAATAACTACAATTTTTAAAGCTATGGAAATCCCCTTTAGCCAAAACCTCTGTGTAAATGACTTGAAATAAGCTCTGGGCCTCTGCTTGAATAAGTCTCTGTTTACAACTAAAATAAATTCACGGGGACCTGAAGCTAATGTAACATTATCAACTATACATGCAAGCATAATTTGTTCCAGAAACATGCTTGTAATCCAAAGCACTTGTACATCAAAGCAAATGTAGAACCGTTGGCTCAGTTGTGACCATGTGTCATTTGGCGTCACATACTACTTGTATTGCAAGACATTGCTCGTTTATATCAAGTTAAAATTTATTAGAAATGTTTGCTCGTTTTGTGGAACACTCAGAACAAGTTACAATCCAAGGTTTTACTGTACTTCAGTTAATCAATCAATCGCAGGAGCTAAAAGGAAAGCAGCACTGTATAGTGGTTTAGAAAACAGACTCTAGAACCAAATTGTGCATGTATGAGTCTTAATTCTCCCTTTTCTAGCTATGTAAACTTGGGCAAGTTCCTTGATTTCTCAATGCCTCTTTGGCATAACAGGCATAGTAGTGACATTCTTACCTTGTAAGGTTTATGAGAATTAAATAAGTATTTGAAAAATTAGTGCCTAGCATAAAATAGGTACTATATATACATCGTAAATGGAAAAACAAAATAAATACACAACACAGAAACATCAAGCTGATGAGAACTCACATGGTTAATGAACATGAGACTGACAATGAATACCTTCTCATGGCAGCTGTCTCACATCCTTGATTCTTAATATTCAGCAGCACTATCTATATTCACAATGGGGACCCTCTATGTAAAAGATATTCAAAACTAAATTATTTGTCTTCACCTCCAAACCTGCTATACCCACAGTCACTCCTGCCTTGGTTAAAGACAGCTCTGCACCAAGTTGCTTGAACCAAAAACTTTATAATCCTCCTTATCTTCTTAGTCTTACTCCTCACATTAATCCATTAGGTAATTGTTAGATCTGCCAATCCTAACCAATCTTCTAACAATCTAATATGGTCATGGTCCTAACCATTTCTCCCTTCCTCTCTGGCACCTAGTACAAGCAACTTTCACCTCTCACATGAAGTAATGTGATAGCTTCCACCTTGGCGTTTGTGCAAATACTCTTGTTCCTCCTTCTCCTGGCCCATTCTTGACACAGCAGCCAGTTAGTGCATTAAGCCAGATCATCATGTCACTCTCCTTCTCAAAAGCCTACGATGCTCCTTATTTTAATCATAGTAAAAGCCAAAGTCTTTCTACCTTTCTTTCAATTTTGTTCTGAACCTTAAATTGCTCTAAAATAAGTCTTAAAAAAAAATGAATGAGGGGCGCCTGGGTGGCGCAGTCGGTTAAGCGTCCGACTTCAGCCAGGTCACAATCTCGCGGTCCGGGAGTTCGAGCCCCGCGTCGGGCTCTGGGCTGATGGCTCAGAGCCTGGAGCCTGTTTCCGATTCTGTGTCTCCCTCTCTCTCTGCCCCTCCCCCGTTCATGCTCTGTCTCTCTCTGTCCCAAAAATAAATAAAAAACGTTGAAAAAAAAAATGAAAAGAAGCAGGTTTAAACTATCAAAATGCAGCTGAGCTCTCCTCCAAGTATTTATACCACAAAGGAAATAAACAGACCATTAGAGACATATCTGATACCTACATACATATACACACACAAAGCAAAATCCTCACAACAGCCTACACACCTACATGATCTACCTGCTTGCTGTCTGTTACTTTTCTTGATTACATTCATCAATCGTTTTAGGATAGAATACAGTAGTGCTGTGTCCTCCTATTTCATCAAATCAAGAAACATATGTCTGTCTTTTCAACTTTTAGTGATGCTAAGGCTGATCAATGAATTAACGATATTAACCTGATCCCACCATTATGAAGTCAATAATCACCTTTCATCTATAATTTTAGCATACATCAAAATCTGTCTAGATCCATTACTGCATTATTGGCACAAAATGGTATCTTCTCTTTCATTCTTTCTTCATTTATTAACTGGAATTCTTCAAGAAAAAAGAGCTTTCCACCATCAACTATTTGGTTACCTTAAAACCCATTTCACAATTAAATGCAGTATAAGTGCCTCATCCTCTCTATGCACAAAATTTTCACAACAATGAGCTGACAACCTTGAAACCTCCAAAGGTGATCAATAGTTATTTTGTTTTTTAAAGTTTATTACACTCTTGGGTTTTCATTTTTTTTAACTATTTTTTTTAATGTTTATTTATTTTTGAGAAAGAGAGAGGATGGCATGAGCAGGGGAGGGGGGGCAGTGAGAGAGGGAGACACAGAATCTGAAGCAGGCTCCAGGCTCTGAGCTGTCAGCACACAGCCCGACATGGGGCTCAAACCCACAACTGGTGAGATCATGACCTGAGATGAAGTCGGACGCTTAACCGAGACACCCAGGCAACCCATGGATTTTCATTTTTTTGATACAGTCTGATATTGGAGTAATTACTTTTTTATATTCAAAATTCCCATCTTAGGCCAGTTGGGAAACACCTTTGAGATGGCCTCTGTGAACTTTTGACACTTCAATTTATCTTAGCCAACAGGACAGGCAGATTTTAACTCGCAGTTTAAATTTGCAATTCTTCTATTATAATGAAGATTGGACAATTTTCATGTGTTTATTGAGCTCTCAATTCCTTATTCATTTTCTTATCTATTTTTCTAGTGGGCTGTTGATCCTTTATGCTTTCTGAATTTTAAGAGTTCATTTTAATATATGGCAGAGCTTATATATTAATAAAAGCTACAATCTTTTTTCTCTATTTGCTTTTATTATTTTTTGGGTTTTTTTGTCATGTAAAATGTTGAATTTTTAAATAAAACAATTATTTCCTTTATAACTTTCAGTTTAGATTATAATTTAAAATCTGCCTAAGCTAATTCTTTGATTTCTTTTTTTTTAATTTTTTATATCTCTGACCCAGCAAGATATAATAAGCTGTGGATGAGTCTATTCTCACTAGAATTTAGGGTCTTCAAAAGCAAGGACTATCTTACTCATTTTGTTACCAAGATTAAGTATCTTGCCTGTGGATCCTTAAACCCAAATACAGGGTTTAAGGAAGGTGGTGGTGATGATAAATCATTAAATCTTTTTTCCGCTCTTAAACTGGGGCAACTCACTCATTCCTCCTGAAATGTCCTCACTGTAGGAGAAAAGCTGAACAGGGAGAAAAAATATTCTGCTTTATATTAGATTATACATGCACTGCACTGCACATCTCACTACAATTTTAAAAGGTGAGGACTGGGGCTGGGGCACAGAAAGTGAATACAGAAATTGAGCTTCCAAGAAGTGATGTCTGAATGGAATCTTACAGAAGAAGTAGGTATTAAATTGATAGAGATTGATAGCTCCAGTCATAGAGTACAGGATGTGCAAAGGTATGAAAAGTGGGGGTACATGATCTATTTGCAGAATTAAGAGAAGTTTATTATAACTGCCTAAGCCAGTGCTTGGCATATAAAGTACTACATAAACATTTGCTCTTACTATGCTGATTATTGGGAAATGGAGATAAATCAGGTAAAACTTTGTAAGCTAAGAGGATCCTGGAGAGTTAAGCTAAAGTTTAAATTTTATCCTGAAGATGATGGGGAGTCACTGAAGGACTTTTGCCAGGACAATGGCAAGTGTCAGAAAAATTACACTGGCAGTGTGGATCAAAGATTGGATGGAACACAGACAGGCAAGAATCATAAAGAATCTTTAATGATGAAGAATGCAGAAATGATAAAAACTTTTATAAAGAGAGGGAAATCTGTGAACCTCTTGCAAGACCTAAGATGTCAGCATACTGATTTTTACCAAAAAGGTACAAGGTACCTAACAGCATGTATAGAGTTACATACACTTAAGAGTAAACATTCTTGGACTGCCTATAATGCTTTCCATTTTAATAAAGACACACCCAGTAAATCATTTTCAACAAAACTCTTTCAGGGTCATAAAATGCCCCATGTTCTCTTTTCCACAAGCAAGAGAGTAATAATGAAAGTTCATGAATGTCTCCCAGTCAACCAAAAGGCTGGTATTCTAAAGACTCCATGATATAATAAAAGCTAAACTACGGCTGCTGATGCTGACGGTACCCTGGCCCAGTCTCTGAAATTTCTGCAAACTCAGCAATACTTTTTACTGCGGTAAAAAGTGCAGTAACAGTGTGAGCTACATGTGCCCTAACAGAGTTCACACCTAACTCCAGCTATGTGGACTATGAGACATGGGATGTGAGTTAGCTACACAGAATGTGGGACAACTTCTGAAAGGCAAACTATAGAACCAGTTTACTGACAGTTCTCATCTCAGGTGTTTTAGAGGTCAGGAAGGACTGCTTTTATTGTGGCATGGACTACCGGGGTCCATTTGAGACTCTACCAAAAGTGACAAAACTTCTTATGGAGAAGATGAGTTGAAGACCACGGTTCTACCCTGAGCTCTTTGAAGTGATAGGTATTGTGACTTCTGAAAGTTACTGAACTGGTTTGTTTGGTGTTCTTGTTTTCTTATACCTCCTAAAAGCTGTTCCTTCCTGCTTGCAAGGAATCATTTCATGGTTCAATAAGGACCAACTACTATAGCGATCTCCTTAGAAAAATGTCTAAATATCCATCAACTGATGAATGGATAAAGAAATTGTGGTTTATATACACAATGGAGTACGACGTGGCAATGAGAAAGAATGAAATATGGTCCTCTGTAGCAACATGGATGGAACTGGAGAGTGTTATGCTAAGTGAAATAAGCCATACAGAGAAAGACAGATACCATATGGTTTCACTCTTATGTGGATCCTGAGAAACTTAACAGAAACCCATGGGGGAGGGGAAGGAAAAAAAAAAAAAAAAGAGGTTACAGTGGAAGAGAGCCAAAGCATAAGAGACTCTTAAAAACTGAGAACAAACTAAGGGCTGATGGAGGGTGGGAGGGAGGGGAGGGTGGGTGATGGGTATTGAGGAGGGCATCTTTTGGGATGAGCACTGGATGTTGTATGGAAACCAATTTGACAATAAACTTCATATATTGAAAATAAATAAATAAAATCCAAAAAAAAAATAAAAAAAATAAAAAGGCAGTCGGAGGAGATTCATCTTTAAAATAAATAAATAAATAAAAATAAAATAAAGTGAAATTTCTGTAAAACCATTAAAAAAAAGAAAATGCCTAAATAAAGTGATTTTTTTCTACTCTGATAAAGTTTTTAAGTTTATTTATTTATTTGAGAGAGAGAACAAGCGAGCGTGCGCAGGTGCATGGGGGGGGAGGCAGAGAGAGAAGGGGGGGTGAAGAGAGAATCCCAAGCAGGTTCTGAGCTGTTAGTGCAGAGCGTGACACGGGGCTCCATCCCACAAACAGTCACATCATGACCTGAGCCACCTAGGGACCTCTCTACTCTGATTCTTTAAAAAAAATTGAGACTAAAAAACCTCATGTTACAATAAATCCTCCACAGATATCTATTTCTATCTTCACATTTACTGAAGAGCAAATGTCAGTTAATATAATTATACCTTAATTATATAAAAAACTCTCACAAATCAATAAAAAGGTAAACTCAATTTTTTTTTTAGTGGGCAAAAGAGACCCTTCAAAAAAGAACATATATGTAATAAACACATGAATAAACACTGTTCAATATCATTAGTCATAAGGAAATTCATATATTCCAACAAAACAATGAAATATCACTTCACAGATGCTAGAATGATCAAAATAGAAAAGACTGACAAACACCAAACATCTGTGAAGATGCAGAGTAACTGATCCCTCCATCCATGTGGGAGAGGAATGTAAAGTAGAAATAGTCTCTTTGGAGAGCTGTTTGGCAGTTTCTTATGAAGTATGAAAGTACATCTCTACCTTATAACCCGCAACTCCATTCCTAGGTATTTACCCAAGGGAAATGAAGAACAACTCATTTAAAAATGTTTATGAGTAAGCCTTATTTATAATAACCTCAAATTGAAACAACCCAATGCCCATCAGCAATGAACAGATTAAACAAACTGTAGTGTGCCCATACAATGGAATATTACTCAGCAATAAAAAAGAATGAACTCATGTCCAGAATAGGCAAATCTATACAAAGTAAATTAGTCATTGTCTATGGTGGGGAATGGAACGAGAGGGGGACAAGATAAGGAGCGACTGCTAATGGGTATGGGTTCTCATCTGCAAACTGAATATAATGACACCCACTGGGGTGACGAAAATATTCTAAAATCTGATTATTAATAAATCCACTTAAAAAAAGGAATGAACTATTAACATAACACACACAAAAGAAGAAGTCAGACACAGAAGCCAGACACAAAAAAGTACATACCATACGATTCCTTTTATATGAAATCCAGATGCAGGCAAAGCTAATTTATGGTGACTGAAATCCGTTATTGCAGTGATGGGAAACTGGCTGGAGTAGAACATGAGTTAACTTTCTAGGAGGCTGAAAATTTTCTATATCTTGTTTTGGATGGAGATCCAGGGCTGTACACAATTGTCACAATTTAAGAGCTGTACATTTTAATTTGAAAAATCACCCCTATTTGAACTAGGGAAGAAAAAAGGCTAAACAACTAAGAGTACCTGACAAAGAATGCCTTCATACTTCCCCAGTGGGACTGCACAGATGTCCATTTACAGAAATATCCAGTGCCTGAGTACACTGTTTTTTCTTCCCATAACATTTTAATAATAACCTCATCTAGTGCTCCACACCCCCCTAATTTTCACATATCAGTTTCCCCTAATTAAAAAAAAAAAAAGTCGAAGAATATTTATTCCACAGCCAAAACTGAGGCTTGTTAAAGCATGTTTAAGTGCCACCAAGTGGTGAAAAGGAAATACATTACTATGAACCAGATCCTAAGAGGAAAACAAAGATCGAATTTTTCTTTTTCTGTCTTCTGAAAACATATTGATACCCTGTCTAAAAGAATCCTCTCCACCTACCACCCTTCTTTTCCTTCACCTGGTTAACTTACCTTCCACCTCTCAAATGAAAATTTCTTTTCTTAGAAATCCTTCTAATTTTCTATCATTCCAATCTGTCCACCTCCACAAACAAAATTACGCGCCTGCACACACACACACAAACACAGAACTGCCACATCTCCTTTCAGAGCTCTCGTGTGTATTTATAGGTTCCTCCTATGATTAATGTCCCTATTTCTCCCATTAGAAGCTGAGTACCATGTGAACAGGAACAGTCTACTAGGCACATCACTGTATCCCTGCATCTAGCATAGTGCTTAGTAGCTAACATAGTTACTCACAGAACATTTGGCTCAATGAATAAGTTAAAAATGCAATTCAACCAAACCATCTAAACAGAGATTGTCCCCAAAGCAAAGAGGCTGTCCTTGCTTGAGAAACCCATTATAAGTCAATACACATTTATTTGACAGAGACATTTATTTTGGATCAGTATCTATGAGTAACTGAGAATCTACTTCCTTTGTCAACCTGGCTCTCAGAATATAGGTTGTCCCCTGAGTCACTGATTTCTACGCTTACTTTGCCTGGTGGTAATCTCTTAACTGGGCATATGTATCCTGACTATCTTTAATTTCTGTTGTGTATTTACTATATGTTTCTCCTGTAGTTTCTAAGATATCAAACTTTAAGACATTAAACAATGTTCACCAAATACTGTCAAGACAATATTTAATGGTATTAATTAGCTAAAGAAACATAACTGCTTAGGGAAAGGGGTTTCAGTTCAGAATGCAAAGTGACATTACCATCCCAAATGCTCAAAACAGTTCTCCCAACATTCAGTAAACAGAATGCTAACACAGAAAGAAGTGCCAAAAAGAACAGATAACAACAGGCAAGTTGAAGACGAAAAACAGCATTATAAAAGAAGGCATCTAGCATTTTGTTGAATACACTAAATGAAAGCAAAGACATTTACAGAAATCAACTTATACCAACTAGATGAAGGCTCTACTTCAGCAAACGTCCATGGCAAGTACAAAACAAAGTCTTTTGGGGAAATTTGAAAATTTTTCTACAATTCTTTGAAGCAGTTTAAAGAAACTGCGTAACACCAACCTATACTTTATTGAAAAGGATGTGTCTTCTCCATCATCAGAAAAACCCAGATGGCTATGCTCTACCAATCACACATTGCAGGCTTCCTAAAGCAATAACAAAGCGAGTAACATTCAGAATCAGCTTTGTAAGAACCAATTCTGAATCTGTGAAAATTCCTGAGTTGAAGAAAAAGAACCCAAGAAGTCTTTCTTCTAACTTCTTTTAATATTTATTTTTGACAGAGAGAGACAGACAGACAAGAGTGTGAGCTTGGGGGGGTCGGGGGGGGGGGTGGGGAGAGAAAGAGGGAGACACAGAATCAGAAGCAGGCTCCAGGCTCTGAGCTGTCGACACAGAGCCTGATGCAGGGCTTGAATCCAAGAACCATGAGACCATGACCTGAGTAGAAGTCGGAAGCTTGATGGAGTGAGCCACCTAGGACTTCCAGGAAGAAAGTCTTTCTTCTAATAACAATTACCTCTTCTCTTCCTCCCCTATGAAAACATTATTATTACTTTCACCATTGATAATGTATCATAATCATTACTGCAGGAAATCAATTATGATCAAATGTAAATTTCCTTAAAAATAAGCTCTGGGGCTCATGGACTGCTCACTGAGTTAAGTGTCTGACTCCTGATCTCATCTCAAGTCTTATCTCAGGGTCATGAGTTCGAGCTCCACATTGCTGAGCATGGAATCTACTTTAAAAAAAAATAATAATAAAAAAGGAAAATTAATAAAATAAGAGACTCAACCTCACTCATAAAGGAAATGCTAACTAAAACTATACTGAGTATTTTTTACCTATCAGATTTGCAAAAATCCACAAGTCAGATACAATACTATATTGATAAGGCTGGGGGGATATAAACATTCTCCTAATGGGTGCTCTCCTACAATACTGGAGGGACTACAAAACTTTATCACTCATATAGAAAGCAATCTGGCAATATCTAGCAAAATTACAAATATATTTTACGCTTTAACTCAACAATACCATTTTCTAGGAATGTATCTTACACATACCAGCACACATACAAAGTAACTTATGTACAATATTACAGCAACATGCTTAGTAACAAGTGAAAAGTAACAACTCTGATGTTCATATCCACCTACTTAAATAAATTACAATGGAACCCAATGCACCCGTGAAAAAGGAGGAGCATTCTCTCTATATACTGATATAGAAAGGCAGCTAAGATATATAACTGAAAAAAGCAAATATAGAACTAAGTATTTTTAATGAACTGTTATATGGAAGAAAGGAGAAAATGAAAAATATTAGCATCTGCTTTTATTTTTATAAAGAAACACTGAAAGAATACATAATAAATATGGATACAGGAAGAAAGTAAAACTAGAGTAGATGGGGCATGGTGGAAGCAATACCTGTTATTGCATACTTGATATATACATTTGAATTCTGAACTGAGAAAAGTATTACTAAACTTAAAATAAGGTACCACTGTCAAAAATATCCATAATGAAAATTATGGGGTGCTTGGCTCACTCAGTCAGTAAAGCATACAACTCCTGATCTTGGGGATGAGTTTAAAGCCCACATTGGGTGTGCAGCTTACTTAAAATAAAAATTAACTGTACTACATCCAACATTGCTAGTTTAAGATATGACATTTTCTTTATTGTTCCTATTTCAAAATTTAGTGAATTGGGGTGAATATTTTTAACAGTGCTTGCATTGGTCCCCCAAACGATTTTTCCAATAGTCTTAAGTTCTTTAAAATAATGAATTTTCATACTGCAAAGGTTTTGAGTAAGAATTACAGTACCTAAAAATATTCACTTCCTACAAATTAGAAACTAGAAGGATATTCATAAGATACTATTTTTTTTCTAAGTTTAACCAAACTTTGGAGGTATTAATCTGACTCTCTCAGTCTGCAGAAAATGAACAAGAGCCCAGAAATACTGTTCAAGCTACTGTTAAGTTTTGCTTAGTCTCACCAAAAAAAATACTAATTGTTCCCAGTATGATAGCTAGTTGTCCTGAGACATATTCTTTCTTTTATATTCAGTCTACTAGAACATATTTACTCTGGGAATTTCACTTAATTATTTCTACTCCTGATTCTCACATGGCACTGTGCTATTTGGGAGTCAAACACATTGTGAAATAACGTTTAGTTGTACATCAATAAGGACAATGGCTTCACCTAAACTTAACTACAGATTCTGTAAAACGTAGAGTTCAATAAAAACAATTACAAAGTACAATCTCACATCATTACGGATAGAAGAAATTTTTAACCAAACGTTATCTTTAAATGGCAAACCCACAATTTCCAAAGGCATCCAAAATTCCCACAAAATCCACTTAAAATGTAAAAGGTATTCACTCAGAAAACTTACAGTTAGTATTTTAAGAAGATCAGCTGAATAAAAAAAATAAATTTTAGGGGTGCCTGGGTGGCTCAGTGGGTTGAGTCTGACTCTTGATTTCTGCTCAGGTCATGATCTCACAGTTTCTGGGTTCCAGTCTCACATAAGGCTCCACACTGACACCGCAGAGCCTGCCTGGGATTCATATTCTCCCTCCCTCAAAATAAATAAACTTAAAAAAATCAATTTTATAGGTACCAAATATGGTCTATATTCATTCCCTAGAGCTGCTATTAACATATTACCACAAACCATGTGGCTTAAAACAACAGAAATATCTTCTCTTACAGTTTCGGAGACTGACCAGAAGGCAGAAATGGGGTGTAAGCAGGGTCATGCTCCCTCCAAAAGCTATAATGAAGAATCCTTCTTTGCCTCTTCGTAGTTCCTGGTGGTTGCCAGCAATCCTTGGCATTACTTGGCTTATGCCAATATAACCCCAATCTCTGTGTATCCACATTTCCCTCTTTCTATAAAAACATGTTACTGGATTAGATCCCATTCTAATCTAATATGATCTCACCTTAACTTCATTGCAACTGCAATGACCCTATTTCCAAGTAAAGTCACATCCAAAGATATGGGGAAGTTAGGACTTCAACATATCTTTTTGTAGAACACAATTCAACTAAACATGGTCCAAATCAATTTCTTCAAAAGTAGATCTAGATTCATATATGCAATATTTATACATTTTGCCTAACCAGCACAAACTTCCCTTTCTTAAGTAATTTTCTTTTGAAGACTCAATCTGCTCCTCCTTCAAGCCTTAAGAGAGGGCTGATCTTAAGCCTCTCTCCAAAACCAGGCAACTGTCCTCAGTCAGGTCAGAGAATCACACTCCTCTAGCCTTACAGTGACTGGCTCAGGGACAGGCCGCATGACCCAAGCCTGGCCTTCCATCCACCAATTTAGCTGGTGCTATAGAGAAACACGTATGGACTTAAGAATCTTTTAAGTCTATGGGAATGCAAACTGGTGCAGCCACTCTGGAAAACAGTATGGAGGTTCCTCAAAAAACTAAAAATAGAACTGCCCTACAACCCAGCAGTTGTACTACTAGGTATTTATACAAGGGATACAGGTATGCTGTTTCAAAGGGACACATGCATCCCAATGTTTAAAGCAGCACTATCAACAATAGCCAAAGTATGGAAAGAGCCCAAATGTCCATCGATGGGTGGAGAATGGATAAAGGAGATGTGGTATACACATACAATGGAGTATTACTCGGCAATCAAAAAGAATGCAATCTTGCCATTTGCAACTATGTGGATGGAACTGGATGATATTATGCTAAGTGATATTAGAGAAAGACAAATATCATATGACTTTACTCACATGAGGACTTTAAGAGACAAAACAGATGAACATAAGGGAAAGGTAACAAAAATAATATAAAAACAGGGAGGGGGACAAAACAGAAGAGACTCATAAATATGGAGAACAAACTGAGGGTTACTGGAGGGGCTGTGGGAAGGGGGATGGGCTAAATGGGTAAGGGGCACTAAGGAATCTACTCCTGAAATCATTGTTGCACTATATGCTAACTAATTTGGATGCAAATTTAAAAAAAAAAATTGTGCTAGACACTGAAAAAAAAAAAAAAAAAGAATCTCTTAAGTCTAGGGGCGCCTGGGGACTCAACTGGTTGAGCGTCTGACTTCGGCTCAGGTCATGACCTCGTGGTTCTTAAGTTTGAACCCCACATCTGGCTCTGTGCTGACAGCTCAGAGCCTGGAGCCTACTTTGGATTCTGTGTCTCCCTCCCTCTCTGCCCCTCCCCTGCTCACGTTCTGTGTGTGTCTCTCTCAAAAATAAACAAACATTAAAAAAAATAATAAAAAACAAACAAAAAAAGAATCTCGTAAGTCTAGGGGCACCTGAGTGGCTCATTCTGACTTCACCTCAGGTAATGATCTCACGGTTCATGGGTTTGAGCCCTTCATCAGGCTCTGTGCAAACAGCTCAGAGCCTGGAGCCTGCTTCGAATTCTGTGTCTCAGTCTCTCTCTCTCTGCCTCCCCCCACACTAGTGCTCTTTCTCTATCTTTCAAAAATAAAATGTTAAAAAACAAAGAACTACATAAGTCTAGAGCTGCTACTGGTCATCTTTACCATCATACCTGAAGGAGGAAACCAAAACTGAAAAATAATGCTTAGAAAGGGAGATAAGGAGACATTCCTGATGACATCAATCAAACTTCTGGATCCAGTTATGTCAGATCTTAGCTGTAGTTTTACCCTGTGATCTTCCCAGCTCATAAACCTACAAAATGGCCTTTCTGACTTAATTTGAACTGGTTTTCTGAACCTGCAATAGTAACAGTCCTGATGGGGTGCCTGGGTGGCTCAGTCAGTTAAGCATCCGACTTTGACTCAGGTCATGATCTCGAGGCTTGTGAGTTCAAGACCCGCTTCCGGCTCTGTGCTGACAGCTCAGAGCCTGGAGCCTGCTTCAGATTCTGTCTCCTTCTCTATCTGCCCCTCCCCCACTCATTCTCTCTCTCTGTCCCTCTCCCTCTCTCTCAAAAATAAACAAACATTAAAAAAAAAGAAAAGAAAAGAAAAAAGAAAGAAAGAAACAGTCCTGAATAGATTTAGGCAGGAGAGTGCAAAGTGCCATATGATTGAAAACAGTGCTTCACTTTTTTCAGGTTATTTTCTCAAACATGGCAGAGACACAAAGAGCCAGTAGGGGAAAAAAAATTTTGTATCCATTTCCGTTCCCTATTCACCAAGCCATCTTCCAAGAAGAGTTTCAGAATCTAAAAGTTACAGGGGTGCCTGGGTAGTTTAGTCAGTTAAGTGTTTGACTTCCACACAGGTCATAATCTCACAGTTCTGAAGTTGGGGCCCCAAGTCCAGCTCTCTACTGTCAGTGCAGAGCCTGCTTCAGATCCTGTCTTCCTCTCTCTGCACCCCCTTTGTTAAGAAAAAAAAAAAAGACTCTAAAACTTACAAATTTGTTACAAATTCATTCATGCTTGTTAAAGTATGGATCTGCAAGCTCCTTATAGCAAAACATGAAAAATATAAAGAACTCTCAAAATTATAAAATCCGAAATACCAATATCTAAAAACAAAGCGTTAATAAAATCTTCCCCCCAATGCCATTCCGCATCACTACCATCCCTAGAGCAACGACAGCCCTAGATCAACAAGTGATGACCAAGTCATACTGAAACATCTTTCTCTCCACATCACCACAATAAGATTCATGACAGTCTTGCCCTTTAATATAGCTATCACTGTTCATGGTTCATTTGTTTCTATCTGAAGCAAGGTGTGTCACACACACAGTATGTTAATATATGGCCCCAGACAATTGGAAAGACCATCTTATACTCACATGTAATCTAATCACTCTTCCTTCACCTGCTGCCCACCTCCAACTTTTACTCATTTATCTCTTGAAAATTCCCAGCCCTTACTCATTTAGCTCCTGAAAAATTCCCAGAATGTGTGTAGCACACACATTCTGAACAAAATGGGGAAAAATTACATTTTGAAGTGAGACAAAATTAAAAAGTATGTTTCACCTGTTAAAGGCCAGGGTTCACCAGTGTCTCCACACAATACACAGACACAGAAAACTAGTTCTTAATATCTCATATAATGCAGTGGTTTCCGAAAGGGCAACTTCTCCCACACAATCTCCTTTAAAAATCACCGTGCTACAGCAAAGGAAACAACCAACAAAACTAAAAGGCAACGTACGGAATGGGAAAAGATATTTGCAAATGACATATCGGACAAAGGGCTAGTATCCAAAATCTATAAAGAGCTCACCAAAATCCACACCCGAAAAACAAATAACCCAGTGAAGAAATGAGCAGAAAACATGAATAGACACTTCTCTAAAGAAGACATCCAGATGGCCAACAGGCACATGAAAAGATGCTCAACGTCGCTCCTCATCAGGGAAATACAAATCAAAACCACACTCAGATATCACCTCACGCCAGTCAAAGTGGCCAAAATGAACAAATCAGGAGACTATAGATGCTGGAGAGGATGTGGAGAAACGGGAACCCTCTTGCACTGTTGGTGGGAATGCAAACTGGTGCAGCCACTCTGGAGAACAGTGTGGAGGTTCCTCAAAAAATTAAAAATAGACCTACCATATGACCCAGCAATGGCACTGCTAGGAATTTACCCAAGGGATACAGGAGTACTGATGCATAGGGGCACCTGTACCCCAATATTTACAGCAGCACTCTCAACAATAGCCAAATTATGGAAAGAACCTAAATGTCCATCAACTGATGAATAAAGAAATTGTGGTTTATATACACAATGAAGTACTACGTGGCAATGAGAAAGAATGAAATATGGCCCTTTGTAGCAACATGGATGGAACTGGAGAGTGTTATGCTAAGTGAAATAAGCCATACGGAGAAAGACAGATACCATATGGTTTCACTCTTATGTAGATCCTGAGAAACTTAACAGAAACCCATGGGGGAGGGGAAGGAAAAAAAAAAAGAGGTTAGAGTGGAAGAGAGCCAAAGCATAAGAGACTCTTAAAAACTGAGAACAAACTGAGGGTTGATGGGGGGTGGGAGGGAGGGGAGGGTGGGTGATGGGTATTGAGGAGGGCACCTTTTGGGATGAGCACTGGGTGCTGTATGGAAACCAATTTGACAATAAACTTCATATATTGAAAAAAAAATCACTGTGCTAAAGCCATTAAAGGTACCACATATTGTGTCCAAAATATCTACATTCCCTTTCTCATATTAATTTTGTTTTTCCTTAAATAACTTAAATCACTATAGATAAAACTCTTAGTCACTTGTTTAGTTTGTAATATGTCAAGTACTACTCTGTACCTTTTCCACAAATCTTTATTGAGCATCCATTGTGTGCCACTCTGCCAAGTACTCAAAAAATAAAGAAAAACAGAACGTGTCACTGAATTCAAAGGTCTCTCAAACTAGATGAGGTTCAACTGGAGAAAGAAAGGGAAGGTAAAAAAGCAGTATAATAATGCTTGCGCATTGCACACCACAAGAAGAGTGACTTATATTTTGTGTAAGAGAACCTGAGGGATTAAGGTGGTGACTGGGCGGGATATACAGAGTTGAGACTAAAATAGTAGGCTAGTATCAGAGGCGTTGGAGGGTCTTACATGCTGGTTAAAGTAACCTTATTCTAGGAGCACCCAGGTGGCCCAGTTGGTTAAGTGTCTAACTCTTGATCTTGGCTCAGGTCATGATCTCACAGTTTATGAGTTGGAGTCCTGTATCAGACTGTGCTGACAGCGTGGAGCCTGCTTGGAATTCTCTCTCCCTCTCTCTCTGCCCCTACCCCACTCATGCATGCGTGCTCTCTCTCTAAATAAATAAATAAACTTAAAAAAATTAAAGTAACCTTATTCTATACGGGAATCAAACTTCAGTGTGCCTAAGAGTCACTTGAGGTATTTGTTAGAAATATAGATTCCCATGCCATCCCTGAGATTTGGAATCAGGACCCAAAATTGTCAATTTTTACAGAAAGGTCAATGGTTTTCATCAAGTGAGTAATGCGTTGAAACAACACTAGGTAGGTTATTTTTCTCAAGTTTTCCAAGTAGTCCTTGGGGTGAGGAGACTGTTGGAGAGTTCACTTTGGATGACTTCAATTTTCACTGTTCTGTAAATTACAAGATCAGCTGAGAAGAAAGTATGAGTACACAGGGGCTAAAAGAAAGCTACTACAGTAAACTGCAGAAGCTGAACAAGAATATACACACACAAAAATTCCAGTGCTGGATGAGGGTCTGGTTGAGGCTGAACACCATAAATCTGTAGCAACATCAATTTACACAGATGTTCCTCTATCTATAACGTTAAAATAATACCCTCCTGGTAAGATTATTATAAGAATTAAATTACATGTGATAACAGATGTAAAACAGATGGATAAAGGCACATTAAAATACAGGATTTCAACATTTTTAGGTAACAAAAAGATGTTGGGACTAGATGTCCATTCTTATTATTTTAAGAATACACTACTTAAACTCTTCACAATTTACTTAAATCATGTTTGTGGGTTGACCTGGTATCATAACCAATAATCTTAACACCGTTCCTTTGTTTTAAATGTCTCTTGAAATAGAAATAACCAAGAATATATAAGATAAATAAACTCAACACCCAAATGGTCACTATATATTAGTAACGTACTTGGTACTCAAGAAGGTGATTAAAGGGTGCCTGGGTGGCTCAGTCGGTTAAGCATCGGACTTCAGCTCAGGTCATGATCTCACACTGTGAGTTCGAGGCCTGCATCAGGCTCTGTGCTGACAGCTCAAAGCCTGCAACCTGCTTCGGATTCTGTGTCTCCCTCTCTCTCTGCCCTTCCCCTGCTCATGCTCGGTCTCTGTCTCAAAAATAAATAAGAACATTAAAAAAAAATTTTTTTTTAAAGAAGGTGATTAAAGAATTCACTAAGAAAGAATGAAAGAAGAAACTGCCTTGCAGTTGTGAATCCATTTTCTCAACTTACTGAATTCAGTAGATCATCCCCGTGCTGTACCCTATGTTCCTTTCTGGTATAGTATCATCCTAGTGAAATCATCTGCCCTCCCCATTTCCATAAAGCCAGAGAATTTCTTTTTACATTGTTTACCTATACTAAGCTACTCATGTTCTGTCCTGCT
Source organism: Lynx rufus (assembly GCF_022079265.1). Classification (NCBI taxonomy): domain Eukaryota; kingdom Metazoa; phylum Chordata; class Mammalia; order Carnivora; family Felidae; genus Lynx; species Lynx rufus. Next base: position 37,330,335 of record NW_025814825.1, on the reverse strand, counting down.
TCCAGGGATATAATCTTTCCAGACTTAAATACAGTATTAGGACTTCTGATAAAAAACCCAACCTAAAGGGCCATAGCAAAAAAGGATCATTACTGGATCAAGTAGGCTTTTTAGAATTCCCTTCATGCAGTTGGATTCAAGTATACAGCAGGATTTCTCCCTCCATGAATCACTGTTTGTCTCAAACAAGGGCACACTGCTTCACTCACAGGCAGGCTCTCCCTGTAAGCTGCTTCTTGCTTACAGGCTATTAGCTACCCCACAGAAAAGAGATCTCTTTCCCAAGAACACCACTAGCCAGTCTCAAGGCTGATCCCTGAACCACTCACTGCTCACTGTGACCAATGGGCAGGCATCAGTCACATAAGGAAGTCAGACTCATCCAAACCACATGGAACTCAAGAAAGTTATGAAAGGTTAACTCCCTAAAGGAAAATCAAGATGCCACTACCAAAAGAGGGGAAAGATTCTGAAAGAACAAAAACAAGACTGTTGCTCAGAAGACATAAAATTATAAACACAGTTCTTCCCAAAAATAAGGGAGAAAAAATTGGGGTGGGGGACTAAAAACATAATTTACATGATTATAACCATGTGAAAGCATACAGACTCTGAAGTCAGTCCCAAATTCAAACCACCAGCTCCATCACATTTGTGACTTATTTAATCATTAATCACTCTAATTCTGCTTCCTCACAGTACCAAAACAAACACACACACTCTTTGCAGGCTGACTGTACGTATTAAATAAGAAAAATAGTTGTTAGGCACATACTGTGTGCTTGACAAATACCTACTGCCACAAATATTCATATGAAAAAGTGAAAACTGATGTTTTCTAAACTAGATTGCAAATGGCTCCAATTCTTCATCCCTCCATATATACATTCCCTTTACCATGTAACTTTATAATACCTCCCACCATGACTTTGGGCTCAATTATGTATTTTGCTTTAGCAAATCAGGTATTAGCAGATATTACACAAGCTGAGACCTGAAAAAGTGCTTCCTTATTCCTCGTTTTGTACAGTTGTGTACTTTTGCCATGTCACAGTTCTAAAGTATTTTGCCGAAAGTTGAGAATAACAGAGTCTACTCACTGTAGTCATCCCAGCTTATATCAACCTACATCAGCCAGACATGGAACAAGTCCAGCCTAACCAGTCCAACAGAGCTGCCTAATCAACTCACAGCTGACTATATGAGGAAGCCTAGCCCAGATCAACTGAACTCAATAAATGCTTCCAGTTATTTATGTCACTAAAGTTTCATGATCATTTGATATGCGGCATGACTGTGGCAATAAATAACTGAAAACATCATCTTATGGTGGTAGGTCCATGAAAAGAATAATTTCTACACTTTCATGATGTAAGAAGGTGACTTGGTAATATTAACTAAATAAAATGTATTCCTATTATCATTACAAATTTACTATCTGAGCATACTGTTAAACCATTGGAAATGGAAGAAAAATATGATAGGCTGCTTGGACGCGCACCAAGTTTTGGGAAATAACCAAGAGCTGAGGAGGGTTAAACAACAGGGTTCATCTCCTACATGAAGCTACTTCAAGACTAGAAGATGTGATTGCTTCAGTTAATGTATAAACACCAATGCAGAGAGCCAAGCAAAATGTAGACACAGAGGAATATGTTCCAAACAAAAGAACAACACAAAAACCTTAGAAAAAAACCTTAATAATTAACATCAATAAGTAATTTACCTGATAAAGATTTCAAATGGTCCTAGAAATGGTCACTAAACTGGGGAAAAGAATGCATGAATACAGTGAAAACTTCAACAGAGAGATAGAAAATATAAGAAAGTACCAAACAGAAGTTATAGAGTTAAAGAATACAAATAATTGAACTGAAAAATACACTAGAAGGATTCAACAACAAACTAGATGAATCAGAGGAATGGACTGGTCAATGTGAAGACAAAACAATGGAACTCACCAATTAGAGCAGCAAAAAGAAAAAAAATTAAAAGTAAACCACACAAGGGACTTATGAGACAAAATCAAACGAACTAACATTCACATCACAGAGCTCCCAGAAGAAAGGGGCAGAGTTGAAGAAATCATGGCTGTAAACTTCCCTAACCGGTGGAAGGAAATAGAAATCCAGATTCAGGAAGCCCAGAGAGTTCCAAATTAGAGAAACATCCACACCAAGACATTTTAAAATGTCAAAAGTTAAAGACAAAAAAGAGAAACTATTAAAAGCAGTAAAAGAGGGGCGCCTGGGTGGCGCAGTCGGTTAAGCGTCCGACTTCAGCCAGGTCACGATCTCGCGGTCCGTGAGTTCGAGCCCCGCGTCGGGCTCTGGGCTGATGGCTCGGGGCCTGGAGCCTGTTTCCGATTCTGTGTCTCCCTCTCTCTCTGCCCCTCCCCCGCTCATGCTCTGTCTCTCTCTGTCCCAAAAATAAATAAACGTTGAAAAAAAAATTTAAAAAAAATTAATAAATAAAAGCAGTAAAAGAAAAACTCATTATGCACAAGGGAATACCCAGATTTTTCAGCAGAAACTTTGCAAGCCAGAAGTGGCATGATATACTCAAAGTGCTGAAAAAAACTTCAAACCAAGAATACTCTACCCAGCAAAGTTATCATTCAGAAGGAGAAGAGAAATTAAGAGCTTTTCAGACAAGCCACAGTTAAAGGAGTTCATCACCACTCAATCGGTCTTACAAGAAGTGCTAAAGGGAATTCTTTACTGAAAAGAAAGGGTGCTAATGAGTAACAAGAAAAGGATAAATCTCGGGGTGCCTGGGTGGCTCAGTCGGTTGAGTGGCTGACTTCGGCTCAGGTCATGATCTCGCGGTCAGTGAGTTCGAGCCCCGTGTTGGGCTCTGTGCTGACAGCTCAGAGCCTGGAGCCTGTTTCAGATTCTGCGTCTCCCTCTCTCTGATCCTCCCCCGTTCATGCTCTGTCTCTCTCTGTCTCAAAAATAAATAAACGTTAAAAAAAAAAAATTAAAAAAAAAGGATCTCATTAAAAAAGTAAATATGTAATAAAGGTAATGGAGTAATCACTTTTAAAGCTAATATGAAGGCTAAAAGACAAAAATCAGTAAAAATAACTACAATTACAATAATTATTTAAGGGATAAACATGAGAAAATGATGTAAAATGTGACATCAGAAACAAAATGTTGGAGAGGAATAATACTGAGCTTTAAAATGAGATCAAATTTAACAATTTAAAATAGACTGTTATATGTTGTTATATGTAAGTCTCATGGTAACCACAAAGCAAAAATTTGTAATACACAAAACAGAAAGTAATATAAACATATCACTAAAAGACATGAACCACAAGACAGCAAGAAAAGAAAAAAGGACAGGAACTACAAAAATAGTCAGAAAATGATTTAAAAAATGGCAGTAAGCACATACCTATTGGTAATTCTTTAAATGTAAATGGAACAAATCCTCCAATCAAAAGACAAAGGGTAGCTGAATGGATTAAAAAAACAAAACAAAAAGACCCATCTATACTCTGTGTACAAGAGACTCACTTGAGACACACACACACTGAAAATGAAGGGATAGAAAAAGATATTCTATACAAATGGAAACTGAAAGTAAGTAGAGTAGCTATACTTAAATCAGACAAAACGCAGACTGTGATAAGAGACAAAGGATGTTACAGAATGGTATAGGGTCAATCCAACAGAAAGATAAAACATTTGTAAATACTTACTCAACTTGGGAGCACCTAAATATATTCAGCCAATACTAACAGACCTAAAGAGAGGAATAAACAGCAATACAATAATAATAGGGGACTTTAATAACCCACCTACACCAATGGACAGATCATCCATACAAAATCAATGAGGAAACATTAGACCAGATGGACTCAACAGGTATTTAGAGAACATGCCATCCAAAAATAACAAAATACGCATTCTTTTAAGTGCACATAGATCCAAAATAGATCATGTGACAGATCATTTCCCAAGACAGACTACAAAACAATTCTTAATAAATTTAAGAGGACTGAAATCATATCATACATCTTTTCTAACCACATGGTAGGACACTAGAAACTACACAAAGAAAACTGGAAAATTCAAAAATTATGTGGAGATTAAACAACATAATACTGAACAATGGGTCAAAGAAATCAAAAGAGAAATAAAAAAAAAATACCTTGAAACAAAGAAAGTGAAAATGTAGAAACCAAAATTTATGGGATGAGGTAAAAGAAATTTAGATCTAAACGGGAAGTTCATAGCAACAAATGCCTACCTCAAGAAACAAGAAAAGTCTCAAATAAACAACCTACTGTACACTCAAGGAGCTAGATAAGAACATAGCCCAAAGTTAGTAGAAGGAAAGAACTGACAAAGAGTAGAGCAAAAAAATAAAGAAAATAGACTGTTTCAATGAAAAAAAAAAAAACATCAATGAAACGAAGAGCTGGTTCTTTGAAAAAATAAACAAAATTGACAAACCTTTACCTAGATTCACTGAGAAAAGAGGACTCAAATAAAATTAGAGATGAAAAACGTTGTAACTGATACCACAGAAATAAAAAGGATCATAAGAGACTACTATGAATAATTATACTCCAACAAACGGGGTGACCTACAAGAAATGGATAAATTTCTATAAACATACAACCTACCAAAAGTGAATCATGAGGAAATAAAACTGAACAGACTGATTACTAATAAGGAGAATGAATCAGTAATCAATAACCTCCCAATGAACCAAGTCCAGGACCATGGAGCTTCACTGGTAAATTGTAACATGCAAAAAAGAATGAACATGGAGGAGGGAACTCTTCCAAACTTATTTTAGGAGGCCAAATTACACTAATAACCAAACCCAGACAAGGATACCACAAGAAAAGACTACAGGCCAATATCCCTGATGAACATAGATGCAAAAATCCTCAACAAAATATTAGCAAACTGAATTCAACAATACATTAAAAGAATCATACACCATGATCAAGTGGGACTTATTCCAGGTTTGCAAAGATGGCTCAATATCCACAAATCAATGTAACACACCACAGTAACAAATGAAGGATAAAAATCTTATCTCCACAGTTGCAGAGAAAGCATTTGACAAAACTCAACATCCATTTATGATAAAAACTCACAATCAAGTATAAAAGGAACATGCCTCACCATAATAAAAACCATACATGATGAGCCACCAACCAATTTCATATTCAATGGTGAAAAGCTGAAAGCTTTTCCTCTAACATCAGGAACAAGACAAGGATGCCCACCCACTCTTACCACTTTTATTCAACACAGTATTAGAAATCCTAGGGGCGCCTGGGTGGCGCAGTCGGTTAAGCGTCCAACTTCAGCCAGGTCACGATCTCGCGGTCCGTGAGTTCGAGCCCCGCGTCGGGCTCTGTGCTGACTGCTCGGAGCCTGGAGCCTGTTTCCGATTCTGTGTCTCCCTCTCTCTCTGCCTCTCCCCCGTTCATGCTCTGTCTCTCTCTGTCCCAAAAATAAATAAACGTTGAAAAAAAAAAAATTTAAAAAAAAAAAAAGAAATCCTAGACAGAGCAATTAAGAAAAAAGAAAGGGCATCCAAATTGGAAAGGAAGAAATAAAACTGTCCCTATTTGCAGATGACATGATGTTATATATAGAAAACCCAGAAGATTCCATCAAAACACTGTTAGAATAAATTCAGTAAGGTTTCAGAATACAAATACACAAAAATCTGTGGTATTTGTATACACTAATAATGATACACTAATAATGAATTACCAGAAAGAAATGAAGAAAACAATCTCATTTCCAACTGCACCAAAAAGAATAAACAACCTAGGAATAAACTTAATCGAGAAAATGAAATCTCTGTATATTGAAAAACATAATGAAAGAAACTGAAGAAGATATAAATAGAAAGATATTCCAAGCTCCTAGTTGGGAAAATTAGTATTGTTAAAATGTCCACACTACCCAAGTCAATATACAGATCCAACGCAATTCTTATCAAAATTCCAATGGCACTTTTCACAAAAATGGAACAATCCTAAAGTATGCATGGAACTATCAAAGATCCTGAATACCCAAAGCAATTCTGAGAAAGAACACAGCTGGAGACATCATGCTCCTTGATTTCAAACTATACTACAAAAAGTTTATTAGAGATTAAAACAGTATTATATTTGCATAAAAACAGATCAGTGGAAAAGAATAGAGAGCCCAGAAATAAACCCATGTATATATGGTCAATTAAATTACGACAAAGGAGCCAAGAATATACAATAGGAAAAGGACAGTCTCTTCAATAAATAGCGTTAGAAAAACTGGACAACTGGGGCATCTGGGTGGCTCAGTGGGCTGAGCATCTTGACTCTTGATCTTGGCTCATGTCATGATCTTATGGTTTGTGAGATTGAGCCCCACGTTGGGCTCTGCGCTGACAGCACAGAGCCTGCTTGAGATTCTTTCTCTCCCTTGCTCTCTCTCTGCCCCTCCCCAGCTCAGGTGCTTTCTCTCACTTTCAAAATAAATAAACACGGAAAAAAAAAAAACAACTGGACAACCACATGCAAAAAATGAAACTTGACCACAATTCTACACCATACACAAAAATTAATTCAACACAGGGGCGCCTGGGTGGCTCGGGTCGTTAAGCATCCAACTTCAGCTCAAATCAAGATCTCACAGTTTGTGGGTTTGAGCCCCCATCAGGCTCTGTGCTGACAGCTTAGAGCCTGGAGCCTGCTTCGGATTCTATGTCTTCCTCTCCTCCCCCACTTGCACGCCGCGCTCTCTCTCTCTCAAAAATAAATAAACATCAAAAAAATTTTAATTAACTCAAAATAGATTAATGATTTAACATCTAAGGTCTGAAACCATAAAACTCCTAGAAAAAAACATACATAGGCAATAAGCTCCTTGACATCCATCTTGGCAATGATTTGTTTTGAATCTGACATCAAAAGCAAAAGCAACAAAAGCAAAAATAAACAAGATGTGACTACATCAAACTAAAAAGCCTCTGCACAACAAAGGAAACCATCAACAAAGTGAAAAGGCAACTTACTGAAAGGGAAAGAATATTTGCAAATGATGTATCTGAAAAGAAGCTAATATCCAAAATACATAAAGAGCTCCCGAGTCAAAAAGAAAAACCCCCCAAACAACCCAATTAAAAATTTTTCTAAAGGAAATATATAGATGGGTAACAGATACACGAAAAGACGTCCTACGTCATTAACTATCAGGGAAATGCAAATCAAAACTTCAAAGAGCTATCACCTTGCACCTGTTAGAATGGCAATTATCAAGATTAGAAACAGTTAAGTGTTGGCAAGGATGCGGAGAAAAGGGAACTCCTGCTGGTGGGAATGTAAACTGGTGCAGCCACTATGGAAAACTGTATTAAAAGAAAAACCTGCATTTGCATTTTATGAAAAATACAGATACAATTATCATTAGCTAAATGAGGCTTTCTCCCACCTTATGAGTATGTAGCTATATATTCTTAGTGAGAAAAATCAGTTCTATATTTTTGCATGAGTTTGAGGAGCTACTGGCCATTCCTTACACATCCTTTATCCTTGCAAGATGAATAAACAGCCTTTATTCTCATGAACATTTTATAAGGCAAACTTTTTTTTTTTTTTTTTTTCCTCAACGTTTTTATTTATTTTTGGGACAGAGAGAGACAGAGCATGAACGGGGGAGGGGCAGAGAGAGAGGGAGACACAGAATCGGAAACAGGCTCCAGGCTCCGAGCCATCAGCCCAGAGCCTGACGCGGGGCTCGAACTCACAGACCGCGAGATCGTGACCTGGCTGAAGTCGGACGCTTAACCGACTGCGCCACCCAGGCGCCCCAAGGCAAACATCTTTGACGACATAATTTAGTTTAGTTCTCAAGCCCTATTATATACATGCTTCCTACCATCACGTCAACTGTTCTGTCACGGAATGTGTAGGTATTCAACAATGAAAAACACAATTTTTCTCAAAACATTATAATTAGAAGGCTCTCCAAGACCTTATTTATAGATAAGGAAACCAAGATGCAGAAAGATTAAGTATGTTTCCTCAAAACCACACAGCTATAGTCATACTTGTATCAGAACCTAGTGCTCTTGCCCCAGGGTTTTTCCCATTCCACACCACTGCCTAAATGGAACTATTTTTTACTAAGAAAAAGTATGTAGTTGTTCTGTTAGTTGGCAAAATGCAAACAAATGAGTATTTTTGCCACCCTATCCCATAGAATCTAACAATAAATGTGATAATGATGTGGAAATTGCCATTACCCAAATCATTACACAGAAGTTGTAAATATATAAAAGTTTCAAATAGACCAAACACAATGCAATTAAATTCCAGAGAGAAGAATCATTGTTTTTATTACAAAAATATTTAAAAGAAACTATAATTTTAAGATTATACCTAAAAAGCAAATTCTGTGAACCAGCTTCAACAGCTTTCTTTCAAGTGATCTATTATTTAGTAAGCAAAGATGAAGGTCTTTGCCTCTTAGTCAATTCTCACAACCCTCCTACATAGTATTTACTATTAATACTACTTCATATAACAATGAACTAAAATTAGTTCTCTCTACAACCCATAGCTGGCTAAGTGTGAAGAAAATTTGTATCCAGGTCAGCCTGACTCAAAGCCACATTTTGTTGTTATATGCAAGTGCTTTCCAGAATGGGCCTTAGAAATGTGATAAACAAGCAGAGAAAAGATAAGAAGAATTAAACTTCTCAATGCAAAATACATTTAACAACCTCTTCCATCCCATTAAGATACAATCTTTAAAGGATTAGCTATACTTGGTTAATATTGGAAAAGCATGCAAATTCATGTCTAAAATTATTTTTGTACATGATGTACTTTCTCTACAAGTACAAATGTTCTTCATATTATTTGGTGTTTAAAAAAAAAAAAAAGACTCAATGGTTAACTTCAAAAAAGGTTGCAACTGTAGACAAAAGCCAGAAGAGACAAAACTATTTGTATTATACGAAAATAAAATTGTTTAGGGTGCCTTGGTGGCTCAGTCGGTTAAGCATCCAACTCTTGATTTTGGCTCAGGTCATGATCTCGTGTTTGTCTATTTGGGATTCTCTCTCTCCCTCTCTCTCTTCCCTCCCCTGCTCGCACACTCACTTTCTCCCTCTCTAATAAATAAACATAAGAAAATAAATAAAACTGTTTTATGGGCTTCACGTAAATCATGATGCAAACAGAGCAAAAAATAGTCACTAAAAAGGAAAAAGACTTCATTGAATATATGTATATTTCATTACTGAACTCTGCAGTTAATGTCATTCTAACTATGACCACCATTGTTTCTACTTCTAAAGTCATTCTTACCTCCATGGGCTTCTGAAGATATCTGTTTTATCTGTAGACTAAAATACACGTATCTCCCACTTTTTAAGAGTTTGCATTACATCTCACTTTTATGCAGAAAGTGAAACCGTGGTCAGTCAGCATTTCACCAGCGAGCTGTTACAGAGGCAATGTGTACCCTGAGCAGCTAGAATGGCACCAAGCTCCCTCCCCTACACTACACTCAGCATCAAGCCACCATAACTTTGAACTGTGAGCATCTGGGCTTAATCTCAATGTATTTTTTGCATCCATTAACAAGATGCATCCTAGGTTATCAGAAAAACCTAGGAGAGGTTATTTCTTGGGTCTGGGAGTGTGCAAAATTTTTTCTACATAAATAATTGATAATTGCTTCTTGCTCTACACCATTTTAGCTTACAGAAGGTTTCACAGGAATGCACTACTTTCAGATAAGAAAGGGGAATCTGTATGTGTGTACATTTATTTTAAAATTCAGTTTACTTATTTTGATGCTTTTCTCCAAACATGTATCAAATTATTTTATCACATGAAAAAAAAAGAAATATAAAGGAAAAAATGGAGCTATATAGAGTAGGGAAGAAAAATGCATGAAAACTATCATGAAAAAGCAAGGTACTCATTCCTAAAAGAACATTCTCTGCAGAATCCTAGGTTGCATTAGTGGAACAAACATCTGAAGATCCTATATATTCTGCTGAGAACAAACATCCTTTAAGCATCCAGTTTGAAAGTTTTCATACTCCAGTCAAATATAACAGCAATAGTATCATTACTATTATTGCTTATACTTCTGTTCTTGAGTCACAAAAACCAGCAGCTGGCAGGAACATGATTTAACAACAGATCCTTCCTTCCTGTTTCCTAATACAACCTTTATTCTGTACCTTTTTTATATATTCATATTCCTCAAACAGTTGACTTCATCTGGATTACTTGTTAAACAGTATCTGGCAAAATCTGGATTGGCTGACTTAGGTACAATAATTATCAGAGGTATATTTATTTTAACATCTTTATACACTTTTAAGAGCAATTTTTTAAATGTTTATTTTGAGAAAGAATGTGAGCAGGGGACGGGTAGAGAGAGAGGGAGAGAAGGAATCCCAGGCAGGCTCCGCGCTCAAACCCACAAACTGTGAGATCCTGACCTGAGCCAAAATCAAGAGTTGGGCACTTAACCGACTGAGCTACACAGGCGCCCCTAGAAACAATTTCTTAATATCTGAGAGGTAACACATAATCATTTACTAATCATTTAACAAGAACAAACATTCCACTTTTTCCAAAGTAAAGTTTAAATCCTTAGAAAAGGAAAAAAAGGGTAAAAATTGTCTGGGTCATTAATATCTCTGGTCCTTTGTCATTGCTACAATGTCAGTTTATAAAAGTACACTAGAAAAACTCTTCTCCATTAATTTACATTCTCTTGATTTTAAAAGTTCAAAATCTGTGGATAATTTAAACTTCTTGGTAGTTTAACAGTTTCTTTAATGTTTACTTATTTTTGAGAGAGATTGGGGGGGGGGTGGGGCACAGAATCTGAAACTGGCTCCAGGCTCTGAGCTGTCAGCACAGAGCCCAATGCAGGGCTTGAACTCACAAATGGCGAGATTATGACCTAAGCCAAAGTCCGACATCTGAGCCACCCAGGTGCCCCAATAGTTTAACGGTCTTAACCAACACCAAGTCATTCAGGTTGGACTGCAAATGGTAGCCTACTGTTTTCTTAGAAAAATTAAGCCCCAAGTTTTATAGCTCCTGATAACTCCTACCTATCTTCTCACCTAATGTGGAAAATTCTAGTTTCTCTCCTCTTTCACCCATTTATGAATGTATTCTTCCGTTTCACCAATAAAATGTACTAATCTTTGATATGGACATGTCATTTAAGATTAAACAGAAATTCTTTGCCTAAGGAGAAAGGAACCAAAAGGAATGTTATCTTTTAGATAAGATTACACACTGGTAGCCACAGCAATGAGTCTTGAAACTGTTTTCAGGAGATATATATATGTGGGTTTCTGACTCCGTATAGGTCTATTTATTTCAACATTCCAAAATCTATTTTAATAAATCCGATAGTTGTACAAGTCTTCCATGTACAAGTCTCACATGGAAAATAACTATCACTTTAATCATATGTGTTTGTCTTTTAAAAAGTCAATAAAGCACAATTTTTTTTTAAATTCTTTTACATTTATTTATTTTTGAGAGACAGAGAGACAGAGCACAAGTGCGGGAGGGGCAGAGAGAGAATGAGACACAGAATCCGCAGCAGGCACCAGGCTCTGAGCTGTCAGCACACAGCCCGATGCGGGGTTTGAACCCACAAACCACGAGATCATGACCTGAGCCAAAGTCAGATGGCTAACTGACTGAGCCACCTAGGTGCCCCAATAGAGCACAATTCTAGTACCTCTTAAAAAACTGTTGGAAATTAACCCATATTATTACTTTTATCCTGATGTATTCTCTTTCCAGAACAGAAACCAATCTAGATAGAGTAGCTAACATAGTATCATAAAAATAGTACTGTCAAAGATAACTTATCAATAAGTAAATAAGTAAAATTTTAGTACTCTGGCCATTAAACAAAGGTGATGTATTAACTAAGTCATTTTTAAAAGACGTAGACTTTATTAAACACTCATAGAAAAATGACCAGCTTAGAAGTTTTTTTCAGTAACTAATCACAAAGATTTATGAACTTCTTATTGCCTATCCATAATTAAAATACCATCGTATTGTGATCAGGATAAGCTAATCAATGCTCATTTATACAAATTAAACTTTGTCCACTTACTAGCTGAATAAAAATTCACATTACCTAACACTTATGACAAGATTAGAATTTATACCATTAATCATGCAATAAAAAAAGCCTCATTTCAACACAGGGACACAGTCACAAACATTCCCATTCCTCTCATTTTTTATTCTTAGTGAAGGCAAGGAATTTCCCATTTTATTTTGATGGGAATTTCTCCCAGTTACCTTTGTCATAACATCTTCCTACATCTATTAATGAAGAATTCTATCTAAGATCAGTGATGTTTGAATTACCAAAACAGAGTGTTTTTAAAAAGATTTTAAGTAATCTCTACACTCAACGTGGGGCTCAAATGTACAATCCTGAGATCAAGAGTTTGCACATTCTTCCGACTGAGCCATACAGGCATCCCCTAAACAGTGTATTATTTTTAAAATTTGCCAAATCATTCCTTCTCCTTCTCAGTAGTTATACACAACTCAGCAACTTCCCTTTCTAGCACACATTTAAAAATATTTATTGCCAACTGCATCAAATCTAAATTACAGGAGGTTAAAACTGAGAGGCATGTGACTAAAATCCAGGAATCCAGAATCCCAATCTGCTTTACCCTGTTTGCCCCTCCCACAACCCTTGAGGTTTCTAGGAAGGATATGTATAGAAGAAAAGGCCAGACACCTACACACTGTCACTGTAAGGCTTTTGTTACAAACTTCAAAGTGCCTTGGCCAGTCCACATGGAAGCCTCATCAAACTGAAGGCCTAGAATCACTATCACTTTGATTGTTGGGACTTTGCTGCCTTTCCTCTCGTCAGCCTATGCTCAAATCTCAGCCAATGGTGAAGAAAGGCCAAGTCTAGCAACATATGAAGAAAAACTAAGCCAGTGGAAACATTCAGCTGTAGAAACCTACTTAGCTCTGAATACCACCGACAAAACTAAAAAAATCAAGAAGGAAAAGAAAAGCCAAACAGGAGGATAATGCTAAAGAGAAAGGGGAAAGGCATTCCAGGACAGAGAACTGGAAGAGTAATTATGTTACCATTTATGGTAAGACTGCAGGCAGAGAAACCATTAATTCTTTAATGTAATATAAATCAAATAAGCAATCAGTAGTTGTAAACAAAGAAAGAGGGGACAACTTGGTGGAACCAAATAGGAAAATCTAAAAGAAGGGCATATGCTTGAATGCTTAAGATTAAAGAGCACAGGGGGCACCTGGGTGGCTCAGTCAGTTGGGCGTCCGACTTCGGCTCAGGTCATGATCTCACGGTCCGTGGGTTCGAGCCCCGCGTCGGGCTCTGTGCTGACAGCTCAGAGCCTGGAGCCTGTTTCAGATTCTGTGTCTCCCTCTTTCTCTGACCCTCCCCTGTTCATCCTCTGTCTCAAAAATAAATAAATGTTTAAAAAAAAAAAAAAGATTAAAGAGCACAGGCTTTTGAATTCCAATCCTGGGTCTACCACTCTTTAGCTAAGTGATCATGAATGAAACCTTAATCTTTCCAAATCTGTTTCTCCACCTGTAAAACAGATACTAACATCAAAGGGATCTTGTTTGGCACAGTAAAAGCTCAGTATCTGTTAGCTTTTAAAAAATATTAGTAGGAGCATCTGGGTGGCTCAATTAAGCATCCGACCTCAGCTCAGGTCATGATCTTGCAATCTTCACTCATGAGTTGGAGCCCTGCATCGGACTCTATGCTGACTGCTCAGAGCCTGGAGCCTGCCTCGGATTCTGTGTCTCCCTCGCTCTCTGCCACTTCCCCGCTTGCACACGGTCTCTCTCTTGCTCAAAAATAAACATTAAAAAAATTTAAATTAATAAAAAACAGTAAAAGAACAAAAACTTGTCTCCACTACACTTAGATACTTTATTTCCTTAAATTTACATTGGGGATGGGAGGTGGGAAGAGGGAGACCATACTAAAAGGTTGCAAGATAATCCATTTGCAACCATGTTGATGGAACTGGAGGGTATTATGCTAAGTGAAATTAGTCAGAGAAAGACAAATACCATATGACTTCACTCATATAAGGACTTTAAGATACAAAACAGATGAACATAAGGGAAAGGAAGCAAAAATATAAAAACAGGAGGGAGACAAGACATAAGAGACTCTTAAATATGGAGAACAAACAGAGGGTTGCTAAAAGGGTTGTGGGAGGGGGAGGGATGGGCTAAATGGGTAAGGGGCACTAAGGAATCTACTCCTGAAATCAATGCTGCACTATATGCTAATTTGGATGTAAATTTAAAAATAAATAAATTTTTAAAAAAGGGTGCAACAGAAGATTCAATAGTAAATATGATGCCTGGGATTTACTTCAAAATAATCCAGTGGGAATAAAACAATGGCCATTAAATGATGTAGCTGGGGTATTCACTGTCCTTTCTACTTTTGTATATGTTTGAAGTTTTCCAAAATGAAAGATTTTTTAAAAATTCTTTTCCCTGTAATTAATATGGCTGAACAAGAAAACAAGTTCTAGCATCCTTTCTACCTTTGACAAATCATGAATCTGTAAGATGAAAAGAAAAAGAGCGGGAGAACAGAAATACAGAGGTAAATACCTACAAATGACCTAGAATATATGCCTACATTGATTGTGAGGAAGGATTCAGGCAGGGGCCCACAAATACCCATACAACGGAGAGAACAGAAATGTTAAAAACAAGATCATCCAACATATCTTAGTTTAACAAACTCAACAATTCTCTCTTCTACATACATTGTACACTTACTTTTGAAATTTGTATAAACCAATAATTATTTAAGTAGTCTCTACACCCAGTATGGGGCTCAAACTCACAACCCAGAGATCAAGAGTCACATGTGCCTCTGACTGAGCCAGACAGGGGCCCCTAAACGAATACTTCTAAACATACTAGTGGAGCATGCTACTTATAAACTAGATGTGAATTCTGTTGTAAAATAAAATATATTTCATTATGGTAAATTCACATTTTCACATGTAGGATTTTCTTTCACCAAGCAAGATACACCCTATAGATCCTTTTAAAATTAGTTTTTCTTCCCCTTTACATGATGAGTTTAGGGGAGGTAGAACATGCCTTTACTCTCTGGAAACCTCTAAAAAAGTCACTAAGAAAAACATACAAAATAGCCATTTATTGATGATGATGATAAAATGATTCAGATATGGGGTGTCTGGGTGGCTCAGTTGGTTAAGCCTCCAACTTTGGCTCAGGTCATGATCTCACAGTTCTTGAGATCGAGCCCCGCGTCGGGCTCTGTCCTGACAGCTCAGAGCCTGGAGCCTGTTTCAGATTCTGTATTTCCCTCTCTCTCTGCTCCTTCCCCACTCGTGCCCTGTCTCTGTCTCTCAAAAATAAATAAACGTTAAAAAAAAAAAAAAGATTCAGATTTTATGAAAAGCTAACAGAGATACCAAGTAACAGTCACAGACTATCTAGTATTACCAATGTGAATGAAAATGCTCATCACACAATAGTTTTCTAATAACAGTAGCTCTCATGAAGTAATATGGTGTTCACATCCTATAACCCCAAAATAAGTCTTGATGTGTTACGGTATTTAACAGAGGCAGAAAACTACTATGTAACTTCCAACAGCAACTGAAGCAAGTTAAAGAAAAAGTTTGCTTCTGGAAGAGTTTAATTCTGTTTTATTTTTACCTGTTAAGTTAGGTAAATATTTCAAAAATTGAAATATCATACAATTATTTCGGTGGGTAGGAGGAAGCATTTATGCTAAGGGAAATCCCCTGATTGCTTCAACAAGAGTTGTTACTCAATGTTTCCCAACTATTATTTTTTTTAATTTATTTTGAGAGAAAGCGCACGTGCACATGCACAGGATCCCCTGGGTGGCTCAGTCTGTTTAGCGTCTGACTCTTGATTTTGGCTCAGGTCATGATCTCACTGTTTGTGGGATGGAGCCCCGTGTCTGGCTCTACACTGTCAGAGTGGAGCCTGCTTGGGATTCTCTTCTTTTTCTCTCTCTGCCCCTCCCTCCCTCCCTCCCTCTTCTCCCTCTCTCTCTCTCTCTCTCCCTCAAATAAATAAATGAAGCTTTAAAAAAAATTTTTTTTTAATTTTCAGATACACATTACCCAAAACTGGATCATAAGAACTTCATTATCATAAGGGCACTCAATAAAAACTGGCTTTACACATAACTCCTAACTTTACACATAACTTTACACATAACCACATAACTTCCTTGGATTGCATAATAACATTCAGAAAACTGATTATGTGATAAATCCAAAGAATCCATATTTCTCTTTAACAAAAGATAAATAAGCATGTGGAACTAAAGGGAGAAAAAAAAAGACAAAAATTACAAGGTGTCAACCATACAGCCTTCCTAACATACCCCTCACAATCCATTAAGTAAGCAATTCTCAGACTAATTCTGCCACCTACCTTCCAAGCTTCTCAATTTCACCCCCCCCTTTTTTTTAAGTTTATTTGAGAGACAGAGACCGGGGGGGGGGGGGGGGGCGCACACACACAAGCAAGGAAGGGGCACAGAGAGAGAGAAAATTCCAAGCGGGCTCCATATTGTCAGTGCAGAGCCTGATGCGGGGCTCAAACTCACAAACCATGAGATTTCAACCTGGGACAAAATCAAGAGTCAGACACTTAGTGACTGAGCCACCCAGATGCCCTTCAATTTCATCGTTAAGACATCATTACACTTGACACTTTATGATACCATATCTAACCAACTCAAAAATCTGAGAAACTGACGCTAATCACAAAACTCAAAACAGTCTTTTAAAACATTTAGCACCAGAAAATAAAATCATGTAGTAACTTACAATAAATACAACCCATCGAATATGAGTTTCATAAAACGCAACCAACTAATGCAATCTAAAATTTCAAAAATCCTGCTACTGTATAGATTTCTCTCACTACTCAAACTTAGAAACAATAAATTCAGACAAAATATCTATACAGAGGTTTCCCTTTGTTATTTACTATCCAAAACTCAAGTACAGAACAGATTTGAATAATGTGGTTTGCCACATTATCTGAACTTGATATATGAACACTCACTATAGAAAAGCAGGAATTTGGGGGCACTTGGACGGCTTAGGTAAGCACCCTACTCTTGATCTCAGCTCAGGTCTTGATCTCAGGGTTGTGAATTCAAGCCCCAGAAATTCCAGGCAAGAATTCTGAAGATTAGGATAACAAAGTATATTTGTGTTATGACACAAAATAACCAACAATTTTGGGGTGACTGGCTGGCTCAGTGGTAGAGCATGTGACTCTTGATATTGGGATCAGGAGTTCAAGCCCCTTGTTGAGTACAGAGATTACTTTTAAAAAGCCATGCACAATTTTAATAATTCATAGAAAAGAACGTTAAAGCAGCCTTCTGAGTAATTTTAGTTCTCTCCTTTCACTTTATTCCCTTTACAAGGTATACTGCAGTTTCCCTTCTGATCTGTAATTCTTTTTTAAGTTTTTTGTTTTTTAATTTTGAGTGAGAGAGAGAGGCAGAGAGAGAGGGAGGCAGGGAACAGCAGAGAGAGAGAGAGAGAGAGAGAGAGAGAGAGAGAGAGAGAGAATCCCAAGCAGGCTCTGCACTGTCAGCACAGAGCCTGATGTAAGCTTGGAACTGACAAACCAGGAGATCATGACCTGAGCTGAAACCAACAGTCAGATGCTTAACTGGCTGAGCCACCCAGGCGCCCCTGATCAGTAATTATTCTTAAATTGAGAATTTGAGAAAAAATATTTGCAAATCATACACCAATGTGGACCTAGCATCCAGAATATACTCTTATACATCAACAATAAAACAAAAAAAAAACCTCAATTTTAAAATGAGCTAGGGATCTAAAAACACATTTCTCCAAAGAAAACATACAAATGGCCAACAAGCATGTGAAGAAATGCTCCGGGTGCCTCGAGGTGGCTCTGTTGGTTAAGAGTCCCACTCTTGGTTTCAGCCCAGGTCAATGATCTCATGGTTCATGAGTTCAGGCCCATCATCAGGCTCCATTGTGACAATGCAAAGCCTGCTTGGGATTCTCATTCATATTCTCTCTCTCTCTCTGCACCCCACCCCCCACTCACGCTGTCACTCTCTAAGCTTTAAAAAAAAATGCTCAATATCACCGATCACTAGGGAAATGCCAATAAAAACCATGACATACCACTTCAGACCTACCCACTACAAGAACTATAATCAAAAAGACAGACAATAACAAGTGTTGGCAAGGAGGTGAAGAAACTAATCCTCCTATGTTGCTGGTGGGAATGTAAAATACTGCAGCTAATTTGGAAAACAGTTTGACAGTTCCTCAAAAAGTTAAAAGTTTTCACATGACCCAAGAAAAGTGAAAACAAATGTTCATAGCAACATAATTCATAATAGGCAAAATGGGCAAACAACTCAAATGCCCATCAACTGACAAACGATAAACACAGTATGTCCACACAATGCAATATTATTTAGCCATAAAAAAGAAAAGTGAGGGGCACCTGGGTGGCTCAGTCAGTTGAGCATCTGACCTCGGCTCAGATCATGATCTCATAGTTGACGAGTTTGAGCCCCACATCGGGCTCTGTGCTGACTGCTCAGAGCCTGGAGCCTGCTTCAGATTCTGTGTCTCCCTCTCTCTCTGCCTCTGCCCTGCTCATGCTCTGTCTCAAATATAAATAAACATTAAAAAAAATTAAATAAGTGCTGATACAAGCTACAACATGAATGAATCTTGAAAACATGCTAAGAAGCCAGACGCAAAAGGCTATGTATTGTATGATTACATTTATATTTAATGTCCAGAATCGGCAAATCCACAGAAACAGATAGTAGACTGGGGGATGCCAATGGCTGAGGCACAGGACAAATGGAAAATGACTGCTAACGGGTATGGGGGTTCTTTTTTGGGTATTGAAAAGTGTTCTGGAATTAGTGATGTTTGCACAATGTAGTGAATAAACTAAATTCATTGAACTGTATACTTTAAAAGAATGAATTTTATGGTACATAAATTATATGTCAATTGAAAACAAAATTCAGAGTATGAGCCACTGTACTTGGGATACTTCCTGCAGACAAGAGACGATCAATAAAATGAGCTAATAATTCACTCTGGAATAATCCCAAAAGCAATGTGCAACTGTAAGGATTAGTAAAAAGATTTTTTAAATATTCACAAAGAGTAAAAGATAATTTGGAGGTTAGTGATGGTAAATTTTTAACTTGAAACTACAAAAACAACAGCTTTGTTTATTCACATCTATCCAATGTCCAGATTCCATATAGCATATGGGTAGACATAAAAGAATTAAGAATCAACAGAAGGGCGCAGTGGCTCGGTTGGTTGAGTGTCCGACTTCGGTTGGGGTCATGATCTCACAGATCCTGAGTTTGAGCCCCGCGTCGGCTCTGTGCTGACAGCTCAGAGCCTGCTTCGGATTCTGTGCCTCCCTCTCTCTCTGCCCTTCCCCCCCGCTCATGCTCTGTCTCTGTCTCTCTCTCTGAGATAAAAAAAAAAAAAAAAAACATTAAAAATTAAAAAAAAAGAGAGAGAGAGAAGTTCTGAGGCATATCAAAACAAATCAAACCCCTTTGCTGAGCTTCACAGCCAGTTTGCAAACCAGGAAAGAAAATCAATCTTGTTATTTCACATACACCTTTATTTGCCACAAAAAAAAACACTTTTCAACTGTTTCCAAATACCAAATGCACCCTCTAAGGATGAAAATTTGTCAATAGTAAGGATATTCAAAGCATACACACACCACTGGTTTTAGGCAATTCCAAAAATAGGTTTTGTGTGATGAAATAAAGTATAGCCTCCAAATGAGTTTATGCAGAAGACACTGTTTTGGATAACAATATCATCCCTGTTAAGGTGATTTAAAAAACAATATAGTTGTTTTATAGTCATTGGTGAGTTCCACAATGGAATCCTCAAATAAAGGAAACATTCCTCCTCTGAGCTAAGGACAGAAATGTATTATAAACCCCAAGGTGCCTAACAAAGAGACCCCACTTTAACCTGCAGTAGAAAACCTTACACCCTACCTTTGCAAAACTATCACCTATACATCCGCTACATGAATCACAGACTGTAGTTTAAATAGACTTAAACAGTTTAAATTCATTCTCATCCTTTGCCATTTTTACTTGTTTCTCATGAAAGAAATGCCCGTCACATCAAAATGAAGCAAAAATTTGCCACCTTCTTCATAAAGCCTTCCTATATCATCTCAAGAGATTTCTTTCACTTCTAAACACTCATAGAACTTTCTTGCGCAACAATATGGTATATTTTGCCTTGTACTATTATTGAATACACCAGATCTTCTCTATGTACTAAAAGCTCCTGAAGGTCAGGGTAGCTTACCCAATACTTTTGTCTACCCAGTGTCAGGTACAAATTTAAATCAAATAAGTACTCACCTAACTGCCTTTCATTCCTAAAAACAGCATTAATACAAGCAGCTACAGAATTAGGTGGGTGCTTGTAAGTGGCAAGTCCCCACACATGATGAATGCTTAATTCTCTGAAAGAAATTACAAGTCATCCAGTGTAGCCCCATAAGGCTAAAAAATGTTTTTTAAATGCCATTATTCAGACACTTCCTAGAACTAACTGCTCCAGCTACAAGCACATTTGAGGGAATCAGAACAATTTGAAATGACTGTGTAAGTTAAAAAGACTTACTATGCTATCCTTTTTCAGCCAAGCCAGAGCTAACCTGAAATCAACAAAACTTTCCCTACACTGGGAAGAGCTTTTTGAGAATACAGCAAGGATGAGGAGCAGCCAAGCAATAGTTTACAACACACCAAGCAGCAGAGAGAACCTCAATCTTCCTGGAATATGGACTACCAAAGTCCCAGAGGACATCTCAATAATCACCTGGTTACCAAATACCCATTTTGATCATAATCACTGTCTGAAACTGCTACTAATTCCAATACAAGTGAAACCTAATAATAGAAACAAAACACCTCCACAATCCCAATGCATCCCACCAAACAGCCCCCCAAAATAGAAGAATTTGATTTTCGAAATAAATGAGAATTCATTTTTAACCCAAAGATTGCTACCAATTAAATACCATTTAGAAACCAAATGACCCTAAAGCACTAAGACAATCAGTCAACAGAATCACATAGAAGGTTAACTGTTCAGAACCAATCTCATTAAAATAAACGAGGAAACGAGGAATTATTACATTTGCTAGTGACAAAGTAGTTGCCTTTTGCACTAAGAATCACTGCTGGCCTTTTTAAGTATAGAAAGTTAACACTACAATTGATTTACTTAGAACGCTTCTCTTAAAGAAATTACATATAATAAAAAAGAAAATATGAATCCCAATTAATTGATTTTAGCTGGGAGACTATCAACTGTGTATTACTGCTCTGCACTCTGGACTTTAAATACCTCCTGAACTTTACTACATTGAAAGTGGAAATTTGGATTTAAAACTATGCTTTAAGAAAACGGATGACCAGATTAAAATCCTCCTTCAAAAAATGAATCAAAATTTGATATTCAATTCAGATATTTACCAGACTTTATTAGTCATTGAAGGAAAAAAAAAAAAAAAAGATCCTGTCAAGCAGCAGTAAGTAACCACAAACACTAGCAAGGACGGATAAAAAGGGAGCCTGAGGCAGAAGGTAAGGATTCAAAGCAAACAGAATTAGAATAAGATAAACAACTCATTAAAACCATCTTAACTAACAGTAACTTTTAAAACAGTAATCTTTTAAAACCTAAAAAGCCCCACTGAAAAAAAAATCATGAAAAAAGTGAAACAAAAACATGAAAAAGTCTTCAAAATGATTTCAGTATATTCACAATTCTGAAAATTCATTAATTTCACGCTTCTCAAAAGCCACATGCCTTTCATATGATGGTTACTACTAATAAGTAATTCATAAAGTGCTTAAACTGACATAAAATTTTAGCAAACGTATGATAGGTCTGAAAAAACACAAGCAGAGACAAAATAGAATAAATGATAAATGACAACCAAAAGGCTTTCTAGAGGGCAGAAGTAGGCTTGGATTGGCAGAAAGAAAATTTTAAAATATATCCACAAGTCAAATTATACCAAAAAACTGATTCGTGCCTTTATTACTTACACAGGCACGTTTTAAGATGTACTTTTAACCTGTGGACAACCAAAGTGGTATCAGATACCTTAAAGCATTACCTATGTTAATTTTGATGTTACAGTCTAAATCCTTAACAAAATTCACATGTATCTTTATAATGAAACACTGCAGAGATGGAAGGGCTTACATTCCCTAGGTAAAGGTTACCTTACGTTTCACTTAAAGTTTCAGTTTTGCTTTTTAATCTATTACAGAAAACATGTCTTATGGGACACTGTAAAGGACATACCCTCCTGTCAAGCCAGAAAGCTCAAACACAAAGACACTGAGCTAACCAAGTGCTGTAATTCTTCCAAACTGAGCCTCTCCACACCCCCTCCACCCTTCCCCCCAACAGATATGTCTATTAAATCAGTGTCTGTTCTCCCCCTCGCACAACAAAGAGAACTTCTCACCGCATGAAATTGCCGCTGAATGGACACCAGAAAGCAGGATTTGCATAATTCCTTCCAACGAAACCCTGTCGGGAAGGAGGGGATGAGGGGCCCGAGCGAACGGACAAAATCTCCTAGATTCTGCTGTGGAAGACCTGGTTCCCAAGAATATTCCCCACGGGGGGAGAAGGGGAGGAAGGGGCTGGAATTCTGCGCCTCCCCGAGAACTGGGCCTGGGGGACGGAAAAGCACGAGAGAGCATTTCCCCACACAGCAGCAGCACAGAAGCAAAGATGGGGAAATAACAATGCTGGAGGACAGGAGAGTCAGACACAAGGATGGACTGGGGCTAGGGGGCGGCGGGCGGAGCGGAGACACCACACGGGCCACTTACTTTTTGGAGGGGGGTTAAATATATGAGTTAAGCCCTTATGGTCCCGCCGGCCGCCGCACAGAGGGAAACGGGACCTTGGGAGAGAAAAACAGACAAAACACACAGTGTGAGAGGCGCAGCTCGGCCGCCCGGCCCCTCCCGGGGCGCCCCCGTCCACACTCCCTCCTGCCCGTGGGGGAAAAAGCCACCCGAGGCCCGGGAGGCGGGGGGAGGGGGGGTGCGGCGAGGCTCTCGGCGAGGCGGCGGCTCCGGTAAATCCCCTAAGGGGACAAGAGCGACCCCCGCTCCAGCTTCCCGGTCGGACCCGGTCCCACCCCCTTCCTCCCCGCCGCGCACACACCGAACACAAATACACACACACCGACCCGAGCGTCGAGGATTAACTCCCCGGCCGCCGCCGCCACCGCCGCCCGCAGAGGAAGTGCAGCCGCTGCCCCCCGCGGCCATGACACCCTACTTGGCTCGGTCAGGCGGACCCGGGGCCTGTGACAGCTCCGGCTCCCTCCGCCCCCATCTCCACCTCACGCCTCGCACACGCCCGAGCGCCGGGCGCCCGCCCGCCCGCCCGCCGCCGCGCGTGCACGCGGGGAGTGGGGCGCGCGCCGCCGTGCGTGGGGGAGGGGAAGCGCAGGAGGGGGAAGGCGCCGGCCAGAGCGGAGAAGGGGGCTGAGCCAGGGCCCAGCACGCCCCCGCCCCCCCCCCCCCTGCGCGCCCGGCTCCACAGGACCGGAGGCGGCGCCCCCAGTCAAGCGGCAGCGCCGCGGGGCGAGTCTCCACAATAAGCCCTCGGCGGCGCCGGGCCGCCGGGCGGGGAAAAGGGGAGGCGGGGGAGGGAGGGGGCACGCGCTCCCGCCCGAGTGCCCGCCCCGGGGAAGGCGCGCGGAGGGGAGGGGCTGGCGCGCGCGCTCAGACCCGAGCGGGGGAGAGCCCGCCCGGAGGTCGCGCGCGCCCGCACTCCGGGGGGTGGGGGAGGGGGACGCCCGAGCCAAAGAGGGCGGGCGGGCCAGAGCAGCAATTCCCTCTGTCCCGGCTCCCTCCCTTGTCCGGGGCAGCCGGTGGCGTGGCGGCCCTAGGGCCGGAGGCGGCAGGGGGAGGGTCTCACCTACACAGTGAATGAGCTTGTGGCGCCACGAGTCCAGTTCTTGCCGAAAGCCGCGTCTCTCAACGGAGCATTGCTGCCGCCTACACACCCTCGCCATCTTCTGCCGCCCGCCCGGCCCTGCCTCCGCCGCGGCCCCGCGCACGCCCAGCCGCGTCGCCCGGGGCCGCGCACGCACCCGCGGCCTGGGCGTCGCGCCTCCCGCCGGGGGCGGCGCGGGGGCAGGGCCGGCCTCACCTCGCCGTGGCCCCGGCGTCGTCCCGGGGGTGGACTGGCAGTGCGTCGGCCCAGCAATTGGCACGGCGCGGGCGCTCGACTACGGTCCTTGCGTTCCTTGGCCGCAGCCGCCGCCTGCTCTGGCGGCCCAGGAATGCCCCTTCCGGGAGCAGGAGCTCGCGCGCCCCCCACCCCCCCCCCACCGCGACCCTGCACCGCCTCCGCACTGTACCCCAAGGCCACGGCTGCCCTTTCCTCTCCCTTCCCTGGACTTTGTGTTTCTTAAACTAGCCCCAGTTATCATTTCTAACCTGCCTATCGCCCGACACCAACTGTTGCGAGTTCCGTGGTAACTGCTTCTCTAAACTTCTCGGCCGAAACTGCTCCTTTCGGGAGCCTGTTTAAAGAACCGAGTTAAGAGTAAATGCCCGGATGCCCGTGGAATCACATAGCCCCAAAGTTGTAAAACGTGAGAAGGGTGTAGTTTATTAAGTCATTGGAAGTCTTGGGCAACGTTCGTAAACACAGTAAAAATGGAAACCAGGCGTTTTAAATTAAACGAAAAACGAGGAGGTTTCTACTAGCAAGGCTGATTGACCATAGGCGAAATTCTCAAAGTGGCAATATTCGGAACCCCTCGTGTGTGGAGAGAAGTTAAAGAAAATCGTACTAAAGTGAAAATAGTATTTCAAAATAAGGCTAAATTAACAATACTTAAAGCAGAGTGTTGGAAAATAGCATAATTCCATATTTCAAGAAAGGCTCGAGAAATATTTTCAGTGACCAAAGAGATTTTCAGGTGAAAACCTGGGATAATTAAGTCCCAGGACTTAGGACGCTACCTGTTCCGTTTAAACAATTCTGATCGTAATTACTTGGCTGTTATTGGGGAAAGAAAGAGAAAAGAGAAAATGGAACGAAAGGAGAAAGCGGGGGCTGACTAGAAAAGCAAAATTTTTAAATGGAAAATAGATCCCTCTTTACCAATAAGCCCAATACCCTAGGATTCTGGCCTCCTCCTCACCTTTGGGTTTAAGCTTAAAGATGGTGCATTCCTGCTTTTAGATATTTAAATTTAAGGGGCGCCTGGGTGGCGCAGTCGGTTAAGCGTCCGACTTCAGCCAGGTCACGATCTCGCGGTCCGGGAGTTCGAGCCCCGCGTCAGGCTCTGGGCTGATGGCTCAGAGCCTGGAGCCTGTTTCCGATTCTGTGTCTCCCTCTCTCTCTGCCCCTCCCCCGTTCATGCTCTGTCTCTCTCTGTCCCAAAAATAAAAAAATAAAAACGTTGGAAAAATAAATTTAAACATGAAGACTTAATTTTAATTACTGTAGTAGGTAAAACAAAGTCATTAAATACTTCCAAGAATCCCATTGGTGTATTGATTTGTGTCTTTTCAAAGCAGTGGTCCTGGTTCCTTGAACCAGGCACTTGTGGAATGTCGTGTCTATCCATAAAGAGATGGACTGGGGGCGCCTGGGTGGTTCAGTCGTTTAAGCAACCGACTTCAGCTCAGGTCATGATTTCACAGTCTGTAAGTTCAAACCCAGCGTCGGGCTCTGTGCTGACAGCTCGGCGCCTGGAGCCTGCTTCGGATTCTGTGTCTCCCTCTCTCTCTCCTGCTCATGCTCTCTCTGTCTCAAAAATAAATAAAAACATTTTTAAAAATTAAAAAAAAAAGAGGTGGACTGATTGGGACTCTTGGGCAGAACTGGTTTGAGATATATGAGTAGAAAGGCATCACTGCTTCCCAAATCTAACACCAATGATTATTCCACAATTTTCAAAAGTCCACGTTATTTCATTGGCTAAAGAGTGCTGTCAAATGAGCAAACTATTAAGTCAGGAAATATTGAATTTCTGTGTACACAAAACTATCCTGAGTGGTGAGGGGAAAGGACAAATATGAGATCAAAGATTGCTGAGGACAGGCACCCTGCACATGTGATGGATGGCAGGACATCTTTTATCTTCAATCTGAATCTTCTTTTCCTCACCGCTAGGTGGTAGGTTTGCGTCTTGCAGCTTTTCACCAAGTTTCTATGGTTTTGGGAGGAAGCATGCTTCATAAAGTTTCAAATAAATGAACAACAACACGTAATTCTAAAATGAGTTAGTGAATATATTTTCCAGTTACCCATGTAATCTGTTTAAAATGATTGAGCCAAGGGTAATACTTCCTCAACATAATCTCTTAAGGGGTCTCAGACATGCAGATTAAGAGGATCCTAGAGACTTCAGAGATCAACTCTAATTTGAGGTATGGAATTACAAGCCCAGACAAATAAAGTGACTTGACCAAGGTTGCATAGCTGCTGGGTAGAAGGTGGACAAGAAAAGCCAGAAGCCGGGGGGGGGGGGGGGGGGGGGCAGAAGCCAGATTTCCCAATTCTTAATTCAATTCTATTTCTACTACTCCACTTTGAATTGCAATTGTTGCTTCACTTATTTAAGTTGGGAACCAACATATAGTTGACCTCTCACAAAGGCCTATTTGGAAAAAAGGATGAGGGGGCAATAATAATAACTATCATTTATTGAGTAACTATGTTTAACATTGCAACTTTATTTCATTCCATCTGAATAACAATACCATGAAGTAGGTATTATTTTTACCTACTTTTCACATTTTCCAGATTATAGATTCAAGACTCAGAGGGGTTAAGTGCCTTTGTCCAAGATCACAACGTTACCAAATGGCAGAACCAGAATTCTAACTAAGATCTCTCTGCCTCCCAAACCCTCTCATTTCCCTGCAAGTAGAAGCAGGACTCTGCACGCAGCAGATTCATTTAATTCCATGTGAGAGGTGATGTTCCACTGCATAGTTGAGCAGTTTGACAAAAATCTGAGCTCCTGTCATGTGTCAGGCAGTGTCCTAGACACTTAGGACACAAATATATCTAACACATCATTTCTGACCTCTAACTCTTTTGGCTACCCTGGAATAGAATCTCAGGTGCAAGCTTTTTCCCATTCGGGGGAGGATCGAGCAATACAACACATTGGTTAAGAGAGTAGAATCTGAAGATACAGAGAGACTGATTAGAATCTTCATTCCATCCCTTAGAACCTGTGTGGCCTTGACAACTTTTCTGGTCATCAGTTTCCTCATGTGACAGAGGATAATAGTCTACAAGATGGAGATTGCGTGAAGATGAAATGAAACAATCATGTACCATGGCTGACACGTTGTTAGCATGAAATGAGTATCAACTCTCATGATTAGGCTCCCATCTGTTTGTCCAGTCTACAGGATGACAGGAAACCAAGATGCTTGTTACAATATAAGAGCATGAAGGAGTAACAGCAATGACGTTGGCCTCTGAAAACAACATTCCCTGAGGCATATCCTCATTCCCGGAGTGAGTTTTGGCAAGGAGCACAGAGAATGACTACCAGAGAGTAGGGGGTAGCCTCTGTGAACCATCGGACTCATTGGTCAGAATTATATCAAGCTTGTGTCTGATTGGTTGTAGGTGGCTTTTTCAACGTTTTTTATTTATTTTTTGGGACAGAGAGAGACAGAGCATGAACGGGGGAGGGGCAGAGAGAGAGGGAGACACAGAATCGGAAACAGGCTCCAGGCTCTGAGCCATCAGCCCAGAGCCCGACGCGGGGCTCGAACTCACGGACCGCGAGATCGTGACCTGGCTGAAGTCGGACGCGTAACCGACTGCGCCACCCAGGCGCCCCGGTTGTAGGTGGCTTTTAATAGGGAAGTTTGTCAGAGAAATGAGAGGATAAAATGGATTGGAGCCTTTTAAAGAAAGATGTCTCCTGGGGTGCCTGGGTGGCACAGTCAGTTAAGCATCTGACCCTTGATTGCAGCTCAGGTCATGATCTCACGGATTGTGAGTTCAAGCCCCGCGTCGGGCTCTGATGCTGTGAAAGCCTGGTTGGGATTCTCTCTCACTCTCTCTCTGCCCCTCCTCCACTTATGCTCTCTCTCTTTCTTTCTCTCTCAAAAAGTAAGCTAAAACTTGGGGCGCCTGGGTGGCTCAGTCGGTTGGACGTCTGACTTCGGCTCAGGTCATGATCTCGCGGTCCGTGAGTTCGAGCCCCGCGTCGGGCTCTGTGCTGACAGCTCAGAGCCTGGGACCTGTTTCGGATTCTGTGTCTCCCTCTCTCTGTCTGACCCTCCCCCGTTCATGCTCTGTCTCTCTCTGTCTCAAAAATAAATAAACGTTAAAAAAAAAATTTTTTTTTAAAAAGTAAGCTGAAACAAAAGAACCATAGCTTCTAATGAATTCCAATAAGTAACACTTTTGAAAGCACTCTTAATGGATGAGGTCTTTTATTCCTCACAACAACCCAATCAAGTATCCCCATTTTACAACAGAGCACAGAGAAATTAAGTGATTTGCCCATGGTCACATAGGTTATAGTAGATTTGGATTCAAACCCAGGCAATCTGACTGCAGAGCTAGATGCTTAATCTTCACATTATTCTGCCTCCTGTACTATAGGGGATATGGGACCTAGTGTGAGGGACAAGGCCTGGTGGACAGAAGGGAAGCTCTGATCTCTGGTGGAACTACTCAGGGAGTGGCTCTTCTTGCTTAGTACAGATTTTTAAAGTTCCTTCCTTTTCAGTCTGCCTGTGTGCCCAGAAAGCTTTTTGACTTTATGTTATATGTTTGTCTGTGACAGTTTTTTCCTTATAAAGTTGTATTGAGATATGTTTCACATACTGTCAAATTTACCCACCAGTGGTTTTCAGTATGTTTACAGAGTTGTGCAACCATCACCACAATCACTACAGTAACATTTTCATCAGCGCCAAAGAAACTCCGTATGAGTTAGCAGTTACTCCCCATTCCCTGCTCTCCTCAACCCCTGGCAACAACTAGTCTACTTTTTGGGTCTGTGAATTTTCTTCTTCTGGACATTTCAGGTCAATGGAATTGTACAGTTAGTGGTCTTTTGTGACTGGTTGCTTTCACCGAGCACGATGTTTTTCAAAGTTCATCCACGTTGTAGCATGTGTCAATACTTCCTTTTTATTGCCAATTAATATTTCATCATATGGATGTACATTTTGTTTATCCATTCCAGTTGATGGATATTTTATTGCTTTCACTTTTTGACTATTATATGTAAAGCTGCTATGAATATTTGTGTACAAGTTTTTGTGTGAACATATGTTTTCACTTTTATTTTAAATATGAATACTCGGGGCGCCTGGGTAGCTCAGTCGGTTACGCGGCCGACTTCGGCTCAGGTCATGATCTCAGGGTCGGTGAGTTTGAGCCCCGCGTCGGGCTCTGTGCTGACAGCTCAGAGCCTGGAGCCTGTTTCAGATTCTGTGTCTCCACACTGTGTCTCTCTCTGACCCTCCCCCGTTCATGCTGTCTCTCCCTGTCCCAAAAATTAAATATGAATACTCATTTGTATCATATCTATTTTGAAATAGTTTCAAATTATAGAAAAGTTGCTAGAACTCCTATATTCCCTTCTCACAGATTCCCCAATTGTTAATATCTTGCCACATTTGCTTCTGCTTTCTATGTATCTATATATAGTATATGGTTTTGTCGTTGTTGTTGAGTCTTTTTATGAACAATCTGATAGAAAACTACAAACTTGATTCCTTATTACCCCTAAATATCCAGTGTGTATGTCCACAGAACAAAAGACCCATCCACGTCGGGAAATCAACATTGATACAATACAGACCCCATGACATTTTCACTCTCTGTAACAACAACGTCTTTTTTCCTTTTCTAGTCCAGAATCCTGTCCAGAAGTTACATTGAATTTAACTGCATGTATTTTCTTTTCTTTTTTAAATTTTCTTTTTTATTTTTTTAAATTTACATCCAAATTAGTTAGCATATAGTGCAACAATGATTTCAGGAGTAGATTCCTTAGTGCCCCTTACCCATTTAGCCCATCCCCGCTCCCACAACCCCTCCAGTAACCCTCTGTTTGTTCTCCATATTTATGACTCTCTTCTGTTTTGTCCCCCTCCCTGTTTTTATATTATTTTGGTTTCCCTTCCCTTATGTTCATCTGTTTTGTCTCTTAAAGTCCTCATATGAGTGAAGTCATGTGATTTTTGTCTTTCTCTGACTAATTTCACTTAGCATAATACCCTCCAGTTCCATCCACATAGCTACAAATGGCAAGATTTCATTCTTTTTGACTGCCGAGTAATACTCCATTGTATATATACACGACTTCTTCTTTATCCATTCATCGTTGATGGACATTTGGGCTCTTTCCATACTTTGGCTATTGTTAATAGTGCTGCTATAAACATGGGGGTGCATGTGTCCCTTCGAAACAGCACACCTGTATCCCTTGGATAAATGCCTAGGAGTGCAATTGCTGCGTCGTAGGGTAGTTCTATTTTTAGTTTTTTGAGGAACCTCCATACTGTTTTCCAGAGTGGCTGCACCAGCTTGCATTCTCACAACTGCATGTATTTTCAGTGTCTTTGATTCCCGTACAGTTCCTCAGTCTTTCCTGTTTGTTTGTTTGTTTGTTTGTTTGTTTTTATGACCTTGACAGTCCTAAAAAGGACAGGTCTTTCATTCTGTAGGATGATCATGAACAGTGTTCCTCATGACTAGACTCAAGTCAGACATACATTTGGACAAGAAAAAGCACAGAAATGAGGCTGGGTTCTCTATGCATCTCATCAAGGGCTGATGATGTCAACTCTTCACACCAATGTGATGAGAATTTTGCTCATCTGGTCAAGTGGTTTCCTCCACCAAAAAATCACCATTGTTTCCTTTGTACTTGATAAATATTTTGTAGGGACATAATCTGAGATTCTGCAAATATCCTGTCCCTTGCCCTACCCATCAGCCTTAATGTCTATGAATCATTGCCTGAATTGATCATCACAATGATGATGATCAAGAAGTGATTTCTTTACTTCATCATTTCTTCTGTATTTTCTAGTTTACATTCTAATACAAGAAAAAGTTTTCCCTCTTCCCCTTTCACTTATTTATTCATTACTTACTTTCTCAATATAGACTCACGGTCTCCTATTTCATTCAGTGGGTTGTAATGTATTGCTATAGTTATTTATTTTCATGCCCTACTTGTCCCAGATTTGCCAGTGGGAGTCACTTCAAGCTGACTTCTTTGTCCTGTTGGTATACCCCCATCATACTACAAACAATTTCCTTATTTTCAGGTACAACTCAATGTTCTAGGCTCATTTTGTGTTTTCCCTGCTTCAGCTCTGGAATCAGCCATTTCTCCACAGAGCCCTGGTTACTCTTGGTGGAGGATAGTATTTAGAAATCAAGATTTGGGCTCAATGTGTTCACTACTACTGGGATGTCATGGCTACTAGGTCTTATTAGTTGTCGGCGCTAGGAAATACATATATATATATATATATATATATATATATATATAATCATCTGTATGTACTCACATATGCAGTTATCTCCACTTCCGTATCTATATTTAAATATATTTAAACACCACGACTTTACACTGATGCATTTAATTCCAATCCAGTACCTCTGAATACTTGCAAGCCTTTCCCCCTTGACAGTGAGAAACCAAGCTCCCATATTTTTCTTAAATGTAACTTTTTTAAAAGTGTATTTATTTATTTTGAGAGAGAGAGAGAGAGAATGCACAAGCAGGTGAGGGGCAGAGAGAAGGAGAGACAGAATCCCAAGCAGGTTCCATGCCATCAGCACAGAGCCCAATGCAGGGCTTGAACTCACAAACTGTGAGATCAGGACCTGAGCCAAAATCAAGAGTTGGGACACTCAGTTGGTTGGCTGAGCCAACCAAGCACCTCTAGGCTCCCGTATTTTTTTTATATTGACTTCAGTCTATTTATTTGCTTGATCCCCTCTGTATTTGGCAATCTCCTGATCACGCTGGCTACCTCCTTGGCCTGCTACCTCTACAAACCCTTTCCAAGATTGTCATCTTCTTACTACCCAAATGTTGTCTATGTGGCACACCACTACCCAGTGGATGTCAATTCTCCCCACATTGAGTGGCATACATTCTGTGGCATTCTAACCAAAATTCCAAAAGGAATTAGAAAAAACTTTCCATAGGGTCACCTGGGTGGCTCAGTCGGTTAAGTGGCCGACTTCGGCTCAGGTCATGATCTCGCAGTTTGTGAGTTCGAGCCCCACGTCGGGCTCTGTGCTGACAGCTCGGAGCCTGAAGCCTGTTTCAGATTCTGTGTCTCCCTCTCTCTGACCCTCCCCCGTTCATGCTCTGTCTCTCTCTGTCTCAAAAATAAATAAACTTAAAAAAAAAAAGAAAAAACTTTCCAAAATTTATAAAGAAAAACAAAGATCCATGAATAATTATGATGTCAGTTTTTAAAAAAAGAGCAAAGGAGAGTATGTTAGACAAGGAGATGAGCAACCTGATCCTCCTTTGAGAAAGAACTCCTGGCCTGCCTTGCAGGAGTGTGATCGCTACATAGTCTCCAGCTTCAGGGTTAGCCTCAGCTGCTGAGACTTATCTTGTCCAAGGTCCCATCTTACTGGGGCTGCCAGGATATGGTGATTAAGGGTTAGCAGGTTATAGCCTGGCCATTTCAGCCCGATGCTGGACACTGACAGTTAGCATATGTCAACTTCACTGGGTTGGCTGAGGCTTTGTCGACCTGCATCTTAGTTTGATTACTTTCTTCGCCCAGTTCTGCTCCCCCAACCCCACCCCGCCTTCCCTTTCATAGATGCTAATCCCTAATAAAACTTTTGCATCCCAAAGTCCATCTCCAATTCTGCTTCCAGAGAATCTGACATGTGACAAGGAGACATTCACTTTGAGATATTATAATATAAAGCCATAGTAATAAAATTACCATGGCACTAGCATAGGAAGAGGGAAATCATGGAAAATAGGGTATTTGTGGCCACTAATGTTAAGAAGAGCCTTTTTTCCATAAGCCCATAGAATCATATTCTATGTTGATCTTTATGCGGATCTATTTACCTGAACACATGGTATTTTGTTCATCTGGTTTTCAGGAAAAAAACAAACAAGCAAACAGTTCACTATTGTCTTTGTTAGGTGAGTGTAATAAAAAATAAATAAATAAATAAAAAAGAATCACCAGAAAGGAGTTATTTATAACTAGATAGCAAATGAAGGTTGTTTCCATGGAAAATTTGTTTCAATTTTTAAGCCTGTAAAGGTATAAAATGCATCTGAGTTAAGCAAAATGAAAGTGTTTAAAACCAAAGGAAATCCTCAAAGAAAAGTTTAGGTTTAGTAATAAAAGGAAAGTTTGCTAAAATCACAGAAAGTCCTCACTGAGCTTCGGCAAAATGTGCAAAATCCATATCTGACACTTTTGCCATCTAACAAAAATGGCTCCTTCCTACTGAGCAATCATCTAATTTGTTTCATTTCATCTCTGAAAGACTGGTTATACAGAGCCCACTGTGTACCAGCTACCCAAGCAAATGGATGACTTGTTCTGGTCAATGAACTGATTGTAAGAAGAAGTGATCCACACGACTTCCAAGCCAGTTATTTTCATGGGTCTGAAAATGCAGGTGCAGAGTCATTAGAGATTTAAATTATCTTCAAGTGTGGAAGAGCAGTTAGAGCCGGGTATGGAATCACATCTACTCACTCCTTATACAATGGTCTTTCTTCCTTCCTTCCTCCCTCCCTTCCTTTCTTTTGTGTTTATTTATTTTTGAGAAAGAGAGAGAGAGAGAGAGGGAGAACGAGTGGGGGAGGGGCAGAAAGGGAGACACAGAATCCAAAGCAGGCTCCAGGCCCTGAGCTGTCAGCACAGAGCCCGATGCAGGGCTCAAACTCATGAACCACGAGATCATAACCTGAGCCAAAGTCAGACACCTAACCAACTGAGCCACCCAGGCACCCCTACAATGGTTTTCCAATGCTGGCTTCCAAGAGTACTGGATGTGATATGATATGATATATCATGATATGATATATCATATCACATCATATCATACTAGGTTATTATAAAAAGTAGTTTCATCATTGCAGGTGAATCTTAATTATCTTTTTCAGATAATACAGTGAATATTACTACAAAAAAAAGCCACAAAACAGGTGTCTTAAGTGCCTATCAGTGTAGGGGGAAAAATCAGAGTTACTTATATGAATTTGTGAAATAATGGTACTATTTATTGAGTGAGGATTCAGAGCTAAATCCTGAGCTAGGCACTTTACCTGCTTTATTTTATTTAATATTTAAAACAATTCTACAAAATAGGTACTATTTTAAAATCTCATTTTAGAAATGGGGAGAATAAAGCACACAGGGTGTAAATGTCTTACACAATAGGTAGATGGTAGATGGAAGAATCTGAACTCAAGAGACTCTAGTAATTTGGTTTTTATCTTTTTCACTGTAGTGTTTCACAGATCAAGGTAAATGCTAGTGTGGCTTCATATGTAACTATAAGATAGCCAAACCTCCTTTTTACTTAGTCTATATCAATTAAACACTGTGCTATTGACATTTAACAAATGCTTACCCACTAAGTCTTTGAAGTTCTACATCATTTAATTGGAATGGTTGTATCTTCAGAGAATAAAAGCTCCTGGACTGACTAATAACTAATCACTAATAACTAAATACAGTTATCCTTGAAAGATGATAAAAGCATTCAAATATATTTGATAATTCCACTAACCGATCCACACTCTTTAAAAAAAAAATCCCATTATGGGGCACCTGGGTGGCTCAGTCGGTAAGCATCCGACTTCAGCTCAGGTCATTATCTCATGGTTCATGAGTTCAAGCCGCATCGGGCTCTGTGTTGACAGCTCAGAGCCTGGAGTCTGCAGCCTGCTTCAGATTCTGTGTCTCCCTCTCTCTCTGCTCCTCCCCCACTCACACTCTGTCTCTCTCTCTCAAAAATAAATAAACATTGAAAAAAATTCCCATTAATATCTTTGATTTGTGATTTCTCCTTGAAATGCCTTTTCATAAGTTCAAATGCTGTCATTTGTCACCAAAGCCGTGTTAATACAGAATGTCTTATACAATTACATTTGCTTATGACTTACTATTTTGCCTACAGCACGGGTCTGTAATTTCTTCTCAAGCATTGTCTTATTGATCTATAAGAGTTCTTTCCAAATCAGTTGAAATGCAGAATTAACAAATTCCAAAGCATACACTGTGGAAGACTTGAAATACTGTAGATAAACTGATACACCATAAACAGGACAGTTCCTCTGTTCATGGAATGGGTGACATTTCACATTCAGAGAAGGAGAATAAGTACTCAAATGATGAATGACATTTTGATCTTTTTCACACATTCATTAAAAAAAAAAATCTCCACTAGTTGTTTGCAATTGACGTAACCTTAGTGTAAAAAATTCCCCCTTATAAGTCATTTTCAAATTTACTCTCTAACAACTCTCTGAAAGTTCTTATTCTTTCCATCAGAGTCTTCCCCAGATGCTCTCCTAGATGCGGCATTGAGGATGCCAATAAACTCTAGGTGTTCCATACAGACAGTGACATTGCTGCACAAATTGCTCTTTCATATTGTGTGACACTGTGGATTCTGGCAAACTCTATTGGTCAATTCTTTGATCTATCACCCTTCAAGAAACTTGAGACCCATAGTCATCATTATACTTTTGAAATCTGTGGGACTCTGCCTTGATAATGCTTTATGACCTTCAACGAGTCACTGATTCTTCCGGCCCTCTTTCTCTACTTCTTTACTTTTTTTTGTTTTTGAAAGACAGAGAGAGACAGAGCACAAGTAGGGGAGGGGCAGAGAGAAGGAGTTACACAGAATCCCAAGCAGGCTCCAGGCTCTGATCCGTCAGCACAGAGCCCCACATGGGGCTTGAACTCACAAACCGTGAAATCATGACCCGAGCCAAAGTCGGACACTCAACAGACTGAGCCACCCAAGCACCCTCATTCTTTACTTCTTTAAAAGGAGAAGGTTGTACTAGGTACTCCCAACTTTCCTTCAAGCTTGAGCTGTCTTAAGTTGTTAGGATACATCAAAGTTAAGTGCTTGAAATTTTCAAACAATTTTACATCTGCAGATTTTAATAAAATACCACAGTACATAAAAAAAGATCGCAAAATTGTGTAGTATGATATATTATGTAAAATAAGTAGATTCAACTTTGGATGAACCCACACATTTTAATTTGATGTTATTAACATTATAGTAATATAATAATAATTATAGTAATATAATTAATATTATAGTAACTGATATTTGTTCTTCGTACATGTGTGACACATTCAGAGTTTAAGACATTAGGAGTTTTCTAGGAAGGAAGTAATATATGTAGGAAATTTATGCATACCTCTTGGTGAAAGTCACCTAACTCAGTAACACCAATAGTAATACCAAAACAGCAATGAACAGCAATAAAGCCTAGTGAAATAAGTTTCAAAACAATAAAATTATAAAATAAATTTCACGTATCCAGATAGCAGGTGTTGTATCACCAAAACAGAGGAGGCTTTTACAGGATCCCCACAAGGTTCTCAAAATGGCAGACATTTGAGACCATATGAAAACTCCTAAGGTAGAGGACACAAAGAACAAAATTTTAATATAGATTATTAATAATAGTGAAAAAATAAAACCAAATTGTTTGGCAAAGAGAATTGGTTATGTATATAATGAGGCCCCCTGTAATGGATAACCATATAGCTCTAGAAAGTATGTTCTAGAAGACTATTGTTTGACAGTGTGGCATAATATGTTGTTTACTGCATGTTTCTGGTTCTCTCTACTTCTGGACATGGTAGTGTTGCATTTCCTGGACCTCTTGTGGTTGGCTGGGGCCATGTGACTCATTCTGGTGAATGAACTAATTGTGAGCAGAAGTGATACATAGGACGCTTTCAGGCCAGGTCATTTGAATATAGATGCAACACCCCGTTGAGCATTTTCCGCCCCCTGGGATGGCAGCCAGAAACATTGGAGGTGGCAGCTACCCCATCAGCTTCGGTCCTTGAGTGAGTCTGATGAGCTGAGCCATTCTGCATTCTGCTAACTTTCAATGAACATATAAGTATGAACAAGTGTTGTTCTTAAAACACTGAAATTCTGGGATTGGTTATTACCTCAGGATAAGTGCATGGTGTGTTAAATTTTCACAAACTGAACACACCTGTTCACAAATTGAACATGTAGGTCAAGCTTGGGCCCAGTAACTGCACACCCTTTTCCACAAAGGGATTATCTTGACCTCTAACAGCATAGATTAGTTTTACTCGTTCTTATACGTTGAAAACTAATTATACAGTATGTCATTTGGTGGGTTTTTTGCTTCTTTTGATGAATATCGCACTTGTGAGATTCATATATATTGCAACATGGGTTTGTGTCCATTCATTCTCATTGATAAGTACTGTTCATTGTGTGAATGCACTAAATGCTATCCATTTTACTGTTTGTGGGTGTTTGGGTAGTTTCCAACAATTGATCATTTACAAACAACCCTCCAGTGAATATTCTGGGACATTTTTTTAAGTTTATTTATTTTGTGAGAGAGAGAGAGAGAGAGAGAGAGAGAGAGAGGCAGGGATGAGCAGAGAGACAGGGAGAAAGAGAGAATCCCAGGCAGGCTCTGCACTGTCAGTGCAGAACCCGATGCGCTGAACCATGAGATTGTGACCTGAGCCAAAGTCAGATACTTAACCAACTGAGCTACCCGGGTGCCCCAGGGATCTATCTTTTGTTGAACATATTTCTGCATTTTTGTTGGGTTTATACCTAGGAGTAGAATTACTGGATCGTAGAGTATGCTTATGTTCAGCTTTACTAGATAGTGCCAAACAGTTTTCCAAAAATACTTGCACCAATTCACATTTTCACCATCAGTGTAGGAATGTTCTGGGTGCTCCATTTGGCTCCCCCCCCCCATTTTAGCCATTCTGTAGATAACAGGCAACGTTGATCACTTTTTCACATACTTCTTGGCCATTTCAGTACTTTTTTGTAAGATGGCTGTTCAGCTTTGGCTTATTTTTCTAGTGGGTTGCCTTTGTGTTTCTTTACATATTTATTCCTTGTGAAATTGTGTTTTACACATAAGTACTTTATGTATTCTGGGTATGAGTCTTTCGTGGAGTACGTGTATTGTGAATATTTTCTTTCATTCTGTGCATTGCGTTTTCATTCTCATAATGGTACTATCTTGTTAAACATAAGTTCTCAATTTTAATATAGCCCCAATGTATCCATTTTTGTTCTTTTGGGTTTGTGCTTTTATGTCTTAGTTTTTAAAGTTTTGCCTACTCCAAGATGAAGGAGATGTTCTCTTCTAAGAATTCTATCGTATCTTTCACACTTAGATCTACAAGCCACTTGGAACTGATTTTTGTGTGTAGTATGGGATAGCAATCAAGATATGGTTTTTCCCATGTTGTTACCCAATTGCCTAAATATTACTTAGTGAAAGATTATCTGTTCCTCACTGACTGTAGTATCATGTTTGTCCTAAAACAGCTGGCCATACATATGTGGGTCTGTTTCTGACCTCTCAATTATGTTCCACTGTTCAATTTCTTTGTACACAATACACACTGTGTTGATTACTATACCTTCATAATAGGTCTAGACATCAGGTAGTGTGAGTCCTCTAGAATTATTATGCCTTGGCTATTCTTAGCCCTTTGAATACCATCTGAATTTTATTTTATTTTATTTTTTTAAATGCTTATTTATTTATTTTGGGAGAGAGAGTGTGTGAGCATGTGGGGGGGGGGGGGGCTGCAGAGACAGAGGGAGAGAGAGAATCCCAAGCAGGCTCCACACTCAGCACAGAGCCTGATGCAAGGCATGACCTGATGACTGTGAAACCAGACCTGGGTGGATATCAAGAGTCGGCCGCTCCACCAACTGAGCCACCCAGGCGCCCCACCATCTGAATTTTAGAATCAGACTGTTGATTTACACACACACACACACACACACCTGCTGGGGTTTGATTAGGATTGCTTAAATTTTCAAATTAATTTAAGGATATTGACTAAGTCTTAACAATATTGGGTCTTCCAATCCATGAACATAATCTATCCTTCCATTTATTTAGCTATTTAGAAATGGACTCTACAATATTCTGTAGTTTTCAATGTAGAGGTTTCACAGATCATTCATTAAACTTTTTCCAAAGTAGTTGTTGATTTTTTAAACAATTTCATTTTGTATTTGTTTAACGCTGGTACATAAATACAATTTTTTAATATAAGCTTTTTGTTTTGGAATAATTTTATACTTACAGAAAAGTTGCAAAGGTAATATTCTTCATCCAGCTTACCTTGATGCTAACATGACCACGGTGCATTTGTCAAAACTAGGAAATTAACATTAAAACAATATGATTAGCTAAACTATAGACTTTATCTAGATTTTAGCAGTTTTCCCACTACTGTCCTTTTTCTATTCCAGAGTCCAATGAGGAATGCTACATTGCAGCGGTGCCCGGCTGGCTCAGTTGGTTAAGCATCCAGCTTCGGCTCAGGTCATGATCTCGTGGTTCATGAGTTCGAGCCCCGCATCGGGCTCTGTGCTGACAGCTTGGAGCCTGGAGCCTGGAGCCTTCTCTGGATTCTCTCTCCCTCTCTCTCTGCCCCTCCCCTGCTCACACTCTGTCTTTCTCTCAAAAATAAATATTAAAAAAAAATTTTTTTTAAAAGAATGCTACCTTGCATTCAGTCATGTCTCTTCTAGGGTATGATGGTCTTTCCTTGTTTATCATGACCTTGAAACTTTTGAAGAGTACTGGTCAAATATTTTGTAGAATGCCCCTCAGTTTGGATTTGTCTAATGTGTTCTAGTGATTAGACTGAGGGCATGGGACTTGGGGAGGGAGACCATACGGATGAGGTACTCTTTTCATTGCATGAAGTCATAATATGACTAATCACAGGATGATGCTAGACTTGATGACTTCGTTAAGATGACATCTGCCAAATTTATTTAATAATTTATCTGTTCATGGACACTTAGGTTATTTCCAGTTTGGGGACGTATTAGTTTGCCTGGAGTGCCATAACAAGATACCACAGACTGAGTGGCTCACACAACAGAATTTTTTCTCACAGCTCTGGAGGCATCCTACAAGTTTTCATATTTTGTGTTTTCATTTTGACTATGTTCAAAGCCTTTTCTAATTTACCTTTTGATTTCTCCTTTTTTTCTTAAGTATTTATTTATTTTTGAGAGAGAGACAGACAGACAGAGACAGAGCATGAGCAGGGGAGGGGCAGAGATACAGAATCTGAAGCAGGCTCCATCCAGGCTTT
Source organism: Lynx rufus (assembly GCF_022079265.1). Classification (NCBI taxonomy): domain Eukaryota; kingdom Metazoa; phylum Chordata; class Mammalia; order Carnivora; family Felidae; genus Lynx; species Lynx rufus. The sequence goes on along the minus strand of NW_025814825.1, from coordinate 37,289,755 downwards.
GAGCTGTCAGCACAGAGCCAGAAACCGGGCTCAAACCCACGAACTGTAAGATCATGACCTGAGCCAAAGCCAGATGTTTAACTGACTGAGCCACCCAGGCACCCCTGATTCCTCCTTTGACCTGTAGGTTATTTAGAAGTGTGTTATTTTGTTTCCAAAAATTACAGTTTTTCTATAGATCTTTCTGTTATCAATTTCTAATTTAATTTCATAGTAGTCAGAGAATATATTGTATGATTTGAATTTTTGTAATTTATTGAGACTTGCTTTATGATCCAGAATATGGTCAGTCATGGTTAGGTTCAATGCACTCTTGAGAAGAATGCATATTCTGTTGCCGTTGAGCGGAGTCAAACAGGTGGATGGTGTTGCTCAGTTCAGCTATTTTCTTGCTTATTTTCTGTCTCCTTAATTATTGAATCTACCTAATTATTGAATTCAGAGTGAGGTACCCTAAAGGATTATTGAAATCTCTGGTTACAGTTGTGGATTTGTCCACTTGTCTCATGGTCTTTACATGCCCAGAAATTGTTAACTATGCCAGCTATTGTATATAAAGGGCCAAATATATGCTCCAGGTGGTGTTATCATGCATCATAGAGAATTCACCCTTTCATTTGTTGGGCTGATAGAGGAGGGGGTTGATCATCTCTCTCTTTTTTTTTTTTTTTTTTCTTTTAGAGAGAGAGTGAGAGCCCGTGAGCCAGGGAGATGGGCAGAGGGACAGAGAGAGAATCTCAAGCAGGCTCCATGCTCAGCATGGAGCCCGACTCAGGGCTCAATCCCATGACCTCTGGGATCATGACCTGAGCTGAAATCAAGAGTCAGACACTCAACCGACTAAGCCACCCAGGTGCCCCTAATAATCTTATTTTGAATTGGGACTGAGTGTGGGGTGGGGGGGGGGCATGGTGGAAGTGGGTTACAGTTTTGCTTAGAGTTAGCCTATGTCTGATTTGTTATCTTTCCTAGAGGAAGACCTTCCAGGGCTTTTAATTGAGAAACAGAAATTTGTTTTCTGGGAGGTTTTCTGGAGGTTGGATTCTGCCCAAAAGAGGTTTTCGGCCTCCCACAGCCAGCAGCTTCAAAATTTCGCCCATACCTTAAGGGGAATTGGAGACTAGAAGCCTTCATCTGACCCCTGAAATATCCAATGTCTTTCCAGAACCCTACATACCAAAATCTCTGCTGATTTACCTGTTTGTTTCTCTGGGACCTTCAGCTCCAGGGCCAATCCTGGATTCGCAGCCTCCAGCTAGTCAGTAAGTGTCCCCCAGGGCAAATGTATCTATAAGTCCTCAGTGTCATTCTGTACTCCCTCTAAGGTCATCAACTCATCTATTTTGGTTTAGTCCCCTGCTACTGGTAGATACTGTGTTATTCTTTTCTTTTTTCTTTTCTTTTCTTTTCTTTTCTTTTCTTTTCTTTTCTTTTCTTTTCTTTTCTTTTCTTTTCCTTTCTGTGTGTGTGTGTGTGTGTGTGTGTGCGCGCGTGTGCTGCTTTCTTTTCAGATTTAGATCTGAATCTTTACTCACATCTATACTTTTCCTTGCTTACTGTGATTTCACTGTTTTGGGAATATATATCTGAATCCACTTTCAAATGCATATTTTACCTTATTTACTATTAATAGCCCACACAGCCCACAAATCATTTTTCAAATGAAAGGAAACATCAAGAGTTGCATGCTCTACCAACTGAGCCAGAATGTACCCATCTTTTTCCTTTCGACCTCTCTCTCTCTCTCTCTCTCTCTCCCTCTGTCCCTCTCCCCTGCTCACGAGTGCGATCTCTCTCTCTCTCTCTCTAAAATAAAATTTAGGGGCACCTGAGTGGTTCAGTTGGTTAAGCTGTGGACTCTTGATTTCAGCTCAGGTCAATGATCTCATGATTTGTGAGGTTTAGCCCCACAAAGGGCTCCGTGCTGACAGCACACAGAGCCTGCTTCTGATTCTCTCTCTCCTCTCTCTGCCCCACCCCTGCTCATGTTTACTCTCTCTCAAAATTAAAAAAAAATTTTTTTTATATTCTTTTGGAAAAGTTCTGCTGTGGAAGATTCTCTCAGATATTAATCTCAAAACAGATTTATTCTGCTTTCAATCTTGAAAGATAATTTTGTTAGGTACATAATTTAGAGTGGACAAATGTTTTCTGATTCCAGGTTAATAGGTTCTTTTGGCACTTGGAAGAGATTTATTGATCAGTATGCTTTCCAACCTGAATTGTTGCTGTGGAATCTGCACAGTCAGGTGGTCATTCATTTCTAAATCATTTTTTTCTCCTAAGTCACTTTCAAAATACATTTACCCTGTGTTTTGGAGTTTTCCTATAAAGGATCTAGGTGCAAAGTTCTTTTTTTTTTTATAAGGCTTGCTATAAATCCTGTTTGGGTAGTTATGGATTTTTATCTTTTGTTGGAATTGAAAAATTATCATCTATTAACTTAGCAGTGATTTCTTCTCCTCTGTTCTCACTCATTTATCCCCCAGAAATCCATAAATTAGATTCATTATTCTTATGTTTGTCAATCTCACTTTCAAAATGTCCAGACCCTTGTTTTCTTGCGTTACACTCTGGGTGATTTATTTAGATCCAACTTCCATTACATCCTTAACATCTTTGCCTAATCTGCTGTTTGACACATGGCTTCATGAAATTTTAAAATATCAATGATTATACATATATATGTTTATTTACTTTATTTTAAGAATTTTTAAAGTTTATTTATTTGATTTCGGGGTTGTGAGTTCGAGCCCCAAATTGGGCATAGAGCTCACTTGAAAAAAAAAAAAAAGAAGCAGCTTTCAGGACTCTGACTTCTGTCAGTATGGGAGGCTAGACACTATAAAGAATTCCATGACTCCAAAACAAGGAGATTCTGGAAGAGGTTAATTTTTTAAATACATCATGGGATTGCAAGAAATAAAGAAAATCTTCAACTGGTCCATAATAAAAAGTAAGCTGAAACCAGGATGGGAGTATGAGTAGCAAGAAGTTTGGAGGTTGTATTGCCCTAAGGGTAAATGTATATAGATCTGTGTATCAGCTGATCAGAGACCAAACTTTGGGCTAGTTCCAAATGGACTTCTTGAACCTGAGATTCCTAAATAAGGAAAGACATTTGAAAAAAGCTAAAGTAGTCCCAAGATGACAGTTCTTGTTAGCTCCTCGTAGAAGCATCAAAAAAACCCAAAACCAAAACCAAAAACGAAACCCTGTTTGGGCCTGTGGGATCCCCAAAGACAAATACATATAATCCTACACTTGGAGATTGACAAACATAAGAGAAAATAAGGCACTATGACTGATAATCAGAACAACAAAAGACAGATTTAGACCTCCATGGTTTTCAGATATTGGAACTACAAAATCAAAATAAAAAATAACTTTGTGTGAAATTTTAAAGTGGAATTACATAAATGATTGGGACTATAAAAAGTGACTGGGAATTTTTGAAATAGAAATAGAGTGTACTTGAAATATACATAAATATAATTGTCGGGGTGCCTGGGTGGTTTAGTCGGTTGAGAGTCCAACTCCTGATTTTGACTTAGGTCATGATTCCCAGGTTGTGTGATCAAGCCCCCAGTTGGGCTCCACACTGAGCATGGAGGCTGCTTAGGTCACTGCAGGGAGAATCAAGGGCCAAATGTGCCCAGCCCAGCTGAAGCACCTTGTTTATCTTCTGCTCTCTGTTACTGATTAACAGTAGGCACCCCTCTTGCCACACCCTCTTGCTCAAACACAATTACATTTTAAAATAACATGACTTTAGGAAGAACTGGACAAAGTGCACGTAGTCAGTAGTCAGTAGGTGGGAATTGGTGGGGTATAAGCAACAATTATCGTTGGGAATCGGAAAACAATCTGAAAAATTGTACTCATTTACTTTGACAAAGAATCAGATCCAACTTCCTCCTCTAGAGTGGAGGAAGATAAGGTGCCTTCAGAGCTAGATATGGGAATCTGTTCAGAATCCGAAACACAGGATCAAGACCTGATCACATGGAATCTGAACTTTCTGTGTTACAAACTTTCATGGAATCTCCTTTGGCCATGCCCAAGAGATGTCTGAGACTCAGAAGCAGAGGAGGATTGTGAGGAAGGCACTGGAGAGACAGGAAGGGGCTTCAGTTTTAGTTTAGACTTTAACACTAGCTCCCTGTGTACATTTCCTGATGTTCTGGGCCTTTCCCAAAGGATCTCCCCAGGGTGTTAACAGCCATTATGGAAAAAATGGTTCTGGTTAACCAATATTTCCCAGTCTATCATATGTGAACGACTGGTGTTAGATGGGATGACTTTAGGAAGTTCTTGGATGAAATTAACATTTTTTCCATTCTAATTAATTTTGGTAAATGGTCTTAATTTTCCATTTATGGTAGTGATATCAAATGCTCTTTAGAATGTATTTTTTAAGGGGCACCTGGGTGGCTCAGTTGGTTAAGCTTCCAAATTCAGCTCAGGTCATGATCTTGTGGTTTGTGAGTTCGAGACCCGCGTCTGGCTCTGTGCTGACAGCTGGGAGCCTGGAGCTGCTTTGGATTCTATGTCTCCCTCTCTCTCTCTGCCCCTCCCCTGCTCACACTCTGTCTCTCTCTCTCAAAAATAAATAATAAACATTAAAAAAAAAGAATGTATTTTTTAAAAGGTGAGTGGATTTAAAGAAAAATAATAAGTCAATAATAGTACAGACTGTCTGAAAATACGGCAAAAAGACATGAAGGTGATACACACATGACTGAAATTTGGTAAAAATTCTGTTAAACCAAATCAAACTTGGTTATTGCAAGACTTCTCAGTATTTTGTCATGTTGAATATTTTGCCTCTTCAAGAAGGGATTTGGCATCAAGCATTTCTTTAACTCATTTGACTATAGAATCTCTCTTTTCTTGAAAAAACAAAACAAAACAAAACAAAACAAAACAGGGTGTCTTGTTAATCTAATCTGGAGATTTCATTTCAAGAAATCCTGATGAGAAATGTGGAGGTGGCTTTTAGATCAGACCTTTTTAGGATCTTGGCTCCTTCTCCCCTATGTTTGATATTAAGTCTCAGCAGAAAGTTCAAGGATGGGGCTAGAAATGGGCATTAAGGGAGGTTTACAAAATGGTTAAAAGCACATTAGCCCCTAAATGCAATATGGTATCCTGGATCCTGGAACTGAAAAAGGGCATTAGCTGGGGAAAAAACAAAAACAAAAAAACTATTGAAATCAAATCTGGCGTTTAGTTAATACTAGTTAAAACCAGTGACATGCAGTCTACAGTTTCATTAATAAAAATATACTAAGGTTGTTTCTTAGTTTTAACAATGTACTAAGTAATATAAGATGTTAACAATAGGGGAAACTAGGAGTTGTGTCAGTAGGCTGTGAATAGAGTTATGGGGCCTAATAGGCAAAGCCGCTAAGCCTCATAACATTTCCTACTCCTTTGCCTGGTCTTGTGCTGCTCTGCATGAAAGGACAAGAGCTCAAGAGCAAGAGGAATCACATTCACTCACCAAATTCTAACTTAGGTACTTTCATGTGCTTTTGTTGGTACCAAGTTTGGCCCAGAAAGGAGGCCCTGGAACTGACAAAAGGAAGGGCATTTTCCACCCTTCTCTCCCACATTCTGTTCTGATTACTCAGCCCTCCCAGACACAGCCTATCCCCTACACCAATCTTCAACTTCAAATGAAATTTAGGGCCATAGTCCCGTGGGGGCCAGGGAAGGTAAAATTTTCTAGACCAAGGACCTGAGCATGCTCACCTATCTTAGTGGATGGCTACAGTCAGATTTGGCCATAAAGTCATCAGTGGGTTGGTGGACAAGGCAGGTAGATTGGACGGAGGAATGTTCTGGCTGAGAGAGGCAGTGGTTCTGTAACTCTGCTAACCTTTCCCAGAGCCTGTGTCTAGGTGATGAATGGGTGGAGAAGAGAGGGAAGTAACCACTTACTTCCATGTGCAGACAGACACTGACATTTATTACAGGCTTATCACAAAAGTCTACAAGTTGTTATATTCCATAACAAACAGTTATTGCTGGGAGAGAAGGAAAGTGAGACCTCAGGGGAACTGAAAGGGAGATAAGCATCAACAGAAACAACAAATACATTTTATGAAGGCCCTCTCTTAAGTGCTCTTCTTGGAGAATCCTGATCCACCTAAAATGTTAACACAGAATTTTCAAGATAAAACCTCTTCTCATCAATACTAATTAACATAGATATATGTAATCACGTGATTGTTCTCAGGCTAGCGCCAGCGCCAGCGTGGTGGGAAGGAAGGAGAAGGACAATGGGAAAACCTGGTTTGGACAATGCACTTGACTGGCAAGTAAATATAAGTGTATTCAGAATAACATATAGGCAAAATTTCACTGTCTTCTCCAACTTCTTGGAGACATTCTATTGCTTCTTTATATATTAATTTGTTTCTACCTATTTAACCAAACCCTCTTATTAATTTCAACACTTTTAACCAATTATTTTTAGTTTCCTAGTACTAAAACTGTATCATCTACAAATAATTATTTCTTCCTTGCTGAATTAGGAAGAATTTTCAAAATAGTAGGTGATGACAATAACAGTCATCATCATCATTATGATCGTTATTTAAAAAAATTTTTTTTCAACGTTTTTTATTTATTTTTGGGACAGAGAGAGACAGAGCATGAACGGGGGGAGGGGCAGAGAGAGGGGGAGACACAGAATCAGAAGCAGGCTCCAGGCTCTGAGCCATCAGCCCAGAGCTGACCCGGGGCTCGAACTCATGAACCACGAGATCATGACCTGGCTGAAGTCGGACGCTTAACCAACTGCGCCACCCAGGCACCCCATGATTGTTATTTTAAAAAGAGTGCCTCTCATCTTTCCCCTTTAATTTTATTTGATTTTGATGAACTGTTCTTTATCATATCATACCATTTTCCCACACAGTAATTCATTGTTCTCCTCTCTACCAATTTAACTCCTACCCATTCCACAAAGATCAAATGAAATCCTGTTACTCTTATGATGTCTGTATATACATTACTATGTGTAAATAAACACCCAGCTAATCTTAATCTAGTTTTTTACAGTTCACAAAGAATCATATACAGATTCTTACTTAATGCTCTGGACAGACTATGGAGTAGGTATTGCCAGAACTTTTACATATAAGGAAAGTCAATCTTTGTGTGGCTGAGAAACCACAGTTAAGAACTTACAGTTAAATTGACTACAGTTTTGCATTTTAGGGAAAAGATATCTGTATCTCAAGGAATTGCAAGAGTTGAGACAGTCCAAAGTGTCACATACAACTTGCAAAAGAAGGTATTGTAAAGCATCTTTTAGGCTCAGCAAAAGTCAATGGACTCAACCTAAAATCCTGTGGACTCATCAAATAAAGAAATTTTGGGTAAAATTAGTAGCAGAAAATACACTTCTTCTCAGGTAACTGCTGCTCACAGTGCCATCCATTGATTCTTGTTCTGAAATGTAAAAATCAGAAAAAAGATCTCACCAGTCATTTGCAAGGTTAAACTTTGGTGGTCCTCCCATCAGTTATTGATCTTGGGTTAGACCTCTTATCTATTGGGTGGGTGAATAATGGGGTAAGTGAGGGGTGGTAATATTCTCACCCTTACCAACCCCACAGTACTATAGTTAATCCTGAAATAAGAAAGTATCAGAGGCAATACTTCCAAATGGTAATAGGCTGAAAAGTATTATTTTAACCTTCTAGTATATGGTTCACCTTCCGGTTAGATTATGAGCTCTTTGATGTTGCGTATCTGTCTTGTTGCCTTTCCCACCTGTTTAGTCAAGCACCTATCACATCGTGTAGAAGATTGTTTTAGTCAATGTTTATAAAGCATTTTGTTTTTGTTGTGGCAAAATATACATAACATAAAATTTACCATTTGAATTATTTTTAAGTGTACAGTTCAACAGCATTATGTACATTTACATTGTGGTCTATCTTTCACCGTTCTTCATCTCTACAAAATTTTCATCATCCCCAACCTGAAATTCTGCACACATTAAACAATAACTCTCTCTTCTCCCCTCTCCGTAGCCCCTAACAACCACCATTCTACTTTGTGTCTCTAAGAATTTGACTATTCTAGGTATCCCGTATAAGCAAAATCATACAATATCTGTCCTTTTGTGTCTGGTTTATTTCACTTAGCGTAATGTCTTCATGGTTCATCCGTGTTGTACATATATATTTTTAAAGTTGCATATGTTGTATATTTTTAAAACAACTACTCTTTTTATCCCATACCTCTCAATTTTGACCCAAAATATACTGAAATGAAAGTCCCAAAGAGAAAGGCAGAAAGCTTCAGAGGTTTTAGAGAAGGAGAATGGAGAGATACGTGTTCTCCAGATAAGAAAAGAATGGGCCAAGGGTGTGGACAAGAATGGGCGATACGTGGGTGATGGAGAGAAAGGGAACAATCTAGAGGAAGCTGGGTCATCCCTGCTTCTCACCAAGAAAGCTCCCTATGTCCACTTCCAAAGCTTCAGTTAGATCAGGGGTTTGTACTCTAGGGTCTATGAGACCCTAGAAGGTCCATGGATGGACTTTGGGGGTATGCTTTCTAAGGTCATATGTGTTATTTTTAGCATGTTTGTATTCGGGGAAACAAGGTTCATAACTTTAATTGAATACTCTTTTGGAGATCCATAATTCATAACAAACAAACTCAAATCCATATATTGCAGGGAATATATACATATATATGGGTTTTACTTTGGAATGATGGAAATGTTTTGGAACTAGATAGAGGTGATCATTGCACAGCATTCTGAATGTACCAAATGCCGTAAGATGGGTAATTTTACATTATGTGAATCACACCTTGATAAGCGACTTAAAAGAAGAAGTATGGATCAATGCTGATGACAGCCATTGCAACCTCTTTTCTGAGCATCAGTCTCTCACATAGAACTGCTTAAGGACAACTCCACTGAGATGGCCCACAAGAACACCAGACTCCAGAATTCATTTTTTCCCCTTCCAACACCTGTTCTTTCTCCTGTTTTCTCTGTTTGGGTAAAAAAACGCTACCGTGATGATTAGTGACCTGGGAGGAATCCTTGACATCACTTTTTCCCTCTTCTTGCCTCTCCTTTCACATCCAATCTCTGTATCCTATTGATACTGCCTTCTAAACATGTCTCAAGTCCATGCACTTCCCTCTACACTTACTGCCACAGCCCTAGTTTGGGCAACCGTCAGCCCTCCCTGAGCAGTTCAGTGCCTCCTAACCAATCTCCCAGCATCCACCTGTTCGCTTAGAAATTCTTCCAGCAGCAAGTAACAGAATACCCTACTCAAAATGGATTATAAAGTGGAACCAATTTCCCCCCATATTACAAAAAAACCTAGAGATAGACGCTTGCGGCTTTGCTTCAGTAATCTCTGCCAGGGCTGTCATCTCCATTAATCTTGGCTTTTTTTTATCAGGCTCATTTCGCGATATAAGGCATCACATCAGTGTTCAGAGGGCAGGAAGAAAGCAAACTGGCAGTGCCCTATCTTGTCATAAGTATAGCCAAAGTTTTCCCAGAATTCTTTGGGAGACTTTTCCTTAGGTCTCTTTACCCAAATTTGGGTTCCTGACTCTGATCACCACACCTAGCTACAAGGGTGGCTGAGAAATGGGACATAGGTTGACTCGGGGCAGGGGACTGCCCGTGTTTGTATGGCCCTTGAACTAAGAACAGGTTTTATGTTTTTAAGGGCTGTTAGAAAACAAAAAACACAAATGAATACTCAACAAAGGCCATACGCCCCATAAAGCATAAAGTATTTATTATCTGAATCTTTACAGGAAAAGGTTGCTGACCCATAGATTAGAGCAAATGTAATTTCCTAAAATGTAAACCTTATTTTATCGTTTCTCAGTTTAAAAATCCTTCACTCTCTCTCTCTCTCTCACTCTCTGCCCCTCCCCCTGTTAATGCTCCCCCCCCCTGCCCAAATAAATAAATAAATAAACTTAAAAAAAAAAAATCCTTCAGTGTATCCCAAGGATGAAGCAGATTTTAGGCTTACCCTTAATAAGCCCTATGAGGTTCTTCCTGATTCTGCTTACCTTTCCAATATTATTCCCACCTTATACTCTATGGTCTAGTCACAGTAGACTATTTTCCTGTAGGTTCTTCTATTAGTTTCCTATTGTTCTTGTAACAAATTACCAAAATTTCACGGTTTAGAGCAACATAAATGTATTATCTTACAATTCTGGATGTCTGAAGTTCAAAATAGGTTTTTCTAGACTAAAATCAAAGTGTTAGCAGGGCTATGCTCCTTCTGGATGCTCTGTGGGAGAATTTCTAGGTAAGTTCCCTTGCCTTGTCCAGTTTCTAGAGGCTTCCTGCATTCCTTAGTCCATGGCCTCTTTCTCCATTTGCACGACCAGCACTGTAGCATTTTCAAATCTCTCTCTGATTTTGATCTACTACCTCCCTCTTTCAAGTAAATGGCCAAATGTAATCGCCCCCCCCCCCCAGATAATCCAGGATAACCTCTTCATCTCAAGATCCTTAATTTAATTACATCTGCAAAACCCCTTTTGTCATGTAAGGTTACATATTTGAAGATTCCAGGGATTAGGATGTGAACATCTTTGGGGGCCATTATTCACAGTGTTTCACACTGCCCAGTTGGGGTCTTTACATTTGCTGTTCTCTCTCCCTGAGAGAGGTTTTCCTCTGACCGGCTAAGCCCAGATTATCCTTGAGCCCCAGCCTGGGTGACATTTCCTCTGGGAAGTTTTCCTGATCCTTTAGCACTCAGTACTTCTCTTTCTTGGCAATGACCACACTATTTCCAACAGCTTGGTTATGCATCAGTCTCCCCACCACCACACCACAGAAGGGCAAAACCATGTTAGTCTTCCTTGGTGTTGCATCCTGGTCTTGGTGTCTGGCACATGATAGGTACTCAGCATGCATTTGTTAAGTGAATGAATAAATGAACCATTGAACTTCTGAGAGAGAAAGAATTCTGGAATGCCAAGGCTCTAGGCATTTCTTTCAGGGCCAACAAGACAACAGATGCCTAAAGGAATGACCTGGTCCTCTGGATTTCGCCTTGGCCCCTAGTAACAAAGTCAAGGAGCAAGATTAGAGCCAAAGCTGTAGAATTTCCCAACTAGTGTAGTACAACCAGACCTCAGTCCCCAAATGACCTGAGACGTTTGCGTCATCACCAATTTATAACTCAACCTCATTGACCCATACAGCCTTCCCCACACCTCCTTCTCCCACATACACCACTACTTATAAATGTTGCAGAGCCCATTATCCTCCCCTAGATCACTAGATTCACCCCAGAAGCCATAATTATTGCCTGTAAGGCCATTCAAGTGCCTCTGATATTTCCCTATTTGCTCTTTCTTGAAGGAGTCAGGGAGGGAGCCATCGAAACTAGCATTTTGGCTCTGGACACCATTTGCCATGCTTTGTGTTCTTATTATTTCAGTCTTGATCAAACGCCTGTTTGTGTAGATATCAACCACAGTAACAGAGATAGGCTTGGATAGACAAATATGATAGACTGATTTGGAGTCTGATAAACTAAAAGATTTCATATAGATTAACGGCTTTCAACCCTAGCTGCTCATTAGAATCAACTGGGATACTTTAAACAATGTCAGTATCTAGATCCCATACGAAACATCTAAATTAGAATCTCTGGAGGAGGGCCTATGCATTTGTTGTTGTTGTTGTTTTTAAGCCTTCCAGGTAGGGTCACCCACTGTCTCAAGTTCCTCAGGGTTACAGGGTTTCCCTGGAACTGAGACTTCCAGTGCTAAAAAGAGGACACTTCCAGGTCACCTTAGCTGGTCAGGTGTGGCTAATGTGCATCTAGGGCTGAGAACCACTGATACTGTTTCCGTTGATCAAGAAAGTATGTTATGGTTGCTCTATGGTTTTCCCCAACTCATACTGTGATGGTAAGAGCAATGAACAAAGATCTTGACTTGCGTCCTGGCTCTGTCACTTATCAAGTGACTTCTGACAAGTAACGCAATTTCTCTGAACCTTGATTCTTCATCTTCAAAATGGTAATGATAAGACCTACCTCACTGAACTAGCCTAGCCATGGTTCTGGATTGCAAACAACAGACACCACTTCTAGTTAATTTACCCAGAAAGGGAATTTATTAGAAGGAACTGGATAGTTCAGAGACTTACTGGGAAGGCTAGCACATACATACGGAAGGTCTGTTTGGGACACCACCAGGTGCTGCAGTCCTTGACTCTCAATGCCACCACAATTTCATGAATAATTTCTAATTGGCCCAGAGACTTTGCAGTAATTCTCTCAAGAGTCAATGTTCCAGGCTGACCAATTGGCTGTGCTAAGTCATACTTCACACTCTCAACTGTTGGGGTTAGGGAGAGGGCCATTTAACACACTTTTAAGAAAGGCCTGTGCAAGCACTTTAAAACCCTATGCATCGGGGGCTCTTCAGGGTGGCTGTACAGTCAGATTGCCTGAGGAGCTTTTAAAAGATCAGAATCTCAGGGGTTGGGAGAGGGAAATCTTCATTTTGGATATACTCTATCAACCTTAATCTCATCATGTCTGAAAACTACCGTCCCAGAGAACACCTGGTCCTTCTCTATGTTGAAAAAGATTTGGGGAGGTCAGGGAAACCTTTTTCCTTCTATTGTTCCTGAGACAAGATAGAGAGTGGGGTCTTTTTGTTTGTTTTTGTTTTGTTTTGTTTTGTTTTTGAGAGAGAGAGAGAGGCAGAAAGAGGGAGAGAGAGAGAATCCCAAGCAGGCTCAGCATGGAGCCTGACCCGCGGCTCAGTCTCACTATCATGAGATCATGACCTGAGCCGAAATCAAGAGTTGGACCCTTAACCAACTGAATCACCCAGGCGCCTCAAGATAAGCGTGTTTTGAATCTTCACTATGCAATGCAAACAATAGCATAATATTGTAAATACAAAGAAAGAAATGATTTTACCGGGACCATTTGTCTGGTGATAGAGCAGTTTAAAGTCTAGTCGTAGATGAAAATGATTGTCATGACTTAGGAAATACATGTTTGCCTATGATTCCCTGATTAACCCAATTTGGGTTAATTTGCCCAAGACGTATTTTTGGGATCTGATAGAGCTTGCTCTGTCTTCAGGGAAGTTTGGCTACCTGATGTGACCCATGAGCCTCCTAAGGAAGGAAGCAATTCTCCCATACAGAATCAACTCTGTGCTCAGGTGCCTCCCAGAATTTCACTGTTGTAGGTGCAGCCAAGATGGACTGAAGGTAGGTCCAGGATGAGTTTCTAAGGTAGACTCTACTGACCAATATACCTGGGGTTCATTGTTCACATGTAATAGGAGATTGTAAGTATTCTAGTGGATATGATTATGTGAGATCAAATCAAAGAGGTAAAGCTTATAATGAGAAAAAGAGGAAGTTGTCTAACCTTGACAATGGTTATTACAGTTGGGGGTTTCCAGAAAGCAGGTTAGTTAGAGGTGATTATTTTATGTCATTTTTAGGCAGATGACTTAAGTTTCTATTACAGTGTCAGACACACTTATAAGAAATAACCTAGGTTTCACCTGTGTTTACGAACAAGCTAGATTTAGTTTTGTTTACTTGGCTCAAGGAATTCTCAAGATTGGTCTCCAGTTTGTATTCAAGAGAACAAAAGGAGTTGGATGTTCTTTTAGAAGTATTGCTCTTAAACCATAGCATGGTAAACAGACGTATTGTCCTTCTCTACTTTAAAAAAACATATTTCTACTGAAGTACTTAGGACTAGCCATCTCAAATCAGTATATTCTTTCCTCTGAGAACTATTGAGGAAACACTGGCAAATCATTTATGTTTAGAGTTTTCCCACGCTACTCCAGGCAGACCAAAATCTACCTTTACCAAATCTCATTCCTAGTATAATTCATGTTAGAATTAATTAAAAAAAAAAACACTCACTTTTAATTATTTTCCTCTTAGACTTAGATTGTGATTTCCCTAAGGAATTTGAAAGCATGCTTTGTCTCCTCAAAAATATTTATCATCAAATTTGTTCAGAGGAAGATTGCTTTTAGGGAGTATTTCCACAAATAGCTAATCCCAGTATTTCATATTGACTCCCTTAATTTTTAGATTTTATATAGATTTATTTAGATTTAGATATAAATTTTCATTACTGAATTTTAGGGGTACCATTATTTGGGTATTTTTGCCTTAGGTAAACTATGATTATAGTTTTAAAAACTTTTATTATAAAAGGATTATGTTTTTCTTGTAGAAAACTTGGAAAAGAGAAAAGATTAAGGAAACAATTACTAACTCCACCATTAAGAAAAAAACCCATACTTAATATTTAGGCTATATTTTCTCTCTCTTTTTTTTTCTTCCTTAATTGAGACAATGCTATACATTCAATTTTATATTCTGATTACTTCAACAGTCAGGAAAAGCTGTAAAAGACTCTGAAATAGGAGGAAGAAAAGAAAGAAAAAAAACGAGCCCTTAGTGTTTGTTTACTACACATCTTCGCCAGAGGTAGCAATGCAAATTACTCTGGCCCATAGATATGCAAATGATTTCTGTAGGTGGAGGGATAAGATTTCCAAATCCCTAAGTAGATAAAGTCAGTTTTGTATCTATTTGGAAATTCATTACAGTCTTCCTGGTTGATCTATTCTTGTAGGATTCTCTGAATTCCTTTTTTTTTTTTTTACCATTTAATTTAATTTAATTTTTTAAATTTACATCTAAGTTAGTTAGCATAAAGTGCAACAATGATTTCAGGAGTATATTTCTTAACACCCCTTACCCGTTTAGCCCATCCCCCCTCCCACAACTCTCTGAATTCTTGTTTGATAGGTTTTAATATCTTACTGGTTCCCTCATTAATTAATGATTTAAATTAGATCTTTGTGGGTTTTTTTAAGTTAAATCTTTGATGAATGTTATCTTTATATTTATGTGACAGTCATGATTTTATCTTTAAAAAAAATATCCTTAACACAACTAACATTGTATCATAAACATTTTTCCATTAACAATTTATTTATTTACTTAGTGTGCACAAGCGGGGGAGGGGCAGAGGGAGAGAGAAAGAGGAACCCAACTAGACTCCACCCCCAGCACGGAGTCCAGTGTGGGGCTCACTCTCAAGACCTGAGCCAAAATCGAGAGTTGATGCTCAACCCACCGAACCCCCCCAGGCGCCCCTCCATTAACAATTATTCATGAATAGACATTTTAAGGCTACTGTGTGAATTTAAGACATTTTGTTCATCCGCTTCCTAATGTTCAAATGTTCTTTACTGTTCCCATGTGTTCAATATTTACATTGTTCACAATTTTTCCCTTCAAAAAGAAAAGGCTAGGGAACGTCTTTGTGCTCAATTCCTTGTCCACATTTAAAATTTTCTTCCTTAGCAGAGATTACTAGGAATAGAGCTCCTGAGCTGAAAGGTATCAATCCTTTCAAGTCTCTTGAAAGATTATTGTCAAATTGCTTTCTTGTAAGAGATGCCTTCTACCAGCAGTGGCAAGACCGCTCATTCAACTCTCACCAACATTCAACATTATCATTTAAATCCTTTGAGAATTTAATAGCAAATGGTATCTTGTTTTAGCTTAAAATAATTTTTAGGGACTCCTGGCTGGCTCAGTCGGTGGAATGTAGGACTTTTGATCTCGGGGTTGTAAGTTCAAGTCCCGCTTGGGTGTAGAGATTACTTAAAAATAAAATCTTAAAATAACAATAATTTTCGAATTTTATTTTTAATTGTGGTAACAAATTAAAGTATTCATTTAGTAGTGTTAAGTATATTTACATTGTTTTGCAGCAAATCTCTAGAACCATTTCATCTTGCCAAAATGAAACTCTCTACCTATTGAACAACTCCCTATTTCCCCTCATCTAAGCCCCTGGTAACCACTCTTCTACGTTCTGTTTCTATAAATTTGACTACTGTAAATATCTCATGCAAGTGGAATCATGCAGTATTTGTCTTTTTGTGACTGGCTTATTTCATTTAGCATAATGTCCTCAAAGTTCATCCAAGGCTTGACAGGATTGCCTCCTTTTCAAGGCTGAACAATATTCTATTGTATGTGTATATCATAGTTTGTTCATCTATCAATGTATATTTGAGCTGCTTTTCCTATTAGCTATTGTGAATAATGTTACTATCGAACATGGGTGTGCAAATAGATTTTTTGAGACTTACCTGCAATTGTTTTGGATATATATCCATTAATGGGATTGCTGGATGATATAGTAGTTCTGTTTTTAATTTTTTGAGGAACTGCTATACTATTTTCCATGGTGGCTGCATTATTTTTCAATCCCACCAACGTTTCATAATGGGGCCAATTTCTCCACATCCCTGCCAACACTTTTTTTTTTTTTTTTGACAGTAGCCATCTTAAAGAGTGTGAGGTGGTACCTTATTGTGCTTTTGATTAGCATTTCTCTAATGATTAGTGATGTTGAGCATCTTTTCACATGCTTGCTGACCGTTTGTATATCATCTTCACAGAAATGTCTGAGTCCTTTGCCCACTTTCAAATTGACTTATTTGTTTTTGTTGTCGAGTTGTAGGAATTCTATTTATATTCCAGATATTAACCCTTTATCAGATATATGATTTGCAAATATTTTCTCCTAATCTGTAGCTTCCTTTTCAACTCTATTGATTATATATATATATATCCTTTAATACACAGAAGTCTTAAGTTTGATGTAGTTTCATTCAGACAAACAATATCTTGTTGTATCCCTATTTACTTCTCCTATGGGGTTGAATTATTTTAGTGTTTACACTGGTGTCACATCTTACCCAAATTTTACATTCTGCAAGTTAACCGATAAGGGGGAAAGGCATTATTCTGTTCTATTCTGTACCATTCTATTTTTTTTTTTAAACACTGATTGCCCTGTAAATTGATCTCACGACCTACTAATGGATCATAACCCGTAGTTTGAAAACACTGTCTTAAATCATCCATAAAATATTAATCGTATCTTCTGTAGTTGATATGATCAGTTCCTCTTACTCTTTATTGGTGTTTCTCTGTGCATCATAATTAATTATACAGTTTGTTTCTTGCAAACAAAGCCATCCCGAGTTTGCATTGCCTGTGACACACACTCATGGTGATAATAAAGTTGAATCACCTTTCTCTCTTTCTTCTTGTGCATTTGCAATCAGATGTGCATAAACCAAACTTGACTGTGATTTGAATCTACTGAGGTAGCTACTTCTAATTCCACATATAGAAATCATACGTTGCCTCTTTTGACCGTTTAATCTACTGGGGACATCCAAGTTTTTCTTATCTCTTTTGTATAAGCTTCACGTATTATACACCTTAACTACTGAGAGACTGAGTATAAACACAGACAAGAGTCAGACCACATATGACCCTAGAATTCTGTCCCACAACCTCTGCAGCAGTCAGTCTGGGCCACCAAACCACAACCTCGTTAGTAACCCGCCCACAACAAGGACTTGGTCAAGGACAGTCACTTTCCCTATTTTTTTTGCTCCCTCTCCCCAATTTCTAACTTAGGATCAACCAGACAAAGCCAAATATGCTCCCCAAACTAATCACATAAGATGCCCCATGTCTAGTTAGCTTACATTCACATTCTTGTGCCAAAAATCTCCAATCACAGCACATCTGAAATTTTTTATCCGCCCCCCTCCCCCGTCCCGCGCTGCCACTGTGCTTTCTCACTCCCCTGCAGGCTTTCAGCCTCATGTGATGGTGGTGACTCCCTTGCTCAGGAAGCTCTGAGTTCTTATTTGAGTAGGTCTTTATTTCCACACTACATTTGTTGCAAATTCTTTTCACACTTAGTTCTCTTTGCATTTTTTATGATATTATGATTTTGCTTATGGTGCTTTTTAAAATATATGATTTATGTAATCAGATCTCTTCAGCTCTTTAGTAGTAAGACTTTCCACTGCTCTTTTGCTTGACAAATCCTTCCCGAAAGCTGATGGGATGAATCCACACAACAACTTCTGCTCCTCCCCCCAATCCCACCAAAAGACAATGAGGGGAAGATAAGGGCATAACCCACCCTGCCCCCAGGAGAAGGGCAAAGAGAATGCATGATCCCTCTTCTCCAATCACCTAATTCTCTTTCATGCTCCCTCCTAAAATAGTGACAGCCAGGATTCTGTTTTCAAGGCAGAAGATTGGAAATGTCTTGCCTGAATAAGAATGACAACATTACCAGCTAATGTTTATTTAGTGTTTACTAAGTGCCAGATACTGTTTTATACACATTAACTCATCTAATCTTTACATTAACTCCTAGGTAGGCACTATTATCATGCCGATTTTACAGATAAAGAAAAAGAGGCCCAGAGAAGTTAGGAAGTAGCAAATGAGTGGTAGTTCCTGTATTTGAATTGAAGTAGTCTGGCCTCAATTCCCTTACCGTCTCTTTTTAGGAAAGACCTAAAAACACTGACATCTGAGTTTTTCTGACAAAACAGCCCACCTGGATCACCCTACAGTGCAACCCCCCAGTTGAAAAGCCTCCTCATGTACAGGACTTCCAATCGATTTCTTTTTTTTTTTAATTAAAAAAGTTTTGTTTAATGTTTATTTTATTTTTGAGAGAGAGACAGAGCGCAAGTGGGAGACGAGCAAAGAGAGAGGGAGACATAGAATCCCAAGGAGGCGTCAGGCTCCGAGCTGTCAGCACTGAGTCGCCGAGGGATTCGAACTCACAAGCTGTGGGATCGTGACTTGAGTTGAAGTTGGACACTTAACCTACTGAGCCACCCAGGTGACTCCCAATCAGTCTCTTAATGTCCCTCTCTTAGATATGAGCAGACAGGGAAGACACCAGACTTTTCTTTTGCTTTTTTTGTTTTGATCAACTTTGATATATAATTTGAGTACAATAAAATGAACTTATATTACGTACATAGTATGATGAATTTAGGCAAATGTATATACCAGTGTAACTACCACTACAATCAATATGTAAAACGTTTCCATTAGAAAGTTTCATTGTACCCCCTTTCAATTCCCACATGATTTCTCATCTTTACAGGGCCACTTTATTTTTAGGATTTTTAATTCCAGTGTAGTTAACATACAGTGTTGTATTCAGTTCAGGTGTACAATATAGTGATTCAACAATTGCGTATAGAGAACCACTTAAAAAATTTTTTTTTCACTATAAGTTAGTTTTGCCTTTTGTAGAACTTCATATAGATGGAATCACCCAGTGTGCACTCTTTTGTGTTTGCTTTCGGCACACATCATGTTTGGTTTCCATTTGCTGCATGTATCAGTTCATTCTTTTTTGTTATGAAGAGTTGATGGATATTTGGCATGTTTCCAGTTGTTTTCCAGACAAGAATAATAGTTAATATAAATAACCTTCAAATACCAGTATAAAAGTTACTGTCCAGAATGGATGATTTGATTCATGACATTACGGAGTTTTTTCCATAAAGCACCTAGCTCATTATGGCCCATTATTTTATTTGAGATGTTAGAGTAATTTAGATTCTTCTAATGCTAAATCCAGTATTACTCTTTTATAAATTGTCATAAAATATACATAACGGTAGAGCTGGCAGTGAGGACAGCAGCCTGCTTCCTCAGAGTGATGGCTCTGTTCTATCGCAAGGGACTGGGCAAAGGAAGTATCCTGTGGTCCCTTAGGTTCTTGTAGAACTAGCAACTGGGGTGAGGGTGATCAGGGTCCTAGTATCCTTAGCTTGCCACCCTGAGGTAGCACCTCCACAATGTGAGAGGGGGCTCAGTATAAAAAGGGAGCTCTAAGCTCTTGTCCACACCTGCCTGCCTGGAGTTTCTCCTCTGCAGCCCAGGGCTGGGAAGGATAAGAAAGGCTGAGGGACCTGCCCTTCCTGGGGAAATACTGTAGCCTTTGCCTGGGAGCTGGGGGGACGGGGAGGAGAGAGAAGCCGTACCCACCTGGAGTAGAGCTTCCCTGCACTGAGCTAGTGGGGTGGCTCAAGTGTGACAGACTCTAGCTGATCTTATCAAGATTGAGTAGGTGTACTTGGATAATTATTTATTTGCTGTCTGCCCTTAGGACAATTTTCAGAGAGTTTAAATACTTTTTTCTTTTTAATTTTATTTATCTTAAGAAATCTCTACACCCAAGTGGGACTCGAACTCACAACCCCAAGGTCAAGAGTCACATGCTCTTCTGACTGACCCAGTCAGGGGCCCCAAATGATACTTTATTTTATTTTTTTATTTTTTGAAAGTAGGCTCCATGCCCGGTGTGGGGCTTGAACTCATGTCGTGAGTTGCTCGCTCTACCGGCTGAGCCAACCAGATGCCCCTCTTTTTTTTTTTTTTTTTTTTTTCTTTTTAACTTTCACCAGTTATGATTGTTTTGCTGGAGGGTGGGTCCTCAGAGTTCCTCATTCCACCATTCTGTGTCTCTCCATTAAAGCTCTTTTGCACTTTTTTTTTCATTTAATGATATCTCTCGGAAATCACTTCATATCAGTTCATCAGGATCTTCCTCATTCTTTTTTCTTTTTAAGTAATGTCTACACTGAACATGGGGCTCGAATTCACAAGCCTGATATCAAGAGTTGCATGCTCTTCCGACTAAGCCAGCCAGGCACCCCGCCCCCCGCATTCTTTTTACAGTGGTGAAGTTTTTCAATTTGTGGATGCCTCCTAGTTAATTCAAACATTCTCTTGTGAATGGGGAGTTTAGGCTGTTCCAAAACCTTGCAGGTACAAACAATACTGCAATGAACCACTTTGTCCACATGTGGTTTCATACCGGTGGAGGTGTATTTTCAGGGTAGACTCCTGGAGTGGCATTGCTGGGCCAGAAGGTTAACTGCATATGTACTTTTTCAGATGTTGCCAAATTCCCTTCTGAAAGGATTGTGCCAATTTTTATTTCTATTGGCAATGCACGACAGTAGCTGGTTCCCCACAGCCTTACCAACATAATGTACTGTCAGGTTTTTGTTTTGCTTTGCTTTGCTTTTTTCAATTTTTGCCAATCTTGATAGGTGAGAAGTGGTTTACCCGTTTCAATTTACATTTCTCTAATTGTGAGTGAGATTGAACATCTTTCCGTACTTTAAAGACCATTTTTATACTTTTGTGTGAATTGTCTGTTCATATGTTTTCCCTCCATTTTTTTCTGTTGAGTTTTTGCTCCTCTATTCTTCAATTTCAGAGTTTAAAAATAAATTGGTGATTGGGGCGCCTGGGTGGCTCAGTCGGTTAAGATGTGACTCTTGATCTCCTGGCTCAGGTCTCGGTCAAATGGTTCCTGAGATGGAGCCCTGCCTCAGGCTCCTCGCTGACAGTATGGAGCCTGATTGGGATTCTCTCCCTCTCTCTCTGCCCCTCCCCTACTCTAGCTCTCTTTCTCTCTCTCTCTCAAAATAAATAAATAAACATTAAAAAAATAAAAATAAATTGGTGATATAGGGTGCCTGGGCGGCTCAGTTGGTTGAGTGTCTGACTTCAGCTCAAGCTACCATCTCACAGTTTACGAGTTTGAGCCCTGCATTGGGCTCTGTGCTGACAGCTTGGAGCCTGGAGCCTGCTTCTCTGATTCTCTATCTCCCTCTCTCTCTGTCCCCCCGCTGCTCACGCGTGCTCTCTTTCTCTCTCAAAAATAAGCAAATAAACATGGAGGAAAAAAAAATAAATTGGGGATAATAACATTTTATCTGTCATATAGGTTGTAAATATTTTCTCCTAATTTATCAGTTAACTTTTTACGTTGTGGGGGTTTTATTCCCTTCAAAAATTTATTTTTATGTAGCCAAATTTATCAGTCTTTTCTTTTACTATTCTTGGATCTTGAGTTTGAAAGCTTTTCCCGGGGCGCCTGGGTGGCGCAGTCGGTTAAGTGTCCGACTTCAGCCAGGTCACGATCTCACGGTCCACGAGTTCGAGCCCCGCGTCGGGCTCTGGGCTGATGGCTCAGAGCCTGGAGCCTGTTTCCGATTCTGTGTCTCCCTCTCTCTCTGCCCCTCCCCCGTTCATGCTCTGTCTCTCTCTGTCCCAAAAATAAATAAACGTTGAAAAAAAAAAATTTTTAAAAAAGAAAGCTTTTCCCTATTTTTCAAAAGTTTGTGTTACACCACTTCACTTTTAAAACAGCCCTACATTAGTACCTGTTTTTGCTAAGCAGAGGAGCTCTGAAGAGGATTTTTGCTTCTATAAAGAAAGCTGAAAAGCAAAAACATCGTTCACTGTTCGTTTTGCAGCAAAACCATCACAGAGGCAGTTTGCTCTGAGCAGTGAGATCGCCAGCCAAGCTCCCTCCTTCCTCCCAGGGAACCCAGTCTCAGCTTCTGACATCAAGCTGCCATAGCTTTGTGTCTGTGAACATCTGTGCTTTATCTCCATCTGTTTTGCGCCCCCTTGGCAAGATGTGTCTTAAGGTACCAGAAAAGTCCGGGAGACGTTACTTTTTGGGTCCGGGATTTTTTTCCACAAAAATGGTAATTTTTCTGTGATTTATGCTATTTTTGGCTTACGAAAGGTTTCATAGGAGCATTCTACTTTAAGAAATGGGGGAAACCTGTACTCAGATTAAAAAAGAATTTATCCTTATCTTTTCTAGTAACTTATGTGGTTTCTTTTCTTTTCTTTTTTTCCATTTAGATCTCTGATCAGTTTGGAGTTTATTCTTGTGTATGAAATAAGGTATGGATATAATTTTATCTTCTTCCAAAAGGCTACTCGTTGGCCTTTTTTATTTACCCCAGTGATTTCAGATGCCACTTTTGTTGTATACGAATTTCCTTCTCTCTAGGGATTTCTATTCAGTTCTGCTGTCTATTTATGCATCAGGACAAACTGCTTTAATTACAGAGTCTTTATTGCATGTTTTAGTCTTTGGTAGAGTTAGGTCCTCACTGTACTTCTTTTTCACTGTTTTTTGGCTATTCTTTCATTTTTGTTTTTCTATATGAATTTTATTACCAACTATTGGTATTTTTATTGGGCTTATGTTAACTTTGTAAGTTAAATTAACTTAAGGAGAATTGACACTTTTATAATTTGTTGTCCCATCTAAATAAACATAGAAAATGTCTTGCTATTAGATCGTCTATTTAAAAAGTTTTTTAAAATGTTTATTCTATTTTGTGTGTGAGAGAGAGACAGAGAGAGAGAGAGAGAGGCAGAGAGAGAGAAAGAGATACAGATTCCAAGCAGGCTCCACGCTCAACCTTGCCGCAGGACTAGATCCCACAAATGTGAGAACATGACCTGAGCTGAAATCAAGAGTCTGACACTTAACCAACTGAGCCACCCAGGCACCCCAAAATTCCATCCTTTCTAAGAAAAGTGAGATGCCTCTTAAAATTTGCTGAGTTTATAAATTTTGGAGGAGAATTACGATCCAGTAGGCGTGAAAATCATCCTGTCCTAGACACTGAAACACTATACTGGACAGGGGCTACTTTACCAGAACTAGCCCCGCAGTGCACAGTGCCACCTAGTGGTTACACTGCCATGGAAGGCTCTTCTTGCAAGTCCTGTGACCGCAGGGAAGGGACTGGACCACAAGAGGTAAGAACCCCTCTGGAATAATCTATACCAAAGTCCAGTGGCAACTGCAACATATTTCCAAACTGTCTGTTTTCTGAGGTCTTGCTTCTCTTAGCTTAGGGTTTCCTTTTCTGTACAATAAGGGCAACCAGGTGAACTTGAGTTTCCCTTTCTGGACAATGGTTCTTTATAGGGATCAAAATCCCCTTCTAAAGTTTCTCCCGATACTTCCTCTTTCTCTGTTTGTAGCAAAGAAGAAAATAAAACAGGGGCACCTGGGTGGCTCAGTCGGTTAAGCGACACACCTCTGCTCAGATCCTGATCTCATAGCTTGTGAGTTCAGGCCCTGAACTAACAGCTCAGAGCCTGGAAGCTGCTTTGGATTCTGTGTCTCCCTCTCCTTCCCTGCCCCTCCCCTGCTTGTGCTCTCTCTCAAAAATGAATAAATAAAAACTTAAAAAGAAAGAGTTGGATGCTTAGCCAACTGAGAAGAAGAAAATAAAACAAAGGCTTTATTATGAAATGAGAATTTTGTTCTTAGTTAATTCATGCTGCTGCAGACTACTTAGGTGTAAGATGCATTTGGCAGAAGTGTAAGTTGCACACCGACTGCATAATGAGGTTCTAAAACAAGTGGCATGCTTGGGAAAAAGATGAGAATGTTATTTTTTTCCTGCTAATTTTCCCCCCTGAATTCCGAAAACTACATTATAGGATATTTGGAAAGGGGAAGGAGGAGCATTGCTTCTGTCACCCAGCACTGTGAGTGGACTTCCACATGCTACAGCTTCTGATCCTGTTGTTTCTCACCTCGTTCAGGTGTTATCTTCTGCAGCTGGTGATAAAATATCATTTGCTTAGAAATACAGTCAATGAAGCAAAAAAAGTGAGGTGTGAAAGTGCAATTGACTAATTGATTACTTAAAATGATTCCTTTGTCAGAGTGACCTAGAGTGCTCATTGCTCAACAGCATTAGTTATTAGCAATATTTTCCATTTCTGGCAGTCTCATGGGGAATAACGATAATGTTGGTTAAGTGTGTGTTTTTTGCACTACCTCGAAGAATGAACATTTCATAAGTTAATTGGCTGTTTATAGTTCTCTATCACTTTTTATTCCTATCTTGTGCCCATTTTTCTACTAGCTTTTTTTTAAAAAAGATTTTATTTTATTATTATTTTTTAAAGATTTTATTTTGGGGGGGGGTGTCTGGGTGGTTCAGTCGGTTAAGTGTCCGACTTCGGCTCAGGTCATGATCTTGCAGTTCGTGAGTTTGGGCACCACGTCTGGCTCTGTGCTGATGGCTGAGCCTGGAGCCTGCTTCCAATTCTGTGTCTCCCTCTCACTCTGTTCTCCCCACCCCCCCCGCCCCCCAATTTGCTCACTCTCTCTCTCAAAACTAAACATTAAAAAAAAGTAAAAAAAAAAAAAAGATTTTATTTTTTTTAAAGTGATCTCTACATCCAAGGTGGGTCTTGAATTTACAACTCTGAGATCGAAAGTCACATGCTTCACCAACTGAGCCAGCCAGGCACCCCCCATTGTCTTTTTACATATTTCTTTCTTACTAATTTGAAGGAGTTGTTTATGTATTAGTGATATCACTTTGTCATATCTGCAAGTTTCTCTCTCAGTCTATTCATTTCTTTTCTGGCTTTGTTTATGGTATTTTAAATGTTCGTGTGGTTGAATACATCAATTTTCTCTTTATGGCTTCTCAGGTTTATTTTTAATGTTTACTTATTTTGAGAGAGAGAGACAGTGTGTGTATGTGAGCAGGGGAGGGGCAGAGAGAGAAAGGCAGAGGGAGCCCGATGTAGGGCTTGATCCCATGAACCATGAGATCATGACCTGAGCCAAAATCAAGAGTCGGATGCCTAACCGACTGAGCCACCCAGGGGCCCCATGTGGCTTCTCAGTTTCCTGTCTTTTTTAAAAGGGTCAAACTTATCCTGAGGTTAAACAAATGTTATCTTTTTTTTTCCTATTTTAATAGTTCTATTTTTTGTATTTGTGTATTAATTACTGTGAAATTTATTGTTGCTTATAGTGTGAGGCGAGGTTCTAACTTTATTTTCTTCTACGTGGAAAGGCACTCCATCTTCCACCTTTTTCAGAGAGTATATTAATTACCACAACCTTTTTGGCCAAGTGATCTGGCTATAGTAGACAAGTTGACACACTTAGACTAATGAAGAGAGAAGATTCAAATAAAACAAGAAATGAAAGAAGAAATATTACAACAGATGTTACAGAAATAAAAAGAATCATAAGAGACTAGTCCAAACAATTATAAACCAAATATACAACAAAGTGGATAGCCTAGAAGCAATAGATAAATTCCTAGTTAGGTACAAGCCACTAAGACTGAATCATGAAGAAATAGAAAGTCTGAACAGATTGCTTCACTGGTAAATTCCACCAAACATCTAAAGAAGAATTAATGCCAATTCTCAAACTCCTCTAAAAAATTGAAGAGGGAACATTTCCAAACTCCTTCTGTGAGGCTAGCATTACCCTGATACCCAAGCCAGACAAAAACACCGTAAGAAAATAAAACTATAAACCAATATCACTGATTAATGTAAATGTAAAAATCCCCAACAAAATACTAGCAAACTGAATCCAACAGCACATTAAAAGGATCATACGTGGGGTATGTGGGTGACACTGGTTGGTTAAGTGTCTGACTCTTGATTTCATCTTAGGTAATGATCTCATGGTTCAGAGATCGAGCCCCACATCAGGCTCTGTGCTGACAGTTTGGACCCTGCTTGGGATTCTCTCTCTCCCTCTCTCTTTCCCCTCCCCTGCTTACACACACACACACACACACACACACACACCCTCTCTCTCTCTCTCTCAAAATAACTAAACAAATAAAAGGATCATACACCATGACCAAGTGAAATTCATCCCTGAGATGTAAGGATGACTTAACACATGAAAATCAATTGATGTGATGCATCACATTAATAAGATAAGGGATAAAAAGCATATGATCCTCTCAATAGTTGCAGAAAAAAGCATTTAACAAAATTCCACATCCTTTCATGATAAGAACTCTCGACAAATTAGGAATGGAAGGAAAGTGCTTTAACATAATAAAGGCCGTATATGAAAACTCCACATACTCCATCATACTCAACTGTGAAAAACTGAAAGCTTTTCTTCTAAGATCAAGAGCAAGGCAAAGATGCCCGTTTTGGCCACCTCTTTTTAACATAATACTGTAAGTTGTAATAGAGCAATTAGGCAAGGAAAGGGAAATAAAGGCACCCAATCACAAAAGACCACAACGAGTTGACTCAATCTTGAGAAAGAGGAACAAAGCTGGAGGCATCACACTTTCTGATGCAAAATACATTACAAAACTACAGTAATCAAAACATTATAGTACTGGCACAAAGACAGTCATACAGACCCATGGACTAGGATAGAAAGCCCAGAAATAAATGCATATACAGTCAATTGATCTTTGACAGGGATGGCTAGAATACACCATGGGGAAAGGACAGTCTCTTCAGCAAATGGTTTTGGAAAAACTGGATATCCACATGCAAAAGAATGAAATTAAACCTTTATGCCATATTCAAAATTAAGACCTGGAGCAGCAAAAATCCTGGAAAGAAGCATAGGGTAAAAACCTCATGAAACTGGTCCTGGCAATGACTTCATGGATGTGGCACCAAAAGCACAGGCACCAAAAGCAAAACTGGACACATGGGACTACATCATACTAAAAAGCTTCTGCACAGCAAAGGAAATAACAGACAATCTACAGAATGGGAGTAAAATATTTGCAAGCCATACACCTGATAAGAGAATAAACTCCAAAAAATAAGGAACTACTACGACTCAATATCAAAAAAACCCCTAATAACTCAATTAAAAAATGGGCTAAGGATGTACATAGACATTTCTCCAAAGAAGGCATACAGGTGACTAATGGATACATGGAAAAAATGCTCACTGTCACTAATCATCACAAAACAGGGGCGCCTGGGTTGCTCAGTCGGTTAAGCATTCAACGTTGGCTCAGGTCACGATCTCACATTTTGTGGGTTTGAGCTCCACATCGGGCTCTGTGCTGACAGCCCGGAGCCTGGAGCCTGCTTTGGATTCTGTGTCTTCTTCTCTGCCCCTTCCCCACTCATACTCTGTCTGTCTCTCTGAAAAGTAAACTTAAAAAAGAATTTAAAAAATAAAAACAAAACAGCAAACATACAAAGAAACAAACAAACCCCCAAAGATGACAAGTGTTAGTAAAGATGTGGAGAGATTAGAACCCTTTTATACCATTGTTCAAAATGCAGGAGTGCCTGGGTGGCTCAGTCGGGTAAGTGCCTGACTCTTAGTTTTGGCTCAGGTCATGATGTCACAGTTCATGAGATCGAGCCTCACATCAGGGTCTGGGCTGACAGCATAGAGTCTGCTTGGGATTCTCTCTCTTTCCCTCCTCCTTCCATCTCTCTCTCTCTCAAAGTAAATAAACACTAAAAAAAATAAAAGAACAAAAAAACAAAATGCAAAATGGTACAGTTGCTATGGAAATAGTACAGAGATTCCTTAAAGAATTAAACTAGAACTACCATATGATCCGCTAATCTCACTTCTAGGTATTTATCCAAAAGAATTAAAATCAGGATCTTGAAGAGCTCAGGTTCACTGCAGCATTATTCACAATAGCCAAGACTAGAAACAGTCTAAATGTCCATCGGTGGGCGAATGGAGAAGAAAAATGGGGTGTATGCATACAATGGAATATTATTCATCTCTTCTTAAGATTCCTGCCATATGAGACAACATTGATGAATCTTTAGGGCAATGGGGCAAATGAAATAAGCCAGTCACAGAAAGACAAATACTACTCGATTTCACTTATATGAAGTATCTAAAATAGTCAAACTCATAGAACCAGAAAACAGAATGGTAGCTCTCAGGGTCTTGGCAGAAGGATAGTAGATAACAGGCGTAAAGTTTCAGTTAAGCAGTATGAGTAAGTTCCGGAGAACTACTGTACATCATTGTACCTATATTCAACAGCACCATATTACACACTTAAAAATATGTTAAGAGGGTAGATCTCATGTTAAGTGTTCTTACTGCAATAAAATTAAAAATAAATAGATAAAATGCACATACCCTATAAGCCAGCAATCTTTTCGAAATGTATTTTATAGAAATAAAAGCACTAGTATATAACAATCTATATGTAAGGATGTATATTGTATCATTTCTTTTATAATGGCTAAAAAATATGGAGTCACCATTAATGTATAGGGGAAATGTTAGAATAAATTATGGCAAATCCATGCTATGAAATATTCTGAAGTGGGGCGCAAGGGTGACTCACTCGGTTAAGCATCTGACTCTTGATTTCAGTTCAGGTCGTGATCTCACGATTTGTGAGTTTGAGCTCCACATCGGGCTCTGTGCTGTCTCTCTTTCTCCCTCTCAAAATAAAGAAATAAACTTAAAAAAATATTCTGAAGTTATTTTACTTTATTTCTTTTTCTTTTTTTCCTGATGTTTATTTATTTTGAGACAGAGAGAGTGCAGGTGTGCACAAGAGTGGGAGAGGGGCAGAGAGAGAATCCTAAGCATGTTCCACATTCAGCATGGAGTCCGATGCGGGGCTTAATAGGGCCACCCAGGCGCCCCTATTTCTTTTTCATTTTTTTAATGTGGGCCCTATGCCCAATCACAACCCCGAGATCAAGAGTTGCATGCTCTACTGACTGAGCCAGCCAGGTGCCCCTGAAGTTATTTTAAAGAATGCTGTAGATCTCTATATGTATTGACTTAGAAACACATAAAGTACATGAAATATTGTTATATGCAAAAGGCAAGTCATATCATTTTTAAAAACAGTTTTTATATGTGTAGATAGAAAAAAAACCCATAAAAGAATATGCATCATAAGGTTATCATTGGTTTCCTTGAGGAGAGAGAATTGGAAGAGGGTAAGAATGTAGGGGGTGAAGATTATGAATTTTTATTCTATAGACATATTTTTGTTTGAAATATGACAAATCAAGTAAAAAAAATCACATTGCTAACTGGTTAATTATCCACAGAATAGAGAACTTGTTAAGCCTATGGGGAGTAGGGGGATCAATGTTCATGTTTTTCCATGAAGAAGGCCAAAGGGAGACAGGATAGATATCTCCATGCACTGAAAGGTTGATAGGTTTGAGTAGGAACAGATGTATACGCGGTCAGAGTAGAACTAGAAAAAGCGGACAGGAATTTCAGGAGGCTGATTTTAGCACAACATAATAAAAATTTCTAATCACTAGAAGTGTCCAAAAATTGAAGCATCTGTCACATGGAGTTTGAGTTTTTCATTGCTAGCGATCTTCAAGCTAAGGCTAGGTGACATTTTGTCATGTGTGCTGTAGAAGAAATTTCTAAATTTGACTGGAGGTTGGGCCAGATGATTTTGAACATCCTTCTAGTGCTAGAATTCTATGATTTTATCACCTGGAAAAGCTTTATTAAAAAATAATGTTGTGGGGCACCTGGGTGACTCAGTTGATTGAGTGTCTGACTTTGGCTCAGTCACGATCTTATGGTTTGTGAG
The DNA here is from genome assembly GCF_022079265.1 of Lynx rufus. Classification (NCBI taxonomy): domain Eukaryota; kingdom Metazoa; phylum Chordata; class Mammalia; order Carnivora; family Felidae; genus Lynx; species Lynx rufus. Next base: position 37,259,647 of record NW_025814825.1, on the reverse strand, counting down.
TTCGAGCCCCACATTGGGCTTGCTGGTGTCAATGAGGAGCCTGATTCAGATCCTGTCCCCCTCTCTCTACCCCTCCCCTTCTCTCTCTCTCTCAAAAAATAAATAAAACATTTAAAATAATGATGATAATAATATTGCAAGTGCCTGATAACTCAGAAACAACTCTCACAGGTATACAAAATGCTAAATACAGAAGGTGATTCATTACATGGTAGATGTAATATTTTGAAAAAGTGAGGAAAAGACTGATTAATTGGTAAATAGTGATAGGACAACAGGAAACTAAGGATAATATAAAATTGGATTCCTTCTTCACTCTTTACCAATATATTCCATACAGATAAAAGTTTTAATTGTTAAAAGATAAAGAGTCCAGTCAGAAAATGATAGGTATGCTTTGTTTTGATTATTTAGGAGGTGGAAGCCATTTGAAGCAAAACATAAAATCCAGAAGGTGCAAATGAAATAATTGATAAATTTTACCCATTAAAAGAAGTTTCAGTTGAACTAGATGTTATTATTGAAGTCAAAAGATACACAGCAAATGAGAAAATATTTGCAGGTAAAGAGTTAATTTCCTTAATATGGAAAGATTTCTTAAACATCAATAATTGAAAGATGAATATCCCAATTGCAGAATGGGCAATACCCATGAACAGGTAAATCACGTACATAAATATTGACTGTGCATGTGTTAGTGCATGTGTTAAAAATTTTGATAAGGTCAAGTATTGTCAAAGATATAAAGAAGTATGCAATTCACACACTGTAGGTAGAGGTGTGTAAATCAGTTCAATATTTGGAGGATTATTTGATATTATTACAACTTTTAAACCCACATACTCTTTCATCCAACATTTTCAATCCAAGGAATCAAACATATAGCTTTATATGTTTGTGAGGGTATCTACATGTGTAAAGATACATGGTAGTAATGTCAGTTTCTATTTATTGAATCCTTACTTTGTACCAGGTACTGTACTAAGTGCCTGACTTTGATTATATTACTTAAATCCCTCAACACCCCTAGAGGTAGGTAGGTACTACCTCCATTTAACATCTCCATTTTATAGAAGAGAAAAACCAAGGCACAAATAACTGGCCTAACGTTACACAACTTCAGAGTGATAAAGCCAGGATTTGAACCCAAGGAGTCTGTCTTTGGAACTTTTGCTCATAGGGGCGCCTGGGTGGCTCAGTTGGTTAAGCGTCTGACTTCAGTTCAGGTCATGACCTCACAATTCATGGGTTTGAGCCTGGCATCGGGCTCTGTGCTGACAGTGTGGAGCCTGCTTGGGATTTTCTCTCTTTCCCTCCCCTTCTTGTGCTTTCTCTCTCTCTCAAAAATAAATAAATGAACTTAAAAAAGAAAAGAACTTTAGTGGGGGCGCTTGGGTGACTCAGTTGGTTAAGCACCCGACTTCGGCTCAGTTCGTGTGTTGGAGGACCGCGGTTTGTGGATTCGAGCCCCGCATCGGGCTCTGGGCTGACAGCTTGGAGCCTGGAGCGTGCTTCGGATTATGTGTTTCCCTATCTCTGTCCCTTCCCTGCTAATGTTCTCTCTCTCTCTCTCTCTCAAGAATAAATGAACATTAAAAAAAAAAAAGAAGAAGGGGCGCCTGGGTGGCGCAGTCGGTTAAGCGTCCGACTTCAGCCAGGTCACGATCTCGCGGTCCGGGAGTTCGAGCCCCGCGTCAGGCTCTGGGCTGATGGCTCAGAGCCTGGAGCCTGCTTCCGATTCTGTGTCTCCCTCTCTCTCTGCCCCTCCCCTATTCATGCTGTGTCTCTCTCTGTCCCCAAAATAAATAAACATTAAAAAAAAAAAATTTAAAAAAAAAAAAAAAAAAGAAGAAGAAGAACTTGGGGAGCCTGAGTGGCTCAGTTGGTTAAGCGTCTGACTTTGGCTCAGGTCATGATCTCACGATTGGTGGGTTCAAGTCCTGCATTGGGTTCTGTGCTGACAGCTCAGAGCCTGGAGCCTTCTTTGGATTCTGTCTCGTTCTCTCTCTGCCCCTCTCTTCCTCGTGCTCTGCCTCTCTCTTGCTCTCAAAAATACATACACATTATAAAAAAAAAAAAGAACTCTTGCTCATAATAACTCATTATTCAATTACAAATGATTAAAGTCAAAGCTGAAATGATATATTTGTAAATGTATATTTATGTAGGTAAATATACACATTGCATATATAGCTGCATATATACATGCTGACAAATGAGTATATGTGTGCATATTCATGTACACTAGTGACATATTTACATAAGATGTGTAGTACAGTGTTGTTGGTAATGGAAAATTCCTGAATAAAAATGAGTATTCACAAATAGAAGACTGGTAGAATAAATGACGGTGTCTCCATATAATGGCATTCTATGCAAGTGTTAATTGAGATCACCCGATATGCCATGGTAAAGAAGGTATTCAAGACACTAAGTTTTAAGAAGCAAAGTGCAAAAGTGCGTGTTTTCTATGAAGTCATTTTGGGGTGTGTGTGTGTGTGGGGGGTACATTTGTATGATTGTGTAATTTCCGGGAGGATACAAAAGGCAGTGAAGATCCTTGAGAAACAGGAAGCAAACGAGGTGAGCCCAAGTGTCCCCATATATAGCTTTGAGTTTCCAGACTGTGACTCAGGGAGGGGAACACAAGTGGACCCCAGCAAACAGTCTCTGAGTTGAGGAGATAAAATGGAGAGTCTGGGGAGAATAAAGCTACTAGAGGGCACTGAACAGAGTGGTGGGGAGGAAAGAGCTATAAACAGAGGGGACTCTGGGCATATGCAGACTCTGGGCATATGTTTGACTATTTGGCTGGGTACTGATCAGGGCATACTGGTGAGGACTCTAATTCCCTACCTGAGGCAGGAAAAGAACCACCTGAAATGATTAGAGGTAAGAGTGCCTGCCACTCACACAGGCCAAGAATACTGTCTGTTCCAGCAGCCAGACTGGAAAACTTCAAGATTCAGAGAGCCTAGGTTAGAGTACATAGAAGAGTCTTGCCTCCTGGTGGAATACTTAGCTCTAGATTGAGCACTGTTCTAGAATACCTAACAAATCTTAGCAAAATCTGGAAGGACTGAAGTATTTCCAAGTAACTCAGAACAAATCTAAAGAAGATTTATTGTAATCCCAAAACACTCAGCACCCAACAAGGTAAAGTACACATATATGGCATCCAAAAATGTTGCCAGGCATGCAGAAAGCCTGAAACATACAACCTATAATGAGGAGACACATCAATCAATTGAAACTAACTCAAACTGACACAGATGTTAGGACATTAAGGCTATCATAACTGTATTCTATATGATCACAAAATTAAGTATATATGTGGAATATATATGTATATATTCCAGACACTGGACTCTTATCAGTTATGTGACTTGCAAATATCTTCTCCCATCCTGTGGGTAGTCTTTTTACTTTCTTGATGGTGTCCTTTGAACCACAAATGTTTTTAACTTTGGTGACGCTCAGTGTAGTTTCTTTGCTTATGCTTTTGGTATCATAGTTAAGAAATCACTGCATAATCCAAAGTCACGAAACTTTACATTCCTATTTTCTTCAAAGAGTTCTGTAACTTTATATCTTTGATCTACCTTGAGTTAAGTTTTGTGTATTGCATGAAGTAGGGGTCCAACTGCATTCTTTTATAGGTGGATGTTCAGTCGTCTTGGTGCCATTTGTTGAAAAGACTATTCTTTCCTCAGTGCATGGTCCTGGCATCTTTGTTGAAAATTAGTTGTCCATAGATGTGAAAGTTCTTTTTCTGACCTCCCAATCTTATCCCCTTGATTTATATGCCTATCCTTATGCCTGTGCCACACTAGCTTGATTATTGTAGCTTTGTAGTAAAATGTGAAATCAGGAGGTATGAGTCCTCCAAAAAAATTTTTTTTCAAGGTTGAAAATAAAGGGTGGGGGGGGCTCTTGAAATTTCATATGGATTTTAGGATCAGCTTTTCAGTTTTTGAAAAGAAGCCAGTTGAGACTTGGATAGAGATTGCATTGGATCTACAAATCAATTTGGAGATTATTGCCATCTTTACAATATTTAATTTCTGACCTATGAGCATGAGATGCCTTTCCATTTATTCAGGTCTTTAATTTCTTTCAGCAATGTTTTGTGTTTGCAGAGTAAAGTTTTATATTCTTTTGTTAATTTTTTAAAAAAGCTTTATTTATTATTTATTTATTTTGAGAGAGAGAGGGAGAGAGCATGAGCTGGGGAGGGGCAGAGAGAGAGGGAGGGAGAGAATCTTAAGCAGGCTCCACACCCAGCATGGAGTGCAACGTGGGGCTCGTCGTGACGCTTGATCTCATGACCCTGGGATCGTGACCTGAGCTGGAATCAAGAGTCAGATGCTTAACTGACTGAGTCACCCAGGCACCCCAAAAGTTTTATTTATTTACATAATCTCTATACCCAACATGGGGCTCAAACTCAAACTCATGACCTCATGATCAAGAGTCCCATGCACTTCCAACTGACTAGCCAGGTGCCTCTCCTCTCTGTTAATTTTTTTTCTCAAGTATCTATTTCTTTTTCTACAGTTTGCTTTCCATTCAACTTTTCAAATTTGCATAGCCACGAATATTTTTACGGTTTGTCAATTTTTTGCCTTATTTAAGACAATTTCTACGTGTGCTCCAAAGTTACACAAATATTTCCTGAATTTTCTTCTACCAGATTAAAAAAAAAACTTTTCATCTTGGTTATATTAGGAATCATTTCTGTACAGAGCATGAAGTAAGGAGTCTAGTTTGTTTTCTTTCAGATGAAGAGTCAATTATTCTAGCCATAGTAATCATACTTTCTCTATTGAATTAAAATAACAACTTTGTTATTAAGTTTGGGATATACACTTAGATTTGTTTTTTATGTTGCTATGCCGTTCATTCATTGATTTGGGGGGGACATACTAAGGGGAACTAGATTAAATCATTCAGGAATCTGTATGGAAAAAACAAAGTCTGAGAAATCAGAGAAAGGCCAAGAAATTCATGAAAAAAATTTTGCATAGACATACACTGGATGCTAAAAATTTCTATAAAGCTGTTCTAATCAAAAAGAATAGATTAATAAATAGGTACAAATTGAATTTGAAAACTTTCTTCGATCATGTTCCATCCCTCTAATATAATAGCAATTTTACTTTTTATCTGTATAACACAAAAGTCAGCATCCTGGAAATCCCAAATTTATCAGTTTCCCAGGCACGTTTTTTGTTTGTATTCTCTGTCTCTTCCTAGTTGCCTCCTGCACTTCTGCCTTATGGTTGTTCTTACAACCCTGTCATGGGCTGTTTTTTCTCTAGACATCTCCAGCCTCCCCACTCTTGCCCACCTTTCTCTCTCTGACCTCACCGTTCATCTCCACCCGCTTCTGCCCATTGCTCTCTTTCCCCCTCCACTTGCCCTACAAAAGTAAAACTCTGGCTTTCTTTATTGGAAGAGCAATGCTGCATTACTTACCTCACCCTAACCCGGGCCAGCTCTAAGCTCTCGATTGCTACAACCAAGAGGATCTAGAAAAATGTATGACCACAAGGATTTAGAAAGTGTGTGGCGAAAGCAAAGATAGCTCACTTTCTGAGGATTTCTGCCTCCAGCTTTTAAAGCCACAACTTTCCTTCCTTCCTGTGTGTAGTTCTCAGAGTTATGGTGACAGTTCATGGACAAACCAATTTGTGTTCTACTTCCACCTGATGTTAGTCCATCAAATGTACACACGTATCAATTTGGTGTTTCTTAAGTCGTTTTCTCTTCATGAAGCTTTTCTTTAAAGACTGTATAATTCCATCCTGGAGACATGACACAATGGACAATAATTTCTCTACTGTTCAACATGGAAGACATTTCCACATTTTTGTTGGGGGAAAATTTGTCATAAAATACTTTTAAATAAATAAATCTCTCTCTCTGTCAAATTACTTTTTGTAAGTAAACCCCTGGGGATATGCAGAATGGGGAAAGACTAGTTTGCATTTTTATTAGCCTTGATATAACCTTGTTTTGTTTTTTTTTTCCTGGCTGGGGAAAAGTTGTTATAAAATGTTTTAAGATAAATAAAGTTCTTTTTCTTTCAAATTATTTTCCTAAAAGTAAACTCCCCAAAATGTGTAGAATATGGGAAAAAGAGGAGTTTACTCTCTTTATTTTTGTTGCCCTTCATATATATTATCAAATTTTATAAGATACGATTCTAGTAACGTTATCTGATTTTAAGAATCATTATAAAGGTACAGTAACAAAGATGTTGTGACATTGGCTTAAAGACAGACAAATCAATGAATAGAACAGAATAGAGAGTCCAGACTTTCACATATATGGACAATAGATTTTTGGTGCAAAAACAATTCATTGGAGAAAAGATAGTCTTTTTAACAAATGTTGCTAGGACAACTTTGAATATCTTCATGAAAAAAACCAACAACTTCAAATCATATTTCACATCTTACACATAAATTAACTCCAAATGTATCATAGATCTAAATGTAAAACTTATAGCTATTAAACTTTTAGAAGAAAACAGGAGAAATATTTGTGACCTTGAGGTTAGGTAAAGATTTCTTAGATATGAGACTGGAAGCACAGCTATAAAAGAACAACTTGATAAATGTGGACTTCATCAAAGTGTAAAATCTCTGCTCATAGTAAGAGATAGTTAAGAGAATGAAAACATAAATGACAGATTAGGAGGGAGTCCTTTTTAAATTTAATTTAATTTTTTACTTTTTTTTAAAGTAAGCTCTACGCCCAGCATGGGGCTTGAACTCACAACCCTGAGATCAAGAGTTGCATGCTCTACTGACTAAGCCAGTGAGGCGCCCTGAGGAGGAAATACTTTTAAAACAAATATCCAATAAAGGACTTGCACCCAGAATATATAGAGAGCTCTCAAAACATGAGCCCAGAAATAAACCCACAATTATATGGTCAATTAACCTTTGATAAAAGAGGCAAGAATATGCAATGGGAAAAAGACAATCTTATCAACAAAATGGTATTGGAAAACTGGACAGCTACATGCAAAAGAATGAAACTGGACCACTTTCTTGTATCTATCATACATAAAAATAAACTCAAAATGGGTTAAGGACCTAAATGTATGACCTGAAATTATAAAAATCCTAGAAGAGAACACAGGCAGTAATTTTTTTAACATTAGCTATAGCAACATTTTTCTAGATATGTCTCCTGAGACAAGGGAAATAAAAACAAACTATTGGGACTACATCAAAATAGAAAGATTTTGCATAGCAAACAACCAACAAAACTAAAATACAAGCTACTGAATGGGAGAGGATATGTGCAAATCGCATATGCAATAAAAGGTCAGTATCCAAAATATCTAAAGAACTTACACAACTCAACACCAAAAAACCCCAAATAATTCAATTAAAAATGGAATTTGAGAAACAAAACAAATGAACAAAGAAAAAAAGAGACAAGTCAAAAACAGACTACTAACTATAGAGAACAAATTGATGGCTACCAGAGGGGGGATGGGAAGGGGACGGGTGAAATAGATAAAAGGGATTAAGAGCACACTTAACCATGATGAGCATTGAGTAATGTACAGAATTGTTGAATCACTATATTGTACTCCTGAAACTAATAGAACACTGCATATTATCCATATGGGAATTAAAATGTAAAAAGGAACCCTCAAAACTTAATAAGAAAACAAACAACTAATTTTTTAAAAAGAGTCAAAGACACTTCACCAAAGAAGATATACAAATGACAAACTCATGGGAAGATGATCAACATCATTAGTCATTAGAGGAATGCAAATTATAATCACAAGGTACTATCATATTCCCACTAGAATGGCCAAAATGTTAAAAAGCTCATCAAGTGTTGATGAGGATGTTGAGCAACTAGAACTCCTTCTCACTATTAATAGTTGCTAGTATTTACCCAGGCGAATGAGAGCATATGCCTGTACAAAAACTTATACATGATTGTTTTATACAGATTTATTTGAAATAGCCAACATATGGAAACAACCCAAATGTCTGTCAGTAGGTAAACTGATAAAGAAACTGTGGCCCATATATGCAATGGAATACTGCTCAGCAATAAAGGTAAATGAACTATTAATACATGCTATAACATGAATAAAGCTTGAAATAATTATGCCGAGTGAAAGAATCCAGACAAAAAAGGAGTACATCCTGTGTGATTTATATAAAATTGTAGGAAGGGGCACCTGGGTGGCTCAGTCAGTTAAGCGTCCGACTTCAGCTCAGGTCATGATCTCACAGTTTGTGAGTTCAAGCCCCATGTCGGGCTCTGTGCTGACAGCTCAGAGCCTGGAGCCTGCTTCAGATTCTGTGTCTCCCTCCCTCTGCCCTTTTCCCGCTCATGCTCTCTCTCTGTCTCTCAACAATGAATAAAGTTTAAAAAAAATTTTTTTAAAAATAAATAAATAAATAAATAAAATAAAATTGTAGGAAATGCAAACTAATGCATAGTGACAGGAAGCAGACTGGTGGCTGCCTTGGACTGGGGTGGGTTTGTGCCTGGAGGGATAGAGTACAAAGGGGCAAAAAGAAACTCTAAGGGTGATGAATGTGTTCGTTATCTTGATTGTGATGATGGTTTTGCAGGCATAGCTATATGGTAAATCTATTCAAACTACATCCTTTAAATAAAGTTATTTCTTTGGGGCGCCTGGGTGGCTGAGTCAGTTGAGTGTCTGACTTCGGCTCAGGTCATGATTTCACTGTTCGTGAGTTGGAGCCCCGCGTCAGGCTCTGTGCTGACAGCTTGGAGCCTGGATCCTGCTTCGATTCTGTGTATCCCTTTCTTTCTGCCCCTCCTCTGCTCGTGCTCTGTCTCTCTTTCTCTCAGAAATAAATAAACATTAAAAAAAATTTTAGAGCCTGAATTTGAGCACTAGCACTGCTCTGTGTTAGCTGTAATGTTGAGCCAGTCATTTATCTTTTGTGTGGCTCAGTTCCCTCACTGGTATAAAGAGGTAGTGAGGTCCACGTCCTAGGATTGGTTGAGGATCAAAAATAATGTGTACGAATGTGCTTTACACCCTGTTGATGGCAAGTTACTTGTAAAGGTTTTGTAAGTTTCATCACCAAATGAACCAGTTCACACTTTATTTAGGCCTTGAGAGATTTGATCAGAATGAAGATAATTCCTTTTTCATTTTTTCATGGGGGGAGGAAGTTGCAGAGAAGTCAGGGTGCCGATGCTAGATTGAGGTGAGATTTCAGCCCCTGGGCTGCCCGCCACACTCCTAAATGTGTGGTTCCAGTAACCTGGTTTCACATAATTAAACATGACATGTATATCCTCTCTACTTCCGTTGGACTCTACCCCCACCCGCAGCACCCTTGACAACTACTAGCCCCAAAGAAAATCTCTGTAGATAACCTTGGTTTGTTTTCCAGGCCAGAGCTAGATATTGGGCCCCCTTTGTCCTAGGATAAAACAGAATTTATCTCTATTTTATAGTTAGTCTAATAGTATCTCCACATCTCTCTAATACAGTCAGTGTGTGTGTGGTTCCCCCACAGTCTTAGCATCAACTGGGAACTTGTTAGAAATGCATATTTTCATATCCAATCCTAGACCTACAAATTAAAAACTCTGAGGATAGGGCCCCCAAAGTTTGTGGTTTAATGATCTCTCCCAGTGATTCTGATGCAGAATAAAGTTTGAGGACCACTGTTGTCATAGATACGGTTAAATCTCACCCATTGTCAGTTTACTAGTTAGTGGTAAATTAAATAGCTTTTAACTGCTGGCCTTTTCTGGAAACATTTTCAGAAATATTTTCTAACTGGCAACAAGATCGAATTACATTTAAATTCTACCTGTAGAGTGGGTTATGAGTTATTGGACACACGTGACACCGAATTTCACCATTGCGATTTGGGAAGTCACTTGGACTTGGACTTCAGTATCGTGGAATGTCATTTGAATGATCAATTTTTTTTTTACTTTTTTTTTTTTTTTTGAGAGAAACAGAGAGAGAGAGACAGTGTGAGCAGGGGAGAGACAGAGAGGGGAAGACACAGAATCCCAAGCAGCCTCCAGGCTCCAAGCTGTCAGTACAGAGCCCAATGTGGGGCTCAAACTCACAAACCCTGAGATCATGACCCGAGCTGAAGTTGGACGCTTAACTGACTGAGCCACCCAGGCGCCCCAATTTTTTTTTTTTAATCTATGAGAGAGAGAGAGAGAGAAAGAGAGAGAGAACATGAGCGGGGGAGGGACAGAAGGAGAGGCAGAGAGAGAATCTTAAGCAGGCTCCATGCACAGCATAGAGCCAGATGCAGGGCTCCGTCCCACGACCCTGGGGTCATGACCTGAGCTGAAATCAAGAGTTGGACGCTCATCTGACTGAGCCACCCAGGCGCCCTGAACAGTCAATTTTTAAAAATAGTCTCCTTTTCTTAAGAACCTGAAGAATTTTAAAAAAGCCTTTAGAGTTGCCTTTCTTTAACTTAGAAAGGAATTACATATTAGGGGACTGGTTTGTTCTAATTTTGTACAATAAACTTGGAGTACAGAGTGATCATTGTATCGAGGCAAATAAAACAACCTCCGTGTGAATTAAAGCTAAGTACAAATTTTCAAGTTCAATGCTGTCCTTTTAACTTGTTTTATATTACCTAGGGCATCATTTGTTCGTTTGCCAAATTGCACAAACCAGACTCCTTTGGGCAAGGGAGCGGGAGGGAGAGGAAGGCTGATAAAGAGCCTACAGGAAGGACTTCGATGCCACTGTGAGAGGCTGCATGTCTTGCGAGGTCCTGCACGGTGTTGTGTTGGGCCCACCTCACCTGTTCCTGGGTGCTCAGGGTGGAGGCTGCAGCAATGCTAACACTGGTCACCACTCGAAGTGGGCTGACGGTTCCCAAGGGTTCCGGATGTCAGTCTGATTCCACAGGGTTTCTGTGAGAGACAAGCTGCTTTTAGGGAGGTTGCAAAACTTGAGGCCAATTTACCTTGTGTGTGTCAAGTGCATTTTTCTGATCCAAACAACCCGCATTGCTTTCAGCCAACCGTAACCCCCTCAGAGGGTAACCACCAGGGTGGATATTTTCACTTTGAAACTACAGTTCCCACCATACACAACATGGTATCCCCTAGCATGAATGTTTGACCAGCATCGCCAAGGCAGGTGAAATATGTCTAAGTTTACCGAGAGAACAGTACTGGCTGGACTCCCACTGGAACATACAAGGATGTTGTTTGGGGATTAAACAAACTATTTGCTGACCTTTTGAATTGTGATGATTCATTGAATATTAAAGCTACAGAATGCATTTGCAGAACAAAGAGAACTCCCAGAATAATGTTGAGACTTCATTAAGCCTTATGGCAGATGACAGAAAGAAAATTGTAGAACCACGGATTATGTGTTATAAATTTCTCTCTAAGGTGAAATAAATTATGACAGCTTTACAATTTAAATATTTTATTTTTTTAATGTTTATTTATTTTGAGAGAGAGAGAGAGTGCGAGTGAGGGAGGGGCAGAGAGAGAGGGAGACACAGAATCCTAAGCAGGCTCCAGGCTCTGAGCTGTCAGCACAGACCCCGACGTGGGGCTCGAATTCAGGAACCGTGAGATCATGACCTCAGCCAAAGTCAGACCCTCAAGCGACTAAGCCACCTAGGCCCCCCTGACAGCTTTACAATTTAAAAAACATGTCTTGGGGCGCCTGGGTGGCGCAGTCGGTTAAGCGTCCGACTTCAGCCAGGTCACGATCTCGCGGTCCGTGAGTTCGAGCCCCGCGTCAGGCTCTGGGCTGATGGCTCAGAGCCTGGAGCCTGTTTCCGATTCTGTGTCTCCCTCTCTCTCTGCCCCTCCCCCGTTCATGCTCTGTCTCTCTCTGTCCCAAAAATAAATAAACGTTGAAAAAAAAAATTTAAAAAACATGTCTTGTATTTACTATTCTGTGAAATCCCAAAGTCTAAGAGTTAATAACCTAGATTTTAGGATACAAAGAATGCAGAGAACAAGAAGACAAAATCAGGCTCACGTGTACACACGCACATGCACATGCACGCACACACCCAGTGTCAAAGTCTAAGAAGGGAGCACCCCGGTGGAAAGTACGGGTCTTAGGAATGGTCTCCCTCCCTTCTGAGCTCATCTTGAATGTGACAAGGAGGGAAGGGCTGGGATCCATAAACCCACTTTTGGCTGTAGTTTTTCTGAATCCTGGGGTACAGCGGAGAGCTGGAGCTGTCAGAGTCTGTCCGTGTTCAGGATTCAGACTAGGCCTCCATACATAGGTGCTGCTTCTTTTTCTTTTTTTCTAAGTTTGTTTATTTATTTTGAGAGAGAGAGAGAGAACACACATGCGAGGCAGGGGCAGAGAGAGAGAATCCCAAACAGTTCCATGCTGTCAGAGCAAAGCCTAACACAAGGCTTGAACTCACGAGCTATTAGATGGTGACCTTAGCCGAGATCAAGAGTCGGATGCTTAATCGACCGAGCCACCCAGATGCCCATGGAAGAGATACTTCTGTTCAATCTAGACACTGGGGCATATGCTGAAGACTTGGCTCCTTCTATCCAAACCACACAGAAGATTCTGGTTTTTTGTTTTTTTTTTTAAGTTTATTAATCTTGAGAGAGACAGAGAGGAGAGTGGGGAGGGGCAAAGAGAGAGGGAGAGGGAGAGAGAGAATCCCAAACAGGGCTCGAACTCATGAAACTGCAAGATCGTGAACTGAGCCAAAACAAAGAGAGAAACTTAATCGACCGAGCCACCCAGGCACCACCTCCCTTTTAAAAAAATGTTTATTTATTTTTGAGTAGGGGGGACGGGCAGAGACAGAGGGAGACAGAGGATCTGATGCGGGGCTTGAACTCACAAACCGTGAGGTCATGACCTGAGCCAAAATTGGATGCTTAACCAACTGAGCCACCCAGGTACCCCTCCAAACAGAAGATTCTAGATGAAGGCTTTAGAGCTTCAGGTAGCCATCATAAGGAGGTCCAGGGGATCCTGGGGAAGAGATGATGAAGGCCTTTGGAAGGATTGGGCAATGACTGTTGACCAACAGTAAGTAAAGGTGTTTTGACTCTAATGCAGCCCATGCTATCTTAGTTCTCCCAGAAAGAAAAGCCTAAGACTAGGACATGTGTGTAGGGCTTAACTGTGGAGGTGATCCCAGAAAGCAAGAATGAGGGCCTAGGCAGCCTGGCCAGGAAAGGAGAAAGCCGAGCCAGTTGCATTGGTCTGTGCTGTGGACAACGGGGCTTTGATGCCAACAGGAACTTGTGAAGAACTGTACAGAATGTGCCTCAAAGTGACCATCTGAGGGATGAAAGGGAGAAGCATTTATAGGTCTTCATTCACTGGCTCCCATCCAGCACTGACACAGCGTTGCCCAAGGGGTTGTAACACCCTGGAGCCTCTGTGTTGCACGGTGAGCCAGTGTCGAGCACGCTCTTGCAGGCAGTCCACACCACCACATCAGAGAAACCCTGAGGGGGTCAGGGGTGAGGCACGGAAGGCAGGCTGAAGCCTGTGTGCAGTTGTGTCCCCAAACAATGTCCGGATCAAAGGTATGAACAAGAGTGGTGCCTGGGTGGCTCAGTCGGTTAAGCGTCCGACTTCAGCTCAGGTCATGATCTCGCAGTCTAGGAGCTCGAGCCCCACGTCGGGCTCTGGGCTGATGGCTCAGAGCCTGGAGCCTGCTTCCGATTCTGTGTCTCCCTCTCTCTCTGCCCCTCCCCCGTTCATGCTCTGTCTCTCTCTGTCTCGAAAATAAATAAACGTTAAAAAAACAAAACAAAACAAAAAAACAAAGGTATGAACAAGAGGGTGTGAGGCTGTACATACTAGGGCCCAACACCTACGCATTCCTGAGAAACCTTATGTTTTGCAAAATCAAGCAGTACAAATAATAGGCCTGTGGGGAAAATAGTGTTAGAAGCAGGTCACTCCCGATCTATGCAAATCTGTAACCGCAGCACTAATGCAAATAGTAGTTTGTACGTAAGGAGCTAACTGGGACGGCCCGGACATCTCAGTGTGGCTGGAGGCTGTCACAGTGGTATTTCAAAGGTACAGTATGATAGAGTGGGAAAATGCTGGCAGGGTTTTACTTAGAGCTGGCTGGGCAGGTGCAGAAACAGTGCAGAGGGCAGTGGGCTCTGAGTGCTATTCAGTGGTCCAGCAGGCAGTGCAGCCTGGCCAGGAGCTGGGGAGAAGGGCTCTGGGTGTGAGAGCTCATTTTTAATTTTCCTAAAATATAACTGAAAGGGCTCATGCAGCCAGCGTAACAGCTGAACTGAGGGCTTCTTGCTTTCCTGATGATGGCTATAATTTTCTTCCTGCAATGAGTGATTCCCTTATAGAAATGCACATTCTAGATGAATGAATGTGTTTCAGTGTCTCGCTATAGGGCCATTATGGGGCATCCTGGCTAAATATTGGTCCATGTGACTGCACCTGTGGGGTTCGGTGCATTCTATGCATTATGTCATTTAATCCTCATCAGACCCTGTGTGCTCCATGCCACTGTCAGTGATGTTAGGCCCTCAGAGGTGGGAAGAGGGCTTAGGAGGCCGTGAGATCTGTTCAGTCACCCAGAGCTGCAGAGCAAGATTAAGAATGGTGGAATTTCAATTCTTCCAATCCTAACTATCTTCTACTACCTTCTAACATACATCAGTAAACAGGAATAAGGAAGCAATTGGACTGCTGGAACACAGTAAAACTTACAAATATCTACATACAAAATCTATAAAGAAAGAAGAGATTGGAGGAAGTAGTTATAGCAGATGTCATCAAGGATCAACATCTACCCTCTCTGAAGTGTGTGAGTAGGAGCATCAGGAAGTCAGTCACCTCTTGGGGCACCTGGGTGGCTCAGTCAGTTGAGCGACCGACTCTTGATTTCCACTCAGGTCATGATCCCAGGGTACTGGGGACATTGAGATGACCTCAGAGGATAGAAGCACCTCACCAGTTTTGGACCACCCACCTTGGGACCGTTATGCAAAATAGAAGTAAACTTCAGCTTGTCTAAGCCATACACATGTCTATAACAGAATCTGAATGCTAACTCAGATCAATTTAATTTTTTTAACAGAAATAGTAAATTGTTTGCATATATGTATATAAGGAGCTTTAGGGAAAGATGTGGACAGATACATACCAAACCATTACCTTGGTTGCACAGGGGGGTTGGGCTGGAATGGAATCAAGATAATGCACTTTGTCTCCATTGAAGGACATAATATTCGTTCAACTTTGTTCTAGGTAGGATTGATTGATTGATGATTGATTGATTTAAAATGCACCTGCGTGCACCTACATGTGCGAACAAGCTGGGGAGGGGCAGGGAGGAGAAGGAGAGCAAGAATTTTAAGAAGGCTCCATGCCCAGCCTGGAGCCCAGTGCACGACCATGAGATCAGGACATGAGCTGAAATCAAGAGTCAGTTGCTTAACCAACTGAGCCACCCAGGGTTCCCTAGGCAGGCTTTTTATAGTGCAAAGAGCCTCACTCAAGTTAAGTTAAATGAAGGGGAGTTTAGTGTAAAGATACAAAGAGGTCATGGGGTGCCTGGGTGGCTCATTTGGTTGAGCATCTGAGTTCAGCTCAGGTCATGACCTCTCAGTTGGTGGGTTGGAGCCCCACGTCAGGCTCTGCGCTGACAGCTCAGAGCCTAGAGCCTGCTTCAGATTCTGTCTCTCTCTCTGCCCCTCCCCAGCTTGTGCTCTGTCTGCCTCTCCCTCTCTCTCAAAAATAAATAAAAACATTTTAAAAAATTAAAAAAACAAGAGGTCACATAGAACCTCAAATCAGGGAACCAAGTATAGCTGGGCTCACAGAAAACAGAAAGTAGTCGGGAACCACAGTTGGTCTTTAGTTCTATCTGTGACCTCTGTCCTTCCCGCATTTGCACATCTGCTTGTGTGCCCATGGTCCAGAAATAACGGCACCTTGGTAATGCCAAGATCAGTGGTTCTCCCAGTGTGGTCCCTGGGCCAGCAGCATCAGATCAACTGGGAGCTTGTTAGAAATACAAATTCTTGGGCCTCACTCCAGACTACTGAATCAGAAACTCTGTTGGGCCCAGCAACTTGTATTTTACCAAGCTCTTGAGGTGATCTTCATGAAGATTAAAGGTGGAGAACCACTGCTCTAGATGACGTTCCAGCTCTGACACCTACTCAGTTGGCAATAGGTATTGCTTAATTTAAGAGAGCAAGAGAGCAAGGCTCAGTTCATCTTTTTTGTTTGCCAGGCCAGTCACTGGTCAGCTAGTGGATAGGGTCAGTGGTCTATCCTTATTCCAATTAGTTTTTGCAAGGGGGCAGGCTCACAATTTAACTGTTCCCCTGTTGCTGTGCATTTAGAAGACACTATATATATATATATATTTGCCATTATCAATGTTACTATAATGCATATCTTCATGTACCCCCACAGGCACACATTCACAGAATCAAGAAAAATGCACAATTTAATGACCGTATATCATTTTCCACTTCTTTTTTTTTTAATGTTTATTTATTTTTGAGACAGAGAGAGACAGAGCATGAACGGGGGAGGGTCAGAGAGAGGTAGACACAGAATCTGAGGCTCCAGGCTCTGAGCTGTCAGCACAGACCCCGACGCGGGGCTCGAACTCACTGACCGCGAGATCATGACCTGAGCCGAAGTCGGACGCTTAACCGACTGAGCCACCCAGGCGCCCCTCATTTTCCACTTCTATTAGTGGTATAAGATTGTACCAGTGCACTAGCATTAAATATTGTAATTAAATTATTTTTGCTTTTGGGCTAACTTAACAGCATCACTTTAAAAGCACAACAATGTAGCTCAGTTCGTGAAGCCTGTGACTCTTGATCTTGGGGTTGTAGGTTCAAGCTCTACGTTGGGTATAGAGATCACTTAAAAATAAAATCTTAAAAATAAAATAAAATAAAATAAAAACAATGAGTACCTTGTTTTATAAACGGAGGGGGAATTTGTGGCAAGAGTCAAACAAGAGGCTTAAGGGTATGTTTCAGAGAGGTCCTGCCCCTGTTGTAAGTGGCAAATTTGTGGGGAGCACAGAGTTGAAAGAAGGAGAAAGAATTCCTGGATCAATCCTGTGTAGCTGCAGTGGCAGGGGTCTTAGGAAGAACACAAGGCAGAAGGGTGAGGAGTCAGGGAAAGCTCTAAGTGGTGGGAGATATGTCCCCCATCAGAGCCACCGAATAAGCCTGCTAAACCATGTCTGAAGGAATCGTGAGACATCTGGTAGCTTATAGGTTAAAAAGTTCATACGAATTATTATTATTATTATAATTAATATTATTACTATTGGATCGGAAGCAGTGTGTTTTTACCCATGTTCGGTAACTTTCTTTTTCCAGAGAATATATGGGACGTGAGGTGGGGAAAAAGGAGAAAAAAATGGGAGGTAATTTTTTTTAAGTTTATTTATTTATTTTGAGAGAAAGAGAGGGAGAGAGAACATGCACGTGAGCGGGGAAGGGTTGGGGGGAAGGGAAGAGAGAGAATCCCAAGCAGGCTCCATGCTAAGCGTGGAGCCCAATGCGGGGCTTGATCTCACAACCGTGAGATCATGACCTGAGCCAATATCAAGAGTATCAAGTCAGATGCTTAACTGACTGAGCCACCCCGGTACCCCATAGGAGATAATTTTAACTTTGGGTAGATCATGAGGTTATTATATCATATCATTATATTATGTTGATTATTATATTATATTATATTATATTATATTATATTATATTATATTATATAGCACTAATTTACCTCTATGTAAATGAGAGAAGGGGAAACTAGGTCTATTTGCTGAAGGGTCCAGAATCCAAGGCAACCATGCAGGTTGATAATATTAATGCCAGCATTCAGAATGCTGTTGCTTTAATTTGCATTTCTTTGATTACTAGCAATTATGAATCTTGTTACATGTTTGTTTACTATTAGTTCCCTCAGTGCAATTGTCTTCATTTCCTCTGCCTTTACCAACCAGGTTCTTTTTTCTTTTCTAGAATGAGGCCGTTCTTTCTCTTTCTTTCTTTCTTTCTTTCTTTCTTTCTTTCTTTCTTTCTTTCTTTCTTTCTTTCTTTCATGTTTATTTATTTATTTTGAGCAAGAGTAAGAGACTGCATGAGTGGGGGAAGGGCAGAGAGAGAGAGGGAGAGAATTCCAAGCAGGCTTCATACTAAACGCAGAGTCTGAAGCAGTGCTTGATCTCACAACTGTAAGATCATGACCTGAGCCAAAACCAAGAGTCGGATGCTTAACCGAGTAAGCCACTCAGGCACCCTTCTAGAAAGAGGCCTTTTTATTAATCCTGTCATATTTATTATAAATATTTTTAATCTGACAATTTTTTATCACTTAGCATAGTGTTTTCAACGTTTTTATTTATTTTTGGGACAGAGAGAGACAGAGCATGAACGGGGGAGGGGCAGAGAGAGAGGGAGACACAGAATCGGAAACAGGCTCCAGGCTCTGAGCCATCAGCCCAGAGCCTGACGCGGGGCTCGAACTCACGGACCGCGAGATCGTGACCTGGCTGAAGTCGGACGCTTAACCGACTGCGCCACCCAGGCGCCCCAGCATAGTGTTTTCAAAGATCATTTATATTGGGGCACATATCAGTATTTTATTTTTAAAATTATTATTATTTTTATTTTAGAGAGAGAGAGCATGAACAGGAGAGAGGGGCAGAGGGAGAGATATATAATAATTTCTATAATCTTAAAATCAGAATCTCCATGCTGAGCATGGAGTCTGATGCCGAGCTCGATCCCATGACGCTGGGATCATGACCGAAATCAAGAATCAGACACTCAACCAACTGAGCCAACCAAGGCACCCCCATTATTATCACTATGTTAGGTCAGCTTCACTCCCTGTGTGGAGCCCAGCACTGAGCTTGAACTCACTACCTTAAGATCAAGACTTGAGCTGAGATCAAGAATTGGACGCTTAACCAACTGAGCCACCCAGGCACCCCAGTATTTCATTTTTTTATTGCCAAATAATCCACCATATGTATATGGATATAAGCACATTTTATTTATTCGTTCATCAGTTGATGGACATTTGAGTTGTTTCCACCTTTTGGCTATTATGAATAATGCTGCTATGAACATTTGTGTATGGTTTTTATGTGGATATATGTTTTCATTTACCTTGGGTATATATTTATGAGTAGAGTAGCTGGATCATATGGTGAACATTTTTTTAATGTTTATTTATTTTTGAGAGAGAGAGAGAGAGGCAGAGAGAGAGGGAGACACAGAATCTGAAGCAGGTTCCATGTTCTGAGCTGTCAGCACAGAGCCCGACTCGGGACTCAAATGCGTGAACTGTGAGATCATGACCTGAGCTGGAGTTGGACGCTTAACCAACTGAGCCACACAGGCGCCCCCATCTTGTGAAATTTTTAAAGTACAGAATTGTATAAAGTAAAAGTCGTTTATTATTTTAAATATTTTTTTTTAATTTTTTTTTTCAACGTTTATTTATTTTTGGGACAGAGAGAGACAGAGCATGAACGGGGAAGGGGCAGAGAGAGAGGGAGACACAGAATCGGAAACAGGCTCCAGGCTCTGAGCCATCAGCCCAGAGCCTGACGCGGGGCTCGAACTCACGGACCGCGAGATCGTGACCTGGCTGAAGTCAGACGCTTAACCGACTGCGCCACCCAGGCGCCCCTATTTTAAATATTTTTTAAATGTTTATTTATTTTTTGAGAGACAAAGAGACAGAGTGTGAGTGGGGGAGGGGCAGAGAGAGAGGGAAACACAGAATCTGAAGCAGGTTCCAGGCTCTGAGCTGTCAGCACAGAGCCTGACGCAGGGCTCGAACTCACCAATCTTGAGATCATGACCTGAGCCGAAGTTGGACATTTAACCAACCGAGCCACCAGGCGCCCCTAAAGTAAAAGTCGTTTATAATGCTCTCCAACATCACCCATCCCCAAGTGAGCCAGTACCTTAATATTTTGGAGCATATTTTTCTTTTTCCTAAGCATGTCCATACATACCCCTTTTTCTTCTTTTCCGCTTTCTGTCACTGTAGATTAAATTGACTTTCTTAGAGTTTTATATAAATGGAATCATACAGTATGTGTTTTGTGTCTGACTTTTTTTCATTCAGCATGTTTTTTGAGTTTCATTCATATTTCATGTATATCCATAGTGTATATCCATTCCTTTTTATTGCAGATAAGTATTCTATTGCAAGAATATGTCACGTGCTGCCTGGGTGGCTTAGTTGGTTTAGTGTCAGACTCTTGGTTTCGGCTCAGATTGTGATCTCGCCATTCATGGGTTTGAGTCCTACAAGTGCACAGCCTACTTAGGGTTCCCTATCTCCCTCTCTCTCTCCCTCTCTCTTTCAGATAAAATAAACTTAAAAATTTTTTTTAAAAAGAATATGTCACAATTTTTTATCTGATGGGCATTGGGTTGTTTCCAGCTTTAGCTATTATGAATAAAGCTGCTATGAACATTCCTGTACAAGTCATTGTGTGAATATGGGTTTTCATTTATTTAGGAGTGGAATGGTTAGCTCTTGGGGTGTTTGTTTAACTTTATAAGAAAGTGCTGAACTGTTTTTCAAAATGATTGTACCATTTTACATTCCCACTGGTAATATATATATACATTTTTTCTTTCTTTCTTTCTTGCCCTTTCTTTCTTTCTTTCTCTCTCTTTTTCTTTCTCTCTTTCTTTCTTTCTTTCTTTCTTTCTTTCTTTCTTTCTCTTTCTTGCCCTTTCTTTTTCTCTCTTTTTCTTTCTCTCTCTTTCTTTCTTTCTCTCTTTCTTTCTTTCTTTCTTAAGTTTATTTATTTTTGAGAGGTGGCGGTAGTGGCAGAAGAGAGAGAGAAAGAGAGAGAGAGAGAGAGAGAGAGAGAGGGAATCCCAAGCAGGCTCTGTGCTTATAGCACAGAGCCTGATGCAGGGCTCTGTCTCACCACCGTGAGACCATGACCTGAGCTGAAATCAAGAGTCAGACACTTAATTGACTTGAGTCATCCAGGTGCCCCTAGACATATATTTTTCAAGTAAGCTCTAGGCCAAATGTGGGGTTTGAACTCATGACCCTCAGATTAAGAGTTGCATGCTCTATGACTGAGCCAGCCAGGTGCAAACCCGGTAATATTGATTAAAGCCAAACTCTTGCAAAACAAACAAACAAGAAAACCAAACCAAAACCAAAACCAAACTCTTGCTTTCAGGCAAGTGTCCATCCCCAGGATGGAGCCTGGTCTACCCCTTCCCAGTCTTTGCTTCCCTATGGATGAGTGATTGCCTAAGTTTCAGGGAGGCAGTGGGAGGGAAGGGCAGGGAAATTGTGGGGCCACCACACAGTATGCTGAGTTACACAGCAGCCCCCCTTGGGGGCATTGCCTGGGCGAGACAATGGCACCTGTCTTCTCAGACTAGGGGGCAGTGGCCCCAAATTCTTACCCTGGGGGTTGATTCAGCACATGCTAAACAAAGGAAAACACTGAAAGGTCACTGAAAAAGGAAGTAGGTGGGAAGGGCTGTTGTCACTGTGTTAATGACCCTCTGTGCTTGTCTTTTACATGGTGGGTATCCTCGGCCACTTTCCGTTTTCATTATTTGTCAGAGAAATGTGCGTTGAAACTTAATTGCTTCCCCCCCTCCCACTCCCCCCCCACCACTCTTCGCCATACATCCCAGCCAAAGAGGAACCAGAAGCTCTGCTGTCAGAAGGGGAAGAAAAAGTGATGGTGACTGTCCTTGGACAGTAAAAACTTCCATAAAGTGAGTTTAAAATGGACACAGCCCCATGCGTCCAGACTCACAGGGTCTACAGGGTTTGGGTCTTCCAGCTGTTAGGCAAGAAGGCCGGGAGGTCAGGTACCATGTTTCGTCAGGGTTCTCAAGTCATCCTGACGTTACTGAGGTGGACGCCGGGTGCTGCTGGCACCCCCTTCAGAAGGACTTGTTGTCCAGCTGCAGGGAGCACTCTTGGTAGATGGCCCTGTGCTGTCATCCCTTTCAGAGATGGCCATCTTGCCTGAGAGTGTGCCCTGCCCAGGCTGGTTCTCCCACAGTGGTGGGAGTGTCACTCTGGAGCTCTGTGGGGTTGGCTGAGGCTGTCCAAGACCTTGACTTCTCCCTCTGTCCACTCCTGCTCCTTCTCTCCCTTACACAGATGTTAGTCCCACCAGCACCACCTCGTAAGCATTCTGTACACTGAAGTCCATCTCAGAGTTGGCTTCCTGGAGAACTCACCTGGGACGATTTAGTAACAAGGAAGCTGTGAACTAGTATGAGCTTACTGTGTAACAAATGGATATAGACTTCCAAATGCATGGAATATTTGTGGAACCTTACAGAAGAGACTGTTGGGGTGCCTGGGTGGCTCAGTCAGTTAAACCTCTGACTCTTGATTTCGGCTCAAGTCATGATCTTACAGTTCGTGGGTTTGAGACCCACGTAGGGCTCTGTGCTAGCAGCACAGAGTCTGTTTGGGATTCTCTCTCTCTCCCTCTCTCTATGCCCCTCCCTGGCTCATGTTCTCTCTCTCTCAAAATAAATAAAGTTTAAAAAAGTTATAAAAAAAATCTTAAAAAAAAAAAGAAGAGACTGTTAACAATAGCTAGGGACTAGGACTGGGTTCTTTCAGGAGTAGGGAGGTGTTACTTTCTACTCTTTTCCTTTTATAATAAAAAACCTCTTATTTTAAAGAAACATGGGATTGCATTACACATACTTGTGATAGCTACCATTCAGGGAACACCTTGTACCATGTCCTTTAGCACGTTTTCTCTATGGCTCACAAAAATGCAGAGGTGGATGTCATTATCATCCCATTTTACGGGTAAGGGAGCTGAGCTTCAGAGGTGACAGATGATTGGTCCAGAAGCAACTGTCACCAAGCATTGAAGCCGGCATAGACTCTGACTCCAACTCCAACGTTCAGGCTATCTCTGAGCTCAGTTAGAGCGTGTGTCTTTCTTTCACTTCAAATGATGCCCTCTGTTCTGAATGGGGAGTATGGTGGGAAGGAAAGAGTAATGAACTGGCAGTAAAAGACCAAGCTTCTGGGTTTTTTTGCTATTATCAGTGAACTCTGAGTTATTTTCTGTTTATATGTTGCACTTGTCTATAAAAATCCAAAACTCATTTTGGTATAGAGGCAAAATCCAAAGGCTGTTGGTTTTGACAGAGCTGGGTCCTGCTAGTTACTGTGTGATTTTTAACAAGTTACTTAACCTCTCTGAGCCTCAATTTTCTATTCTTTAAAGTAGGGAAAATGGACTATAAGACTCAGGGTTGTCATGAAAAAGACATACTATATTAGTACTTACTATATTCTAGGTCCTCAAGAAATCATTCCTTCCTCCTTGCAGTTTAACCTTTGGTCCTTGGGATAAAGTAAACTGTTCCTAGTTTTAGCCTAAGTTAAAACACTCAGTTTGCTAAAGAAGATATATTTAATGTATGTGAAAGGACTGACTTGGGATTCTTTTGTGGATCAGCAGAAGAAAGGAACCAAATTTTTCATGATCATTGTTTTACCTCTGCAAACTCCACATGACTGAAAGATCTCCAACGGGTATGGACTCTCCTGCGTGGGGATTGGGAAAGTAAGAGATCCCCCTTGGAAAGTATGAAGGGAAAAAAAAAAAAATCAATCCCTAGGCTTGGGAAGGAAGACCTGTGCTGTGTCCAATGGCGACTTCCCATTGAGTCCAATGGCGACTTCCCAAAAGTTATGTCCGCGTGTTGATCCCTAGAGTCTGTGAATGTGACCTAATTTGGAAAAAGGGTCTTTGCAGATGTCATGTCAAGATGAGATCACCCTGGATCATCTGGGTGGACCCTAAACTCAATGACGAGTGTCCTCATAAGAGACACAGAAGAGAGACACAAGGAGAAGAGAAGTCCAAGATGAAGACCGCAATTTTGGTCACACAGCCAACAAGTAACACCGGCAGCTGCCAGATGCCGGAAGAGGCAGGGAAGATTCTCCCCTAGGTCTTCAGAGGGAGCATGGCTCTGTCCACACCTTGATTTTGGACTCTTGGCTCCCTGAACTGTGAAAGAATACATTTCTGTTGTTTTAAGCCCCCAAGTTTATGATGATTTGTCACAGCAGCCACAGGAAACTAATATAAGTGCCACAAGACAATTTTAGGGGCAACCGCGGGAATAGCATCAAAATTAAATGATATTAAAAAAGGACCCATTTGACCAAATATTTAGCATCAGGCAGTAGGAATATAGACCTAAGAGATGTCAACACGGAGATGACATGTAGTCTTCTGAAACAATGTCACCCAGAGAGGGAAGTAGGTCAGTTAAGGGCAGGAAGCAAAAGAGGCCACGTTGATGAAGTGAGAGATATCTGCCATTTCAGATCCTGCCACAATAATGGCAAAGTGGATTTTTCAAACACTGGGGAATTGGACAGAGACATACAGACGCGGAGAACCTTTATGTTAGAATAACGAAAAATAAAAAATGTAAAAAGGAGATGGTCAAGAGGCAGGAAGGGCTCCCTTTTAAGGAGCCAGTAAGTAAGTACTGGGATATGCTGGCTTCTCAGAGTCAAAGGTTTGAGAGGGACACTGGACAGTCCTCTACTGAACGATCTCATGGAGAAATGCATCAAAAGGAAGGGTGTGAACACAACAGGGGACCGGCTAAAACCAGTCACACGATAGGACATAACGCAATCGCTAGAGATAAGGCTGTAGATTAATATTCACTGAAATGAAAGATGTTCGAGACATATCATTAAGTCCAGAAAGCAAGTGATAAAACGGTAAGTATAACAAAATCCCTTTCCTCATGTGTAAAGGGAGCTGAGGATAACAGTAGCCTCAGTAGCCTGAGGATAACAGAACACCCTCAATGTGTCTGAACTCACAAACAAACCCACTAAAATTTCTTCAGTGAAACATGAATATTCACACTAAGAGGGATAAAGGCTGTAAATAGCATCGTATCACTTTGGGTCAGGTTGTGCAGCCCAGTAAATTTGCTGGAAACTTAGAATACAAAAATGAAAGCAAAACAGCCTTGTGTTTCCAGAGATTTTCACCTCCTGGAATTCTCAATGAGGGCCCGAGGGCCCGTGTTCTGTACAGGCATCAGCAAAGAAGCCTGCAGGGGCCCTTGGGTGGCTCTGTCGGTTGAGCGTCCGACTTCAGCTCAGGTCATGATCTCATTGTTTGTGAGTTTGAGCCCCTCATGGGACTCGCTGCTCTCAGCCCGTCAGCCCAGAGCCTGTTTTGGACCCTCTGTCTCCCTCTGTCTGCCCTCTCCCGCCTACAGTCTCTCTCTCAAAAATAAATAAAATATAATTAAAAAAAAAAAAAAAGAACGAAGACTGCAAGCATTATTGCATTGCTACAATGTTGTTGCAGATGGATGAGATTGCACCCTGTTTTTTTATCTTTGCCTTTTGACTTGTTATATTTTAATTTTTCTGCAGTGAATATTCATTACTTTTTTTTTTTTTTTTGACCTGTAGCTTCTTGAATTTTAATCTATCTGTATAAATTTAACAAGGGGACTACTGCATCGCTCCATGGACCTCAAAAGGTTCTTAGCACCAAGTTCATAATTTTCATCTCTGCCCTTAAGAAAATATTTCTCTGGGAAGAGAGGAACAATTAAAGAGATGGAGTGGGGGTTTTCATGTCTTTTTCTTGTGTCTTTAAGCCAGTCCCAACAGTCAATATCCAGGAAGATGGAGCCCCTAGAACCTTACCTGGGGTTTACCTACCTTTGCTCATCTGTATGTATTAGTTTTATGTTAAAAGGTAAGGAACAACACAACAAACCAGAAAACAAATAGTGGGAATGTGGGGAAAAGCGAGGGAGGTCTATGTGGATAGCGCCAATGGAAGGAAGGAGAAAGAACAGGTGTGAAGCAGACTTTTCTGACCTCGGGGCCTGCCTGGTGAGGAAGGGAGAGGGGTGGGGGGTGGGGGTGGGAAGGTCACGGGAAGAAAGAAGCAGCTAGAGGGACAGCCGGTAAGAAACAGAGAAAAGCGAACTGTTTCAAGAACCAGGAAGAAGTTGTTGAGCAAAGCTGTGGTCAAGTGAAGCCAGAGAGTCGGCTACTGGAGGCTGACTTTGCAGCCGAGTGAGGTGCAGGCCCTAAAGGAGAAGTGTGCCAGGAGAAGGGTCTGCAGACATTCCGCTGAGTTCCACAGGCAGCAAAACTAGGGGCCCTTTTCTGCTCAGCTCCTTGGGTGCTTGAAAAATTTGAGGAGGGAAATTACAATTTGAGGAGGAATTTTCAATGTATGTACAAATAGTTTTTTAGTGGCTAAGAATTTCTGAGAATGTTGAAAAACCAGGTATTAAAAAGATATATGTACATATTATTTTTAAAAATCTATGTTATTTCTAGATATTATATAATATAACATTGTAGTATTGGATTGGCTGATAGTTGAGGGACTTCCGCCATTTGGCCAGACTTGGAAAGGGAAGTGGCCATAAGCCAATGGAAATTAGAGAAGGGAGGTGGGAGGAACTTGCTGAAACCCTAAATAGAAATGGAGCTTTTGATTGGGCAAGTCATAGTATGACTTCAGAGACACTGAAAGGTAGAAAGTGTCAGATGAGGAGGATCTCACGTACCCACAAAACTAACAGCTCCAAGCGGTGTGGCCTGAGCCCTGCTCTCAGGACCCAAGCCTAACTGCTAGTGGAGGGAAGCAGACAGCGAAGAGTCCCAGAGGAGGAAGGCCCTCCCTTCAGGGCAACATTCCCCTCACAACTCATAAAGGGCTCCCCCACATGCACCCATGCAAAGTCAGCAGACTACCTAGGAGAGGAAGTTTAATTTCTTACCCAGTTACCATGGTTAGTATGGCCTCCATGGGAATGTGGGCCCACCCACATGGCCAGCCCCTTTGAAGCCTCGGACTGCCTGAGAGGCAAGAATGAGTAAAGAAGGTCAGAGCAGCCCCTCAAAGAGGGGTGCTAAGCATGTGTGTGACATGTGACAGGGCAGTGGTTCTTAAACTGGGCCGTGTGGAACCCTGGGCCAAGGTGGTCTACAGCTAAAGCAGAAGTCTTTTCTGCATTTGCCGATAGAATGAGCTCCCTTTTATTTTATTTTATTTTATTTTATTTTATTTTATTTTATTTTTTTTAAATTTTTTTTTCAACGTTTATTTATTTTTGGGACAGAGAGAGACAGAGCATGAACGGGGGAGGGGCAGAGAGAGAGGGAGACACAGAACTGGAAACAGGCTCCAGGCTCTGAGCCATCAGCCCAGAGCCCGACGCGGGGCTCGAACTCACGGACTGCGAGATTGTGACCTGGCTGAAGTCGGACGCTTAACCGACTGCGCCACCCAGGCGCCCCATAGAATGAGCTCCCTTTTAAAAAATATTGTTTCTTATAATAACATTAATACTTGGGGCGCCCCATAGAATGAGCTCCCTTTTAAAAAATATTGTTTCTTATAATAACATTAATACTTGGGGCGCCCCATAGAATGAGCTCCCTTTTAAAAAATATTGTTTCTTATAATAACATTAATACTTGGGGCGCCTGGGTGGCGCAGTCGGTTAAGCGTCCGACTTCAGCCAGGTCACAATCTCGCAGTCCGTGAGTTCGAGCCCCGCGTCGGGCTCTGGGCTGATGGCTCAGAGCCTGGAGCCTGTTTCCAGTTCTGTGTCTCCCTCTCTCTCTGCCCCTCCCCCGTTCATGCTCTGTCTCTCTCTGTCCCAAAAATAAATAAACGTTGAAAAAAAAATTTAAAAAAATAAAAAATAAAAAAAAAAATAATAACATTAATACTTTTTTCTTTAATCAGAAGAATTAAAAGAAGAGAAGTCATCTATAATCTTACCTCCACATATTTAGGTATATTTCCTTTCAGGCTCTTTTTTTGTGAATATATTGATCAATCATATATTTACATATGTATATTTTTGGTGAGCTCTGTGCCCAATGTGGAGCTTAAACTCATGACCCCGAGATCAAGAGTCTCATCTTTTGCTGACCAAGCCAGCCAAGTGCCCCTGCTACAAATATATTTTAGATATATTTACAAATAATAATAGTTAACTATCATTATTGTTTAATATTTCTTGAATGCTTACCAAGGCAAAGCATTGCTCTTAACCCTTTGCGGATATTGAAGCATGCAATTTTCATAATAACCCTATAAGGTAGAAGCATTATTATCCTTACTTAACCATAAAAGAAACTGAGGAAGAGAGAAGTAAAGAAATTTGTTTAAAGTCACACATTAGTAGGTAGGGAACTGGAATTCAAACCTAGATCTGACTGTGGAGTCTACGTTTTTAGACAATATATACACTGTATTATATATATATATGGTTTTGTGTTAAGGTCTTTCATTAAATATTATGTTGTATTTCCCACAACATTAAAAATAATTTACTTGACATGAAGTTTTTGTTTAGAATCAAGTAGAAGAAATTATCTGATTTAATTTAAACTTAACGGTTTATTTGGTATATCTGTATATTAATTATATATTACATAATATATCAATATTTCAAAGTGTTCAAAAAAGAAACCTTATTGCCCAAGAGCTCCACCCCATGAGTTAAAGCAAACAAACATATCTTAACAAATATAAAAGAACAGAAGTCATATAAAGTATGATGTCAGATCACAGTGGGATTAAACTAGAACCAATAATTTGGAATTTTGGAAAATCCCAAAATATCTGGAGATTAAACACACACTTTTAAATAATACATGGGTCAAAAAGAAGTACCTAGAGAAATTTTAAAAAATATTTTGAATTAAATGAAAATAAAAATATAACATCAATGAGACAGTGCTTAGAGAGAAATATATATAGCATTATACGCATATTAGAAAAGAAAGATCTAGAGGGTGGCTCAGTGGTTAAGTGTCCAACTCTTGGTTCTGGCTCAAGTCATGATCTCATGGTTTGTGGGTTTGAGCCCCTCAGGGGATTCTCAGTCTCCCTCTCTCTCTGCCCCTCCCCTGCTTTCTCTCTCTCTCTCTCAAAATAAATAAATAAACATTAAAAAAAAAGAAAGATGTAAAATCAGTAATATAAGCTTTCCACTTTAGGAAATTAGACAAAGAAGAGGAATATAAGCCTAAATCAAGCAGAAGGAAATAAATAATAATTGGAGCAGAAATAAATGAAACTGAAAATAGGAAAACAATAAATAAAAGTCAATGAGAACAAAAACTGTTTTTTTGAAAAAAAGAAATAAATAAAAAATAACAAACCTCTTGTCAGGCTAACAGAGAAAAAAAAAAGAAGATACAAATAACTAATATCAGAAATGAAATAAGAGTCATCTCTACTGAACATGAAAAGGATAATAAAACAGTATTATGAACAAACTCTATGCCCACAAAATTGATAGCTTAGATGAAATGAACTAATTTCTTGAAAGATGCAAACTACTAAAACTCACAAAAGGAGAAACAGATAACCTGAATAGGCCTCTATCTTTTAAAGAAATTGAATCAATAATCAGTAACATTCCAAAACAGAAAGCACCAGGATCAGATGGGCTTACTGGTGATTTCTACCAAACATTTCTAGAAGAAATGATACCAATTCTCTAGAATCTCTTCCAGAAAATAGAAACGGAGGAAACACTTCTTGACTCATTCTGTGAGGCCAGCATTACCCTAATACCAGGACCAGATAAATACATTACAAGAAGGGAAAACCCAGGACTGATTTCACTCATGAATATCTATGCAAAAATCCTCAACAAATGTTAGCAAATAAAATGCCACAATATATAAAAAGAATTATACACCACAACCAAACGGGATTTATTCCAGGTATTACAAGGCTATTTCAATATTCAAAAATCAATTAATGTAATCCATCTCATCAACAGGCTAAGGAAGAAAAACCATATGATCATATCAATTGGTGCAGAAAAAGCATCTGACAAAATCCAATACCAATTCATTCTAAAAATTTTCAGCAAACCAAGACTAGAACGGAACTTCCTCAGCTTGATAAAGAACACCCACAAAAACTTACAGCTAGAATTCTTTTTTTTTTGAGAGAGAGAGAGGATGCAAATGAGCAAGGAGCAGAGAGAGAGTGGGAGAGGGAGAGAGAGAGGGAGAGAGAGAGAGAGACATGCGGGGCTTACCTGAGGTGGGGCTCATGTTTTTACCTGAAGCAGGGCTCAAGCTCGCTTGAGCTCACCTGATGTGGGACTCAAACTCGGGAACTGTGAGATCATGACCTGAGCCAAAGTCTGATGGTTAACTAACTGAGCCACCCAGGTGCCCTAGAATCATTCTTAATGGTGGGAAAATAGATGCTTTCCCTCTATGATTGGGAACAAGGCAAGGATGTCTACTCTCACCACTGCTATTCAAAATTGTACTGGAGGGGTGCCTGGCTGGCTCAGTAGAGCATGAGTCAGCAGAGCATGAGACTCTTAAACTCGAGGGTTGTGAGTTTGAGCCCCATGGTCGGTGTAGAGATTACTTAAAATAAAATCTTAAAACAAAAACAAAATTGTACTGGAAGTCCTAGCTAATACAAAAAGACAAGAAAATGAAATAAAAGGATTACAGTTTGGCAAGGAAGAGATAAAACTGTTTTTGCTCACAGATGACAAGATTGTCTATATAGAAAACCACAAGGAACTGACCAAACAAACAAACAAACCTTCCCAGGACTAGCAAGCTATGATGGCATGATTGCAAAATAACAAGTTTAATATCCAAAAGTCTATGGCTTTCCCAAACAGCAGCAATGAACAAATGAATTTGAAATAAAAAAAATAATACCATTTACATTAGGACTAGAAAAAAAAGAGAAATACTTATATATTTCTAGCAAAATATAAACAGAATCTATATGAAGAAAACTACAAAACTCTAATGAAATCAAAGATCTAAATAATTGGAGAAATATTACATGTTCATGGATAGAAAGACTCAATATTGTTAAATATCAATTCTTGCCAACTTGATCTAAAGATTTGATTTAATCTCAATCTAAATCCCAGGAGGTTATTTTGTATATTATCAACAAAGTGATCCTAAAGTTTATATAGAAAGGCAAGAGACCCTAAACAGTCATCTTGATGCTGAAGAAGAACAAAGTTGGAGGTCTGACATGACAACTTTAAGACTTACTATAAAACTACAGTAATCAAGACAGTATAGTATTGACAAAATATAAAATAAAAAAAAATAAAGAGATCAGTGAAACAGAATAGAGCCCAGACATAAACCCACACAAATATAGTTACTGATCTTTTAGACAAAAGAGAAAAGGCAAGTCAATGGAGAAAGGATAGTCTTTTCAACAAATGGTGCTGGAAAACTGGACATCTATATGCCAATAAATAAATAAATAAATAAATAAATAAATAAATAAATAAATGAAAAGAAAGACAGGAAAAAAAGAATTTAGACAGAGATCTTAAACCTTTTACAGAAATTAATTCAAAAGGAATCATAGACCTAACTGTAAAACATAAAAATATAAAATTTCTAGACAATAATATAGAAGAAAATCTAGGTCACCATGGGTTTGGCTCTTACTTTTAGATACAACACCGAAAACACAATCATGAAAGAAAAAATTGATCAGTGGGCTTTATTAAAATAAGAAATTTAATTTCTGTGAAAGACAATGTTCAGAGAATAAAAATACAAGCCATAGAATGGGAGAAAATATTTGCAAAACACATGTCTGATAAAGACCTTGAATACAAAATAAACAAAGAACTCTTAAAGCCCAACAATAAGAGAACAAACAACCCAGTTAAAAAGTGGGCAAAATGTCTTAACAGACACCTCACCAAAGAACATATACAGATGGCAAATAAATATATGAAAATATATTCAACATCGTGTATCATTAGGGAACTGCAAATTAAAACAACAATGAAATACTGCTTCAAAACTATGAGAATGTCTAAAATCTAAAACACTGATAACACCAAATGCTGGGGAGGATACAGAACAATAGGCACTCTCATTCACTGCTGATAGGAATGCAAAATGTTACAGCCACTTGGAGGCAGTTTCTTACAAAACTTTCCTAGTCTGAAAAGGCTGCATACTACATGACATTTGGGAAAAACCAAACGATTGAGATTGTAAAAAGAATAGTGGCTGCCAGGAGTTCAGGGGTGTTGGGGGCAGTATGAATAAGTGAAGCATAGTGGATTTTCAGTGTGGTGAAATGATTCTATATGATGTTGTGATGGTGGACACATGATAGTATGTATTTGTCAAAACCCATAGAAATGTACAATATAGAGAACCTTAATGTAAACTATGGACTTTAGTCAATAGTAATATATCACCATTGGTCAACTAATTATAACAAATGCACCATGCTAATGCAAGATGTTAATGATAGAGGAAACTGTATATAGGAAGGGGGTATATGCAAACTCTCTGTACTGTTTGATTTTTCTAGAAATCTAAAACTGTTCTAAAAATAAAGTCTATTAATTAAAAAACATAAATGCCTGAGAGTAACAAAAACAAATTTAAAAAATGGGGAGGAGGAAGGGCTTATCTTACTAGATATAGCTGAGACAAACCAGGTTCACACACAATATCCAGCAACTAAAAGACTTCATTTCTCTGCTTCCCTTACAATTTTAGTATATGTGCTACCAAAGCAAGCACTGTCTCCTTCCCTTACAGATAAAGATGTAAATACAGATAAAGATGTAAATAAACTTTTTAGTTGTGACTTCCAGAAAAGCCCCTAAAAGTGTCAGACAGCTGGCATGTGCCCTTCTGGCCCCTCCCCACTCTGTTTGCTTCCTGCCTGGATAAAGGGATATATGGCTGGAACTTCAGCAACCATCTCGGAGCACAAGGAGGTTCTGACTGAGGTTGAAAGCCACTGCGAAGAATGGCTAGGCAGAATAATGAAGGTGCTTGGGTTTTTAGTGATTTTTTTAAAAAGTGGATTTATTTATTTTGAAAGAGAGAGGCAGAGAGAGAATCCCCAGCAGGGCCCGAACCCACGAACCATGAGACCACGGCCTGAGGTGAAACCAAGAATCTGAAGCTTAACCAACTGAGCCACTCAGGTGCCCTAAAGAAGCCCGGGTTCATGGTGCTACTATGCTAACCCTGGCCGCTTTATACCAGACTTCTTCTACAGGATAGAAATAAATCTATTTCTTATTTAAGTTTCTGTTGTTTGTTTTCCATGTTTAGCTATCCAATAGCTAAACACAATCTCTACCTTGTATACCAGATAATAAAACTTACTGTAATTCTATTATGATAAAACCATATGTATAGCATAGGTATAAACAATACAAATAGAATAATAATAATAATAAAGAGTCCAGAAACAAATTCAAACAAGGACTTAATATAAATAAAGATGACATTTAATTTAGAGGGAGAAAGATGGTTTACTTAATATATGGTGTTGGCAGAACTGACTATCCATCTGGAAGAAAATATGATGATACTTCTACTCCACATCATATGCAAAAATAAACTCCAGATGGACTCTAAGTCTAAATGTGAAAAATAAAAAAATATTAGATAAAAATGTAAGGAATTATTTATAAAATCATAAAGTAAAGAAGACTTTCTGATGTGAAAGATAAAACTTAGAAACCCTAAGTGTCAGCACCTAAAATAATAGTCACATCATCTCTTAAAAATGAACACATTTTTTTTTGTATAGCAAAAGAAACTATAAACAAAGTCAAAAGACTAAATACTTAAAATATACATGATAAAGGATGAATGTTGCTAATGTACCTTAGCTCCTACAAACCAAAAAAAAAAAAAAAAAAAAAAGACAAGCCAATCAAAATTTGATAAAGCATATCCATAGGTACTTCCAGAAAAAAAGATATAAATCATGAATGATATAAAAGATTCTTAACCTCACTGGTATTCAAGAAAATGCAAATTAGCACAATAAAAGTATAGCATTTTGATCCATCAGATTA
Organism: Lynx rufus; assembly: GCF_022079265.1. NCBI lineage: Eukaryota > Metazoa > Chordata > Mammalia > Carnivora > Felidae > Lynx > Lynx rufus. The sequence goes on along the minus strand of NW_025814825.1, from coordinate 37,225,711 downwards.
GCAAAAATAAAAAATATTGGTAAGACTAGCCATATGAGCATGGAATGTGAATTTCTACAGCATCTCTGTAAAGTATTATAATAATATGTATTAAAAATGCACGTATTGGGGTGCCTGGGTGGCTCAGTCGGTTAAGCGTCCAACTTCAGCTCGGGTCACGATTTCACTGTCTGTGGGTTCCAGCCCCGCGTCAGGCTCTGTGCTGACAGCTCGGAGCCTGGAGCCTGCTTCAGATTCTGTGTCTCCCTCTCTCTCTGCCCCTTCCCTGCTCATGCTCTGTCTCTCTCTGTCTCAAAAATAAATAAAAACATTAAAAAAAAATTCACCTATTCCTCAATCCAGAAATACTACTTTTTGTAATGTATTCTACAGAAAGAATAATACCAGTATATAAAGAAATATATTCAAGAAAATTTACTATAGCATGACTATAGATGCCCCTAATCTGAAGAAAAAGAGCTTAATGTGACTGTCCATCATCAGAGGACAGTTGATATATTAGGTGCTATAGAGGATTATGCAACTTAAAACACATGAGTTAGATACATATATGCATTGACCGAGACACATGTCTGGACCAATGGACTTTTTTAGTTCTTAAATGTCCACTTGAGGACTCTAGTGTTTTATCTGTTATATAAGAAGTAACCCATGGAAAATTTAGCTAAATGGCACCATATTTCTGATTTATTCCTGTGCGGTTTTAGCATTCCTCACAGAGTGGTACCTCAGGCAACTGTCCAACTGATCTATCTTTTTATTGGGCTCGAGACGCTACAATGGAGGACTAGCTTCTGTGGGACCAACCTTCCTACAGGTAGCAGATAAGCTCTGGGCAAAACAAACAGAAACAACAAGTAGCTAAAGGCACGAGAGAGCAACAAAAACCAGATAGACATTGGATGGAGAGTCAACGTGTAGAAGGAAACAGCTCTGGGTTTCTCAGTTTTAGACCTTTTTGCTAGAGGGCAGGCCCCAGTTTTGCCCTGTGAGGTAGATCATGTACAGTCCAGCCATCTTGAAGAATCAAAGGATACAGCAGCTGGAAAATGAGGAGGGTTATCTCAAAAAGGAGAGAGCAAGAGTCCAAACTCTGCCCAAACCTCTGCTAATTCCTGAACTGTACTTGTGCAGGGCAGACTCCCAGCAGCCCAGCTAAGGCAAACAGAACTGGACAGAGAATTTTGCCACTGCCCATCACAAGGGCGTTTGAGTCCAACCAAAATAATTGCCTGCTTTAGAAAAACATTTTTCAGGTTCAGTTGGTAAAGCGACCCACTCTTGATTTCTGCTCAGGTTGTGATCCCAAGGTCGTGAGATCAAGTCCCGCATTGGGCTCCACACTGAAAGTGGGGACTGCTTGGGATTCTTTCTCTCTCTCCCTCGCTCTGCCCCTCCCCCACTCGTTCATGCTCTCTTTCTCTCTCTCTCAAAATAAGTAAATAAACTTTAAAAAATAAAAGAAAAACATTTTTCAGAGACAAAGTAGAATCCATAGTCTCTATAAGTATTATTTACAGTGACTAGGGTACAATCCAATATTATGAGGCATATGAAAGAATGGGAAAATGGGATCCATATCAAGAGAAAAGGCATTCAGTCAAAACTTACCCCAAAGATATACTACATGTTGGGATTAGCAGATAAGAGTTTTAAAACAGCTATTATAGCTATACTCAAGGATGTAAAGTATATACTCAAAGTGAACAACAAAATAAGAACTATACTCAAAGTGAACAACAAAATAAGAACTATACTCAAAGTGAACAACAAAATAAGAACTATCAGCAAATAAATAGAAATGTTGATAAAGAACCAAATGGAAATTCTAGAACTGAAAAATTCCCTGATAGGGCTTGAAAGCATTTTGGAGATGACAGCAGAAAGGGTCAGCGAACTTGACTATAGATCAATAGAAATGATCTGATTTGAAGAATAGAAACAAAAAGACCAAAAAAAAAAAAAAAAAAAAACCAAACCAAACAAAACAAAAAAACGAACAGAGATTCAAGGATCTGGGGGATAATACCAAAAGGTCAACCACATGTGTTAAGAGCATCCTGAAGAGAGGTGAAAGACCATGGTGCAGAAAAATATTTAAAGAAATAATGGCCAGAATTTCCTCAAATCTGGTGAAATACATAAGATTACAGACTTGGGAAGCTTAGTTGACTTCAAGCAGAATAAATACAAAGAAGACTACATCTGAACTTATACTGTTGAAACTAAAGATAAAGAGAAAATATTACAAGTAGTCAGGAAAAAAAATGATATATTATATACAAGAGTAATAATTTGAATGCCCACTGACTATCAGAAAAAAATGGAGGCCAGAGTCAATAGAAAAATATCATTAAAGTTCTGTAAGAAAAAAAAGTCAACTTAGGTTTCTATATCCAGTAAAAACATTCTTTAAGAATGAAAGTTAAGTAAGGACGCCTGGGTGGCTCGGTTGGTTAAGCCTCGGACTTTGTCTCAGATCATGATCACTCGGTTCACGAGTTTGAGCCCTGCAATAGGCTCTGTGCTGACAGCTCAGAGCCTGGAGCCTGCTTTGGATTCTGTGTCTCCCTCTTTCTCTACCCCTCCCCTGCTTGTGCTCTGTGTCTCTTTCTGTCTCAAAATAAATACATAAACATTGAAAAAAAATTTAAAAAAATAAAAAAAGAATGAAAGTTAAATAAATATATTTTAATTAAACAAAAACTTAGAACATTTATTGCCAGCCAACATGCACCACAAGAGATACAAGAAGAAGTTCATCAAGATGGAAGGAATTGACATTAGATTAGAATTCAATCTTCAGGACGGACAAAAGAGCATCAGAAATGGAGAATATATGTAAATATAAAAGACTATTTTCCCTCTTAATTTCTTTAAAGTAATATTTATTAAGATAATGTTTGATGCAAAAATTATTAACATTGTCTTGTGAATGTTCGTATCAAGAATTTGTAGACGTTATACATACAACAACTATAGCATAAAGTAAGGGGTTGAGGGGACAGTAAATGGTTCCAAATGATGGCAAATTTTAGGAGAAGCAGTAAAATATTAACTCGAAGTAGACAGTAAAAAATTAAGAATGTATATTTTAATCCCTAGAATGATAACAAAAAGTTAACTCAAAAAGGTTGAGCTAAATAGCAAATAAACAAATATGGAATTCTTAAATATATCCAATTAATGAAGGTAGTCAGGAAAGGAGGTATAGAAAACTAAAATACAGAAGGGACAAATAACAAATAAATAGTAAAATGTTAGACCTAAATCTATCCATAGTAGTTATTACATTGAGTGTAAATAGATTAAATACTCCAATTGAAAGTCATAGATTGCCAGAATCGATAAAAACAAAAAACAAAAAAAGAACAACAACAACAAAAAAAACAAAAACAAAAAACTTAACTATGTGCTGTTTACTTTGGAGATAAAAGTGAAGTATTAAGATGCAGGTAGGTTGAAAGTAACCGGATGGAAAATTATGCTATGTAAACAGTAAGCATACGAATGATAAGATGGCTATATTAGCATTAGATAAAGTAAATGTTAAGCAAAGAGAATTACCATAAATAGATACAAGTATTTACAGAGTATTTACTAGAGATAAAAAAGCTTAATTCATCAGAAAGATATAATAGTCTAAATGTGTATGTGCCTAATAGTGCCTAATAATGGAAGTTCAGAAACATGAAAGAAAAATGGACAGAATTAAAGGAAGAATTAGAAAATTTCCCAACCACACTCAGATATTTGAACATGCATCTCTCAGCAATTGATAAAACTAGACAAAAATTAGTAAAGAGGTAGAAGATCAGAAAAACACTATCTGTCATCGTGAGCTAATTGACAATCTATCCAACAACTGCAGAATACATATTCTTTTCAAATCATATTGTACGTTCACCAAGATAGATTATAGATTCATAAAATGAATCTCAATAGGGGCGCCTGGGTGGCGCAGTCGGTTAAGCGTCCGACTTCAGCCAGGTCACGATCTCGCGGTCCGGGAGTTCGAGCCCCGCGTCAGGCTCTGGGCTGATGGCTCAGAGCCTGGAGCCTGTTTCCGATTCTGTGTCTCCCTCTCTCTCTGCCCCTCCCCCGTTCATGCTCTGTCTCTCTCTGTCCCAAAAATAAATAAACGTTGAAAAAAAAAAAATTAAAAAAAAAATAAAAAAAATTAAAAAAAAATGAATCTCAATAAATTAGAAAAGTTGAAGTCAGATAAAGTCTGTTTTCTGACCATAATGGAATTAAATTAGAAATCGGTAACAGTAAGGCATGTATTTGTTAAAAACCCAAATATTTGGAGATTGACTCACTTTTAAATAACCCATGGCTCAAACAAGAAATCGCAGGGGACATTAGAAAATATTTTGAACTAAATTATAATGAAAATACAAGATATCAAAACTGGGAAGATGCAATTTAAGCATTGAATTAGGGGAAACTCATAGCTTTAAATTTTTATATTAGAAAAGATAGAAGGATATTGAAACACTAGGAATGTCACATACTTAAAAAACATCTTTCCCAAAATGTACTGGCATCATTTTATGGAATAGGAATTCCAAAAAATTGTACTAAATATAATTTCCTCCTGTAAAAATAAATTAATTAAATAAATTAAAAAAAAAAAAAGAAAAGATGAGAGGAATAAAATCAATCACCAAACTTTCAACCTTAGGGAGCTAGATAAGAGCAAAGTGAACCCAAAGTAAGTAGAAAGAAGAAAATAATGTTGAGCAGAAAGCAACAAAGTCAAAAACAAACAATAGAGGGGCGCCTGGGTGGCGCAGTTGGTTAAGCGTCCGACTTCAGCCAGGTCACGATCTCGCGGTCCGTGAGTTCGAGCCCCGCGTCAGGCTCCGGGCTGATGGCTCAGAGCCTGGAGCCTGTTTCCGATTCTGTGTCTCCCTCTCTCTCTGCCCCTCCCCCGTTCATGCTCTGTCTCTCTCTGTCCCCAAAATAAATAAACATTGAAAAAAAAAAATTAAAAAAAAAAAAAACAAACAAAAAAAACAATAGAAAAATTAACCAAAAGCTGGTTCTTTGGAAAAACCAATGAAATTTAATAAACATCTATCTAGAGTCAGAGAGAGTAAGAGAAAGAGAAGACACAAATTTCAAGTATCAGGAATAAAAGAGAGGCTATCATTACAAATCCTCCAGGCTTTAAAAGGATTATAGGGAATATAGTAAACTACTTCATACCAGTAAAATTTTAAAACTTAGATTAAGTGGACGAATCACCTGAAAAGCACAACTTACCTATACTGGTAGAGATAAAGTATAAAATCTAAATAACCCTATACTATTGAGGAAATTGATATTGGATAGTTTTAATGGTTAATTCCATCAGACACTTATCAGAAAGAAACAATACCAATCTTTCTTTATTAGAAAATAAAAAAGTAAATACTCCCAAACATGTTTTATGAGGCCATATTAACCCTGACACCAAAAACTAACAAAACATACTACAAAAAAAGAAAAAAAACTACAGACTAATATCCATCTTTAACGCAGATGCAAAATTCCTTAACAAAATGTAAGTTGGCAACATATAAAAAGGATGATACATCATGATCAAATGGGGCTTATCCTAGCAAGATTGGTTTAACCTTTTAGGAGTTTATGATAGATTTATGGGAAAGAACTACCAAGTTAAAGCATCAGATCAAGGAAAGACTCTACATTTGCTTTTTTTTTTTTTTTTTTTTTTTTTACTGGTAGTGGAAAATGTAAGTGGTCAGATATAGCTTAAAAAAACAATAACAAAACAAAACAAAACAAAACAACCCAAATCCCTCCAGACTAGGAATTAAGACTGGAATTCTAGTCCTGGTATTGCCTCCAATTCAATGTATAATGTTAGAAAGGTCACTTTGCCTCCTTTGGCCTTAGTTGACACACGTGTCCAATAATGACCTCTCAGGGTCTTTCCCAACTGTTACACTCTGAGTCTATGAGGCCAAGTCCTAAAATTTTTATCACAGCTGCCTAGACTTTCTGCTTCAGCACCTCAGAAGGCAGAAGTAGAAAATGTGCAAGACATGCTTTCATGCACAGATGAAGGCACCATCTGCACGTGGCTTGAAGTACTGAGGGTTCAAGGGTGACTCCTCCCCACCTTGAAAGCACCATGTGTCCTCAAGAGGTACTTCAGAAAATATTTTTTTAATGTTTATTTGTTTTTGAGAGAGAGAGAGAGACAGACAGAGGGAGAGAGAGAGAGAGAGGGAGAGGGAGAGAGAGAGAGAGAGAGAGAGAGAGAGAGAGAGAGAGAATGAGTGGGGGAGGGGCAGAGAAAGAGGGAGACAGAATCCAAAGCAGACTCCAGGCTCTGAGCTGTCAGCACAGAGCCCGACTTGGGGCTTGAACTCATGAACCGTGAGACCATGACCCGAGCCTAAGTCAGACACTTAACTGACCAAGCCACCCAGGCGTCCCAGAAGGTATTTTTAATGAACTCTCTGAAAGCATCCACTGTGTCATGGTGCTATGGACCTTGGAATTTGAACTCTGACTGAACTGGGTTTGAACTCCAGTTCTGCTACCTGCTGAATGATTCTGGAAAAATTACCCAACATCTCTGAATCTCAGCTTCTTCATCTGCAAAGTGGGGATAATACCTGTTACGTAGAGTTATTGTGAGGATTAATTATGAGAGCATTAGGAAGTTGGTGGATTATGGTCAGTGCTCAACAAATACTAACTTCCATGCACGTATCAGTAAAGAATTCGGTTTGGTTACATATGGCAAGACATGTAAATAATCATGTCTCAAATAAGACAGAGATGTATGTGTTTCTCTTTCATGTAAAAGAGTTCAGGGGGGCGAAACCTGGGGCTTGTTTGGGTGTTCCATGGTCAGTAGAGAACCAGATTGCTCATCTTTCTGCCCCACTGTCCTTAGCACGTGGCTTCTGTTCACACAGTCACCTCGGAATCTAAGAGGACTGTTGGGTCTCGTCATCCCATTCACTTTCTTGGCAGGAACTAAAAGAAGAGGAGAAAGGCAAAAGGGAAAACTAAAAAGAGAGGGTGAAAGACTTAAACATTCTATAAAGAACCTCTCTGGACAATGACTTCCGCTTACAACTTACTGGATTCCTCCTGGTTACAAGAGAGGCTGGGGAATGGAACCTTGCTGCCCCAAATGAAATTAGGATACTGTTACTAAGAAACAAGGGGAGGAATGGGTGGACAACCAGCAATCTTTATGACACTGCTTTTTCTTGTCACTAAGATTAATTTTGGGTTGGGGGTCATGGAACCAGCACAGAAGAGCTGGCATAGCTTTTGGATCATAACCTATGGCAAAAGAGGTAGCTTTTTTGTAACAAGTGGATTTGAATTAAAAATCTAGTTTTGGGGGACCTGGGTGGCTCAGTCGGTTAAGCGTCCGACTTCAGCTCAGGTCATGATCTCGCGGTCCGTGAGTTCGAGCCCCAAGTCGGGCTCTGTGCTGACAGCTCAGAGCCTGGAGCCTGTTTCAGATTCTGTGTCTCCCTCTCTCTCTGACCTCCCCCCCATGCATGCTCTGTCTCTCTCTGTCTCAAAAATAAATAAACGTTAAAAAAAAAAAATTGAAAAAAAAAAGACGGGAAAAAAAATCTCGTTTTGATGCTTATTAACCAAGTGACCACGGGTCAGGTGAATTACCTTACTGGAACCTCAGTTTCTTCCCCTGTAAAGTGGGATGATACTAATATGGTTACCTCACTGGCTGGAGGTAAAGATTCATGAAAGCTGAGTAAGTGACAGCACTTGGAGTAGAGTTAGCCACCCAGCAGATTCCCAAGAATATTTTGTTTCTAAGAACTTGAGATTCAAGGGCCTTTGCTCAAAGTGGCCCGGTGAGGGGCCCTTGGGCTATGGCATAGGGAGTGGCCATTTTGGTGACTAGGGAAGGAGACCTCTCTCCTGAAGAGGGTAGGCTTCTAGGTTTTGTCTGCAAAGCTACCTATTCCTAAAAAGCTACCAATGTCCTCAGGCAGTCTTTACTGGGTCCACTGGGCTGGGCTGAGACTGTCTTGAGCAGGTAGAAATGACAGCAGTCTTTATAAATCCAGGGTGTTGGCAAGGCTAAACCAGGCACCTGGTACCCTGGAACTCTTTCTCCCTGTCCCCACCTGTGATGGCCTACCAGCCCGTCCCACGTAATTCAGTCTTCACATACTCCACCCTACATGTGCGAATGTGCACAGTCTCTCTGAACTCTTGAACAAAGCAAGGAATGAGCCCCTCAGATGAGGGTTGTGGGACCTTGGGCAGGTCGCTTTAGCTGTGTGATCAGTGTCTATCTGTAAAATGGGCAGGTTGGCCTTGATGATTTAAAAATAAGCAATGCTTATTGAACACCTGCTGTGTGTTGGAGCCTGTGTTAGGAGCTGGAAATGCAGTGGAGTCAGAGACACGGCCTGCTCCCAAAGGGCTGAAGGTCTGATGAGACACAGACAGGGAAGGGGACAGGGAAGTAGGGGATGCCAGGGGAACTCCAACGAGGGGCCTTTCCTGATGCTTGCGGTTCATGAGCACAAGGTACTCCTGGCAGAGCAGGGGGAACTGGCAGGTAACAGAGCTCTTGCCCTGCCCACCTGCAACTGGAGGTGATGCCAACACAGGCCAGTGACTTGTGTGGCTCTTAGATCACAGCAGGGCCTGCTTCAAGCGTTTACCACATAATCTAGTAGGTAGAAGCATGGACTCCGGAGCCAGGCTGTTTGGGTTCAGAACTCAGCTCTGCAATGTACTAGCTGTGTGTCGTGGGCAAAGATATTTAACCTTCTATTCTATAAAATGGGTATACTATTAGCATCTTCCTCATAGGATAGTTAAGAGAATTAAGGGGAATTAAAAGTATCTGCTGCAGGGGCGCCTGGGTGACTCAGTTGGTTACACGTCCGACTTCGGCTCAGGTCATGATCTCACGGTTCGGGGGTTCGAGCCCTGTGTTGGGCTCTGTGCTGACAGCTCAGAGCCTGCCTCGAATTCTGTGTGTCCCTCTCTCTGCCCCTCCCCTGCTTGTGCTCTCTCTCTCTCTCTCTCTCAAAGAATAAATAAACATTAAAAAAAAAAGCACCTGCTGTAGTATACTCCTCCATCTCTACCTTCTGTCCTAGTAAGTGGGTCTTGACAACCCAAGAAAAAGGCTCTGGTCCTTAGGCCTGAGAGATTATGAAATAACATCTTGAAGATGTAAGAATCAGGGATTTCTTCCCCACTCCTCATCCTTCTGTTCTTTAGATAACATATATTCATCTCTCTAGCCTCTCCTATTTACCAAGCCAACAAGAGGGTGGGGTGGCAGTCATGTGCGGGTTCTCCATTCTGCCTAGAAGCCATCTGTGAGCCATCCCGTGCTGGAGACGCTGACTGCACAGCTTGCCCCGAGAGCCAAGACACAGGGACAGAGCAAGGCCTTCCAGAGGGGCAACTGCCCTCCCCTCCACATTCTATAAAAACTGTCAAATGGAGATGTAAAAACAGATACCACTTCCTCCAACTCAACCCCACCTGCTCTACAGAGAAACTGGGTAGAATTGCCAGTATTGGGGACTAGCGCCTTGAGGGAATGTTGGCCTCTAAGTCCCCTTCCCAGCCAAATTCCAGAGGCCTGTGTTGGGTAGCAGTGGGAGTGTTCAGAGTCTGGACTACTGACCCAGCACTGGAGACCTTACCCACAACTGATGGATGCCCTCTAAGAGTCATAAGAACCATAGAAGTATTCCTTCAGTTCAAAGTTCTGCAGATTCTCTTGGTTAGGAAGCAGAAAAGGGCTTTCACTCCCTAACATCTGGACCTGGAAGGAGGACCATACCTTTGGATAGTAGGGCTGTCAGAGGAAATGACCTCAGATGGACAAATATACCCTCAGTAGGAATGAGTCCAAAGAGAAATATAGACTAGCTGGGTCCCCAGGCTCGCGAAGAGTGAAGGAATGTTCATAACAGGTACATAGTGTTCAGGTGAGGTTCTCCAGAGAGAACCATAGAGCCCTACCTAGCATTTTCTGAGCTGGAATGCCCTCACTGTGCACATGAGGAACCAGGGGACTTTGGAGATCTTTACATTAGACCTCATTCTCCCAGACTCCTCACAGCAATCCACATTGTTGACAACCTTCTCCTTAAATCCTCTTCCTTGGCCTCTTGCTTATTCTGGCCTGCCTTTTATCCCACCTCTAGTTACTCTGGTCTCCTGTGGTCCCAGAGCATGGCTCTCACCCCAAGTTCTGCCCTTGAGGCCAGGCTCTTGCTCTTTATCCTCTCTCCCCCATCCACTCATGCACCTTCAGCTCCATGGGTATTTGACATCCTGGCTAGTCCTAGGCACTCATCTCTCCTGCAATGACAGAGCCCCTAGGACATCCCATGGGCACATCAACCTCAACATTTCCAAACTTCAGCTCACTCTGATGGCTTTTATTATTATATACAGCCTATTTTTGACATCTTATATTCCCCCTCCCCCAAGTTCAGTGATTTTCAGGGCCTGAAAATTCCCTTCTATCCTTGGGCCTCAAATTTAAGTCTTTCCTGGCCATATTCAGTAATTCGCTCATTCAAATACTTGCTGAGCATATTAATATTCTCTGTGCCAGAGTTGGCTCCAAGTGCTAGAGGTTCCATGGTGAAAAAGACAGACTTGGATTCTGCCTCTGAGGAGCTTATAGTTCAATGGTGGAGACACAAACTAACATAAGTAGTTGCAGAAAAATAGCTATATAATTTCTACAAAAAAACAGTACAGGGCTGTGACAGTGCATGATGGGAGGCGGGGGTAAGGGGAGGAGATGCAGCTAACCTGATCTGGAGGCCAGAAGGTCCTGAACATGGGGAACAGGTGTGAGGCTTAGCAGGTTTGGAGCTCATTTCCTCTTTCAGAATTTCAGGCCTGTGGTAGGCTGAGTAATTAGTATTAAGAATTTCTTAATTAATATTAAGAAAATATTAAGGTATTTTAAGTGTCTCTTAAAAAAGCAAGATTGGGGCGCCTGGGTGGCGCAGTCGGTTAAGCGTCCGACTTCAGCCAGGTCACGATCTCGCGGTCCGTGAGTTCGAGCCCCGCGTCAGACTCTGGGCTGATGGCTCAGAGCCTGGAGCCTGTTTCCGATTCTGTGTCTCCCTCTCTCTCTCTGCCCCTCCCCCGTTCATGCTCTGTCTCTCTCTGTCCCAAAAATAAATAAACATTGAAAAAAAAAAAAAAAAGCAAGATTTTCCTGGATTATCTGGGTGGGATCAATGTCCTTAAAGTGGAAGAGGGAGGAGGTCAGAGAGTCAGAGAGAGATGTGATATTCTAAGCTGGGTCAAAGAGAGGTTATATTTCTGGTTCTAAGGATAGAGGAAGGGAGCCATGAGCCAAGGAATGTGGGTAGACTCTGGAAGTCGAAAAAGGCAAAGAAATGGATCTCTTCTAGAGCCTCTAGAAAGGAACCCAGCCCTGCTGATAACCTTGATTTTAGCCCAGTGGGACTTCTGTTGGACTTCTGAAATCCAGAGCAGGAAGATAATAAATTTGTGTTATTTTAAGCCACTAAGTTTGTGGTAATTTGTTATGGCAACAGTAAAAAATTATAATTATAGGCCTCAGCCCTATTTCCATTCCTAAATCCATTTCATTTATTTCCACCTATACTTGAGTCCTATCTTTCCTTCATCTCCGCTCTCTGGATCTGTCTTCTAGACTCTGCATTTTTGAGGACTCCAAGGGCACAGAACTCCAAGGGTTCAGATCAATTATAGAAGCAGGCAAAGGGAGGAGAGCAAAGAGCAGCAAGTGAGTGCAGGGGTGAATGGAGAGCTCTAGCTCTGGACTCAGGCCTGCTGGAACCTCGGGGAGCATTGCCTCCCTGTGGGCATCCACTCAAGGCCTTTGGCTTGTTTCTTCAGCTCAAACATTAAGAGAGCCATAGGTGCCATCTCAAAGCCATGAAAGGCAGTAACTGTATCATGCATTTACCATAGGAGATAATCATGAATGCTTATGTGCCATCAGGAGACCAGGTCCAAGGAATTACAGAAAAGTCACTGAAGGGTAATCAAGGGCAACGCCAAGCACCCAGGGCCAGGTGCCAGGGAAGGTGCTTCTTCCCCTTCCTGCGCCCTGCCCTGGTAGCAGCTCAGGGAGAAAGCCCCAGGGGATGGGGAGATGGCTTGGCCAGCTGTGCTGAGATACACCCCCGCCCAAGGTCACTGAGGCAGGTCAACCTTCCCCTCTCCCCCCGCTTCCCCCAACACTCTCTTCAGCTGGGGCTGCCCTTAGGTGGCCGGCGGGCTGGTTTCGCCGCGAGTGGGGCGCACGTGGCGCGACGCCCCCTATCTCCTGGGGACACAGCAGCGAGCGCCGCGCGGGTAGCAGGCCCGCGGCCCGGCCAGTGTGGGGTAGGGGTTCTCACTTCCCCTCCCCAACGGCCGCGGGTGCAGGTGCCGCGCGGGCCGTGCCCCGCAGGCGGGGCGGGCCCTGTGGACACGCCCCCGCGACCGGCCCTCCCAGCCCGTGTGGAGGAAGCTCCAGAGCGGCGGCTGGTGCTGCGCCGAGCCGGCGCCCCTGCCGCCCCGCGCCCCGGGACGCCGCCCGGCCCGGCCCCGCGCACGCAGCGAGCGGGGCAGGTGAGCTGCGCCCGCGCCATGGCAGCCTCAGGTGCGTAGGCAGGCCCGGGCCCTTCTCCCGAGCCTCCCCGCTGGCTGGCCGTCTCGCCCCCCCACAGCTGTCCGAGCGCCACCCGGCTCCCGGCTCTGCTACGTCGGTGCGGGACTGTGTGCTTCCTGCTCTTTCCCGCGTGCTTTCTGCTCTTTCCCGCTTCCCCGGCGCAAACCTCGCGTCCTGGCTTTCCCACATCTCCCTTCCCGGCCTGCCGCGCGATTCTCTTCAGTCCCCATCTGCACCTCTCCTGTCTCCCGTCTTCTAAGTCTCCGTTTCTCCCGCCGTCACTGGCTCTAGTTGCTCCTGAGGGTCGTTTCCCCGGCTCTTGCAGTTGTCTGAACCGGCGTCCAGTAGAAACAAGCCGTGTTGTCTGCGCCTCGGAAATACTTCTCTGAGGGCCGCACCGGACCAATAGGGGGCGCTCAGGCTGTCCCTGGTGGGCGCTGTGTGATTGAAGGTGGCTTGGGCCACTTGCCCTTCCTAGGCTTTTGTTTTTCATCTGGAATTTTGATAGGAATCTAGAAACAACATTCTTTTGGCTTTACTTGTGTCTTTGCAGAACTTTGGGGAATGGGGAAGAGTGGAGGCCACTGGGTAATCTACCCATCGAAAGGTGGCAGGAGTCATTTTCCATTAGTTTTGGGTTCTTCTGTCATTCATGGGTGTATACACTTGTCAATGCTAGCCTCTGATATCCAGGACCAACCACATAGTGGTGATAAGAATAAAGATGACTAAAAAAAAAAAAAAATAATAATAAAGATGACTAAGGAGCACTTACTATGCACTGTAATGGTTATTGTGCCCCTAAGTGTGTTCTCAGTGGTGACCAGGACAGCCGAGTCTCTGCTCTCAGGGAGTTTACAGTCCTGCACAGGAAATCAGTAGGTTAACAGGGAATTACTAAATGAGAAGACTAGAGTTACCGTGTTGGCAAATAGGTTTACTTGTATTTTCTTAGACCGATTTGTCATGTTTTAGTAGAGATAACATGTATAAACAGGATGTAAACGCCCCTTGAAAACTAAAATCTAGTCAGCAGGAGAAGACACTGTTCTTGAAGGATGTGGGCAGATGCTTGAATGAAGAGCCAGCTCTCCCCATATCCCCTGAGGTTCAGCCTTCTAATTAATGGTGTTTTGGAAGCAGGAGAGAAGGCCAATGGTAACAGTTTTATTAGATTGGTAATATAAGCTCATTCTTTAAAGGGAATGGGAAAGCAGTTACCTTTTAGCCTTCTGGCTCTCAACTGGGGCTCTGGAGGTTAGAAGGAGCTGTATTGTGGTAATAGTGAGGTCATAGTCCACAGTTACATAGGAAAGCTGAAGCAGTTATCTAGAGGAAATTCATTCATTCAGCTCATATTTGTTGCATGCCTATGGTTTCTAGGCACTTTCTAGGTGTCAGGTGTATATTCACTAATCAAAATTGGTGTAAGTCATTTTCCCATGGAGCTTATGGAATGCTGGGGAAAGGCAGGCAATGTGCTTAATAAGGAAAGCACATGATATGATTAAGAGCAGTGGGAAAACAGTAGAGGGGGTACTCTACCCTCTACTGTTGGGTTTATAATTTTATTTTATTTTTTTTTTCAACGTTTATTTTATTTTTGGGACAGAGAGAGACAGAGCATGAACGGGGGAGGGGCAGAGAGAGAGGGAGACACAGAATCGGAAACAGGCTCCAGGCTCTGAGCCATCAGCCCAGAGCCCGACGCGGGGCTCGAACTCACGGACCGCGAGATCGTGACCTGGCTGAAGTCGGACGCTTAACCGACTGCGCCACCCAGGCGCCCCGGGTTTATAATTTTAAATGAGGTAGCCAGGTTAGGCCTTATGGAGAAAGGGACATTTGAGCAAAGATCTGAAAGGACGGATCATGTGGGGGAAGAGTGCTCCATTCAGAGGAACAATAGATGGGGGTATATGGTGTATTTAAGGAACAGAGAGCAAGTGGTGGAATAGGTGGGTGATTGGGGAGAAGTAGGAGATGAGGTCAGTGAAACTCCCACCTCCTGCCGTGGCTGAGAACAGTCCCTAGGCTGTTAAGTCCAAGAAGCAGCAAAGTGAGAGAACCTTTGGACAGAGGAGACAGAGCAAATCTTCTTCCAGTGTCCTATGTGTATGATTCCAGTTGGGCATGGCCAAAGGGGCTAGAAGATGGGCACTGTAACCCAGTGGCCAAACCTGGGGCTATTTATGGGCTCTGTAGTGGCTTCTGCAGACATCTGTGATGGTTAGGGCTTCAGACTCTCTTGCTGTCAGCACACTCTGTGGTGAGACCCACTTTAGGTTCTGTAAGTAGGAGTTGGGCCTCTGGGGTGGGTCCCTGGGGCTCTCTGAGGTCTGGAGGTACAAGGGTCCATGGTGGTAGTGAGACCGACTACCTCTTGCCAAACTACTATAGGGTCTGGAGTCATCTAGGGCACTCTTCCATATGGTCTTCTGCTTCTTGTCCTCTTCCTCCGTCTCCTCTTCCCCTCCTCCTCCTCCTTTTTATTTTAAACAGTTTTATTCAGATATAATTCACATACCATACAATTTTCCCATTTAAAGTATCCAGTTAAAAACAAAACAAACAAAAAGTATACAGTTCAGTGGTTTTTTTAGTATCTATACAGATCTGTGCAAGAATCACCATGGTCAATTTTAGAACATTTTCATCACCTCAAAAAGAAACTCATTTTGAGAAATGAGTGAAGGAGGTACAGATTATGAAATAGAAATTTTAAAAAAAGGAGAAAGAAACTCTGTATGCTTTAGCTATCACCCTCCCACTCCCTCCTCCTGCCCAGCCCTATGTTTTATCTTCTGTCTCTATAGATTTCCATGCTCAGGACTTCTGTATGAATGGGATCATATAGTATGTCATCTTTTGTGTTTTCTTTCATATAACGTAATGTTTTCAAGGTTCATCCAAGTTGTAGCATGTCTCAGCATGACATTCCTTTTGAAGGCTGAATTGTGTGGTCTTTTAAAATTTCCTTCTACTTGGTTGATGGGGGGTGGGAGGGAAGGGAGGGTGGGTGATGGGTATTGAGGAGGGCACCTTTTGGGATGAGCACTGGGTGTTGTATGGAAACCAGTTTGACAATAAGTTTCATATATTGAAAAAAAATAAAATTTCCTTCTACTAAAGGGTAAGCATTAGTATTTTATTTTATAATTTTTTTAATAAATTTTTTTTAATGTTTATTTTTGAGAGAGAGAGAGGGAGCAGGGGAGGGACAGAGAGAAAGGGAGACACAGAATCTGAAGTAGGCTCCAGGTTCTGAGCTGTCAGTACAGAGCTCAACGCGGGGCTGGAAATCTCGAACCGTGAGACCATGACCTGAGCCGAAGTCAGACGCTTAACCGACTGAGCCACCCAGGTGCCCCAGGATTTTATTTTTTGAAAGACATCTTTGCTTGCTGAAATCAAGGAGAATCTTGGCTCCCTGTTTTTGAAAGAGCTTGAGAAGCAAGATAAAATAAAATGGAATGAGCCTACCCTGGAATATCTCTATGCTCCTGATGGCATCTCTTGCATTTACACAAGAGAGAGAGGAGACACAGAGGCCATAAGTGACTTTCCGAAGTGACCAAGTCTGTGGCTGAGTGAAGACCAGATTCCTTTCCTCCATGTGCCAGCCTCCAGATATTTGAAGAAAGCTTGCATACCTTTTCCTGCTCTTTTTCTCTGAGGTTTCTCTCATCTCCAGACTTTTCTACTACCTCTAGACTTAGAAGATAAGAGGGTTTGAAGGTACCTTTAATTTTTTGTGATCTTAATTCTCATCTGATTCTTGAGGTCCCTTAATATTCCTGTCAAGTCTCTGAACTTGAAACCTTTAGAGTCTGGACGCTCCTCACATGAATCATTATCTAGATCCCTCCTTATCCTAGTCACCTTCCTAGTTCACATCCCTCTTCAGTATGGTGCTTATTAAGACAGATGACCAGGGAGCCAGAATCACCTATAGACTAAAATGGTCTGGACTGGTAATTTGAAAAGCTCCCTGGCACTTCCTCCCTGTTCTTTTCTCAGGTAGATTCTGAATCTTTCTAAGGAACCTCTCTTTCAGTCACTGTATTTCTTTTGCTTTTTTTTTTTTTTAATTTTTTTTTTCAACGTTTATTCATTTTTGGGACAGAGAGAGACAGAGCATGAACGGGGGAGGGGCAGAGAGAGAGGGAGACACAGAATCGGAAACAGGCTCCAGGCTCCGAGCCATCAGCCCAGAGCCTGACGCGGGGCTCGAACTCCCGGACCGCGAGATCGTGACCTGGCTGAAGTCGGACGCTTAACCGATTGCGCCACCCAGGCGCCCCTCTTTTGCTTTTTAAAAAAATATCTTCTTAAAGTTTATTTATTTTGAGACAGACAGCAACAGTGCAAGTGGGGGGAGGGGCAGAGAGAGGGAGAGAGAGAGAGAGAGAGAGAGAGAGAGAGAGAATCCCAAGCAGGCTTTGCGCTGTCAGTGCAGAGACCAACGTGGCGTGCAAACCCACAAAACCACAAGATCATGACCTGAGCCAAAACCAGGAGTCGGACGCTTAACCGACTGAGCCACCCAGGCACCCCTGTTTAGGATTTATGGACTCCTGTTGGACCATGTATTTAATTTCTCATAATAAACAAACAAAACTGAAAGAATTGATTTGGTACATGTGAGGAAGTGATCTACGGTTACAGGAAGGGAATTATCCTTGAAGAAAAGGCTGTTCCCCATACAAGAGAGAGTTGCTGATGAAGCGTTTGGTCCTGTGTTGTTATTTAGCACATTGTGGAGGAACTTTAACTTCCACTTTGGAACTTTTTTAGAATTTCCCCAGCTTCAGTTTCTGTAGCAGAGCAAAATTTAAGAAGGCGATAGATTTCATTGTCCTCATTTACGTTGAGGCAAAATTTGCTTAGACTTCGTATACCCGTCTCAAGTCACACCATAAGTGGGTGACCAAGTAGGCTGTGATATTAATGAGTCTGAAACACTAACCACTTCCTTTTCAAGTACTTTTGCTCAGAGGAGTGTGTGTGTGTGTGTGTGTGTGTGTGTGTGTGTGCACGCGTGCAGGGTGGGGGTGGGGGGGTTGCCAAATGTAACACCAGAATCCCAGGGATGAGATATTTTCTGTATGTTTTCCTTATAGAAGAGCTTAACCCCTTAAGTGTTTTTTAAATTTAATTTGTATTTAAAAATCTTTATTTTAAAAGTTTTGGATTTATTGAAAAACTGTGAAGATAGTAGAGTTTTCTCATATACTCCTCACCCAGTTTCCCTGATTATTAATATTTACACTTTCCTTAATGACTAGAGGTCTATTAATGCCCAGTAGATACTGCGTTGTGCTGTTAACAGAGGAGCAGGTGACGGTGAGGCAGGATCCAGGGTGTAAAGTATACTCGCTCCCTCAGTGACCCCAGAACTTGTCATTTGAAATTGTTGGTTTGCTTTGGATCGCTGTCTCCTCATAGAAGTGGCATACATTGCTCATGGGCACGGGGTCAAGGGATTATAAGAAGGGCTGCTTTCCTAAGTCAGTCAGTGCTCCAAGAGCTGAGTTGCCATCGAAAGAGTACTTATTTTGTTCTCAGAAGTTCTCTTCTCTCTTCCTTATTTCCTTACCATCTATTGGAAACATCACCAGTGGCTTCATCGCTAATGTATGAGACCACAGCCAGCCCTGTCTGAGATCTTATTCTCCTTCTAGCCCATTTGTAAAAATTGTTGACATGATATTTGCTAGTGTATTTGTCTGCATGGGTGGGGGGGTATTAGTGGCTACTGCTTTTTACTTTTGCACTTTTTTTTTAAATGTATTTTTTAATGTTTATTTTTGAACAAGAAAGACAGACAGAGCATGAGCAGGGGAGGGGCAGAGAGAGAGGGAGAGACACAGAATCTGAAGCAGGCTCCAGGCTCTGAGCTGTCAGCACAGAGCCCAACGCAGGGCTCAAACTCACGAACCGTGAGATCATTACCTGAGCTGAAGTCAGATGCTCAACCAACTGAGCCACCCAGGCGCCCCTACATTTAGAAGAACATTTACCGCAGAGGAGAAGTCAATCATGTAGAAAAGAGGGGCGGAAAGAGGTAAAAGTATTATGATGCCTTAAATCTACTTTTCTCAGGGTGAGCTCCATAGTTCTGGCGATTTGCCAATATTATCCCTTCCATAGTCCTGAAATTATTTCTCCATTGAGGTACAAAGAACTATGTTACACAGGAAAAAAAAAAAAAAAAAAGATCAATCAGCAAAGATTTCATTTTATGGAAGGCTGTCATCCTGCCTTCTATACATTAAAATTTTGTGTTTAATCTTCTTGAGCTTTGGGACCAGTGGAAGCATGCCTAAGATGGACGGTTTTATTCACAGTTGGGGAAATAGACGATGCTCAGAACTGAGTCTTCTGTAGAGCCATAAAGGTCCATGGTGTCGTCAGAATTGCTGACTGCACCCCCCCTTTTTTTTCCATGTTGCCTTCTAAACTGACTTCTTCTAAAATTTGCACACCTCCCCTTCAAAAGTACTCCTTGACTGATCAATGTGCTCCTATTTCGAGTCTGTTGGGTTTTATGTTAGCAATGGATTAGGGCTCCAGAAAAGCAGACACTCCAAAAAGAAACTACAAACTTTTTTTGATTTGTTACTTTAAAAATTTTGGTAGCATTATCCTGGGGGAAATGAGAACAGTGTTGGGTTAGTATTAGATGTCATTGTTTTTACTCTGAATGTGCTGTTCATGGGATGGGAAAGGGGAGTCTTCCCGTGATGTTTTCAGTGTTTACAGCCTCAGGTCTTGCCCCAGTCCCTCCTCTGGCCTTTCTGCCGGGAACCACTCAGTAAAATGTGGCCCAGGGGTAGTTTAATTGTGACAATCCCCAACTTAGATGATTCCCAAGCTTCACCAGACTTGAGCCTTCACTGAGTGAGAGGAAGGATCCCTGTTGTATTGTTTTGTATCATATTGTATTGAGGATGCTTAGAGATTCCTCTGTGCTCACCCCTTCCAACTCAGAGACCAGTTTGTTGAGTTAGTGGGCGATGAGGCTTCTCAACAGTAGTAACAGCTATGTGAAGAGACAAGCTTCTTTGAACTTTGGGTAGTTGGAAGATATGCTTTAAGACTCATAAAATTCTTGACAGAATCCCTGATGGGAGGTAGCAGGTGGACAGATGAGAGGACTGGATAGGGGACCAGGGGACAACCTGAGGTTCAGTCCTGGCTTTGTGACTAATAGGCTCAGTTTGAATTGAAGCAAGTCCCTTCATCTTCTCAGATGAAATGTTTCTTTTATCTGTAAATGAGGAGTTGGAGCTAAGAGATTCCCAGAAGCTTTTTTTAACTCCCTGCTTCTCTGAGGCTTTGGGCTCTGTTTCTGGCATTTATGCTTTATGAGAAGAAGAAGGAAGCCTATGTCACAGACAGGTATGGTGAGCGACACTTTACGAATGGTTTTATGTTGATCAAAGCATTAATTCATCCACGGTTGCTGTTTACATTAACGGTTTCTATTCTTTTTTTAAATTTTTTTTTCAACGTTTATTTTTTTTGGGACAGAGAGAGACAGAGCATGAACGGGGGAGGGGCAGAGAGAAAGGGAGACACAGAATCGGAAACAGGCTCCAGGCTCTGAGCCATCAGCCCAGAGCCTGACGCGGGGCTCGAACTCACGGACTGTGAGATCGTGACCTGGCTGAAGTTGGACGCTTAACCGACTGCGCCACCCAGGCGCCCCTAACGGTTTCTATTAATGTGAGGATGATGACACCAGGTGCCCATTATTGGGGGTTTACCACATGCTAAGCACTATGCTTCACACTTTATATGAAATATCTAATTTAATTCTCACAAAACACTGACAAATATTGCCATTGTATTTCCGTTTACTGATGAATAAACTGAGGTTTAGAATATTTAAGCAACCTGCCCAAAGTTGCACAGCTAATAATTCACAGGGCCAGGATGGTAACTGTGGCCACCTTGATTGTATACCTGTGCTTATAACCACTGCATTTAGGAAAGAGCCAGGTTCTTCTGCCAAACTGTCTGAATTCAAGTTCTGACTCTGCCGCTGTGGACCTTGGGTAAATTAGGTAACCTGCCACACCTCAGTTTTCTTATCTGTAAAATGGGGCTAATGGTATTACCTACCTTACAAGGTTGCTGTGATGATTAAATGAGTTTGCTGGGCAGTGTGCTAGAAGAGCATCTGAAACCTAGTAAGCTCTGTACAAAGAGCTTGCTGTTGCGGTCGTCCTCCCCCTCCTCGTCACCATCTTATACTGCCTCGGCTGTGGATGGAAGGGCACGCATCAGAAGTGACGGCTTATGTAAAGATCTGAAAAGGCAGGGTATATTTGGGCAGAGACGGGGCTGGAACACAGGCTCTAAGTGGGGAAAGAGGCTTGACAGGTATGTCAGGGGCAGACTATGAAAGATTGTGGGTGCCAGGACCCCGGTCTGGGTGGTTTATGTTGCAAGTGATGGGAGCCCTAGAAGGAGCAGGTATGTCAACATGCTTCTGTGCCTTGTTCTTGCTCAGGGGCGGTTGGAAGTTGTGACATCCTCATCGTCTACGGCCCAGATGCCGAGGAATGGTGCCAGTACCTCCAGGACCTCTTTCTGTCCAGTCGGCAGGTCCGTAGCCAGAAGACGCTGACTTACAGGCTGAGCCCCGAGGCCTCCTTCTCGGCCAAGGACCTGAACTTCTTCCTCAGCTCGCGCTGCATCGTGGTGCTGCTGTCCACGGAGCTGGTGCAGTGCTTCTGCCGGCCGGCCCTGCTGCCCCTGCTGCAGAGAGCCCTCCATCCCCCCCACCGTGTGGTGCGCCTGCTCTGTGGAGTGCAGGACAGCGAGGAGTTCCTGGACTACTTTCCAGACTGGGCGCACTGGCAGGAGCTCACCTGTGAGGACGAGCCCGAGACCTACGTGGCGGCGGTGAAGAAGGCCATTTCGGAAGGTAAGGGTGTCTTCTCAAGTAAAGATAAGCAAGCCCTAAAACAATGACCAGTCCAGGCCCCCCCACCACCAGACATTTCAGATGACACAGACTTCCTGCTTGTAAGCCACTTCCATTTTATTGTCACTGACCTTAAGATTTTTGTTGAAAATGTGCTATTTCGGATAACATGTTTATAGAGAAATATCCTTCTCAGTTTCCCGCTAGCCTAGCTTCTGTCTTTTGCCCTGTTTCTCCTTTTAAGGTGGGACAATTCTGATCCTCTCTGCCGGGGCTAATGATTTCAGTGGCCCCAGGAAGTGTGACATACACTCCGATTAACAGTAACGGAAGACGTGCTCTGGGATGGAGGCCTGTCACAGCTCTTCTTCCTCTTTTGTTTTCTATTTTTGCCCCACTGTGGGCTATGAGTGGGCTTTGTGTTTATCTCTGTTCTCTTGCCACTTGAGATCTCTTATACCTGAGGCCAGCCAAGAAGCCTGGAAAATTATGGGCTGATTTAACTATGCTCAATTATCCCTGCTATGACTTGGGCATTAATTTGGCTCATCCACCCCATCTCATTCGATGAACTGAATCAAGAATTCACTAATACTCAGTGACCTTAAAAAGCTAATATAGCTTCCTAGATACTTTTTATCTAGGACTAAGCTGCTAGCTCTAAACCAATAAATAGGACTAGATCTTTCAGCATCGTGGGATCCTGGCTAATTTGTAATACGACTAGTGTTAATATGAAAGATGTCTCACCTGAAATGCCTGGCGCCTGGATAACTAATTCTTCTAGGGTTTGCTTTTCTTGACTTCAGAAGGACACAATGATAGAAAAAGCACATAATTCAATCTTGCATGATTGCAGGTCGTCCCTTTGAGGGATTTTTGATCTGCCTACACTTAACAAAGATCTGAAACACAAATGGTTGTTTCTGTGGATGTGCTTAGGTCAGTGCAGTGCTCCATTATGATCTCGTGGGCAGGCCAGTCATTCAGAGCTCCATGGATGTATTGGCACTGCACTGGCATCTCATGATGAGTGATCTAACAGATGGTTCTTTAAAATATTCCAGTGGTGGGGGCGCCCGGATGGCTCAGTCGGTTGGGCGTCTGGCTCTCGGTTTCAGCTCATGATCTCATGGGCTTCGTGGGCTTGGGTCCTGCATCTGCTAGTGTGGAGCCTGCTTGGGATTCTCTTTCTCCCTCTCTCTCTGCCCCTCCCCTACTTTCATTCCCTCTCTCTCTCTCTCTCTCTCTCTCTCCCTCAATAAAGAAACAACTTAAAAATAAATAAATAAAAATTCCAGTGGTGTTATTTTAAAAACTACATGATAAAAAGGATTCTTTTAACATTGTTTGAATGCATCCAATGTGTAGTGCCTGAAATTGATTGCCTATAAACATTTACTTTTTACTAATGACTCTGGTTCAGTATGCTATGAACCTTTAGCTTTAAGTGTTTCAGGACAAATGACGTGTTTCACAGTGGTGTTTCTGTTCTGAGAACAACTAACCTGTCATCAGAAAGAGATTATTTTAATGGGAGATTAAAATAAGCTTCTTAGTGGCAACTCTGTGGTTCAGCATCAATGGATATGGAGGGACAAGTGGAATTCTGGGAAAGAGAAAGAAGTAGGATGGCTTATGGCTCCAGTATAACTTTCTGATCTGGTGTTAGACTTTGTGAACTTTGGGATTTGAGGTATCCTGTGTGTGCAGGATGGCTTGGGTTTGCTTTTCAGGTACGCTTAGCCTTTTGCTTGGCCCAGTAATGTGGTGCTCTGATTTTTATGCTGGGAAAACTTCTGTAACAGACTCAAGACTCAGAGTCTGGCAGTATGCCAAACAGGACAATGAAGAGGGGTAGGGACACCCTATTGCCTGGCTCTGCTGCTAACTGGATGCCCAGTATTGGGCAAATCACTTACCCTCTTTGGGTTTCAGTTTTCTTCTCCATAAGCGGCAGAGAAGTGGCAGAATTAGACTTGATCTACTATACTTTCCAGGGTTAATAATCTAGGACTCCCCAAGGCCAGAGAGTCTCAAACATTTTTTTTTCATGTTTATTTTTAAGAGAGAGAGAGGGAGATATACAGGCAGAGGTGAGTGGGAGAAGGGCAGAGAGAGAGAGAGGGAGACACAGTATCTGAAGCAGGCTCCTGTGCTGACAGCTCAGAGCCTGACATGGGGCTTGGACTTGCAAACTGGGAGATCACAACCTGAGCTGAAGTTGGACGCTTAACTGACTGAGCCACCCAGGCAAAAGTCTCAAACATTTTGAAGCATTCACCTTCTTATCCCATTTCATACCTGCTTTGACTCTCAGGAAGCTTCCAGTTAAAACAATGTTGAAGAACAGTACTACCCCAAGCTAGGTTTCTTATATAATTATGTCCTTAGTTATATTCTCTATAACTTGTGATCATTTATTTTATTTTAAATGTTTCTTTATTTTTGAGACAGAGAGCGCATGCATGTGCGAGTGGGTGAGGGGCAGAGAGAGAGGGAGAGAGAGAATCCCAGGCAGACTCTGTGCTGTCAGCATCAATACCAACGTAGGGCTTGATCTCACAAACCGTGAGACCATGATCTGAGCTGAAATTGAGAGTTGGACACTTAACTGAATGAGCCACCCAGACACCCCAAAATAATTTATTTTAATACTTCTCTTGTACACATGAGGTTTTCCTAAGGTGCCTCAAAATAAAAGCAAAAAATAAAATTTTCATACACCCCTCTACTACACATACTCTACTCTCATAGAAATAAATATATGAAATGTGTAAGAAAGAAAAATCCCGGTGGGAACTGTAATGGAAAATTGATAATGGGATTAAATTGATGGTAGGGACCATAATTATGGGGTTACTGATTATAGGGCTGTTGAAAGCTATAGGGAGAGAAATTTCAGGAAACCTTTCTAACAATTAGATTGTGCAAAGATGGAATGGATTGACTTTGGAGGTGGTGAGTTCCACATCACTGGAAGTATGTGAGTGGAGACTGCAGATGTGGCCTAAAGGGATTCAGCTTTGGAACTGTGGTTGGACCATGTGACCTTCACAGCCTCTTGGCCATAAAATTCCCTTACATGAAATTCCTCTTTTTCACCAGGAACACATTTCTGTTCTGAATCCAGTCTTCCTCCTCAACAGGTCTCCCCAAGGTTTCTAACTTCCTCCTGAAGAAATACTGGTCATGTTCCTACTATGACCTCAGCAGAAAACAGCAGGAAGAAAAGACCTTAATTTATAATCCTTAAAATGTAATCCTTAAAAATGGTAAAGCTCCCAGCATGTGTGCCTTTTGAAAAAAACATGACTACTTGCTAAGATATCCGCTGAGACCATTTGAAATTTAGGCTAAAATTTAGACCATTTAGAATTTAAAGTAAGGCTTAAAGATCAAAAGCTTTAGAGAGTAGAATTGGTAATAAGGTAATTATTCTAGAAACTTAGATTAAATGGGGTTATAGGTAGTCACACTTCTTTTGCCAACACGTTATCTAAATAAGCAATTCTCAAACTTTAACATGTGTGGGAGGACCTGGGGATCTCATCAGTATGCACATCCTGACTCCGGAGGTCTGGGTGGGGCCCACCATTCTGCATTTCTAACAAGTGCCCAAGTGATGCTGTGCTGGTCAAGGGTCCACTGAGTATGTGAGCAAGGGTCCAAGCCCCGCTTCCTTTGCCAGGTCAGTGGTCATGTCCCTCCATTGTGCACAGGCTATTTTCTCAAATCTTCACTTTCTGTAAATAGAAGCACCATCACATGAGGACGACTCCTGGATACCTGTCAGTTTAAGTATAAAATTAGGTCAGTGTTCGGTGCTTAGGCCAATAGACTTCAGGGCAGAGCTCTGGAGTTCTCTTCCTCTGCCCGTACTCACAGATGTGATGTGTGAGCTCTGGCAACTTTTAATTTCAGTTTTCCAGATATAAGTGGTCCTGACATTGGAGTGGGGGTACACTTCCATCACAATCCTTACCGCTTCTTCATTTAATAGGCCTGCTGATCATCATTCCTATTCCACTAAAAAAGTGTTTTGGAGGTTTTATTTTATTTCCCACCCCTCTCTTCAAATTTGTCAGCCACCTTAAAATTGAGCAGATGTTTTAATTAGAGCCTTTGGTGTGTTGGAGCAGCCAGTCTGTTTCCCAAGATCTACATCTGTAAAATGATGGGGTTGGACCACATGATTTGGAAGGTTTGTTCCAGCCCCCAGTGCTGTAATATATCATTATAAGTTTTCCAGGAAGATGGCAAATGACTCAGAACACTTGAGCTGATTTTGTGTAGTTCCAAAATGTCTGCAGTGACACATACCCAGTGCATAGAACACTGGACTGTTGTTCTGGATTTTGTTTTTTGATTTATTGGGCGATTATTTTAAAATAAGGAAGTGAGAAAACGTAGGTACAGTACAGAAATTATTTCCTCTTTTAACTGGAGCTTTATTCTTTGCTGCAGACCTCACTGGAATATAAAAATAGATTGTTAGTCTGCGTGGGAAAGGGCTTGATAGGTGATACTGAGTTTTATTTCCACAATCCTCATCGTTGCATGCATGTGTGTATGTGTGTGCATGTAGAGGGAAGGGAAGCACTAAACCTAATTCTTCTAATATTATCCAGTGTTCCACCAGAGACCTTATCTGCTTCTTTATATGCATTGTTTTCTTTTCGCCTCTCCCCATCCATCCTCATGTTGTTCGTACTTTAGAAGTTTTGATGGTACCCAAAATTATAATGTATTTTGCCTTTTGTTTCCACGGGGAAAATTTAGATGCCCACCTCTGGCCTTCCTTTGTTGATATGAATGTTCTAATCTGAATATTATACTGGAGTTTAAAAGAAAAACAATTGGATATTTAAAAATGCTTTCAGCTCTTCAAGCGGATTCCAAAATCTCCTCCTGAAATGAAAAAGGAACTTTTTTTTTCTGAAATGAAGTAACATATGTTCATCATAATGTTTAAAAAAATTTTTTTAATGCCTGTAGGTTATTGCCAATTTTCCCTTTTTATAAATAATGTTGCAATATATCTTCCTGCAGCCTTGTGCCCAAATCTTCATAAGTCTCCATCGATGTCGCCAGTCTCCTCTCTGTCGAGTTCCCAGAGATGGGACGACATGCCTGCTCCATGCGTCTCCCTGTGACCTGAATCCATGGCTTCTCTTATTACAGTTTTTTGTTGTTGTAGTTTAATTTTTTTCTTTCCCTTTATGCCTCATTAAGTCAGTTATTTTCATGTGCAGTTTCTCTTGCAGAGATACTCATGGAGAGCTGCCATGCACTGTTCCTTCCCCTTACTGAAAGAGCTAATAATAACACGAATGCTTCTGTGACTGTTATTAAGTGTAATACAGCGGACACTTTATGTGCACCAACCCCCTGACCCAGATGGTTTTATTGCCATTCCTCAGATAAGAAAACTGAGGTTCAGAGAGGTTAACTGACTTGCGTAAAGACCAAGAACAGCTCTCTTTGGAACTGAGGGCCTTCAGACTCTAGAACCTTCAGGCTCTCCACTTTGCCTTGCTTTCCCCCAAGTCTGCTCTCACCGCCCTTCTTTTCCACGTGGAGACAAGAGGGATGAAGAAAGCTTGCGGAAGAATCAGGGACAGTGAATCTTCCCCGAGTTCGCTAGACCACACATTCACAAGTGAGGCTGGGTATTGGCGTTGCCCCTCCGCTGTGTTTAAAGTGCACATGCGTGGGCCCCCACCCCAGAGCTGCCCAACCAGAATCTCAGGGGGGTTAGAATGTGAATTTCAACAAGCCTTGCTGTTGGTTCTGCTGCACAGCCATGTTCTGGAGGCTCTGCTCCATGCCTGGTACCCTGTTAGTGCTCTGGTTAGAGGAGAAGTCAGTGGCTCCGGCCCTGTGGGTTGTTTCGAGGCAAGTCACGGGGCACACGTCTCAGGAGCTCAGAGCTTGGCCAAGGCGAGATTCGCTTCCGCGTCACAGGGAGCAGCCCTTAGAGAAGGGAGGAGAGTCAGACCCTTGTAGCTAAGGGGAAGTCACCGCACCCTCCTTGCTTTCCTCAGTGCGGTGGCCTTACCGATGGTAAGTCATTTACTTCTGGGGCTTCTGTGGTTCCTTGCAGAGGCCGAGGGGAGAACTGACCTTTGGCCTCTTGAAATGGACTATTTTTGTTCTGCTGTTCTTCTGTCTCAAGGCTGTGGGTGGTTGGACTGCTCTTTCTCTGCTGTGGGTTAACCACTCTGCAGTTGGCTCCTGAAGGCTCCTTAAATGCCTCCTGCAGAAGGATGCTTTCTTCAATACAGTCTTCCCTTTTTACAATAATCTTTGATTTGGGGAAGAAGATCCCCGGCTGGGATAGCTGAAGTCCATCCTGGTGTTCACTAACAAGCCACAGCCTGTCCCAGGGCCCTTTGGATTTCCCTTGCCAGGTACCCTGACTGCCTTGTAGAAAAAGGTAAGTTCATGCCCCTAGCTACGCCTGAAGCAATTAGTGAGGACTAATAGATTTTTGGGCCCATGGAACTTTCCCCCTGAGGCCTGTGAGCCCCCCCCCACCTCCCAGGGTTATGAATTTTCCCACAGAGCTGTGAGCCCCATGTGGCATAGGGCAATTGGCCACCCCTGCTGCTTCGTCAGCCACCCAGAGATGGCTGTCTCCTCCCAGTTCATGAGCCTTTCTGTGGCCTCTTGAGGAACGTATCTGCATGTTCCTTTGTCAGCTGTGGTTGGTTGGTGAGATGCAGTGAAGAGGGAGTGATATATGTTCAAGTTTCCATTCCTGGGAGAATCTTGTTTGCACTTGTCTTTGTCTCGATTTTCTGTCATGTGCCAGAATGGAAATGCTAGATACAGGAATTTCATCCATTAGTTTCTTAACCTGTTCTTTCTGTGTTTTTTGCATCTTGCTTCTCCTGGGACTGTTGGTAGTAGAGAATACTAGAACTTAGGAGGGACCTGACATCTCTTTTACCCATTTTGGTAGACATTATTTCATTTGGTCCATGCAATTTTCCTATAAGGAAGACATTGTTATCATGTCCTTTTTAAAGATGAGCAAAACAAGGCCTCGGCAGGTTCAATGACTTGCCCAAGGTCACACAGCTGCTTGTCCATAAAACTAGGATGAGAGCAAGGGTTTCCTGCCATGTAGTCCAAGGCCTACTCATGGCCTTATCTACATACCACAAACAGCTTTTCACCTGGTACGTATTTATTGGGCATCTACTATTTCCAAAGTCCTATGCTGGGATAAAGCAGGGAAGGATGGACCTAGTCACTGTTGTAATGGTGCCTATGTTTTAGAGCAGTGCTATCCAAGAAATGTGTCATGTGAGCCACACGTAACATTTAAGGTTTACTTGTAGCGGCAGAAAAGAAGTAAATAAAAGGAAACAAGTGACTTAATTTAATAATATGGTTTACTTAAGCCAATATATCTAAAATATTGTCATTTCAACATATAATCAATATAAATATTATCAATGAGATATTTTATAGTTTTTTAAAGTACTAAGTCTTTGAAATCTGGTGCATATTTTACACTTAGAGAACACATTGCAAATGTTCAATAGCCACCTGTAGCTAGTGGCTACGATATTGGATGGTATAGATCAAGAAGGGTGCTTATGTTTTGGAGATTTAGGGCCCTATCAGTTAATATTTTGATGTGTTGAATGTCGTATGTATCAACAACATGCCTATCCTGGTTTCAACATTCGTTCATATATTTGGTCAGTCATTCAGAAAGTACTGAATGGGCATCTATCTGCCAGGTGCTGGTCGGTATACAACACCTCTTTATCTTTTTATTTCCTTTCTTCCATTTCTACATTGTGTTAGCTATTTAGCTGTATTCCCAGGTTCCAGAAGTTCAGTGTCATTTAAGACAACATTAGGTTTGATTAACAACAGGATTTCTGTCCTTGAAATGACCAGTTTATCATCTGGACTAGTGAGAATGAGCTTGTGGCAGCCTCTGTGAAGACAATCAAATCAGGGTGCTTGCATATATATATATCTACAAGCAAAAGTTATATTTATACCCATATATGCATAGAGAGCTTTTTTTTCCTAGAAGGATACATGAGAAATTTTTTTTTAGTGTTTATTTATTTATTTATTTTTTTTTAAAAAAAAATTTTTTTTTTTTTCAACGTTTATTTATTTTTGGGACAGAGAGAGACAGAGCATGAACGGGGGAGGGGCAGAGAGAGGGAGACACAGAATCGGAAACAGGCTCCAGGCTCTGAGCCATCAGCCCAGAGCCTGACGCGGGGCTCGAACTCACGGACCGTGAGATCGTGACCTGGCTGAAGTCGGACGCTTAACCGACTGCGCCACCCAGGCGCCCCAGTGTTTATTTATTTTTGAGAGAGACAGAGACAGAGTGTGAGCAGGCGAGGGGCAGAAAGAAAGGGAGACAGAATCTGAAGCAGGCTCAAGCTGTCAGCACAGAACCCGATGCGGGGCTTGAACTCACAAACTGCAAAATCATGACCTGAGCCGAAGTTGGACGCTTAACCAACTGAGCCACCCAGGCGCCCCAAGAAAATTTTTTTTAAATATATGAAATTTATTGTCAAATTGGTTTCCATACAACACCCAGTGCTCATTCCAAAAGATGCCCTCTTCAATACCCATCACCCACCTCCCCTCCCTCCCACCCCCCATCAGCCCTCAGTTTGTTCTCATTTTTTAAGAGTCTCTTATGCTTTGGCTCTCTCCCACTCTAACCCCTCTCTCTCTCTCTCTCTCTTTTTTTTCCTTCCTCTCCCCCATGGGTTCCTGTTAAGTTTCTCAGGATCCACATAAGAGTGAAAACATATGGTATCTGTCTAAGAAATTTTTGATAGTAGTTGCTTTTGGGTGGATGGAGGGTTTTTTGTCTCAGACATTTCTCCCATGTTTCCATTTTTCTACCATGTTCATGTTTTACTTTCAGTTAGGCATTTTAAAAGAGAAAAATGATGGAGTCATGGGGATTTTATGGATCTAGAGGAAGGAGTTGGACTTGTACCCAGCTAATCCAAACAGGTTGGACTTCAGGTTAAATTCCTTTATATAAACTCCTTGCCCGTTTTCTCAGCTTCATTGGGTTGATCTTCTGGATTAGGGGGAATGTTATGGTATTGGTCTGTGTTATTTCTGTGATGTCTGCACCTTCACTCACCCTGTATGGGCTAATGCCTGCTACTTTCATTGAGTCATATTTTAACTTTTGTCAAATCAAATTTGGATTGATGTCTTAGGGTACTACAACTTTGATGACAAGAAGTGAGAGAATATGAGTGTATATTTCACAGACTCTGATACTGACTTCTTTTGCCACCTTGGGCAGGTCATTCTGCATCTGTTCTTGTCCTTTTTAAAAAGCTGGGAGGAGTACACGTTGGCATCTGAGACTTTTACGGCTGTGAAATTGTATGTGGTTTTACTGTGTGTGGTTTTACACGGCTTACATTGCGTTGCTGATAGTTTTCAAAACCCCATTACAAGATAGTGTTTTATTTCAGCTAACAAGTTCTCCTTCACAACAGAATTTTAAACAGAACCTTAAATGACATAATAATAGCTTTCTGTTCGTGGACAGTACCCCAAGTTCAGTCTTAGGAGAATATAACATGATGCCATTATATGCGTGGGAATGAAAGAATGTGTGTATCTAACATTTTACATGTATTGTTTATTATGGTCTATGTGCAAATTTATGAATGTGAGTCTATAGGAAGATAATGGGACAGGGGAAATGAGGGCAAATATGCATGACAAAATGGGTTTGTTAATTTCCCTATTATTACAGGGTGTTTTGACAGCTTTTCGATTTAGTTTCCACTGCCATTCACATGACTGAGAGTGTGTCTGAGACGGCCAATGAAATAGGATGATTTATGCTGTAAATGACTCTTTACACTTTGGAGAAATTACTGAAACCACAGTAGGCTTGTCATATGGACTTTTGAGCAGAAGACTTCCTAATTTAGCAATTTTAGTAAAATTTAGACAAACAGTGGTTGAAGGTTTTCCAAGACACTGAACAGTAAGCAAAATCAAAAACTGATAAAATTGCCTTTTCTGTGGGGAAAAAACCCTTGGAGGCTATTTCATTTTCACTGTGTTTATGTTTTTAAAGAAAATACTGGTCTCCACTAACGCTGTTTTATGTGTGGCAGGTGCCTAATAGATGGTGGGTGGATGGATGACTGGCTGTGTAGGTGCGTCCGTGGATTGTTGTCCATTTTCCTTACTCTTGGGCCCATTTCGAATGCCCCAGTTAGAGAGAAAGATACCCCTCTCGAGAGTATCCTTCCTAGCGGTCTGTGCTGCTGGGGTCATTTGGATTGTCAACCATTTCCGTGGAGCAGATTTGTCTTGTGTCATGTAGTCAGGATGCATCTAAAGAGAAACTTTGAGTTGATTCAAAGCAAGACAGGATGATGGAGTATGTCTTTTTCACTGTGTCCATACTTAAAAACGTACCAGGTATGACATCCTGTCCCACGAAAGAATCAGTATGCTACTATAGAAACTAACAATGAGAATTGTTTGTTCCATGAGTGGGGGGTGTGGGGGGTCTTTTTGCAGCAGAGACTAAATTGGGTGTGTCCTGTTTAAAGGAGATCATTAAAGTGAAGACATCTGGAGAGTTCAAAAGCGACCTCTAGAATTGACTTAGTCATTTTGGAAATTCTTTGGTACTTTTTCTTCTGGGTTTATGCCTTCTGCATGTATGTATCTTCCCTATCACTCTTACAAGGCTAGACTCATATCAGGTTCTTATTGAGAAGAATGCTGGTTGAACATGCATATTTTGTCTGCCAAATTGCCAGGTTCACAAACAGACTGCTGGCTCTCTCTCTAACATCTGATAACACAGGAAACGGATGGGGGGCTGATGATGAAATGAAAGTGCTCTAATTTTAAATTTGGACTAAATAAGTTTCCTTTTACATGTACAGCTAATGTTTGAGGCTATAGTTGTAGCTAAGGCTTGCATTAAGACACCCATCAATGCTAGCATATAGAAGAATATTAACGTTAGCTATTGACTCATTTTTTTCAAGCATGTAAAATGTAGGGAAACATTTCTGTTGCAGGATATGGCATTTAGCATTCCAGACAGAGTCCACCTGTTGTTATTTGTTCTGAAACAAATTCCCCCTTTCATTTTCTAGAACTTTCTGACTATCATTTCTCAAAGCCTTGGTTTGTAGCCAGGGATCTCTGACTGTGATTGTGAAGTGTTGTTGTGTTAGAAGTTTTTCAGGAAAAATGTAATACCGAAATGATTGTATGCTACTTTGGCAGCCTAAATGTTTATTTTTGTTTTGTGTTCACCTTGAAATCAGAGTCCCAGAGGCTATAGAAACCCTTCAACATTGTTCCTCCCTTGTCCCTTCCACGGTCCAGGTTGTTCATGTGGTTACAACTTGCCCATCCTCTGGAAACAATCTAGAGTCTCTGATGGGACAACAGGGATTAGGAGCCATGGAGTCCACAGGATGGAGAGATAGAATATTAACATCAGAAAAGGGAACTTTGGGATTATCTGGCCCAACCCATTTAGTTTAAAATGAACAAAGGACCCAGAGGAATTAGAGGGCTTACCCAATGTTACACAGTTAGTGAAGGAGATGAGAGCCAATTTATGTTTATATTCAATGAACATGTATTGAGTTTATGGAGTGCCTGTCCTGGGGGTGGCACTCTGCAAGGTCCTGAGGAGACTTGATGAAAAAGTAAACTTACTTCCTGCCCTTGCAAAATGTATGTGTCCTAGAAGGAGACAGCCATTAAGCAGCCAGTTGTCCTGTTAATTACTTAATGCCAGGCATGTCCAGTGTTATGAGGCCAAAGTCAGGGAGCTCCCTTTGAATAATAAAGGGGACTTGAGATATCCTGAGGGCCCCTTTGCTAGTTCCTCACAGCATCTATTAGGAAAGAATGATGTATCTTGGAAAAGAGGAGAAAATGTGTGTCTTACAGGATGGCAAATGTTGTGCAATTGATTACATAATGCTAACACAGAGCCCAAGTTAACCATGGCTTTTAGGCAAGTTAGTCATTTTCTCAGAGTAGTGATTAGAACTAAAATTTGAGAGTAGCTTTATTTAAGCACTCAATTTTAAAATGAGCATTTTGCTTCTTCCTTAAACTTGAGGACAAGCAGTGATGTTGGGTGTACATATTAATATGTTCCCACAATTTGAAAGTTTCACATTTTAGTTCATCTAAATGTGTGGTTAGAAGGATGGGCTAAAGATAAGTTGAAAATTAATAAGGATCAATAGAAAATTCAGCACAAGGTCCAAGAAAATAATCAAACAGTTGTATGAAACAGTGAAGGAATAAATATTTTAAGAGTAGGGTTTGTGAGATCTAGTGGTTTTAGCTGGAGGTAAGCTAAACGTGGTCAACAGAGCAATGTCACCTTCAAAAAAGTTAATGCCACATGAAGGTTTATGAACAGAAATATTGGTGTCAGAGGAGAGGCTCCTCTTCTACCCTGCATCTAGTCGGCTTATCTGGAAGAGTGTTTACTGTTCTAATGGGAGGCATATAAGGATATCTATCTATCCATCCATCTATCCATCCATCCATCCATCCATCCATTCAATCATTTTGTTTACTGTTCCTTCAATAGAACATGAGCCCCAGGAGAGTGGGGATTTTGTTCACTGCTGTATACACAGTTCCTACAGCAATGCTTCACAGACAGTAGGCCCTCAGGAAACTGGAATGACTGAATGGAGAAAATGAGAGAACTGCAAATTCTGTCAGATGATAAATGTTTAAAGGAAATAAGCTTGTGGAGAAAAGAAGTTTCACTGGAACCGTGGAAACTGTCTTCCAAGTTTGGAAGGCCTGTCATGTGGATAAAGCAGAGGGATGGGACTTCTCCCTGTTTCTGTGGTGGACAGAGCAGGGAACCATGACTGAAAGTTGCAGTGACGGCAATAACATGAGTTTAGTTCATAATTTAAAGACGGGTTGCCCTGGGGAAGGTCAGGGAAAGTGGATATTCTTAAGCAGGGGTCAAAATTTCATGGTAAATACTAAAAAAATAAAATAAAATAAAAGTTAAAAAAATTGGGCTTTATTTGAAAAGCAAAACTAAACATTAAGAAGATAAGTTAATTGCGGTGTGCCTGGATGGCTCAGTCGGTTGAGCGTCTGACTTTGGCTCAGGTCATGATCTCACAGTTCGTGGTTTGAGCCCTGCATCTTGCTCTGTGCTGACAGCTTGGAGCCTGGAGCCTGCTTCAGATTCTTTCTCTCTCTCTCTCTCTCTCTCTCTCTCTCTCTCTCTGTCTCTCTCTCTCTCTCCCTTTCCCCCACTGTGCTCTCCCTCTCAAAAATAAATAAATAAACATTAAAAAAAGAAAATAAGTTAATTTGGTTGCATAATATAGTTTTGATTATAATTTCAGCTGTATGCTAATTCTTAATCCATACAAAGACTGAATCAGCTGTTGCTGGGTTTTATGCAAGAGGGGTTGAGTACATTTTTGTGACAGTTTTATGCTAACAAAAGAAAACATTCCTTATTTCACATTTGACTTTTTAAAAACAGTTGTATTGAAATATAATTGACTTTTACAGTTTTCAAAGCCTCTTCTCAATCATTATGTATTCCTATAATTCAGTTTTGATTATCAGGCTGCATTCCTATGGACTTTTTCCTGTTCAGTTGGTAACCTTTCCAATGGATAGTGGCTTTACTTGTGATTCAGTTTTCCAACATTACTTTTATCAGCCTCATAAATTTCTGTATCTTTTCCAAAATCTAGAATAACCCTATATATCCAAATCACGCTGCATGTATAGTTTGTTGTAGAGAAATCCTAAATCTGGAAGAGAACAAGCAATAAAGACATGACTTACTGGATAAAAATATATACTGTGATTAAGCAAGCAGAGATGTTTACATGGAGACCAATTTTGTAAGTGATCATTTTGTTAGTAAATACTTTTGTTTTCTTGAGAGAGAGAGAGAGAGAGAGAGAGAGCAAGCAGTGGAGAGGGGCAGAGGGAGAGAGAAAGAGAGAGAGAGAGAATCTTAAGCAGGCTCCATACTCAGCGCAGAGCCTTAGGTGAGGCTCGATCCCACAACCCTGGGATCATGACCTGAGCCAAAATGAAGAGTCAGATGCTTAACTGACTGAGCCAGCCAGCCCCAGGAAATACTTTTATTTTATGAAAAATTTAATTTCCTATGTTACCAGAACTATGGAGACTTGAAATAGGAATACTCAGAAGATGATAAAGCTGTCAGAGTTGAAAGCCACTGACATGGATTCAGAGCTCTAAGCTTTGTTCCACCAAGCAGAGAACTGAGGGAATGAATATTCTGGCACATCTGTAACCCATTCCATTTGGTAGACTAGTTGGGAAGCTTTGCTATTGATGATGGAATCTTGAGTCACCACAAGCACAGACAGGCTGGGACAATGGCCCCAAGCTAACACGTAATATTTGACAAGACTAAGTGTTTATCTGCAATTAGGTCTCAAACTTCATCCCTTCCCCATTCCCTCTCCTCCACACACACACACACACACACACACACACACACACACACACCAAAACAAGTGGAATTATTCAATTGTGGCCTGGCAGAGAGAAAATCCTGGCTTCCTTGGTTTACATGAAAAAAGCTGGGGGTTTGAGGTGGCCACATGCTCTGTGTGAATCAGCAAGTTGTCACGACTGCTTTAAGATGCAGTCTTGAACTACCCTTCTGAACAGTGGCCAGATGGGAAGAAGTGACAGCCTTTCTTATACACAGACTCTAGTTACCCATCTGGAGTAGCTGTTGGCAGAAGGTTGGGGAAGTGGACAGTTAGGTTTGGGGGGGGGCACGGTATAGGGAGAACAGATAAGCCAGAACTATCTTCATTGAAGGCCTACTTAGAAAGCTGAGTATTGTTCTGGACCTGTTTGTTTATACAGAGAGGACCCCAACTTGGGCAAAAGAGGAGTTAAAAAGAGGAAGGGCAAGAGTGCAGTTGGTCCTCAGAGATAGCCTAGAACCAAGGACTCGAACTCCATATTACCTCTTCACCTCACCTTTCTGTCTCTCTGCATCTGGGCATCATTTTCTGATGAGTCCTCTCCAGGAAGAAGTGCAGCCCCTAGGAGCTGTCCCCCCTCACCCCTTCCAACCCCAACTCCAGAGAGGAACTGATACTTGTTCTCAATGGTCCAAAACTTAAAAATCCCACATAGGGACTAAATAGTTGAATTTGGATCAGGTGCCTAACTCGAGGCCAATGATCTGTGGCCAGGGGATTGGAGGACTCTAAATGGCCCATGTTAATAGCCTGGGGTGTGGGGTTTCTAGGAACTGGGCAGCTTCCATTCAAACCACTTGGTGAGAGGGAATGGATCAGGAATTCTCCCCAGGGGGGATTTCTGTCCTGTCCTTGTCCAGCAGTATGAAAGAGAACTGGCACACCAAGGCATCTGGAAACATACCTATGCCTGATGAGTAGGAGTAAACTGGGGATGCTTAGTCATAGAATTACAGAATTTGGGGCTGGAGTGAGACTGAGGCTCAGCACTGTCAGATGACTTGCCCAGGGCCATCCAGCCAGTTAGAGACAAGAGCCCAGGTCTCTAGCACTGAACTCAGAGTTCCATCCACCATGCTTTATTATCTTCCCAAAGGAGAAAACACCAAGACATGAGGACTACCTTCAAACATCTGAAAGACTGTTATGTGGAAATAAGAAAGGTGTTTGATGATGCTCCAGAGGCAGATTAGGATTTGTGGACAGGAGTGACTGATAAGCAGAATTCTACTACATTTAAGGAAGAACATTAACTCCGGGACAGGCTTAACAAAGGAGGAGGCTGTCCCAGGAGGTGGTGGCCAGAGGCCCTGTCACTGGAACCCTTCAGGCTCAAGTTGCATAAACATCTGCTGAAGAAGGATGCTGAAGAAGGAATCCCTAAAGTCCCTTCCAACCCAGAGACACTTTAATAACAAACTTGGATCTGGACTACACTGCTTTTTACTGTTTTCCTTCAGTGTCCACCAGCTGTAGAATGTTTGCAATGCTAAATACTGTGCTAACCATTTTACAGTGGTTATCTCATTTAATCTAAACCTAGAAGAGAGATGCTATTATTGTCTCATTGTGCAAATGAGACACAGAAGCATCGTTTCCCAGAGGCATGTGGGAACTTCAGGTTTGCACCCAAACTTCTAGTCTTAACCCCTGTATTCAATGGCTTCTTAAAAACTATTTGTTTCCAGTTCCATTTTTACAGTGCCTCTTTCAGGTAGTCTTTTTTTTTTTTTTTAAGTTTATTTACTTATTTAGAGAGAGAGAGAGAGAGAGAGAGCGCGCGAGCAAGCATGGGTGGGGGAGGAGCAGAGAGAGAAGGAGAGAGAGAATCCCAAGCAGATAGTACACTGTCAGCTATCAGCACAGAGCCCTCTGTGGGGCTTGAACTCACAAACCACAAGATCATGACCTGAGCTGAAATCAAGAGTCGAATGCTTAACCAACTGAGCCACCCAGACACCCCTCTTTCAGGTATTCTTAAAATGTGATGCTCAGAATATCTGCATCAGAACCATTATTTTTTGTTTGTTTATTTATTTATTTTGAGAGAGAAAGAGCACACGCCCAAGTGGGGAAAGAGCAGAGGGAGAGGGAGAGAGAATCCCAAGCAGGCTCTACACTCATCATGGAGCTCATTGCAGAGCTTGATCCCACAACCATGAGATCATGACCTGAGCCGAAATCAAGAGTTAGATACTTCACTGACTGAGCCACCTAGGTGCCCAGAGCCATATACTTTTGGTTTTGATGAAGAACCAAATATTTTGAACCTCATATCATTATAAATAGTCATGTTCCCCATATATTTGAACCTCATATTATTTGTAAATATTCATGTACATCAGCTCTCCCTGCTACCCAATGAACCAGAATGTCTGTGTGGGATAGACTGGGAATATGTATTTTTTAATACTGGTGGGTACTAAAGTTTGAGAACCACTGGTCTAGAGCTTTCAGGGGAAGGCTGGAGGGGAGATCAGATGCTGAAAATTCTCATATTTATCTAAACAGCTGAGATTTGCTTTGAAGGCTATGGGGAAACATTGAAGGGCGGAATGTTGGGGTTTGACATGACAGGAATTCATCTTCAGTAAATTCAGTCCGGTGGCTGTGTGGGCAGGGCTGGAGGCTAGAGACTGGGCTGGAGGTGACTGCATCTTCCAGGGGAGAGGTGATGTGGGCCTGAGCAGAGCAGAGGCAGTGGGAATGAAGAGGAAGGGACATCCTGGAGGGGCAGAAAGCAGGCAGAAGCAGCAGGACTTGGTGCTTGATTGTGGAGTAGAGGGAGAGGAAGTAGCCTAGTGCATGAGTTCAGTACACAGGACTGAAAGATGTCTGCATATAGACTTTCGAAAGTAAGAAAGCACTTTCAATAGGTGGTCAGTTGAAAACTTGATGGAGGAGATAGCACTGAAATAGATGACTGGAGAGGTGCCTGCGTGGCTCAGTCTGTTGAGCTTCCAACTTGGAATAAATAAATAAATAAATAAATAAACAAACAAACAAACAAACAGACAGACAGACAGTTGGATTTTAGGAGGAACTGGTGAGAATGGGAGGGAGCGACATCCCAGAGAGGGAGCTCTGTGGGCAAGGCAGAGGGGTAGGAAAGCACAGGATGTGTTTGAATTTGGGCTAAGAAGTGGTTGGGGAGGGACAGTGGGGGCAAATATTACAAAGATCAACTTGAGTCAGTGGGATAAGGACCTTCGACATCACTATGAAGAGCCTTGCCCCTTTTGTCTTGAGGGCTTGTTCTTGGGGCAGCAATATGACCAAAATGACATTTGGAGAGATCGCTCAGCCCAGCTAAAGGACTGACCCTACTGTTTTGTTTGTTTTTACACTGGAGTACAGTTGACTCACAATGTTGCATTAGTTTCAGGTGTACGACACGGTGATTGGAGGAGTCTATATGTGATACCATGCTCACCGCAAGTGTAGCTACCATCTGTCACCATACGGCACTGTTACAGTGCCATTGATGTTATTCCCTATGCTCCACCTTTTATCCCCACGGCTTATTCTTTCCATAAGTGGAAGGCACTCCCCTTCACCCATTTTGTCCATTCCCCTATCCCCCTTCTCTCTGGCAACAATCAGTTTGCAGTCTTTATTTATAGGTCTGTTTTTATTTATTTATTTATTTATTTATTTATATCCAAGTTAGTTAGCATACAGTGCAACAATGATTTCAGGAGTAGATTCCTTAATGCCCCTTACCTGTTTAGCCCATCCCCCCTCCCACAACCCCTCCAGCAACCCTCTGTTCTCTATATTTAAGTCTCTTATGTTTTGTCCCCCTCCCTGTTTTTATATTATTTTTGCTTCCCTTCCATTTTGTTCATCAGTTTTGTATCTTAAATTCCTCATATGAGTGAAGTCATATGATATTTGTCTTTCTCTCATTGAGTAATTTTGCTTGGCATAATACCCTCCAATTTCATCCACGTAGTTGCAAATAGCAAGATTTCATTGTTTTTGATTGTCGAGTAATACTCCATTGTATGTGTATACCACGTCTTCTTTATCCATTCATCCATCGATGGACATTTGGGCTCTTTCCATACTTTGGCTATTGTCGATAGAGCTGCTATAAACATTGGGGTACATGGGTCCCTTTGAAACAGCACACCTGTATCCCTGGGATAAATACCTAGTAGGGCAATTGCTGCGTCATAGGGTAGTTCTATTTTTAATTTTTTGAGGAAACTCGATACTGTTTTCCAGAGTGGCTGCACCAGCTTGCATTCCCACCAACAGTGCAAAAGAGATCCTCTTTCTCTGCATCCTTGCCAACATCTGTCGTTGCCTGGGTTGTTAATATTAGCCATTCTGACAGGTGTGAGGTGGTATCTCATTGTGGTTTTGATTTGTAGTTCCCTGATGATGAGTGATATTGAGCCATTTTTTCATGTGTCTGTTCGCCATCTGGATGTCTTCTTTGGAGAAGTATCTATCATGTCTTTTGCCCATTTCTTCACTGGATTATTTGTTTTTTGGGTGTTGAGTTTGATAGGTTCTGTATAGATTTTGGATATCAACCCTTTTTTTTTTAATTTTTTTTTTTCAGCGTTTATTTATTTTTGGGACAGAGAGAGACAGAGCATGAATGGGGGAGGGGCAGAGAGAGAGGGAGACACAGAATCGGAAACAGGCTCCAGGCTCCGAGCCATCAGCCCAGAGCCCGACGCGGGGCTCGAACTCACGGACCGCGAGATCGTGACCTGGCTGAAGTCGGACGCTTAACCGACTGCGCCACCCAGGCGCCCCTCAACCCTTTTTTAAAAAATTTATTTTATTTTATTTTTTAAATTTACATCCAAGTTAGTTAGCATATAGTGTAACAATGATTTCAGGAGTAGATTCCTTAATGCCCCTTACCTGTTTAGCCCATCCCCCCTCCCACAACCCCTCTGGTAACCCTCTGTTTGTTCTCCATATTTAAGAGTCTCTTCTGTTTTGTCCCCCTCCCCGTTTCTATATTATTTTTGCTTCCCTTCCCTTGTATTCATCTGTTCTGTGTCTTAAAGTCCTCGTATGAGTGAAGTCATATGATATTTGTATTTCTCTGACTGACTAATTTCGCTTAGCATAATACCCTCTAGTTCCAGCCACGCAGTTGTAAATGGCATGATTTCATTCTTTTTGATTGCTGAGTAATACTGCATTGTATATGTATACCACATCTTCTTTATCCATTCATCCATCGATGGACATTTGGGCTCTTTCCATACTTTGGCTATTGTTGATAGTGCTGCTATAAACATTGGGGTACGTGTGTTCCTTCAAAACAGCATACCTATATCCTTTGGATAAATATATAGGTCTGTTTTTGCTTTTTGTTTGCTTATTCCTTCATTAAGGGCCGACCCTAGTTTCTGAGGCAGTCTTTTCCCCAGTGTCTGTTGGATGTAGAGCTAAATGTTCATAGATCCTACTTAAAAAGGAAATGGAACCCCTATTACAACCTGATTTTCTGATGAAATATTAGTAAATTTCCATAGGCTCACAAAAGTATTTTATTGAGATGGTGTCAAGCA
The DNA here is from genome assembly GCF_022079265.1 of Lynx rufus. Lineage (NCBI taxonomy): Eukaryota > Metazoa > Chordata > Mammalia > Carnivora > Felidae > Lynx > Lynx rufus. The sequence continues at coordinate 37,184,017 of NW_025814825.1, read as the reverse complement.
TTAATTTCCTCTGAAATTTAAAAAAATATTTATTTTTATTTTTGAGAGAGAGACAGAGACAGAGCACGAGGGGGAGAGGGGCAGAGAGGGAGGGAGACACAGAATCCGAAGCAGGCTCCAGGCTCTGAGCTGTGAGCACAGAGCCTGATATGGGGCCTGAACTCACACACTGTGAGATCATGACCTGAGCTGAAAGTCAGACGCCTAACCAACTGAGCCACCCAGGCGCTCCTAATTTCCTCTGACATCTTATCTTCACTTTTTGATTCTTACCACCAACCCCCCCTTTACTATTAGTAGTTATGTCCCCTAGACATGTCAGGTGGTGTGTTTATAACAGGCCTCATCTCTGGTGTGGGTGGGGAATGATGGCTGGCTAGAATGAGCAAAGACCCTGATGTGCAGTGTTGCCTATTGAATAAACAATGGAAATGCTAAGGGGTATTGGGTTGGGGTGGGGCCGTCCCTAGATTTGCAATAGCTCCCTGGAACACAGACATGGAAAGAGATGGTCAGGGCATGAAACAGTCTTGGCCGGCAACCACTTGTGCTGGGGAGCGAATAGCTTGAAAGGTATGGGTACTTTTATGGATACTGTGGAATGCCATTATATTCCTAGGAGGCTGGGAGAAGCCTTGTCTTTTTTGTCTCTATCCTTCACCCCACAGGCCAAGTCCCTCTTCCTTAGATTCTAGTATTCATGGCTTCTCCTTTCTCTGGACTCCTGTGGAACTCATTTGCAGGACATCCATAGATTACACTCATTTATCTAATTGCTTCCTGAATTTCCTTTTGGTTCTCCAGCTAGTATGTAAATTTTTTAGGAGAAGGGCCCATGACTATCGTTCCATGGGATTCTGCATTGTGCCTATAACAGTGTGGGCACATGGAGATCTTAGTAAGTGCTATTTGCTTGTTCAGCTGTTTGGTTGAAGTCTTGGAGCACAGATAGTATAGTTACTTTTTAGCTGAAGGAGCTTTATGACAGTGACTAAATTGCTCTCTCTCAGTAGGGTCACAATTATTATTTGTCACAAATGTGCGTTGACTGCCTACATCCTGAATTGTTGAGGGAAAAAATGCTTTCAGAACACTCATGATCTAAATGAGGGCTTAAATGCAGTTTCACATTGACTTCGGGTGATCCTGCTGTCTTCCCATTAATACATATATGCATTAAACTCTCAGTGAATTTGGTGAGGACTTGTGCTATATTAGGCATTGCAGAGGCATTACAGATTCTGTAGAAAACATAGGTCCTGGAGCACCTGACTGGCTCAGTTGGTTGAGCATCCAGCTCTTGATCTCAGCTCAGGTCTTGATCTCAGGGTCGTGAGTCCAAGCATCAGGCTCCATGCTGGGCGTGAAGCCTACTTTCACAAAAAACAAAATGAAACAAGAATATAGGTCCTGTCTGGAGAATCCTCCTGAGCTAAATTGGCCAGTGGGCACTCGTCTGTTAAGGGTCACTTTTGGCATCTGGGACTTACTACTCAACAGAGATGGGCACAGGGTTCAGCCTTGCCAGTCTCCCCATGACCCACCCTATGTTGTCAGAGCTAGCTCCCTAGTTCCTTATGGCTGCATCAGACCAGGACTTGAGTGCAGAAAAGGCAGTGAAGAGGGCTGTGGATATGTAGGAAATCTGTTTCAGCGTCAGGTGAGAGGGAGTTCTAGTCTCTCTGAGCTCTCGGGGGCTCCATGTTGTTGTCTTTAAGACGTGGTGGAAATGCCCACCTCCCAGGACTCTCAGGAAATGTAACTGAGAGGGTGAACAGAAACATATGGCCCCATCTGCCTCCCTCACTCCTGACCCGCGTCACTCAGGCTCCCGTCTGCGGTGCTGTCAGCATCTGTCTGCTGGGTCTGTTCCCTGCTTTCTGTTCTCATGGCTATGGCTTTGGTTTGAAGTCCTGATCATTTCTTGTCACAGAAACTACATCTTTTATTTTGTGGTAATCTTTTACTTTTTTAAGTTTTAGAAATCTCTTGAATGTATCGATCTCGGTCCACTTCCCCAAATCTTCATTCACTCCTGTGGAGGTAACTGCCATAAGCATTTTGGTGTGTATATTTTTATAAGTTTATAAAACACACAGAGACATTTTTCTACTCTAGGTAGAATCATTGTGTACATATTTTTCTGCACCTTGATTTTTCAATCAATCCTTTTCTGTGAATTTACAACATATACACACATGAGAATTTTTTCTTAAAGTAGGTTACTGTGTACACTTTATTTTGCAGCTAGCCTTTTATCTTAGCTCATACACAACTGTCTCCTAATTGGGCTTCTTGTTTCCATCTCATACCTCTCCACCAAAATGCCGGAATGGTTTTCCTTAAACCCAGATGGGGGGAATCTTTGACTATAAGGTGAAGTCCTAACTCCTTCACGTGACAATTCAAAGCTCTTTACTATCTAGCCCCAGTGGATTTGCAAATTGATTGGAGTATTTCTTAGATTTTTGTTGTCGTTAGTGGCAGAAGCTTTTTGTCCTCTGAACAAAACCTATGTATACCCCCTATATATTAAGTAGATAAACGTGGGGCTCCTGGGGTTGATGTGTACCTATGTGGGGGCCTCTAGATCCCAGCCTGCTCAGGCACCCTTCCCTGTCTCACAAGCCCTGTTTTCTATCGTACTTCATATTCTATCTCAAGGCATGTTGGTCTTTCTTGAGATCAGCCTGAAAAAGTCAGAGATGTATGCACACTTCTCAGTTTCTCTTTATTCATTATGAGCCTGCAATGCAATACTTAAAACTATTGGGAGCCTTTTGTTAACCTTCTTTCCTAGAGGAAGTGAATTTCATAAGCTTATTAACTCTTTGTTGAAGTGTCTTGAATGAGCCCACTCAGATTCTAAGTTGCCCTTTTTCAGACATGGACATTTGGAGAGCCAGTTTTGAAGAGCTCAGTTTCGTTGCTTTTCTGTCCTTTTCGATGGTGAACATATTGGGCATTCTCCTATTGCTGACCTTTTTTCTTTGCTCTGGAGTTATTATTATGTTTAGATCTCCAGGACCCAAAGACTGTGAGGTTCTTGAGGATTGAAGCAAGCAGACCGAGTAGGTGATAGTTGTGTTCATGAGCTAAGATAGAAAACAGCTGCAGAACAGAATGTATCCATGTGGGTCGTCTCATGTATCTAGTTCAGTGCCTGGCCCACCAGGAATGCTCAACAGACTTTTCATCCTTAGAAAGTATATCAGGTAGGACAATTCCATCTGCAATTGGGGCAAAGAAGAGATGCAGGTATTTCCATTGCCCATGATATGGGGTCCATCATTTGCCATCAGTCTAGCTTTGGAAGTGTTACCAGGGGACGTGTGCAGGTAAGGACGGTCAGCATCCTTTCTTGACGAACCAATACCTGGCAGCCTCTGCTTCTCCCAGTTGCAAGGACCTGAACGGAATGGGGGTGACTGGGGATATTCTCTCTCTGCTTAATTCACATCAGTGATAGGTTTGTGCATCTTGAGTTTGATGACCACTGGAATGACCACTCAATGACCACGCTGGGATCATTTTAGATTCGATGCTGGTCATCTAAGAAACTCTGAAAAAAATGAAGACATAAATAGCTCACAAGCTGAATTTGTGGCTTTTGTGGATATATTTATTTATACTTTTCAAAAGCAGTGAGTCCAAGATACTCAAAATGACATTCTTTGCTTCCTTTGACCACAGAAGCCACATGTCTACGTCATTACCAGGAGGTTGTGTTAGGGAGATTGTGATCTTCCTACTGATCTTTTAAAAAAGCAGAAACAAATGACAAGCCAAGAACTCTGTGTTGGTTGCAGTGCATATATTGATTAGATTCCTTAACTTTTACCAAAGGATTTTTACTTTGTTCTCAGCTTGTCTTGTTACTTGGCAACATGGCATATCTATCCCAGGGTGTCACCTCAAATGCTCTGATCTCTGATTTCTATAATCATGTTTAGGTTTTTCTTTTTTCGTGTTCCTTGGCACATTTTTTTCTAATATGGAATGCACTTGACTGGCTCTTTGTCAGCCATTTGGAAGGTACCCATTCTTCTGTCTTAAATTATGCCAATTGTGCCTCAAAGTTTTTTTAAAAAAGATTTCTGACACATGTTCATTGGTCTTTGGATGCATTGGGATTTTTTTTTTAATTTTTTTTTTCAACGTTTATTTATTTTTGGGACAGAGAGAGACAGAGCATGAACGGAGGAGGGGCAGAGAGAGAGGGAGACACAGAATCGGAAACAGGCTCCAGGCTCCGAGCCATCAGCCCAGAGCCCGACGCGGGGCTCGAACTCACGGACCGCGAGATTGTGACCTGGCTGAAGTCGGACGCTTAACCGACTGCGCCACCCAGGCGCCCCGGGATTTTAAAATTATTATTGTTTCTATGTATTTTCCCAGGTAACTCAGTGGCATATATCTCCCCACTTGCCCTCCAGCACAGCCTAGGCTCCCCGCTTCCCATAGTCTCATAGAGTGGGACATACTGTACCATGCAGACTACCTGATCCCAGATCAGACTTTGTTAAAGGATCAAGGTATTTTTTCTCACTGAGCTGGGATTGGACTCAGCATTGTCCTGACTCAGGGTTCTAGGCATCCACCCTCATTCCACTGGAGTTGACACTTGAGATGAAACCAGTATCCTGTTCCTGCTCTAGTACCTTTCCCACACCTTATCTTACTTAATATGTAGTATTTGTTGCTTCTAGGCATATAAAATATTTCAGCAACTATTTGAAAATTAACTCCCATTCTCCCTCTTGCTCAAGTTGCCTAACTAGCTATGTCATTGGTCTTGCATGAAAAAAGAATGACTGAGAACCTTCAAGAGTTGCCTTTCTTTCCCTTTCACATCTGATTTTTAATAGCATCTGGGGGAGCTTTCTTATCATTTGGGGTAGAATTCAGCCATATTTCCTGAATGACGAAGTTGCGTTATTTTTATTTTATTTTATTTTATTTTATTTTATTTTATTTTATTTTATTTTATTTTATTAAGTTTATTTATTTTGAGAGAGAGAGAGAGAGGGAGCAAGCAGGGGAAGGGCAGAGAGAGAGGGGGAGAGAGAGAATCTTAAGCAGGCTCCACACTCAGCACAGAGCCCAATGTAGGGCTCGATCTCATGAACTGTGAGATCATGACCTGAGCTGAAATCAAGAGCCAGATGCTTAACCAACTGAGCCACCCTGTGCCCCAAGTTGCATCATTTTAGATTCAATAAAAGTCACAGAATTTTCAGAAATGTTAAAATTAATGTCCTCTGGTGAGTTCTACTAGATCTTACTCATAAAATCAACTATTAGCCATTAGCCTTGTTTCTTGTGTCCAGACACTGGGGTCATTAAAATGAGTGGCACAGCCATGGATGGCATCACCTCCTATATACAGATACAAGCTTGAATGTTCCTTTTGAGAAAATGTGTTAAGATTTCCTTGACATTTTGGCTTAAACCATCTGCCATACTATGGAATTAGAAAAGTAAAGATCTTGAGGTCTTGGACAAAGTCTTACTCATCTTTATGAGCTGCAGCTCTCATATGGTGGCATCTAGTGCTCGATAAATATTTGATGAATGAGTCAGTGAATGATTGGAGTGTCATACTTTGTGGTTTGGCTTTAAATAAACAAGATCACATTATTTGGTTTATGGAAAATGACTTAATTTCATTGTCTCAATTGTCAGTACATCCGAGATGCTCATTTTCTGGGACGGTAAGTAGAAAAGAATAAGATATATAGGAGTGGTGAGGTGAATGCTCACTAATTTGTTAGTGGGGCTAGTGTCATAAGTCAGCTTTTTTTTTTTTGTCTTAGTAAAATATCAGAAAAGTCTCTTTTCTTACCTTTTTCTAAATCTGAAATACTATTTCTGACATCTGCAAATCTTCAGGGCCTCTTGTGGCATTGTCCTCTAGAATAAGAAAAATTAGGCCTCTTGGGTGGGGACATATCCTGTAATCTCTAGCTTAGTCTCTAGTACCTTTGCATTTTCCCACATGGCCTTGAACCCCATTTCTAATTGAGTGATTGTTCTTTAGTCAACATGTGAATCCTAAAAATTTCAGATTTGCCAATTGCACATTGTATAGTCAAACCAAACCTTGTTTTATTTAAACACAATACACATATCCCTGTGGAAATTAGCAGAATTTTCTGCCCAAGCTCATGGTTGTTATCTTGGGGCATCTCTCAAGGAATGTTTGCCACATGAGTGAAGCCTTGTTTCTATTTTAACAATTCTCAGCTTAGGGCCGAATCCTTGGGACTTCAATGTACAGCCATCAGCTGAGGTAGAAAGCATATGGTGCTTAGTGTCTAGAAACCATTTATGTCTGTTCTCGGAACCTTGTTGCAGTCTGTTTAAATGTAGTTTTTCAAAATAGATTTTTAATGTTTATTTTTCGAATAGCTTGGATTTGCAACTGAAGAGAAAAGCTCTTAAAAAAAAGATTATATCAGAGGGGAAAAAGTTGCATCCAATGCTGTGTGATGGTTGCCATGGTGATGATTGAATGTAAATTTCAGTTTATGTAAAACCCTGCTAAGGTTTTGATTGGAGACCTGAGGTGAGGCTTGGTGTCAGTTGGTGAAGTGGCTAAAAAGCATCCATTAATGAGGGGGGAGGAGGGAAAGACAGGATCACACAGCTCGTTCCCCACCCAGGTATCCAGTCACTGACTAATCTCTGAACTGTGAGCAAGGGGGTACAAATTGGAGCATGGAACAAAAAATCGTGCCTCTCTTCTCCCTTGACGATTTCTCCGAGGGAGCTTCCTTAGAGAGGAGGCAGCTCTTGCAAAGTTGAGCTCCCCTGTGCTTGCTTCATTGATTTTAAGTAGGTATTTGATTGTGGGAAAGGAGATTCAAGCACCAGATATAGGAGCTGGGCGGAATGACTTTTGCAGGCCTTCCAGCCTCAATTTCCAATGTTTGAGTACTTGTACGCAGCAATAAGAAGGGGAAAAAAGGCAACAACAACAATGAAAACCAAAGCAAAACAAAAAAACAGAAGGAAGGTTAATCACATCGTGTTACCCTAAAGCTTTCAGGCATTAGAATTGTAAATCTACCTGGAAGGCAGGCGTTTTTCCACTTAAATTAAGTGATTTAATCTAAGAAGGAACAGTTATGGATTGGTGAGTAACCAAGCTGATTACAAACTAGTTTGTTTCTCTCAATCTTATTCTTTAGTGCTACCTACTTAACTCTTTAGTATTTATGTGTAGTTGCTCTAATAGTAACCCCCTCCATATATTCATTTATGATTTATGTTGTGTGTGTATAATTTTTAGAGAGGGTAAGATTGAGAAAGCATACCAGTTGCTTTCCATTCATCACATCAAGTCCCTGGGCAAAATGCCAAGTTATTGCTGCCCACCTGGCTAATTGCAGACCAAAATAATGAAGACAGACATATCAATCTATGCTGTGGGCATTCAGGGTCATTTTCAGTGTACCGATTGGAGTTAGCGCTGTGCGTGTCCTAAGTGAAACTGGGAGATAACTGAATTTGCCTTTTGATAACCTTCTGGCTCTTTTTCCTTCAACCTTCTCCATGATGACTCTGGTCAGCAGTCCCCTGATACAGCACCTTCATATCCAAAGTCACCCATTGTGACTGTGTAAACACCGTTGTAGAGTCCTCTTTTTGCTCAACTAAAAATGCTCCAGTTTCTAGAACAATCTTTCTCTTCGACATTCCCCCGAACCTTTTCAAAATCCTTTCTCCAAAATGAGAAAGTAACTGAATTAATGGTTCTTTTTTTTTTTTTTAATTTATTTCTCAGAGAGAGAGAAAGAGAGTGAGCAAGCTGGGGAGGAGCAGAGAGAGGGGGACAGAGGGTCTGAAGTGGGCTCTGTGCTAACAGCTGATGTGGGGCTTGAACTCACGAACTGTGAGTTCATGACCTGAGCTGAAGCCAGATGCTCAACTGCTCAACCAACTGAGCCACCCAGGCACTCTAATGGTTATTCTTTAATGGTCCTCTTTGGAGGAGGGGCTAGTAGATTGCCAGAGCCTCTAGTTTTAGATTTCCTGTCTAATTTTTCTCTGACCTGGAGGCATATACAGACATCAAATTTGTTAGGGGCTGAATTATTTCTCCCCTCAAATTCATTTATTGAAATCCTAACCCCTAGTAGCTCAGAATACAATTGTATTTGGACATAGGGGCTTTTAGGAATAATTAAAGTAAGTGATGAAGTTTTTGGGGTGGCAGTAGGGTTTGTGGGGTCTGGAGCTGAAGGCCAAGAAAGAATTCTTGAAGACGTCTTTGGTTCAAAAAGGTAATTTTACTGAAGCATGGGGACAGGGCCCTTGGGCAGGAAGAACTGCCCTGGGACCAAGAGGAGAGACTAGCTTTATACTATGGAGTTGGGAGAAGGTAAAGTCCAGGGGAAGTTTCCAGTGAGATTTTCTTTTTTTTTTAATTTTTTTTTTCAACGTTTATTTATTTTTGGGACAGAGAGAGACAGAGCATGAACGGGGGAGGGGCAGAGAGAGAGGGAGACACAGAATCGGAAACAGGCTCCAGGCTCTGAGCCATCAGCCCAGAGCCCGACGCGGGGCTCGAACTCACGGACCGCGAGATCGTGACCTGGCTGAAGTCGGACGCTTAACCGACTGCGCCACCCAGGCGCCCCCCAGTGAGATTTTCATATGCTAAAGAAGACTTCTAGGATAGTGGAGGCCTAGCTATTGTCAAGCGAAGGTTGTTTTCCCTCTAGCAAATAATTAGCATTAAGACCCTAGGGAGTTCCTGGAGGAACTCTGCCAGCCTCAAGTATTTGTCAATGGGTTGCAGTTTATAAGGAAATTTAGTTCTGTCTACCATTTCCTTCTGCCTTTGTTCCCCACATCACTATTGAGGGGTGATGGAGACTTAGGTCCAAGACTATGATCTCTATCAGTTAACCATTTGTTTTTCCCCTTTCCTTTGTTCTTGGGCAGCCAGAACTGCCCGAGGAATATCACACATATCCCACCTGGGGGTGAGGGAGGTGTTTGCAGCCTGCCTTATGCTCCCTCATCAGTAAAGGCATTAGGATGGGCTCTAATCCAATACGACTGGAAGAAGAGATTAGGACGGAGATAAGTACATGCATGTAGTAAAGACCATGTGAGGACATGGGAGAAGGCAGCCATCTGCAAGCCAAGGAGAAAGGCCTCTGAAGAAACCAAACCTGCAGACATCTTGATCTTAAACTTCTAGCCTTGATCTTAAACTGTGAGAAAATATATTTCTGTTGTTTAAGCCCCTTTGTCTGTGGTGTTTATTATGTCAGTCCCAGCAAACTGTAATGTAAGCTCTGACAGTTTTTCAAGTGCTTGCTTTAAGCTTTGATTGCAGAGGCATCCATTTCAAAGATGGCATCCATTTCAAAGATAGCTGTCTGGAATAAACACATTAATAAACACAGGACTAGATGAAGAGCCAGGCCACCCCCCCACATGGAGTCTCCTTTGTTTTAAAGATCTTGGTTGATTTCAATAACTGACCATTGTCTTTTCTCTTCCTGCTTTAAATTTCCATCCTTAGGTTTTAAATTCACCATTAAAGAGTAAGCCTGCAAAACCCCAAGGCCCCACCCTCAGCCCCAGTAAAAGCAGAACCCTAGGTCTGTGCTGTCTCTTTCTCTCTCTCCCCTTTCCCGTGACCTCACTGTGTGGCCACAGGTGTGCTAAGTAATTTTCAGGTCTTGTAAGTAATAAAACTTCATTTTTTCAAAGTTTCCTGATGCTTATTCCTGAAGGGCATCTTGCAATCATAATAGAATCCGTAAGGGTCCATCTAATTGTAACATTGGTTTGGAAAGGGAGAGGTCGGTGGGACCCTCCTGGGGCCCAGGTGAGTGCCCTCAGGCATTTCTGGCTGACAGCATGGCTGTAGATAGTCTGAGACCAGCACAGAACACAAACTAATACAGATTTATAGACAGATAACATGTATAGATGTCTGGGTAGTCATTACACTGAGTGGCAGAAGCATTATTCAAAATTAGCTTGGTCTAGTTCAGTAGGGATGATCTTAAGTTCTACACTTCGGTCCATAAAAAAAATTCAACCAGTGCAGCCTGGCAGAAATCCAGCGTGGCAATAATGTGTGAAAATTAACTGCTGGTTACAGTTGACCACTTGACTGATTAGGAAGCAACAGTATGATGTTGCCGTTAAAAGCTACTACGATATTAAGCCACAGTCCTACAGCTCCCCAGTCTTGGTATATTGTAATTTCACTATATTCCACCAAGAATGGTGTTTCACTCTGGGTGCCACCCTTTTAGGAGGAAACTGGCCAACTAGAATATGTCCAGCAAAGGACAAGCCTGGGGTTTAGAAACATGGATTAGCCATTTTGTGGAAGGGGTTGTGACTGTGTTCTGAGTTGCCCTGTAAGGGAGAACTCTATTTGAGGTAGAAATTCCTGGCAGGAGAGATGAATATTACGGTGGAATTTCCAACATTCTTTCCACCCTGGATGATTAGTGAAGCCCGTGAGTGGATGGCATTCTCTTGGTGATGGTTATTATGCATATGATATCAGTTGAACAGTCAGAGTGAAGGGAAGAGTTTATATCCCATGCATGGGGGAATATTTCTCTTTTCCTCTGGACCTTTTTGTGGCTGAAATGAACCTGCAGACACCACAGCCATCATGCTACCAGCCTGAGAATGAAGCTCATGCCGAAGGATGATAGGATAGAGAAATAGGAAGAACCTGGGGCTTTGATGATGTGACATAACTCTTACGGCAGCCAACCCTCAAATCTGCCCAAACTGCTGGGCTTGCTACTGAGAGATCAATGTCCTTATCTGTTTAAGGCCTTTTGAGATGGGATTTCCTTTACATGCAGCAGAACCATTTTAACAGATTCTGCAGGGTTGTGCTGAAGATAAGGATGATCATTCATAGATGATCATAGATCATTTCATAGATCATTTGAAATGCCCACTGATGGAGTAGACAAGAAGTATTTGTCACTGTGAGTATTTAAATAGAGGATGACTATAATTAAAATAAAAATCCTTTATTTAAACAGTAGGGTTTTGCTCTAAATGATTCTTTAGTGTCTTTCAAATGTGGATGATCTAAGATTCAAAAATAATTCTTGTAAGATGTGAGTGACCATGAAGCTGAACATTTTCTCAGGACATTTGCATTATCCCCAGTGTGATAACTCAGATGAAGTTTTTATTAGTAGAATGTGGAGGTGGGGGAGGTTTTTGTGCATGAGAACCTTCCAGGTGCTCCTTGCCCACTTCATATGAGTGAGCATTCTTCTCTTCCCCTACAGGGGTCTGTGTCTGCCACCCCCACTTTTGGAAAATTGCTGAACCCTGACCAAAGGGGAAATAAACCATATTGTGACTGCTGGATTTGCAAAACACAACATACAAAGGGCCTTCAGTATGGAGAGGAAAAGTAAAAAACAGCAGGGTCTGGTGGCTTGTGAGCTGCTGGTGGGAGGGGCACAGAGGCTGAGGGGCGTAGCCAAGTGGTGGACACAAGGGTGTTTGGATTACAGGGAAGCAGTTTCAATCTGTTGTAACCCCTTTCGACACCCACCTTCTGTAGTCCATATTATAAAAATAATAGTTTTATTATTTTGACATAAAAATTGTAATAGAAGATTGACTGCGCCTTAGAAGCAACACACTTTCTCCATTTGAATTTATCCCCGTGGCAGGCCATTTGCAAACACTCCTGTCTCCCCTCTGAGGAGATGTGAATCACTTGGGTAGATTTTTCTTGATTTGTATCTCAGTGTTGATTAGGTTTCTAGTGGTTCCTATAATTAAATATAAAATAATAGTGAAAACTGTACTTTTGCACTCATGCCTGTGATTCTGAACCAGGAAGTGTGTTCTGATCCTACATACCTCGTACTGCACTTATCCAGACTGGGTTTGTGGGGGAGAAATATTCCCAGGGGGTCAGAGGGCCACAAGGCCGGTGGGATGTCACTCAGAGTGTCAGTTCTGGACAGGGCCCCTGAAATCAGATTGTGTTGTCCTCCTCTGTCTTAACACAGAGGAGGACAACTGGGACTGCGAACGTGACTCATTGGGGCCAGGTGGTTAATGGATCGTTGATCTGAGGCTGGAAGTGTGAGAATGCCCAGGTTTTACTTCAGGGTATCATTTTTTAAGCATTTCGATTTGCAAGGACACCAAATCTGATTGATTTTTCAATTGATGAGAGTGATCGATGCAAAGGCAATCAAGGCAATGCAAGAGCCAAAGATGATGTGGAGAAGCTAATTACTAAGCTTGTAAGTATTTTTATGTGTAATGGGAGCAGAAGATGGTCCAGCCAGCATTTTTTTCCTGATGAGGGGAATTCTCTGTCCTGGACATTGGGTATGCCTGGTGCCAGGTTGGCCCAGCACTTTTGTAGCTCTGGCTGAGGAACCAGAAGGGAGAAAGAAGCCACATTCAGAGCTGGGCTCAGTGTTCATGTTGGAGGCCATATGAGCAAGTGGCCAGCCTGTTTACTGCTGTGAGGCTTTCTTTACTTCCACTTCAGAGAGTGACCTTCCTTCCCCTCAGATGGGAAGGCCCAGTTCATCATGGTGGGGAAGGTTCAATGAGTTCCTTTATGTTGCACCCTTGACTTTCCAACCTCTGGCGGAAACAAGACAGCTGTGTTGGATTCTAGCTCCAACACAGAAACTTAACATTTCCTGAAAAAGTCTCTTTAAAACGGAAACTTATCATTCTGGAACATAACAGTTTGATCAGCTGTATCACACTGTTAATTATTAAACAAAAACCAATATCTTTTTAGCTTAACTTTGACTCTTTTCAGTTAGAAAAACTGAAGGTCATGCGGTCAAAGACAAACCACCCCCCCCCCCCCCCGAAATCCTAATGTGTGCTTTTGGTGACCTTCTGGGAAATAGGAGTTGGTGAAAGACCTCTGAGGTGGTGGTGGCAGAAGTAGGAGGGTGGTTTCCTATTTGTCTGGGAGCTCCTTTCCTTGTTGGTTCTTAGTTGTTACTGCCACCAAGGCACAAGGGTCAGCAAGGTTGGGAGGGACCAAAGGACTGGGGCCATAACAGCTATATGTGCTTAGGTCATAGCCAGCCCAACAGGTGGACACTCTGTGACCCCAATCAGATGTAGGGGCCAGAAACCAGCAGTAGCCAGGCAATGACCACTACCAGAAAGCTGGCCAAGGTTTTAAGATAACAGTTAAGATCACAGAGTCAAAGGCAAGCAAGGAGTCCCCCAAACAGGTGCTCAGAATGTAGCAGTGCAGAGTCATGTTTCTCAGAGCCCGGGGTGATCCTGTTCTTGGGGAGAAGGTATGCTAGCCATACTTTCCTTTAGGAGCAGACAGCTGGCAGGGGACAGGGGATGACACTGCAGACAAACCACAGCAAGTGGAAGAGAAGAGAGGGGTGTGTGGCTATAGATGGATTCTGGCACGCTACAACCCATCTTGGCCTCCCCTCCAGGAAATAGCCAAATGGGGAAGTCCCTGTGACCTTTCATTTGTAGACAAACTGGTTTGGTTGTTTAAATTGTGATTCCGCCTACCCATGGTTCTAGACTTATGTGCCTCGTCCCTTATAGTAGGCTCACAAGATTCAAATACAAGTATGCAACAGTGGGGGCTGTTTTCATGTCCTAATTGCAAATAGAAGTACTTCATTGTTAATAGTAATAATAGGGAAATGGCAGCTGCCTCTTCTTAAGCACTTGCTATGTGTCAGGCACCGTGTACAACAGTAACAATCCTGAGAGATAGGAATTCTAATTTCCATTTTGCAAATAAGGAAAATGAGGCCTTGAGAGGTCAAATAACTTGCCTAAGGTAACCAGCAGGTGAGAACTGGGATTCAGCCTGGATTGTCTGGACCCTGAATCCAATGCTCTTAAGAACTACCATATATGTGGCAGCCATGAGAACGCACCCGGCAGACCTCCAGCTGAGTGCAACTGAGCAAGTGCCCCAGGGCTACATCGTGAACCCATCACGACATTTGACCAAGGCTCTGCTCCCCCACTGGCTGCTCCCAGCCAATGACTGAGCATGGCAGTCTGGCTCTTGGGAGACATGGAACTCTTCCAGTGGCCACCTTCAGCTCAAGAACTCCTTGAGAGGCTTGCAGAACTTTCCTTAGACTGCTCAGTGGTCTAGGATGCTTCCACCCGTCCCTCCTCCATCTTTATTTGGGCTCAGACCATGTGACGGTTTTCCCAGCCCCCCCCCCCCGCCCCCCCCAACCGCTTTTCTGCCATGGGTACTTTCCCTGCATGTTTAATTCCATTTTAGTGTTTGTTTCTCAGAAGACCTGGACTAATACAGTGTACCATGTCGAATTTTCAGGGCAGCTTGGTTCAGCCTGCTAGCATAAACTGGGGTGGGGGTGGGGGCAGACAATTTCCTGTTTTTCCAGATTCCACACTAAAAGCCCCATGGCACAAAGCCCTGTATTGGTCCTCCCTGCTGTATTTTCCCCCTGATAGTTACTTAGGTGATCAGTCTTATGTTATTCATTGATTCATCCATTCATGTAAGAAGCATTTATTGATTTTCACTATATTCTAGGCTCTGGGGATCCAAAGATGAATGTCAGGGAATCTGCCCTCAAAGGAATCACAGTCTAGTAGAAGAACAATTTGGTCAACAGATAAACAACATTAATTGCTAATGACTCTCCAGTGCTTACTCTCTGTCACGCACTCTCTAGGCGTTTTATATGAATCAAATCATATACTTATAATTACTATGTGAAGTAGGTGGTATGATTTTGTCCATTTGCACATGCGACAGCTGAGGCACAGAGAGGTAAGTGGCAGATGGGAAGTGGCAGAGTTGGGGTCTGAACGCAAGCAGAGCCCTTGCACTCACTCCTCTGCTACACCTGCCCCTGACCTTACCACCTGTTCTGAGACAGTGTGACCATGCCTGGGGAGCGCAGGCTTCCCCCGTAATAAAAAATCTCCATCGATCACCACAGTGAGAACAATCTCATGAGCAAGCTGGTGGGTGCAGGATGCCTGTTCTGTTGTGGAGATTCATGGCTTGCTGCCCGTGCCTGGGAGTAGCTGAGTCTCTGTTGTTTCCTGTCTCCTTGGCTACCTGGAGTATCCCTGGGCCACCTAACACTCACTTCCTGGGTCACATCTGATTGTCTGGCTCTGGACAGATGCAGAGGTAACACTACTACTCATTTCTACATGGAGACTTGTTTTGTAGGAACTTTCATTCGGTAAATGAGTAGTAACAAAAATAACAAATACTTAACCTTTGTCTAGGACTTTCAGTTTTCCAAGGGCTTCTGTGTTTGTCAATCCCAATAAGCCTGTGCCCCAGGCCAGGCAGGTATAAATATTTTCATTTTAAAGGAGAGGAAATTGAAGCTTAGAAAAGTCATGATTACCCAGTCAATGATAGCAATGAGCAGTGGGACTTGAATCTAGGCCCCTGCAGTTTTGCTGACTACACTCTTCCAGAACCCCACCAGCAGCTGCATTTATGTTACTAGAAAATAGTATATAATATCTATAGAGCCATGCCTTTAGTAGCAGAGGTTTTAATTACTAGGGTGCGGGGCAAACAGCAGCCCCTGGGCTGAGTTTCTATTTTGGCCCATTTGTTGTTTTGTATTTTTTTTTTTTAATTTTTTAAATTTTGTTTAGAGAGAGAGAGGGAGGGAGGGAGGGGCGGAAAGAGAGGGAGAGAGAGAGAATCCCAAGCAGGCTGTGCACCTCTACTGCAGAGCCCGATGCAGGGCTTGAACTCATGAACCACGCGATCAACACCTGAGCCAAAACCAAGAGTCGGATGCTTAGCCGACTGAGCCACCCAGGCTCCCCGTGTAGTTTTTGTAAAGCTGATCGCTGAGAAGCATGCGCCCCTCTCAGCTTGACCCTACTGTGAGTTCAGATGCAGTGTTTCGGGGTGAGGAGAGAGAGAAAGTTACCCTTCCTAAAAACGGAAAGTGAAACTGACCAGTCCAGTTTCCCAGTTTTAGCTGGTTAGGACGCTGTCAGCCACAGTGGGGGCAAGTAAACCTCACCTCAGCCTTTCCTGCAAGTGTGACAGTGGAATGGTAGAAAAAAGAAAAGGAGTTTTCTTCACAATTTCCTAAGCTCATTTCTATTAGCAAAAGTTGCCTGGGGTTCCTGGCTGGCTCAGTTGGTTAAATGTCTGACTTCGGCTCAGGTCATGATCTCATGGTTCTTGAGTTCTAGCCCTGTGTCGGGCTCTGTGCTCACAGCTCAGGGCCTGGATTCTGTTTTGGATTCTGTGTTTCCCCCTCTCTCTCTGCCCCTTCCCCAGCTCACACTCTGTCTCAAAAAGAAATAAACATTAAAAAAAAATTTTTTTTTAAAGTTGCCTTTGGTCTCCCAGTTCTTGGCCGGGTGAAAATAAACTGTATTTTTGTGGCCTGCGCCAGACAAAGCCCATTTGTCTGTCCTCACACCAGTAAATCTAGACATCAGTGTCTGTTTAGATTAGAATTGATTTCTGAACCAGGAAACTCAGAAGAGGCTGTTTAAAGAGTAGTTATTAATGGCCTCATTACAAGCGTATGTCCTGCCATTTGAACGAAATTTACATAGAGAGAGGAAGCACATTTATAAGTATCGGAAAGAGGTGAAGAAAGAGGAAGCCTTCATGGGGGCTGTGGTACCTCCTGCTTTGTTAGCAACACTGGGGTTTCCTGAAGGATGAAACAGGGGCTTACAGGCCTCCAGCCCTGAGAGCCCTCCTGGTGGAGAGCCTTCTCCCCAGGGGTGGATTTTGGATGCAGGTATGGATGACGCTTCTTAAGGATTTTGATAAACTTGGCCCATGAAAGCTGTGCTTGGAGCATCCCCAGAGATGCTGGATCCAGGGTAGAGGTGGGTTTCTGCAACCCTTCCCAGATTTATCTCAGAGACTGGTTGAGGGACTTCTGTCTGTGGCCAGGGAGAAGCTCACCCCAGAGGAATTATCTCTCTCCTGGGGTCATCTTTCCTGAGATCAATTGTTCCTTCAGACTGAGAACTGGTTAGGAAACGGGAACCTTGAATTCTAAATCTGGTTCTACCATTAAACCCACTGCTGATGACCTAGGGCGAGTCATTTCATGTCCTTGTGCCCTCCGTTTTCCATCTGCAAGGTGGAGACAGTCGTGTCTGGCACAGGTAGCTGAGGACACTGAAAGGAACAAATGAGAACAAATTAAAAACTTCTGAGGCACTGGGTGGTACGAGAACTCCAAATAACCCTTGGCTTCTTGGATGAGGACGGAGCAGTTTGGGTCTGGTACTCAGGGAGGTTTCCTGCAGGTTGAACTTGGGAGAGGGCTGGAGAGGCCCAGCAAGGCTGGGGGGCAGGAGAGGCTGTCAAGCTCACTTTGGTTGTCATGGCAGCCTCATCTGTGGGGCTATTTTTATTCAAGCTGAAGAGCAGGTAGGGTGTGTTGGGGAGGGGAAGGAAAGAGCCGTCATCTTTCGCTTTAAAGCAAAACAAAACTAACACTTTGACCAGTTCATTTAGAGTCACTGGGTGGGGGCTGGATAGAGATCTGAGAGTCCTGAGGTCTCCTCTTCTCCCGTCCAGCACCCTTATCCTGAACTTGAAGGGGGGCCAGGGGAATTAACCTGGTGAAGGAAGGAACAAGGACTCCTTACCTATGTGAGCTGGAGAAGACTGGCGTTGATGTACAGTAGAGTCCTGATCAGAACCCTCTACCTTGCGCTGCATAACCACCGGCTTGTAATGAACCTGGGCCACCTCAGGAATCTGCGGCTGGCACAGAACATCTGGATGGCAAAGCGGGTTGAATGCGACAGGTGAGCTGGCCTGTGTTGGGAAAGTCAGCAACACCGACCACCTCAGAAAGTCAGCCTGGGTTTATGGGAGGAGTGGGCTCATTCTTGCTCCTTCTTTCTATTGCTTTCTCCTTGTTTCCAGGGAGGCAGAGTGGCCACCATGAGTTTATTGAAAGTCTGAGTTGGGGATATGCCCGCAGGACTCCCTGCCTTCCCTTTTTAACATCACGAGGATGAGATGATGAAGGCGACATGGCCAACGATTGATATCACTTTAATGAACTCATTCTAACTCTAAATAATCTCTAAACAATCGTCACCTCCCCCCACCCGACTTTAATGCCAGTAAGATACGTGGTGGGTAAGGCATTCCTCCGACTCCTCCTACCGCCATTCAGACTGATGACTGTATGTGACTCTGTGGGGGGTTGGTGACCTGTAGCTTGGGTATACTTGTCACTGGGTTGGGAGCTTTTTAAGAGAAAGGGGTTCATCGGACAGGAAATTCAGTACCCACTAACCAAGGTGGGTGAACAAGTGGGGAGAAAGACCCATGGGTGATGACTAAAACGAATAAGCCCTCTTGATGTTTGCCAGGAAGCGGGGGGTTACAGAAACCCAGAACCTGAGTCCCGCCATTGCAGGCCTCTCACCTCGCCCCAGAATCCACATGCTCTTGCAGGGAGCAAAGCCTCCTTTATTTGGATGCACACATTTGGAACTTGGGGACGAGGCTAGGCCTCAGGTCTCCCTCTGCATTTTCTAAGGACATAATAACCATAACCCTGATTTTCTAAGCTCATAGCGTAGAAACAAAATACATGGTAGGAGAAATGTTTAGTCTACTTGAGAATCATTTTTGTAAGCATTTTGTGAACCATGCTTGTGGTATACTCTCAGACATCAGGTTAATTATAGCATCTCATTCGTTCGAGAAAGCGATAGAGCAGGATGTTGGCTTGGCAACAGTTTGTTAGCCTCCAGTTTATGTTTTCTTATTTATTTGGAGGCACTGTTTGCTCCACACTGTTTGTGTGTTGGGTGGTCAGCCACTCCCCTTCTTGATTCTGACCAAGATTTACAAAAGAGCTGACATACTCTGCTTGTGTGTCTGGAATTATTTTGAAAAACAAGCAAAGTTCGTCCACTTTTAGAAAAATGAAACTATATTTTCAATCTATATTTTACAGAATGGCCTTTTCTCCTGAGTAGTGTTGCTGACAGGTCTTTGATACACAACCAAAGTCCCTGAAATGGCATTCAGGGCCCTCTCATTCCCTTTCCCCTCTTACCCCATATAGAAGGTACCCCCACAGTGCTTCCTGTAGCTCAAACGCATCATTTGCTGTGAAGCCTTTGTGTCCTTAATCGTGCCTTTACCTCTGCCAGGAAAGTCGCCCCGACCCCCCTGCCCCCATGTCCGCATTCTCTGTGCTTTTCAACTCCATACCTGTCATTTCTTTGGGGATGTCCTTTCTGCTTTGATCCTCTAGTGGCCATAAACTGTGTTTTATTGATAAATTTCTGCTTTTCCCTCATGAGGTTTGTTTGTTTGTTTGTTTGTTTATTTATTTATTTATTTATTTATTTATTTATTTATTTTTAAGTTATTCCTGTTCTCATTTGTCTCTGGAGGTTGAGAGCAGCTGTCCTGTGTTTTTTGCCTGTGTGATCCCCCCACTGCCAGGGAAGACAGAAATGTTCTCACCCCAAATTTCTTGGGGGTCCTAAGATATGCTTTGAATATTTATTATTCATTGATAGGCAATGACTATATGTGGAAGGAATAAAGGAAAGAATTATGAATTATTTTATTAATTTAAATGGAAAATGTACCTTCTTCACCAAAGGGTCATCTCAGCATCCAGCTACTATTTGAATCAATTAAAGAAAGTTAACCTGCCTTCTTCATCCCTCAGGAAGGTTTTCTCAACTTCTGAAACTTCTGTTCTATTTTTCCTGCACCAGCACATTTTAAACACTTAAAAAGATAACTTACTTCATGTTGTTGTGGTTATGGTCTCACCACACAGGCTGCTGCTTGCTGGTAAGGGATTCCATAGTTCTGTCATGTTTTTCCCATGGAGCTTCCTCTTTCCAGTTCAGCTGTAAGCTGAAGGCCAAGACTGTGGAGGACACATTGTATAGTCCCCAATGGGAGCCATGTCTAACATGTTCAGTAGGTGCTTGCTAGGTCATCTGGAAGCTCAGGCTTCGGAAAGCTTTATGTCAGGCTTTCAGGCATAGTCGTTTTATGGTTTCAACATTGTAGCTTAGGTAGGACGGGTGAAAATCATAATAGTTGAGAAATGTCATCCTGACATTGGAAAAGCCACTGGAAGTTTCTCCAGACTTCAGGCAACTCTCTATATTCCTGCCTCACCTGTGTGATGGTTAAATTTGCGTCCCTGACCCAGGATGCAAATGCAGAGAGAATATGGCCACTTTCATTCCCAGACCCCGCTACCTGGGTTTCGTGGCTATTCATGTCTGCATCCTTCCAAGAAATCTTTGAGTTTCTTCACTCTTTCTTTTAACAGCTGCACTGGAAATCTTGGACACAACTGACGATCCTCTCCTATTTCATTCCAGCCCAGGGACACACATTCCCCGGTGACCACAATTGGAGTCACCCTAATGATCATTTCTGTTTCATGCCATTTGGGGCTATATTGGTAGAAAGCTTTTCATTCTCTGCTGAAATATATCGCCTTCATTTCTTTCTTTGTTCACTTTCTTTTTCCTTCTCATCCAAAACTTGGATTCAGTATGTTCATGCTTCAGGTCTTCTTCCTCTCTTCCTCCCTTTACTTTGCCTTATTTTAAAAATTACTGATGAATTTAGCTTAACAAAATGGGAGCAGTACAGCATAATTCACCTTTCTTCAAACTTCAGTCATGTGAGAATTATCAACATGGCTTTTGATTTATCTTTTTCAACAGTTTTATTGAGATATAATTCATATGCCATGCAGTTCACCCATTTAAAGGGTAAAATTCAATGGGTTTTTTGGTTTGGGTATATTACATTATCAATTTTTTAAATGTGGCAAAATATGATATATATTTGCCATTTTAACCAATTTTAAATATACAATTTTAAATATACAATTTTAAATATACAATTCAGTGACGTTAATGACGTTCACAATGTTGTTCAACCACTATCTATTTCCATTGTACTATTAACACTATTTTGTGGGTGTCTGGCCAATTCAGTTGGTAGAGCATGTGACTCGATCTCAGGGTCATGAGTTCAAGCCACACACTGGGCATGGAGCCTACTTAAAAACAAAAAAAAAAACCCAATATTGTCTTTGAGTCATTTCATGTTTTTTAAGTAAACTTATTTTATTTAAAAAGGGTGTTTTTAGTTTATTTTTTATTTAGAGAGAGAAAGAAAGAAAGAGAACATGAGGAGGGGAGGGGCAGAGAGAGAGGGAGAGAATTTCAAGCAGGCTCTGCACTGTCAGCACAGAGCCTGTTGCAGAGCTCAAACCCATGAACCTCGAGACCATGACCCCAGCCAAAACCAAGAGTCAGACCCCTAACCGACTGAGCCTCCCAGGTGCCCCTACGTAAATTTATTTTAAAAGGAAATTTTGGGGCGCCTTGGTGGCTTAGTCGGTTAAGCACCTGACTTCAGCTCAGGTCATTATGTCATTATGTGAGTTCTAGTCCCACATTGGGTGAGCCAAACTTCTTTCTCTTTCTCTCTTCCTCTCTCTCTGTGCCCTTTGTGGGATTCTCTCTCTCCCTCTCTTTCTCTGCCCTCGCTCACTTGTTCCCTCTCTCTATCGATTAAAAAAAAAAAAAAGGAAACTTTGCCACTATAATCGAAAAACCAGAATCTTTTAATGTTGAAAAAGGTAACTTTAAAAATAAAGACAATAAAAATCAAACAATGGTATTAAGTTTTACTGGATACTTGAGCCTACAGAAGTCTGTGGGGTTAAGGCCTTGTTCTCACCATTGTACCAAGGGAGAAAAAGAAAAGCATATGAAAGAGCTATTAAAGGCATCCTCTTATCATACCAGGTCTTCTTGATATAGTGGGATTGAAAGAATTGAAAGGGGATTGCTTTCTACCATGTGGTTCAGTGTCACTGAATATTTGCTGTTCACTTTGGAATCATCTCCTGTACACCACGTTATGTGGGTCACAGTGTGGAAAACACTGTAAAAGTGCACAAGAGCATGGATTTGGGGGTTAAATTTTCACACAGCAAGCACTTGAATGATTTGGACAACTTGCTTAAATTTCCGTGCCCTAGTTTTCACATCTGTGAAATGGGCAGAGTCATATCAATCTCTTAGTTGTGATAAAATGGAATCTTATATGTTAAGGGTCTTGCCTGGTTCCTGGCGTATAGTAAATGCTCAACAAATGTGTATTTTTTTTAAGTTTATTCATTTTAAGAGGGAGATAGAGAAAGCACAAGTGGGGGAGGGACAGAGAGAAGGTGAGACAGAATCCCAAGCAGGCTTTGTTCACGCCACCAGCGCAGAGGCTGATGTGGGGCTCAAACTCATGAACAGTGAGATCATGACCTGAGCTGAGATCAAGAGTTGGACACTTAACTGGCTGAGCCACCCAGGTGCCCCCAAATGCGATTATTTTTAAGAATGATCCTTGTTTATAGTTTTCCCAAAGTTTAGCATTACCTTACAAAGAAAAGTTAGCTTGTGTATTCTGAAGAAACTCTCCAAGGTCAGCAAACGCCATTCTCTGGCCCTCGTGCAGACTATCAAAATGCCATAGTCCTGACTGAGTGCCAGACAATGTGCAGGAAAAAGACAGCAAACTTAATGGTCTGAAAACTTAATTGGGAAGTAAGAGAGTGCAGCCTTGCGTCAGAGGCCCCTTGAACTTGCAGGATCCTGGCTGGTTCCATTGATGTTCAGTGTTTCTTGACTTAAACCCCATTCTCAGGGTGTGCCTATTGGCCCCGGTTGCAGGTCACAGCACACCTAATCCAAGGCAGCATGGCTTAGAACAAGACAGCATCACCAGGCATTGGTGAGCAAAAGCCCACATTGTGTCTCATGAGTTGCAGCCACAACCCCACACCAGGAATAGCAGGTGACACCTGCTTCCTGCCTTGGACCCATCCAAACACGAGGCCAGACACAGACCCCTGGGGGTGAATTCCCGCTTGCTTGCTTACTTGAGTCCTTCAGGCACATGTTTCCATCTATAAAATGAGAATAGGGTCTTGAATCCTATCTCCTAGTGTTGTTGTAAGTATTAAATGAGATTCAGACTGTTAAGCAGTCACCACAGTATTCAATGAATGGTAACTTTTATTGTTATTATTAGTAGGAAGGAATCTGTCACCAATCAATCCTCTGACCTAGTATGAGTGGCTCCACGTGGTGCAGTGGGGGTACAGGTGAATACATATAGGCATTTCATTTAAAATTCATAGCTTGAAAAAATATTTATTTGGAGAGAGAGAAAGAGAATGTGTGAACATTTATGAGTGGGGGAGGGGCCGAGAGCAAGGGAGAGAGAGAGAATCCTAAGCAGGCTCCAGGCCCAATGAGGAGCCCAAGGCAGGGCTTGATCTCATGACTGTGAAGTCATGACCTGAGCTGAAATCAAAAATGTGATGCTTAACCGACCGAGCCACCCAGTTGCCCCTAAAACTCATGGTGTTTATAGACCCAAATAATGTATAGACTCCTTCACAGAGGGAAAAAAAACCCCATTATTCTGATGTTGTTTAACTATGTATGAACATATTCCTTATGCTTAGGCTTAGTATTCTTACGCTTAGTGTTCTTTCCCAACTCTGAAAGCAGAACATGGGCAAGATACAAATATAGGTATGAAACAAATAAAAGGCATACTGACTATATTTATTTCATCAGACGATGCTGGTTTATTGAGGAAGCATCATGAACATGGAACGAGGCTGTGGTGCTCACTGATTCCATTGAGGGGGTTGCTGCAGCTCCCCTGTGTTATTTTGGGACTTGGATCTCCCACCGCATTTCTCTATATGAAGTAGTGTACAGGGAAACCCTCTGGTGTTCATGTGGCACAAATGCCTCCTCTGCACATTGCCCTGCCCCCTCTCCTCTTTGCTCATTAGCCTCTGACATTCAGAATAGCACAATCTAGCTGCAAAATGATTGCAACCCACCCCCTCCACACACACACGGACACCACAATCCTATGGCAGGACCCAGTTATAACATGGTCATCTAGATAACTTGGAACGTGTTTGCCTTTTACTTTAAAGGCATTACCATCTAAATTTAAGCCCAAGCACAGATTCTCATAAGGACTATAGGGGAGGACTTCTGGCAGATACCAGTTTGAGAAACATTGATTC
Organism: Lynx rufus; assembly: GCF_022079265.1. Taxonomy (NCBI): domain Eukaryota; kingdom Metazoa; phylum Chordata; class Mammalia; order Carnivora; family Felidae; genus Lynx; species Lynx rufus. The sequence goes on along the minus strand of NW_025814825.1, from coordinate 37,159,898 downwards.
ACATCCTCCCTAGATCCCCAAAGAATTTGGAGCAGCTTCCAAAATTAAACACAATATTAAAGACAAATAGGCATGACCAAGGACCTGGGTGAGAGTGTTAACAGCAGTTAAGAACCAAAATGATGACCGAACTGTCTGGAAGTAAGGGCAAAAAGTGAAATGCACCGTGTTAGCCTGTTCTTGTGGTCTAGTAAGAGAAAACAGGCAAGTTCTCTGAAGAGACAAACTTTTCCTGCCACTGAATCCTAGGGGTATTTGCCACATGGATCCTTTATAGATAAGACTTTGTGTGTGTGTGTGGGGGGGGGGGGCAGATGTATAAAGGAAGTCTTTTTTTCTATGATTTCTCCAGAGTTCCTGTGGACCTCGTAAAAGCTGAGAAAATATTGTTCAATTTTAAAGCAGTGAGGATACTATTGGTGTCTTAATAGTACTTTACATTGTGGGGGGCCCTTGGGGTTTTCGGAATGCCTTCACTCAAACATTTATTATTTGAGTCTCAGGACAGCAAAGGTGGTATTATGAGGGCACCTGGGTGGCGCAGTTGGTTAAGCATCCGGCTTCGGCTCAGGTCATGATCTCACAGCTCATGGGTTCAAGCTCCTCATCAGGCTCTCAGATCCTGTGTCTCCCTCTCTCTGCCTCTCCCCTACTCATGCTCTGTGGTATTATCTTCAAGGTGGGGAGGGGTCACAAGGGATCTGCATACTTACGTGGCAAAGCTTGGTGCCATGTCACTCTGTGAGGTGGGTTTCAGGGGTGCTTATGTCTGGGTTGGCGTTTCCTTCAAAGGAAACTTTGGATTTGCTGAAGTGGTTGGCCTGGCCCAGTCTGTAGTACGCTGTGGAAGAGGCAGATGTGGCTGAAGAAACGCAAGCGATAGTGTTGTCAATCAGTGCCTCCAGCAGCAGCCGGCAGAATGAATGGCATCCTGCCTGACTTCCTGAAGTGAATTAGCTGCTGGGAGTGAATTCATTTCAGGTGACTAAATGAATAGACCTACTGGAAGGAATTGTTTATATGCCCCATCTGAATGCTGGGGAATATCTGCCAAGTGCCGCACTGTTAGGGTCAATCTCATTTATGCCAAGCTAGTGACACAATTAGCCAACGGAGTCAGTTGCTGCTTTTTTCTGTACCTCAACCCCCATTATCCAAGTGCTTTCTCATTGTGTAAAATAGGAAAACACATGGAAGGTTGGGAGGTAGGAAGGAAGGAGGAAAAGAGGGAGGGAGGGAAGAGGGGCCATGCACAATCCAAGGACAGATTTTCTTCTGACCTTTTAAATGCGTTTTTCTTTATATAGTTGATATCCGACGCTATAAGATATATGATTCTATATCCTGCTTTTTTGCTTAACATAATGTCATAAGCTTCTACTTAAAACTTTTTTTTTAACGTTTATTTATTTATTTATTTATTTATTTTTTGAGGCAGAGACAGAGCATGAACGGGGGAGGGGCAGAGAGAGAGGGAGACACAGAATTGGAAGCAGGCTCCAGGCTCCGAGCCATCAGCCCAGAGCCCGACGCGGGGCTCGAACTCACCGACCGCGAGATCGTGACCTGAGCTGAAGTCGGACGCCCAACCAACTGAGCCACCCAGGCGCCCCATACTTAAAACTCTTTTAAAATGATATTTTTAAATGTTCTTTCAGGGGCGCCTGGGTGGCGCAGTCGGTTAAGCGTCCGACATCAGCCAGGTCACGATCTCGCGGTCGGTGAGTTCGAGCCCCGCGTCGGGCTCTGGGCTGATGGCTCGGAGCCTGGAGCCTGTTTCCGATTCTGTGTCTCCCTCTCTCTCTGCCCCTCCCCCGTTCATGCTCTGTCTCTCTCTGTCCCAAAAATAAATAAAAAACGTTGAAAAAAAAAATTAAAAAAAAAATGTTCTTTCATCAGTTAGGTTGTTTTCCACTTTTCATGGATACGAAGAGTGATTTAGCAGACATCTTTGTTCATTGTCTTTCTCTACATTTTGAACATTTATTTTCCCCCTTAAGAGAGACTTATAGTAGAATTATGCGGCCAAAGGTATGAATGCTTTAAAGACTTTCTCTTTCAGGGGCGCCTGGGTGGCTCAGTCAATTGAGAGTCTGTCTGATTCTTGATTTTGGCTCAGGTCATGATCTGGTTGTGAGATCGAGCTCTGTGTTGGACTCTGCGCTGAGTCCGGAGCCTGCTTGGGATTCTCTTTCTCTCTGTATCCCTCTCCTGCTCATGCTCTCTTTCTCTCTCTCTCTCAAAACAAACAAAACAAAACAAAACAAAACAAAACAAAACAAAACACCAAACCAAACCAAACCAAACCAAACCAAAACCAAAACCTTTCTCTTTCTTGGCATATGAACACATGCCTTTCCAGAAAGGTCTTACCAGTTTATACTTCCCTCAGCATCAAATGAGAGTGAGTATATTACCTCACCTTCAAAAGTTTCCTAACTGGAAAAGGTAAAATAGCAGTAAATGTAAAATGTTATTTTTATTTTATTTTCATGATCATTAGTGATAATGAATGATGGTTTATTTATTTATTTATTTTTTATTTTATTTTTATTAAATTTTTTTTTTCAACGTTTATTTATTTTTGGGACAGAGAGAGACAGAGCATGAACAGGCGAGGGGCAGAGAGAGAGGGAGACACAGAATCGGAAACAGGCTCCAGGCTCCGAGCCATCAGCCCAGAGCCCGACGCGGGACTCGAACTCACAGACTGCAAGATCGTGACCTGGCTGAAGTCGGACGCTCAACCGACTGCGCCACCCAGGCGCCCCTATTTTTTTTTTTTTAGATAGGGAGGTAATTTGTATTTTTTTCCTTAGTGAATTATCTACTTATTGGGCATTTTAAAAGACATTTCTGTGACCTCTTCATATCTTAAGGAAATTAGCCCCTTGGCTTGTTTATTTCTAATTTTAAACCAGTTTGTGACTTGCCACTGGATTTTTTGATAACACTCTATTGAGATGTAATTCATATAATATACAAGTTACCCATTTAAAGTATAAAATTCACTGAGGCTTTTTTTGGTATATTCACAGACTTTTGCAGCTATCACCACAATTAATTCTAGAATATGTTCATTACCTCAAAAAAGAAACTACATACCCCTTAGCTATGCTCCCCCCAACTCCCTAGCCCCCACCAAGCCCCCAGCCCTAGGCAACCACTAATCTACTTTTTGTTTCTATAGATTTGCCTATTGTAGACATATCATATATTTGGAATAAAAAAATATGTGGTCTTTTGTGGCTGGCTTCTTTCACTCAGTATGTTTTCAATGTCAATATTTTATTCCTTTTTATGACTGAATAATATACCATGTTTTGTCTATCCATTCATCAGCTGAGGGACAATTGGGTGTTTCCAATTTGACTATTATGACTAATGCCACTAAAACAATACGATTTAGATTTTAGGTTTTTAAAATGTTTTTTACTGAAGTTTTAAATTCATACCAACCCTGTTGCTTGTTTGGATTGTATTTCTTTTGTTGTTTAAGATTAATAAGTCTTTTCCCGAGCCAATGTTAAATTTTCACCCATATTTTCATCTTTTTAATTTTAAAAATCTGTTTTATTGTTCACTTCAGTCTATAATCCATATAAACTTTATTTGGAGGTATGTGAGAATTAGGAAGCATCGCAATAGTCCCTCTGTTTTCCCATCCCCACCATTTCCTGAGTCATTCTTCTCACCAACCATTTTCTTTATACTGATTTTTAATGCTTTCTTTATCACATATTAAGTTTTTATGAGAATGAAGCTTGGTTTTTGGGTTATCCATTGAATTTAATTGCTGTTTAATTTTTTTATAAATGTAATCTAAAATAGGAATACACTTTATTGTTTCTTAAACTTTAGTAAGAGACATAAAACATATATAATCTATGATTATTGATTTAGTCAGATTTTCTTCTTATTTTAAGACCGTTTTGGCAATTAATATTTTTCTATAAAAATTGTACTGAAATCTAAAAAAGTCTTAGCATGGAATTCACATCAGTGTGTTTCTAAAATTCTCCATATCTTTTATTATCCTGTCTTTCTCATTGGCATATTTGTATTTTCTCTGCTCTTTCCTTAATATTATTTAGTAGAGCTCTGACTCTTTGGCTAGCTGACTAATAATAGATCAGTAATTCGGGAGAAATGACGTGTTCTTCTTTCTTGAAGCACTGGTAGACTGTACAACGGGTCTGTCCCAAGAAGCTTGTACCTGTATTGTAAATTAGAATAGAGAATTGGCAAAAGTTGGTGCCTGGGACTCGGCCGCTCAGGGTAGCATCTAAACAATTCTGGAGCAATTCTGGGGAGCTTCTTGCAGTTTAAAGTAACTGATTGGAGGGGTGCCTGGGTAGCTCAGTCCATTAAGTCTCCGACTTTGGCTCAGGTCACGATCTCCAGGTTTTTGGGTTTGAGTCCCACATCCAGCTCTGTGCTGACAGCTCAAAGCCTGGAGCCTGCTTTCTATCCTGTGTCTCCCTCTCTCTCTGCCCCTCCCCTGCTTGCACTCTCCTTCTCTCTCAAAAATAAAATATATTAAAATAATAATAATAATAATAATAATAATAATAAAGTAGCTGATTGAGTGTTTTAACTCAATGAGGTTATTTTCTTTTCCAAGAAGAACCTCAGAAATGAAAAAAAAAATGGGATAGTTCAGGCATCTAATAATAAAATATTGAAGCTTGAGGTGATATTATATAATTACTCAGAAGAAGAATATTAATCATCACTGATCTTTTTGGCTCTTTCCTTCACAAGGTCCCTTGGTGGCTGAGAGTTGCTTGGGTGGCACGTACAACTCTGTCCATGGGACTGGGTCCTGGCTGTTCTAGAAGTAACCAGTCAAGGACAGAAGGCTATCAGGAAGGACAGATCCAGTGGAGAAAATGGCAGCCTCAGTTAATGGGTCTTGGAGAGCAGGGAGGCGGGACATTACTTCAGTTAGCCTTGGAGGGGGATAATTAGCACTGAGAAGGGAGTCAGTAGGATTGGCAAGGACAGGAGAGATACAGAAGATCGTTGGCTCTGATGGCTAGTGAAAAATAGTATCACCCCCCCGCCCCGCTTAAAACACCCAGAGTCCTTTGCCTCATCTGTCAGCACTAAATTCTGCTTGGATTCCTGTTGTGCAAGCAAGGTCAGAGATCTGGCTGCCTCCGGCAGACCTTGTGGAATAGTGAGTCTTGAGAGAAATCACAGAGAGGGGAAGAGCAGCAGGAATCTGCCTCACTGTCTGTCACAGTCTGGGGCCGTGCATAGACATCTGTCAGCACAGATGTCAGGCTCTAGGATGAGACCGCTGGCCAAGGCTGTGGGGTTTTTAAGCTGCCTATCTGGGAAACCTCAGCCCTTTGCCCAGCCTGAGCGGGTCCTGGAGGTCGTTGCCCCACAGTTAGCAGCAGTAGGACGTGATGGTGCCTAGTCCCCTAACCCATCTCAGCCTTCACGGTCGTGGGAGCACAGCCTCTTCCCCTGTATGACCTGAGGTCTAGCGTGCAAGACCGTGGGTAGAGCTTTCTGTGGGACATATTAGTGGCCTGATGTACCAGCCCAGCATTCTACTAGGACTGATTGCCGTGAGCTCTGCGGGAGGCCACCTCCTTCCCTGGGAGGTCAGCCTGCAGGAGTCAGCCAAGATAACCCTTACCTCTCACTGTACCTGCCCTTTTAGACTGTGGGTTCTCCACGGGCAGGATCGATATCTTATTCATCTTCATGTCCTCTCAGTGCCTGACATGTTCGGCTGCTCTGTAAGTGATTTAGGAGTGAAGAAGAGATGGCCCAAGAAAGGGGCTGGATGAGCCTTCCTTCTCCTCTTAACCATTCTTAACTATTTTGTCCTTCTTTGGGATCTTACAGAAGCTTTGGACTATCTCCAGAGAGTATAGGCCTGTGCGCACGCATGTGCGTGCACCCCCCCCCCCCCCCGAATAAAAATCTTGCACACAGCCTATCAGTTGATGGATTCTGGTTAAGAGCCCCTGCCTTAGAGCTCTGGTAGGTTCCACTTACACCATCTCGGCATCATCTCACTCTGTGCCATGCCCCACACACCAGGACACCCCTCCTCACCTGCCTGAGCCTGTGCACAGTAGAGGTGTTGGCTGTGGCACCGATCTGGAACCCGGTTACACTGACCGGAGATTTGTTGAAAATGAATGCTTGTCACTGTTACTCCAGAGTGGGCACATCGGCTCGTCGTAACCCTGAGGAATAGTGGCTTCCTGGACAGCACAGTTTTTACTTGATGTTCAAAAGATGGCCTTTAAATGGACAGCTGATGCTTGACCCCACCTGAGGAGAGGGTTCTCCTTTCCTCACAGCCACTAAAGCCAGCAGTGCAGGAAGTCTGGAGGCAAAGCTTCCAGAAGCCCACCTGTTGAGACTAGACTTGCTAGCCTTGGGCAGCAGCCTGTCTCAGACTTTTTGGCCTTCTTCTCAGCAGTCTTCCTCTTGCTGTCACCCTACCCTTGTGGCCTACCAGGTCATTGGCTTTTCCTCATTAGGTCCTCTTTCATGATTTCCTGAGTCACTCCCTTCAGCTTGTATTTATTTGACGTTCAGAGCCATTTCCTATTTGGTAATGTTCGGGGCTTTCGGGCTTACAGAACGTGCCCAATATTTCTCCTTCCTTGTGTTCCCATTCAGCGGTGTCCTTTGTTCCATAGATTCTGGCTGTGACTCAGTCACTGACACAGAGGCTGAAGACGAGAAGGGGCCTTCCTATTTGAAGCAGCAGAGCCTACCACCGCAGACTTCACCTGGGAACCTGATGGTGGTGCAGCCGGACCGCATTCGCTGTGGGGTAGGCGCTTCTGGGGCTGGTGGATCAGTGTCAGAACATGGCCTTTTCAGTGGATGCAGTTGTCATAGTGAAAGGAGTGGGGTTTTCCTGTTGCACCTCAGTGTAATCCCAGCCTTCCCTTGGGATTCCTCTGTAGATGAGCTTCCCTGAGAACCCCAGGACCTGGGCCTTGAGCACAACTCACTCCTTTAAGTCCAACAGAGGTGAGCTCAGGAATGTATGTGCCATCGATCTAAGACTGTGAGTTCCTAGATCAAAAACACAGAGCATGTGGCACACATGAGCATTACCGGACACTTATGCCAGCCCTGGAGGTAGAGGCCTGGGTCTGTTCCTGCCAGGGTAGTGCTGGGAGGAGGGAGATGGGGGGCATTTTGCGAACTTGCTTCTCCATCAACCGACCACTGCTGTGCCCCACATGAGTCCCTTGAAGCTTGCTGGCTGAAACTTGTCAAGGCTGATTGCTAAAGGGATAAGATAGATGCCAAAGCATAATGTGACTCACGTTTTCAGGGTGGGACATGTGTTAACAGGTGACTTGAATGTGATGGCACAATTGATAGTCCATTGTCCTTTGAATCCTACCATCCTGTTGGTAGTTTTTTATTTCCTTATGGAAAATATGTGATAATTAGTTCAGAGCAGTAAAATACTTCCCTGTGGATACAAGCCCTTTGCTAAGTTTGCCAGCATGGTCTCCTAGAGACAAGAGGGTGTGTGAGCCTTGGCAGTGGGAAGTACTAGCTTCCTTGCACCAGTGAGTGGTTTTCCGTGCAGCCTGAGGCTACGAGGTGTTGAGCAAGGACTCCCTCCATGGAGATTGCAAACCGCTGCTTTGGGTGAGATTGAGCTCATAGACATGTTTGGTTTAGATTGCACAGTGTTTTAGCAATTAGGCATGAGAATCTGTTCCCAGCTTCCTTTGAATCAGAATCTGGTAATACCAGGCCTGAGGTGAGTGGCTGGGCCTAGCAGCCCGTTAGATGGGGCATGTATCCCCCAGTCCACTGTTCCCACCACTCACTTTTCTTTATTCTCAGCCCGCTTCATGCTTCCTCCTTGTTGGCCAGCTCTTGGTGGGCATTCCAGCGTCTAGGCTGTCCATATGCCCGCCTGTCTTCCCCACACTCTTCTCGTCCTGAGACCTGTGGTCTTTTCCCGAGACCAGGCTAGTGGGCACTTGTGGGTGAAGGCATTCGGAACTGAAGAATGGTGCCCTTGGCATGCCTCCCTGATTCTCCAGACTTTTGTTCCTTCTCCCATCCTGGCTTCCAGGATTCTCCTTGTGGCCTGTCCTTGGTCTCTGGATCCTGGGGTGGCTGGACTGGGGCTGGGTCCTGACTGTCAACAGAGAAGAACACACTCATTCTGACTCCCCATGTTGCCTGGGAGAAGGAGCAGGTGGGACAGGGCCTTGGCTGCAGCCAGAGCCAGGTCAACCACAAACGCATCCACATTCAGCCTCAACAGCCTCCAGAAACCAGAACCATGCATCTCCTTCACCTGTTGTGAAATAGTGGCCTTCATCATGAAGGGCTACTATGAGGACTTTTTTATTTTATTTTATTTTATTTTATTTTATTTTATTTTATTTTATTTTATTTTATTTTATTTTATTTTATTTTATTTTATTATTTTATTTTATTGTCCATTTCGAGAGAGAGAGAGACAGAGTGTGAGAGGGGGAGGGACAGAGAGAGAGGGAGACAGAATCGGAAGCAGGCTCCAGGCTCTGAGCTGTCAGCTCAGAGCTCAACCAACGGTTGAGGGATCAAACCCACAAACCGTGAGATCATGACCTGAGCCAAAGTTGGGACACTTAACCTACTGAGCCACCCAGGTGCCCCAAAGGACTTTATAATAGAATCGTAGGATGAACACTTGGGGATTAGCAATGACTGGAAATCTCTTCTTTCTCCGCTTCTCTTTGGAGGGTCTATCCTTAGCAGTTCAAGTTTTGAGAGGCCCATTACCCACTTAACTAGCACAGTAAAACAAGACAATCGTATGTAGCTGGCCCAGCAAGAGATCTTAAAGCAAGGTAAAATAGCTATTCATAGGTTGCTCCATGCCTTAGGAAAATCAGTCCTCCAATAAGGCATTTTTCCCATTCAAGAACAGCATAAAGAGCAGAAGCCAAGAGGGCTTCTTCTGGCTGTTGCCTCTCACATTGTGAGGTGCATGTGAGTCACCCCGGGTGTCTTGGTAAAATTCGGACTTTGATGGTTCAGTGGATCCAGGAAGGGCCTGAGATTCTGCATTTCTAATGATTTCCAGTGCTGTTAGTCTGCTGGCTTCACTTTGAGTAGCCAGCCTACTCTCAGAATAGTGCTTCTTAAACTATCTGTGAAGATCCTTTTTCTTTTGCTTTTTAAATTTTCTAATTCTGCCACGGGCTAATGCTTTTATAAAACACAATAAAAAAGAAATGCTGTAAAAATGAAATAAAAGTATGTATGAAATACAAGCCCCAGGTTTTTAAATTATTACATTAAGTTCAACAGACATAAAATTACTCCATCAAATTGCCATAAAGGCTTATAAATGTTCCCTCTCGGTCTTTGTAACTTGTCTTTTTGAGACCCACAGCAGTTGTGCCCAGTGCTAGACTCCAGACCCCACCCTGCTCTGGGACAGCCTCTCTAGATAGAGCTGGGGATCGGGGAGCCAGGAGACCCTCTGCCCAGCACCCTAATAGGGTACCCAGGAGGGAGAGGGGACACTGACTGGTCTCCTGTTGCAGGCGGAAACCACTGTCTACGTCATCGTGAGATGTAAGCTGGATGAGAGGGTGACCACAGAGGCGGAATTTTCTCCTGAGGATTCTCCCTCATTAAGGGTGGAAGCCAAGCTGGAGAATGAGTACACCATTTCCGTGAAGGCCCCCAGTAAGTAGCCCCATCTACCTCCGGAAATTAGGCATCCTGTTCAGGAAGAGGCCCACTCTTACTTTCTTTTACTTGTCCTGTCTTTATTCAGCAATTGAGAAGACTGACAGCCAACATTTGGATTTGGTTGTCATGTTCTATTTAAAGGAAAAGGAAGTTGCAGAAATGTACATGTGTGATAGGGAAAAAATAGATATATTAAAATTTTTATCCTTATGAAGTAAACATATTAAAAATTTTTTAAACTAGAGGAAAGTAGAAAAAAGTCATCAGACTACTATACTGTCTTTTGGCCTTTGTTCACAAGTTTTAACAACAGTTGTTTTCAATATTCTGTTTTTCTTTATATAATTTTATATTTATCCTCTTAGCATTCTTTTACCCTGTGCTGTTACATGGACTTTGTAACTTACCATTTTATAACATACTTTTTCTGTTACAAAAGTAATGTGAGCTCAGTACCAAAAAGTTGAGGAATACAACCACCATAAAGGAAAGTAAATAGAAAATTGCCTATATGCCCACCTCAAAGGAAATCAGTGATTTCTATATTTTTCTGAATCTGTGTACATAGCTTTGTTTTTTTATTTATTTTATTTATTTATTTTTAATGTTTTTATTTATTATTTTTGAGACAGAGAGAGACAGAGCATGAGCAGGAGAGGAGCAGAGAGAGAGGGAGACACAGAATCCGAAGCAGGCTCCAGGCTCTGAGCTGTCAGCACAGAGCCTGACACGGGGCTCGAACTCACAGGCTGTGAGATCATGACCCGAGCTGAAGTCGGATGTTTAACTGACTGAGCCACCCAGGCACCCCTGTGTACATAGCTTTGTATAGTCTCATCGGCCACTTTCATTACCTGGAAAATACCTTTGAGTATTTCCCATGTTAATAAATATTCTTTTGCAACATGATGCTTAATGGTTACGAGGTAATCCATTGTACAGATGTATCATAGTTTTTAAAGCCAGTTCCTTGTGTTGGACCTATATCTTATAATCCATATTGTTTAAAGCTGCATAATACTCCATTGAAAAGAAGTGTCATCTTTCAATTTTCCATTTCCTCATTGTGTTCTGTATTTACATAATTTCTGATTTCTTATTGTCTTCTTATTCTTTTAAGTTATGATATATTGAGCATCTTCATGCATGCATTTAGGATTTTTTCCTCAAGATGGAATCCCTTGAAATGATGGGCATTTTTAAGGATCCTGGAAATAAGGTTTAATTGCCTTCTGAAATATTACTTCTATCAAGTTTGCTATATCATCACCAGCACTAGACATTATCATTTAAAATATCTTTGCTAATTTGATGTTTTTTTAAAGAGTAGCCCATTGTTTTAATTTGCATTTCTTTGATTATTAAAGAGGCTGAATATTTTTCCATGTTCTGTACTTGTTGCATTTCCTCTTTTGTGAATCGAATCTTTGTGGTTGGTGTATTTTTAATTTTTTCTTTCCTCCTCAAAACCCCTTCCTGTGGTGCCGAAGAGAGAGAGCACGTAGTAATGACAGCAACAGAGCAAGTGAATCAATTCTCCTGGCCCAGTGTCGTGGAGGCAGAATTCCACCTGCCAGGATCTATCCCACCTTGTGCCAACCACTGACCTTTGTATAAAGTGCTTTAAACTCAGCTCCTCTTCCCCTTTATCATGGTACTGGGCCTAGTGTAGTGAACAAAACAGATGAAAATCTTCCAAAAACTCAATTGCAGACCCAGTGAGGACAATTCCTTTGATTCAGAGGCCTCCCAAGTACTGGTCTGCTCACTTCCTACTTCTCCGCTTCCCCTCACTTCTCTGTCCTCCACCTTACCTCCAAAATCTTTCTTCCAGCCCCCAGTTAATTTCTTTACCATTAAGGTGAATCCATGAACACTTTTCCCTGGAAACCTTGTTCTTCCTGGGTGCATTCATGGTGGTGTTTTGTTTTGTTTTGTTTCTTCTTCTTCTGTTTAGACCTTTCATCTGGGAATGTTTCTCTAAAGATCTATTCCGGGGAGTTAGTGGTGTGTGAAACTGTTATCAGCTACTATACTGACATGGAAGAAATTGGGAATTTATTGTCCAATGCTGCAAATCCTGTGGAGTTCATGTGTCAGGTAAGGATGTTGAAAGGAAACCTGAGTTTTCTGGGCACATAGTTCCTTTTCATTTTTTAATTAAAATTAAAAAAAAAATGTTTTTAGTTATTTTTGAGAGAGAGAGTGAGAGCACGCATGAGCAGGGGAGGGGCAGAGAGAGACACACACAAAATTCAAAGCAGACTCCCAAGTTCTCAGCTGTCAGCACAGAGCCCGATGTGGGGCTCGAACTCACAAATTGGGAGATCATGACCTGAGCTGAAGTCAGATGCTTAACTGACTGAGCCACCCAGGCACCCCTGGGTGTGTAGTTTCTGCTCATGGTTCTTCAGCTTCTAACCTGCTGGATGGGAGATAGCTGGGGTTAAAGTCTGACCTTCTTCCCTTTTGTGTTCAGGCCTTTAAAATTGTGCCCTACAACACAGAGACCCTTGATAAACTGCTAACTGAGTCCCTGAAGAACAATATCCCTGCGAGTGGACTGCACCTCTTTGGAATTAACCAACTGGAAGAAGAAGATATGATGACAAGTAAGTCAAAAGGTCAAACCTCAGGAAACCAGCCGTGGGTTGACTCCACTCTGTTGGTTTCAGCATCCAGTCAGCCTGTGCTCAAACCTCGCTGGTTCCTTCCCTGCAGCTCATCCTTGGGGGATGATTCCTTCACTGGCTAGCTGGTCTTCCAAATTGTCAATCTGCCTACCTCCACCCCTTGCTAAAAACCCTTTGTGGTCCCATTGGCCTTCAGATCAAGTTCAAACTCCTTAACATGTTTGCAAGCACTTCCCAAGGGGTTCCTGCTGCATTTCTGCCCTTATCTCTCTCCACTCTATCCCTTGGCTCTGCTCTACGGAAAGTATGAGCTTCTTTCACCTGATGAAAATTCTGCCCTGCCTCTTGCCAACTCAACTTATGGGAATACAGTTTCTTCCTCTCCTCATTGGTTACCGTTCACCTGGTGGCCCTCTGTTCACCCCCCTGCAGCGGCTTAGGTAGCACTTCCTCAGGAAGACCTTCCTGAACCTTTGGCAGGGTGTTCCATCTAGGTGCCAGGGGCTCCCCTGGCATGTCAGCTGTCCTCTGTGCTAGTTCTCCTCAGCTGTGTCTGTCTTCTCTGCTAGGCTGTCAGCTCAGTGAGGGCAGAGGCAGTGCCTGGGTGGCTAATTAAAGGCTCAAAACATTTGTTCAGTGAGGGAGGAACAGTCTTGTGTGCACGTGTGACATGAACTGCTTGTGTGGCGATGGTCACTGGCCAGCTGGACAGGGTGCCTGTTAGGGTGCTTCTGTGGACACCACTCTTCCATCACATGGCCCAGTAGAACCCAGTTACCCTCTACCTGTGTCCCACCCTTCTTTCTGTCTATCTGTCTGTCTATCTATCTATCTATCTATCTATCTATCACTATTGGGTTTAGAAATCAATTTTTATGGGGTGCCTGGGTGGCTCAGTTGGTTGAGTGTCTGACTTTGGCTCAGGTCTTGATCTCACGGTTCGTGAGTTCAAGCCCTGCATTGGGCTCTGTGCTGATACCACGGGGCCTGGAGTCCACTTCAGATTCTGTGTATCCCTCTCTCTCTGCCCCTCCCCTGCCCCTGCTCACACTCTGTGTCTCTCTGTCTTTCAAAAAGAAATAAACATTGAGAGAAAAAAAAATCAATTTTTATGAAAACAAACAAAAGAAAGATTGGTCCCCAACTCCACAACACAAACTGTCTATTTTCTTGGTAGAGTTTAACTTGCTGCATCCAGATATTAGTAGGTGGAGGGGGTCATGGGGATCCAGTGACCTACAGGAATACTTTGTTTCCCATGAATCAGAGGGTTAATGGACATCCTGCAGTTCAGGTGTATTAATACCAACATTCAAAACCTGTCCTAAACAAAGAACTCACTGAATACCATCTTATTAATCCTCTCAGCCCTTTTGAGATAGTTTGGGAATATCTCCTCATTCAAAACTAAGGGCCATGGAAAGGCTAATTAACATACGTAGGATTACTTGGCATACTTTATGAAATTTGGAGTAAGAGCTAAGAAGATGGACTTCTCTTTTTTAATCAGCACGAAGAAATCGTGTTAAAGTGCTATGAAATTTGCAGAGAAGGTCAAAACCTGATTCCCGTTGTACTTTGCGGCTGCTGCTTAAGCCTTTAGAAGATCAGCATATTTTGAATTAGTATTATTTTTCAGGATTCTTTGATCCTTTTAGAGAAAAAAGGTAGGATATTAACTGTTAGATTTGCAAATTAATTAACATGTTTCTTCTGTCATCTGAGGGCATATAATCTTCAGTGGTACCTCAAAGGAAGCTGCCAGATGTTAGGTCAGTCAGCCGAGAACTATTGATTGAGTGCCTGCTGGATGCCATGGTAGGCTTGCCAGCTTTGTGTCTATGAATAAGGGTGCCTCTGCCTTCATTTTCATTTGTCCATTGTTTTCCTTAACAATTATTCAGATCAGAGGGACGAGGAGCTGCCCACCTTGTTGCATTTTGCTGCGAAGTATGGACTGAAGAACCTTACTGCCTTGTTGCTCACCTGCCCAGGAGCCCTACAGGCGTACAGTGTGGCAAACAAGCATGGCCACTACCCCAACACCATTGCTGAGAAACATGGCTTCAGAGACCTGCGGCAGTTCATCGATGAGTATGTGGTAAGGTCAAGGTGGGGGAGGCCCCAGGAATGGAAATGGACTGTGTGGTCCAAGGACTGCCTTTGCACTCGAGACATGGTTGGATTTCATCTCTAGCAGGGGCTCATGTGCCTCTTCTCTGGCGGGGCCAGTGTGTGTGGAACTGAGCCCTGGAGTCATATGGACCTGAGTCCACATTCCTGTGCCAACACTTGTCAGCCACAGTGGATGACATGGACAGATCATGTATACTCTCTCTTTTAGTGTCCTAAGATGCAGAAGGAAGGTAACACCAGTCCTACTCATAGGGTTGTTTTCAGGATAAAAGGAAATAATGTATGTAAAGCACTGAGGTCTACCCTCAAAGAATTTACAGAGACATTCAGAGAGTGAATCTGCTAGAGGTTGATGCTGATCCCTCTTCTTCCACCTCCAAGGCACTTTGATGGGATGCTCCCAGCTGCCTCTCCCACTGTCAGGTCCCACTGTGAACTGTTAGGATTGGTTTCTTCCTTAGCAGAGACCACAACAAAGCTCTGCAATTGATGCTTTGGGGAGGCCACCTGTGACGACCCACCTTATGCCAATGGCCTGTCTCTCTTTCTGAGCCTCTGTGTGTCTAAGAGACAGAGGCCCCGTTTATTTGCTCATCTGGTTTTAGACCCCCAGGTCCTCCTTGATCACTGACTTCTGGGTCCTTCTTTGAGTGTAATCTCATCCATGCCTGGGCCTTATTCCATGCCCCAATATTGCTTCTCTTGTCTTGGAGGCCCCTACCTTTCCTGACTGGACCCTTTTCTGATTTTCCTTCATCTTCATGAGTCACAGCTGGGACTCTCAGCCTCTCTTGTGGGGCTGTGACCTCAAAAGGAACAACAAAGACAATCTAGTCTTACTCTCTATCTCCATACAGAGGTGAGCCTACACCTCCCCAGAAACTTAATTCTGTGCTCAGTATTTGACAGTTTTCAGGTCAGTGACTCACTGAGGCATGTATGGGGGCTCTCCACAGTTTGGGAGTGATTAAGTACGTTGAATGAGTGGAATAGCATGAGTGCCCATTTGGGGCGCGGTCTACATAAATAAGGCTAAAAGGTGTTTACTTGGCTTTCCTTTGAAGTCACAAATGTATCAAATGCAGGGTTTCATTTCCATGCCAACAGTTTTTATTGGGGACATACTGTGTTCATAGTCATAACTACTGTTTATTGAATTTATTTGATTGGCAAAAGGCAGTGTTTCATTTAATCATCACCACAATCCTTTGAAGTTGGCAGTATTGTTATCTCTCTTTAATAAATGAGGAGAAGGGCTTAGCAAGGCAGAGTAATTGTGCGAGGGTCACACTCTAGTAAGGGTGGAGATGGGATGCAAACCTAGTTTGATGCTAATTCCGGGGCTTGTTATTCTAGTCTGTGTAACAGGGAAGTTTCGAGATGCCTTTTCAGTTCGCACTGAAATTCATCTGATTCACATTTCTCCAATCTTAGCTCTCCGACCAAAAATCACCTTCAGCCGATGCATCTTCAGCATTGCTACCAAGAGGTTGCCTCCGCGTGTTGATTATGACCTCTAAGAACTGTCCTGTTTCCTCTTTCCACCACATCAAAACCAAATGCCAGACCTTGAGTCTCTACCACTTCCCAACTGTCACCTGGGCTACTCCTCAGGTCTCATCAGGAAACGAACACATTGTGTCAATAGCAGATTAGCTCTCTTGGGGTAGTGATGATGAAAACGAGGATTTTTGCGGGTTGGTGCTGAAATAGGATTGTGAAACATCAAAGTTTCTTACCAGGAAAGTTGTGTGGAGGTTTCAGGGAAGCCAGTTTTCCGGCTTCACCACCATCTACAGGCAGAATGACAAGGGCCGCCTGTCCGACTGCAGGGCACTTCATCCAAGACCACCTCTTGTCTCGGGCACACAGGGTAGAAAACCAAGGGAGGTACCTCAGAGCAGCCTGCTAGAAGGGACAGGGACGAGGCCCCGAGCATCTGAGGGACGTCTGACTGCACGCTAGCTCAAGGACATCTTAGCTGCAGCCCTGCTTAGCCCATTTGGATTTCCATCTGGCTGTTCAGCAAGGGTGATACCCTTGGGTGTCACTTGTTTCCCTAAGTAGAAACCAGGGTGTAGTAGAAAGGTCAGAAGGTAGGATTGCACAGCCCTGAGTAAGGCACTAGGTTTTTCTGAGCTGTGTTTTTCTCATCTCTGAACTAGGGAATATTACAAGTTTCTCAAGCCGTTGTGGAAGGGATGGCATGACGGTATGTATAGGCAAACACCCAGCATCATACCTGACCCGTAATAGGTGCTCACGAGAAAGTCTTTAATTTGTATCCTGTGGATACATGCATCTCATCGGATGCTTAATGACAGTCTCTTGTGTGCATGACTCTGCTTCATGTTGGGAGAAGATAGAAAGATTAAAACAAAAAATATAAAACAAACAGAAGAAGGCTTGGAGCCTGGCCTCCACGAGCTTTCAGGCTGGTGGGAAATACAGACAGACACACAGCTGAGCCCTGACCCATGTGCACCTTTACTCTGCCTGTCACGAGCCCCTGAGGGCCTAACTGTCCCCAGAGGGCCAGGCCATCTCAGGGTTCCCGTGACTCCCGTCTTCTCTTTCAGGAAACTGTGGACATGCTGAAGAGTCACATTAAAGAGGAACTGATGCAAGGGGAGGAGGCTGACGCCGTGTATGAGTCCATGGCCCACCTGTCCACAGACCTGCTCATGAAGTGCTCCCTCAACCCCGGCTGTGACGAGGAGCTATATGAGTCCATGGCTGCCTTTGTCCCAGCTGCCACCGAAGACCTCTGTAAGTAGCACAGCCCAGTTCTGCTTCCATCCTTCTGCTGACACACGGCTTTCTTCACTCTGGTGTGTGGTGGTGGGGGTGGGGGGAAGTCCCTCGCCTACCCCCACTCTGCCCCAGAGAGATGAAGATCCTGTTTTACACAAGTTAGATCTTGTCATCATGTGCTGTGACAAGCATAGTCCTTCTCCAGACTTCCTCCACTGTGACTGCTGAGTGACTGAAAAGTGTAGGCAAGTGCCTGGAGGTCAGAATTGATGGAGGCATCGTCTTGTGATCTGAGAGGCTCAATCAGTGGCTCTCAACCCTATCAGTCCCAACGGGCCCTTCTTATAACATTTCATAATGCTTCCCTTTAGTACCTTGACATGCCACTCATATACAATATAATCTACCTACATATGAAAATTAAAAGAAATTTTTTTAGTTTATTTATTTATTTATTTAGGGAGCAAGCACATGTGCCCGCATGAGTGAGGGGCAGAGAGAGAGGGAGAGAGAAAATTCCAAACAGGCTCTGTAGAGTCCGTGCAGAGCCCGACATGGGGCTCGATTCCACAAACCATGAGATCGTGACCTGAGCTGAAACCAACAGTCGGATGCTTAACTGACTGAGCCCCTCAGGCGCCCCATTACATATGAAAATTTAGAAATCAAATATATGCCCTAAATGAAATATAAAAGAGAAGTAAAAGGAAAGGAACAGCTCAGTATGCCTGCACATGAGGACATAATGAAATAGATGCAGGCATCTACACTCAGAATCACTACCAATGTCATGGCCTCACATGCTGACCGACCGATACGTGTCTGTTGTATTGGAGACTTGGATACTGGCAGCAATGGATTTTCCTAAGTGGTAAATGATTTTTCACACTCTCCTTTCCATTTTCATAGTAATTGAATTCCTGGAAAATTCAGTACATATCAAAACCATGCAGAAATACAAGTTGTATTTATTTATTTTTTACTTTTTTTTTTAACATTTTATTTTATTTTTTGAGAGAGAGAGAGAGAGAGACAGAGCACGAGCAGGGGAGGGTCAGAGAGAGAGAGAGAGAGAGAGACACACACACACACACACACACACACACAGAATCCAGAGCAGGCTCCAGGCTCTGAGCTGTCAGCACAGAGCCCGATATGGGGTTAGTTTCCAGGCTCAGAAAATTATAAGCAGATTTTTTTGTTAACCCAACTTTAATGGATTAATATATAATAAACTTATTTCTAAAATATCTTTAGGACAGGATTTTTCCTGTAAGTTGCTTAACAAATTTTGCCTAGTTTTTGGTTACCTTAATTTTTTTTCCCAGTAACAACGGTAATACATTCTTATAAAATTTGAAACAAAATAAAGATGTATAACTGAGTTATTAAAAGTCCATATGACTCTACCCCAAGCACTCCTAATAGTTTGGGATACTTGTCTATATTTTCTTTGTACCTGCTGATATTAAATTGAGAAATATACACACATAAATAAATAGATATGTACAAATGCACATATATGTGTAAATACATGTCATAAGCAGGTTTTTTTTTTAACCTATATGTGTGTCTAGTGAAATATTTAGAAGTCATGAGGGGCACAAATCACTCCATTGCCCATGACAGCCCTGTACACTGCAGGGTGTCTATGTCTTTCTCCCTTCTGCTAAATTCCAGTACAGTAGTCCCCCCTTATCTGATATTTCACTTATTTCACTTTCCCCGGTTTCCCATGAGCAGCTGTGGCCCAGAAGCAGATGATCCTCCTTCTGACATAGGCTCAGAAGGTAGATGGTAGCCTAATGCTACGTCAGTGTGTATGTTATTTATCTTATCAAGTAGTGTTTTATCATCTGCTGTCATCACCAGAAGGGTTCGTTCCATAAAATATTTTGAGGGAGAGAGAAACCATGTTCACCTAACTTTTATTATGCTATATTGTTACAATTGTTCTCTTTTATTACTAGTTATAGTTGTTAATCTCTTACTATAATTGATAAGTTGAACTTTATTATAGGTATGTGTGTATGTAGGGAAAGTATACTGTGTACACACACACACACACACACACACACACACACACACACACATAGGGTTTGGTACTATCTGTGGTTTCAGGTATCTGCTTCTTGGAAGGTATCTCTGAGGATAAGGGGCACTAATATAGTGTCCCTGCATCATGATGACAACCTAAAACCCCCTCTTAGATTTTCCAAACCTCCCCTAGAGGGCAGTGTTGCTGCCCTTGAGACTCACTGGTCTAAATAATGTTGGACTTCAAAGCAGTATTTTTTTTTCACATTTATTCATTTTTGAGGATGAGAGAGACAGAGTATGAGCAGGGGAGGGGCAGAGAGAGAGAGAAAGGGAGACACAGAATTCGAAGCAGGCTCCAGGCTCCGAGCTGTCAGCACAGGGCCTGACATGGGACTTGAATTCATGGACTGATGAGCTAAAGTCGGACACTCAACCAACTGAGCCACCCAGGCGCCCCAGCCCTGGACTTCAAAGCAGTATTGAAGCAGGACAACATGCAAGGGGACCTCAACGAGCTTTCTTAATATGTTACTACCATTTGCTATCAAAGGCTAAGCACTCTGAAACACTGCCTAAAGCTTACCTTCCCTCCCTCTGGTCTATTTAATAGAGTCAAGAAAGGCAAGGAGCACCTGGGTGGCTCAGTTGGTTAAGTGACCGACTCTTGATTTTGGCTCAGGTCATGATCTCATGGTGTGTGGGTCAAGTTCCATGTTGGGTTCTGCAGAACCTGCTTGGGATTCTCTCTCTCCCCCTCTCTCTCTGCCCCTCCCCTGCTTCCGTGCACACACACGTTTTTTTTTTTTTGTTTGTTTGTTTTTTGTTGTTTTTTTTAATCTCTCTCAAAATAAATAAACTTAAAAAAAGAAAGAAAGAAAGGCAGAACAAATTCCTATCAGTGTATCAGCTTTATTGATGGAGGGCTTCTGGAATGGGCTAGATCGACTATTGCCAACCTTTAGTCTGAGAAGAAGACAGAAAAGCTCTTGGCACACGGGGAAGTGACCCTGAGTTTCCCACCCATGAACAGAAAAGCGGGTGCCAAGAAGGTGCCTTAGAGTAGGGGATGTGGGCAGGTCGGTGGCCAGAGGCAGACCCTGATGCCAGCAGGGCCTTTGACAAGGCACCCCCAGCACCTGGAAGCTGTGGTCCAGTCGTTAACTAGGTGCTTGGTAGTTAGAATGGCTGCCCCTTGTGGGGTGCAGCAAGAATGAGGGAAAGCTGGGTAGAAGCTCCCTTCCTACACCTAACTGGGAGGCCTGGAAGTGCTGATAGAAGCTCTTGCCGAATGAGCCATGACCCAGCAGAGGGGCGAGGAGAGAAGGCATCACCCCCACATCCACATCCTCTATCTCACTGAATCCTTAAAGCCGCATAAGGATGTTTTGATTAACTTGCACTTTACAAATGAGAAAACTGAGCTCAGAGAGGTTAAGCAACTTTCCCAAAGTCTCACAGCTAATAAGTGATAGAACTCACATTTGAGCTCAAGTCTGTCTCTAGGATTCTAGTCTTTATTTTCTGTCTGAATTTTCCATCTAATGCCATAAATTTTAGTCCTAGTTTCTTCTAAAGAAGCCATCTAGCAGCTACAGCCATTGCCCCAATGTCAGCTCACCAAACAGCCTCTGGTACCCTCTGCACATGTACATCCATCTGTCTCTCCATGGCCACCACAAGCATTTCTGGAACATCTACTGGAACATGTTTTAGCTACTTGCCTCTTCTTCTGGGTGTTGGGGAGACAAGAGGGGCCAACACACAGTCCTTTCCAGTATGGAACAGAGACCCATTCACACAGAACATTTGGAGGAAAACCAATACCTACTTGGGAAGCCAGAGATTGTGTATATCATGTCTGCCTGTGTCCTTGTTACGGGGCAATTGAACAGTTAACGAGTCCCCCACTTAACTAGCAGTTTAGTGTTGACAGAGAGCCTTAACACCTGTTATCCCCCTGGATGCTCCAACACAAGAAATCTCACACTAGCAGAAAGCTGCAGGGGATGCTAAAGGCAGCCACAGCAGGAACAGTGAACCTCTCCAGCACTGCCCAAGGCAGCGGAGTGCTCTGGGGCTAGTCTGCTTTGTGGCCCTTGGCCACTTGTAAAGTTACGTGGGTCAGGGGGATTCTGGTTGCCCTGGAGGTAGAAGGAGGCCACTAATACAATAGGCTGGCTGTAGAATTTGGCTGCTTTGTGGGTGGGGAAAGGAAACCCACTGTATTTTTCATTTGCTAGATCACATAAGCTCTGAATTTTCTGATTCTAGACATGATTTGGTTTGTGTTTCTGTCTTTGTGGTTTAATTTTGAGAAGGACCACTTACCTGCTGGCCCACAAGGAGCCGCACCGGGAAGAAACCATTCATTTATTACCAGTGACTTGCTAGAAGAGAAAGCGGGTTAGTTCATAAACAAGCAGGACAAACATAAATCTAACATGCGTATTTGCAATAGCACCCAGCACAGTGATAAGGTGTACCATCCGACAGCCCTTTCAGGCAAACAGACTGCTTTTATCTCATCTGTTATTTCGTCCCATCGTCCTTGGGCTTCGTGGATAGAATTACCTCCATTTCACAGGGGAGAAAACTGAGGCTCCGAGATTTAGTAGCCTACTTAAATCCCGTGGAGGGAGAACTGGGTCAGGACTCTGGGTCAGTACATTCCCGGTGGCAAGTCTGTCTGCCCCCCAACTGGGATAGAGGACTCTCCTGGCCTGCCCTTCTTCTAGGATCTGCATTTGCCAGCCCCAGAAGGGACACTGAGACAGAAGGGACATGGAGCGGTTTCTAAATGTCTAAGTAGCCGAGTTTATCAGTGCCCCACCTTTGTTACCATTCAACCCTAGAAGCTGAAAGTGAATGTATTAAGGACTGTGGGCTGTGTTCATTCAGTCACAGGACAAGCAATATGGAGTGAAGGCTTTCTTTGGAGGTCATCAACGGTGTTGGGACAAATCTGCCTCTTTCTGACTTGAGTTTTGGAAAAGGGATAGTAATGAGGTCCCCTTCTCCAAAAGGAACCCAAACAACCACTAAGTAGGAAGTTTGTGAGGGAGACTCGCCGTGTTGAATGAAGTGGGGCAGGGGAGTGATGTTGGCTTCTGACCCTGAGATTTTATGATTCCACTCCTGACTCTCCTTCCCTGGAATTGCCTGGGTGTACACGCGCGCTCACACACACACTCACACCCCTCACTCTCATGGTCTTTGGTTTAGCTATGCTGCCACCAGGTGGTAACTGCATGCCTTTGATATCAGATATTCAACTTTGCTCCCAATACTCCTGAGAATTTTTTGTTCGAGACAGAATTAAACCATCAGTTTCCTAACTTTACCATATAAGAAATGAATATTTCTATTAAGGGTAAGCTTATGCAAACACTAAATAGAAATGAAGGCACATCTCTCTTGGGTGTTTTCTCTATCACCCAATCTTCTTCTCAGTTCTTTTGCCGCTGTCCTTGCCTTCAGAGAATGACACTGTAGTCCTAGTGTTGCTCTGACTTAGGTAATACATTTCATATGGAAAGCCTCTCCCAGGGACTGGTCACCTCCCTGAGACTCTGGGTTCTAAAGCTTTGGGAGCCATTCCTGAGAGGCCTTGTCCATTTGTTTCCAACATGATCTGCTTGTGGATTTAACTCTGCTTAAAAGTCTCAGAGGCTCTGGGGCGCCTGGGTGGCGCAGTCGGTTAAGCGTCCGACTTCAGCCAGGTCACGATCTCGCGGTCCGTGAGTTCGAGCCCCGCGTCAGGCTCTGGGCTGATGGCTCGGAGCCTGGAGCCTGTTTCCGATTCTGTGTCTCCCTCTCTCTCTGCCCCTCCCCCGTTCATGCTCTGTCTCTCTCTGTCCCAAAAATAAATAAAGTTGAAAAAAAAAAATTAAAAAAAAAAAAAGTCTCAGAGGCTCAGACGCCTTGGTGGCTCAGTCAGTGGTTAAGCATCCAACTTCAGCTCAGGTCATGATCTCACGGTTTGTGAATTCAAGCCCCGCATTGGGCTTTCTGCTGTCAGCGCAGAGCCTGCTTTGGATCCTCTGTCTTCCTCTGTCTCTGCCCCTCCCCTGCTCGCTCTCTCTCTCTCTCTCTCAAAAAAAAACATTTAAAAAAATGTTTTTAATTTAAAAATTAGAAAAAAGTACATGTTAAAAAGAAAAATCTCAGAGACTCGTCTTCTATTAGGAGAAAAGAGCCAAAAGAGAAAGGCAAATATCTTGAGAGTGGAAACTATAAACTCATATGAGTCTGTAATCCCTTCTAGAAGGCTGTTCTGCTTCAGGTGACTCCTGTGTTACACTCTTCTCTCGTGCCTCTGCTCCCTCTGCCCGGCTCTGTGGCTCAAATTTGTGTATGGTGCAGAGCGGACTCAACCCCAGCTAACTTGCTGCCTTCCCTTAGCAACCTCCTTGCTAGCTGGCATGTTTGTACAGGTCACCTCCATCTGTGACCCTGTCTGTGATCTGGGTCCCCTCCGAGCCGGGGCCTTGCAGCCCAGGCAGGGAAGCTCTGAGCCCAGCTGAAGGACCATTTGTAAGCAAAGCTGTTAAGTTACCGATTTGCTTCTGGAACATGCTGCCTCTCCTCCCTGCACCTTTTTCTCTCAGGAGTCTTCCTTCCTGACTTTACTGAGACTGCCATCCTCCTGTTAATCCATCTAGGAACGACTGGCTGGGAGCCAAGAAATGCCTTGTGGGCAGTGGGGCTAGGGTAAGTCATGGGGCCTTACCAGCAAGAAGCTCATTCTGGGCAGGGCTGGTGCTGTGCTGTCGAGGGCTGAAAGTGACCCAGTGGGGCAAAGGGAGGCTCAAGGCACTTCCTGACTTCTGTGGCTTTTGGTTCCTCCAGATGTACAGGAACTGTGTCGGGGATGTAGGCACTTAGTGAAAGCATGTGGATTGAGACTTTTAAAAGCAAAGAAGATAAAAATCCCCACCACCAGCAGTGACCTTGCTCCCCTCTGGACCTGTATAGCCGTGGTTCACACTCTCCTGGGGCCACTGCAACCACATCGTTCTGCACCCTGGTTTGTGTATATGCTTCTCTGGTGACCTGCTCCTACCTCAGTTTAGGAAGCATGTGTCATCCATAATGATGTGCACAATAGGTGCTCAACTATTTCTTGAATTTGAGAGTACCAGAAAATAGAAAGTCATCCCGGATTTGGTGGGGTGGAGTGGTTGACATTCCAGTGCAAAGACCTTTCCTGATAGGTGCTAGCGACACATCTATTAGACGTCCCCAAGCGCGGATGTCTCCGGCAGTAGTGACTCCTCCGGCACTCGGGGCTGCCTTTCTTTTCTTGTCTCCTCTACGTTAGCTCATGCGGTTCCTGCTGCCTGGATCGCCCTTCTCTTTTCTCAGCGTGGAAAATGCCCAGATTCCTTCACAAAGCCCAGATACCTTCGTGTTCATATTCATGTGTTTATGCCTCATTAATTTGTCCATTCACACATTCCTTCATTCAACAATATTAATCAAACCTCTCATGTGATTAAGTCACCGTGTCAGATGGCAGAGAGTCAATAAACAAGACGGCATGATCTCTGCCTCCCAGAGCCCTCCTTCTAGCAAGAGAGCTGAATATTAAATAAAAATGCCACATAACTAAATATATAACTACAAAACCGTGACAGTGCCATGGAGGAAAAGGACACGGTGCCCGAAGAGGGCAGCTATGGATGTGGAGAATGAGGGGAGGAGGGCGTGTGGTACCCACCGCATCCCACTGTGAACTCATCTCGTAGACTGATTCTTGCCCTGCAGAGGGTCTGTGTGCTGGCCAGGAGTGCTGCAAGGAGGCCCTTGTCTGCATAAGAAATCCGTGAGACTTGTTGCTGCCTAACCCTTGCATCCTTAGCCCCTTCATTTTCTTTTCTTTAATGTTTATTTATCTATTTTGAGAGAGAAAGAACGAGTGGGGGAGGGATAGAGAGAGAGAAGGAGAGAGAGAATCCCAAGCAGACTCCACGCCACCAGCGCAGAGCCAGTGCAGGGCTCGAACTCCTGAGCCGTGAGATCATGACCTGAGCTGAAATCAAGAGTCGGATGCTCAACCGACCAAGCCACCCAGGTGCCCCAGCCCCTTCGTTTCATTGCCCGCCTCTCCTTAGCTGCTGTAATTTCAGATTGCCATTTCCCTTTTCTCTGTCTCTCTCTCAGTGTGTGTGTGTGTGTGTGTGTGTGTGTGTGTGTGTGTGTGTCTCCCTCCTTTCCATCACTTCTCCATTAGGGTATGGGGAGATTGGACCGCCCTACAGACATGGCCAATGAAAGCACTTGATCCCACCTGAGTGCATACGGAGCCCACCGGGCTTCAGGTCATCAGATGCTTTACCACGCTGCTCCTTGCTCTAAGGGTCTGTTTTGGCTATAAGAATACTTGCTGGAGAAAAAAAAAAATTACTTTTGGACCGCTTTCAGGGTTTGAGAGCCTTTCCAGAAGAATAGCCTCTTAGTATCTGACATTTTACTGTATTAGATTCTCAGATTAGGTTTTATATTAAATTAACAACACATAATCTGGATAGAGTTTCCACTGCAGCTAAGCGATCTAGATTTATGTCCCCTGAGGAGTATCGTATGGGCTTCTTTGAAAATTCATTATTTTTCTTGACTCATTCCTTAATTAAGTGCCTGCCTAGGCTTTCTCTCATCTGTTCAAGCTTCTTTCTTCCCAGGAATGGGTTCTTTCTGATTGATTCCCTAAATGAAGTACAGTGTAACTCTACAGCTGGCTCTTCCCTGAGGACTGTGGCCCCTGAGTCTCCTTGTTTTATGTTTTTTTCTTTTTTGTCTCTGCTGAAATGAAAGCACTTTGCACTTTCTCCTTAGACCCGCAGGTTTCAGGGCTTTTTAGTTTATTTTTAACTGACACGTGGTGAAGGTTAAGTGCTTAGAATCTGAAGTACAAACACTGAGCATCCAGGAATGCAGGGATTTGTTGTTCTGCTTTTCTTTACAAAATGTCCTTTGTCTGCAAGCACACTGCCTTCACCTCCAGAATTTTCTATGTGTTTCAGCCACTCATGTGGTGCTCACTGTATACCTGAGTTGTATGCACACATGGGGTTGGGAAATTTAGAGTCTGAGAGGATCTTTTTACTTATGAACTCCAAACAATTGGACACTTTTTTTTTTATCATTAGGAAGGTAGTAATCGTTACTACTAAGACTTACTGCCTAATACAGATAGGGCAAATAGTGTTTGAAAAATCATTTCATATGCCAGTGTCAGTTAGTTGGTACTGAGTGCCTGAGGGGGCTATGTTGAGGATTCTGAGACCACAAAGAATGCTATGACTAACTAGTGATGTTTGCCTTGAGTACAGAATAGGGACACGGGGGCCGATGTATATATTTGCTGTTCTTGGTCTAATTGAAAACCACATATGCTCAATTACATATAAAAAGAATCATTTTGCTTCAAATATAAATGGAAAGAAAGTCATTTTTGGGTAACTTCGCTTACGGTAGTGTGCACTGCCTCCATCACGCCAGGGCTGCTGGGTCCAGTGTGGACACGATGGACTTGCTTGCATGGGCCCTGATCCCTGAGCCTTACTGCCCCTGTCAGCCCAGTATGGGGAGGAAGTTTGAGACAGGCTGACTGTGCTGATGCTTGCTTCCATCTGTAGGAGGCAGAATAGAGCCCCTAAATCTGTGAATGGGCTAGACGATCTGGCAAAGGAGAATGAAAGTTGTAGATGGAATTAAGGTTGCTAATGTCCTGGATTATTGGGGTGGATCCTTAAAAGTAGAAGAAAGAGGAGCGCCCGGGTGGCTCAGTCGGTTAAGCATCCGACTTCAGCTCAGGTCATGATCTCATGGCTCGTGAGTTCAAGCCCCGCATTGGGCTCTGTGCTGATAGCTCAGAGGCTGGAGCCTGCTTCAGATTCTGTGTCTCCCTGTCTCTCTTTGCCCCTCCCCTGCTCACACTCTGTGTGTGTGTGTCTCTCTCTCTCAGAAATAAATAAACATTAAACATTTTTTTTTTTTAAAAAGTAGAAGAAAGAATCAGAAAACAGACCAGAGATGGCTCCATGAGAAGGACTCAATTCAGCTAAGTTCACTGCCTGACATTGCTGGCCTCAAATATAGAGGAAGAGAGCTTAGTGCCAAGGAATGCACGTAGCATCTAGAATTTGGAAAGGGCAAAGAGACAGATCCTCCCCTAGAGCTCCTGGAAAAGAAGGCAGTCCTCTCAAAATTTTTAGCCCAGTGAGACTCTTTTCAGATTTTCAAACTACAGAACTATAAGGCAATAAATTTATGTTGTTTTTAGCCACTAAGTTTGGGATAATTTTTTACAGCACAATAAAATATGAATACACTATCTAGGTTGCTTCAATATAATAATAGTATCTATTAATATTAGTGCTGGGCACTATTGCTAAACATTTTATAAGCATTGTCTCCATTGGCCCCTACAGTTTTCTTATTTATCTCCACTTTATAAATGGAGATATACAAGCTTAGTGATATCAGGTGTCTTTCCCAAGGACATAGAGCCAGTCAGAGTCAGAGCCAGGGCTTGAACCCAGTTCTCCAGGATACCAAAGTCCACGCAGGTAACTGCCACCTTCGACCATGATGTCCACCTGCACTGGTCGCTCAGTGACTGGTGTCCTCGCCTCTGTTGCTTGCCTGGCTTCAGTGGCAGCCTTTCTCTGACTTACGATTGTCCCCTAAATGTCCCCTCAATTAAATTGAGTTCTTTTTAATTTTTTTTTTGATGTTTATTTTTGAAGGAGAGAGAGACAGAGTGTGAGGGGGAAGGGGCAGAGAGAGAGGGAGACACAGAATCGGAAGCAGGCTCCAGGCTCTGAGCTGTCAGCTCAGAGCCCGACGCGGGGCTCGAACTCATAAACCATGAGATCATGACCTGAACCAAAGTCGGATGCTTAACCGACTGAGCCACCCAGGCGCCCCTAAATTGAGTTCTTTTTAAAAAACTGGTCTCTGCTTAGGACATTAGCCTGGATATAGAATTTAATAATAAAGACCACAGTAATGATAGTCCTAGTAACAGTAATACTAATAGTAATAGCAATTAGCATTATTTAGCACTTTCTCTGAGCTAGGCACTCTGCTAAGCAGTTGGCCAGCTTCTTATTTAATTCTCATGGCAAACCTATGAGATACATC
This sequence comes from Lynx rufus, assembly GCF_022079265.1. Taxonomy (NCBI): domain Eukaryota; kingdom Metazoa; phylum Chordata; class Mammalia; order Carnivora; family Felidae; genus Lynx; species Lynx rufus. The sequence goes on along the minus strand of NW_025814825.1, from coordinate 37,131,483 downwards.
CTGCTACCATCACCATGTTACAGACAAGTAAAGAGAAGCTGAGAGGATTCAAACAACTTGACCCAAGATAATTGTGAGTGAAGTTAATGTAACAGCTATCATTTCCCCTTCTGCTAGAGAATTTGACCTTCGGTTGACTTCCCAGCTGTTACCTTGGTAACCTGATAAGAGTCAAATGTCAACTATGTTTCTAGGCAACATACGCCTATGATAAAAATGACCCCTGATTGGTTGGTAAATTGGATCTGGAACTGGGAGGAGCTATATGTGGACTATAAGTACCCGAAAGGGGCAGCACACTCTGGGCTTCCCTGAGAGCAGTGACTCTGACATGCTCATGGGGACCCCTGGAAGGATGCCTTAGGGGTTGCCACAAGACATACCGCTCCTGTGGGCCATGAGGCTTTTCACTCCATGGGGGGGGCCCTCCACCTGCCTGACCTGGGTCTTGTCTCCTTGCACATGAGCTACTGGACTGGCACAAAGACTGCTCTTGAGGAAGGATGCCACCTGGCAGTGTCCTCCTTGCCTGTGTCCTACATTCTCCTGAACAGACCATCCATCCTGCATAAATGACCATGGTCATCTTGTGAGCCTGAACGATCAGGTGGATCTAAGAAGTCTGTCTGGTGTCAGACCCGTGGGTGTTGTAGTCCTCCAGCCAGGAATAGAAGAATCAAAATTGGGACTTATGCATTTTGATGCTGGGACAGCTCAAGGAGGAGAAATTACTAAGAAACCACAGGACTGATATTTAGCAGATCTGGTCAAGACGTGATTACAAAGTAAAAAGATATGTTTGTCATTGGTGGCTCATTTAACCCCATGTTGGTCATAATACCCAATGTGTATGGCTCACAGGTGTCACTGGAAGGTGATTTGGTGGCATTGGGGGACAGGGAAGGGTCAGTGTAGGTCATTCCTGGGGGTTGTGCTTCTGTAATTTTCCCATTGCATTTCTTCCTCTGCTTTTCAAATCTTTTCCCCTCTTCCATCTCCTTCTCCTTTTTTTTTAAAAAAAACTTTTCATTTTGAACTACCTGAGAAAAGTTGCAAAAATGCTAGTTCTCCTGTATACCTTTCATCCAGATTTCCTTGATATCAGTGTCTTGTACAACTGAAGCATAGTTAGTAAAGCCAGATTAACATTGGTGCAATACCACCAAGTGACCTCTAGGCCTTGTTCAGCTTTTCCCCTGTCGGTAGGATGCTAGATGCTGATGGGGTCTTAGATGCTGAGCCTACAGAGGATTCCACAATGCATGTAGTTATTTCTCCCTAGTCTCTTCCAATTTTTTTTTGAAGATTTTATTTTTAAGTAATCTCTGTACCCAACACGGGGCTCAAATTCACAACCCCAACATCAAAAGTTGCATGCTCCACTGACTGAACCAGCTAGGTGCCCCATAGTTTCTTCCAATTTGTAAAAGTCCCTCAGTCATTCCTTGACTTAAGCGCTGATCAGTTATTTTATAGATTGCTCCTCAGTTTGGTTTGTCATGTTTTCTGTGATTGGACTGAGGTGGTAACTTTTTGGCAAGAATACCATAGAAATGGTGTTGTGTCCTCCTCAGTGCATTGTATCAAGGGATCCTGATATTGATATGTCTTATTTCTAGTGCTCATTCTTTTTTTTTTTTTTTTAATTCTTTAACCCACAAAACCCCAGCATATTAAGACAGCATATTAAGACCCCCTTGGTTACCAGGGGCAGCTGCCTGCATTCTTAGTATGTTAGCACACCAGGGCCAGCCAGGGCCGCTCTTGCTGCTCCCTGTTTCTTCCACATTTTATTTTTCTAATACTCTTTGTAGCTTCTTTAACTGTGCATCTACCTCTTGGACCTGAAAATCAGTTCTCTCAAATTGACCTTTGTTAGTGAAAATAGCTAGGCTGTTTTATGACCCATTTACCATTGTCAACAGGGGTGACTGACTGTGAAACTTGCACCCTGGCATTGCCTGCCTGGGAGATTTGGTTACTGGTGATTGAAATCCTCCTGGCGCTGCTCTGCCCAGCTTCTTGGAGATGCTGGGACCTGAGGGGGATGTGATTTCCTGGAGGGTATAGCACCGGACCTGTGAAATTTCTCCCTCCCCTCATCTCTAGGGGTGTCTGATTCAAGCAAGTCTTTACTTTGGGGTGTATTCCTCTGTGCTTTACTGTTGTTTAAATGAGGGGTTTCAAAAGTTGGCTGGGTCAGGGTCAGGTGGCTTGTGGGGGGTGAGGTCTGTGGTGTGGGTGTTTAGAGGGAGATTAATACAGGGTATTCATCAGATAGGGGAGGGTCCTGCTCCTGGCAAGGCACACACCTGTAGAAAACACCTTTCTTTCCAATTTTCTACCTCTATGGGGAAAGTGTTCCATAAAACCACAGCTAAGTGAGGGGCACCTGGGTGGCTCAGTTGGTTGAGTGTCTGCCTCATGAATTTTGCTTAGGTCATGATCTTGCAGTTCTGTGGGTTTGAGCCCTATGTTGGGCGCCGCACTGTGCAGAGCCTGCTTGGGATTCTCTCTCTCCCCCTCTCTCTCTCTCTGCTCCTTCCCTGCTCACGCACACTCTCTCTTAAAATATATAAACTTAAAAAAGAAAACAACAAACAACACAGCTAAGTGAATTGAACAGGAAATCTCAAATAAGTGGAATTTTTCTGGTCTTGAATTTTAAAAAAATACGTGAAATTTTTGGATTTGGATACGTGAAATTGGACAGAGACAGAGTGTGAGCACGGGAGGGGCAGAGATAGAGGGAGACACAGAATCCAAAGCAGGCTCCAGGCTCTGAGCTGTCGGCAAAGAGCCCTGTGCAGGGCTCGAACTCACAAGCTGTCAGATCACGACCTGAGTCAAAGTCGGATGCTTAACTGACTGAGCCACCCAGGCACCTCAGAAATTTAATTTTTAAAATTAAAACACTTCTAGGTATGTTTCAGGATCAGTTCAGTCTCCCTAATCTCTGCAGTTTATAGAATTCAGCGGTGACAGGAGAGATTCCTCATTTGGAACCATAGGGCTTTGGACTAGAGTATCAAGGCATATTATGGTCAGTGTAATGTTTCCACTGTGTAAGGAAACAATAAACTGACAAGGCAGAAAAAAGTAGTTGGTTTTTCTTCTTTTTTGGATAATATTTAAGGTAACACAAACATAATCCAAGCCCCGTATTTCTTTATATTATTTTTTTCAATAGCCTTAAAAACTAAACTATAAAAGGGTGAACAGTGAAAAATCTTTCTCCATTCCTGTCCCTCATCTTTTTTGTCCAAGTGATTTTAATTTCCTACATCTATGTCCAATGCTTCTTTTTGCATATATAAGCAAATATAAAAATAGAACCTTATTCTCCCCTTTTTTGGGGCAATTGATACTATATTGATTTTTTTTAATGTTGTATTTGTTAAAGATTCTGATTCATCAATACACTTCTATGTATTTCTTTTTTCTTTCTTTTTTAATTGTCTCAGGGTTTTTTTTAATTACATATTATAGCACCCTATGAATCCCTTCTGGAATCCAATTTTCCTCCCTCCTTCTCCAGAAGTAACCATTACCATGAATTCAACATTTATACTTCCCAGCATGTGATGTTGTTTTATAGGCCTTAAAACGTTATATACACAATAGGCCACCGAAAATACTGAAAATACTGAAAAGTCTGCAACTTTTTCATTCAATGTAATTTTTTTTTGTTTATGGTCACAAAACTTATATTTTGGTTGTCAAAGGATTATTGAAGTTTGAAACAAGGTCCAGTAAGAGCTGTGCTATGTAATAATGTAATATCTGGTCCCTGCAAAGTTTGAAATCAGTCATTTTTTTGTATTTAAAAAAATCAAGTAATCTGGGAATTGACAGGTGAGCCACAATTTATTTTTTAATAACCTGAAATTATTTTTGCTTTGAAAATCTAATTGTGCATAGTTGATCATATATACCTAGATCTTTTGAAAAAAAAAGTGTTAATAAGATTTTTCTCCTTCATGAAAGCCATACAAGTCACTGTGGGATAATTTGGAAGACAAAGAAAAGTATAAGATAGAAAATAAAATGTTCATAATCTGTACTACTTTAGAAATAGCCACTATATGCATTTTCATGTATTTCTTTCCAGTCTTTTTTTCTATGTATATACAAATATTTTGTTTCAAAACTAGGGTAATGTCATATGAAGTTTATCATCTTTATCGTTACTTCATGACCATAACCTTTTTTCAGTGAATATTCTAGTTGCATAGAAGTCTTCATACAAACTCACCAGAATGTATTCAGCTGATCCCCAAAGATTACAGTAGTAAGGAAATGGCATATGTGTGTATATTGATTAAATTCAAGCCACTTTTTCTCAAAGTATACTATTCAACTTCAAACTATGTATTTTGCCTAAGCAAATAAGTACTCAATAATTGTATGATAAGAATTACTAAGTGAAATCTCTTGATAATATCAAAGCTCTATTTTTAATACAAGGCTGAAATTTTGCTCCCAAAAGCATACTTCAGAGTCGTAAAGTAATATGTTGCTTACTTGGGTTAGACTAGAAGCTGCTGTGGTAACTGAATGGTTTTCACACACAGTTTTGGTCTTTATGGGTCTTTATGTTTAAAAGTGAAAAACAAAGGTCAATACGCTTCTTCCTTATAAATAATTCCATTAGTAACCTAGAACTAGGGTTCTTGTTGTTAAGTTGTTGAATTGGTCCTATTATGTTGTTGAGGTGGCACTATATTGATAAAACTGGCTCCAATATGTTCTTTGTAACTGTTACATACTGTTCCATTGTTTGAGTAAACCACAGTTTTATCTATTCTTTATTGTTTTTGCTTCTAGTTGTTTTTTGGCTGTCATAAACAATGCTATGGTTATACATTTAAAAATTAAGCCTGGAGTGCCTGGATGGCTCAGTCAGTTAAGCGTCCAACTTCCACTCAGGTCATGATCTCATGGTTTGTGGGTTTGAGCCCCACAAAGGGCTCTGTGCTGACAGCTCAGAGCCTAGAGCCTGCTTTGGATTTTATGTCTTCCTCTCTCTCTCTGCCCCTCTGTCGCTTGACCTCTGTCTCTCTCTCTCTCTCTCTCTCTCTCAAAAGTAAATATACATTAAAAAAAATAAAAATTAAACCCATTATTTCAAATGCAAATAAGCATAATATCTATACCTTTTGAGTCCTGTGGTCCAGGAAAGGGCCTGAGAGTTTTGAGTGTTGCCCTCTATCATACCTCACACTTACAGGGGGGGTCCTTATTTTTTTTATGTTTATTTATTTATATTTGAGAGAGAGAGAGTATATGAGTGAGCATGTGTGTGAGCAGGGGAGGGGCAAAGAGAGGGAGAGAGAGAATCCCAAGTAGGCTCTGTGCTGCCTGCTGAGCTGAAATCAAGAGCCGGACCCTTAACCTGCTTATGCTTAACTGACTGAGCTACCCAGGTACCCCACAGGGGGTCCTTATTAAGTAGATAGATACTTGGATGAGTGGATGGATGCCTGAATCCATGGAAGCATGGATGCATGGGTGGGAAAGTAGATGAATTAATGAATTCTTGATTCTCTTGGTTCAAGATCTCTTGATTCCTCAAACCTTGTACATCCATCTGTAAAGTCTCCTTGCCTGTGTGGAAGAACAACAAATAAACTCTTAGTCTCCTTTTCTTCTAGATGTTGAAATGCTTCAGGCCAGTACATCTAATCCAATCCCTGGAGATGGTTTCCCTCGGGCTACTAAGGACTCTATGATCCGCAAGTTTTTAGAAGGTAATTTGTAGCTGTGAGCAGGGAAGCAAAAAGAGGGAAAGAAAAATAAATGTAAGATGTTCCCTGGTTCCATATGATGATTGATCCATTAAAGGAATGGGCTGCCATATACTTGGTGTATGGCATGATTAAAGGCACTCCATCGCCGTGAGCTCCCCCATCAGCCTGTTACAGGTAGGCCAGAAGTTCCCACCACTGGAGTCACTCATTCAGGTTAAACAAGCTGCCTTCAACAAGACCTGTTTTTAAATGCATATGTTTATTTTTATTTAACCAAAGTTTATTGACTACTGACTATGAGCAAAGTGCTACTCTGGATGTTGGGCTGGGGGACAAGGAGAAAAATAAGATGTGACCAGTGTTCTCAAGAGATGACTTTCTGGTGAAGGAGGAGAACATGGAGGAATATACACAAACATTGTTTTGCTTTGTTTTTTAATGTTTATTTATTTTTGAGAGAGAGAGAAAGAGTGTAAGCAGGGGTGGGGGAGCGGCAGAGAGAGAGGGAGGCATAGAACTCAAAGCAGGCTCCAGGCTTCCCGCTGTCAGCACAGAGCCTGATGTGGGGCTCGAACTCACGAACTGTGAGATCATGACCAGAGCCAAAAGTTGGACATTTAACCGACTGAGCCACACAGGTGCCCCACACAAACATCGTTAAGTTGAGCCTGTGTTGCATCATGGTTAAGAACATAAACTATGATCTGTATTTCGTTCCTCCTTCACTTAGCTGGACAAGCTCTCAACTCCTCTGGTCTCCGCTTCCTCAGGTGAATGTTGGAAGAATTGAATGAGTTATTGTGCAGTGGGCGTCAGAGCAGGGCTGGGCACAGAGCAAGTGATAAAAGTTTATGATGATTGTTGTTGTGGTTGTCATTATTATTATTATTGAAGGTCAGAGATGGAGGGTGTTAAATTATGTGGTTAATTCCTTCACTCTGTCCAATCATTTATAATTAATGGGCGGGGAGGTCTGCTGATGAAGTAGGCATAGGAAGCAGAATGCTAAGAGGATGGGATTCAGGATGGGAGAAGTAGTTTTGACAGTGAAGAAGAAAGGAAAGTTCTGTGTAGTGGTAGATAAACCATAGCCTGTCTAGCTGCCTGTTTTTGTAAATAAAGTTTTATCCGAACACTTTGCACCCATTCATTTAGTATTGTCTCCAGCTGCTTTCACACTATAAAAGCAGGATTGCGTGCTTGTGTGTGTACTCACACGGGGGCAGGCACTGTGGGAATCACTGTCACTGGTAGGGTAGCCAGCAGCTCTCTCAGGACACCTCATTTTGTTAACATCATACGAGCCTCTCCAGAATTTCGTCATGCCCTTGTGTTTAAAGATGAACAGATGGGAGCTTCTCCACTAACTGGGAAGTTTCTCAAGGGCAGAGCCTTGGGACTCTGAGCCCCTGCATGAGCTGGGACTCTCTGATCAGTTAGTCCTCTGGATCCAGGACACAGGGAAGCCAAGAGTAGTCTCCCTGCAGCTCAGAAAAGATGCAACTAAAAATTTTCCATTCAGTCACTGGACTGGAAATTCTGCAGGAAGAAGGCCTAAGCTTTAGTCATTCCTGTATCTCAGACAGGACTTTAATAAAGATTTGTTGACTGAATGGTGCTAGGGAAAAGAAGGAAGTGAAAGAACACCTACTATGTGTAGGCACTGAGCTGGGTGCTTTTCCTCACAGTACTCCTGTGAGCAGGTCTCAGAAGGAAATCAAGCTCAGAGAGGTTGTATAACATGGCTGAGGTCACCACAGCTCACGTATATGAGGGGCAGATCGCATACAAAGGTCTGCTGAGATTCTTGAAGCCAAGGGGACGCTGTACTTGGGTTCCAGCAAAGAACATTGCACCCTGTCACCAGGAAGGGGGAAGTGAAAACATGGTGGCTCTGGGTCTCCAGGGACAGAGGGGGAGAGGCAAGCTTCTGTCCTCTATCTTTCTGGTCGATGGAGAGCAGAGTGGGGGCAAAGGTTGTAAAAAAGCAGTAGAGCATGGAGGTTAAGAGCAAAAGTTCTGGAGCCAGCTTTCCTGGATGCCAGTCTGGTTCTAAGTAACTTTGGGCAAGTTATTTAAATGCCCAAGGACCCAGTTTCTTCATTTGCAAGATGAGAATAATGATTGTAGTTATTGCACAGTGTCGTTACATAATCAAAGGAGATAACGTGGGTAATATTCTTGGAACAGTCCGTGGCACAGAGGAAGTCCACGGGAAGGATTTGCTGTAGTCACTTGGATGCTGGGGATGAGGATGCTGGGGCCATTGGTGGTGAGGACTCCTGGCCACCCTCACACTGCTTCCCCAACACCAGGGGGTGGTTCCAAGGGTCCTTTGGCTTTGGGGGCTATGTTCCTTTTTCCCTAGTTCTAATGGGATGAATAACTGAATCCTAGCAATAAAATTAAGCTGATAGAGCCTAGTCCTCACTCCCTTTTGCTACCATGATGGGTGGCAAATGAAGGTGACATCAGTGTTTCTCAGTTGCTTTGCCTGCAGTGATCCCTTAGCAGATCATAAAAGAGATACTGTAGAGGAAAGATCTTTGCCAAAGGGCAGTACTGTACAAATAAGCCATGGTCCCTCTCTCTGCTCTTATGACCATCGGTCATCCAGTTCATTTGGCCACTGCTTTCAGACACTTTCTCTGTGTTTCTAGGTAACAGCATGGGGATGGGCAGTCCGGAGAGGGACCTGCACCCCGGTGGTCAGGCAGAAGATGTTTATCACACAGTGGATAACGATGAGGCCTTTTCCGTGGACCTGGCCAACAGGCCCCCCGTCCCGGTGCCCAGGCCGGAGGCCAGTGCTCCTGGCACTCACTACCTGCCTGACAATGAACCGTACATTTCTAAAGGCAAGTATGGCAGGGAATGGTGCTCAGCAGGGTCTTCAGGGCTTCTCAGCAGGAATTCCCTGGTTCCTCCTAACTTCTAAACCATTGCTCAGAGACTGTCTGCTTTTGAGTGGTATCTAACCAGTGCCAGGAGATGGGGTTAGAGCTCAGGGCATATTTTGGAGCTGGACCATGGACAAAGATCAGATTCAGTTCTGGCATTCCTGGAAGCATTCATATGCAGTACGAAGACGGAGGTAAACAAGATTTCCCTCTCCAAATGGCCAGAACCCTGGTATATTTTTATCTCCTGAAACTATTATTATTATTATTATTATTATTGTTATTGTTATTATTTAATAGCTAACATTTATTGAAATCTACCAACAGTACTCCATATGGAACGTGTCATTTAATCTTTACAGTAATCTGTTAGGTAAGGGCTGTTATCATCCCCATTGTACAGATGAGGAAAAGGAGACTTACAGAGGTCACTCTATTACCACATAGCAGAGCCAGGATTTGAACTCAAGGAATCCAACTCCACAATCCTGGCTTTCAGCCACTAGGCCAGGCTATCTACCTGCCTACACTAATACAAACTGGTGACCACTATCTTCATAGTGATCCCTAGGACATCAGTTAGATGCTGATGCATTATCAGTTTCACCCTCTCTCAGGACCCCATTGTATTGATATGATTACAAATACTCTAAGAGCTAAGAATTGCCAGATCTGTGTGCCTGACATCCATTCCATTTTTAATAGTATAAGAATGTAAAACGTGTGGCAAAAGGAGATCACAAATTGGAGAAGGTAGCCCTCAACCAGAGCCCAGGTATAGGATGCCCAGTTAAGCATGAACTTTAGACAGAAAGCAAACAATTTCTTAGTGTAAGTCCCAAAATTGCACTCTCTTTTTGGTTTTGATTTGTTAAGCCTGGCAACCCTAAGCCGGGTAGAAATGCAGTTGAGGGACATCATGTTTGGCCAAGTGCTCTACGTGCTTTGCCATTCCCCTGGGTAACATGTCCTTCGGCCTGTGTCACAGACACTATTGGCGCCCTGGCCACATCCCCCTAGCTCTTTACATTTCTGTGCCCACTGGCTGGACCCTGCCTGGCAGGACCTGTGTCTCTTAGTCTCACCACTTTCTCTGGCAGCCAGAGTCTCCCCTGCCATTTTGCAACTCAGATTGGAAGAGCTAGGGGGTGAACACTCCTGAGCCCTCATCCAGTGACAGATGGGTTGATGGCTGAGTGAGTACCCCAGCGTACTTGCCCTTCTGCTGGGAGAACTCTGAGGTGCGTGTTCTACATTGCACCAGAGCTCTCCAGAGCTCTCCAGCTTGCCCACCCTGGTAACTTACTGGACACCCACCATGTTCTGCTTTATCCACTTCCTTGTCTAACCTCCTTCACCCCCCACATTGACTCCTTGCATCTGGATCCTTGTCTCCAGGTCTGCTTCTAAGGGAACCCAAATGAAGAAGCATGCAAATACTGATAATTCCTAAATGGCAGGAGGGGAGGAGAGAGTGTCAGTGGCATGGCTCATTTTGGGGAGCTAGGACAGGGGCACAAGTGATTCCTAAAGATCACTGAAGGACTTGCTAGGAAACTGGGGAAGCAAAAGAAAGGGAGAGGCAGGAGATGACAAAAAGGACTGTGGTTTGGAGGCCAGAATACCTGGGTTCATGTCCCAGCTCTTGCATTTTCCAACCGTACAGCCTAGGACATTAGGTCAGTCATTTCACTCTCTTTAGCTTTAGTTTCCTCATCTGTAAAATGGGTATCATAATAATACATGTATACATGGATGCACTATTGGTGGGGGTCTGTTGCTTATGAGTGACTTCATCTAAGTCCCTTTGGAGCTGTGCACACATTGTATCTGTTCCACTCTGAGTTCTGTCTTATGGCACTTGTTGGCATGCTAAGTGGCACTTCTTTTTACTCTCAAGTTTCAAGGTGTTCCACGGCTAGCTTCAGGTATTCTGGGATCCAGCTCACATCCTTCTTCACATTACCCTTTTCTTTAATGATCTTGTAAGTGCTGACCGTGTCCTCTGATTGGCTTTGTCTTTCTGCTTTTGAGACCTTGTCTGTTTGGGCTGTCTTCATTTCATAATCCCTCTAGCTTTAGCTCCTTATTTGCCTCCTGGAGTTTTGATTTACAGAACTGCAGACAGTGGTCCAAGGTGCGATCCATCCCTTATATTTTTGTACAAGATTTTGGTAATTTTCCTGGTAAATAAATAAAATATTGTAAAGCCCCTTAGAAAGAGATCTGATTTGACTTTACCTAGAATATTCTTTATCTCATAGTTTTTGCAGAAAAAAGTCAAGAGCGGCCTGGGAATTTCTACATTTCCTCAGAGAGCATCAGGAAAGGTAAGCCACACGTCCACAGCTTCCTTTTGTATGACCCGGACTTCCGGGAGGTAGATGTGTTCATGCATGTTTCATTGAATTTCAGGTGTAACAGCTCCTTAGCATTGAGACAGAGAGAAGTCTAGGGGATACCTTAGGTGGTGCTGTACCAATGGGAGTGGGAGAGGAGAAGAGAGAAATTGGGGTACCCGAGAAGAGTGTACAAATTGATCATACCGAGGACATGAACACACGGGGAAGTGTCTGCGACAGCACACAAAAGTACAGTGTAAATACCGAGTTTGATGCCAACAGGATGAAAGTGGGTGGCCTGGCACCCAGGCTTTACCTAATGACACAGGCTGATCATGTTATTTACTTACTCTATCTGTATTAGAAAACTATACTTTCATTTAAGAGATGTTTTGCTTGCCATTGGGTAACATTTTTCTTCCTTTTGAGGAAGTTTGAGGAGATCAGTACTCTTTTTTTCTTGATTAACTTCCTTCTGCTAAAGAGAGGCATTCAGTATTACCCACTGATGATTCTTTTGAAAAGGAGATGTGAGGGGCACCTGGCTGGCTCAGTCAGTTAAGCTTCTGACTCTTGATCTCAGCTCACGTCATGATCTCAGGGTTCGTGGGTTTGAGCCCTGCATCAGGCTCTGCTCTAACAGTGTGGAGCCTGCTTGGGATTCTCACTCTCTCACTGCCCCTCCCCTGATTTCTCTCTCTGTCTCTGTCTCTCTCTCTCTCAAAATAAATAAATAAACTTTTTAAAAAAATTGAAAAGAAAAGGAGACATGACACCATTTAAGCATTTGAAGGCATTCCAAGGATTTAGGTAGTAGGAGAGAGGCTTTGATGGCTTATGCGTTTTGCTTTCCCCCCAAAATCCCTCTTCCAACAGAATTAAAGAGAGCCTTGAAGAAGACAAATCTGGAAGAAAGCATTTTGGGTGTGTGTAGACAGATGAGTGAATGGGTGTTAAGAATGACATAAACTTTGAAGTCATCTCTCTTTGTCCATCTTGCTTTCTCTCTAAGTCACGGTGCTCAAATGGGGTCCTGTTGGAGAAATTTAGAATCTAAGATAGATCTCCATGAAATGAGCAGTAAAATTTCAAGTCCTCACAAGCCCCCAGTGACTGCATCACCTCTTCAAGTAGCTTGTTCTCCACAGAACTTAGTGGAGTCACAGCCTGGAGAAAGAGAGGGGTTGCCTTCTTATTTCCTTAGAATCTCCAGAGCAGAGAACCACAAAATCATAATGTGGAGGAGAAGTTGGCACAGGAACAACCCAACGAGAGCTAGTTGGGACCCAGTCCTTAATGTATACCTGGTGACATTGGAGCTAGATCGTGGTTCCATTGGCATTCCAGTATTCTTGGGCATTTCATGACCTGGGTCCACAGCCATTGTGCCCATGGTGCTCAGAGGCAGGGAGGATAGGGAGGGATGGAGTGTGTTGGGAGAAGCAGCCTGCCTAGAATTTTCTGTATATTCTTTTCTGGGAGGGGATTTTAGTCTAATATAGTGGTTCTTGACTGGAGGTGATTTCTCCAGTCCTCCCAGAGGATACTTGGCAATATCTGGGATGTTTTTGGTTGTCCAGCTGAGGTAGGGGATGCTATTGGCATCTAGTGGATAGTGGTCAAGGATGAGGCTAAACATCCTACAGTGTATGAGGCAACCCCCCATCCCCAACGAAGATGAACTATCCAGTCTAAGACATCAATGGTGTCTTAAGTTGAGAAATGCTTGTCAATGGCTTCTCAGTAATTCAGGCTTGAGGGATTCTGTTGATTCCAGTGGATGCTATCCATAAAATGCTTTCCTAAGATGTTGTGGCCTTGTCTACTTTAGTGTAACAGGCTTTGGAATTATTAGCTGCTTCCCTCTCTCTGATTCCATGTCATATGTCTCCCTTCTTAGTTCCACATGTAATTTTTCTTTTGAGACATGTCTTCTTGAGCCCATGACCAGCCACATTAACCCCCCTCCTCTGCCTGCCCTCCCCAGTTGGGGAGCTATCACACTGAGTTTTGCCATCCTTTCCAGAGCCTCTCGTCAGACCGTGGAGGGACAGGCCCCAGTCAAGTATATATGACCCTTTTGCTGGGATGAAAACACCAGGCCAGCGGCAGCTGATTACCCTCCAGGAGCAGGTGAAGCTGGGCATCGTCAATGTGGATGAGGCTGTGCTCCACTTCAAAGAGTGGCAGCTCAACCAGAAGAAGCGGTCCGAGTCCTTCCGCTTCCAGCAGGTAATCAGCTCTGTATGGTCTGTTTCATGTCTGTTTCTCCATTGGACAAAGTGAAGGGCAGGGCCTATAACTGAGCACCTGGAGCCAGGCCTGATACTGGGTTTTTGAGTGTCATTGTGGATCGATGTGTATGTATATCTGTCACCTGTAGTCTGTAACCACACGGCTCCTTGGCCAAGAGCTGGATGGCTTTGCTGGTTGTCATGAGGCTAGAGATCAGGAACAAAGACATGACTGTAAACCCTGATTCTTCAGCTGCCACTTCCCTCTGCATATGGCCCTATACTTTTGCTTTCCAGCTTTTTTCTTTTCTGAGTCCCTCTTTCTACCCCTAGTGCCAAAACTCCCACAGAACAATCACACTTTTGAACTCAGAGAACTTGGACAGTTTCCAAGAAATATGATTAAGAGAACAAAACAAGTCTCAGACATGAAACCATGCAAGCTAAAGCACACTCACATGCAAACTGTATTTCTATACGCATGTGTACCAATGCAGAGGCAAAGGTGTGGAAAGGCCACCCCATGGCCATCCGAAGGGTGGCCACTCAGAGACGGTGATCGGAGGACTGGGCTGTCAGAGGAGACTCTTGCTATTTATATATAAAAATCTATAACTCCATACATGTACTTCGTATGTAATTTAGAGCGATGCGGAGAACTCAAACTTGACCTTAGGAAGCATATCCCTGGTCCAACTCCTTCATATTAAAAAGATGATGTTGATGGGGTGCCTTGGTGGCCCAGTCAGTTAAATGTTTGCCTTCGAGTCCAGTCATGATCTCACAGCCCCACATCAGGCTCTCTGCTGTAAGCATGGAGCCTGCTTCGGATCCTCTGTCCCCTTCTCTCTGCCCCTGCCCCACTCACACTCTCTCTCTCAAAAAAAAAAAAAAATAAATAAATAAATAAATAAAATTTAAAAAAATAAATTAAAAAAAAAGAGGATGTTGAGCCTAGGGTGTTAGGAGACATGTCCAGATCACTCACCTAGTAAGTGGAGGGAAACGTAGGAACAGAGTTGTTGCTTTTTCTCTTCACCTCCCCACAGTACTCCCCAGAAGGTGTGTGTTCTAACGTCTGTCCTCAGAGGACCTGACACACCTGCTGTTGGGGGCGAGGGGGTGGGGTGGGGAGCAGCACCACCTAACACTGAGATGGGAGTCGTGTCTTCTTAGAGGGGGAGTCGGTGGCCACAAGTGGGGAAATGAGCCATCAGGCAGTAATTGTCCAGCTGTGCAGCAGTGTGTTGGATGGACCTGACCTCTTCTGCACTCACAGCATGCATGCGAGAGAAGTATCGCCGTTCCCATTTTACAGAACACTGAGGCTCAGAGGGGCGGAGAGGCAGAGTCAGATTCAAATGAGCCCTTTCTCGCACCAGAGCCTGTGCTCCCTTAACTATACTTTCTGCCTTGTTAGTGCTCCCTAAAACAGGGTCATCCACTCTGGTGGACTGCCTCCCTCCTTCTGGGGATCTGATGGCTGGGAAGGCACTCTTTCGTTCTGAGTATGGGAACCCGGGGTCCTCCACATTCAGGAGCCCCAGAGGGCTGCAGTCCTGCTGGGACAGCCTGGCCCTGGGCAAACAATGGTTTTCTTTCTCCCAGCCAGGTCACGTGTCCACATAGCACAGTATTAAGAGCAGCCAGGACCCTAGGGCCAGGCAGTCTGAGTCACATCCTCATTCTGTCGCTTGGGGCTGGATGACCTTGGCCTCTCTGTGTGTCCGTTTCCCATCTCACATGTGAAGGGAGAACACTGGACAATGTAAACCATGTAAAGGACTTGGCATGCCTGGCACCCAATAAATGTATAACAAATGTTAGCTGTCTGTCTCTGTCTGTATCCAAGAGGCTTCTCCTGGTCGCATAAGCTCACCCGGAACTCTTGGGTGTGGCAGACAACTGGGGTTCATATTTGACATGGCAGAGAATCCATGGGATCCATGGGAGCTGACACTACTCTGTGCTCTGAGAGCCTCTTGGTACTTCTAGAGCATCCCCTGTCCAGCGACCGGTGGGCATGAAGACCATTCCTGGGGCTGCCCCATCTTCCTTTTCCTCCATGCCACTGTCCACCTCTGTGTCTCCCTCCTTCACTTCTCCTCCCATGAGTGGGCACTGTCCAGGCTCCCGTTATGTTTTTCTCTGTGCAGGTGACTCTTGAGTCCGTGTCTCCTTTCTCATTCCACCTTTCCAGCCACCAGCTGGGTGTGTCCCTCTGAGGTGCCCAAGACTTGCCTCGTGTCCGGCAACAAACCGTACCTTGAGGCTGCTTCCTTTCCCTGGCTCCCTGCTTCTGTTCACTGCACTGTTATCTTCCAGACAGTGAGGCTAGACAGACATCTCTTAGGCTCTTCTTCCTCACTCTCTGTACCCAGTGAGCTGCATGTCATGCCTGGTCTTGCTCTGTGACATTCTTCCTCTTGCATCTGCTCCTTTCTTTCCATTCCCCCCATGCCAGCTTCTGTCACCTTCATCTAACCTAGCATTAGTTTCCAGGTGGGTCTCTTTTCTGCCAACTCCTTCTGCCCGCACTCTGTCAGACCTTAAAGCTGTAGCCAGTCCATACCTTCCAGTGTTCCCCTGGTGCTTCCTGGACCCAGCTCAGTCTCACCTATAGTCACAACCCAAACACCCCTCCCAGTCCGGCCTCCCGTAGCTCCTTCATGGGACCCTTCCAGATGTCTGGATGTTAGTCCCTGGAGCACTTTCTCTAGAATGTTCACACACTTTTGAGGTAGTTGTTATTGACTAAAATAGCAACAGGGGCGCCTGGGTGGCTCAGTTGGTTAAGCATCTGACTCTTGGTTTTGGCTCAGGTCATGGTCTCACAGTTCATGATCTCAGGTCATGATCTCACGGCTGACAGCACAGAGTCTGCTTGGGATTCTGTCTCCCTCTCCCTCTGCCCCTCCCCTACTTGCTCTCTATCTCTCTTTCAAGAATAAATAAAAATAAACTTTAAACAATTTTAAAAATAAATTAAATAGCAACAAACTTTGTCTCTCATGTGTCTATTCAACATTTGTTGAATGACTGCAATAGACCAGACTTCACAGTTTCAGAAAGGTGTAAACCTGGTGTCTTTCCCTTTGAGAGGGCACAGTACCTCTGAAGAGACAACATACACACATATTCAAACCCACACGCACACACAAATGCGCTGGGCAAGGCAGCATAGCTCAGTGCCAAATGGCACCTGTGGTCACTAAGGACTGGAGCACTGGGGGGAGATTTAACAGAGAAGGTGAACCTTGACCCAGACCTAGAACAGATTCATGGAGAGGAATCCTTGTCCCTCACGGTCAGAGGAATGGTATGAAAACAATGTCAGAGGCAGTGTGCACGGAGTGTTTGTTAGCATGTAAGAGACTGGCTTGGCTAAAGGAACGCATAAGGAGGAGGGCAGTGAGTTCTAAGGCTGGGAAGGAGCTAGGAACAGAGGGGAGGGGAGACGCTTTGTTGTGGGAAAGATGTCTTCTTCTCAGGCACAACTTCTAAGAGTACTTGAACTTCTCTGGGGGCTGATTGCAAATGGATTCAACCTCATTTGCATGTTTTTGCAATGTGATACATCGTGCAAACAGCATAAAATCAGAAAGAAACTCTAATGTCCAGAGGGTATATTTCCGGTATCTACTTTTAAAATGAACTAAATCTTTTCCAGGAAAATCTTAAACGGCTAAGAGATAGCATCACCCGAAGACAGAGAGAGAAGCAAAAATCAGGAAAGCAGGCAGGTATGTAGCTCCTTGGGGGTGCCGCACTGTGGGATACTGCTGTGATCTGTTGTTCCTGACCCTCCTTTCTGCTGTGGCCTGAGTGGGCAGAGAGCTTGCCCAGTGCCTGTCACCCTGTTTACAGATCTGGGTCCCCCAGATCTGTGAGGTTCTTGGGGACAATGACTTTGTCTTGTTTATTCTGCATACCTAGTACCTGGCACAGAAGACTTGTTAGCAAATGAATGAACGGACTGACCTCGGCATCCCTTCATCCTCTCACTCAAAGAGGATGATCAAACTTTCTCCCCAAGCATCTGACTCTCCCCTTAGCATTTAGGAAGACATGTTTTTTGTTTTGTTTTTGTTTTTGCTTTTGTTTGTTAGTTTTCAAGATAGAGAGGGAGAAAGGGGGGGAAGAGAGGCAGAGAGAGAGAGAGAGAGAGAGAGAGAGAAAGAGACAGAGACAGAATCCTAAGTAGGCTCCACATTCCATGCTGAGCCTGACACGGGGCTTGATCCCACGACCCTGGGATCATGATCTGAGCAGAAATCAAGAGTTGGATGCTCAAATGACTGAGCCACCCAGGTGCCCCAGGAAGACATGTTTTTTGAGCAGAGAAAGGAGAAAATCTCATTCACATAGTATCTGTTTTTCACTGAAGCAGGGAACTGTGTCATTGGTGTCTATACCATACAATGATTCAGAAGCCAGGACTCCAGGTATAGCAGGGCTCCTGCCATGTGTAGTGGCAGTCCAATAGCAAGGCCATGCATTGCAGTGTTTACACTGAGGACCAGGCTTCTCGGCACCACTACCCTTGAGCGTTGATAGGCATTTGCCTACGTTGCATATTCCCACCGAAAGCCTCTGGCATGGTGGGTCTCTGTGATTTATTTTGGCCAGGGTTTGTTAAGTGGAGCTGACAATAAAAGGCTTTCAGAGGCTCTGCAATCTTGAGTAGAGCCCCATTAAATAAAGGACTAAGCTTGTGCATGACGTCCATAGTCTGTCTCCAGCTGCCACCAAGAGCCTGACTTCTCATGACCTTGGTCAAGCTGGTAACACCCCAGTCTTTAAAAAGGACATCTTCCTGCCATAGGCCCCTTGCTCATGCCTGTTCTTTCTCACCTGCATGAAAACTACAGGACTGCAAGACCCAGCCCATCAGCCCCTGCTCAGTGAGGCCTTCTTGGACCACTCAAGACCATTGTACCCCTTCCTCATTTGAGCATTTATAGAACCACTATCCCTCCCGTTCATCTGGCACTTCTCTTTTGCTGCCTCTGATTGCTATGACTTCATTCCTTTATTCAAACCATCAGCAATTCCCCGAGGTTCTGCCTCCAAAATGCATCTTTTAGATCTGATCATTTCTGACCATCTCCCATGCCACAGCTGCAGGCGAGCCAACATCATCTTTTCCTGGATGAATGCAAGAGCCACTTCCATTGTCTCCCTGTGTCCAGTCTTACTTCTCTACAGTTAATCCTCCAAAGTGCAGCCAATCACCTTTTAAAAATAAGAAATCAGATGGTGTCAGTCACTTGCTCAAAACCCTCAGGGGCTCTTGTCCTACCCAGAGTAAAATCACACTCCTCCCTGTGTTCTGAGAGTCCCTACATGGTCTCACCTCTGACCTCTGAGCTCACCTTTACTTTCCCCCTCAACCCCGAGCTCTAGTACCAAAGGACTCGCTTTTGTTGCTCTAACAAATCAAGAGCAGCCCTCCCCAGGGCCTTGGCACTTGTCCCCCCTCCACTTTTCACACATCTTTACTGACTTGTCCTTTCATCCTTCAGAGTTTGGCTGTAAATTCTCCTCCTCAGAGAGGCCTTCTCTGCGTTCTCTCCAGAGTAGCTTTGCTTACCTTCTTTTCACATCACACACACTGGAATTATCTTATGTTTCTGTTCCATATTTTCTGACCCATCCTCCCACTGCCTCCTATTGCAAGCTCCATGGGGGCAAAAGTTTGTATGTTTTGTGCTCTGCTGAATCCCCCGCATGTAAGACAGTACATTGATTGGGCTCAAGAAATCTCCGTTGGAATGGTCGATTTCAGGAAAATTTTTGGTAACATTATTCATTCACTCTATGAAAACTTAATTGAGTACCAGGCTCTTTGCCAGATACAGAGACCCATAAGGCCTGATCTTCACCATCTAGTAGCTTATGAATTAGTCTTTTATTTGTGTAGGTCTGATTTTCCCAGCTAGAGACTGCCCTACAATCTCTAGCACAGTGTTTTGCATATGGTACTAGCTTAGTGAATATTAATGATTTTGACTGTTTGGGAAAAGAGGCATAAAGAGGTGATAACCATGGCAGAAGGGCAGGTATCTGCTTGGGTGACTAGATTTTAAATGTATGCTTTCACTACCTAAGCTCACACTTGTCTGCCCTCCTGGCTGAAGGGAGGGGAAAGGAGAGAAGGCAAAAAATCTGGTTCAAGATCTGCATGGTCATCTTAGGGTCAGACAATAGGTTCTAGGTGGTAAAAGGGATGAGGTGCTTTTTAAAACTAGAGCACATGAACCCAAAGATAGAAGCCTTGATTAAATGAAACATTTCACGCTTTTACACATAGGCAGCCTCAAAAAAGTTGTGATTTGGTGGTACATGAGGTGTTTGAAGGCCAGGGTGTCGCTGTGTTGGAGTCATGAGTGCTGGGCAGCTGGGCTCCATAATTGAACCCACTGGGTGTCATGACAACTTTACCATCCAATCAATGGAGATATTGAAGCAAGACATACACATGTTGAGGAGTAAAGGGGTACAGGCATTGGCCCTGAGGCCGTCAGGGTTGGGGTCAAGTTCCTAGCCACTGCTCACCCCTAACTAGCTGGGAACCACGGACAAGATAAGTCACCCAACTGAGCCTCAGTCCTCATCTGCAAAGTGACACAAATAAAAGTGCCTACCCTATTAGGGTTGCTGTGAGGATTGAACCAGTTAAGTTCTGGCTAGGACCTAGCACAGTGCCTGGCACATGGAAGCACTTTAAAAACCACCCATACAGCAGCTGGTGACCTCTCGGGTAGGACCACCCAGGGTGCATGTGCTGGGCTGGGACTTGCCATCCAGGATCCAGAGCTGAAATCCTGGGTTTAGAAATATTTTCCAAAGTTCACCCAAAGCTAATCAGACTCTGGACAAGTGATACCCACCAGTGTTTATGCTCTGCACTGGCGTGGTCAATTCTACATTTTTTCAAAGGAGCATGGTTAAATGCCCTCCCTACCCTTACCCTCTACTCTTCAAGAAGCAGGCCCTCTGACTAGGAATTTTATGGGGGGGAATGTTAAGTACTTTTCCTTTTTTTTTTTTTTTTAATTTTGAGAGAGAGAGACAGAGAGAGAGAGAGAGAATGAGTGGGGAGGAGCAGAGAGAGGGAGAGAGAGAGAATCCCAAGCAGGCTCTGCACTGCAGGGCTCAAACTCATGAACCACAAGATCATATCGTGAACTGAAATGAAGAGTCAGCCACTTAACTGACTGAGCCACCCAGGCACCCCAGTGTTTTTACTTTTTACATTAGGAGCTTTAATGTCATAACTATCAAAAGATTAAAATATATATAATCTGACATGAAACAAGAATGCCTGGGGACCACCATAGAGAGAAAGTTCTACTCATCAGCCCCAGGACATTTTTCCTAATGTTTATTTGTTTATTTTTTGAGAGAGAGAGAGAGAGAGAGAGCGAGCACGAGTTGGGGAGGGGCAGAGAGAGAGGGAGCCAGAGAATCCCAAGCAGGTTCTGCCCTGTCAGCACAGAGCCTGATGCGGGGCTTGAACTTATGAGCTCTAAGATCATGACCTGATCCAAAATCAAGAGTCAGATGCTTAACTGACTGAGCCACCCAGACACACCCATTTTTGTTTTTTATTGTGGTAAAATACACATGACATAAAATTTATCATTGGACCTGAATGTACAACTGAGTGGCATTAAATACATCCACAATATCATGCAACCATTACCACAATCCATTTCTAGAATTTTTTTCTTTCCCAACAAAGATTTGAGAGCAAGTAGCTGATGTGGGACATGATCCCAGGGACACAGTGGGAGTGGGGAAGTGAGAGAGGGAAGGAAAAGTGGCCAGCAAAGTACAGTCACCACTGTAGAGATGGAACTTTATGTCCCTGGAGACTCTGGAGGTCAGTAGAGAACACTATGGAAGAGTGATCCCTCCTGAGGGGCCAGAGAGCTGACCATTTCTTCCCCAGCTCCCATGTCTGGGTGAGGCCTGTTGGGGGAGGGGTGCTTGTAAACCAGTTACCAGAGAAAGCCTCAGGTAGTCTAGGAGTGGGGCCCTGTGCTACAAAGTGAGGCCCAAGGGCATCAGAGCATCTTCCGAAGAGTGGGCAACTTTATGGTTGACTAAATATAGCATATTATTTAACTCCATAAAACTCGATTGTATATTTAATGACGTACTAACCTGTAATTACCCATTTCACACTGAGTAGCCTCAGTGCTGCTGTATGTGTGCTTGTGGGAGTAGAGGTTTGGCACTTGGGGAGGGTGGGTAGGGGAAAGCAGGGGAGGTAGATTCAGATTGGGACAGTGTTTAGGGCAACCTACTCTTTGACCATCGCAGCTCCTTTAAAAAAAAATCTGTTTTCCACATTGAGCTTCTGTTTTCAACAGAGGAAAGAACTCTGCTTCCAAAAAAAGGAAAAGAAAAGAAAAGAAAAGAAAAAGAAAAAGCATTTGGAACCCATTGATACAGAGTAACATCAATCTGTAGGAAAATTAGGGTTGACAAATGGCATCTCTGTTTAAAGGACCTTTTCTAGGAATGAAGCCCATTCTAAACATAAGGGCTGACTCTATTTATTTAGAAATCTCACTTGCCTTAGAAAAGAGAAATGATGATTATTTTGCTTTAATTTGGGTTACAACACCAAGGGTAATTAAAAAGTAAGATTCTGGGGCGCCTGGGTGGCGCAGTCGGTTAAGCGTCCAACTTCAGCTAGGTCACGATCTCGCGGTCCGTGAGTTCGAGCCCCGCGTCAGGCTCTGGGCTGATGGCTCAGAGCCTGGAGCCTGTTTCCGATTCTGTGTCTCCCTCTCTCTCTGCCCCTCCTCCGTTCATGCTCTGTCTCTCTCTGTCCCAAAAATAAAAATAAACGCTGAAAAAAAAAATTTAAAAAGTAAGATTCTGTTCATAATAACTCACTGGTCTTTCTTCAGCTTCAGGGAGTTGTTTTGTTCTTGCTGGGGTGGTTCAGAACATTGATAGTGTAGGAAGTCAGAGGAGCTGGTGTAGCCCGTGACTTGTAGAACACCCTAACAGAAGGCAGTCAATATTTGTGTTCTGGGTGTGTCTGGGGCTAGTCTGGGGCAGGACAGAGAGGAGCAGGCAGGGTGCCAGGAAACCTGGGTCCCAATCCCCGCTTCGTCACTGAATCACTTTGTGATCCAAGACTTTAACCACTCTATGCCTCAGTTTCCTCATCCATGGTTTTACCTGACTAATCAACTTCATGGAGAAGGAAGGAAGTTCAAAGGAGGTATAATGACCCATGTGGACATGCTTTGGGAAAAGTACTGCGCGATCTAATGATGATTAGTATTCCCAGCATTGTTCCTTTCTTCCAAGAATATCAGGATTTTGTAGACTCACTCTACTTAATTTTTTGAACTTTTGACTCCCAATTTTTTTTTCCTGTGTATTTTATTTTCCTTCCTTATAGAACCAGTTGAGGGTAGAAAATTGACTCACTGAAGTGAGTTAAGCAGACAGGAACCTCCCTTTAAAAGAGTGTTGTTTAAAAAAAAAAAAAACTAGGTCAAAGCTGAGGGGGAAAACAAAAACATTACACCTGTTTGGGCTCTGAGACCAACTGTGGGCCCACGCCCACATGCAGGTACGGCTGGTCTCTGCCCAAGTAGTTGCGGGCTCGGGTAGCTGCTTGCACTGCTCAGTTGTCACTAGGAGAGCCCAGGGTGTGAGAAAGTTCTGTGCTACACAGGGACCCAGAAAGGTGGTTTAATACTAGGACCAAACACTGCCCTTGGAGCCAGTCTCTAGTGTGAGGCACTTGTGGCATCTAGTAAACCACAGTCCAACCTTTTTTTTTTTTTTTTTAAGCTTATTTATTTTGAGAGAGAGAGAAAGTGAGCAAGCCAGCGAGGGGCAGAGGGAGAGGGAGAGAAAATCCCAAGCAGGCTCCATGCTGTCAGAACAGAGCCTGATGCAGGGCTCGAATCCATGAACCGTGAGACCATGACCTGAGCTGAAACCAAGAGTCAGATGCTTAGCCAACTGAGCCACCCAGTCCAACTTTAACATCTTCTGTGTGCTTACCATACACTCGTTCTACCCTGCCCTTGAACTTCTTTCCTCCTGTTGTGGTTTACCCATTCGCCCTTCTCAGCGGACTCTGGCTTTGGCAAGCAGTCACCTCTGGTCCTGGACTCCCTGAACTTCTCGCCACACCCACCCCATAGAAGAGGAGAGTCAGAGGAGGAAGTGGTGCTGTTAAGATGAGAGCACGTGGCCCAACAGTACACGGAACTTCCACCTCTTCCAGAGGCCCTGCCCCTGGGCTTGGCAATGTTCCAGGCATCAAGGGAGCCCTGTGTCAGGAGCTCACCTGGTGTTTGCACTTCCCTTGGGAGAAAGTGGGTATGGACACCCACAGATATTTTGTTCTACTTGTCAGCAGGGGTTGTTTTCTGCTCAGGAACCCCGGGGATGGAAATCTAGGGAGGACTAAAGACCCAACTACTGGGCAGGGCTAAGTCAGGAAAGAGACCAGTTTAATGCTGCACAGGGCAAAGGCATCATTTCTTAAGTCTGTGGTGTCCAAAAACACTGATCAGCCTTGCAAGTCACAAAATCTTTCATGGGGCTGATGGACCTCCTTTCATTACCAGTCTGGGTCGCTTCTGTCAGTTACAGACCATGCACCCAGCATCCATCATTTGTTGAGGGATTCAGGGGCAATATGAGTAGTGGTTAAGAGCCTGGACTCTGGAGCCTGGGTTCAAATCCCAGCTGTCTCACTTGCCAGCTGTGTGCCGGGGGCATGCTACTTCACTTCTCTGTAATAGTTTCTGTTGGGAATGAAGATAATAGTATTTATTCCATGGGTGTTGGGAAGCTTGTGGAACCCCACTTGGTGCACAGGATAACCGGTTATTAGGATCAACAGCACTCGCGAGTCTGCCGTGTGAAAGGGAAGTAATGCAGAGAGGTTGACTGGCTGACTCAAGTCGCAGAGCAGGGGAGTGGCAGAGCCCCAGACCTTTCCCTGATCTCAGGCTGTCTGCCTGACGTGGAGCATTTGTGCCTCTGTCCCTCTCATCTGTCACCCACCGATGGCTACACAGGAGTCTGTGGAGTTTCAGTGCTGAGTTGAGCAGAGCCCCCTCCCTGCTCCTACCCATCTCTCTTCCCCTCCCCTTCCCTCCACTCCCTGCCAGGTTCAGGCCAGGGTTGCAGGTGGAGCGGGAGCAGCCTGAGCAGTTTGGTGGGCTGTAGTCTGGTGCCTTGAAGATTTTCCCTCTTTCTTCTGATTCTAGACTTGGAGATCACGGTCCCAATTCGGCACTCACAGCACCTGCCAGGGAAAGTGGAGTTTGGAGTCTATGAGAGTGGCCCTAGGAAAAGCGTCTTCCCCCCAAGGACAGAGCTACGGCGAGGAGACTGGAAAACAGACAGTACCTCCAGCACCGCAAGTGAGCAAGGGGTAGGGGGTGTGTGGGGGGGGCGGTGTCTTCACATCTGCACTCCAGCTGGGCCCTTGGAGCTTTGAGAACAGTCTCTGTTGTGAGCCCAGCAGATCCCAGCTGGAGCCTGATTTGGGTCTGGAGGTGTAAGACATGGGGAACATTTAGCCTGTGAAGTTTGCCTTTTCTTAGAGGGCCAAAGATCCTTTAATATCCCCTGAAGCCAGATTGCATACTACCTTATTACACTGTTCCTTTTACAAATAGAAAAACCTAGTAATAACACTAGTTAACATTTATTGATCGTTTACTGTATGCTAAGCCTCTTCTATAGATTCTCAGATTTAATTCTCACAGTAACTCTATGGGATAGGCACTACGACCTGTATTTACTGAGAAGGAAACTGGAGTCTTAGTGCCTTGCCCTAGGTAAGATAGCTAATAAGTCGTGGTGTCAGGATTTGAGCTCAGGCAGTCTGGATCCAGGGCCCAGACTATTCTTTCTGCTTCCTCAACCGTGGTAAGGGGAAGGAAAGAACACGAAGTCAGAAACATTAGAAAACGATGGACTCAAATTTGAGAATTCCAACTTTATAGATGAGTTGAGGATCTAGTTAGGAAATGTGGAAGACATTTTGGCTTGAGAGCTTGATAGAGTCTGATTGCAACAGACAGGACCCGCTGAGGTACACGCAGGAGGTGGGGGGCTTTGTTTCCGTATCCAGGGCGGTGTTAGCTGACTTCGGATACACCGGCTTCACAAGCAGAATAGATGGAGTTTCTTTTCTTTCATACATTTCAGTGTTATCAAAACAGCTAGGAGAGCCATGAAAGAGTAGGAGACTTGGCTGAATTTTAGGACTCGTGTCTCCTTAAATGTCAGGCAGAGAGCCCCCAGGAAGGTCATCTAAACCCAGGAGTTAATCTTTTCTGCATCACAAACCCGTTTGAGAATCTGATGTGTGCTCTGGATGTGCTTCCCAGAAAAATGCACGTGTATGTGTACATACATAGACATACAATTTTTCCCGTCCATGGACTTAGGTCAACAACCCTGCACTAGTCTCCCTTTTGACTTTATAGATGGGGTACTTATGATCCAGAGAAGGAAAGGGTTTTATGCAAGGTCACCTGGCCAGTGAAGGAAAGGTGGGAGTAGGCCCTGCTCTTCTCTCGGTTCAACATTCCTGCCACCGCTACGTGTTGAAACAGACCCAAAGCCTGTCTCACGACCGACCACAGGGAGAGTCTAGACAGGGCAGAGGAGAAAACTTCTCTTAAATAATGGGGGTGGTAATGTGTATTCAAAACCCTCTTGAGGCATTTTAGAGAATTCTGACAAGTTCAAAAATGGGAGAGATTTTCCCAGTGATCACAGGTGGCTGAGGAAACATGAGGCAGGTGGCAGTCTCTCAGATGTGTCGCGGAGGAGAGAAGTGGTATAGATCGTTTCAGGGTGAGGGCAGTGCATTCCGGTGTGGAGAGGAGGGGAAATGTAGCAAGACAAATGCAAAGCGTTTATTTCGGGTTCAGATTAATTTCAGTGATTTTACCTGTGTGTTTTACCTTGAGGTGAAAACGGAAAACAGAATGGAAAGCATAAGCCCGATACGGGGCTTGAACACACGGATGCGAGATCATGACCCGAGTCAAAGTTGGACACTTAGCTGACTGAGCCACCCAGGCGCCCCTTTGTAATTGTGTTTTTAAAGCATGTAACGTGTGATAAGCTCTCAGTAAATGGTAGCTATACAGGAAAATAAATAAATAATAAATAAATAAATAGGTAATAAAAAGGTGAACCATTTCATTTTATGCTGAAAGAAAAAAACTAAACTCTAATAAAATGGTGTAAGATGGTAGCATTTTCAAGATCCCATATTCACAGCTTATGTATTGCTTCTACCATTAAAATTAAGGTATGTGCCAGAGTTCTGCATTTTATTTTAGCCTGAGAGAATCCACAGCCCAGCTAATTTTGTTCGCACCCTTCAGGCAGCGCGAGTAACCGATCCAGCACTCGGAGCCTCCTCAGTGTGAGCAGCGGGATGGAGGGGGACAATGAGGTGAGAGCTGGGGACTCCACTCCCATATGGCTTGTCCTACGGGTCATTTCATTGCAGGAAATAGAAATCCAAGTGAAAGAAGCCGGACACACAGGTCACATATTACAGGATTCCATTTATGTGAACTCTCCGGAATAGGTAGAATCAGAGAGACAGAACACAGATTGGTGGATACCAGGGGCTGGGAGGAGAGGCAAATGGGGAGTATGGTGTTTCCTTTTGGGGTGATGGAAATGTTTTGGGACTAGCTGGAGGCGGTAGTTGTGCAACAGTGTGCATGAGCTAAATGCCACTGAATTGTTCACTTAAAAAAATTTTTTTTAAGTTTATTTACTTCTTCGGAGAGAGACAGAGACAGCGTGAGCATGGGAGGAGCAGAGAGAGAGGAAGAAGAGAGAGAATCCCAAGCAGGCTCCACACCCTCAGCACAGAGCCTGACATGGGACTTGAACCCACGAAACCGTGAGATCATGACCTGAGCCGAAACCAAGTCAGACGCTTAACTGACTGAATCACCCAGGCGCCCCAAATCGTTCACTTTAAAATGGCTAACTTTATTTTATATGAATTTCTCCTCAATAAAAAGAGGAAGGAAGGAAGGAAAGAAGGAAGGGAGGGAAGGAGGGAGAAAGGGAGGGAGAGAGAAATAGAAATTCGCTCTGACTAGTTAAGCCATAAAGGGCATGTGTGAGAAGGAGCTGGATGAATACCAGGGAATCCAGGGGTAGAAATCCCATCTTGGGGCCAGGATCAGGAGCAGTGAGAAATGCCGGAGCCAAGGCCAGTGCTCCATGTTTCCCCAGGGCCATATGCTCTCGTCTCTTTTCCCCTGTGTGGACCTGCTTTCTTGTCTCACTGTACCCTGACCTGTTCTGCTCCTGTGCATGTATAGTGGCGAATAGTCCCTTGAGAGCCAAAAGGCCTCTCAGGAGGGGATGAGCTGCTGCCTTAGACTGAAGCCCAATTTTGGTCAGGGTGTCTACCCCAATCCAGTGGCTGGGATGAGCAGGAGGTGTCACTTGGGTCACTGCCAACCTGGGAGACCCTGAGATAGGGCCCTTGAGGTGGGCCAGCCCTCCAGTGCACAGCTTATATTCATTACCCCATGACTGAGGGCCACTCAAGGCTCTGCTCTCCCGAAAAGGGACTTTGGTTTAAAAACAAAATGTCTCCGGCTCTACCTGGTTAGAGCATGCTTCTCAAACTTTAAGATGCATAAGAACCTTAAGATCCCAGGCACCTGGGTGGCTCAGTCAGTTAAGTGTCTGACTCTTGGTTTCAGCTCAGATCTTGATCTCATGGTCCTAAGCTCAAACCCCATGTTGGGCTCTATGCTGCGCGTAAAGCCTACTTAAAAAAAATATTAATAATTACCTAGGATCTTGTTAACATGCAGGTTCTGATCAAGTGGGTCTGAGGAGGAGCTTGAGATCCAGCAGGTCTCACAAGCTCTCAGGCGATGCTAATTTGATGGTCCACAGAGGACGCTCTGAGTAACAAGGACCATTAATGAGAATTTGGGCCCCGTTGTCTCCTCAGTGACTCTAGGAATCGATAGAAAGCTGCCCTGGTGTTGTTGGTTCCATTCTTTTTCTTTTTTTTTAAGTTTATTTATTTTGGTGTGGGGAGGGGCAGAGAGAGAAGAATGAGAATCCCAAGCAGGCTCCACATGGTGAGCAGAGCCCGACATGGAGCTCGGTCTCCCAGTCGCGAGGCCATGACTGAGCTGGAATCAGGAGTCCTACCCTGAGCCATGCAGGCACCTCACTGGCTTCATTCCGTTTGTGAATAACCTTCAGCAAAGCCTGGGAGACTTTGGGCTCATCGTGTCCAACTATGGTGGTTGCTTAAAGAAACGTTTACCTTCCTTTATCATCTTTTTTCCTGTAGGATAATGAAGTCCCCGAGGTTACCAGAAGCCGCAGCCCATGCCCCCCACAAGTGGACGGAACACCCACTGTGCCCCTTGAGAGGCCCCCCAGGGTACCTCCAAGAGCTGCCTCACAGAGGTAAGGTTGATGCTGACAAGAAATGTGTCTCTCCTTCTCTGAGTTCCCGTGGGAGGACAGTAGGATTTGGGGGCACCTAAGATGACCTAAGAATGCGTGCAGAGCTAACTGAAATGCCTAGTTTTGATGTGTTTTAATGTGGACTCTTTGCTAACTGATGCTCTATTCGAGGGCAAATACTTTAAGTAGCAATTGCAGTATTTCATCAATGAAGTACATTGGTAAACATCAACTTTTTTAGTAATTGTCATGTTTGGTTAGAATTCAGCTCCCTAATAGTAATTCCCTTGGCTGTTTTGTGGGGACAGTGCCTTTTGGGGGCCAGGAGATAAGAAAGACTGGGGGATGAAAATAAAGGTGGGAGACATGGCTCTAGCGCCACACTCTCTGGGAGCAGTGAACTTGGATGAATTATTTCACTTTCACGTAACTCCATTTCTTCATCTGTAAAATGGGGATAAGAGTAGAATGTCCTCACAGAGTTGTAAGAGTGGAGTTTTGGTCCATAGTAAGAGCTCGACAGAATGAGTGATTTTTCTTGTTCGGGACAAGACTGAGCAGATGGAGATTTGGAGATGGGCATCAGGCAAAGGAGTTTAGAGTGTTTGCTGGGCTCTGATGTCTGTCTTTGTTTATAATGGTACTCAGGCCTCTGGTAGGAACTTTTTCAAGGTCTCATGGACAGAAAAAGTAGTCAAAGCTCACTTGTCTGCTCATGCAGAAAGGGGCCTGGGGAATGAAAGCCTAGGCCTGTTTTAGGCGTTTAATTCTTTGATGTCTAAAGTATAATGTGGGGGGAAAATGATTAAAAGGTAGAAGCTTTTTTTTCAACCAGGGTTGGTTTTTTTTGTTGTTTCATATTGAAACTTTTAACTCAAATGAATCTCATCAGTGCAATTTGTTGAGAAAGTGCAACAAGGAGCCCTTTCTTCTGATTTTCTGGAAAGAGAAGCTGTCTCTGAGCTAGGCATCTTTCCATTTCTCCCTTCGCTGCTTACCACTCTTGCGTGTGCTCCCAGTAACATTCACATACTGACACTTGTTACACAGATCTCCTGTGATCGCAAACATTCACTGGCATGTTTCCTTGGTATAGACCAGAGGTCACATAGTAGGATACCAATCCTGGGGGGACCTGTAGCGATAATCGAGTCCAGTTGCCTGAATTGGCATAATGTTCTGTTGCTTCAAAATCATATAGTTGGTGACTGGGGAGGGGTGTTTACGGAGAATGATTATGGTAATAAATGCTAAACTGTACTGAGCGCTTACTATATACTGGATAGTATGTTAAACACAGTGAATGCAGGATCTCACTTAACTCCATCCACAACTCTAAGAGTTAGATATTTAGGATTATCCCATTATTCCAAGCACTGGGGCCTGGACTGGATTGAGACTTACCCTGTGTGGCAACCCTGGTTGTGCCTGACTCGAGGCGTCCAGTGTCTTAGTCATTTTGTGACACCTGTGCAAGAAAGTCGAGGTATCAGTAGGAGGAGATCCAAGACCTAAGGCCTGCTAATCCTGAAGATTGAGGAGTTTGGGGGCAGTTAACTAATTGCATCAAGATGAAAGGGTTGTCAAGCTTGAAAACTATAGCTGCAAGACTCTGTGGGATTTTGTTAATGGGAGAGAAAAAGAGA
This sequence comes from Lynx rufus, assembly GCF_022079265.1. Classification (NCBI taxonomy): domain Eukaryota; kingdom Metazoa; phylum Chordata; class Mammalia; order Carnivora; family Felidae; genus Lynx; species Lynx rufus. Next base: position 37,101,125 of record NW_025814825.1, on the reverse strand, counting down.
ACAGCCAGGGAAATGGGTTCCAGAAATTAAAGGATAGAAATTGGGCTGCATTTAAATGTGTCAACAGAGATGGCAAATGAATTCTGGGGGGAGTCTGGAAGCGTGTTGTGATAAAAATGGGAGCAAACAGGAGGAAAACACTTTTTACTAAAGAAATGGTATTTGCAAGGAAATCTGTAATTGATAGAGCATGGCATTTGGGTGCCTTTTTGGTGTGAAGAAAGATTTGCAAATATGTGATTGTTTTGTAAGTATGTATGCAATTTGCATAATAAAACGAGGAGATGTTTGAGCAAATAATAAAGCAGGCCTGTCTGTCTCTTGAATGGCTTCCGTGCTCCACCCACTGACGGACAGGAGGGGAGGCCAACCTTGAGGGTCTCCTCTCCACTTCCAGATCTGGGAATCAGCAACTGTTCTTTGCCCATGTCTCCTGAGCCCCCCTCCCAAACAGCACTAGGGCTACAATGCCTGTCACCCCCTCCCAGTCCTGGTCCCTTCCTCTACTCACTCCACATGCCCGTCCTCAGAGCTTGAGCTGGCAGTGAGGACTCCCGAGTCTCCACTTGCACCTGGGCCTTCTGTTTCCTAATCTCTGCTGGGGGCCCTCGACCCAGATGCCCCACGGATGTCTCAAACAGCCTGTGCAGAACTGAATTCATCCCATCTGCCATTCTCTGTCCCAAACTGCCTTCCTCTGGTGAGTTCCCAGCCTGAGATAAGGGCACCGTTCTCTCACTTCCCAGAGCACCAAACCCAGGCATCATCCTCCAACCCTCCCCCCCTGACAGCTCCCACAGAGTGTGTCTCCAGACTCTGTCCATTCTGCTGCCCTTTCAGCTCTCGGATCCACCCCCTCTCCGTCTGCCAGGGCCTACATTCATCCTTGTAGACCCACACTCACCTCCCTCCTCCACGCTGCCGCCACATTGCACTTTAGATCAGAAATTGCTGATGATGTCACTTCCTGGTGTAAAAGCCTTCCCACTGAATGCTGTGTTTTTTTAGCACGCTGTGGCCCCGTCTAGCCTCAAGTCCCACCCTCTCCTGTATTCACTGATGCACCACCCCTTAAGGATTCCCAGTGGGCTGTGCCATTTGGAACTGTGTCTTTGCTCAATCTGCTCCTGTTGCCTGGAATGCCTGTCTCCCTCCTCCCTTCCAATCTCTTCTTAGAAATTTCCTACACATCCTTTAGGATTCGGTCTAGTCATCATCACCTCTTCTATGAAGCCTTCCCTGATGTTCCTATGTTCCTATGATGAAACTTCTTGTGGCTCCCCAAATATGTCTATTATAATTCATTCCATGTCATGGCCCCTCTTTACATATCTGTTTCCTCAAGTGGAATTTAAGCCCCAAAAGAATAGAGACCATTTTTGATTAAAAAGTTTTTTTCTACTGTCTCCAGTGCTTAGTATAATAGCCGTAACAGAGTAAGAACTTAATAAATATTTATCACGTAAGTGAGTTAATGGATGGATGGAGAGATTGGTACTGCTTGTGTTAGACTCCCCATCTCTTAAACAGTTAGCCATCAGTCATCTTCCACAGTGCAGGTAGCTCATAGATTAGTGGAAAGAAGTTTCACTCTCCCACCTTTAAGTTCCCAATGTATTTCAAAGTCAGGGAAAGGAAATGACGACAAGAACAGGAGAAGATGCATTATATCTTTGTATGGCATTTTCCTTGCAGGGCATTAGTCCTTATAGAGTGGGCAGCTGACAATGTCACGTTCCTCACAAGTAAGGTCCTGCCAATTGATAACAACAAAACAAAACAAAAAACAACAACAACAAAAAAACACACCCCAAATCTTACTGAGCCTTTGCTGCTTTGTTTTTAAACATATTTTGCCATTTACAAATGATTTGTCAATCACTAGCAATATGTGCACTCCCCTTTAAGGCATAGCCAAGGTCCTGTGTAATCAGAACATACTTCTAGAGGCCTCTTGCGGTGCCAGAAGTTGATCCTGTACATGCAGACTTGTAAAGAGGTCTGTGAAGTCCCTGGGAGGGGCTGGAGTGGTCAGGGAGTAAGGGTACTTGGGACTGAGGCTATTTACTAATAGGGAAGTTTAAAAATATTTTCAACAATGTTGTGATCATACAAAAGTATAATAACAAATCTACTTATTTTAGTATTTATTTTTTATTTTTGAGAGAGAGAGAGAGAGAGCATGTGCGAGTGAGGGAGGGGCAGAGAGAGAGAGGGAGAGAGAGAATCCCAAGCAGGCTCCACATTGTCAGCAGAGCCAACGCAGGGCTCAATCTCATAACCGTGAGATCATGACCTGAGTTGAAATCAAGAGTTGTAGGGGCGCCTGGGTGGCGCAGTCGGTTAAGCGTCCGACTTCAGCCAGGTCACGATCTCGCGGTCCGTGAGTTCGAGCCCCGCGTCAGGCTCTGGGCAGATGGCTCAGAGCCTGGAGCCTGTTTCTGATTCTGTGTCTCCCTCTCTCTCTGCCCCTCCCCAATTCATGCTCTGTCTCTCTCTGTCCCAAAAATAAATAAAAACGTTGAAAAAAAAATTAAAAAAAAAAAAAAGAAATCAAGAGTTGTATGTTTAAACAACTGAGCCACACAGGGGCTCCATAGTCCTACTTTAAAAGAACATTAATCAATATCAAGGTTACTGGTTTCTTTTTTTTTAAATGTTTTTATTTATTTTTGACAGAGAGAAAGAGAGAGTCAGAGCACGAGTTGGGGAGGGGCAGAGAGAGAGGGAGACAGAATCTGAAGCAGGCTCCAGGCTCTGAGCTGTCAGCACAGAGCCCAATGTGGGGCTAGAACTCATGAACCATGAGATCATGACCTGAGCTGAAGTCCGATGCTTTACCGACTGAGCCACCCAGGCGCCCCAAGGTTGCTGGTTTCTTGAACAAAACTCATCAGCAGCAAGACCTTACCTTCAGCAGGGAGGAGAAAGCAGCCAGTTCTTAGGTATCTCTGGGCACTCATGTCTCCCAACTCCAGCTTCTCAGATTCCTGGAGAGGCTGTCTCCCCACAGACCACACCTTGAATCTGATTTAATACTCTTTATTTTCATGATTCTGATATGTCTATAATCACAAATCCCTGAGATGGGACTTCCAATCCTTGGTTGGGATTATTCATCAGAATGAACTACAGAAATTGTTTGCTTGCAGACCCACCCCAAATGCAGAATGGGGCAGCAGAGAGAGGAAGAGGGTCCAAGAGGGAATCATGACTGTCTTTGTGGTGGATGGTAAATTGTAAGGCTCATGGGGCATACATGGGAAAAATCTTTATTCATAATAAAGCTAAAATTATTAGCTGTACTTCTTGAGTACTTCTTTACTTCTAGAGTAAAGGCCAGAAACAGTGCTACCCACTTACCAATTGTCATTTCCAAGCAACACACAACACTCCAGTGTAGGTGTTTGTAGGTACTTCTGTTTGGTAGGTGAGAAACACATTCAGAGAAGTTGAACTTGTCCTTCAGATGTGTGCATAATTGCCTTTGCTATGTGTTCCCACAGGTTCTGAACTTCCCCTGTCCAAACAGTGCAGTTTACTGATTTTTCCTGTTGTCTGTCTTATCCATTACATTCTCAGCACTGTGAGGGCTGAATCCATTCCCATTTTACTTGTTGTTATATGTCATACCCAGGAGTAGACACATAGTAGATAAATGTTTTTTGAGATGGAGGGAGATGGATAGGAAGGAAGGGAGGGAGGCAGCGAGGCAGCCGGGAAGCCTAAATGTACTCAGCTAATAAGTAAGGCTGACTGGCCTTCAGCCTTCTCCTATAAGCCCATGGTTCATAGGTCAGGTTGGGGAGGTGGAAGGAGACTGTCCATTTGTTTTTTTCTGGATAAAGAGACAACCACACAAAACCATCTATTCCCAGGGGCCATAGCAGGACCTTCTGAGGATGTCTGTGGTTGTTCTTTTCTACTCCTGCTTCTCTATCTTGTTCCTGAGACGGCCCCTCTTTTTCTCAACTCTTTTGTTATTTCCTTGACCTATGCAAAACTTGTGTTCAAGAGACATTTAGTAAATATTTAATCATTGATTCATTCAATCTTTGTGCAACTCCAGGATAGCACAGTTCAATTATGGCACCTGACAAAGCCCTCTTTCTTGACTTATTGACTTGCTTCCAAGAGAATTAAATATTGGTTTTACAGCACACATGTGGAAATACCATCTACCGTTGTTGAACCTCTCTGTAAATAGACTCACCCAGGTCTATCTGGAATGGCATTTAGGACTGTTTAAAAACCATCCAGGGGGCGCCTGGGTGGCGCAGTCGGTTAAGCGTCCGACTTCAGCCAGGTCACGATCTCGCGGTCCGGGAGTTCGAGCCCCGCGTCAGGCTCTGGGCTGATGGCTCAGAGCCTGGAGCCTGTTTCCGATTCTGTGTCTCCCTCTCTCTCTGCCCCTCCCCCGTTCATGCTCTGTCTCTCTCTGTCCCAAAAATAAATAAACGTTGAAAAAAATTTAAAAAAAAAAAAAATAAAAAAAATAAAAACCATCCAGAATAACATGGAGGGGGGCTTCTAGGAAAGCAAATGTGGAGTTGGGATAACACACTTAGCGATCCCATGAGGGCATAGTTGTGAGAAGCAGACTTCAGAAATTCTTCACTCCTTTCTCAAGGGACCACCTACTACAATATGTCTCCCGCCTGGCTGCATATTTGAATCACTGGTGTCTTAAAATATAGGCTGTATTATTTAGATACGGCAAGGTCAACAGATCAGGAGACAACTGCTCTTGAGAAGATAGTTTGGTGTACTCCTAGATCCCAAGAGGAGGGGGCACATTATGCCCTGGTGGCTCTGGGGGCTCACTGGGAAGCACCAGGTTTAGTCAGGAGAAAGGCAGTGGAGTGGGGGGAACAGTGGAGTGGGCAGTGAAGTGGGCAAGAACTTTTACTGTGATTTCTGCAGGAGGGTACAACTAGGGTAGGCAGATTTAGGATTGGCTAGTTTGAATAATTTCAGTGGGCTCTGGGGCAAAAGTCCCTAGCTGTCTGTCCTTAGTTGTCTGGTACCTGGTCCTGAAGTGATTAGGGCAGATGGGTAGTGGCCCAAATGTGAGAAACCGTGAAGAAAGTAGTATAAGGGTATAGGGTGGAATTGGTTAGTTTGCATAGGAAAGGTCTGCTCTTCAGTAAGTTGCTATCTCTAGGAACTAGTTTACCTTGGGAGGGGCATTTCCTCCAGGATCAGCAAGTCTCCGGGGGTCAAAGCATCAGAAAATGAAAGACATGGTTAATATAATTCATTGGGGGAGGGACACTATTAAAAAGTTGTGATGCTTGAGCCTTATCCTCTAGAGATTATGATGGAATGGGTCTAGGAGAGAGCCTGGGAATTGGTATTTTTTAAAGGTCCACTGGTGATTCTAATGTGCAGCTAAGGTTGTGATCCACAGCCAGCACTGTGGATGCTGAGGTCCTCCTGAGGTCCATATGGCTTCATTAACTAAGAACGTGTTCTTTGCATAGTTTACCAAGTTTGCCACAAACCATGGATGCCTGAGAACTAGTTAATCAAACTCATTTTAAAATAGTGACCTTTATCTTTCATTTCAGGCCTGCAACCAGGGAGACCTTCCATTCTCCTCCACCTATTCCACCCAGAGGTCGCTGATTCCACCTCCTAAAACCTGCCTACTTCGGGACTTTGAGACCTGCAGTTTCAGCCTGTTAATGATGTCTTCATGTTGAGTATGATGGCATGAGTATTGACCTTAAGACCTACTCTCATGGCTGATATTGTTGTGGCCCTGCTGGTTTGGGCTTTCCTTGAAGAAGATATTATTAAGGCATGAAGAAGTGAAAAACTGAGGACTTTATTCACCATCACCAAGTATATTGATCCACATCCTTCTTTGCCAAAAGGATAAAGACTTAATGGGAATACTTACCTCTAATTTGGCATGTCAGAAGCCTGAAAAGATTGATCAGAAATGTACTTTATGAGTGATTTTACTGAAATGCACTTATATTAGGCCTTACTTATTTGCTAGTCCAGCATAACTTCTAGAAGTGGTTATGATTTAAGACTTACAGTTTTCAAGTAAGAAGATATGTCCTGACTTTTAAATAGTTCTTCAACTTTTCTGTAGATTCAGGAGGGTGTCTAAATGTTGGAGCTGGTCACACAAAACAAACCGAAAATGACTTTAGAGAGGGATTAGTCCTAATTCCTTGTATGTGGAATACAAATCTGAGGTTCCACAGAAGTCCGGAACCATCTCTAGATAGCCAGTCACTCTCCCTCAAGAAATGCCCGCATGTAGAAATTCAGTCACTGACTGTTGACCTTCCAGAAATATCCTTCCTCCATATCTCCCGGGCATGGGACTATCAAGTTTTTTGTTTTTTTTTTTTTTCAATTTGGGCACTTATACTTCACTATGCTTTCAAAACAGTGATGTTACCAAGGAACATCTATAAATGGTTGGGAACTGGAAGCTTGGGATGCCAGTGACCCCATTTATTGTTCTGCAGTCTTTATAGATCTTATAAGTTCAGCCATAAGGAGAGAGAAGGATCCTTGACTTTTTCTCTGCCGAGAGGTTAGAAGAGAAAGGAAGAATGTAAAATCGAAACAGTTATCTATTTTCTTATAAATGTATTATTACCACTAGGCTTAGGAAATCTGTGCGGAGAATAGAGAGCCATTAGTATATCATGATTGTCATATGTCATTAATATGTGATTAATTTTGAGTCACTGGCACAGAAATCTACCTTCAAAGCACAGATCCTTAATTTGATACTTAAACACACAGTAAAATTAGTATCAGACACATTTCTTTAAAAAATATCAGAAATCTGGTGATTTTTCATGAAATATATTCTTTGTCCCACACAGACATATATAAGCCACACTATTAATGATCTATTTAATTACAGTTTTATTGTGTCCTTTTCTAATGATTCGAGGTTCTTTTTCAATTTCATTCATCAGTCCAGCAAACGAGGACTCTTGTTGGAGTTAATAGCTTCTGGGTCGTGGGTCTTTTTTCTGACATAAAATACACTATTGGCCGTGGCCATTAAGACAGTCTTTGTGCAAATCACTTATCACAATGCCTGGCACATAGTAGCCATTCTGCAGTGGTCCCTTTACTCTCCTTGTCACTCATTTGGGAGAAAGAGGGTAATGTGGGATAAAAGGAGAACAAGAAATTATAATTTTGGTATTGTTGTCTTTTCTCTTATTTATAGGTGGTCTCTTAAGCACACTTGGCTTTGATAAAAGCTACACTTTTTTATATTCAATATCTCTAAGCTCCCTCTTGGATTGCCAAATTTAGATTTTTATAATTCTCTAATAAGCATTTAGATCAATAACATGGCAAAACTTACTGCCAGCTAATGGTGTTAGCATCTTTGTGTGCACATCACTGTTTGTGCAATATTGGAATATTTTATTACATTTTATTCTTCTGTGAAAGTAAATGGAAAACATAAAATTGAAAGTGCTGATTAGAAACTTGGGTCTGATAAATATGACACACTTGAGACATGGGTGGAAATGGTCCAGAGTTCATTGCACATCTGAACTGCTCCATGTTATCAAAGAATGTCTCTAATGTTGATGTGAAATTCTGCATTCTCTAGAAACAGTACTACCCATTATGACGTGAATTTATTCAACTTCCATACTCAACATTTATACACATTTTTAGGAATATGTTATGTAACAAAATCATGGGTTCCAATACAGTGAGGATCAGAAACTAGATTGTAACTAGGTATCCAAAGAGACTGTTAAAAAGCTCTCTGTGTGATGCTTTGGGAGACAACTCAGCTGCCACCATCCTTCCCCAAGATTTTATGAGCTGGTTCAATAGAAAGGGAAGCTATTAGTCATATTCACTGCCATTGCTTCTCCTTCTAACTGTGCAAAGTATGCTGTCATCCAGTTCCTAGGCTAGTATTCTTCCTTCATCTTGTATTAAAACCTGAGAGCAGGTAACCCAACAATGTAAGCAACAAAGCATGAAGAATGAAAGATTATGAGCAAGAGGTTGGTGTTGCAATCAAATCATTTAACTTGACGTATTTAATGATGTGAATAATCCCTAATGCTTCGCCATAATTAGGCAAAGTGATAGGATGTAAATTACTTCAATGAGAAGTTTTACAAGTCAAGCTAAGTACCTACTCTTCATCTCCATTTTTCTGGCTTTGTTGCTAAAAAAGAGAGGTTTTAGCCTATCCTATATCACCTCAGTAGTTGGGATTTTTAGATCCCTCTCCCATACGCACCAGAAAATAAGATGGTTTTCTGTGCTCCTCTGTCAAAGAATAGTGTATGGTTTTGCAGCTGGTTGGCTGAGGAAGCATTAATACCGACTCATTTGAGTCTGAGAACCAAATGTTTTAAGTGATTGCTTCCTGAAGAAAGAACTTCGAACAATTATAAAGTTTTCCGGTGACTAAAACGTTTCAAGCAAAAACAGAAAAGATAGAGGTGCAAAGTGATAAATAGCAATGGAAGGACTGGCCCACCCCAGAAGTCAATACTAGAAAGACAACATAACAAAGTAGAAAGAAGGAATACAATTTCAAAGAAAAGGTGATCTGAAACTGGCCACTGTACACAGAAGGTAGGGAGAGTGAAGAAAGAGGCAGACCACTCCAGGTTGATAGGGTAGCAGTTTTAATAAGCAAGGAAATTTACATATAAGGCTTGTCCTGGGCGGTCATAAGGCAAGTAGATCTTCCTCACCTGCCTGCCAGAATCTTAAAAGTTCATATAGAGAGGCCTTAACTGGGTACAGTCACATATACTGTCCAGATGATCTCAACAACACCTTACTCATTCAAGGCTATGTCCTTGGAATGGCTCCCACTTTGGGAATGGTGGGCGGAGTACATATTCCAAAAACAGGGAAGGGGGTGAGGATCCTCAAATAGCCAGGGTTCAGCTCGAGGGCCAATTAGCGGTCAGATCCTCTCAGTTACCTTCTCCAACAGTAGCTGAGGTTGGAAGTCAGAAGATATGTTGTTATTTATAGAGCACGATTTTTGAAGATCATGTTTATCAAGAATGAGAATAAAGATGGAAATTGTGGGTTTCTGGGTCATTTACTAGTCATAAGCCCTTTCACCAACTGAGTCTTATTAGGACTACCACAAAAAAGACTGTATAGCCATGGGGGGGGGGTAGGTATTTCCTTTCACTAGCATGTTTTCTCCCATGCCTTTTGGTGACAGGGAATGAGGTCACTAATCAGGATGAAGAAACTGGTGCAATAAGATACATCAATGTTTTTCACTCTCCAGTCTACCAGAACAGCCCTGATTTGGGTGATGCCCCTGAGTTCTATTTTTTAGCTTTGAGGTCATCAGTTTCCAAAGATATGTGAAGCTACAGTCCTTCCCCCCCCCCCAAGCCTATTATTTAACTCTTATTCCTTCTTTCTATACCTATCATCAGACTTCTATCACCTAAAGCCATTTATCATCATATCCTAGTGCCTCCTGGAATTCCTGGCACATAGTAGATGCTTGATAAATAGTTGTTGAGTTAATGACCCTACATGCTCTTCCCTCCATTAAAGTTTTCCAAATTCTCCACCAAAATAGGGTTTCCTCTTTTCTATTTGCCCATTGCTCTTACTGCCTCTTGAACATTTGCACAGTTGGTCACATTTTGCACAGTTCTGTTTTTTACACTGTCATGCCTATTCTCTGTTGTGTGCGTAATTTCCTGGTTTTAAGTCTACACTCCCTAAATGATTGCTTTTACTTTTTCTTGTGTCCTCCCCACCCCTAAGTAATTGCCATCCCAGTGCTCCCCACAACACCTAGCAAATGCTCACTGCCTCAAATCTGTGGAGGCTGGTGATGGATGTTTAAGCAAGGAACTACTCATCCATCTTAATTCAACACTTACACTGCTTGTTCTTCAATTGCACATCATCACTTGATTCAAAAGCAGTGATTATTCATTCACAGAGCATTTACTGAGCTTTCACTATGAGTAAGTCACTGCGCTAGGTGCTCTAGGGGATATACAAAGATGTATAAGACGCCCCCTCCGATTTCTATAGCAATCACTGGTGTAGGATTCATTCAGCAATTAATCATGTACTGCCTTGTGATGTCTTTTAGACTGGCTAGAAAATATTGTGTAAATCCTCTATGCTATTTGGCTTTTCACTTATTAAGGTCTTCATTTGTTCATTCAGCAAATAGTTTGAATGTATATGATGTGACAATGACTATTCCAGCAGCTGGGACAGATACAAAGATGAAAAAATGATAGTCCTTGCCATCAAAAAGGGTCAGAATGTATTACAGAAGAGGAGATGAAAGATGGTAACTATGACATAACATGCCTAATGCTTTTGGAATCCTGAAGAAGGGGTGCTCAGCTTTCCCAGGGTGTCATGCAAGGTTTCACTGAAGAGGTGATAATTCAATTAGCCCTGGAAGGAGAGTATCTAATCGTCCACTTATTTGCATTCTAGACAAGTATAAAAAAAAAAAGGGTATATTTGGGAAATATAGGAATGAAGCCAGGGCATAGAGATTGGTAGAAGGTAAAGTTGGTATCTGATAATCTGGGGTCTGTGCAGCTGCATGTTGACAGGGCTCTCCTTTAGCAAGAACCTTTTCCCAATGACATGGGAATAGCACATGGCCATTGTAAAAACCATCCAAATATTTACAGGCATGTACAAAGAAGAAACTGAACCTGGTGTCAATGGTTTGAATTACTATCTTTCAGATCGTTTGCTATGGGTAGACTAATATAGTACCATTTAAAATGGGATTATATTCTGTCAACTTTTTCTATTTAAAAGTATCTCTAAATATCATTGCATGCCAGTACAAACAGGCCTATTTCAGTTTTAGAAATGGTTGTACAGATAGAAGTCCATTAGTAGTAAGATTCTGGAACAAAACTGCTTGGAACTGCTCTTTCAGCAAGCCACTTAACTTCTCTGTGCTTCAGTTATCATACTTGTAAGATGAACACACCAAGAGTGCCTTTTCATAGGGTTTTGGTGAAGATTAAGAGCCAACACGTGTAAAGCGCTCGGAACAGTGCCTGGGAGTTGAAAATTTTAGCTCTGATTCCATGATTTATTTAAACAATATTTAAGGAGTGTTCTAAACAAGAGCGTGATATAATCAGGTTTCTTTTTAAAAAGATCACTCTGGCACCTGTTGGGGAGGATAAATAGGGAGGGAAGATTGGTGGCAGGGATCCTGTTAGGCTGTTGCAATATGTAGTCAGATGGAGATTAGCTGTTACTGGCATAAGAAAGAAAGGGAAAATAAGTTTTTGAGACATTTCTAAGATACCAAATGCTAACACTTGTTGACTGCTGATGGCTGAAAGATAGAGACATCCGACTAAAGTTCCAGCTTTTTGGCTCAGAGGACTGTGTAGATGGTGGATCCATATTCCTAGGAGGAGCAATTTTTTAGTTCCTACTACAGGTCTGGCACTGGTCTAGGCACAGAAACTAGGGCGGCGGCGCACAGGTTCCCTGCTTACAAAAGGACTTAGATTCCAGGAGGTGTTTATGTCTGTGGACGGGACACCAACAATATAAGTGGGCAGATAAGTGAACAAGAATTTCAACAAGATTGAAATAGTAGGGGCCCGACAAATATGAAGTGACTCTAAAACACTTATCCACCCCTGTCCAACAATCCCCCAAGATGATGATGAGGGGAGCGCGTGAGTCATTCAATTCACGGCGGGGGACGGGAGCCTTGCAAGGGGTATCTTAACGGATTCCAAGCTCCAGAGGCTGCGGATCGCACCCCATTTCACAGCCGAAGAAAACGAGGCCAGGAAAACTTAAAACGTTTTGGCCAAGGTCACACGGCTTCCAGCGCCGGGACGCGGCCCGGAGCGGCCCGAGGAGCGCGTCCAGCACCCGCGAGGGGCGCCAGGCCGAGGCCATGAGTGCGCGCCACCGCTGCCGAGGCCCAACGGAGGCCGGCCCGGAGGTCCGAGCGGGCCGGGCGACCCGGCGGCGTGCGAGGTGACCGGAGATGTGGCCCTCGGACGCCGCAACTCGCGCCTCCCGGGTGGGGCGCCCGGCAGCGGTTGCGGCCCCGCGTCGCGAGGCACTTCCGGCGTGTGCCGGGGTGGCCGGATGACGTGGCTGAGTCAGAGGAAGAGGCTGAGAGGCGCCGGGGGGCGGGGGAGGCTCGGGAGCGGGCGGTGACGGCGGCGGCGCGGAGGAGCCAGCGGCTGGGCCCGGGCCCCGTGCGTCTGTCCGCGCCCCGTGGATGCTAATCGGCCGCGGCGAAGGCGGAGGCGGAGGCGGAGGCGGAGGCGGCGGCGGAGGAGGAGTCGGTGGGCCGGCGCCGGGCCGGTGGGAGCGCGGAGGATGAGGCCGCTGCCGGGCGCTCCCGGCGTGGCGGCGGCCGCCGCGCTGTTGCTGCTGCTGTTGCTGCCCCGGGCCCGGGCGGACGAGCACGAGCACACGGTGAGAGGGGTCCCCCGGCCGGCGCGGCCGCCCTCGGCCTGCCGACCCGACCCGCCGCCCCGTCCGGCTCGGCGCGGCCTGGAGGGCTGGGCGGCCCGGCGGAGCGCCGCGGCCGCCGAGGGCGCCTTCCGGTTGGGCCTGGTGGAGCAGGAACCCCGGGAGCTGGGAGGAGGCGTTTGTGTGCGCTTCCCGGGCAAGACTCCGTTCCCGAGTGCCTGGGCCTCCTTTCCCTACCCGCACCTAAATGGCGCCAAGCTCTGAGGTCTGGGGGTCTGGGAGGGAGCGTGGTGAGGGTCGGCGCTCACTTTCCCGGGGAGGGGCGCGGGCTGCAGGGCTCGGGGCTGGTGCCCCCAGGGAGGGGAGCTGTGCTCTGGCTACTGGGGTCTGCGACACAGCGGAAGATGGATGCGTTACGATTACCCGTCATACACCGACCAGGAAATATCCACCACTTTTATGGTCCTCACCAGCCTTTATTTTCTCTCCTGCCCAAACCGGATGAAAAACCCTGGCGTGGGGACAGCATTGATAAACTTGGGGTGAAGAGCAGGTTACACGTGTACACGCGGGCACTCAGGCTACACGCACTCAGTTCTGGGCCTTTCTTGTAACTTTCTGCTCACCCTTCTAGCCCCTCGATGAGGCTCCCATCCCGGTGGTCTCCAGGCAGCTTCTGGCTGTAAGGGTCTTGCGTTCCCCGTGCTTCCTGTAGGCCGGGGATAGTCCCTTTTGCGTTTGGCTTAAAATTGGTTGGCTGTTTATTTAACTGGCTTTTTCACATCAAAGCGTGGATGTTAACGACTCTAAAAGTGACTTTCACTTAGGGCTGTAACTCGATGGTTTTCAGAGTGGTAGCTGTGAGCCACGCAGGAAGTCTTGTAACTAGAGATGTTGCTTAGGGAGTAATTTTTTTTTTTTTTTAAATTCTGTAACTCAGTAATGACATGATTTTGCGTGAGAGGTTGTGTATGTTCTAAATCTGAAAGATTTGGGGGGAATCTTCTGTCATTTCTGATAAGTGAGGAAGTGAAGCAATCATTCTTAAATATTCAGTGGACCGTCCTTTAGATTTTATTTGTAATTAACCACACTTCTTTTCTCTAGTTGCTGGATTGGCTGAGCTTTTAATTTAGCTAATGAAAGCGCTAAGCTTTTGGCTGTTTTACCTTCAGTCACAGCCAGAAACTTCCTGTATTTTTTTTTTTTTTTAGAGACCCACATCTGAAATCATTGACATGTTTTTGTGTTTTATTTGTGACTTCACCTTAAGATAATTTTGTTCACAGTTTAAACAGTTAAATTGAAAAACTGTTTCCTGTCATTTTCTCTGTCAGGTAACATATTGAAGTGTAAGAACTGTTCATTTGCAGTGGGCATCCTTTTAGTCAATTGTACTGTCACTAATATTTTTCCAATTTTTTGAACACTTAAGGAAAGTTACCAAATAAAACTCAAAACTCTCTCTTAACTATAGTTCCATGGTACAGGCATACAAATTTAAGAAGAGTATCCTCCTTTTTGATCTTGTGTTTTATATAAACTGCTATAAATAGGGAAAACTTAATTAAAATTTCACCAATTGGAGGTATATAAAAAGGCCTGAGTTTAATTTGCAGATTTAAAATGCAAATACAAATTTCATTGAAATTTCATTGCGGAGAATTCAATTTTTTATGCCAGTAATTGAATATAAAATATATGAGAAAAGGTTTTTGAGAGGACATAGTATGTGTGAAATAATTGCTGGACAAAAAATTTAGAATCTACTTCATTTTATTCATATCTACATTGAATTGGTCTCACTTGGTTACCTGTTATTAATATACATTATTTAAAAAGCAAGAAGGTTATAGGAAGACTAGCATTAAGCTATAAGTATAGAATTTAGATAAGTGTCTCTCTTTTTTTGGCTATTAGCCAAAATTTTTATTTTTCTTAAGTTTCTTGAAAATATTTCTTGAAACTGGTCATTCTCCTTAACCAGATAAAAATACGGAAAAACTTATAGTCAAGTGAATTTTTTTTCCCACCAAGAAGGCAGAAGTAGGTAGTAAGAGAATGATACTGAAGGAAGAGAAAAATTGCCAAGGGAAGGTTGCTGAGTAGCTGTGTAATAAAAACTTGTGGGATTGAATTATTAATTAAAGAGCAATTTTTCAGAAGTTAAAGTTTGCCCTTTAGGTTAACTTTCTGTGAAGACAATTTCCAGGTAGGAATAATAATTAATAGGACGTTTGTGGCAACAATGTGTGAGGCACTATTTTAAGTACTTTACGTATATTAACTCTTACTTTAAATATAAATAATCATGTGAGGAAGATCCTATTATACCCTTTTTATAGATGAGTATACCAGCATCAGAGAGTTTAAGTTACTTGTCTGAGACCACACAGCCAGTGGGGATGGAGGTAGGATTTTAGCTCAGGCAGTGTAAATTAATCATCCTCTACAGTATTATGGGATATACTCTGCAGCCCTTTATCCTAAAAATAGGACAGACACTTGGTATTAAATTGAGTAGTTGTCTGTATTGATAGTAGTTTTAGCTGCTTAAAGAAATTTTTGTGTAAGTCTAACTCCACAATGGGTTGTTACTGAGGAGATGTTTGCTTAGCATTAAAGAGAGATAAGGTCCCCTTAACGCGCATTTGACCTGTGCAGTCAGTAACTTGTGCAAGCATGTGGATACTGTGCTTGCTTTGATGCTCTGCCGTTACTATCCAGAAATTTTTAAAAAATATTTATTTGGGGTGCCTGGGTGCCTCATTTGGTTGAGCATCCGATTCTTGATTTTGGCTCAGGTCATGATTTCACATTCGTGGGATTGAGCCCCACGTTGGGTTCTGCGCTGACAGCTTGGAGCCTGTTTGGGATTCTCTCTTTCCCTCTCTCTGCTCCTCCCCTGCTCAGGCATGCGTTTGCTCTCAAAATAAATGAATAAATATTTTTTAAAAATGAAAAAAAAACCCTAAGTGTTTTATTTATTTTTATTAAAGTTTATTTTTAACTTTTGAGAGAGAGACAGAGAGAGACAGAGAGGGAGACACAGAATTTGAAGCAGGCTCCAGGCTCTGAGCTGTCAGCACAGAGCCGGTGGGGGGGGCTCGAACTCACGACCTGTGAGATCCTGACCCAAGCCGGTTAGACAACCGACTGAGCCACCCAGGTGCCCCTATTTATTTTTGATAGAAAGTGCGAAAATGCACGCGCATACGCACGCACAGGTGGGGCAGAGAGGAAGAGAATCCCAAGCAGGCTCCTCGCTGTCCGCGCAGAGCCTGATGCGAAGCTTAAACTCAAAAACCATGAGATCATGATCTGAGCTGAAATCAAGAGTTGGATGCTTACCCAACTGAGCTACCCAGATGCCCCACCATCTAGAAATTTTTAATAATTTTTTTAAAGCAATCTCTACATCCAACATGGGGCTGAAACTCACGACCCCAAGATTAAGAGTCACATGTTCCACCAACTGAGCCAGCCACGCACCCCTTAATAAGTTTTGAACAAGGAGACCTGCATTTTTATTTTGTACTGGGCCCCACTAGTTATATAGCTGGTCTTAGGAAGGGGTAACTAGTTTATATAGTTTCACAAAGCCTCTTATTTCTCTTGTTTTACCTACTAAATTAGGATTCAGCTGACTATTTGTCATGTTATTTTTTAAGTGCTTATTTATGCAGAGTCCTTTTAATATTCTCATAAGAATAATGTGAAGGAAATGTGCTGTTGACTTCTAAAGTATGTACACATCTAGAATATATAAAGATGTGTCCTTTCAGTTTTCTAAAGTTGAATCATATATGCAGCGCATACTGTTTGGAATAAAAAATTAAAGAACACTTCCCTGAAAGGCACTTAATATGTGATTCAAGGATTATAAAAAGGACTTTTCAGAGTGAGTGAAGGATGTATAAGGTGTGGTTTGTGCTTATTTTGTTTTCTGAAACCAAGAGGACTTGGAAAGGTCTATAGTTAGAGTAAGAGTACCATGTCTCCCCAGATTCCAAAGGACTCTGTTAAAAATATTTCAGATTGCGAACCAGAATTTTAGAACTGGAAAGATTTGAGATCATTTAATCCAACACACTCATTTTCCTAAGGCCTGAAGAGGCCTAGTGACTCTCTAGTTCTTCCTTTTTCTACCTATCTTGTAAGTAAAATTTCCACAGGAATAATATGTAAAGATGTCAGCACCAAAAACCAATAATGAAAGGCACAAGAATCTCAATGCATTTTATGGTTTATACTATAGCCTTGAGATTTTATGGGTTCTGTTTCCTCAGGATCACAAAGTCAGGTTTTTTGTTTTTGTTTTAGTTTGTTGTCTGTTACATACCCAGGCTCTGTGCTTGGCACAGTGGCGTTTAATCAGTGCTTGTTGAGTGACTTGAATGATGAGGGAGCTGCTAGAGACAAGAAATATGCAGTGTTGGAAGCATGAAACCCATTGCTTAAAGCACAGCGAACAAATCCAGACCATTGTTCATGTAGGATGCATGGTCTTTGGGATGCTGTTATGACTTAGTGGCCCTAACTAATCTAAAATCGCATTTCTTTGTGGCCCATTGTACCTCTGGTAGGTGATGTTAAAAGGGCCCAATCTGTACCTAGGGTAGCATACACTCAGCCTCTGCTATAAACACTTAGCACACCACCGAGTGATTTCAGAAATTGTTTGTTTGCTTTACTTTGTCAAATGGCAGCTTCTTGTCTTTGTCTCTGTTGGGAGTTTGGGAACTCTTAAAACTTCTTTGAAGATTTATAAAGAGAATAAACTTTACTGCAGGTGAATTTGTGAGTGCTTTAATATAGATCTAGTTTTAGGAATGCCATAATTCGTTGTCCTATTTTCGGCTGTACTCTGTGGTAGACTAAAAGTTTATTTAGGTACAAAGCTATTTTGAGAGAGAGGGAGATAGAGAGCACAATTATCTCAAGAGATTATCTAAAAATCTATTTCTATATTTTATAATTATATTTATTTATATTAAGAATCTGATGTGTGTTTTAAATAAATAAAAGACATCAAAATTACGATTTCTGAAACACTTTGAGAACTAAATTTTGCATTCTCAGATATGTATTTTAAATTTTTTTTAAGTTTTTTTTTTTTTTTTTTTAATTTAAGTAATCTCTATATCCAGCGTGGGGCTCGAACTCACGATCCCGAGATCAAGGGTCTCGTGCTCTTCTGACTGAACCAGCCAGGCACCCCACTGTGATACGTATTTTAAAGCAAACATGTGTAATATGCATACATTATACATATATATGTATAATAAAGAGTGTGCATAGTATATATACAAACTCAATGAAATACATTACTAGAATACTCCATCTCAGAAATTTGGCTACTTAGTTGGCTCAACCACAATTTCTTCTCATATCACTTAAGGCACTTAAGTGAATTTACCTGAAGAATGGTGCAAAGTTTATGCTTTTATTAATTTTATCTGGGTGTGGGTCATACTCAGATTCCTGTTCTTGAATATGCAACGCTTTAAAATAATATATAAAGAGTGGAAAAAATCTTCCCCAAATCTCTACTTCAATCTAAAAAAAAAGAAAGCAAACATTGTATATTTTACCTCATCCCATGGAAGTGGTGGCATTTGGGTGCTTATTCTCAGCCCTTAGTCCTTCTCCTGTATGTATAAATTCTCTCTTCTTTTTTTTTAATGTTTATTTTATTTTTGAGACAGAGAGAGACAGAGCGTGAGCAGGGGAGGGGCAGAGAGAGAGGGAGACACAGAATCCAAAGCAGGCTCCAGGCTCCAAGCTGTCAGCACAGAGCCCGACATGGGGCTCGAACCCACAAACCATGAGATCGTGACCTGAGCTGAAGTCGGATGCTTAACCGACTGAGCCACCCAGACGCCCCCAAAGTATCATTTCTTTATTCAGATTTTACATGAGTACATCAGTAACACTATCTCCTAAAGTGTTCTTCCTAAGAAAAATTAATTCATGATTTCTATCAAGGAGAGAAACTTCTGTGTCTCTCCTTTCCCAGCACATAAACAGTATTTAAGAGAGGCCTAACATTGGTGACATCTTGAGAATAAAGGTCAGGCCTTTTGAAATTAGAACACAAGTCACTTCTTAGGAAGGTTTTCTTCTTTAAGGCAGATTAAAGGTTCAAATGGAAAAGTTGTTCAGTATTCAGTAACTGTCTTTAGTTGCTTTGTACAGCTGTATTTTTATCATATTTTCTTCATTTAGTTTTTGCTCTTTAATTAATGAAACTGACTTGGGATTAGCAAAAGTGTAGTCCTAAACTTGTAAATGTGATACTAATTAGTTATATGATGTTGGACAAATTATTTAACATCTTTGTTCTCTATTTTAATGTGTAAAATGGGGAAAATAGGGGCATCTTTCTGGGTCAGTCAGTTGGGTATCTGACATCGGCTCAAGTCATGATCTCACGGTTTGTGGGTTCGAGCCCCACGTTGTGCTCTGTGCTGACATCTCAGAGCCTGAAGGAGCTCTGTGTCTCCCCCTCTCTCTGCCCCCCCTCCCACCCCCACTCACGCTCTGTCTCTCTCTCAAAAATAAAATAAACAGTAAAAAAAATTTTTTTAATGGGGAAAATAAAAGCATCTGTTTTAATAAAATTTTGAGAGGATTAAATATTCATGTAAAGACCTTAGTTTGCCTAGCACAGAGTATGTGCTTAATAAGTGTTAGCTAATACAATCAGAAAAGATGGTGAGATCATGTTAGGGATTGATCTGTTAAGGCTTTAGCTGAAGATTAGAGGGTTTGAGAAAGGATTTGAGTAGTTTTGAAGGATAAGTAGAAATTGACAAAGTGGAGAGAAGGAGGGCATTATAGATTTGGGGGAATGGCATGAGAAACAAGGTGGAGAAGAAAAGGAAGGGAAGACTATTATAAACCATTTGGGCTGGAGGGGATGGGTCAGAAATTTAGTATAACTGAAACTCTTCCGAGAACTGGGAAATGAATAGAACGGTGAGGTGAAGAATGCAGGTGGTCTGGATTGGCCTCCTCTCGCTTGGCTACTTCCCAGGTAGGCCTCACAGAAGGGACTACTGCTGCCATGCTCAAGGGTCCCCTGGTCCCCTGCTATGCTTCCTTGCCTTTTTCTCCCCTTCTCCTGGTTACACTCAGCAGGTAAGTTGCAAATCTCTGTCTTTCTCAGTGTCATTGGCCTACTCATAGTTTTTCCAAAGAAAGGATTTAAAATGAGCTTGCTAGGACTTCATGGAATGTTTTGAAAGTGAATTAGGTTAGCCTTTTGGCCAGAGTAGAGAGAAGAGCCTTCCCTCTGTTGCTTTCTGCTCATGGATTGGTGTAGCTCAGGGACTTTCTCAGCAGCTTTAGGGAAAGGAAAAGTGTTTTTTCTCTTAAAAAACATTGTGTAAAGTCTTCCTTTTGATAGTTTCTAATTTCAAGATATTTTTAAGGCACATTTTCTCTCTTGAAAAAGAACTCTTGTCTTGACCTTGTCTTGGGAGCACTTACTCTCAGGGGTAATCAAGAACTGCAAAGAAAAGTAACATTTTAATTAAGTTAATTATATTGATCATGGTCTGCATAAGGAGTGATGTAAAGGAAAAGAAGCATTTTTGCATTAATCTTTAGCCTAACCACACCCCCCGTATGTGTGTGTGTGAAGGTGTGTATATATTACACATCTATATATATTTCTAATTATTATTTCAGTCCTCTTCCCAGAAGGGTTACAGAATGGTGTACGTTTTGTTACAGTGCAATTTCCATCATGTGGCCACAACTGTACTGCCCCATTCAGGTTTCATGAATGATTAAAATAAGTGACTTCGGAATGTGTCGTTGAACACACGCTGTGACCCTTCAGTTATTTTATGTTTCAGTTTGTATAAAAAAAAGAATGCCCTTTTTAAATAAGTATTTAAGTTCAAATTTTTGTCTATTTTTAAAGGAATTATGAGTATTGGAATTGATAGAAAAAATATTTTTGTGCTTATTTTCCCAAGTAACATTTAAACATTTCTGCAGACTCGGCAGGATTAATGACAAGGTCCTCATTGATAGGTCCTCTTGTTCAGCATTCTAATCTTAAATAGATGTATTTTGTTACCTTCCCTTTTTCTCTAAAAGGGAACTATTGCAATCAGTGCACATATCAGTCAGTACGCATACTTCAAACTTTTTTTTAGTAAGTTGCTAATGAACTTTACATTTCAGCATTTTTTCTGTGTTTTTTTTTTCATTGTTTTCCCGTTGTATTTATTAAATACTTTTTGTGTAGATTATACTATGCAGAGAGGTTTCTGCCAAGTGAGCAGGTTTCAATTCTAATACCAGCTATGGTCAGTTGATCATTGATTGGTTTAGCGCACTGTTTTGAGAATTCTTATGCTATAACCGTCTCTGTAAAGGAGTGCCTTGATTGATTAGTGCTGTGTGACCATGAGCATCAGATGAAGAGTGGTGGTGTAATAGCTTTGTCAGCTGAATGGGGATGTATGGATATATTCAGACCTTTGATTCCTTCCTTCATACGTGAAGATTATCTATAGTTGTTTTTCTGAGTTCACTTGAAATGGTTTATGATTTTCTATATTGTTAGAGAATTTTCTTCTCTGCCAAAGCAGAATTAATGATTCCTTTGTTGCTGCTATGATAGCCCTTTATTACCTTAGTTTTAACGCTATTTCTTCATCATTAATCATTTACTTGTCTTCCACTATAGATTGTGAACTTAAAGGAAAGGACAGTATTTTATTTATCTGTACATTGACCCTTGAACAACACAGGTTTGAACTGCGTAGTTCTGCTTACATGCAGATTTTTTTCCGTAAATACAGTGCAGTATGACAAATGTACTTTGTCTTCCTTACAATTTTCTTAACATTTTCTCTTCTCTAACTTACTTTATTGTAAGAATACAGTATATAATACATATAGCATACAAAAATGTGTTAATCGATTGTTTATGTTGTTGGTAAGACTTCTGATCAACAAGGCTATTCGCAGTTAAGTTTTGGGGTAGTCAAAAGTTACGTATGGATTTTTGACTGCATGGTGGGTTGGTGACCCTAACCCTGCATTGTTCAAGGGTCAACTGTGTGTCCTTAACACCTAACACTATGCTTGGTACGTGTCTCATGTATTCAAAAAATAAGATAGTTTATTATTTTCTTAATGACCTAAACGATGTTTTATATGACATTGAGACCTTTCTTATATTTGAAGATGAGGTGATTATATCTAACTCCTAGGATGCTGGTAGTGTGAATCAAAAGGAAGATGTAGATGCTTTGGGTAAGAGTAGACAAGTCAGTGTGGTTTTGGAATGCAGAGAGACTTGTGGTTTGAGTTTCCATGTGCGAGTGAATGGTGATACCATTAGAAAAACAAAGATGAAAGGGTAGATTTGGGTGGCATGAGTTTGTTTTTGGAGAGGTTGGATTTTGATTAAAAAAATGTTTTTATATTAGTTTTAGAGGTAAGAATTTGGTAGTTGGTTAGTTGGTTAGCTTTCTCTAGTACATGCTCCTTAGCACTCTACTTTATTATAATTACTTGTTCAATGTCCATCTTTCCCTTTAGGCTCTGAGCTCCAGTAGGGCAGGGAACCTGTCTTGTTAACAGCTGTATCCTCAGCTATAAACACAATTATTGGATGTAGCAGGCACTCGGTAAATAATTGATCAGTGATTTAATGTCTGCACTGTTAGTTGACTTAAATTGTATCCTATCTTTTCTTCAGTTTATGTTGCTATGGGTAATTGCTTTTCATAGAATCATTGGAATTTTAAACTTAAGATTTTAGAAATCTTTGGCACATTCCCCAATTGGACCCTGGAAAGGTGGAGTCACCTACCCACAGTCATTGGACCACACTCCAGATTTAGCTACAGATGGTATTTACTGATGGCGAGAATCATTGTTACTTATCCAAAGAAGTATGCTACAGTACATGTCTTTCAGGCTAGTAAAGGGGGAAGATAGAATGATGGCTTGAGTGGACTGTGGAGATTTCCATAGCATGGGTTTCTCTTCCTCTTGTTTAGTCATTTCTAGTACCTTGACCAATGGCCACGGAAAAGATCAGAAAGGAGATGAAATTTTATTTGCGCTTGCTGGCAACGTTAGATTTTTTAGTTTCTAATGATTAGCATGAGTTTCTGGGTAAGCTATTGATTTTCTTTCCTCCTTCCTTGTCCATGTTAGCATGGTGAATAATACTGGTTCTGCGTTCACCATTATTTGATGTGCTGTTGAACTCTTATGTGCTATTGGACTTTGTTTAAACAATACCTTCTGTAAAACAAAGTTTAGAAAAGATGGATCTGCCTGAGATCACAATCAGAAGATATAATTTTAAAATTCAACAAGTGTCTTTGTAAGGTATGGACATTGATCATCAGATTAAAATAAAATAAACCTCCAGTATTTTATAGCTTCCCAAACACAGTACACTTTTGTTTAGATCATATAACAAATACTCCCTTAATTTAAATTAGATTAAAAAATTTATAATTTGTTTTTTTGTTTGTTTGTTTGTTTCAGTATCATGATAAAGAGGAAGTTGTCTTATGGATGAATACTGTTGGGCCCTACCATAATCGCCAAGAGACATATAAGTACTTTTCACTTCCATTTTGTGTGGGGTCAAAAAAAAGTATCAGTCATTACCATGAAACTCTGGGAGAAGCACTTCAAGGAGTTGAATTGGAATTTAGTGGTCTGGATATTAAATTCAAAGGTAAGTAAACCTTAATAGTCTTTATAGTACAAGTCAGATTATAAACTAGGGTTTCTCAGTTTTGACACTATTGACATTGGGGCCAGATATTCTTTTTTGTGGGGGGCTGTCCTGTACTTTGTAGGATGTTTAGCAAAGTTCTTGGCTTCTACCCAGTAAGTGCCAGTAGCACCTTCCAGTTGTGACAGTCCAGCCTGTCATCAGACATTGCTGATTGACCTTAGAGAACCACTGCTTTAAACTCTAAAAAATGTTTTAATCTGTAAGTTAAGTTGCATTGAGAAAAGTATGTTAGTAAGTAACAAAGGTTTATTTTGAATATTTGTAAAATAATAAAGTAAATATTTGTTAAAATTTTATTTCCCTAACCTATTTCTTCCTGAAAAGTGATTTCTAGTAAACCTTCTAGTTATTGGACATAGGTGGTTAGGGAAGGCTGTCAGGAGATTTCATAATTTCTGGAGGTGCAGGAATGTCATGGGTATATGGATATTTAAAATTCTGTGTAAAGCCTCAAATTCAGACCTGTACCATTGGCTCAGAATGTATTTATCAGTGGGTGTTAATTTACTCTTTCAATTCTTGTAAGATAGTGTGGTTTTAAATTTTAGGTCAAAGACTTGTTAAAATTGGAAAAAAATCCTTATCTATTTATTATGCAGGTATCTATTTTATCAGGCCCTTTGAGTTTAAAGTGTTTAAACTTCTAATTTTTCTCTGTGAAATTAGCCAGAGAGTATATTTTCTCCTGCATAGACATTTTTAACCCAGTGAACAGAAGCTTGAGTAATTGAGTTTTTACAGGATCTTTGATTAGGTGTCCTGATTTTTGAATAGAGCTTGGATCTTGTAATCAGGAACTCTGAATTTTAATCCTGTTTTTTACTGCATTGATTTTACTGAAGCTCTTTACTCTAATTGTGACTTCATTGTCTACAAGTGTAAAATGAACCGTAATTGCTGCTATTTTTGCACTTTTGAGAAACGGATGTGAATTGAGATTTTTAAAGATAATGTTTAATTTTGACTAGTTAAATTTCATTCTTGTTTTCAGAATATTTTTTGTTATTGTTGAAAATAGGTGTACATATTTGTATTCTTCTCCCCACCCTTTCCCCACACTGTGTTCTTTGGGGCTTAATTATAAAATTAAGTTGTAAATTTAAACCACAGTGACCTGCCTGTAACTTTATAAATTATTGTAAACATGCCCTAAGGCTTGAGTTTTAATTTAATCAGGCAACTTAACTACTTAATTGCAAGTAAGGAGAAAACTTGGACTGGCATGTGGGATCTTTGAGAACATCAATCCTACATTTATTCACATAACTTTCTCCTTTTACATATTTGGTGCACATTTCTAGTGTACCAAGGAGGAACCAGAGAGAGAGAATAGGCAAAAACTCTGAGTCCTGCTTTGTTGCCGTGGACATATTTGATCACTTTTTGAAGTCCTCACCCTGTTTACTAAAGAAGAGTAATCTTTCAGCTATTTTCACTTGTCCTCTTTTATTCGTTCCTTGAGGCTGAAATGGGTAGATTGTTTAGATAGAGGGGAACGTTTTCGTGGGCTGTAAAAGTGGGCTTTATTTTCCTTTCGGACTAAGCACCTTTTGATGAAAAGCACAAGGATTGGCCAGGTGTTATTCCCGGAGAGTTGGCGGTTCCTTGGAGTCTTCTCAGCTCTGCACCTCCAACGCAGGCGGATGTGCTGCTAAGGGAGCTGCTAAATTAAGTGGTCCCAATGAAAAAGTAAATGCTGATTAGATTTCTCTTTTGCTTGCCCTGTTCAAAGACATAGTTGATCATGCTTTGAGAAATGTTTTACTAGGTTTCCTGGTTGTTATTTATAGTGTCATAGAATTTTAAAGGTTGGATGCGCCTTAGAGATTGTCATCTGATTTCCCCTTAGTGAAGCCCAGAGATGAAATGATTTGCCCAAGGCGTATCATGGCATACTAATAATGCCACGGAAACTCGAGCCTTCTGTCCCTATGTGAATTATAGAAACATTTATATTGTTAATCTTTTTATCTCTCAAGTATTCGATTTTTAAAGGTTCTTGTAAAGGCGTATTCAAATAAGAACATAAAGTTTTGGAAATATTTCAAAACTAGAAAATACTGTATATATATATATATATACACACACACACACACATGCACACACAGATAAATATACATGCCTTTTTAAAAATTTAGTAGATTCTGCCAGGTTAAATGAATTGGTATTATCTCATAAAGGTCACTAAATTGACCTTTAGGGAACGAGTGACAGTCTTAAGTCTAATGTAGGATGCCTCTCACTTGAGATTTTATGTACAGCTTTTTTTTTTTCCTCCTAATAATGTAATATACTACCATTAGACAAAATACTAAACCAAGAACATTTAAATAAGATTAAAAATAGAAGGGCAGAATTAAGTTGGGTATCTTTGAACCAGGCCTGAATGCATTACCCTATGATTTTAGAGGGTACCTCTTGGAACCCTGCCATTGCAGAATAGAGAAAACATGTGCTTTAGAGTCAGAGAGACTTGATGCATCCCAGTGCCACCTCTGCCTACCTGTTTAGTCATGGACAAGTTATTCTTACACTTTGAATCTCATTTTCCTCATCTGTGAAATGAAGGAAATGATATCTACTTGACAGAATTGTTTGATTTAAATGAGGTAGTTTGTGTACAGCATTTATCAAAGTTCCTGATACATAGTTTACATTTTAAAAATGGCCATTGATAGGAATACTAATCACACATAGTGTGGGTCTGTAGTTCCAACTTAATTTTGTATTAACAATTATGAAATGTTAAATTAGTTTATTGATTATAGGGTTTGATTTATCCTCAAACTATTGTACTAGCTTGCTAAGTAGTTTAGTTAGTTCTGCTAGGGCAGGGACAGTGGCATTCTTGTTCACTCTTGCATCCTTAGCTATTAAGACATTGTAAGCTCTTTTTTTTTTTTTTAAGTTTATTTATTTTGAGAGAGAGAGAGAGAGAGAGAGCACTTGTGAGTGGGAGAGGGGCAGATAGGAGAGAGAGAATCCCAAGCAGGCTCTGTGCTATTAGTGCAGAGCCTGACGTCGGGTTTGATCTCACGAATTATGAGACCATGACTTGAGCCAAAATCAAGAGTCAGATGCTTAACTGAGCCACCCAGGCGTTCCCTATCTGTTCTTTTAAAATAAATTGTTTTAAATGTTTATTTTTGAGAGAGAGAGAGACAGAGAGAGACAGAGTGAGAGTGGGGGAGGTGTAGAGAGAAAGGGAGACATAGAATCGGAAGCAAGCTCTAGTCTCTGAGCTGTCAGCACAGAGCCGGACGTGGGGCTCAAACCCACAAGCTGTGAGATCATGACCTGAGCCAAAGTCGGATGCTTAACGGACTGAGCCACCCAGGCACCCCTGTGCCTATCTGTTCTTTATGATAATTGGTTCTACTATGATCTTTAGATGATCTGGAATAGTAATTCCTAACCAGGGGAGGTCACTGTCCACTCCCCTTCTCCCTCATTTGAGAATTCTTACAGCATAATGAAGGATATTGTTGAAAAATTGATGGCTTCTAGAGGATTCTTTCCTCCCATTTGTTTTATTGATCTTCTTTTGAATTTTCTTTTTCTTGAATATCCCAACTTAACAGAGGGATGAAATTATAAAAGAAATATAAGTATTTCTTTTGCTTCTCTAGAGTGAAATGATAAGAGAACTACAGATAAAGGGAAATGCCAAAGGCTACTCTGAGTCTTATGTATTTCTAATTCAGTGATTCTCAGTCTTGACAGTTTTCATCCTCAATGTTATGAGGTGTATATCCTTGTTTTTCAGATGAGGAGGTTGGGGCCCAGAGGTTGGGTAACTTGTCCAAGGGTTCACAGATGCAAAGTGGCAGGGTAAGGATTTGAACCTAGGGAACGCAGGGCTAGAGTTTGAGCTTTTAACCACAGTGCAGTATGTCCTTCCGGATACCTCTCTGGGTGGTAAGGGCCTGATTGCCAAAGACTGGGGAAAAGTCTGGAAAAGTGGCAGGTCCTTTCATTCTGCCTAAAGATTTTTACTTAAGTTAATCCTCCCACCCTGTTTTCAGTCCCTGAATTCTACTCTCCCTAATTGTGCACCCTTTTTGTTGGAGTTCTCTAGGGGAAGGTGCCTCTGGTCTACTGGAGGGGGGATTGAGGTTATTCATCTAGCTTTGTGGTGAGTGGAAAAGGGAACTTGGGCATCTAAGCCTTCCATAAACATATTTTTATACAGTTCCTCTATGTGTTCAGCCCTAGATCCTGTCCCCTAATTTTTGACGTGTGTGGTGCCTTTCAAGTCCTGAGAATCTCAAGTGTCTCTTGTGTTCTGTGACACCAACCCCCTTTCTTCTGTTATGGTTTCTTCTGCTTTGTTAGTCATTTACCATCTTCTGTTAATTTTCAGTGTTCCAAAAATGCTTTGAAATCTTACTGTCCTCTTTTTGTCCTTGTGTACCTACATCCTTTTTATTCCTTTATTGACATTTTAATGGAGTTTCAGGAGGGAAAGGACACATACTTGTGGTTAATCTGCCTTGTTTAATTGGAAGTCTGGGAACTTAATGCCGTATTTTGTCCTGTTGGTTTCAACCAGAGTGTTTTAGCCAGACCAAATAATTTGAATCTTGTACTGAATCTTTTATTTAGGTATTTTGAATTCTTGGTGTTAGCAATTCCTTAAACCTTGTGCTGACTGCAAATTTGAATAGCCTGGGCTTTTTATAAGTTCCTTTTCAAACCATTGATAACATTGTTCTACTCCAGATTGATATCTTTTTTTTTTTTTTTTTCAAAAGAATGTATGTATATTTTTTTTCTGATTTTGACAATGATATAGGATCGGTGTACAAAATTGAGAAACTACAGAGAAATATAAAGAAGCAAATAAAAAAAAAATCACCTGGATATAATTATCATTAACATTTTCTTCCATCTTTCTTTCCCTGCATTCACCCACATTATTTAGAATTTTAAAAAATTGGGTTCCTTTTATATATATGATTTCAAAAAATTGTGCAACATATAGTGTTTATTATGTGTCAGATACATAATATTTTTAACTTACTGTTAATAAGTTATGTATAGTTTTTACTCTTCTTTTTTTTCTTTTTTTTAATATTTATTTTGAGAGAGAGAAAAAAAAAGTGAGTGGGGGAGGGGCACAGAGAGAGCATCTCAAGCAGGTTCCACACAGTCAGTGCAGAGCCTGACCTGGGGCTCAGTCTCATGAACTATGAGATCATGACCTGAGCCGAGATCAAGAGTCAGATGCTTAACTAACTGAGCCACCCGGGTGCCCCTGTTAATTACTTTTTTAAAAATGTGTTTATGTTGTATTCTATAACTTGGATATTGTAATTTTCCCCATTTCCCGATGATAAGGTATTCTGATTGTTTTCTTTCTTTTTTTCCTTTACTTCTCTTCCTCCCTTCCTTTCTGTTTTCTTTCTTGCTTGCTTTTTTTTTTTTTTTTAAATGTTTTATTTTTGAGAGAGCACAAGTGGGGAAGGGGCAGAGAGAGAGGGAGACAGAAGATCCAAAGTAGGCTCTGTGCTGACAGCAATGAGCCTGATATAGGGCTCAAATTCACGAACTGCTAGATCATGACCTGAGTGAAAGACACTCTAACAACTGAGCCATCCAGGTGCCCCCCCCCTCCTTGCTTTTTTTGATTTTTTTTTCTATTAGAAATAATAATGCATTTGGCTACCCTAGCACTTAAGTATTTTAATGCATCTCTGAATCTTTTATTAAGGTAAATTCTTAGAATTACTGAATCAAAGGATATAAACATTTTTAAGGCCTTTTTCTCTCTCTCTCTCTCTCTGTTTCTTTTTGTTTTAGAGAGAGAGAGAGATCATATGAGAAGGGGAGAGGGGCAGAGAGGGGGATGAGAGAGAATCTGAAGCAGGCTCCATGCTCAGTGCGGAGCCTAACATAAGGGTCTCAATCCCATGACCCAGGATTATGACCTGAGCTGAAATCAAGAGTCGGATGCTCAACTGATTGAGCCACCCAGGAGCCCCAAAGGCAAATCTTGATATATGTTGCCAATTAGTCATCTAGGAAAAAATTGTACAGTTTACATTCCAGATAGTTTGGTCAGTTAATCAATACTTTTAATATATATATGCTTTAATATATAATATAATGCTTTCGATATATATATTGATTAACTGTGACTATACCAGTTTTTCCAGATCTTTTTTTTTCTTCATTCAGCAGATTTTGAGTGTTTAGTGCTTTCCAGCACTACAGTAGGCTCTGGGTGTACAAAGTTGAACCAGAAACTTTGGCTTCAGGGGTCCATGGGTTTTTTGAAATTGTACATTTAGTTTTGTGTGAATGTGCATTTTGGGGGGACAAGGGAGACACCACTTTCATTGGATTCTCAAATGGATATGTGGCCCAAGGAAACACTGTGAATATATTGACACTTTTAATTCTTAAAACAACTCTGGAAAAGAGATAGCATAGATGTTATCTCTGTCTTACCCGTGAGGGATCTAAGGTTTGCAAAGGTTGAATGACTGGCTTTTATTCACATAGCTAGTCAGTAGTAGAACCCAGACTAAAACTCAAGTTTCTGTCTGTAAATTTGTCTATGGTGACTTCATGAAAAACTGCCAAGTGCTGCTGAATTTGAGTTAGAGCATTTGTGATTTCCAGTTAAGTAATGCTATCAAAAGAGAAAGCTAATAAAGCTAGGCATGATAGGTTCCTAGAGAACTCAAATAGTTTCCATATTCTTTTGGCAATGTTTTCATTGTCCATTCAGTTATTAGTTTGGGGTGTTGTTGTGAATTGATGACAGATATACTGGTATGTAGTTTCCAGAATCTACCCATGCTGTCTGCTTGAAAAGTCAGTATTAACATTACCACTTTATAACTTTGCTTTTGTTCCCCCCATCCCCGCCATATAATGTGTGTTTACATTGGTGAAATCTTAATTGGCTCCTCTTCAGAATTCATAGGTGTGTATTTCATCTGAAAAAGGTATGTCCTTTTATAATTTTACAGTAGTGACTTACGGTGATAGATTTTTCAGAATTGTTTTCCAATTAAATGCTGAACAATGATTTGGCATATTTAGACACTTTACATTAGTTATTTTCAAAGCGGCTCCCTCCTGAGAGAAGTGCTGTTTTAGCTGAGCAACCAGACTTTTCAATTATTTGTGATGTTTGTATTTGCCCACATGTCTGCAGGAGGAATTTCATTAAAATATGACCTCACATGGTCCTTTTTATAGCCCACGATAAAGATAGGTTTTCCCTTTGACCCGTTTCTTTACTAGATTTTACATCAGTGAAAGATACTCTTCAAGACCTCTTTGTGAATCATTCTGAGATACTCCACTCAAAAATTTCATTTGTTTATATTGGCATTTTTCTCCTTACACGCACACACGCACACTAATCATACACAAATGAGTGTATATGTGCGTACTGTCATATACTTCATGTTTTCCTTTGCTGAATAAATGTAAAAGCATGCTCTTAAAATTTGCTAAAATGTTCTGTTTGTTTGTTTAGTGCCTGTTCTGTGTAGAGTACTGAAACAGGCATAGGTGGGGATAAAAAGGATATAATCAGTATACACATAGCTCTCAAGGCCTGACGGTCTTTTTGAGGAGGTAAGATACTGGTATGAGGTTGTAAGTGGTATAGGCTTAGGTGTCATAGGGAGGTATGGGGAGAAGGCCATGGAACCTCACAGAAAGGGGTGGGCTCTGGTATTTGAGAGGTGTGAGGGGTGGGGAATTCAGGATTATTCTACGGAGGAGAGGGTAGGAGATGGGAAAAATTTTAGGATAGACATTTGTAGTAGACTTTCCAACATAGGCCAGAAAGTCCAGAGGCCAAGAGAGCACAAGATGTGTGCAAACTGCAGGTAGTTGGGTTTGGCTAGAGTATAGGGTGAGAAGATGATAGATAGTTGGGCAAGAGAGAATTGAACTGAAGTTCAGACTGTGAGGAATCCTAAAAGCTTTATGCAGGTAAATGCCATTTTGTATATCTCAGAACTTCGTGCATAAGACCTCTACACTGTTAATGGAGATTATCTGTGAATGTCTGATTTTAACAGCAAGGAATTTGGTGGCTTTGCAGTATTTGCTGTGAGGTCTCTCACAGCTGTTTGCTGCTGCCCAAGCCTGGACCTTCCTGTGGTTCTTTCTCCCCTCATTGCGGTAGTCTCCTGCTGCCCTTTGTGCATTATCACACTCTGGAAATCTGGAGACCTCTTGCTACCAGTTCTTCTAGTTCCTGCTGTAGGAACCCTTTCTAGCAATCTCGTGTCCTAACCCTCCTGCCCTTCTCTGCTCTGTCTCAGTTTTTGCCATTATGAAAATCCTAAATTCCTTGCTGCCTGAAAGGGCCTTGGGTGGAAAGGAAGTCTGTGTGGGAGCCATTGTTGGAGGCGACAGCAATTTTCTTCTTCTACTTTGGGAGTGAGAGTATTTCCCTATCTGTCTTTCATGGACTTCAGTGTTTCCTGCCGTCTTGGTGTTATGATTTTGGGGTACCCACTCTGGACTGAGCTCTAATAAGGGAAAGCTGTTCTTGTTGAGGATTGGGAAGACATGTTGCTAGTGTCATAACTCAGATTGCTGTTTCTCGTGGAAATAATATAGCTGGCTATTAATCATGGTTCAGCTGCAATTTATGTTTAGGAAGTTTTAATCAAGATTTAAGAAATTTAACATTGTTTCTTAGGGGGAATTGCATTTCAAGTTCAAAATAACCAATAATATAATACAGGAGACCTTAAACAACTGTGCTTTCTTGTTGTTGTTGTTGTTGTTGTTGTTGTTAGGATTTATCATTCTAATTGCCTAAGTAATCTACAAAAACAATTTAGTCATTTAAGTGGACATCTAGAGTGTTTGCAGGTTTTTTGGGTTTGGTCTTATTTTGTTTAGAAACTAATGACCATAAGCACATTTTTTCCAGTTTATTGAGAAATAGCGGCATATATCACTGTAGAAGTTTAAGGCATACAAGCATGATTGTTTGATTCACACATATTGTGAAATGATTACCACAAATAAGTTGGGCTAACATCCATATTCTCACATAGATAAAAAGAAAAGAAGAAAGAAAAAAATTTTCTTCTTGTGATGAGAACTTTTAGGATTTACTCTCTTAAAGACCTTCCTATGTCATACAGCAGTGTTAGCTATAGTCATCACGTTGTACGTTGTATCCCTAGCACTTATTTTTAAGCCCATTTTGAAAGCACATTTTTGAAAGGTTTATAGGTTAGAGACCATCTGAACAGTATTGTGGTAGCAGTATTTTTTAAAGCATTCAAGTGGAAATGACTCATCTCTATGGGACCTTTGGGTAATTAATAAACAGTGACACCTGCTAGATGGAGGTTGTATTTTAATCTTTCTAATTATGAAAAGTCTCTAGAATTCCTCGTAGAATCTATGGCCTCCAGTGACTTGCATTTCCAAGAATGTTAAAATGAATATTTATCTCAGAGATCTTACAGCTAGAAGTTGTTCTATTTAGGATCATATTTTTGAGTTTTTATGTACATTAAATGAGAACTTTCCTGTGTATTGTAAGCTTTTTTATTTTTGTTTTTAAAAGCAAATTATTCATTTTAAAATTATTTTGTAAATGTTCTTGTATAATTTTCTTTATACAAGGGAAAATTTCTTCATGTAATTAGATAGTCTTTGAAAATAAAGATGGTTAAATTCTTTTATTTTGAAAAATCTTAAAACATTCATTAAAAAGGAAAGAATTATCAACTGAATGAATCCTCCTATAATTATCATCCAAATTCAACTGTTATGAATACAAATTTTAACTTAAGGAAATGTTGGCTTTTTCTTGTGTAATTTTTCCTCTATTTTGCAAACCAGTGTGCTAATTCACAATTTTTATTTTATGCAGATGATGTGATGCCAGCCACTTATTGTGAAATTGACTTAGATAAAGAAAAGAGAGATGCATTTGTGTATGCTATTAAAAATCACTACTGGTACCAGATGTACATAGATGACTTACCAATATGGGGTAGGTATTATATGTTCCATTTAAAGTTTGGGCATACTTGCATAATAAGCATGACTTATGTAATGACTCTTAAGGTGATTGATTGTACACTGAATCAGTAAATGAGTTTTCACTATTTTCCACGGAATTATTTTAACATCAATTTTATGATCCCTTGTTGATCATACAGTTTATGACTCTTTATGATCCCTGTTGCTTGAAAGGGTTTTAACGTTGCCAAACCTTATATGATACTCCCTCAAAATACAACTTTTATATAGTATAACTTTTCAGATTTAAGGAATTAAAAGGCATTTTGAACAATCTGAAATATCTTCCCTTCCCCCATTTTTGTATATCTTATTTTAACTTATTCTGTCATATATAATCAAAGGAACTAAATAGGATTTTGAAGTTTTATTTGGGCTTTCTCTCATGTGGAACTGTGGTAGTATGGTTTTAGATAAGACAGTCTCCTGAGCGACTTGTTTTGCAGATTCCTAACACTGTATGTTTAAAATTTTTTTCATGTTTTTTTTTTTAAGATTTTTATTTTTAAGTAATCTCTACACCCTGTTCGAACTTACAGCCCTGAGATCGTGAGTCATGTCTCTACTGCCTGAACCAACCAGGCACCCCTAAAAACATTTTAGTGTTTTAGCTCTTATTTTTCTGTATTGATGGATAGTTAATATAAACCTATACAAAATCCAAACTCTGCTTGTGCTGGACTTGATTAGATTATTTTAGTTGGTTTTTTTTCTTTGAAGGATATATTGACATGCAGCTTTGCAGGAGAACATCAGTATTAGGTAAAGGAATTCACATCCATGTACTGTTGAAATGAGTTAGTATTGCAAGTCAGTATAAAGTAAGCGAATATTCTAAAGAGGGTGGGAAGTGACTATTCGAAAGAGTAGTTGAGTACTTACTGCAATTGGCAGTGCATTTGGGGACCACAGCTGCTCTGTGTCCCTTTGTGTCTCATATGAGTGACAGCATGCAAGGCACAGAGCTCTGCCAGATATGTATGCTACTGACGAGGTGGGGAGAGTCCCATAGCTGGTTGAGCTACGTGAAGGTGGTGAACTTGTTAAGAATATGATGAAATTAAATCATTATGCTATGATAACCAGCATGTTTGATCATATTATTCTCTTGGTGGGTTTTTTTCCCCCTTTGGACACCTGTTCTTATATATAATAAACATTCTGATTCTTTAATTTGTTGGCAGACCACTATATTCTTGAGCAGCAAACTGAAATACTGAACATATCAGACCAGAGTCTAACGTGGTTCTAAGATGAAATTTGTAAGAAAGTCAATCTCAAGATGTAATTGTATGCATCATTGCTACTCTGTTGCATGTTAATTAGGTATAAATAGTAAGCATTTCATATTAATGACTATAATTAGTGTTAACATTAACACAGACATTTCTGTGATCAGCTCTGAGGGTAGCAGGAAGATGTGCTGAATAGTCGCTCAAGATTTGTGAGCCTGTAGTTCAGAAGAACCCATTAGTCAGGGTTTCCTCTGTTTTTGGTGGGAGAGCAAGTTCCTCTCCTGTTCTTTTTCCATTGCTTTTGGGTTTCTTTTATGACCATAGTTTTTTTTGGTCATTTCTGTGGATTTCCTTAGCAACATGGCAATTGTGCTTTCCTGTTAAAATAAATCTTTTTTAGCCCTGGGATTCCAGGGTCTGTCGTGTTTAGGAAAGATACGTTTGGGTGTCCTAGGATGTCTGAACTACAAAAATTCTTGTCAGAAAAAAATCCTTACTTAGCTTTTTCTTGGGGTAAATATTTCACAATCTTTTTTTAAAGCCCCTTAGAGAGAGGTGCCTGAGTGGTTCAACCCAGGTCGGTTGAGTGCCTGACTCTTGATTTCGGCTCAGGTCATGATCCCAGGGTTGTGGGATTGAGTCCCATGTTGGGCTCTGCACTGAGCGTGGAGCCTGCTTGAGATTCATTCTCTGTCTCTCTCTCTCTCTCTCTCTGTCTCTCTCTCTTCCTCTCTCTCCCCCTCTCTCCCCCTCTCCCCCTGTCCCCGACTCACATTCTCTCTCTCTCAAAAACAAAACAAAACAACCCTCAGAGAATAGCTTATTTGGTGTAATTGTCTCTACCCCAGAGTTTTCAGAGTACGTAGGTAAATAAACCTTGATGAAATTATTAGAAGGATTTCATTATCCCTCTGCAACCCCAAATACAATGAAACTATATTCCTTGAATTTGTATCAATTTGAGAGAACAACTTTGATTAATAAGCAAATACTCCTTAATAAGAAAGGATCTTTTTTTCCCCTACTACTTTAATGAGATGCATTAACCATAGAGGAAAGGAGTCACTTTTAGAGTATAAGGTTCTTGGGAAGTATATAGGTTTTGGTAGGGAACGTTAGATAAATAGCTGACAGTATGAGGGCACACGAGAGAGATCCCTAGCTACCACCTATTGCCCTGACACTGTTCGGGTCTTCCTCCAGTATCTGAAATTGTGATCAGAATGATCATTTTATTTTATTTTTTTTTTATTTTTTTTTTTATTTTTTTTTTTCAACGTTTATTTATTTTTGGGACAGAGAGAGACAGAGCATGAACGGGGGAGGGGCAGAGAGAGAGGGAGACACAGAATCGGAAACAGGCTCCAGGCTCTGAGCCATCAGCCCAGAGCCCGACGCGGGGCTCGAACTCACGGACCGCGAGATCGTGACCTGGCTGAAGTCGGACGCTTAACCGACTGCGCCACCCAGGCGCCCCAGAATGAT
Source organism: Lynx rufus (assembly GCF_022079265.1). Classification (NCBI taxonomy): domain Eukaryota; kingdom Metazoa; phylum Chordata; class Mammalia; order Carnivora; family Felidae; genus Lynx; species Lynx rufus. The sequence continues at coordinate 37,065,143 of NW_025814825.1, read as the reverse complement.
CATTTTAAACTGCCTCATTAACATTTATCTTCAACACTCTTCATTTTGATGTTTTCCCAGGGATGGGGCCAGTGCTTGAAACATAAAGAAGAGACATTTTAAGTTTTGGTACCCATAAACGCCTATGTGAAGCTTATTTAGGAATGTGTAGGTTATTAGAGAAAGTACTGGATTGGGCCTCTAGGGAACGGAAACTTAATTTTAGTTTGGCCACTACTAACTGGATGACTGTGCCAGATGATGACATAGTACTTCCCTGAAATTTTCAGGTGTTAGGAAGTATATACATATAAGGTGATAATTATTACAATGAAGGTGATACTCATGACAAAGCATGAACTTTGAGTATCAGTAGTGACAGGTTATGCTGAACTGTTCATGGTGTGGCTATGGTTTATGTTTGCCAAGTAGTTAACAAAGAGTAGAATTCCAGCCTATACTTTTGCCTTTTTCTAACCATGAGGAATAATGGTAATATTCCTCAAATATTGTTTGTTTATAAGAACTTTTTTTATGAGCTTTTAGCCTCTAATATATTTTAAATATTAAGTGATATTACCTTGTATAAAGTATTATTTCTTTTGTAGGTATTGTTGGTGAAGCAGATGAAAATGGAGAAGATTACTATCTTTGGACCTACAAAAAACTTGAAATAGGTTTTAATGGAAATCGAATTGTTGATGTTAATCTAACTAGTGAAGGAAAGGTGAAACTTGTTCCCAATACTAAAATCCAGATGTCATATTCAGTAAGTATTAAAATAATTATACATTAATGAGTGTTTGTGACCTGATAGCAACAGTAAAGTGTGTTTTACTACTTTAGTAAATGAAAGTAGGGTGCAACAGAATATTATTAAGACTGTTTCCTTAATGCATGTAAGTAAGCCTCCTACAAGCAGGGGGAAGATTTGCCTCAGGTCTGTATTAGATAGAGGTACACATATGCAGGACTTCTCATTGGCTATGGCAAAGTTTTACCATTATAACTGAGCAGTTATAGCTAACCCAGCCATGTATTCCATGGTTACATTTTTAGATTGTAGTATGCCTTGTTGTTTCTCTTTCCTTTTTACTGTTGCAGATAGAGATGATGCTGTATTGAAAATTGCTGGATGGGTATAGTTTACCATGTTTTGCTTTATCAGTTGGAATAAGATACTCCTGCAGAGTAAGAGCTTGTCAGAGCCCTTTGCAACTGTCAAGTTAATTCTGTTCCATTAGGATTAAAAATAGTGGAAAGAAGAAAAATCTGATGTAGGTAGCCTCTCTCTTTGCCAGTTTTTTTCCCTGATAACTGGAATGAGTCCATTGGTAGTAGCCAGTTTTTAAGTTTTTTAAGCTTATGCATATGTACTTAGTACAAATGATATTTCTGGGAACTGAACTTATAAAGAAGTTTGATAATTGTAATAAAACTAATGCAGTCTAATGTCAAAGATGGGTGGATTCTTATTTTAATTGGTCTAATTAGTTCAGTTCTTCTTTTTAACATTTATCTTAGAGAGAGAGTGCGCGAGCAAGTGGGAGAGGGGGAGAGAGAGAGGGAGACACAGAATCTGAAGCAGGCTCCAGGCTCCGAGCTGTCAGCACAGAGCCTGACGCGGGGCTTGAACTCGCGAACTGTGAGATCATGACCCGAGCTGAAGTCGGATGCTCAACTGACTAAGCCACCCAGGGACCCCTTGATTCAGTTCTTATCAATTTATCAGGTCAGAGTATATAAGTAGCAAATACTTATATTAATGTCCTTGGAAACTGAAATGATCCCTCTAGGTAAAGTTGGAAGTTTTAATACACAGAGAGGAAAGTTGGTTTTTTATCGTACGTGTTTCAGCTTCTCAAATTGGCAGTAACTTTCCACCATTTCTCTAGTTTCCTATTCCAATTATGTAAATCTTCCCTAATTGTGCTCAGAATTTTGTTAGCTTGTTAATTTGTTTACTGGCCTTTATTTTCGTGTGAAAAAATTTTTTTCAGGTCAAGTGGAAAAAGTCAGATGTAAAATTTGAGGATCGATTTGACAAATATCTTGATCCATCCTTTTTTCAACACAGGGTAGGTAAATTGTATCTTTTAAGACATTCATTATGTGTTTCAGTCAGTTTAACAAACATTAGTGAGCATCTGCCATATGCAAGGCACTGTGCTAAGGCCATGGAGTTCAAACATTGGGCTAGTGGTGATTTCACAGGTGAGCTTAGAGTCCTAGGGTGATAGAGAGTTGAAGGGAAGCAGTCAAAAGCCCTCTTCATCATGCCTGTGCTTTAAACTGATTTTGAGTAACCCCAGGGAAGGATACAACATACCAAAAGCCAGGATATCACTTTTGTTATTAATGAGGCTAATATTGGAAAATGTGACTTCTGTCTTTGGACAGGTGGGCTTCTTAATATTGAAATTCAGAATTAGACCGACTTCTCGCACTTAGTGCTGGACTATTGCAAGTTTCTGTATATGGGCACCTGCCCTTAGGAAACTTAAATGTGGACAAACAGAGCAGAATGTGTGTATCCTTTAGGAAAGGAAGGAAGGGATGAGAGTGGAGTAAGACCAAAGACCATTTGCTGATGGAAATCTTTCCACACAAAAAGAAACATCAAGAATGGGAAGAAATGCCCCTCATCCCCCACCAGTACATACAAGATGGAGCTCAGATTGTAAGTCTAGTCCAGTGGCATTGTTGGCTGGTTTTGTACAGGTGGTAGCTTTGGTTTTTTACAGGAAAAAAGTTTTTATCTTAGTGGTTCCCTCCTTCAAGGATGGAGATGAAAGGACAACATGATATAAGGAGATGTATCCATTCTTCTGACTTTTTTCCTGAGTTGCAGCTTATGCCTTTTGACCTGATCTTTTAGAGTGGAATTCTGAAGTTTCTTAGTAATCTGTGTTTGAGATGGCTCCGAAGCTTTTGTGGTTTGAAATTTGTATCATTGCTGCCACACTTCACCAGAACCTGTCACTACTTCTAATCTTCCTCTGGGTCCTAGGAGAAAAAATTAAGCTATTTGGGATTTAGTCATTGCTGAATGATTTAGCATGCTACTCCTGGACCTAAAATTTCCGCCCCAATCTCCACTTCCCTACTCCTGGTGTGTTCTTTTCAGATATAGTGTTTAGGTAGTTCTGAACATGTTTGAAGGTAGAGGCACAAATAACTTCAACGTTTAGATAATATCTGAAAATATGAGGGCTCTCAACTAACTTCCCTACTGGAACACCTGAGCCTGCCTTGTTTCTCGTGCCATCGGGTAGTGGTGACTTGGGGGAAAGGTTGCCATTTGGCATTTTCACTAGTAGAGCGGTGTAGCATATTTCTCCTTTCAGCAGTTATTAATTGAGCACCTGTTATGTGTCAAGCACAGTAGTGAGTAAGAGGAATACATTAGAGAATGAAAGTCAAAGATCTGCACCCTCTTGGAGTTTACCCTTCTTGTAGGGGGAGACATGTAATAAACATGGTAAGTTAAGGCTATAGTGTGTTCAAAGATACGTCCATCAAAAAAGAGCAGTGAGCAAGAATGCCACAGGCAAGGCTAGTTGTGGTTTGAATATGGTGCTCAGGGTAAGCCTCTGATGTGGACATTTGAGTACAGCCTTGAAGGAGTCATGAGATTGGATGCAATCACCAAGGAAGAGTATGTATAAATAGAAGAGGGCCAAGGACTGAGTCCTGGGGCAGTAAGAAAAGCTTAGGGGAAGAGTAGGAGAAGCCCCTCAGGGCTCTGAGGCGATACCAGTAGAGGAGGGAGGAAAAAAAAGCTTGTGTGGTGTTCTGGAAGCCACATGAAGAAAGTGTATCATGGAGGATAGAGAGATTGGTTCTGGATTGTTGCTGCTGGGTCAGGTAAGGTGAAAGTGACTGTTGAATTCATTTGGAGTCATCAGTGAACTTGACAAAGAGCGGTTTTGGTATAGGAGTGGGACAAAATCTGAACAGAGCTGGTATAAGAGAGCATGGAGGAGAGGTTTTGGAGACTGTAAGTTTGGCAGCTAAAGGGAGCAAAGAAATGGTGTAGTAGTAGGAAGGATAGAGTCCGGAGATTTTCTTTTGAGATAAAGAGAAACATGCGTGGAAGTGTTCAGCAGTGAGTGCAAAGCTAACAGCGCAGCAGAGAGGGAGGAGAATTACTGCGGTATGTTCCTTCAGTAGGCGGGAGGGGTAGGATCTACTGTGTAAGAGCAGGGATTGTTTCCAGGACAGTGACTACAAGCACAGGCTTAAGAGCTCGAGCTGGATACACATTCTGTCTCTGCCACCCACTATAACTGTGGTCACATTACTCAGTTCCTCAGCTCTGTCTCCTTAATAATGAAGCAAGGATCGTCACAGTGTGCAGAGTTGTGATAGTCCATTTGATAGTGCATATAAAGCACCTAGTTCAGTGTTTGACACATAGCAGGTGCTTAATAAGTGGTAGTACTGGGGTACAGTTAGTTCTTTCTCTCCAGTGTTATAAAATTTATGGCAAACCTGGGGTGCTGCTTTAGGGTTAGCAACACTAGGAGGTGCTGGAGTCAGCCGTTCATAGTGACCCCTTTGTGACATCTGGTTTCCTTATTAGTTTTTGTTTTTTTAAATTTATTAATGCTTATTTATTTTGAGAGAAAGTGAGAGCACAAGTTAGGGAGGGGCAGAGAGAAAGAGGGAGAGAGAATCCCAAGCAGGCTCCACGCTGTCAGCACAGAGCCCAACGCAGGGCCCAAACCCATGAAACCGTGAGATCATGATGTGAGCCAATCGGATCATGACCTGATCTGATCATGAGTCAGATGCTTAACCGACTGGGCCACCCAGGTGCCCCTAGTTTCTTTATTATTTTTAAGAAATATTTCTCTTGCTACAATAATTTCAAAATCGTAATAGTATTTTGTAGTTTTTGGAATCAGAATATTATAAAATGTCAGGCTGATAGTACATTTTAATAGGTATTGGTTTAAAATTTGTATCTTAGATAAGAAAATAGCAGGGAGCTTTGTTGAAAGTTTTGCATTTTAGTTGTATTTTTCTTACTACTAAATAGTAACTATATAAAACTTCTTTTCTTTTCAAAAATTTGGTAAATTGACTGAAAGAAGATATGAAACATCTGTATCATTTTTCTCTCTTGTCCTTTTCTGGGTCATTAATTTCTCAGGGTGGAACAAAATCAAATCTTTGGAGAAACCTATAATTGCAGACTCCTTTGAAAAATCTTGAATGATACTTTTATGTTAAATCTTATGTAATCCTTTATTGCACATGTTTCAAAACAATACATTCATTATTTCCTTTATAATTTTAGTAGGTATTCAATAAATAAATTATTAAATGGAGGAAAAAATGATTTTATGAAGAGGCAGAGGCAATTGACCGTTTCCTGTTCTTCAGGGAGAGCCACAGAGTTTGTCACTTGCCTGAAGTGTCAGGGTGGGGAACAGAGCCAAGGCTGCCCTTCACCCTAGTGCGCATACTCAGCATACTGGCCCAAGTTAAAATCTGTCCTAAGTACAAGACAGTACATCCTTCATGTTAAATATTCTGTGTATGTACCTGTAGGAGTTTAGAGCAGGAGTACATCTATGACTAATGGGATATGTAGATGAGAAGTTTTATAGAAGGGAGGGTTTTTGAGTTGGGCTTTAAACAGTAGGTAGAATTTACAGAAATGGATAGAAGTAGATCCTATGTGAGAAGAAATTATGAGAAGGATACAGGTGGACACGAGTGTGCTGTACTTGTGGGTCGCTGAAGAAGGATAGGCCTGATTGGAATGTAGGATGCAGTGGAGTGAAAGGTTGGCTAGAGAAGGTGAGGGAGCCATATTACAAGGGGTACAGAATATTAGGGAAAATAGTTTAGATTTGATATGTGAGAAAATAGGGAATGTCACCATCAGTTTTAAAATAGAGAAGTGGTATATGAAAATGATGTTTCAGAAAGATCGGGTAACTTTTTTCGGATAGATTGGAAGGAAGGGCAGAGACCATGATTAAAGAAGACTAATTAGGAAACCATTAGGGCTACTTCCAGGTGTGAGGTAATGGGATGGGAATGGAGAGGAAGGGATAGGTATACAAGAGACATATCAAAGGAAAACAAAAGCTTACTAATTATTACTTAGGAAGGATTAAGGAGAAGGAAGAGGCAGAGATAATTCTAAACTTTCAAAGCCAAGTGTTAGTACCATTAGCAGCAGTTAGAAATCAGAAGCAAGTTAGTTATATGTGAGGCAGAAGATCATGAGTTTACTTTAGGGCAGTCTAAGTCTGAAATTCCAGAAAGGCATTGAACTAAAAACGATGATGTTTAGTACAAGTGCGAAACATGAATGAGGAAGAAGGCTAGAGATTTGGGTCCCGGTGGGGGTTGAGGGTGAGGGTGTTACCATCATCATTGGAACACCAGTTATAGGTTCTGAGAGTCTGAAGAAGTCACAGCAGAGTACCAAGATTGGAGCTTCTGGAAACGTTCATAAGGTGGGAGGAGCACGCACCGAAGATGAAAGAGGAGAAGGGGCAGTCAGTCAGGGAGAATGGTGCACTGGCAGTAGAGGTCCGATGTGGCAGGGAGAGTGGACAGCTCATTGACTGCTGAATCAGTTTAAAAGTTCATTGCAGGCCTGTAAGAGACATTTCGTGGGACATGGTGAGATTCTATCATTTGGGGGAGGCCGGGTGGGAGGGGAGAAGTAGTATGTGTCGTCTCATTTGAAAAGTATTGGCATTGAAAGGAGGGAGGTAAGAAGAAGATGGGAAGAATGAGGGGACAGAAGATCAAACAAGCACTTTAAAAGATATTAATAGAAATAGCAGCTTGTCAATTTTTTCAGTGTTTTACTATGAGCTAGGCACTAAGCTATATGCTTTACATTTATTACCTTGTTTGAGCCATATAACCACACCGGGGAGTAGATAGCATTATAGATAGGGACTTTTGGAGATTGCTGATGATGGAGAAAGGTGCAAATTTAGGGGTGCAAGATGAGAGCACAAAGCACCTCAAAAACACCTCAAGGAATGAAAGAGGTGTAAAGCTTAGGGGAAGGCTTGACTTAAGAGGAGGCAACATCTAGGAAATTGATGGAAGGAGTGAAAGGCTAGGAAGATAAATGCAGAAAAATAAAGGAAATGGGGGCCTTGGTGAGAGAGGTGAAATTTTGAAGCCATCCTTAAGGAACTTATGGGAATTAAAATATAAAGGAATTTGAAGTCAGATGCTTTGAGTTCTGAGATGCACTCAGAGATACAGTGGTGCCTTGTGATTATAAGCCAGAGTGTGGACATAAATCTGTGACAGATGTGTGGGTGAAATAAAAGTCAAGAGTCTTGGGAACATCGGGACACAGCGGGGTATCTCGTTGTTCTCTCTCCTGCGGGTAGCAGAGTTACAAGGGAGTGGATAAGGTGATGGAGTTGAGAAGATGAACTGGGAGCAAGTGAAGCATACATTCAGGAAGGCGGACTAAATCCAGGGCAGCCAACTGTGATGGTTCAGTCTTGGTGTCCTAAGGAGGTTTTCATGTTGTTGCTCAGTTAGAGGGAAGGGAACTAACATTTTTTGAATATTTGCTGCTCTGTGCCAGACATGGTATCATACTTCTTATACATGTTGTTAAACCATACAAATCAGGATAGTATTATTGGCTTCCTTTTTGATATAGAGAACTGGGGTCACATAGCCAGAAAATCGGCAGAATCTGGGTTAAAACCGAGGCCTGTTTGACTCCAAAGTCTGTGTTCTTTCTGTGTAATGCTAACTAGCATATGCTGTGTGGTCAGATTGTACTTTGTACAGTAAAATTGATTGTGAAAATCTGTATACAATATCATGGTTTTAATGCATCTGAAGTTTACTGTAAAGAAACCCAATCTCTTTGCGTAGTGAATACTCATCCCCAGTGAGTCTCAAGTTTGGATTTTTATGTAAAAGTTTTAAAAGATTATTTTTTTTTTTGCACTAACATGCTGTTGTCATCATGCAGCCTATGAATTTTGTGACTAATAATTCATGTCAGTAATGTGTTATTTTCTGTTATTTTAGATTCATTGGTTCTCAATTTTCAACTCTTTCATGATGGTTATCTTCTTGGTGGGCTTAGTTTCAATGATTTTAATGAGAACTCTAAGAAAAGATTATGCCAGGTACAGTAAAGAAGAAGAAATGGATGATATGGTGAGCAAACGTTTTACATTTATTTATAAAAATGATTTAACTCTTATTTTGAATGTTGGCATGTAAGTCACATGAGTGTCAGAATTCAGAATTTTCAGGGGCGCCTGGGTGGCGCAGTCGGTTAAGCGTCCGACTTCAGCCAGGTCACGATCTCGCGGTCCGTGAGTTCGAGCCCCGCGTCAGGCTCTGGGCTGATGGCTCAGAGCCTGGAGCCTGTTTCCGATTCTGTGTCTCCCTCTCTCTCTGCCCCTCCCCCGTTCATGCTCTGTCTCTCTCTGTCCCAAAAATAAATAAATGTTGAAAAAAAAAAAATTAAAAAAAAAAAAAAACAATTAGTTCCCTATTTAAAAAAAAAAAAAAAAAAAAGCAGAATTTTCAGGTTTTAGAAAGGTGTAAAAGTTCCTGAGGGATCTCTAATCAAATATATTGTTTTTACATATTCTGATTACGTGCCCCATAATCAAATATATTAATTTTTTTTCCAGCAAAACATTGAATGTTCACCTTAAGTGAGATAAGTATACAGTACAAATAACCTCTTCACTGTTTTTGCCACCAAATAAGAATGGTGGCACCTGGTGGCACCAGGTTTTGCCACCAAATAAGAATGTGTCCAACTCTGAAGCAGACTTCCAGTTTTCAGAGCTTTTGATTTCAGAATTGTAGCTATGAAGTTGTAGACCTGTATTGACATCTCTCTAATACTGTTAAATACTGCATTAAATTCAGGGAGTGGGCGAAAGGATTCATTTACATTTGGTTTAGTAGGTTCAGAGGGCAGGTTCACTTTCTAAATTCTTTTGCTATATTATATACAATGTTGTAAATGAGCAAAAGTGTGTTCTGTAAAATATTAATGGCTGTGCTATGTAGATACATTCCATCATTAAATAAGTTTGGAAAAGAGTTAAACAGGTTAAAACTGAATTAATATGTTAATGTGTATTATGTATTTGGTGCTTTTTAGACATGTCTGACCAGGATCACCCCCAGGCAAAAAGCCAGATTATCTTAAGGGACTGATATTTAAGAAATAATGTTTTAGATACTTCTTTACTCAGGTTGAGAAGGAAAAATTGAATCCTTTTTCAAAAGTGCTGTAGGCAGTTAACTAATATTTAACAGATAATATTTAACTGATATTTCCTCATATATTTTCTTAGATTCCAGGCTATAAAAGACATTTCTGCATTGTTAGGGCATCTAAGTACTGGTTTCAATCTTTGTTTTCTGTTTGATTCTCCACCTGGCCCCTCATTATGTATGAGCCACAGGCATGATATAAATGACAAGAATAAGAATGTTCAGAGAGCCGGTGTGCTCTTCTCCCATTTTGACCATTTGTGTTTGCTCCTAGACCTTTTCTTTTCCATTTTTTGATATTCTCTGAACACAACTGGGAGCCACCTTCCTGAACCTCAGTAAATGCCATAATGTTTTAACATTATAAGTTATTAAGGCAGTGATTATTTTATTTTTTAAAGTTTATTTATTTTGAAAGAGAGAGAGGGAGAGCTCAAGTAGGGGAGGGGCAGAGAGAGAGGGAGAGACAGAATCCCAAGCAGGCTCTGTGCTAGATCTCTTGAACCATGAGATCATGACCTGAGCTGAAATCAAGAGTCAGATGCTTAACTGACTGAGTCACCAGGAGCCCTTGCAGTGATTATGTTAAATTTGAAATGTCTTTTCTCGATATTTTGAATCCCTTTAAATAGCTGTAAGTTTGGAAGGAGGGAACTTAAAACTGGAATTGTAATTTTTCACCTACTTTATGTATTTTAATTTTATTCCAAATGCTTTTCTTTTCTCTCTCCATATGTGTGTATATAGGATAGAGACCTAGGAGATGAGTATGGATGGAAGCAGGTGCATGGAGACGTATTTAGGCCATCAAGTCACCCACTGATCTTTTCTTCTCTCATTGGTTCTGGATGTCAGATATTTGCCGTGTCTCTTATTGTTATTATTGTTGCAATGATAGAAGATTTATATACAGAGTAAGTACATGTGTTTAATTTTATTTTTTTGTTCTTGAATAGTGTTAATCATTGGACCATTTTAAGTTAATTATAATTAAATATTTGCTTATTTCCATTATCTTAGAATTTAATATAGCATAAATGTTCTTACTGCAGATAAATAATGAACAATAATATTCAGCTATAAGTATGTTTTTCTGTGACATGCTAAAACATACTAACCTTACTGAACATTTTCATTGGTTATAAACGTTGTGTTCCATTTAGAGGTATGAACAGAGTTACTTATAAGCCAGTGGTGTTTGGCAAAATGAATAGGCATTTTTTTTGAAAGCCGAAGATCCAATCAGATCTTTGTAAAAAGCACAAGAATTTTACAGTTTCTGAATTAGTACTTCGTATTTACCTTCCAAATTGGGACACTGTCTACAGAACAGAAGAAAAATAATAAATAATCTTTAATAAATATTTAATGTTTATTCAATTTATTAATTTTAATATATAACTATTAAATAACAAATAGTAAAAAGAGCAGTGGAAAAGGCACATGAGGTTAGAAAAATAATTGCGTATCTGTCTTACCTGTACATGGTTTTTGGTACATTTTTTTCTTTTTTTTTTTTTTTTTTTTTCAACGTTTTTATTTATTTTTGGGACAGATAGAGACAGAGCATGAACGGGGGAGGGGCAGAGAGAGAGGGAGACACAGAATCGGAAACAGGCTCCAGGCTCTGAGCCATCAGCCCAGAGCCTGACGCGGGGCTCGAACTCAGACCGTGAGATCGTGACCTGGCTGAAGTCGGACGCTTAACCGACTGCGCCACCCAGGCACCCCAAGTACATTTTTTTCTTTGAGGACAAAATTGGTTGCAGGAAATTCTTGATTTGATGCTTTAGATTCTGTGTCCCCCTCTCTCTCTGCCCCTCCCCTGCTCACACTCTGTCTCTGTGTCTCTCAAAAATAAATAAATATTGAAAAAAAAATAAAAAGAAATTCTTGATTTGAGGTCTTTGGATTATTAGAAAATTAACACAGATCTCACATCACTATTGAGTGGTCCTATAACCTATGCTCAGAAAGCCACGAGTGAAGCAGACACACTTTGAGCCTGGGTCGTAGGGATTATAAATTTAGGCATTTCAGACGTTGTTCCATGAAGTTCTCTATCAGAATGACACTTGTTTCCAGTTAGATCTTTTATCTCTATTTCAGTTCATAATGCATTCTTTCTTTTTTTTTTTTTTTTTAATTTTTTTAATGTTTATTTCTGAGACAGAGACAGACAGAGCATGAGTGGGGGAGGGGCAGAGAGAGAGGGACACACAGAATCAGAAGCAGGCTCCAGGCTCTCAGCTGTCAGCACAGAGCCCGGTGCAGGGCTCGAACTCACAAACCGTGAGATCGTGACCTGAGCAGAAGTCGGTCACTCAACCGACTGAGCCACCCAGGCGCCCCACATAATGCATTCTTTCTTATATATGCCTGGCATTTGGTGGACAAGCAATAAATTGTTGCTGAAAGAATGGCTCTTTAGTTTTATGTTAAATATTTAATAATACTAAATTACTGTTTCTTCCTCTAGACCTTAAGCTCCTTGAGAGCAAGGACTGGATCTTCATTCATTTATCTTTGAATTCTCAAAGTACCTACTTAAATGTGTGGAAGGTACTCAATGCGTGTTAAACTCAAGTGAATATATTGATCAACAAGGTGGTTTCTCTGTAGTTTCTGTTATATTTCTTTAATATATAACCTTTGCAATTTGTTTACCATATAAGCTTTAAAATAATTGTTCAAAACCTAAACTTAAGTATTCTGACTTGTAGTTCATATTTTAGGATATAATGTATTTCAGATGAACTACAAGAAAAGCATTTCAAATTTGCCAAGAAGGCATGCTTTACATCAAATACTGGGTTAAATTCATCCCCACTGACTGAATTGACACTGTACAGTCAGTCTCGAGTGGGTAACCTCTCCTAGAATTCAAGTTTTTGCGTTGTTCCTTCTCAGATGTCAGGGTTACAATTTTGGCAATTCATTTTACTGCAGAAACTCTTTGTTTATAGACCTTCAACTTTAGAAATAAGAAACTTTCTTAGCAGGCACGTCATGCATTGTTCTTCATTATTAATGTTTTTCCTGTATTGTGCTAATTTGAAGTGAACATACTTAATTATATGATTCGTATTTTTTTTATAGAATTCTTATTAAAGTGGTATTATTTTGATATCGAAGTGACTAACATTGGTGTCCCATTAGGTGCTTAATACTTTAGGTGCTTTTTTTACTTTTAACATCCATCCTTTGAAGGGGTATTCTCTGTTCGACAGATTAGAAAAGTAAAGTTCAGAGAGGTTAAGTAACATGGCTGAGATCATAACGATTCTTAGGGATGTTCGTAAGCTGGGATTTGAACCTACATATGGATAAGGATATGTCTTTTGCCACAACTTGTCTCTTAATTTGCTGTGCTATGGAAATGAAAATAGAGATTATAATAAGCATAAAGTGGTGAGAAAATGAAAAACCTTGCACATGAAATTTGTAAGAATCACTTCAGAGTAGGGATGATTCTAAAAGATGAAAGGCAGATAATGTAACATGTGAAAATTATTTTGTGTTGGTGATGACCACAGCAATCAGAGAAGAAAAACTATTTAGGTAGATAGAGGATCAGTATCAATGTGGATGCCTATGAGTATGATATAACTCCTGAGAAGGCATAGTGTTTGAGAACCTGTGGAAAGTCTGGAAAAATACAGCTGCTCTGTAACTTTGGGTGGAGAGTGGTGAGTTGACAAGTGTAAGTCAGCTCCTTAGATGTTTCCCCCCTCCAGTCTTGGAGAGATGAACAAAGAGGACAATTCCCTACCTCAGCATATTTTACAGTGTAGATGAAAACGGTGTATTTTGGGTGGAGAATGCCCATAGAATATTTATGAACAAAGAGATGAAGGGTCTGTCTGATTTTTAAAACCATGACTGATACTTACACTTCACTTAGTGCAGTGTCTCTGGGGATTGCAAGCTTAAATCCCTGGTAGGCATTTTGGACCCTCAGTCCCATGAGCAATCCTTTTGAACCCTCTCTGCTAACATTAAGAACTTCTGACTGGTAATAGACTGGTCTTAGACCAAAGCAGCCTTTTGGTTTTCAGTATTGCTAGGCCTTTGTCAACCTTCACATACCTAGTTACAAACAGAGAATGGGCCAGATTTTTTAATGATAATCTGAAAGGAAAAAGTTAGTACTTAGAGTGTTTGAGTTGTTGAAAAAACAAATTTTGATTTTAAAAACTTTGAGACCCACGATTGTTTACTTTTTTTTTTTTAAAGTAAGCTCTACACCCAACATGGGTCTTGAACTCATAACCTTGAGATCCAGAGTCGTGAGCCAGCCAAGTGCCCGGAGACCCATGATCTTTTTTAAAGAAAACAATATTTTTAATGTTTTTAAAAATTTATTTACTTTTGAGAGACAGCACAAGCAGGGGAGGAACAGAGAGAGAGGGAGACACAGAATCGGAAGCAGGCTTCAGGCTCTGAGCTGTCAGCGCAAAGCCCGACGTGGGGCTCAAACCCACAGACTGAGAGATCATGACCTGAGCCGAAGTCAGATGCCTAACTGACTGAGCCACCCAGGCACCCTGACCCACAGTCTTTTAAACATGGGAATGACATATTCTTATATTACTACCACATTTGTATCTAGCTATGTATTGATGGAAATTGAATACTGTAATGTTTTAACTACTATGCATCCACTTTGAGAAATTCAGCATTGGTGTTTGGGCAGAGGAGCACTACATACTTCAAGACTTTATGATCTTTTTGTATTCTATATAGGTGGACAGTGAAATATAATAATTACTACCGAGAAGGTGGTTAGTTTATGAAAATTGTACATCATCCCAGTACACACATTCGTGTGGTATTCTTGTAAATTCTCTTTAAAAGAATATTCTTTAGCTCAAATTGACAAGGTTATATGCTCTATCTACAGACTTTATTTTACCTTCCTAGTTATGCTAAGTTTCAAAAAGAGTATTGTTAGTAGTTTAAGTACATTCTTTTTGAAGTTAATTTATTTTGAGAGAGAGGAAGTGAGTGTGTGTACATGCACATGTGTGAGTAGGGGAGAAGCAGAGAGATCCCAAGCAAGCTCCGTGCTATAACTGCAGCCCAGTGCGGGCTCGATCTTATGAACCCGCGAGATCATGACCCGAGGTGAAGTCAAGAGTCAGACCCTTAACCTCCTGAGCCACCCAGGAGGTGCCCTAAGCACATTTCTATATTATGACAAATGATACTGTCATTTATCATTTTAATATTTCTCTTTGCAATTAGGCATTTAAAATATTTTGTTCAGCTTTATTCAACAGGAGGGTTGATCTGAATTTCCTAGATACCATTAGTGGAAGAAGAGATTAGAAATTGTTGATCTGAGTTAATGTTGATTGTGGACCTATGGATTTAAAAAAAAAATTTTTTTTAATGTTTATTTATTTTTGAAGGAGAGAGAGAGAGGGACAGAGTGTGAGCAGGGGAGGGGTAGAGAGAGGGGAGACGCAGAATCCGAAGCAGACTCCAGGCTCCGAGCTTTCAGCGCAGAGCCTGATGTGGGGCTCAATCTCACGAGCTGTGAGATCATGACCTGAGCCAAAGTCGGACGCTCAACTGACTGAGCCACCAGGCGCCCCTGGACCTATGGATTTTTAAAAAATAATTTTTAATAGTATAAGGAAAACTAAATAAGAAAAGTCTCAGTGTTATACCATTCAAAGTAATAACACTAATATAGGTTACATTACTTCCATTTTATTTGCCAGTGGGCAAAAATCTTAAGCAATTAAATCAATTTATAAAGAGGAATATTCTAATTATTTTTCTTAACAGATGAATATCCTTATCCATATGATGTGATTGGTTCACAGGGTTGCAAAACAATTTTAGTGCCAGCTTCTAACATTTTTGCCAAAGAAATGTGAAATATTTGTTTAGAATATATTATGAAATTTAACTGCAGATGAAAAAAATTAGTATTAGCCTGTGCAGTTTTAACTAGAAATTCATTCACTCAGCAACCTTCTGAGATCCTTTATAGTCCAGGATGATATTTTTGTGTTCCTGTTAAATTTATCTTTGAAATTACACTGACCTTAATGTGATAGGCTTTATGATATTTTCTTTAAATTGTTGGTTTTAACTTACCATATATGTTGTTTCGCCTTTTCAGGAGGGGATCAATGCTCAGTACAGCCATATTTGTCTATGCTGCTACATCTCCAGTGAATGGTTATTTTGGAGGAAGTTTATATGCCAGACAAGGAGGTAACTTATAAGTGATCTCTTCGTATTTTTAATTATAGATGCCAATATTCTACTGTGGGGTATTTGGAATTTAAAATGGATAGTGTACAGCCATTGTAAAATACTTTGTGTTCCCATTTCACATAATGTCTACCAAACCGGCTATGGGATCTACTTTGCTTTTATGGAATCCTTGCATTTTATTTCTGAAAATTAGGAATAATTAATAGATTATGTCCATTGTTCACTGTGAAGTTAGCTAGCCCTGAGGAACATGTAGGAGAGAGTATATTTAAGTTATTGATATTACTTTGCTTTGAGGTGCCTTACTCCCTAAATGTCCTCCATGGGAGGCCTCCACATAGAGTATATAGTGTTACAGCTGAATATAAAGGCATGTTTTTTGGCTTTTGGATAAAGTATTGGACTGGAAGGAGAATAGGAGAGAGCTGTTTATTTCTATTGACTCTGAAATATTTATCAAAGGACCCTGCATTAAGATTTTTGTTATTCTTTGTCAAAATCTTTTGCTAAGATTAGCACTTCATCTTAAATACTCCCTTGCTTCTCTACTTTTGTGACCTGGAAATGATGGGAGATACAGGGATGATGCAAAGGTACTGCTCCATGGTGTTTCTTTCTGTGGTAGCATTCAAGGGTTTTCACATTTTTTGTTTTCCCTGTAATTGGGGCCAGAAAAGTACTGAAAGTAGATTTGCGTATTTCAGTTTATGACTGAAGGGTTGTTGAAAGACCTTAAAATTATATTCCTAAGGATAGAGACTTTCTCATGTGATTTTCCCAGCTCATCTTAAACAATGTCAGCATTAAGGGATCCTGCTTTTTAGTCGACTAGTCTTATAGATAGATTATTGGCATTCTGAGCATGTATAGGGTCATTTAAAATTCCTCCAGTATATCCTGGGGTACTCTTTTTATTGGTCCTACTAGATTTAATGTGATTTGTACCTTCAGTGTAAATAATTCTTTGGATTGCCTGAGGGAGTATCATAGATTGCTAATTATTTTTGTTAACTGTTCAATGTCTTATATACCTTTAGCTACAGGAAACAAGTCTTATCATAACAGGATTACCATCCTAAGGAAATCAGGATGCCTGAGTCAACTTCAGCTTTGAATTTGATGTGAAAACTAGTTAGGCTAAGAAATTTACATTTTATGACCTCCAGAAAAGTCTCCACAGCAGAAACATTATTTAAAACAGGAAATTTATTCACTCTTGGACAGAAATTTGCTTTTAGTTTGATTGCAAGTTAAGAACACCTAGCTACACTTTTCTTTATTACACTTAACTCTTGAAAGCAGAGTTCAGACTCAAACCTAGGAGTATCAGATGTTACCACGTATAATCTAAAGGTTATTTTCTGATTAACAGTGCCTTGAGGAGGTCTGATCATGTACTGATAATTTTGTCTAAGCGATCCCTAAAAGCCAGGTTAATGTAGGAAGTCAACCCAGAGAGTTGAGAATTTTTCAGACTTACTTCATTGCACTACAGCAAAGGTCTGCATATTGTCCTCAGTGTACTGGATAATCCTCCAGACTCAGTTTGAAACTAGGGGTAGCCTGGAACTTGACCAGAATCTCCAAGGTTGCAAGGGATCAGCAGGAAGCACAGTGTAGATGCCTGGGCTACTGATTGTACCCAGTGGAATGTGTGTGGGATTTTTTGTGACTGTTGGAGGGAAAGGGAGTAAGAGAATTAAATATGGAATTTATTAATACATTCTGAATCTGAGCAGGTAATGGAAAGTGTAGGAAAAGATAGTGCTGAGAAAGAGATAGAATTAAATAGGAAAAATAATACTTTAATTAATGGCCACCCTTTTTGTGTTGTTTTTGTGTTAAAATGCTGAATGTTGAATCTGTGTGTGGAAAGGAGGGGCCCTTGAAACTTACCTGAGAAAGAAATAATATAGAGTATATAGAGGTGATACTTCAAAATCAAGGAGTTTTTCTGGAAGAATGTCAAGATTTGGGATAGTAATTCTATGAGATGGATGTTTGAAAGAGCTTCACATAGAAGAAAACAGAAGTTAGGGTATTGCTTATTTTGCTTATAGCACTTTACTTTTTTTTTTTTTAAGTTTTTATTTATTTATTTTGAGAAAGCGCGCGCAGAGCACACGTGCGCGCTTGAGTGGGGGACAGGCAGAGAGACAGGGAGAGAGACAATCCCAAGCAGGCTCTGCACCATCAGCACAGAGCCCGATGTGGGGCTTAAAACTCACGAAACGTGAGATCATGACCTGAGCCTAAGTCCAGTGCTTAACCGACTGAGCCACCCAGGCGCCCCACTTATAGCACTTTCTGTTTGGGTCCCGATTGCTTTTGGTTGTGGAGTTGAATTGTAATATCGATCCAGTATGAAATCTTTGTGTTTTGTTCCTAAGCAGTATGCAGGTGCTTTCTTGGCAGTGCGCCTGCTCGTATACTCTGCTGTATTAGAAAGATCGCTCCTTGTTCTCCTGATCAATATGCACACGATTTAAAATTTTTGATTACATAGTTTAAACATTCCTTTCTTTGTTTAAATAACAGTTGTTCACTGTATAGAATTTTGGCAGTACAAAGAGGTACAAAGAAATAGTGAAACTTAAAGTCTGTAGTTCTAATTGCTGAGAGAGAGAGCTCATGAAACACTCTTTTGTTTTTCCCTTTTGAAACAAATTTAAATATATATTTATAATCATAATTACAGCTAAAAGTAAATTTGGGGTAAGTTCAACTTAACTAGGGGTAATTTAATTTGGGGTAACTTAAACTAAGGATTTAAAAAAAAATTTTTTTTAAGCAGTGTAATCCTCTTTTCAGATGAAAGCTTACATGAACTCCATTGTGTAAATTTGTTGAAAATGGACTTGTTCTGGTTAAAACAGGGTTTGGGGCTCTTCTCTCACCAGTGATTTCATGGGCACCTCCAAGAAGCTCCCGAATTTCTAGTTGGAAAACGCCTATGTAGGCCGACTTGTAGCCCAGAAAGATTGAGTGGCTTACCAAAATTCACAGCAATTCAGTGGCAGTATCACGACAGAAAATTAGGACATTTGACTATATAGTCCATTGCTCTTTTCTGGTGCATCCACTTCAAAAGCTGTTTGCATTAGACATACTTGAATAGCTGTTGTCCTGAAACAATCATTAGAGTGTCAGATTTTAAGATGTCTACATGAGAATTTTAAATAAATGTTTTGGCACTGAAGAAACAATAATTTGGTGCCTTATGAACATTAATATATGCCCCTCACCTCCGATTTTCATTATTTCCTTTCTCTTTCAGGAAGGAGATGGATAAAGCAGATGTTTATTGGGGCATTTCTTATCCCAGCTATGGTGTGTGGCACTGCCTTCTTCATCAATTTTATAGCCATTTATTACCATGCTTCAAGAGCCATTCCTTTTGGAACAATGGTAAGTTGCTTGAATCTTGCTTTTAAATTGGAAAAGTATAAGCATTCTAATATGAGGCCTGCTATCTCTCTGAAGTACCTCTTCGTAAGAAGAATTTTGGCATTTGCAGCCAGTCCCTGACCAGTCACAGAAAGTTAGGTGAAGAAAACTTTTTCTTGATTCTGTGAACCAGTGAAGTGAAAGTCCGACTTCTAAGTGTGACGAGAAAATACTATACTTTTTATCAGAGATGGGAGAAACTAGAGAATATATTATAGAGGAAGAATAATGACATACGAAAAAATGAGGGTGTTTTAAGGTGATAGTGGGTGCGTTGGTAGCGGTAGGAAGTGAAGCTTCTCCATAATACGTTTTCTTTTTTCAGTATACACTGAAAACATTTATACTGATATGTTGCTACAGACATTAAAACCCTATCTCATATCTTACCTGTAATCACAGACTTTGAAATATTTTGGATCTTTTAACTACATTAAAACTAAAACACAGATATATACCAGTGCTTTACAAAGGTAACCCACAGCCTCCAAATTGTTCTTGTTGTTACCTTTTTTTAAAAATATTTATTTATTTTTGAGAGAGAGACAGAGTACAAGCAGGGAAGGGACAGAGAAAGAGGGAGACACAGAATCTGAACCAGGCTCCAGTCTCTGAGCTGTCAGCACAGAGCCCGACGCAGGCCTCGAACCCACGAACTGTGAGATCATGACCTGAGCTGAAGTCAGACGCTTAACCGACTGAGCCACCCAGGCGCCCCTTGTTGTTACCTTTTTGGAGCAGACTTCAATGTTTTGTTTTATTTTGTTTTTAAAGATATACATATATATATGTATTTAATGTTTATTTATTTTTGAGAGAGACAAAATGAGAGTAGGTTAGGGGCAGAGAGAGAGGGAGACACAGAATCCAAAGCAGGCTCCAGGCTCTGAGCTGTCAGCGCAGAGCCGGACGTGGGGCTCGAACTCATGAGCTGTGGGATTATGACCTGAGCTGAAGTCGGACACTCAACCAACTGAGCCACCCAGGTGCCCCGACTTATTTTTAATGTACGCTTGTGCAGACATGTGCACACTCTTATGCACATGTATGCAAGGTGCACCATGGTTACTGCTTTTCAGAGAGGCTGTGTAACGTGGTCAAGGTCATACAAATATTGGCAGAACTGTAACTGGACCCATATCTCTTTCTGAATTTTGATCTTTGGTTTTCTGTCAAATGGTTTCATAAAAATTCCAGGTGATTTTGGTTGTTTTATAATCTGGGTTTCTCAAAGATCCTGCATTATACATTTTTACTAAGTGTTTGATACTTTTTAGTTAGAAATATTTTTGAAAATTGCTTCAAAATTGGCATTCTTGTTTTTGTTTTTTTGCAATCCAAAGTGAGTGATAATAGTTGGGAAAGGGTAACATAATTAATTACATTCAGAACTAGAAAAGAATTTGCTTCATAATAGTTACAGGCCATTAGAAAGTATCTATAGGGCTTCAACTATCTCTTAAAGATCATCTGCTGAATTAATTATTTTCATAGTGCTTTAAAAGTTAAAATTCAGATTCTGCTATAATTTTCCTCAAAGTTTTGAATTGATGTGGTAAAAATTATATTTTAAAGTTGCTTTGCTTCACTAAAATTTTAAATTTTACTGCTTGTAAAGAGGGTTTTAAATTTTCAGTGTAATTTGCCTTTAGATAATTTAATGATTACTAGTTATTAGAATACAGTTTCAGCCTCTGTACTGAGCCGAAGCAGGTTGATAAAAGTGGTCTTCGCACTTGCAAGACTGGCTGCTGATGCCGAGCAGGCACCTGAAGTACCTTGTTCTTCATTTATTTTCCAAATTCGGAATGAAGGACATTCATCGCCCTCAAGTTTTAATCAGATGTGTAGTCTAACATTTTTTTTTCTCCTTTAGAAAGTATCAAAATTTGTTTAGAAAATGAAATTTAAGAACTTGAGGTGAATGTTTGACCCAGCTGTCCATTCAGTATTTTAACTAATGAAATTTGTATTTTAGTTATTTGTTGATATTACAAAGGAAGTGGTTATACAGTCTCAAAATCTCCATGGCTCTCAACCCTAGGTACACATTAGAATCCTTGGGAATTTAAGTAATTTCAGTGCTTATGGCTTCGTCTTAAGCCAGTTTAATCTGTTTTGCTTTAAATCCAGTCACTAGCATTTACCTGACTCTGGTTCCCAGCATCTGGAGATGGACCTCTTGGCTGAAAGGCTCCCAAGCCATATGTTTCTGAGAAGCTGTGTGCTCCTACTTAACTGGACACCCTTGTTTGAAAATCAGTCTTCAGATACTCCTGTATGCTCTTCCCCTGGCCTTAGCTCTTTCTGTCCCCCATTCCTTCGATCTCGTGGACATTGAGCCCTTTCTCAATGATCTTTCTCTAGTTCTCTGTTTTCTCAAATACTTCATAGCTAAGGATTTAATCCAACTTTGGTGAAAGTGATTTCAGGCTTTTGCCTGCTTTAATAGAAGCACCCACATAATAGGGTTTTGCCAACTTGGGATCTGGAATTTTGTCAGAATACTGCTGTTGTCACCAGGACTAGCCCAAGATTGAAAGTGAGCAGAATTTGTCTTCAGACCCCAACTTCTCTGCTCAGGTGTACCTAATTACACATAAAAGCCATTAAATCCGTGTCAGATTAAACTTTTTGAACAATTGTTAATCTTCCTGGCTTAATAAAGATAAATGTAAGTAGAGGGTAGTAATAATAATCTGAGCTCATATCATATCTCAAAAATGAAATTCATGATATGTGATCAGAAATTACCGCAGTAAAGAATGGAGACCAAGACGAATGAACAGGTACTATTTTATATCTCTCAAAGGTTATGAGGAAAGTAGAATATCCCTAAGTGTAAAGGAATAATAAAGATCTATATATATAAAAAAACAAAAACAAAACTCTGTTACCTAACCTGAACTTTTGACAAACGCTAAGGCAAATTGGGATTTTGTAAAAATACTTCCCTAGTGTGACCACAGGCTTATTACATGGGATCAGGTGATGTAACAGAGTAGAAGAAAAAATGGCTCTAACCCATTCTTTTTCTTTTTTTTTTCATTAAATAAAATAACCTTTAAACAAGAAAAGATAAGAGGAAAATAATCCCTGATAAGGGGGAAATGAAGCCTAAGAAAGGGAAGGGGATTCCTGGTACAGGACTCCACAGCTACCTTAGCTGTAAGTTTGCTGCTTATGTAAGTGACCTTTTAGACATACTGAGAGATCATGCTGATAAGCGATGTCTGAATAACTGTGTAAGAGAACAGAAGCATTGTAAAACTGGACATTGGCAAATTTACTTTTCCAGAAGGGAAAGGAAGAAAGTGGATTCTACCTTACAAAATGTGGTGAATTTGATGAAACACAAGATATTAGAATGTTACTAAAATTTGTCTTTTAAATCCTGGAAATAATGAACATTGGGAGCTATTATGGATTTATGAAGACAAAAATACTAGAACAACTTCATTTCCTCTTTTTGGTAGGTTTTAGTAGATAAGAACAAAAGATTGGAAAGTATTGATCTTGTTGGACAAGATAGAGAAATATAGGTGGAATAGTACAATCAGGTAGATGTGTAAATAGTTATAGAATTAAAGAAATAGAATGATATTACTAATGTCACATATGTCTTTCAGTAGAGTAGACTTTGACCAATTCAGATGATTGTTAATGATGTGTATAAAGGCGTAATGAATTGAAGGTTAAGTTGAAAAAGGACAGATCAAGGAGAAAACTAGGAATGTGGAATGATGAAGACAACATCTAAAACCGGTCTCACCTGACTGAAATGGTGTGCCAAATTTGACCAGATGAATTCTAATAAAGAGAGATACATGTGTGTTGCATTTTGTAGTTTGCCAAAAGCTCTTTCTTACCTTATCTGGTTTCAGAAGGACCCAAAGAGATAGGCAGAGCTAGTGACATGTGTTATCCCTGTCATACAGAGCAGAAGCCCAGGACTCTTGCAGAGTAACTGACTCAAATCACATTTTGTTTGTTGTGCTGTGGTGATGATTTGTTTTTGTCTATTTTCTTTCCTTCTTTTCTGCCAAAAGGAATTTTAGCTTTATGCTGAGACTTGTGAATGTAGAATATGTTATGCCTAAGTCCAGAAGTTTCTCTGTGTACCTTTTTAATTCACCCCTTTTTTCCTCCTTCTTCTTCCCTCCTCAGGTAACCATGGATCTGCTCTCTGTCATCATAGATTAGTTTGCATTACCCAGAATTTTATCTAAATACAGTCACATAATATGTTCTTTTTTTGTCCTTTTTCACTCAGAAAATTATTTTGAGATTCATTGATGTTGCATGTATTAAAGTTTATTGCTTTATATTGCTCAGTAGTATTCCATGGATATACCACAATTGTTTACCCATTTATCCAGTAATGCATTCTTGGGATTATTGATCCCAATTATTAATGCATTATTTCCAGTTTTTGGCTATTATAAATGAAACTGTTATGAGTATTCATATACAAGCCTTTGTGTTGGATATATTTTCAGTCGTCTTGGACAAATAACTACAGTGGAATGACTGAGTCATACAATATAGTTTAATAAGAAACTTCTAAACTGTAACAATGTGTGTTGACTATACTCAAAAAAAAAAAAAAAAGAAGAGACCACTAAACTTTTCTACAACAATTTTGTCATTTTACATTCCGACCAGTATTGTATAGGATGAGTTGCAGTCACTCCACATCATCTCTGGCACTTGATGTGTCTTTTTAATTTTAGTCATTCTAGGAGATACATAGTGGTGTCTCATTGTGGTTTTAGTTTGCATTTCCTTAATAACTAATCACATTCAAGCTCTTTTGTGTATTTATTTGCCATCCCTATCTTTTTTTTTTTTTTAATGAATCTTTGGCCTGTTTTTTTATAGGTTATTTGCCTAGTTGAGTGGAAGAGTTCTTTGCATATTGTACATACCTGACCTTTGTCTTAGTTTGGAAATCTAGTCTCCCCCTTTGTGGCTTGTCTTTTTGTTCTTTTAAGAATATCTTTTGATGGGGCTCCTAGGTAGCTCAGTCGTTTGAGCGTCTGGCTCTTGATTTCTGTTCTAGTCACGATCCCAAGATCATGGGATCAAGCCCTGTGTCGGGCTGTGTGCTGAGTGTGGAGCCTGCTTAAGGTTCTCTCTCTCTCCCTCTGCCCCTCTCCCCTGCTGGAGCTCTCTGTCCCCCAGGGAAAAAAAACCCAAAAAAGTATCTTTTAAAGAGCAAACATAATTAAGTGTAATTTATTGATTTTTTTTTCTTTATATGTGCTTTTCTGTCCTTTTGCCAAACCAAAGATCAGTTAGCCTTTCTCGTGTTTTCTTCTAGAAATTTTATAATTCTAGCTCTTAAATATGATCCATTTAAGGTCAGTGATCATTTTTGGTAATTTTGTATCTTGCATGAGTAAAGAAAGGGTCAAGGGTTTTGTTTTGCTTTGCTTATGACTAGTGTTCCAACATTTCTTGAAAAGAAAACATGCTTTCTCTACTGAATTGCCTTAGCACTTTTGTTGATCATCAACTGACCATATAAAGGTGGATCCATTTCTGAACTTTTTGTTTTCTTCCATTGATTAATTTGTCATGTTTTTATGCCAGTGTGACATTATCTTGATTACTGCAATTTTTATAATTTTTGAAATCACTTCTTTTTCAGTGTTGTTTTGGTGTTTTTAGGTTTTTTGCATTTCCATCTAAAGTTTAGAATGACCTTGTCAGTTTATACAAAAAACCCTGAGATTTTGATTGGGATTGTATTGAATCTATAGATCAATTTGGGAAGAATTGACATCTTAACAATATTGAATCTTTTAATTATTGAACACAGTATATCTTATATCTCTTAACCTAGTTTAATTTTTATGTGCAACATTTTGTAAATTTTGTCGTTTAAATTTTGTACATCTTTTATTGAATTTACCCTTAAGTATTTCATCTTTCATGCTATTTGTAAATGGTATTTTTAAAATATCAGAAAAATAATTGATTTTTGTATATTGGCTTTGCATCCTGCAACTTTGCTAAAGTTACTTATTCTGATTTCTTTTTTTGTAGATTCCTGAAGATTTTTTACATAATCATGTGGTCTGTGAATAAAGACACTTTCACTTCTACTTTTCTAATCTATATACCTTTTATTTCTTTTTCTTGCCATGTTTCACTGGCTACAACCCCCCAGTGCAGTGTTGAACAGAAGCAGTGAGAGCTGACTTTTCTTGTCTTGTTCCTCCCCCTAGAGGGAAAGCATCCAGTCTTGTGCCATCAAGTAAAATGTTACCTGTATTTTTTTTGCAGGTGCCCTTCATCAAGTTGATGAAGTTCTCTTCTGCTTAGTTTGCTGAGAGTTTTTTGTTGTAATTATTTTGAATAGAAGTTGGATTTTGCAGTGGCTTTTTCTGTATCTTTTGAGATAACCTATGATTTTTATTTTTTAGTGTGGTAATATGGTGAATTATATTGATTTTTGAATCTTAAACCAATTTTTCATTCCTTCAACAAACCTCAGTTTGGTATGATGTATTATCTATTGTGTATATTGCTGGATTCCATTTGCTAAGATTTGTCAGGTTTTTTTTTTTTTTTGCATCTATATTTATGAAAGATATGATCTGTAGTTTTCTTTTTTTCTGGTTTTGCTATCAGGATGATGCTAGATTCATCAAATAAGTTTTTAACTTCAAGTCCAATGTTTCTTCTGTTAGAGTACTGACATAGCTCGAAAAGCAGGATGGGAAGTTATTTATTAGCATGTTGAGAATAATCTCATAAAATAGAAAGGCTTCTTATAGGCTTTTGTGTTTGAGTTAGTGGTACTCTGATTATTAGTTCCTATTATTGAAATGCTTATAGACATAAAGGTGTAAATGTATGAGTAGAAAAAGAGTGATAAAAATTGTCTAGTCTGAGCGTGTGGTGAAGAAATGCATAAACATAATGACTGGTAAGACAATATATTACCTGAGAATCACCTTACCTAAAAGCAATTATTGTCTATCACCGTAAATAAAATTTATATTCTTTAGAATTCCAAAACAACTCCTCTCAGGATGCATTTTCCCTCTCCATTCATTCCGTTTACAACACAGATTTCATAAAAGGCCACTTTTAGAAGCAGAGCTGGAATAAGTACTAGCCACATTCTTGGTTTGTGACAGATTAGAGGAGCTGACCAGTTGGTACACTTTGGGGTATTAAGTGCTGATAGGCAGTACTTGTTTCTAACTTGCTCTTATTGTAGATCACTCTCTCAACCTTGAGTAAGTCCCCCACCCCCCCCAACCCCTGCACTTCCCTACCTGTTTTCGATGTTTGTCCGTGCACGGTGGCTAGGAGGCCAGGGGAGGGCCCTGTATCTGTTTGAGCCCCAGAGCTTTCATGGGTGTAGTAGACTAATGGGTTTTTTTTTTTTTAAGTCTTAACTGCTAAATTTCATTTTAAAATGAAACTATGTGGAAGCCCAATATAGAAAATAGATATCAACATGAATCCTTTAGTATAAATAAATTTTTGCAAATTCAGTATCGTAACATTCTATATTTAATGAGAAGCAGTAAAGTTGTGATGAATACAGATCTAATGTAAAGGAGTATGAGTAAGAGTTCAGTCATATCTTCTTCAGTAACCAGTTTATTTGGCTAAATATCAGTCTTGAGAAAAATCCTGACTTCACGGATGATTTGATTCATGTGACTTTTTTTTTTTTAACAGCTTGCCTTACAGTCTCAGAGTAATTCTTCAAGTAAACTCATCCAGAACTTGAACATAAAGGAGTCGGAAATTGGTTTCACAGTTCAGTCACTAACAGTTCTAACAAACCACTAACGTTTTTTGTCATGTATAAGAAAACAGACAAGCAAAGGGGAAAAATTAAACAGATATCAAACAGTTGATAATGTCTTGATGAGACTGTTTATAGATTCCTTTATTGATTATTGTTTTGCTTTGAGCACACAGACAATATATGCCCTCGTGTTGCTTGCCACTTAATTGCCTGCCACGCATATGTGCTATAGTACATTTGCTTGTACAACTCTAATAATAAGCAAATATGTACAGGCCCGAATGGGATTGATGGGAGGGGAGGGAGAACAAAAGACCAGTGTAGCATTACAAACCTTCCTAATCAATAACACATTTACGAGAAATCCAAATATAGACACATCAGGAGAAACTGTTCTCAGGTTTGCATGAAAATGAGTTAATCTGGTTATGATAGCCTCAGTGTATTAATGTTTGACACAGAACTCCTCTGAATCTATTTTTTTTAATCATACTTCAAGATATTTTGCTTTTTATTTTTTTTTCAAGTTTATTTATTTGTTTTGAGAGAGTGCACGAGCAAGGGAGGAGCAGGGAGAGAGGGAGAGAATCCCAAGCAGGCTCTGTGCTGTGAGTGCAGGAGCCCTACATGGGGCTCAGTCTCATAAACCATGAGCTCATGACCCGAGTCCAAATCAGGAGTTAACTGACTGAGCCACCCAAGCAGCCCTATACTTCAGAATATTTTAAACACTGTTTTCAAAGGATAGTCAAATTAAATGCTTGTGGAATTCCTGAAGCTCTTCAGCAAGACCTGAGGGTTCTGTGCAATAGTTTGAAAACCACTGTCCTAGAGCATGTCATTCCTCAAAGGAATTATTTTCTTCAGCTTCTCTTCAATTCTTATTTGAAATTACACTCCTGGGAAAATAAGAGGAAAATACATAGGTCTCTACTACAGTGTATTAACATTTATGAGTCCTGTATACTTAATGATAGCAAATGAATAATTAAGAAAGCAGTCAACAGCAACAATTGAGACTGAATTCATACCCCCAGGGGCTCCTGGGTGGCTCAGTTGGTTAAGTGTCCGACTCTGGATTTTGGCTCAGGTCACGATCTGGTTTGTTTGTGCTGACAGTACAGAACCTGTTGGGGATCTCCACCTCCTCTCTCTCTGCCTCTCCCCCGCTCATGCTCTCTTTCTCTCCCAAAAATAAACAACAAAATTTCATCCTCCCAGATATGTATGAGACAATGTATAATTTGCAATGTTTTCTAATATAACCTTATTTTTCATGTTTCACATATTCTTGTTATATGAGCATAAATTCATATTACTAATAGGTCCAAATTGAGATACCAATAATTTGAGTTCCTAAGCCTGATCTTTAAAATAGAATTCCAGGACTTTCGTAACTTTCATACATTTATACAAGTTTTACCTGGAAGGGATGTGATTCTGCCCTTTGATTTATTTAAAACACACACACACACACACACACACACACACACACACACACGTGCGCGCGCGCGTGGGTAGAGTGATGTGGTTTGCACTCATGTTGCTTAAAGATAGACCCCTCGTGTGGTAACTGTGGATTTTCTATCCTCCACCTCTTCATTGTTCGTTTCTTCACAATTTTTATTCATCTTTTCTCTCACTTTTACTTTTTATTAGAAACTTAAAATGTATAATTGGAAGAGATCTTAGACGCAGTTCAGTCTTCCATTTTGTAGGAATTCATAATGAAGTGGTTTTAACCAGATGCTGGCTGGAAAAGAGCTTGAGTGAGTCCTTGAGTACCCAGATTTATATAAAGAAGAAAAGCACAGAAATAATTATTTTCCTGACTGCTTTGGTTCTGGAATCTCATATGGTCTTCCCTGCAACTTTGGACTTTGAACCACTGATGGGCAGAAAAATGTTCATGCCATTTTAGTAATGACCCATAGATACGTAAATAGAGATTCGCTTCTGTTAAGATCGATCCTAAGGCGGTGTGAAATGGAAACGGTCATGGATGGTGTCTGAGACTGAACCGAAATGGTGGTCTGGCCACCTCCCAGCTGTGTGGGCGTGGGAAGTTACTTAGCCTCTCTAAGTCTCATTTTCTTCATCTGTGACATAGGGAAATAACATGTAAAGCTCCTTGTGTATATTAGGAGCTCAATAAAATAAGTTGGTTATAGTGACAGTAGGTAAAGGATATGTTAGAAGCATGACAGCTAAAGGTGAAATCAAGAGAGGAAAAAGGGCTGCAGCAGACACCAGATGGGAGGGTGGGGAATGTGAGCAGCTGCAGTAGGCGGGAAACCGTTCAGCTTGTATTTAGTTCAGTTCTACTGTTTCAATGCACATTCTTCACCTCTTTTCGTTTGTATATATCTTAAGCAATTTTAACCTGTATTGAACTTGAACGTTTTATTTTGTGGTCAAATTGTGTTTAAATTTTTAGGTGTCCCCTTTATTTTTATAAATGTTCTTCTGAGTAATCACACACATTTTAATTTAATTTACAGGTGGCTGTTTGTTGCATCTGTTTTTTCGTTATTCTTCCTCTAAATCTTGTTGGTACAATACTTGGCCGAAATCTGTCAGGTCAGCCCAACTTTCCTTGTCGTGTCAATGCTGTGCCTCGTCCCATACCGGAGAAAAAATGGTAAAGAGAATGCTAAATCTTATATCATTGTCTCTCACAATATAGAAATTCTTAAGGCTATTCTATATATATAACTTTTGAATTGGCATGCATTTATAAGAATGACTGTCTTAAGAATTTGTCTTTTTAACTTTTTCCTTCAACCTTTATTGTTCACAGTAGTAATCAATTATATCCTTATTTCACTTTCTGAATATCGGTGCCATTTACAGATAAATTTAAATGCTCTGATAAGTACACTGGTGCTTAGAGGTGGGTAGGAACTAGAGCTGTAACAGTTTTATTTACTGTAGTATACAGGCCAGAATTGACCTGCTGCCTATTTTTATAAGTACAGTTTTGTTGGAACATACCTATGCCTGTTCATTCGCAGATCTAGGACTGCTTTTACACTGCAGCATCAGAGAGTGAGACCCTGTCACCTGCAAAACCTGAAATATTTACTGTCTGAAACTTCACAGAAGAAGTTTGCCAACCCTTGGCTTACAATTTCATTTTCCTTTCCAGATATTTTGTTATTCTAAATAATACACACATTTGTAGCCACATACATTGTACCAGTTGAAAGATGAATTAGGATTAAGACCAGTTATAATTTACTGACTTAATGTTCTTTATCTTCACTTCTGGGATAGTATAGAATCTCTCAAATACATTCTGTTTTATGACTAAAATGGGTTCTTAAGAACTCCCAGAATTCAAGATTAATCTTGACAAAGGATGATGAGTATTTGTTAAACAACTGAAGGGATTCTTTAACTGCAGTAATGTAAACATAGTTTACAGTTTATTTGACCAGTCAACTTTGAAATTACGATTCTTAATGGATTTTTAACTTGAGATAATTTGTATTTTTTTTTTTTTCAAATTTTGGACATAAAATGGGATGTCATTAGTATGTTATATTTCTAATTTTTGTAATTCACATTGGAAAAAAACTAAATATTTTGCCTTTTGAAATTAGCAAATTGGATGTTTCAGTGCTGATTTATGCTATTCTGCATTCTTCATTTCCTGATTGTTACTAGCAGACAAAAGTAGAGCAGTCTTGCTGTATGGACACCTGTCACATTCTCCATCGCATAAGAAAGAACTGCACAGTAGATTCTGTCTGTTCACACATTGAAAAGCCTCTGTTCCTAGGTAGTTTGCCTCATTATAGACATAATTTATAGTCAGAGACTTACATATACAATCTTTTGTAGACTTGGAGGTATATAGACATTGAAATGGAGGCCGAATAAAACAGCACCTATAAGGGAGGGTGACCTGTTAGAGTGTTAGGATTGTCCATGTTCTTTTTTTTCCTTAGATCGTGATTATGAGAACTTTCGTGCTTTGTTTTTTAAAGTCCATTTTCTTTTTCAAATCAAGGTTAGACTCTAGGTCACTAGGACTGGTGAAGGAGAGGAAGGAACAACACGTGACCTTGCACACCCTGGGTCACAGGTGGAGGAAGGCTCGTGTGTATCTTTATTTTCTTTATAAAGTTACATGGGCACTAAATCTGAATACTAGATCTGGCTCTCAGTGACTTGTTATCTTGGGAAGATCGTTTTTTAACCTCTGTGGGTCTTGGATTCCTATAAAAGGAGGAAAGAAGACTAGATTAAATGTTTTTTAAGGTTTTTTTTTTTCCAGCTTTCACATACTGATTTCTTCTCATCTTTTTAGTTTGTTTATCCCAGAGATAGTAGTTTAGTATTTTTTATATGCCAGATACTGTGCCGGATGCTGGGAATACCTAGATGAATAGCTTCTGCCTGCCAGAGTTAGCATAGCACTAATCTAGTGAGGTATGATATGTATATGATTGCAGTTCCACATAGTGTGAGGTAAGTGCTGCCAGAGTTATGTTCACGAGGCAGTACAAGTACGGGGAAAAAACCCACCTCTTTCTGGGAGACTGGGGAAGGGCTTTATGGGGAGAACACTCGAGCTAGTGCATGCGGGAGAAGAAGTGTGACGAGGGAAGGCATTCCAGGTGAAGAATTACCAGTTGCATCAGTATGTGTTTGTTGAGTGAATGAATGAGGTTTGGATTTAATTTTTTATCCATTCTTGGCTCCATTATAACTCAAGACTCACAATACCATAATTGTATAATTCACAAGGAAGGGAATCGCCAACCCAAGGAATGCATGAGCAAAGAGATGGCAAGGCTACAATTTGGGAAACATTATTTCACAGAAGGGTCTCAAGACTTTTCTTTCCCTATGGCTTTCTATAAATAAATGCCTGTGAAATTTTTAGAAGTTATTGAGAGATGCAGACAGAATAGGAGCAAACACTTAAGAGAGTTTTTCCTGAGTTCTGTTGGTAGCAAGAATTTGTATTCCCCGAATTCGTATCTTGACCTTTATTACCAGAAAGAATTTTGACTATAACCTATGGCTAATTTGAAGTCCTACCTCTATGTCGTGCCTCTTTGAAATTTTGTTTTTTCTTTTTACTGGTTTATTTCTATTCCTTAGATTATTTTTAAGTGCCAAGTTTCTGCTTTCTGTTATCTGGATTTATATAATGTAATGTGAAAATCACACTAGAAGTTTATTGCTAATGTTGATATTTTCCAGGTTCATGGAGCCTGCAGTTATTGTTTGCCTGGGAGGAATTTTACCTTTTGGCTCAATCTTTATTGAAATGTAAGTTGTGGCAATGCATTTATGTTTTGAAGGATGTAATTTTAATAAGAGAATGTAGGAGTTAGGGTAGGTGTAGAATCATCAGGAAGGCATCTAATAGAGTTAGTCTGTTAATTTCATGGCTCCCAGAAAGGGATCTAACATTATGTATCTGAAAGTATTTCCTCCTGTGATTTCAAATATTCAGGTGAAGTTTATACGTTTTTGTGTTGTGTTCTAGACCCTTCTTACCTAACAAGAGATCTTAGAAATCACAGGATGCATGCCAAAGAGTACTGGACTAGCCTTTGATCACATGCATGATATAAGGAATTGCTGGGTTTTATTATATTTTTGAAGTATTTTTGAGGGTCCAGGGAACTAGTAAAACATTACCTGCCAGTCAGTCTAGTAGATCTTGATGTCTTCAGGTATGTAGTTATTCCCAGTCTTCTTCCACAGAGGCCTGCAGGAGTGCTGGAAAATGTGTAAGTGTTTAGGGGTCGAAGGTTTGCCACCATGTGCACAGTTACTGTGCTTCGTACCTGCATCCGAGGTCACCACTGCAAAATAGAAGTCTTTTCTCAGCTTGTGTTCTGGTGTTGCTTGTTGGGAATGCTCTGGCATTTTTATTTAGGCAGGATAGTTCTTTGTGTGGGACTTTCTCAGGGACTGCAGTCATACACCTCAGGCTCTTGCCCACGAAATGCCAGTCACTGTGACTGCACAGAATTCCCTTATACTTTTCCAAATGTGCCACTACTGATTGTCTCCTGTACAGTGGACACCTCCTTAACAGACAGGATTGGATCGGATAATTGGTTAATTAAAAGTTGGCTCATGTAAGGCTTATTAAAAAAAGATCCATACATAACATTTTATTTTAACTTAAAACAACTGAAGGTACATCTTTCACTCATTTTTTAAAAATACAGAACCAGAGTCTTTGATTTATATCTAGTCGATGTTTCGTCATTTTCCCTTTGACATTCATAATGCATCTTCTGTGTTTCCAGCCTTTTAAAAGTGGGGACAAGAACATAAAGACCTGTCTCAACCATTCTAAGTGCAAAATCTCTCTAGATTTGTACATTTCTCTCCCAGACTTTAGTAGCTATCTCGCCCACACCTAATTTCATGTTGTTGTTTTTTAAGTGACTCACCTTACTGAATTTCTCCAAAACATTCACATAATGTTCATTGAAATCATGCATCCTTTTTGCTGTCATATTTATTGGTGTATGTAACATTCAATTAAGTTATCTAATTATAGTAACAAGTACAGTTGACATAGATTTGGGTCACCTGTGCTGGTCACCTGCCAGCTGTGAGTGTGCTGTGGGCATTAGTCAGTACCTTAGAGGAACTGGAGTGCACATCACTCTAGCTTGTGGTTTAATAAAGCCAGTTCAGGAACCTCTTCTATACTTCTAGCTGATACACTGCTTTGTGTCCTCACCCCGACTTGACCTCTATTTTTGCCTCCTACCCCTGTTCCCAGTACCTTCTGGATCACCTCTCTTCCTGCTTTGTTCCATTAGACAGCCTCTCTGCTGTATCCTTAAGTTCTCTGTTTTGACGACCCTCATGCGTTCTCCTCTTGGCAGCCACAGTGATCTTCTTAAGGTGTCAGTCTGATCACGTCACTTCTTTGCTAAAGACTTTACATTTTCACTGAGGTAAGGTCCCCCAAATGCTATAACATAGCCAGTAAGGACCTTTGTAATACAGCCTCATTCGCTTCTCCAGCCTCATCTCTTAGCTCTCACCCCTTCATTTGAAGTTCTATACTCAGTTACTTTGAGCTTTTCTAAATACAGTGAATTCCCTCGTTTGTAAGCTTTGCCTTTGCTCTTCCTATTTCTGCAACATTCTTCTGGCTCCCCTTACCCCCATATGCCTCATTTATTATTCTCATTACTCCTCCCCAGAGTCCCACCTAACGGAACTGGCAAGATGCCCCTCTTAGGTTGCATTGGTAAAGCACGTGGTGCATCAGGACTGCCTCCTTACTGGTGTTCCCCACTTTACAGTAGTGTCCTTGAGGGTAGAGACTGTCATCTTCATAGTTCTGTTCTCGCTGCTTCTTGTGGTAGGGCCTTCAAATATCTATTGGAAGCATGAGTGACAAATAAGTGAGCTAAACAGAGAGAATAAGAAAAAGAAAAGAGGCTAAAGCCTCCTTTTCTAACGATGACTTGGGGAATGGAATTAGAGTGAAGGGTCTTTTTCTTCATGTAAAATGTTAATGCCCTTTCTCTTGCTGTCCTCCAAAAATAGCAGGAAGCTTCATTGAGCTTTCTTTTTCCTGATTATTTTTATTTTCCTAATTTTATACATTATTACTCTATCAAACCTACTTTAAAAAATTTAGTAGGGTGTTTATAAAATATAAATTACACTATTAGAATAGTGTTGCATCTAGAAAAAAAATGAAAGAATGAGAGAATTGCCTTTATTCGACAGATAGGAATTTTTAGCTGTGTTCATTTTTCTTTGCCATATTTTACTCCTTTAAGCTTCTAATGTATTCAGTTTGCTTAGAGATGGATGCCCTACTAAAAAATCTGTTCTTGGAAGATTATCCAAAAAAATATTTTTGAGAGATATTTGGAGGATTGAACAGATGAAAAAGGGTAAGACAAACTGTTGGAAGTTACTTGAAAGGAAATAACGGAGGGGCACCTGCGTGGCTCAGTCGGTTAAGCGTCCAACTCTTGATTCCAGCTCAGGCAATGATCTCACAGTTTGTGAGATCAAGTCCACGTTGGGCTCTGCACTGACAGTGCAGAGACTGGGATTCTCTCTCTTCCTCTTTCTCTCGGCCCCTCCCCCACTTGTGTGTTCTCTCTCTCTCTCTCTCTCTCTCTCTCTCTCTCAAAGTAAATAAACATTTAAAAAAAAATAATTGAGATGTAAGTTAGATGACAGTGAGAACTGAGATGTGAGGCTTAGCAAAGGGGTGAGCTTCAAAAATAAAGACAAAACTATGTCTTTATTGCATTTTATGTAGGTATTTCATCTTCACATCTTTCTGGGCATATAAGATCTATTATGTCTATGGCTTCATGATGCTGGTGCTGGTCATCCTGTGCATTGTGACCGTCTGTGTGACCATCGTGTGCACATACTTTCTACTAAATGCAGAGGATTACAGGTGGTAAGTACTTCTATCTGGGAAGAACCTCAGGGGCCGATAATATTTTTAAATAAGATGCCGTCTGACGTGTATCAGGTAGAGTAAAAGATCTGTATAGAAATTTTGCTACCTAAGATAGTATAAGAAATTTTCATGTAAAAATGATGAAGATTTTAGAGGAAAAGTAGTATTAGCCAAAAAAAGTTTTTGTGCTCATAATGGTCACTCTTTTACTTATTTTCACAAAGTACTTGATGTGGAAAGAACATTATGAGGAAGCATTGCTCTATTTTAAACAAAAGAAGACAGTTCTGAAAAGGAAGTGGTTTATTTAAGGTCATTTATAATAGGGAATCTGACAGAATTCAGAGTCTCTCCCATTTCTTAGGCTTTCTCCTTGATGGTATATTTAAATGCCATCTATATGCATTTGTTTTTAAACATACAGAATTTTAGAGAATGTTCTTATAAAATTCTTTGCTTTACAATCTGTTTCAGTGCCATTCATTCAAAAAAGTCACCTTTTTTTTCAGGCAATGGACAAGTTTTCTCTCTGCTGCATCAACTGCAATCTATGTTTACATGTATTCCTTTTACTACTATTTTTTCAAAACAAAGTAAGTGGAGACATTTTCTCATTTTGTGTCTAGGAAACTAAAGCTGTCGTTTAAATACTAGAATGTAAGAACAAAAGGTTGGGTATAGGGAGTATAGTCAATGGTATTGTAATAGTGTCGTGTGGTAACAGATGGTAGCCATACTTGTGAACACAGGATAACGCGTGAACTTGTTGAATCACTGTGTGTACGCCTGCAACTAATGTAACATTGTGTGTCAACTAACTATACTTCAACTCAAAAACAATTAAATAAGTAGTAGAATTTAAGGTCCTGTGTTGAAAGTAAAAGTGGATATACTATATATATTTTTTTTGTTTCATTTTAGGATGTATGGCTTATTTCAGACATCGTTTTACTTTGGATATATGGCGGTATTTAGCACAGCCTTGGGGATAATGTGTGGTAAGTTCTGAAGTTTTTGCAATATCATGAGTAAATTTTTGAGATTTTTAGAATCAGAAAAATGCAGTAATTGGATATTAAGAAATTACATTCTTTTGCGTGATCAGGAACAACAAAGTAGACTCAAGAATCTGATTTCAGCCCTTTTGACTATTCCTAAAAAACTTGTCACTGATTCCCTTTTGACTATTCCTCAAAAATTCATCATTGATTATTTTTTGATATTTTATTCGTAATAATTCTGTATAGCACTGTTTTCTGTACCACAGTTTTCGTTCACATTGAAGTTTGGTATTTTTTTAACTTAGGCTCATTGGAAAAGATTATGACGTAAACACATTAAAGTGTTGACTGAATGTTTGGAAGTTTCTAGGACTATTCATGGAGATACAGGGTCCAGGAGGTAGTATCTGGGTTATAAGTACACAACTTGGGAGTCTGCAGACTAGGCTTAAGTTCTGGCTGTGCCAGGTATGTTCTGTACCTTGATCCAATTCTGCAAGCTCTCCAAACTGTGTAAAATGAGGATAATACCACTGTTTTTTGGGTCTGTCACAATCTTCCATTAAATAGAAGAAGTAATAGTTATTACCATATGATAGAGTCTCTAGCATGTGTGAAACAGCTCTAGAAAATAAAGAACTTTTGGAAGTAACATGATAAATAGAAAAGGAATGGACTTGAGAGCCTGAGAGACCCAGATGAATTTTCCATGCTGCTTTTTTTGTGGCCAGGGGAAGTCATATGGAGGTCTGTAAATCTCATGTTCTCATTGGTGAAAGGGGCATATCTTTCAGAGTAGTTATCTGTAATAGTATCATGTGTAAAGCACAAGTGTAATGCAGGTCTGCTATCAAGTATTAAGAGATAACCTGTTATGTTCGAGACACGGCAGGGAGTGGGAAGAGCTGGGGCTTTTGGGGGTCAGTCCTAGGTGCAAATCCTGGTGCCCCTTCTTAATACCCATGTTACTCTGAACAAATTATTTAACCTTTCTTCCTCAGCGTTTTCATTTGCAAAACAAAAGCAACACCTACCTCAAAGGGTTGTGATGAGGATTCAGTGATTAGATGTGGATAAACAGGTCGATGACTGATGCTCAGTGAGTGGTGGCTGCTGTGGTTACTATATTGACAAGAGCTAAAAATCCTTGGGCTTCCTTCTGTTCTGGGATTGTGTCTCTGCTTCTGTAGTTTGTTCAAGCTTCTACATGTTGTGTTTTTACCTCCAAACAATTTCATGAACAGTGGTACCTTAAGGAAAACGCATGCAAGTAACTTACTTTTTTTCTGGTTCAGGTTTTCACTTGATAAGTGAGGCCAATTCCCTACTTACCTCATAAGGAATGATGCCAGGCTTAAGGACTAATCACTGTGGAAACATTTCCAGATAGTTTATAATTCATACTCTTCTCCTTTCTCTTTTATTTGCCGTTGACTTTTTTTTTTTTTTTTTTTTTTTTTGGTAATTCCACCCTTAGCTATAGAATAAGCAATAGAATAAGGAAGATATGATAATCTTGTTAAAAGCTAGGTTCTGGTATGACATTTGTGGACCTCTGGTGTGCCAAGATTGCTTTCTTCCTCCGTCAAAAGAATCCATTCCAAAGATGAGTGGTTAACAGAGGCAGGGGGATTAGGGACATAGGCAAAATGGGTGGAGGTGGTCAAAAGGTACAGACTTTCAGTTATAAGATGAGTAAGTTCTGGGCATGTATGGTGACTAAAGTTAACAATCCTGTCGTGTATTTTTGAAAGGTGCCAAGAGATTAGATCTTAAAAACTCTCATCACGGGGCGCCTGGGTGGCGCAGTCGGTTAAGCGTCTGACTTCAGCCAGGTCACGATCTCGTGGTCCGGGAGTTCGAGCCCCGCGTCGGGCTCTGGGCTGATGGCTCAGAGCCTGGAGCCTGTTTCCGATTCTGTGTCTCCCTCTCTCTCTGCCCCTCCCCCGTTCATGCTCTGTCTCTCTCTGTCCCAAAAATAAATAAACGTTGAAAAAAAAAAATTTAAAAAAAAAAAAAAACTCTCATCACAAGAAAAAAATCATAATTATGTGAGGTGATGGATGTTAATCAAATTTATTGTGGAGGTGGGGCGCCTGGGTGGCTCAGTCGGTTAAGCATCCGACTTTGGCTCAGGTCACGATCTCATGATTTGTGGGTTCCAAGTCCTGCACTGGGCTCTGTGCTAACAGCTCAGAGCCTGGAGCCTGCTTTGGATTCTCTGTCTCCCTCTCTCTCTGCCCCTCCTCTGCTCACACTTTGTCTCTCTCTCTCAAATAATAAATAAACATTAAAAAAATTTTTTAAAATTTATTGTGGAGGTTATTTTTTACAACATACACACATATCAAACCACTACATTATACACCTTGAACAAAAACAAATGTTTTATGTCAACTAAAATCTGTCCCATTTTTATATAATCATGTACGTGATCATGGACACACGCGCGCACACACACAAACACATATGACATTGACTGTAAAGCAGTAAAACTAACTCCACAAGCCAGAAGGAGAGACAGTTGTTTATATTATGGTCACATACTAAAGCTGCTGTGATAACCTTTCCTTGTGATACTTAATTAGTTAACCAACTTTGAGGGAAAGATGACTGAACTGAAAGGAACTGAAGGTTAAAACTAGCTATGTATCACATGGGAACATCCTTGTGTATCTCTAGGCAATCAGAAGTTTCCTTTAGTATTATTAGCCTGCCTTCTTTCAGAATGTTGTTCCTCAAATCCCTCTTTATTTAATCTGAGATCTTTCTTGATTATCACCAGTATGCACAATTCAGCATTGTGCTCTCCCTCTCTCTCAAAAATAAATAAACATTAAAAAAATTAATTAAAAAAAAGAATACATTCAGTATGTAGTTACGGGAAATTTTCAAGTATATACAAAAAAGGGACAATTATTTATATATATATAGGGAATCCCCACATACCACCCAACATCAGTAATTATCAACTCATGGCCAGTCTTATCTTACTCATCTTCCCACTTTATCCCCCAAATTCTACAAAATAAATTATCACTATTTTCATTCAGTAATGTGTAGAATCATGGGATTATACAGAGGGTTAAGGTTTTTTTTTTTCTTTCCCCTATATGTGATCTTAGGAAGACCTAGAGAGATAATATCTTGACATTTACAAAGAAAATGAATTTAGCTAGTTTTTTTAGTGCTTTTCCTGTTGAAATTTCATCTTTTGCTGAAAATCTGGGCACATTTATAGTTCCCTGCTGTTCTGGCAGTGTCCCAGCATTTATTCTTTAATGGGTTTGTGTGCCTTCAGTGCTAATCTGTTTTTTGGGGGGCAGGGGAAGCTGTTCAGATCAGCTGGTTAAAATGTCATCATAACACAAAAATTATATGTTTATCAAGTTATATTGCTAAAATGCTTTTTTGCAGTCAGTAATCGAAAGAAAAATATTTGTTTTTTTTTAACAGGAGAAAAATGACTTGAAGTAGAAATAATTAGATTGTTATAGTTTTCACATTTTGAGCATAGCATTTTTAGTTTTAAGGAAATTAAGTTTAAAAGTGTATCTCTTCTCAAGACATTTTCTTTTCTAGAGTGCATATTTAGTATCTTCCTTTTTATAAAGTCATATTTTTATAAGTTTATTCTTGAGCTACTCATAAGATTAGGAAAAATGATTCTCTAGGTTGATACTAGTTTGCTTTTAAGCACATCTCTGCTCAGAGGGGAACAATGTTTTATAAGTCTGGAATATTAGATTTGGTTATTGGACTAGTGTTCTATTATGCCAGTTAAATTTGTGATTTCTAGTTAAAACTTTACAGATTTTTAACGTTTTAAGAATTCAGGTTTATATTTGCAAAAGATATTTTCCCTTTGTAAGGACTTTTATAACTATTTCAAAATGAATTATCACTATTTTCAAGTGTACTGTAATTCATATTATAAAATAAATGTGTATTAATTGCAAAATTAGTTGGAAATAGGTTTGCTTTGTTACTTGGTGGGTTTTAAGAATGCTTTTAATGTAATGGGATGGATGCCTGGGTGGCTCAGTTGGTTAAGCATCTGACTTCGTCTCAGGTCATGATCTCATAGTTTGTGAGTTCGAGCTCCACATCAGGCTCTCTGCTGTCAGTGCAGAGCCCGCTTTGGATCCTCTGTCTCCCTCTCTTTCTGCCCTTCCCTGCTTGTGTTCTCCCTCTGTCTCAAAAATAAATAAACATTAAAAAGAATTAATTTAAAAAATAATACGGTTAGTATTCAGTTATGGGAAATTTTCAAATGTATACAAAAAGAGGGACAATTATATATATGTATATAAACACATATATATATACACATATACACACACACATATATATATATACACATATATATAAATGAATTCACTATATATAGTGAATCTCCATGTACCACCTATCTTGTCTTACTCATATTCCCACTTTATCCTCCTTTTATTCTGATATGAATCTCGGACCATTGAACCATGGTTCTTAGTCCTTTCCTCAGAAAATCCCATCACTTCTTAACTTCCGTTAGGTGTCATATGATTTGGGGAACATGTTAAAATGGTTTAAATGACCTAGGATAATATATGCTCAAATTTTAAAAAGACATGCTTTTTTAAAACATTTAACAAATTTTTGTCCTTATCAAATTATTCTTGCTTTATAAGTGATGTATTTTAACTCATAGCTATTAATTAGACATGTAATAACTGATAATTCTAAAAATATCACATGAGGTCTAACTTGGTGTATAACAGTATCAGGTGATTTGCAAAACAAATGATACAACTTTAATAAATTCAGAGTGAATACTAACATAAAGATGTAATCTTGAAAAACTAACTTTCCAGAGCAGAGAGCATTTAGTATTTATAAGTGGTGGTTACCGCTCTGTATGTATTTACTTCAAAACATCTTCTTTTATCTTTGCAGGAGCAATTGGTTACATGGGAACAAGTGCCTTTGTCCGAAAAATCTATACTAATGTGAAAATTGACTAGAGACCCAAGAAAACCTGGAACTTCGGATCAATCTCTCTTTCATGGGGTGGGACTTGCACAGCAAAAAAAGCGCAAGAAGAGATTTGGGCTTTCACACTGGGTACTTTGTGGGTCTCTCTTTCGTGGATGGCTTAACGTAACATCTGTTTCCATTGATCCTAGGTTCTTACTGACTGCTTTCTCCAACTGTTCACAGCAAATGCTTGGATTTTATGCAGTAGGCATTACTACAGTACATGGCTAATCTTCCCAAAAACTAGCTTATTAAAGATGAAATAGACCAGCTCTCTTCAGTGAAGAGGACAAATAGTTTATTTAAAGCATTTGTTCCAATAAAATAAATAGAGGGAAACTTGGATGCTAAAATTACATGAATAGA
Source organism: Lynx rufus (assembly GCF_022079265.1). NCBI lineage: Eukaryota > Metazoa > Chordata > Mammalia > Carnivora > Felidae > Lynx > Lynx rufus. Next base: position 37,023,640 of record NW_025814825.1, on the reverse strand, counting down.
ATCTTCCTGGCACTTAGTGTTTCTACATTATTGAAAAATGATGTTCCAGAAAGATTACTCTTTTCTCTTATTTTTACTGTCATCGTCAACCTGTTGTGGGACATTTTTATATATTGAATCTGGGTTCTTTTTTGACCTGTTTTTTTTCCCCTCAATTCAACTGCATCATTTTTTTTAAAAGAGAAAATTAAATATTAAATCCTGCATGTAATATATCTGCTGTCATCTTAGTTGGACCAACTTCCCATTTATTTATCTTAAAACTTCAGTTCATTCTTAATTCCATCCAAAGAAGATACAGTCTGAAGATAGAGGTGTACTCTCTACAATGCAATTTACTGTACAGTTAGAAAGCAAAGTGTTAAATGGAGAAGATATTTGTTTTTATTAAACATTTTGAGATTTAGATAAACTACATTTTAACTGAATGTCTAAAGTGATTATCTTTTTCCTTCCCCCAGGTTAGTCTTACATCTTTTTTGGGTTTGAATGAAGGTTTTACATAAGAAATTATTAAAAACAAGGGGGGTGGGTAATAAATGTATATAACATTAAATAATGTATCGTAGGTGTAGATTCTCAAATGCATTTGGATGTACAGATTGACTACGGAGTACTTTTTTCTGATGATGATTGGTGTAGAAATGTGTGAATTTGGGTGGCTTTTTACATCTTGCCTACCACTGCATGAAACATTGGGGTTCCTTCAAAATGTGTGTGTCATACTTCCTTTGGGAGGGGGGATTGTTTTCTTCTGTTTCTTTTCTGAGACTCCTACAGGAGCTAAATTTGTAATTTAGAAACATTTAATTTTGTTAATCCTGTCTGGGGCACTTAAGTAACATCTAAAGCATTACTGCTTTAGAATGTTAAAATAAACTTTCCTGACCAAATTGTTTTGTGAAAATAGATGTGTTTGCAATTTGAAGATATCTTTTCAAAAGGCAATATTACTGAATGCAATTTTTTAATACACTGTAAACTATGCTTTTCTAATACAGGAGACCCACAGTTTAAAATCCCCAAACTTGCTTACATCTAGATCATCCAGTATAGTCATAAAGTAAATCATAAGCCCTTTGAATTAAATTGTGGCACAAAAATCTGTTCAGGTTGATGTACTGTGTAAAGTGAGTATGGGGTAGAAGTGGTTAGCTTACTATTGGATGAGCAAATAAAGGTTACAGTTTTCTAAGAGAATTGATTTTAATTTTGAATACATCTTTCTGGAACTATCCATAATGTGAAGTTTTCCTAGAACCATTGAGTTTCTAGTTTAATAGTTTGCTATGCAAATGACCACCTAAAACAATACTGTATATTGGTATTTTTAGAAAGACTCAAAACCGCTGTATTTAAACTTTAATGTGAAACTCATGCCATTTATAGTTACATAAGATGTTTTCATTACAAAATATTTCTATAAATTGACTCTGCATCCTATAATGTGGTATGTAAGGACTATAAAGAGTGAAAAGTTTGATTTCTTACGTTTACATATGGCTGACCTGAACAAACAGGAATTTGATCAGAGGCTGTAGGTAAATCCTTCTTCAAGCCAAAATGTTATATTAAATACAATCTACCAGTTCTTCCATTTTCTCTTCCTTGTCACCTGCCTTGAAGATCTTATAAGAAAAGAAACTGAAAGTCAGTATTTAATGGCTTATGTAAGTTTTTACTACATGTACAGTACTTACAACAATGTATAGTCTTATCTGATGGAATATAAATTGGACAGCAAGCTTTTGTTTTAATAAAATGAAATTTGTTTCTCATGAATCTTGCAGGTAAGATGTAGGGATTTAAGAAAATGAGTGCTTTAGCTGCTTTCAGGTATACCAATTCTTTTTACTAAATTGAGCCCTATTTCAAGTTCTTTGGAATCTTCAGTGAAAAATAATTTTCTAATTTCTAAATATATTAAGAATGTCATTAAAAGGAATATAAATTGCCTTGAAAGTCCTTTAGAAAATTTGTTTTGGTTTATGCCTTCATGGAGGGGCTGGCTATATGTTTGTCTTGAAGAAGATGTAATCCATAAACAGTTTAGCTCCCTAGCTCTTGGTTATAGAGTAGTGAAATCGAATATTATTTAAGTTAATTAAAGGGTGAGGTTCTTACACTCCATTAATGCTGTGTATCTGTCTTTCATTTGTTTGCTCAACACTTTGAACACTATCAAAATCTAAGGGTAAACTTTTCTCCTTGTATCTATAAGCATGCTTCTGAAATTTAGCTACAGTGGTAATTAACATCATTATTCATCTATCCTTATATAAGGCCAGGATAAGGTGGAAATAGAACAGTTGGAGGTATGTAAAGTATTCTTTGGTATATCCTGTTGGGCTCCTAAACTGTACTGTGTTTGACAAATCAAGCCCCATCCTCTTAGAATTTATTATACTGTGATTGATATCTCAACTTAGTGAATGGTACCATTGGGTGTTTTCCATTGACAGTGGTTACAAAAGGTGGTTGCTGCAAATTCCAGTTCTTCCAAACTCCCATTTTATTTAGGGTTTAGCCACAGATTGTATTCAGTTTGTTAAAGCTTTTGTTTCCTAAATGGTTACTAGCCACCTTATGCCAAATGTCTTGCAAATAATATTCCTTTAAGATTTCTTGGATTTTTACAAATGTTAAAAAGAAAATAAATGTATTAATGTAATTTGTTCAGAAAAAGCTACATACTGAAGGGCTTCTGTATATGAATTCTAGGAAAGAAAAACCTATTTGTAATTTATACCCTGCAGTTCCATCTGGGTTTTAAGTTTAGATTTCAGCATGTCTTAGTGCTTCAGTCTATTGATTTATGGGAACATGTAATAAATAGGAGCAGTGACGTATGAAAATGCAAGTATTCATTAATGTTTTATATCTTCATAAAAATTCCATGGTTATGAAGCTGTATTTTCGCAATCAAGATGTTAAACAGATTGGAGAAGTGAAAATTTACAAAGATTGTTTGGAAGTGTGTCCAGAAATAGATGAGATTTAGAGGTAAGGTAGATCAGAAAACGAGCATAGAGCTGTAGAAATTTTATAAGATTTAAATGCAGCATGAGGACTAACTCTAGTTCTCTCTTACGAGCGTCTTCTGAGAGCCGTCTGATTTGACAGTCTTATGGGAGCTGTAGATGGAATTGTGCAAGGACAAAAGTAAAACTTAAGTTCTTATTTTACTGTATCAGGAAATGGGAATAGAGGAACTGTCATGGAAGCGGCTTATGTATGAGTATAGGTGAGCTAGGCATGCAGGTAATTGACAAGGCAGAGTTTTGTGTATTTGCCCCAGTTCCTCAGTTTAGGTCATTTGAAAGTAAGATCTTAAGGCAAGGAACAACGAACATGGAATTCTGTTTTGAAGGATAACAGTATATGCGGAAAAGCAGTCCCACTTGGGCTTTTCATCTGTGTTAAATTTGAAGCTATAAATCCCCACAGAACACGGATAGTACCAGTTGGAAGGAAACAGTTATTGCTTGATGATTACTTCCATTTTGTACACACCTTTGGTTTGTGTAGGTTATATTCCAACTGGCTTTTTAGTACTAGATACCCAGTATATACTGTATCAAATACATTTGAGGTTCTAATCTAGTCTGTTAATCTAACTGAAGTTGAATTTTTAAAATAATAAAAAGTTAAATGTATTTTCCTTGGATGCTTTATTTCTTTCCTTCTTGAAACAAGTGAACCAAACATAGAGGATAACCCATTATTATCAGTATGCATATAAAGGGTTACTGATAGCCTTCCACAAACAGGAGTCAGCAAACTTTTGCTGTAAAGGGCAGATAGGAAATATGGAGGCTTTGAGAGCCAGACGCAACTACTCTACCTTTGTAGCACAACAGCCATAGTAGGCAGTCCATAAACCAATGAGCACGGCTGTTTTCCGGTATGACAATAAAAACAGCCAGTGGGCCACAGTTTGCTGACCCCTGAAATGAAGGATTTAAGATTTGATTTTTCTCCCAACTTCTTATTTTGAAAAAGAAACTAAATGTACCGAAAGTCGAAAGAATGGTACAATAAATAAGGTCTTTTAAAAATTTTTTTTCTTATCATTCTTTTGACTTCTGGATACAAGCTGTGACTCCTACACTCAAACCCCACTACTCCCATGCCTGTCATTCTCCTGATTGATAATAAATTGTCTAGTCAAAGCATTGTCACATATGTTCCCTCACAACCATTCTGTGAAGCTGATAGGGTAGACCACTACATACTATAGAAAAAAAGCTAGAACAGCTAAAGAGTGTGTTGTTTTAGGCCTGAGGTAATCAAGAGCATGGTCCTGTTGTCTTGGCCACTGTCACTGTAAAATGGGGACATTACCTTTCCAGTCTGTGGAGCAGATAATATAAGAAGACATCATGTTGAAAATGAGTGTTCTCTACCAAGGAAGAGGTTATTTTTATTGTGCTACATCAAAATCAGTGGTTAATTTCTCCAGGTCAATTTTACTTCTGTTTTTCATCTCCAGCTTTAGCTATTTAAATCCTTGTCAACATTCTTGGTTCTCTCCTCCCCCTGATTTTATTAGCTACCTCAGTCAATATGTGTACTTGACAAATTCCTGTTAGCCAAATAGTTTAAGTTGGTACAAATTTGGATTACTTTTGATCACTAATGAACACTTTGTGGTTGGAAAATTAGGAGGATAAAGGAATCTTATATAGCCAGCTTCTGCATTTCAAAGTGAGAACTTTTATTAAAGTTAATTTACAGTTTAACAGTGGAAAAAGGGGAAGTGTGCCTACAGTGGGACATGTGGAGTCAGTGGTGATACAGTCTAAACATTTTAAATTGTTTTCAAAGCTTTGCATGTTTAAGGTGATAACAGGTTCAGATTTACAAAATGGAGGAGACAGTTGTAGGGAGAAGTTGATGTAAGTCATTTTAACTGGCCAGTGTCATGGTTATTCTTAGTGGCTCAGTCTAAGCCACTAAGATTATGGGACTTAACCTTGAAGGTCATTGACGGGAAGGGAGGGTCTAGAGAGTGAAACATGGAAGGTGATTCCAAGTTGGAGTTGGTTATAGACCAGTAGGGGAGGACAGACAGAAATAGGTAAGTGTCATAAGTGTGGTAGCTATTATATAATAGGTGTTGGCACGAGGATGCAGGCTGTGTGGTTATCAAGTTGTCCCCGCAGAGACCTGGAGGTGTGAAGCAGCAAGGCCCTGTTAGGGTGACTGCAAGGTGCTCACTGCAACAAGAGTGGAGGGTGGGCAGCCAGAGGTGGCAGGAGCCAAAGGAAGGCCTGAAGGTGGATGGTAAGGTGTGGTGTGCCTGAGTTCGGGTAAAGATTTTGGAGAAGGGCCACAAGGGATTTTAAACAGCTGCTAAAAATTGTAACATTTTTAATAACCTCCAAAGAACTCAAAGGTGCCTTCTGGGTGGTCAGTGATGTAGGTGAAGGAGTGAGCCACCAGATAAGAGTGCTGCTTTATTCTGGAGGTTCTCTCCCTGCCCTGGAGGAGATGGTGTTGATGTGTAGTGGCCTACAATGGCAAAATGAGCAAGTGGCCTGTGTGGAGTAGCTGAGGCTAAAACTTGGGGGTTGGGGAGGGGTTTGAGAGCTGCTGCAAGAGAACTGGATTGCTCTGGGTGTACAGAAGTAGAACAAGCTGGGTGGAGGACAGACATCTGACTCAAAAGGGGGGGGGTGCGCAGGAACTTGTATCCGCTTGGAGGTTTTCCACAGGACCAGAGCTATGGGGGAGGAAACCCACAAATAATTAGGAATGTGACCATGCAACTAAGCTGGGCAGCTTAGCTTATTGTAAAACCTTTTATTCCCAATCTACCGCTAGTTTTCCCATGGGATTTAAGTTTAAAAGTATGTATATTTTAAAAATTGTGTGAACCCAGATTAGAGTTTAATCTATAAAAGTAGTGAGTGAGGTCAGGAACTATAGAACTGAGAACAATTAACCATCCCTTTTCAGTTGTTCCTATCTAACCTTTCAATACTGTGATTCAAATGTTCTGTTGCTAGTTGTTGGTTGACAGCCATAGGCGCATCATGACAAGGCTTCTGACCTAAAACTGTGCGGCAGGCCCATCCAGGAGCACCAGTGTCTTCAAACTATTTGGACTGGGAGTGTTGGTGAGGAGACCTGTTAGCTACTCACCGGGTGGGGATTAGAAGCAATAAAAGCTCACAGCCTCAGGGCCTGCACAAGAGGTCTCCTGGAATGTCTACTTTCCAGAGGAATTCCTGCTAATGGGGAAGCCAGTTGGCTGTTTGCCTAGTGCCATCTGGAGACCTGGAAGTGTCACAGAAGTTTGTGAGGCTTCTTAGATGTTGACTTTGTGGACTCGTCTATTGACAAGTGCTGACCTTCACTGTGTTGGGAGCATGGAACAATGGCATTGGGTTTGACTCCTTCCAGCATTCAGGCAGAAATGCCATTCAGCCCCTTCCCACACCTATTGCCTGTTTAATGGCCACTTGGCCTTCTCTGCCATTTGGTGGCATCCGTTCCTCCCAAATGTCTTCCACTTGTGAGTTCCTAACTAGATCTTCTTGGCCAATCTAGCTCCTCTCTGTGTGTGCCCATTTGATGATGAAGCAGGGTCAACTTGGATTTCTTTTTTAAGGGCCAAGACAAAATATCCAAGAGCCCGCATACAGTGGTTCATTTCTAAACCTTTACTGGTTTGAAGGACTTGTAATCCCAGTTAATAGATAAGAAGGCAGGTTACCATAATGCAAGAAATTCATAGTCCTGTATAAAGCCCGGCTCTCGGGCTGCCTGTCAGCTATTTTGCCATTAGTGGCTGTGAAAACCTCAAAGGAAGTTGAGTTCTTTTTTTTTTTTTTTTTTTTTTTTTTTTTTGCTCACAGTGAGGTTCTACTGGGTGTGATGCTGAAAAATCTTTCCACATTGGTGTGTTTTACTTCTTGATTAGGGCAATTTTGCTTGCATAAAAAGGTCTTTGAAATGCCTCATGATAATAGTACCTTATATGTCTATAAATCACAATGGCTCAGTTCTGACAGTTTTTTTACATTTAAGGTATAACGTGGCATTGGGTTTCAAATATCTCTTGATTATTCTCCTAAATTATTTGGGCATATGTTTTTAATTGGCAAAAAAATAACCAGACTTCAGGAGTTGGTCATTTTTATTCCATCAAGTTAATGGTGAGTGGCTTATTTAATAAAAACATGTCAGTAATTCAACACAAATAGCACGTACAGCTGTTCATTTGTCAATCTTTTTGCCTGTATGAAGCATCTTAAACTGTTTTGCTAAAGGATAGGGTCACCAAGAGGGGAAATCTGTCATTTTGAATAATTCTTCCCCCAAGGCACCCGTATCACCAGCCGCTACTGTTAGGTGAGGTGGGGTGCCGCAGCAAGCGCCCGTCATGGCCGGACGAGGGATGTTGAAAAAGCTGAGAGAATCGCAATCTGCGATTTTTTTTTTTACCCCCTCTGAGCTGAAAGCTCCTGGACAGAAGATTAACTTCATTCTTACAGAGAAACGATTGTCCGAAAGCACCCAGCCAGTTGGTAGCGACGCGGACCGCTCACATCGGGTTCTTGTGCTCGGAGCCGTAACCGCCGCTGCCTGCCTTCGCCCACGTGTGTGCATCGGGGAGTTGTAAAGTGAGTTGTGAGGCTAAAACGAGGCGGGAAGTCCAGCCTCGATCGTCAGAAGCAGCGTTCTCCGGGGCCGGAGGCCGCGGTGGCGTCCGGAGAAGGGCGCCCTCGGCTCGGTGGGAGCTCGGCGGGCCCCGGGCCCTTGCCGTCAGCATCCTCACCTCGCTCCCCTTCCTCCGAAGTTGCGGAGGTGCCGGGAAGAGGAGGGGCCTCGCCTCGGGCGCCCGAGTGATTGGCTGCCCGGGGCCCCTGGCGAGGGCTGTGTGGTCCAGCCCGGGTGGAGAGGGGCGGAGCGGCCACTGCTCCAACCACCGCCACCACCGCCACAGTCGCAGCCGCCGCAGCCTCGGCCGCCGGGCAAGTAGCTCTGAGCGGCGGCTTGCTGGGCGCCCCGACGCGGACCCGGGCGCCGCGCTCTGCTCGCTCCGCGCCCGAGCCATGCCGGGCAGCCGCGCGTAATTCCCGTGCCCCGGCCGCCGCCGACCTGACCCTGTGCACGGTCCCTGGCCCGAGCCGAGCTTTCCGTGCACGCAAGCAACTCCCTCGGTCTCCGCCGGCCCCTCGCAACCATGCCCCGGGCGACTGCTCTCGGGGCCCTGGTGTCACTGCTGCTGCCTCTCCCGCTGCTGCTGCTGCTGCTGCTGCCGCCGCTGCCCCGCGGCGCCGGGGGGCTCGCGGAGCGCTCGGACGCCGCCCCGGACTACTCGGCGCTGGAAGGCGAGGAGGGCGCGGAGCAGCAGCTGGAACATTACCACGACCCGTGCAAAGCCGGTAGGTGCCGCGGCCGCCGCCGGAGAAGTCCGGCAGAAGTTTGCCTTTGAAATGCAAATGAGTGGTGGGCCAGCCTGCGCTGCCGTCTGTGGGGCGGGTCTCCCTCCCCTTCCCCCGAGATTCCCCGGCTCCCCGGGAAAACAATGCCACTCCGGCTGGGACGTCCCGGCCGCGGGCCTGCGGGACGCCCCGGGTGGCGGCCGCGGGAGCGTTCCCACAGCGGAGGAGGGCGGGCGCCCCGGCCGTCTGACAGCCAGGTGCTCCGCACGAGCCGCTGCCGGACGCGCGGGGCTGGGCGCGCCGCTCCCGGGCTCAGATGGAGCCGCGGCCCCGGTTTCCCCGCGTTTGCAAGTTGTGCGCAAAGTTTCTCGACATCTCGTGCCTGCTCTTGGGAAGAGAAGAAGAAGAAGAAAAAACAAAAAACAAAAACCAGAAAGCTGCACAGCGGGCAAAGGGAAAGTGGTGGCCGAGGAAGAACGCGCGTGACCCGAGTTGCCGAAAACTTCCCTGTAGCCCCCTGAGCGTGGTCCGGGCCTGGGGGTCGCGGAGATGGAAGCCGGCAGGTGCTCTAATCCCTCAGGAAGCGGCGCCCCGGGACGCGCGGGTCTTTTCTGGCGCACGTTTGGTTCGGGCGCCGCAGCTCCCTTCCCGAAGCCACCAGCCGGCTCGTGTGTCCCGAGGGGCGTGGCTTCCGAGCCCAAGCGCTCGGGGCCTCAGCGCCACCGGGGCCAGAGCGCAGGTTCCAGGGAGCCGGCAAGTCTGGGGAGCTCCGGCCGCCGAGACAGAGCGGTCCTCACTCTCCTGAGAGATGGGCTCGGAGGCCCGGCCAGCGGCCAGCGGCCAGCGGCCCGCAGAGATGAGCGCACGGAAAGGAGAGCGCGGCCTCCCTCCTTTCCTAGCGCTGTGCTCGGCCGGGCCTGGGGGGTGGGGGGTGGGGGGGCACCGTGGCCAGCGGCCCCACTCTTTCACTCCCTGGAGACCTCTGGTAGCCTCAAGTCATGGGGTACGGTAATTATAGGAGGTCTCGGGTGATTTATGGGAAAATTCTCTGCAAATGGAAAAATGAGGTGGTCCTGTAATTATTTGTATTGTTACTACAGCGGCTGTGGGCTAGGCTGGGGGTCAGACGGGTCAGCACTGGGTGAAGTCTGGGGAAAACCAGGTTACTAGGAGGCTGGAGGGCGGAGGGGTTGTGAGACCTGAGAATCTCGTGAAGGTTGAAGATCAAACCAGGCTTGAGGGCCCTGGTCTTACCCTGCAGGAATACCCCTCTAGAATTCCCACCTATTCCTGTACCTGGTGGGGCCTCTGAGTTAGGAAGGTGGGCAGAAGTGTTGGGTCATTTGAAAACATATCAGCAGGTAGCATGTCACTACCGAGGTCTCTCAGTTCTCATGCCACCCAGCTCATGACCAGGGAGAAGGGGCTCTGGAGCACCGGTGGAATGGTGGTGGCCTTGCCCTGAAAAGAGAGAGACACTGAGGCTGTGAAAATGGGATGGGGCTATAGGGGGTGAATCAGCCATCCCCTGGACTTGTCAGATCCTGGACTCTACTGGATGTGTGCTGGGGGATCTGGGAGGCAATGTGGGTGTGGGCGTCTGGGGCCTGGACTGGGGAAGCCATCAGACTGCTCAGGAACGTACTGAGCACCTCTGGTATGCTGGGTGCTGATCTGGGTGCTGCAAATCTGGGTGAACCAGGCCTGGGTCTGTCTGTGAGAGCTCCCCGGCTCCCAGTCTCGGCCTTGTGGAATAACCCTAAGGCAGATTTGCCTCTTTGGGGCCTCATTTTTCTCCAATAATTTTGTAGAAAATGCCAGATAACCAGGGCATGCGTGTTCCGTGACTCTTTGCAGACAGGATGGGATGGGCAGGCAGGGCTGGAAAGTAGAGGATCTTGGGAGCTTGGTTTCAGCCTGCTCCAGGCATGTTCCACAGCCATCCTTGATCTTCACTTTGCCTTGGCCTCTCCTTAAGCTGTACTCATTCTAAGAGCGGCCAGAAGAGGGCGATGGCAAGGGAGACCTGGGGAAAAGGTCGCATCTCTGGCTCTCCGTGCTCCTGGAAATTCCCTGAGCTAGGAAAAGCCCTCTAGAAGGACAAAAAGCATTTCGCCAGGGCATTGAGACCTCAATAAAAGGACATGCCTCTCAGCTCAAGGGGGCACACTGCATTTCCTGGGTCCACATTTAAACCAAATTATTAGGGCAGCCTCTCACCCTATCCCAGTCAAATCCTAACCTCCTGACTCCTCTGCCAAGAAGGGGGGCTTCAGGATTTTGAATCTAAAACACCTCCCACCTTCCCGTTCTCGAGTGGGGGTCCCCACTATGCTGCAGACACAGAATACATAGAGAGTCTTGGATCTGATCCTGGTCTCTCAGGAGCTGAGTTAACCTCAAACAAGTGTCCTCCTCTTTGGGCCTCAGTTGCTCACCTACAGGACAAGGTGGTTAGACTTGTTAAGGTTGCAAACTGACAGTCCCAGGGAGCTGGGTCTCTTGGCCCACAAAAGCTGTCTTGCCTTGTGTGCACTTCCCACCTTGTGGGTATTTGAATTTGTGCCCCCGGTTCCTTCCTACTTAGTGTTCTGAGGTTCTGTGACTTTTGCTTCCAGCTCAGTCTCTCAGAGGCTGACCAAACGGGTAAGTGTTTCACAATTTACTATTTTACTATTTTCCACTTCACTGCTTTTAACATTTTCAAAAACATTTTTACCCTTTTAACATTTACGAATTTTATCATTTCCTCTGCCATTTACAAGCTGTGTGACCTTGGTCAAGACACATATTTTCTCTGTGCCTTATTGTCCTCATTTATAAATGAGGATGATTCCTAATAGATTAACGTGCTTAAAACAGTGCCTGTTACACAGTTAGATTCTTTTTTTTTTAATTTTTTTAATTTTTTTTATTTAAAAAAAAATTTTTTTAATGTTTTTTATTTATTTTTGAGACAGAGAGAGACAGAGCATGAACGGGGGAGGGGCAGAGAGAGAGGGAGACACAGAATCGGAAGCAGGCTCCAGGCTCTGAGCCATCAGCCCAGAGCCCGACGCCGGGCTCGAACTCACGGACCACGAGATCGTGACCTGAGCCGAAGTCGGACGCTTAACCGACTGAGCCACCCAGGCGCCCCTTTTTTTTTAATTTTTAAATGTTTATTTATTTTTGAGAGAGAGAGAGAGCGCAAGTCCAAGAGGGGGCAGAGAGAGAGGGAGACACAGAATCCGAAACAGGCTCCAGGCTCTGAGATGTCAGCACAGAGCCCAATGTGGGGCTCGAACTCATGAACTGTGAGATCATGACCTGAGTGGAAGTCAGACACTCAACTGACTGAGCCACCCAGACGCCCCTACAGTTAGATTCTTTTACAGACAGGTTTTCTAGAAACTTGAAAGAAATCTTCCTGGGGACCTTCAAAGCAAGTTTGAAACTGTAACATTTAACAAATAAACAATCTACCTAATGCTGTAAAAAAGGATGTTTTCAAATCAGATGCCCGTGGAGTGGGAGTGTGTGCAATCCTCCTGGCCTGGGGCTAGGGAGGTATGCTGGTCTTTCTGGGCATAGTCTCTGCCTGGCTCTGCCGTTTTGTTTTTCATCTTAAACTGTAAGTGGGGCCAAGGGTTCAACTGATAGTGAGTTGCAGGACATGCTCTCAGCCACCGTGCTTCTGAGAACAACCTTTGCAAAGCTTCTGAGGACTTCCCTGCCTGCTTGCCCTCGTCTACAATTCTTTAGCTGGATTCAGAACCAGAAGGCCTAGGTCCTTTTCCCTTTTACTCTCTGTGTGGCCTTGAGCAAGTCACTTCACCTCTCTGTGCCTCAGTCTTCTCATCTGCAAAATGGGGATGGGAATAAACCACTTGCCTTGTAGGGCAGACCTGAGGCTACTTGTAGCTGGATTCCTCAGACAAGGACTTGTGTGTTGCTGGTTCATTTGGGAGGTGATCCCAAGAAGCAGGAAGAGTAGAACAAGGAAGGAGGAAATCCAGCGAAGGTAACTGCTTTCGTTGATGGAGTCTTGCACGCACCAGGACCTCTGCAAAGCTTCCATAAAGTCTCCTCGAGTTTCCTACCCATTCAAGAGGGGGTTGGAACATTTTCTCCAAAGGCTGCTGTCCTTCACCGTTTGCTCCCTGTTCCTTTGATTCCTGTATAAAAAAACCACTGAAACTCAGTGGTGTAGAACAACAACCATTTTATTGTTTTAGTGATTCTGTGGATCAGGAGTTTGGAAGGGGCAGCGCACAGGTGATTTGTCTCTGCTCCACAGTGTCTAAGCCTCTGCTGGGAATACTTGTAGGTTGGCAGTGGGGAAGGGGGGTGACTTGACAGCTAGGGGCTGGAATCATCTGGAGCCTCTTTCGGTCACAGCTGGTGCTTGGAGCCTGGCTATCGCCTGGGACCTCAGTGGAACTGTTGGCCAGAACACCTACAAGTGGTCTCTCCCTGTGGGCTAGTTAGGCTTCCTCACAGCATGGCAGCTTGATTCTAAGTGCACGCATCCCAAGAGAACCAGATGGAAACTGTGTTGCCTTATGTGGCCTTGCCAAACCGCCTATCATCATTTCTGCTATGGTCACAAGCCTTCACAGATTCAAGGGGCAGGGACATAGACCCACCTCTCCATGGGAGGAGTATCAAAGTCACGTTGTTAGAAGAGCATGTGGGATGCAGGCTATTGTCACAGCCAGTCTGGGAAAATAGGACCTGCCACGCTCCTCCAGGCATTAACTTCCCGGTACGGCCAGCCTTCGTCTGCACGTGCTAGTGCCGTGGTCAGACAGATTCAAGTTCTTAAGCAGAAAAGTGGGGAGACATGCAGCGATGCATGGAGCTGCCTCGAGTTAAGCTGAGGGTACGTGACTCAGATCACCAGAATTATCTACGTGAAGCTCAAACCGTGGGAAAGTGCTTTGTAAACTGTAAAGTGCCGTATAGCCTTTCGGATTTATTAAACCCAAGGAAACTGGCTGGCAGCCAGCTTTACTTTTCAGCCGGTGGCTTGATAAATGCCAGCGCCTTCCTCCCGGCTCGATGTTGACATACGGCAAAATGTATATTGCTACATAAGTAAATATAGTCAGTGGCCCCTGATGGCTTATGGCTGAGGAGCCAGTGGTGAGGGTGCTGGCCTGGGAGCTACTCTTTCCTCATGACGAAGCCTGCAATCCCTCCCCACCCTTTCAGACCTCACCTCTGCTCGGAACGTGGGGCCCTACTCTACCTTGTCTTTCCCAGACCCAGTGGCCGTACCAGTCAGGCCCTGATTTTCGGGGCCATCCAGAGCCCTCGAGGACAGTACACTCTGGGGCAGCTGTTGCCAGCAGCCCTCACATTACTGATGCGAGGCCAGAATGTCATAGTCTGTGAGGTCAGGGACTTTTGTCTGCTTGAGTCCCTACCATAAGCCTAGTGCCTCGAGCAGCGCCTGGTACGTCGTAGGTGCTGGTCAGTATTTGCTGAATGAGGGAATGATGATTTTGGCCCTGTGTGATTGGGTCTACGGCTGAAGGCACCTCCAAGCTCACTGTCAGCCTGGGAAGTAGTGAAGCAGACCCAGGTCAGTGGGCTGCAGCCCTCCTAAAAGTGCTCAGGGAGGAGTTGGGGGATCATGGGGTCCTGGGAAGTGCTCCCCTCCAGAGCTCCCCTCCATCCTTCATGGCAGAGGCAGGTGCCCTGGTTTCTTAAGCACAGTTGTGAGGTTTCCGTGGTGCCTTGGAGGCCTGTCTCCCTGGCGGACCCTGTTCCCATCGCCCTGGCACCCCTGCTGTCTCCTGTCGGGCTCCCACCGCCATGGGTCACACTCAGGGGAGGGCACCTGGCCTTTTTACAACTTTATTTTTATTCCTATTTGTCACGATGCCCTTTTATCAGCAGGTGCTGATTTGATGGAGTCAAAATATTTCAGGGCTGTATCGAAATGAAAGTTAATTTTCCCACTTCTCCATGCAGGAGCGATCTCTAGCTCATCTCTGTTCCTAATATTTCACCCCACAAAGTGCACTGGGGCAGGGCCTGAGGTGGTTAAGAGCATAGGCTTTGACACCTGACGGACCCGGATTCAAAATCTGCTGCCTATGCAGGGCTTTGTGACCTTGAGTAAGTTACTTAACCTCTCTGTGCCTCAGTTTCCTCACTTGAAAAGAACTGCTAATATTCACTATTTAGGGTTGCTACAAGGATTAAGTGATTCAGTGTTTGTCAAGTGCTTAGCTTTTGGTACAGGCAGGTGTTCAGTGTTTGATGTATACATTATTAGAGCACAGAGTGGTACTCACAACTACTTTTTGAGTTCTTTTGTTGACATGCTATAGAGGAATTTGAATTTTTGTAATAAATGAACAATTTAATTCAGGTGGTATAGTCAGGGATTCTTAAGGTCAGATCTGATAATTATTGATAAACAGTGTCTCCTAAGTAACTGAAGGGCGAATGTTATGGTATGTGAGTTATAGCTCAACAAAGATTTCTTTAAAAAGTAAGAGAAGGTGAGGACAAGCCAGGGCAGAGCTGGGGGAGGAAAGGCACTGTCTTGGCCCCTGAGTAACTGTCATACAGAGACACAGCAACTCAACCAAGAGAGAGTGTGGCCATCAGATGCCCAACAGAACGTAGAGGTCCCAACGGTGGCTAAGACTCAGATTGGGGCAAACAGCATCTGGGAGAGGGAGGCCAGGAAGGGGCCTCGTTTGGATGATCATGTTCCAAGAGTTGAGTGATAGCTAGAAGACCACCCCACTGATCTTTAGCCTGGCCCCAGGAATAGACAGGTGGCTGTGTCAGTTCCCATTTTGCATAGGGAGAAACCGTGCATTTTGTCCAGACCTTCGATGGTCCTGCAACTTCCAGCGTTGTCTTTGTAGACAGAGCTCAAGTTCTGCAGACAGAGAAGTCCTCAATGGCATCGTCCAAGGTGGATCCCCAACTCTGACATCAGTGGAACCCATTGTTTTCTTCTTTGTCCTTGCCAGTTGTACAGTGATCGGTGTCTCACACCCTCTTCTGGAATGGCAATATGTGTTGGGAGCGTGCCCTTTAATCCTCTGTCCAGTGAGACAGAGAGGAGGAGCAGGGCAGTAGTTGAACCACGGAGCCATTCGCAGCAGCCCCAGATATGCAGGGCGCCCACCAAGCACAGGGCCATGCACTGGGCATGGTGATCTCTGTCAGTTGGACCTAGCCCTGTCCCTGGGAGCGTCCAGCTCAGGACTGGGCATGGCCTCCTCAGCAAGAAGATGCTGCTGATGGAAGCTGGGTGTAGAAAGGTCAGCAGCATTCAGTAGCACCTCCTGTGGTCAGTTTGGGACCGTCGCTTCTCACTGCTTCTCCAGCCGCTCTCACGACACTAACCGGCTGGGGCGGGCTGCTCCCCAGCCTGTTGGCTCTGCACCCAAGCTTTGGAGACAGGCTGACTTAGGTTTTCCTTCTCATCTCTGTCACTTAATAGCTGTGAAACCTTGGGCAAGTCTCATGGTCTTTAAAGCCTTGTTTTCGTCGTCTCTATAATGCAATTAATACAAACTCCTATTTTGCAGGCTTGTTGTTATAAAAAAGGCACTCAATACTGTGCTTAGCAAATGGAGTCATTCAATAAATATGAAATATTACAGTAATTTTGTGGCCCCGGAGAGCCTGCCATGTGCAAAAAGTGTGTGGATTAAATTGAGTCATGTGAATAGCACCACCTTCCATGCTATGAGAGAGCAGACTCGAGAGACAAACTGCCCGGGTTCAGATCCTAGCTATACCACTTAATGCCTGTGGCACCCTACGCAACTTCTTAAGCCCTCTAGACCCCAATTTCCTTGTCTATAAACTGTGGATACTAATATCTACCACATAGGGTTATTATGAAGATTACATGTGTTAATATAGACAAAGCCTTAGAATAGTGCCTGGAACATGGCAAATATTCAGTAAAGATTGTTTTTATTACTATCATCCCACAGAAATTTAGCAAGGTTTCCAAGTGGTAGGAAACCAAGTATTTGAACAACCGATGCCAGACAACGATGTTTCCAGAGCTTTACGTTTCCTGATGATGCTGATGCTGATAGTTCCTCCATATCCAAAAACCTTGGTCTGAAAACAAATCTGCCATGAAGGTCATTGGCTTCCCTGATGTTAGGAGTGGGGTGTGGTTTCATGCCCTGCAAGCCAACCAGGTGTCTAGGCCCCACTGAGAAGTCCGCCCCTGACTGCTTAGAGATTGGTGAATGGTATTGGCTGGAGCCCCCATTCAGCCAATGGCTCTCTCTGGCCACTCTTCTTTCTATAAAGCATTCATTCTTCCAGATTTCAAGTAGCAAGCAGGATTTGGGACCACATCACACTTGATGGTGGCACAGTCCTTCTGCCATGAACACCTACTCAAGCAATCTGAATAGAGGATGTAACTTCATTGATCCCCAAACTTTTGCCTTCTTACCTCTCACCGTACTTTTCAAGAGGAGAACTACAATTATATTAATCTTCACAGTGGTTACAACATTGCCTTAGAACTTTGGACCATCCATACCTGATGGTTTTCAAAGCTCTTTTCCCTCTCCTCTCTCCATTGGTCTCTCAAACTGCCAGGAGATGATCTGAGCACTCACAGAAGATGATCTGGGCTCCTATGATCCTGTGGGCGTTGGGAGATGTGGTCTGGGTGCTACACAGCCGGAGAGGCTGGGCTGGGGCCTACATGGAACATTGAACTTGTAAGCGGTGTGGCCAGGGCCTCCCACCCCTGTTGTCTTCTCTAAGCACATGGCCGCTCCAAACCTGGAGCTGCTCCCCTTCTCCTGAACCCTTCCACACAGTCAACAAGCACCTCTGCGCTGCCTGGTCTAAAGGTCACGTTGGTGCACTTGTTCCCCAGAGCACCATAGCCCACCACCTTCTCTCTACCTTTCTCTCTATCCTTGGCTGGGACTCCAACAAAGATGAGACAGTTCTGGCCTTCAAAGTACCCTGAGTCCCAAAGCACAGGGGAGAATGGTACAAGGCATCTGTCCCTCTCTGTTCCTCCATCCGTTTCCCTGAAGGCCCGGGGCAGTGCATGGTGTCAGGTCGGTTGAGGATGATGGGCCCAGCCACTCTCCTCACCCGAGGGAGAGGACTTAGATGGCCCATGTTTCCCAAGGAGGCTTTGGGTGAGTGGCCATCCGGGTCGCAGAGCAGGTCAGTGAACCATCATGTTTAAGACACTGTTTTTGGCATCAGTCAGCCCATGTCACGAAGCCTGCCTCTGTCCTCATTACTTGTGTGGTTTTGACTAAGTTCTTTACCTCTCTGAGCCTCAGCTTCCTTATTTGGAAAATGGGACTGATATGAAAGCCCATCATGTAGGTTTGTTTGAGGATTAAATGAGGCAGCGAACAGAAGTGTTTTGTGAGCAGTTATTGTTAGTTCTTCTCCTTGCTGTGATTACTATTACTCATGTTACTGTTCCCCATTTAAGAATTTCCCCAGAAGTGACAATCTCTCCGTGGCCTGTGTAGGCTTATCTCTCCCTCTCAGGGCTGCAAAGAGTTCTCTTGGGATCCATAGCATGTGGCGAGTGATAATTTATTGCTCCACAGCTCGCTTGCTCTCATCCATGAAGCAGAGGGAGGATGACAGATAAACCAAATGCATATAAGCAGGTTTCTCATGGTATCCTCTTAGCCTGCTCATAATACAGTTCTGCCTGGATGCAAACATAGCAACAGGAACCGAGCTTTCCTGCTGATTGGTTACAGACCTATCTGTGATCACGCCACCCTCTAACCACTTCTGTCAATTACCAATAAATATTCTCAAGCTCGCCTGCACGAGCACTTGAGTGTTGACGTTCAGACCTGAGCCTTTGCCCGCTCCGCCAGCTGGGCCACTTATCTCTTGGCTCATCCTGCAATTTGCACCAAGCCTCCTCCCCTTCCTCCCACCTGGGTTACTGGCCTTGAGTTGATGTGAGTCCTGTGTGAGCCAGTTTCCCACAGGAGCAGGCTACCTTCCGCCCTAAAACCTTTTCTCGTCCCTGGGTCCGTTCTCCCCATGGAGCTGGTGCTGGTTTCCCATCCTCTCACCCTGGACTCACATTGCTCCCTGGGGCTGAGCCCCCTGGAGGCAGGTACCATGTGGTACCAGAGTCCACCCAAGTGCTTCACCCAGAAGCTCTGGCACATTCCTGGATGCCTGTCTTTCCCCTCCTCTCTCATGCAGTCCAACCCAAGCCCTGCTGATACACGTCCCTCCCATCTCCATTGCCACCTTCTGGTCTAAGGTGGGCTTCCAGCTGGGCTGTTGCGACAGTGCCTGAACCCATGCCCCTGCTGCCCAGCTTCCTTCCTGCAGTCTCTTTTCCACATTGTAGGCAGAGTGATCTTTTTGAAACTCATGTTTGATCATGTTTACAAAATCAGATCTGCTTACGACCCTCAGCTTACGTATCATTCCCCCCATCCCTGACCCTCCAAGGGCTTCCCAGGCCCTGATGTCGATCAGATCTCATCTCTTAAGTCTCTCATCACCTTTGGTTCCCTACATGGTACCTTTTACCATCTGTTACTGGGTATAGTCATTGGTGTGATTATTTGCTCCTTGTCTATCTCCATATGAGACAATGAGCTCGAAGGCATAGAAACTAGACTCCTTTGATTTCCAGGTCATCAGCGCAGTGCCTGGCACATGGTGGGTGCTCAAGCAGTATTTGCCAAATGAGAATCTGAGCAAATGAGATACCATAGGGATTTGGAAAAGGTAGCAATCACCATAAAAAAAAAAAATCAAGGAAGGCTTCCTCCTAGTAAGCCTAGAAGGATAGA
Source organism: Lynx rufus (assembly GCF_022079265.1). Lineage (NCBI taxonomy): Eukaryota > Metazoa > Chordata > Mammalia > Carnivora > Felidae > Lynx > Lynx rufus. The sequence goes on along the minus strand of NW_025814825.1, from coordinate 37,004,445 downwards.
TGGGATTTGAAGGAGGTGGGTGCAGGGGAGGGCACATAAGGTAGAACAACCTGAGTCCTGGTGAGGCAACAGGAATGCTTTTGATGTATCTGGAGCTGGGTGATTATTCTGGTTTGCTTTTCAGAGCAGTAGAGATAAGACTGAAAGAAGCTTGGAACAGTGAATATCAAACTGAGACATTTGAAGCATGTCCCTTAAAAAATGGGGAGCTATTGATGTTTTTCGAGCAGAGCACTCTTACAGTGAAGACATATATGCTTAGGGTCTGTAGAAGCAGGAAGTAGGAGGACAGTCAGGAGCTCTAGGCCTAGGAGCATAAGGACTGGACTTGGGCCGTGACCTCAGGAATGAAAAGGAAGGGAAGATGGGAGGGAGATCATAGATCTGTGTGTGGGAGAAGCCCCAAGCTGAGCTGCGTCTCAAAATCAGAGTTGACACATGAATGAGTTCATCAAGGCATGCTCAGTAAACATTGGGGTGTCCTTGAGATGCGCAGGAAATGGAGATTTTGTTTTTTTTAACGTAAAACAGTTTTCTTAATTACACAGCTAATACACATCCACTGGAGAACATTTAGAAAATATAAAGAGCAAACAAGAGTAAAAATTTCCGGTAATTCCATGGCCTGAAAGTAATTGTTAACCTTTTGTTGTATATTCTTCCAAAGAAATTCTCACGCATGTTTATAATGTTTCTTTAAATGCTGTACATACTGCTTTGAACCTGCTGGTATTTCATTCTCACTTAGCACCATGAACTTCTTTCCATGATAATAAAGCTGCTTCTGTAATACATGTCAACTTAAATTGTTCTGTACATCACTGTATAGATGCATCATAATTTGTTTCGTCAATCCCCTTTTGTTGGACATAGAGATTTTCCCCAATCTTTTCTTCTGCTTTTATAAACAGTGATGCTGGAATCATCCTTGTTGCTAGATTTTTATGTACATTTAACGTGATTTCTTTTTTTTTTTTAATGTTTTTTAACGTTTATTCATTTTTGAGAGACAGAGTGTGAGCGGGGGAGGGACAGAGAAAGAGGGAGACACAGAATCTGAAGCGGGCTCCAGGCTCCAAGCTGTCAGCACAGAGCCCGATGCGAAGCTCAAACCCACAAACCGTGAGATCATGACCTGAGCCGAAGTCGGGCGCTCAACTGACTGAGCCACCCAGGTGCTCCTAAAGTGATTTCTTTAGAAAAAAAAAAAAAAAAAAAAAAAAATCCCTACATGTAGAATTGCCGAGGCAAAACTGTAGATGCTTTTAGAGCTTCTGATTCTTCTTTTCAAATTGCCCTTTAAGGTTTTTTTTTTTTTATTCCTTTGAACTTCCATTAAGGTTAACTTTCTGTATTCTAGTTTTAAATCTTTAAAAATCTTTGCTGGTTTGATAAGAAAATGATTTGCATTTCTCCAATTTGTGTTTATATTGTTAATTATATTTCCTTTTCAAATGATTTTGAACCTTTAACAATTGATTTGGGCCGTTTGCATTTCTTTTGCTATGTGCATTTCTTGTTTATGCTGTGTTTATTTCCTGTTTTTTTTTTCCTCTTCTGAGTTTTTTTTTTCTTTTATTCATGCTCATTTTGCTAATTGGATGGTCATTTTTTTAACATTTTTTAGAAACTTAAATTTAAAAATTTTTTTTTTTTCAACGTTTATTTATTTTTGGGACAGAGAGAGACAGAGCATGAACGGGGGAGGGGCAGAGAGAGAAGGAAACACAGAATTGGAAACAGGCTCCAGGCTCCGAGCCATCAGCCCAGAGCCTGACGCGGGGCTCGAACTCACGGACCGCGAGATCGTGACCTGGCTGAAGTCGGACGCTTAACCGACTGCGCCACCCAGGCGCCCCTAGAAACTTAAATTTTAGGAATTTCAACCTTTTATCTGTCCTGTTTGTCACAAATAATTTGGGGGGAGAAGATTTGTAAAAAGCAGAAAGTTTATTCTGTACCATATCATTCCCTTCGTCCGTGGTGATGTTTGCATGGCTATACCATCTAAGCTTTTGAATTTGCTAGTAGTGGACCCAACATTAATTGGCTATGTCCATCAAGGTCCAGTTGGGAGACTAAAATCATACCAGTCATTTGAGAAGTAATTCAAAAATTTAATATAAAGGATTATGAACTAGCAAAAGGGAAGTGGTTACTGGAGAATTCTAAGGAAAACAGAACCAGCAGACGTGGGGAGTAATTACTAGGAGTAAACTTCAGAGAAAGTGCACCCCCACCCACCCACCCAGACAAAATTTGTAATTTCATAGGCGAGAATGTGGCCCTGGTCCAGTGGAGGTTGGAGAAATTCACTGAGGTGCCACAAGAAAAGACTGGTGAGTGAGGAATCGCCCATTGGAGTTCGGGCAAAACTCTGAAGGGTGGGCATGAGTGAGTCTCCTGAACACCGCTGGCAACCGCTCCATAGGAACAAGAGAGATGAGACCACTGGCCTAGGAAGAAAAATCCCTTCCTCTTGCTCTATCCCTCTAGTGCCCTCTACTGATAAAGCCGATTGTTGTGCCAGCTGGCAAAGGAGGAATGTTTCCAGGGTGCAACTCCAGTATCACAAAGCATGAGAAGAAAGGGTAGATTTACAGCTGAGAAACAATATATTGATAGCTGGAACATTGGTTAAACAAGCTAGAAGTTTCTTCGTCGCATCAAAGTCTGGAGGTTCCGCAGTGCGGAGCCAATATGGCCTCTGCTCCAGAAAATGCTCCAGGATGCAGTCTTTTTACGACTTGCCTGTCCATTCTTCCGAGGTTGAGGCCCTGTCCTCCTGGCCCAAGATGGTAGCCAGAGCTCAAACCATCACACACACAGTCTAGACATGGAAGACACGGAAAACAAAAAGGCACAAAGGATGTAGGAGAAAAAGTTTCCCAGGAGATGCCATTTGCCACTTCGGCTTTATCTTATTGGTCATGGGGCCACAGATAGCTGTATGGAGTCTGGGGGATATTTCTTCTGGAAGGCCTGGAACTGAAAATCAGAGGTTCCATTATTATGGAAGAAGTGAGAAAAGGTATTGGTGGACAATAAGCAATTTCTGCCATGATAGACTAAACTTGCTAGACCTTTATGAAGAAAATTTAGTCAAAATGATGATAAGTTCATTTCCATTATTGAACATTAGCCAGATACACAAGGTAAGCTCTTAGAGTAAAATCTGGTAGAATGTTAGAACTGGAAGGAACCATTGGGATTATTTATTCTAAGTTTTTCACGTTTCCTGTGAGAACCCTGAGGGCCTGGGAGGGGCAGTAACTTGTCCAAGGTCACACGGACAGCTACCGGCAGCTGTGGCCTGGAGGTGGGTGCCAGGTCTCTCTACCCTCTGCCCAGCATATCTTTCTTTCCAATCTCTGCACTACTTGGGGTCTCCAGGGGGCCTTTGTCTTCAGAATGAGTCCTGCATAATTGTGCTGGTAACTTGTGGCTCTATGCAAGTTCATTCCACAGTGGAGATATTAGGGCTTATGAGATATGCCTGGTCCTGGAATCAGGCACATAAGATACAAAATTATAGCCCAAGAAGCTCTGGCTTTAAGGACCTAAACTGCACCCTTCTCTCCAATACTGAGTGGAGGCCTGTGAGCTCAGGCTGTGGTAACATAGCAAGTGTGAGACAGCAGTGGGTCACATTCTGCTGGAATTAAGCGGTGAAAAGTGTTCTCTTAGGCCAAAGTAGCCAATCACCTTACTAGTCTGAATGCCACTGTCCTGTTTAGCTATGGAAATAACATAACGGAAGGATTTTCTTAGCACAGCGATGTGAGGCAGGGTCCCAGCAGGAAACAGACTTTACCCTAGATGTTTCGAGTGAGGAGACCTTCATGAAGAGACTACTTACAGAGGCAGGGTTAAGGAACAAAGAAAAGCATGAGGCACCCAGAGGCGAGTAAGCCACCCCTGTGGCTGAAGGGACAGGGAAGGAGCAGTGCTGTTGGAGCTGGAACTGAGCAGGAGGGGAAGTGGCCGAGGGATGCACCTGCTATGAGAGACAGCACCAAAGGAGGGAGAAAGATGGGAAGAAAGGCCTGTGTCTCTCGCTCCCCTTCCATCTCATCTGCCAGGGTTCCTCCTGCTTGAGTACCACAAGAAGCCAGAGAACAGGGGTCGTGGCGGATGCAGTCCATAGGATCAGCCTTCCCGGGCACAGAGCAGGTCAGAGAGGGTGGAGAGGAAGTACAGAAAGAATAACTTTAATCACAGCTCAGGCCTTGCTGCAGATATTCTTTCACATGGATGGGAATACTTTTAGTATCTTTAAAAATACATATGTAAATGGCCAATGTGTGGCACTCTGATGCCACTCCTCCCCCACGCCAAAGGCAGACATGGCTAATGGATCATGGAGCTCTTTTCTATGGGTCCAAGAAGTCACCTCACAGCGCTCAAAGAAACATCACCAACTGAGTGGGCATGGTACGTAAGATGAGACCTATTTTGAGCTATAAAGACTTAGATAACCTTGCAAGTATGGCCTACCTGCCTGCTCTTGCCAATCTAGTGGGTAATCCTTTCTTTCTGGGAAATAGCTGCATGGGTATTTCTTAAGCCAAGTGAGTCCTGCTTGGAAAGCCAAGATGTGGCGTGGCTCTGATATGCACTGATACAGCCATATTGTGATGTAGATGAAGAGGTGAGGCGGGAGGCCATATCTGCCTTGAGCAAGGCGGCCACCAGCCCAGGCACTAGGAGGACTCCCTTGGCTCATCTGTAAAATAGGATGGTGTCAACCAAGGCAGAACTCTCTTGAGTTGGAATCAGCAGCTTTCAGAGCCCAGTTGCTCTGCCATAGCCGGCTGTATGTGGTGCTCTCCTCGGTCCTGACTGATCTTTAACGTGGAGTCCTCTGGATTCTAAGGCCTTGCTGTGTTTCTGGTGTGCAGTCTCAGACTGCTGAGTTCAGACCATAAGTGGCTTTGAGTAGGAAACCCTTAGCTAGAGCAAATGAATAATAGGTTATGAACGTTGCCAGCATGGTGTAGGGTGTCATGGCACATAGGCCCCAGCTCATGTGCCATTTCTATGAATTTGTGCTGGCCCTCTGCATCACTGTGTTGGGATGGACTTGGAGGCAGTGTCCATGTTTGATAGACAGGAGGACCGTGATTACGGATATCGCTCTGGGTGGAGGGGAACACGTGCCCATCTCATATTTGCCATCCCTGGTGTAGGGAAAGAGCACCTATTTCGAGCACATCATTTAACCTTCCTGGACCTCAGTTTCCTCACCAGGAAAAGAAGGACATTGCTTAGATGACTTTTAAACTCTCTCCAGCTTAGGAATTCCATGATTCAGACTAGTTTATAAAGAATGTGAAACTTGCCACAAATCTGATCCAATTAAAATATTTCTAGCTCCCCACTCCTTTCTGCCATATGTTGAGTAACTAAGCTATCTGTCCCTTGCGAGGGCCATTTCCCCAGGCTGGAGCAGCTGGAGACCCTGAGACAGGAGGCCTCCCATACTAAACAGACCTTACTCTTTAATCTCAACCAAAAGATCCAGGAGGCGTGATTCACATCTCGCCCTGCTTCCTCTCCTCTGTCCTCCGAGAGCCCGAACCTCTCCCCTCGTGCTCTGCAAACGCGCCTGAATGCAGAGTCCTGAAATTTAGGTTCATGGTTTCAAAGTTCATGGTCCTGAGAATAAACAAAAAAACTATTGTGGTTGCATAGAGCTGTGGACCCCATTAACACCGCCCCATGAATATTTATAGTGTGAAACTACAAAAGAACATAGAGGCCATATTGTATTTCCTAGAACTTTCTTTCCATGGGGTCCTTTCTCTGTGGGTCACTTTAATGTAAGCTTTGCTTATTTAGTTGCACACTTTAAGCCGATTAACTTTTTACTAAAAAAAAAAAAAATACCCCTCCCTGTTTGTTTGTACATACACTCCCTTGACAAAGATTCACAGAAAACTGCTTTAAACCTGTTCAATCCCTCTGCTGGAAACTTGGAGTGAACTAAATGTGTCTCTGGGTAGGATTTCCCTGTAACTGTTCTTCCGCCTCTGTCCTTGTTTCCCGGGAGGAATTCCGATGGTTATAGAATGCGTCGTATTTAGTTCCTCTGAAAATCTCAGCTTCTCTCTAGGCGACCCTTACGGAGCACTAGCGAGATCCTTCCTTCGTGGCTTGTCATTGGGATGACAAAGGGCAGGCCCTGGGTGGGTAGATACCCTCTATTTCTCAAACAGAAATTGTAGGGAAATCAAACATCAGAACTGGAGGACCTCAGAGGCCGCAGACTCTACTGGTCTCCAGACTTCAGTGAGCATGAGTCACCTGTGTGGGGGCGGGGCATGAATTTAAAATGCACATTCCTGGGTTCTGTCTCTGGAGATTCTGATTTCATCAGGTGTGGGTTGGAGCTTGGGGATCATCGCAGCAAGACACTCCTTAGACATTTGGAACCCAAGTGGTTTGTGGACCATGACTTGGGAAGCACTGAGCCGGTTCAGCTGTCTCCTTGTACGGGTGAAGAAAATGCCACCAGAGGGGAAAGTTGTCTGTCCAATGTCACACACAGCATCCACGCTCCCTCTTCCTCAGTACAGCTGAAGCTTGTGGCTCCATAGTGCTTTAATCTGGGCTGTCGTGTCCTGAGATGCAGCTTTACTGTGGAACATTTGTGATGAGGTCCATACGAGGGAAGCTGATTGAAATATAAACCACCTCTCAGCACAGGCCCAAGTTGAAAGTGTAGATGTGAAGGTGAGGCCATAGCCTGGTTGGGGGAGGGGAGGGAAGAGAAGTGGAGGTAAGTACCTGTTGGAGGTCATTCTCATGGGAGAGATCAAGGTCTCCGTGGGTTTTGGCGTGAGACCCAGGGTGGGGCCTGTTGCCAGGATAGACTGGGAAATAGTTGGGGGTATCCTCAAGCAATGTCAGCCCCTGCCCCCCCACCTGTCCTCCTACTCTCTGGGTGCCAGGAAACAGAGTCCTGGGGAGAGTGTGGTTGGTGACAGAGGATGACGGCAGAGTCAAAGTGGTCTCCCTCTGACTGGCTGGGCTTCTGCCTGGCTCACAGGCTTCCCAGCTCTGCGACCCCCAAACCAAGGGCCACTTAACACCCCCAGGATCCCCCCAACCAGACTTTCAGAATCTGGGGTAGGAAAGGGTGTTCGGGAGCCCCTGGCCGTCCCCTCCTGCACTCTGACCCCTCCAAGCACCCTTGCGAGTAGCTCCTCTGGGAACAGAGCTGACCATGAGATCAGCCCCCACCTGGAGTCCCAATTCGAGAAACTGGGTCCTGTGCCAGGCAGTGAAGTGAGCTCCAAGTTTAGAGCCAAAAGGTCTGATTTCAAGCCCCACCCACTTCTCATAGGCTGTAAACGTGGGCTGGTCATTAACTCCCCTAGGTCTTACTTCCCCCATAACACGGGGCTGACCGGTTCTTGCCCTGCTGTCCCCTGTGACTTCAAAGAGGAGCATGCCTTCACTCACTTGTTCATTTATGCAAATGCTCTGCAGGTGCTGAGCTGGGGGCTGGGGTGAGTGGTGGGGACAACAGGTGCAGGGGACTGTAAGGGGCTGTACCAAACTGAGGGACTCCTTGTGGCCTCCCACACCGTGGGTGTTCTAACCGCCCCGGGCTCTGCTCCTGGTGTCCGAGCCTTCCCTTGGTTCCTGTGACCTCACGTTCTACCTTGTTCTTGCTGTCTTTGGCGGTCCACACACATGGGTCCCCTGTGTCAACTGGGCCCCCCCACATGGGGCCCCTTCTGCCCCTGTCCTGACAGCGCCTTGCTGCTTCTCACCACAGTGCCTTTGCTTACACTGCTCCATCGGTCACATGCCCTTTCCTCTCGTTGCCCACTCGACAGACTTCTGCTCCTCCAGTGTCACCCCCTCTGTGAGGCTTCTCCTGATTGCACCCCCACAACTACATCAGTCACTCCTCTGTAGGCCTCCCTCCCTGAGCAGTGTGGATCATTGCGAGGCAAAGATGGATGGCAGTTGAGAGTGGACTTGAGAGGTGGCCCAGGGCAGATCGCCTTACCTCCTGAGCCTGCTTTTCTCATCTGAAAAATGATGCTGTGTATTGCGTGGAGTTGCCATTGGCAGGGTTAGAGGAGCATAGGAGCTTGGCATCTGGCTGGTGCTCAAGGATGATCAATCCCTTTCTTTTCAGTGCCTTGCTCCTGGGAGAAGAACTAAAACATCAGATTTGGGAGAAAAAGAGGGCTGATCCAAGATAAAGGAGGATGCATTGGGAGGGCATGGGTTCTGTGTCACTGGAAGTGTGTGAGAAGAGGCCATTCAGGCATCAGTTGGTGGGTTGGACCCGATGACCAGTAGGGCCCCTCCTAGGCCTCAGAGTCTATAATTCCTGGAGGAATGCTGAGTGGTGCAACAGTATCCAAAAGGTGTTCCTTAGGACAGGATTCAGTGAAAAGAGATGCCAGGGCAAACCACATTGGGAAAGGCTGCATTCTCTTTCTCTTGGAGACTCGTGATTATTTGTTAGGATTGTAAAGCCTCTGAGAAGTCCTGTGTAAGGGAAGCTGTTTAATGCAACATTTCTTATTAGAATTTAAAACTTTGGGTGGCACCTGGGTGGCTCAGTCAGTGGAGCCCCCGACTTCGGCTCAGGTCATGATCTCACAGTTTGAAGGTTTAAGCCCCGTGTCGGACTCTGTGCTGACAGAGACTGTTCTGAGACTGGAGCTTGCTTTGGATTCTGTCTCCCTCTCTCTCTGCCCCTCCCCTGCTCATGCTCTGTCCCTCTCTCCCCAAAATAAATAAAAATATAAAAAAAATTTTTTTTAAATGTAAAACTTTGGGAAGACTTGGCTTTGTTGGCGAGAGTTCTGACTTGGGAATCAGGGAGGCCTCAGTTAACTTAAAACATCTCTGAAGCCTCTTCCTGCTTGCATGACCTTGACTAAATCCTAACTCCTCTCTGGGCCTTTATTTGAGGTTGATGTGTAGAATGCATTTGGCCTGGTACCTGAGACAGAGTGCCAAATCCTTCTGTTGTAGATGGGAAAAGGCAGGCAGGACAGGATGCTGTGAGACTCCTCAATGGGAGCCTTTTCCTGCAAGGCAAGGCTGGCTCATGGTCATCTTTTGCAGCCTTGAGGGTCAGGCATACACATGGGATCAGATGGGGAGCATAATATAACTTTACAGATACTCATCACAGTAGTGTGCCGGAGCTGGCTCTCACCTGTAAGCTTGTGAGAACCCATTGTATGCTCCTTTTCCCAATTCCATATTCTGTAACTCTGAAATCAGCCAGGGTGGGAGTGTTTACACCAGGGAAATCAGCAAACGCGCCAAATCAGGGCTCTCCCCTCCCCTTAGCCAATTGTTAATCATCAGCACATCACTCACTGATCATTAGAAAGTATTTCTTCGAAAGTAGTCTTTTATATTTGCAAGTTTCTTATACAAAAACTTTAAAATTGCATCTGACTACTTTAAAGATTTCTATTTTTGATTTCTGGAAAGCATTTTTCCTATTGTATTTCATGATCTATTCCTGACATAGTTACTGGCCAGAGCTTCATAACAAAACACCACCACCTTGTGACAACTCCCTAAATTGCAGGTTGGAGTTCCAATGGGCTCAGCCAGGACTGGAGCAGATGGTATTTCCACCGATGGGCATTTTAGATGTTTCCTCTGCCCTCTCCATTCAAGTTCAACATTTCTGTGAAAGATTACCCTGCTTGACCTCTTCATTATAGTCAGGACAAGCCTAAGAGAGGTGCAGGGGGGCCTGTGCCCCCAGGGACATGGTTGAGTGAAGCAACCTCTGGTGCCTTGGGTCAGTGCTTCTCAGACTTTAGTGTGCACACGTTCATGGGAATCTTGTTCACATGCAGCTTCTGATTCAGCAGGTCTGGTGTGGACTCTGTGATCTCGTATTTCTGTCGAGCTCCAAGACAACAATGCTGCTGCTCGTCTGCAGATTACACTTAAGAGTAGCCAGAGTTGGTGAGAGAAACTTTCCCCAGGTGGTAGGAATCCTCAGAGAGCTTCTCTTAGGAGATGGCCATGGGCCATGTTTTGTCTTTTGGTAAGAATTCAAAAGCTGTGTGTTTTGAATGCATAGACTTAGCTCATTTGCTTCTAACTATTGTTCAGCCAACTTGTTGGCTTAATTCTTAAATTTTCATATTAAAAAAATTTTTTAATGTTTATTTTTGAGAGAGAGAGACAGAGCATGAGCAGGAGAGGGACAGAGAGAGAGGGAGACACAGAGTCCGAAGCAGGCTCCAGGCTCTGAGCTGTCAGCACAGAGCCCGACGTGGGCCTCGAACTCACAAACTGCAGGATCATGGTATGGGCTGAAGTTGGATGCTTAACCGACTGAGCCATCCAGACGCCCCAATATTTTTTTTATTTATTTGGAATCTATTTTGGTGTATAGTGTAAGGTCCTCAAATAGCTAACTCATTTGTCTATACATAATTCATAGTTTAGTCCCCCTCTTTCCACAAATTTGTGAGATTTCCTTATATATGAATTTTCTTATATAGACTAGAGATCACTTCTGGACTATGCCATGTTGCAGGGTTGTTGTAGCTTTAAAACATATTTTGATGTCTGATGAGGCCCGTCCTCCCTTAGTGCTCTTTCTTGACTGTTATCACCTAATTATGCAGATGAACTTTAATACCACCTTATCATAATAAGAAAAACATTGAGACTTTGATTGAAGCGTAATAAACCTACACATTAATTTGAAAAAAAATCGGGGCGCCTGGATGGCGCAGTCGGTTGAGCGTCCGACTTCAGCCAGGTCACGATCTCGCGGTCCGTGAGTTCGAGCCCCGCGTCAGGCTCTGGGTTGTTGGCTTGGAGCCTGGAGCCTGTTTCCGATTCTGTGTCTCCCTTTCTCTCTGCCCCTCCCCGTTCATGCTCTGTCTGTCTCTGTCCCAAAATAAATTAAAAAAAAAGTTGAAAAAAAAAATTAAAAAAAAAAAAAGAAAAAAAAATCAACATAGCATGTCTTTCTTTTCATGTCAGTCACTTTTTATAGCTTTTAGTAGAATTTTACATTCTTGACATAGTATCACACTTTTGTATCAAGGTTATTTCTAGAAATGTGGTGCTCTTTGCTATTTTAAATATAATTTATTATTTTATTTATATCATTATATAACATTTTATTTTATATTATTTATATTCATAAGATAGCCATTAGCCACATGTAGCAATTTAAATTTAAATTAATTAAAATAAAATAAAATGTAAAACTCCATTCCTCAATTACATTAGCCACATTTCAAGTGCCCAGTAACCACATGTGGTTATTGAAAAGCTCAGATATAGAACTTTTCCACCATTGCCGAAAGTTCTATTGCACAGCTGTATAGTGGTATTGTTGATCCATTGTTGATCCAGTGGTATTGTTGACCTTATGTGTTGTTACAGTATCTTATTTTATTTGGGAACACTTTTCAACTTATTCTTTTAAATTTCTAGGAAGAGCAGTTGCTTTTACCCAAACTTCTGGTTTATTTTCTGCAACAGTATTACCCTGATTCTCTTCCTAAAGATGAAAGATGAAAGATGATTCTCTTCCTAAAGATCTTTCTAAAGATGAAAGCAGGAAGGGCCAATATATCCCTGATGGTTGCTACTCCCACACTCGCCATGGCAGACATCACTAATCAATCACAGCACTCTTTGCTGTTCCCTGAACTATTGCTGTTTTTGAAACTGACATCTTCGTGCCTTGCTCTTCTCTGGTTCCTGGGATGGAATAGGATGCAGTGGCAGGAAAAGAGGTGTCTTCCCCATGTGTGCTCCCCAGAGGAGGGCCTTGATCCCACCTCCTGAGAGTAGTTCTCCAGTCATTCTCCTCCATGGCCTTCTATGGCCCCACTCAGGGAGGCCTGTCTTTTCTGTTTCATTATTCTTATTGCACTATCTGAAGAGAACATCTTTTTCAGCCTACTTCCTTCCCCATAGAAGGTTGGGGGCCCAAGGATCACTAGGGGTCATTTTAAATCTCAAACAGTTGAGGTCTTTTGCAGGCCATACTAGTGGGCGTTTTGGGCACAATACTTTTCTGAAATGTGAGTTGTCTTCCTATTTGATTCAGCTCCACATGCCATAGCCACACCACAGTCATTTCCTAGACATGCCTCTCTGTCCGGCGTAATGGCTGGCACCTTGCACTTATGAGGCCTCTGTGAGGGAACCACACTTTTGGTCTCCTGTACCGAACCATGCTTCTCACACTGAAAGAATGTACTGGGCACCATCTTGACTGGCCCTTGCTATAGAGTTGAGTTCTTTTTTTGTCTCACACAAATTTCTTGAGGTATATTTACATACTGTACAATTACCCATTGTAAGTGTACAATTCAATGATTTTAGTAAGTTCATAGTTGTGCAACCATCACCACCATTAAATTATGGAACATTTCCACCACCTGGAAAAGTTCCCTCATACCCATTTATAGTCAAGTCCCCATCCTGACCCCAACCTTAGCAATCACTTTTCTGACTCTATAAATTAGCCTTTTCTAGACATTCAGGATAAATGGAATCATCTTTTGCATCTAGCTTTTTTCACTTAGCTAGATGTTTTTGAAATTCTTACATGTTGTAGCATGTGTCAATAGTTTGTTCTTCTTAATTGCTGAATAGTTTTCCATTTTATATGTATATCACTTTTTGTTGATCTGCTCCACAGGCAATAGACATTTATGTTGTTTTCAAGTTTGGAGCCATTGATGAATAAGGTTGCTATAAACATTTGAATTTATGTCTTTGTGTGGACATATGTTTTCATTTCTCTTGGGAAGTTTCCCTAGGAGTAGAATTTCTGGGTCTTTTGATAAGATTATGTTTAAGTTTTTAGGAAATTGCCAAATGATTTTTCTACAAGTAGTATACTATCTTATATTCCACCTAGCAATGGATGAGGGTTCCCATTTCTCTACACCACAAAGCTGAGTTTGAATTAGCCTTTCCTTCTCAGTTTTCCTTTTATTGATGAGTAATGAGAATAGGTTGGGTCTTCCTCAATTTCTGCACTCTCCCTATTCCTTTTCATTCCACTATAAATTGCCTAATTCTCTATAAAACTCTTTTCTTTCTTATCAAATGCAGCTAATAGCAACCAAAGCATGCTATTAACATTCTGACTCTCAATCTCTCCACTTAAAGCTATGGCTTTTTTAAGCTATGGCAGTTTATCATCTGCCTTCCAAGTTAATGCAGGCAATATTTTTACCAGGTACCTCATCACTGCATAACATACATCACCTCCTTCCAGCCTTAATTAAGTTTCCTTGACATCCACTGCCTTGTGCCCAAACACAATTTATTTTTGTTACAGTAGAACACTACTTCTGATAGCAATTTCTGTATTAGTCAGGATGAAGATATTGTGCTCTAGTAACAAATAGCCCCAAATCTCAGAGACTTATAAAAATAGCAGTTTTTATCCTCCTTATTCATGCCACGTATCCATCCTGATCAGCCATATCTCTGCGCCACATCATATTTACTCTAGAACCCAGGGTGATAGAGTCACTGCATTCTGGAATGTTGCTTGTCTTTTGGTAAAAAGAAAAGAGGACATGTGAATCATGCACTAACTCTTAAAGCTTCCTCTCACATTTAATTAGTCAGAGCAGGTGAAGTGGCCAGTCCTAACATTAATGGGACAGAGACAGATAATCTTCCCCAGGGAAAGGCAGCAAATATAGTGAACAGTAGTATCATTTACCACATTGTGATTTTTTTTTTTTTAAATATCCTGGAGACTCTGGCAAAGAAAGAAACAGCTGCCTCTATGTGGTAGTTTTGCCCAGAGCTGCTCACAGCTAGAGTAAGACAGGGTGTCCTTTTAAAATACCTTATAGACCTAGGCCTTTGATCTTCATGGTGGTTGGCCCTGGCCCTGTGGCTTTGATACACAGAATTATTATATGTTATTCCTCTGTCTCTACCAGCCCCATGTGTTAGGTTCAGGGAAAGATCTGATTGGATGGACTTCATTTCTAGGGGGTGCCTGTATGGCTCAGTTGGTTAAGTGTCTGACTCTCGATTTCTGCTCAGGTCATGATCTCATGGTTCATGAGATCAAGCCCCATGTCAGGCTCACGTTAACAGCACGGAGCCTGCTTGAGATTTTCTCTCTCTCTCTCTCTCTCTCTGCCCTTCCCCTGTTCACTCTCTCTCTCTCTCTCAAAATAAATAAATAAACATTAAAAAAATACTTTACAGACCTGGGCCTTTGATCTTCAAGGTGGTTGACCCCAGTCCTAGGACTTTAATACACAGAATTATTACATGTCATTCCTCTGTCTCTGCCAGCCCTATGTGTTGGGTTCAGGGAGAAATTTGATTGGATGGACTTTCATTTCTAGAGTTTTCCATTCAACGTCCAATGTCCTCTGAAACATTCATAAATCCATTTTTTTCTTGATCTCCAGCTTAAATGGACCCATTTATGTATTTTTTTTCTTCCCAGCTGTCTTTTGGGGAGACATTGCCTTGGACGAAGAGGACCTGAAGTTATTTCATATTGACAAAGCCAGAGACTGGATCAAGCAGTCAGTAGAGGAAAGGGGACATGGCACAGGTAAGTACTGTGTCCCCTACTTCTCTTTCTCTGGGGAGAGGGGTCAGGGACTCCAGCAAGGGTAGATGTGGACCATGAGATATCAGTATCTGACCTGTCAGTCCCATGCACACCTGTTTGTGGAAAACCAGAGGGACGCTCTTTCTGCCCTAGAGGCTATGGAGCCAGAGCCTCCGATCTGCTGATCCTTATAAGAGAACATCCATTTGCCTCTTTATCTGAAGGTTCAGACTCCAGCTCAGAGGGTTCAGACTTGAGCTCAGTGTGGGTTCTCAGGACTTTGGCCTCAGGGTCCAGCACTTCCCAGACTGGAGAGAATTACTGCATGGGCTCCATTTAGGGCATGTTTGTTGATGATGCTCCTAATGCTTAGCACTGGGGGGAGATGTTTGCCCATGGGGTGCTGTGCTCTTCTTTTGCAGACAAACCAGGAAATACGATGGGGCTTCTGACGTTGGTACTCTTCTCCCTCCTTGCCTCCACCCTGGGGTGAATAGTAGGGGGACTGTGTCTTGAGTTCTCAGTCGCCCTGCCCACTGGGCTCAGACGCCTCAGCTCTGGGGAATCCCCATTCTGAAAAGCAGCAGAAGGGGAGGCTGTGCTGTGAGGCTGATGGGCCGGTGTGGCTCACGATGGCTTGCTATTTGGTGACCAGGGCTCACACGTGCCTGTTGCCAAACGACCTCTGCTACTTGCAGCCCCTCCTCCCACCCTCTTTCCTTTCTCTTGAGACTTTTTAATACTTACTGTGGTAAGAACCAAGGGGTTTACTCTCTTGACAAATTTTTAAGTGTACAAACTGTATTATAAACTATGGGCCCAGTGTGGTATGGCAGATCTTCAGAACTTACTTATCTTGTATAACTGAAGCTTTGTACCCTTTTCGGGAGGCACCTGCCATGGCGAAATGCAGTGCTGGAAAAAGAGGAGTAAGATGTGACTCCTGCCTTCAAGGAAACCATTCATGCCAGGCAGACAGGGTTTAGACTTAGACAAGCTGTCCAACATCTCCAAGGCTCAGTTTTCCTATCTGTAAAATGGGGATGAAACCGACACTCACTCCACAGGGGGTTGGGAGGATGGAGTCCAGGGTAATGCACCAGCCTGGTGCCTGGCACATAGCAAGTTCTCAGGCAATGGCAGATATGATCACTGAGGTGCTCCCAGTCTAGTGGAATGAGGCTGTCAGATAAATAGATGAAGGGCGGTTCCTCACGGCAAGTGCTCTGACGAACGAAGAGCAGTGGGAAGAGACAAGAGTGAGGGGAAGAAGCCTACGCAGTTGAGCTGGGAAAGGCATTGTGGGAATGGGAACTCTTGCATTATGTCTTGAAGGATGAGTATGAGTTCCTGAAGTCAAGAATTGAAAAGAGACATTTCGGGCAGTGGGGAAGCCATGTGGGGAGTATGAGAGGGCTTATCTCTACTCTGGGAACAGCAGTAAGGTGTGAGTCCCTGAAGGGTGGCTCTTTGGGTTAGGCTGTGGTAGACAGATGCGCCTGGAAAGGGTGGCCAGGGTAAATGGTGAGGATGCCTGTCAGAGGGGTGGGTAGAAATGTGCCCAGAGTAAGGGGGCAACTCCCATGGCTCAAATATGAGCAACTACTGGGACTGGCCAAGTCCAAGCTCCTGCCAGGGGCTGGGGGAGGAGGGGACCCAGGCTCCCCATCTGTTTGAATTTTAAATGGACTTTTACAAACCAAATTATTTTTCACACCAATATACACAACCTTAATCGGGCTCTCACAAAAGGAAGCATCTCCATAATTCTACCACTGCAACTAACCAGTTCTTACCTGGAGGCCTAGAGAAGTTGACCTCATTGTCATCTCTGTGTGGTTAAAATTTTTTAAACTTCTTTTTGCAATATTGCTTAAAAATAGTAAATTCACATGTCTCAAATACACAGGATTGTGAACTTTTACATATGTCCACATAAACGCCACCCAGACCAAGGCATGGAACATTTCCAGAACCATGGACGCTCCCTCATGCCCCCTCCCAGTCAGTACCCATCCCACTCTCCTGGCCTCTGTCACACGGACTTATTGTACCTGCATAAATAGAGTCACACAGCATGCGTTGTTTGTGTCTGTCTTATTTCACTCAGCTTTTTGACCTTGTTGCGTGAAGCAGTTTGTCTCTCGTTGTTGCGTGTGGTATTCTCTTGTGTGACCGAATGCTAGTGAAGTCATCCTTCTGTTGACAGGCATTTAGACAGGTCACAGTTTTGGGCTGTGATCCGTAAAGCTGCTGCTGACATTCTTAGACATATGTTAGGATGGACGCAAGCACTGGTACCCACGAGGCAAGCACGAGTGGGATTGCTGGGTCTCGTGGTACGTTAGCTTTAGTAGATACCGTCTGTTTTCCAAAGTGCTTGCACCAATGCACACTCTGTGTGGTACATACTGACTTGGAAAGTAGGAGCGGTGACCATGCAAGATCCAGGAGGACCCTGGAGCTGGAGCTGTTTGGCTTGGGGACCCTTCTCACACACTCTGGGCCAGCACAGCAGTTACTTGATGCTTGTCCACGAACACAAATGCTCAGGGTCACCCCTATCAGTGATCCTGTGTGGTCCTGGGGGGACCTGCCATGGCACAGTGTGGGGGTCCAGCCTTGGCAGATGTGAGTGGGAGACCCCAGAGAGAGTCCGGGAGTGGCCAGCCACCATGTGGGCCAGCTCCTGGAGAGTTGCCTGCCTGGAAGGTTGCCTACGATGCTCAGTGCAGGGAAGCCTGGAAGCCCTGCCTTCACCTCTCTCACAGCACTCCCCAAGGCCAGCATGGTCAGCCTCCTGGTCTAAGAACTTGGATCTTCTCTTTTCCTTCTTCCCTGTGAACTCAGAGAAGTAGAGTCCACATCAAATTTGCCTTCAGATCCCTCGAAGGTGGCCCAGTCCCTTGTACCTAGAAAGCACTGGTCAACATGGGTGAGGGAGGAAGAAGGAAGAGGCCTGTGGAGATCAGCAGATCCTGGAACCATCTCCTAGGGGCTTAGACGATCAAGAGCTCCAATAGGGCTTTGCTTCCAGACAGATGGTTAAAGCACCGACTACAGTCATGGGCTTTGGGGTCAGACCATCTGGGCTTGGATTTTTGAGCTGGGTCTCAGTTTCTTCATCTATAAAATAGGAATAGTAATGCTGCAAGGACAAAAAGAATATGTATGAAGTGCTTAGCACAGTGCCTGGCTAATAATAAGAGCTCAATAAATATCAAATCTGCCACCTCTTCATTATTAGTAGTAATAGTATTTACAGAAAGCCCACTGACCTGGAGGGTATAGGGCTAAAATAGAGAGTGGGGAAACTTTGCAATGTACCGGAGGGAACTTTGGCAGCTTGGGTTTGAGGCCTTTGAAACATGTACCTACCTAGTGTTTCCTCCTTCCCAAGCTTGGAATTTTTTTTTTTTTTTCTGTGTGTTTTTATGGGAAAGTGATTTTTATCCTGATCACTTTTCTCTGCGGGCCAATAGTACTTTGCAACTATCTAGAATAGTTGTTTTATTTTCAGAATGGGAATACTTTTTATTGTTTTTGCTGATTAAACCAATACTGCCAGTTGTTTGGGAAAAAAAAAAAGTCCAATAGCTCAGAATTATAGAAAATAGACAGTAAAAATCTCCTGTTCTCTCAGCTCCAGGGATCCGTGCTGTTATCAGTTTGCTG
Source organism: Lynx rufus (assembly GCF_022079265.1). Taxonomy (NCBI): domain Eukaryota; kingdom Metazoa; phylum Chordata; class Mammalia; order Carnivora; family Felidae; genus Lynx; species Lynx rufus. The sequence goes on along the minus strand of NW_025814825.1, from coordinate 36,986,192 downwards.
GATTACCTCCAGCCTTGCCAGGCTCAGGCCATGTGCATATAGGTATTTTTAAAACATAGAAAGGATTTTTCTCAACACCGTCTTGTGCAGCCTGTGTATTTCATTTAACACCACCTCATAGACATCTTTTCATGCGGTACATTGTGGTCTAATCACATTTAATGTGCAACTCTGCCACAATTCATCAAGCTAATCCTGTACAGATGGGCGTGAAGATTGTTTCCCTCTTTTTTCTGGTAATTTTTTCCTATTAGAAACAATGAGGCTGTGAACAACTTTGTGCATAGATCCTTAAACATTTGCTTTGATTAAAAAACTAACTAAATAAAAAAGAACCACACTTTCACTCCGTCTTCCTGCTTCCAAATGTGCAAAAAGATGTATTCTTAGATTTAGGTTATTTCATTTCCAAGCTTTGGTTAGTGTTCCTGTGTTTTAGGGGAGGGAAGGAGTTTTGAGGGGAGGGGGTGCTGAATCCCTGGAGGGGATCAGAGCAGGGAGGGTTCAGAACCTTGCAGTGTAACCCCAGAAGGCTTCTTTCCCTGGTTCATCCTGTGAGTTTGGAGCTGTTCTCTTGGCTACAGGATGAAACCATATCTTTGCCCTAGAAGTGACCAAGTTGGCCTCATTCTCTAGATGTGCCCAGTGTCCTAAATTCAGTGAGTGGCAGAACCGGGGTCGGAACCAGGCTTCCCAACTCCCAGGCCAGGGAGTCCTCCCCTGTACCTCCAGGCGTCCTCCCCTGCACCCAGCTGTCGGCCGTGTTGCCAGTCAGAAGGAACAGAGAGCAGCAGAGGTGCGTGTAATCAATCATTCCTTTGCCATCACTTGGAAGGTAGGCTGGAGCCTCTATGGGCCAAAGGGTGAGCAAAGACCTTGTGCCTGGGTTGGTTTAGGAGCCCAATGAGAGTGCTGCACTGGCCACAGAAGAGAGCTGCTGAGGACCCTTGGACCCCCAGCTGGGAGCCCCCTCGCTGTTTGCTTAAAGCAGTCAGTCTCCCTGCCTCTAGTCCCTCCTTCCCCATCCTGCTTCCAGGTGATCTTCCTGGCCCTGACCTTGCAACCACCAAACAAGGGTCCCCCAAACTCATGTCTACGTGGAATCTCAGAATGTGACCTTATTTGGAAACAGAGGACTTGCAGACGTAATTAATTAAGGGTCTTGGGATGAGAGCTAAATGCAGTGACTGGCGTCTTTATAAGAGGAGGGGAGCACACAGACACAGAGGAGGCCGTGTGAAGAGGACCACAGAGACCGGAGTGAAGCATCTACAGGCCAGGGAGCACCACAGAGCTGTCACCCGTTAGCTAGAGGCGAGGCAGGATTCTTCCCTAGAGCCTGCAGAGGGAGCATGGCTCGGCCAACACCTTGACTTCAGGCTTCTAGCCTCCGGGACTGGGAGGGAATGGATTTCTGCTGTCTTAAGCCACACACTTTGTGGTAGTTTGTTATAGCAGTCCCAGGAAATTAACACAACTGCGGTGCTGAAGACGCTTCGTGGCTCCCTGTCACCCAGCAGAAACATTCCTTAGTCTGACCTTCGTCTGGGCCCTCCACACTCTGTCTACCCCCTGTGTATCCAGCCCCCTTCCCTCTCCTTGTCCTCCAGCCAAACATAATGACATTGTCTGCACAAGCCCCCGGTTTCCCTCCTTTCAGCCTTCTGTCCCAGCTATGCCCTCTACCCCACATCCCCATTCTGCAGAGAAAGAAAGGAAGGCCCCGAGAAAGCCAGTGACTCCTCCAGGGCCCTCCAACTGGTGTGCTTTCGTGACTCGGCATGGCCGCCAGTTTGGGAGGCCACCTGGGTTGACAGTGCTGTTAAAATCAGCCCGTGTTGTGCTTGGGATTGAAAGAGTTCTATTTTCTCGCCGTTTTCAGACAGGCCCCTGCCTCTGCCACGGGAGCTGCCGGAGGAAGCGGCAGCAGCATCTTGGATGTGTGCGGGGCAAGGAGGCAAGAGTGCATTCTGCAGGGAGAGAAAGTCCTTCTGTGTGCATTTCATTTGCAGAAAGAAGAATGGGAGCTCTGAGCAGGCATGGGCCAAGCTGTTCCATGAATGGGACCCTTGAATTAACATTGCAGAGTTTCCTAAAGCTGCTAATCGGATTAGCTGTGTACTGAAGGAAGTACTTAGCGGGACACACACACTCTCCGGCCCTCCTGCATCTTCTTCCATGTGATGGTGCAAGCCTGATGGCCCCGTTTCTGAGTTCCGAGACACCTCTTCTGCTAACCACACAAGGTGGAGGGCAGTGTGGTCGATGTTTTGGACTTTTATTTGTTTGTATCTTCCCAGGGAGCCAGTGTTGCGCATTCTCATCTTCGCAAATATCTGGGAACCTGGAGAGGAAGTATCGCCTTGCATTATCTCCATCCGGATAGTGGATCTGATTTCTTGGTCTTTGTAAGGAGGACTCGGAAAGGGGAAATGGTTGTGATGACTTATTGGCTCTGATGGAAGCTGATGTTCCCGCCTTGTCTATTCTGAGCCACTGGGCCATGTCCAGCTCTATTTAAGAAACCATCCTTCCTCTAAATCCTCGGTTCCTAAACCCCTGCCATCTGTGTGAGTGTCTGCATGAGCCCAGCAGTTTGAGCCCCTGACTTCAAAAGAATGAAACAGCAGGAGTGAAACATGGGTTTGGATAACTTGCCTCCCCTCTCTGGGCCTCCTCTCTGAACCCTGAGGGCCCACCCACCTGGCAGACCCTTCAGCTCCTAGACTTAGTGGTACATGTTACCGTACCGTAGATTTAAACTCTGGTGTTTCAGGCCAGAGAAAAGAGGGGGTGCAAAGGCCATTGGACATCGAGGGGCACAATTAGGCATCCAAGGCTAATGCATACCCATGAGATGCCCACATGTACTCTGAGGCTTTCTGGGCTCATAGAGTTTCTGGGTTCATAGGGTTTCTTTCTCTCCTTGCCTTCCAAGGTTTGAAGCTCTCAAAGGAGACCCAACATGTCTCTACTCCCAACACATTTTTAGCTTCGAGGCTCTTGAGAGAGCTTGTGGGTGGGGTTGTTTTAAGCAGCCCCATCGAGAGGCTGTGATTTTCAGCCTCCATTCCTGTGGAGACATTTCCTAAACTTTGTAGACATGGCTTCACCATCTCATTGATTTCCTTTATTGGAGGTGGGAGTGTCCAGATAAGAAGTGGGGCAGTGGGTGGCTCCCTGTGACATCTTGTAGAGGACACAATATTCTGAGTAATGGATGAATGCCAGGTTAAACTCTTGCTGGGGCAGTGAATTGGATTCAAGTCTGTCTCCTAGCATCGTGCAATGCCAAATGCTGTCTTAGCAAAATCTGGTGGCCTCTGCTCCTGATGCCACTACTGACTTAGAAAGCTGAAGAGGGACAAGAGGCTGTCAGGGAGCAATCTTTTTTTTATTATTTTTTTTATTTTTTTAATTTACATCCAAATTAGTTAGCATCTAGTGCACCAATGATTTCAGGAGTAGATTCCTTAGTGCCCCTTACCCATTTAGCCCATCCCCTTCCCACAACCCCTCCAGTAACCCTCAGTTTGTTCTCCATATTTATGAGTCTCTTATGTTTTGTCCCCCTCCCTGTTTTTATATTATTTTTGTTTCCCTTCCTTTATGTTCGTCTGTTTTGTCTCTTAAAGTCCTCATATGAGTGAAGTCATATGATATTTGTTTCTCTGACTAATTTCACTTAGCATAATACCCTCCAGTTCCACCCACGTAGATGCAAATGGCAAGATTTCATTCTTTTTGATTGCCGAGTAATACTCCATTGTATGTGTATACCACATCTTCTTTATCCATTCATCCGTCGATGGTCATTTGGGCTCTTTCCATACTTTGGCTATTGTTGATAGTGCTGCTTTAAACACGGGGGTGCATGTGTCCCTTTGAAACAGCACACCTGTATCCCTTGGATAAATGCCTAGGAGTGCAATTGCTGGGTTGTAGGATAGCTCTATTTTGAATTTTTTGAGGAGCCTCCATCCTGTTTTCCAGAGTGGCTGCACCAGCTTGCATTGCCACCAACAATGCAAAAGAGATCCTCTTTCTCCGCATCCTCACCAACATCTGTTGTTGCCTGAGTTGTTAATGTTAGCCATTCTGACAGGTGCAAGGTGATATCTCATTGTGGTTTTGATTTATATTTCTGTCAGAGAGCAATCTACTCATCATCTCCACCGTCTCCTCCAGAGCTTTGAAGGAAGGAGTGCCCAGAGAATAAGGTCTTGGTGACTTCTTTTCTCTAAGTAAATTGTACTTGACATTTTTGGGGTTCACAGACCTCTTTGAGAGTCTGATGAATATTATGAGCACTTCTCTGAGAAAAAAGGACACGCACGCACACACACAATTTTGCTTGGAATTTCAAGAGATTTAACTACTCCATGGATCCCAAGTTATGAAGCTCTTGTCCATGGTCTCCCTTTTCTGAGTGCTTCCGCACTCTTGGAAAGGTTCTCCTCATGTGGACACCCAGGCCCTGGCAGGACTGCAGTGCAGAGAGGCTTGGATGATGGAGTCAGGCAGGCCTGGGTTTGCCTCTCTGGCTCCATATTGATTAGCTGGGGAATTTAGGGTGACTCGTTCCCTATATGTAAAACAGGATATTAATGCCTGTCTTGCAGGGACGTTGAGAAGTGGGATAGGTAAAGCATTTATGCCAGGGTCTGACACCTGGGAAGCACCTGATAAATAATAGCTGCCATGGCCACACCTGTGCTGGCTTCTCTGCCTTCTCTTCTCTCTGGCCCACCTCTTTGTCTCAGACTCCACACTGCCAAATGCCCTAAATTCTTTTTTGTTGCTGTGTGTACTCCGCAGCACCTCCCTGGGGTCTCTGGAGCTGGGCCAGCACCACTGTGATCTGAGCAGGTCCTTGGGTTTAGACCCTACCCACCCAATTCCCTAGCCTTCCCTGGTCGTTCTGAGTCAAACTCCAGGATCACAAAGTTAGCCAGAGAGAGATCTGAAAATGGATTAGGTGCTGATTCTTCTCTAAGAACAACAAAAAGAATAATACTAGCTAGCATTTGCTGTTGGCCGAGTAGGTCTCACATACTTTAAATACGTGATCTCACTTAACCTTCACACAACACTTCTATATGGTGGGTACTGTTGCCAAAGATATAAAAGGTAATGTTCAGAGGTATGTAATGAACACAACCAATTACAGGCAGAGCCAAGATTGGGACTTAACTCTGATGTCAAAGGCCCTACTTTTGGCCTCTATGCTCCATTGCTTCTAGAAATAGCTGCTGGCATCAGCATCACTGCCAACACTGTCCCCTTGAGTTAGGGAGACTTGGTCTCCCCATCACCTCCCTTGAGAGGTGATGAAGAAAGATGTGGAAGAGTTCCACGCGCTTAGGGAGCTACACCTCATCATGCCCTCCGTTGACTCAGGTCGCATTCAGTGTGTGCCTTGCTGCATCCCCCAGCCTATTGCAGCCGTGACTTGTCTTTGGTCTTGGCTCATCCTTTTTCATTCCAGCATCAGGCTAGACACATGAAAGATGCCAGACAAACACTTATGGTCTGTGGATGGGGCTATGAGCCTCAGGAGTGCTCGGTGGCCTCCGTTCTTTCCTGCTCCTCTGCTCCCCCCAAGAGGCCAATTGGGGTTAGGACTGTTTGCTTGAATGCAGGATGCCTCAGACTCCAGCTGGGAGTGGGGACCAACAATGAAAGAAATGCTTAGGGGGTGGCACCCTCGGGCTGAGCGAGCCCTGATCACCTTGCAGGAAATGTCTGAAAAAGGCATCCTTTAGCCAAGTGGTCAATAGGTTATCTTTCCCGGGCCCTTCACATAGATTCCCAGATGGAAAATGCAGTCCTTAGGTCTTTGCCATGCCAGAGAGGGAGTGCCAGCATTCCTGCTCACTCCTCCAGGGCTCCTTTCATCCTTTCTTCCCCCAGACCTGCAGCCCCCACCCCAGCTGACTGCTCCAATCATCTCTGCCCTCCTATGAGAATTCTTCTTGGCTCCCGTGGTGGAGACCTTGATCTTTACTTGCTGAACTCCTGTTCTGGCATGTGTCTGCTTCACAGCTCTGCTGACCCTTTGACACCAACTGTCCCTCCCTCTTTCCTTCCTTCAGATAACAGATGTTAATCGGGTCCTCTTCTGTGCTCAGCACCAAGGATACAGCAGTACCCACTTTCTATCTTGCCATTTAAGAGATGGAGTTTTAGTGATGGATGTGATTATGGTCATGCTTTGGAGTGTGGGAGGAATGGGGCAGCCTGGAGGGCAGTACCTGGGATCAAAAGCCCCTGCTGGTATGGGGCGGCCACCAACCTCCCAGAGGAGGTGTGGTCCAGTAGGCAGAACCCCCACCTAGAGGGAAGGCCCCAGGTGACAGTTGTCATCCAGGCAGGAGTTGGTGTTGGGGGTCCAGCCTGGAGCACAGGGCCTGCCAGGGGGCAGAGCAGGGCCATTGGGTGGGCCAGGGTAGAGACCAAGGCAAATAACATTGGAGGGACCTTTACTAGAATTCATGGGGAGTTACAGTTTTGTGCTGTGAGTTCAAGAGAACAAGGCAAGGACCCCTGAACCTTCTGGGGTGTGGGTGTTAGGGAGGGCCTATAAGCTGGAGACTTGGCATGAAGACATGGGTCAGAAATTAGGCAGGAGCACACAGATCCAAACTGGGTCAAAGGTGAAGTGCTGTGGAGACCCTCCCGTGTTGAGTCTATACTCCCTATATCTCCCAACCTAGGATCGGACTGGCCACAGCGTTGGGGCAGGCTCAGCCCGCAGACCGCAGCTGGCAGCCGGTAGGGGAGAAGGACAGTGGGGCGGGAACTGGACAAGGCCTGGCAGCTATTCTGCCCATAAACTCTTCAATTTAGGAAGATGATTTGAGATGATAAAGAGGCATCTGATAAAATGCACATCTGTTCTTTGGGAAGGAAAAAAGAATGCAACATAAGGATTCTATCATCTCATTCCCTGGGGCCTCGTTCAGAGGCTGACTTATACCTTGGATTGAAGCCAGAGTTCACTGTGAACTTGAAGTGTTAGGAAAAGTAAATTCACCTTTAGGTTGATTTTTGTTATGACTGCATTTCTCAGAATTTGGGGAAACTGGGCTGGGAGTCCGCTTGGAGCCTGAGCTGGGTGAGTGAGGGGTGGTGAGCACCCTCAGGCATTCATCCAGGGAGCTGTAATCCTGGGCCCCTCATGGACCTCGAATCCGGGAGCCTGAGTCAAAATTGGGAGATAAGCTTGAGAAGCCAGGACAGACAGGATTTAGAACGTGGCATTGTAGGCAAAGTTCTCTCCGTTTCAACATACAGAATCCCATTCAAGATAGCTCAAGTGAAGAATTTACTTAAGAATATATTCTCTGGGCCACCTACACACAGAAGCTGGGGAGAGCCGGCCTCTTGGGGACTGGACTGGGAATTGGAGAGAGAGGAGCAAAGCTGGCTTCTCTTCTCAGGGATCATAAAATATCTCATTTTTGCTCTTGCCTCTTCTTGCAACTGACCCATCATGGCATGGCCACCATGCCTGAGTTCCCATCATGATCCTCAACTCAAGTGTCCCCTGCTGGGTGCCCGCAGTACCTCCCTAGGTAGGGGTACTGTGGAAATCCTAAGCGTAGAAGGAATCTCCCAGGGAGAGAGTATAACATGAGTTGACCACGGGTCTGACATCAGAACCCCGGGGAGGTAAGAGGAAGAGACATAGTTATGATGGAGGCAGGTGACAGGTCTGTGTCTGTGGCTCCAGAGAAGAATGAGTGATGGAGCAGCCTTCGGTTTGAAGAGCTGATTGGTGAGTGAAGACCCCCCAAGCATGGAGGTGTGGAAGCAGTCCCTTTCAGGTTAACTTGGTCTTGGGGCCAAGCCTGGGGACCTCACACCCACTTTGCCATTTCTGTTATTTCCATGGGAAAATACTTTATGAGTTCCCATCAGCCATCTTAATACATGGAATTTGGGAACACAGTCTCCTGAGAGCCAGGGACTGACTGCCTGTGTCAGATGAGGACCAAGTCGTTGCCTCCCAGTTTTGGCCGACAGAAAGATAATGCCTTACCTCTCAGGTTTTTCTTAGTCTGATTCCACTTTCACTGCCCTTTAACTGTGTATGCTTTTGTTTGTATTTATTGAATGGAATTCTCTGTTTCCTGTTTTTAACTTAAATGTTAGTTGATCTCTAAGGCAGAATGAAATGCAATAAACCATACTTAAAGCAATCTTACCTATGCTGCCTTCCAGTCAATTGTTCTAATATCAGTGGCCTAGATAGCAAAAATACTCCTCACTGTGACTTAAGAGAACCCTGTGGTGAATCCTTTTTGATAAATTAAAGGATGCTTTTATCCAGTAAGTAATCACCCCCTAAATATTTTAGTTTTCTTAAAGCTAAGCACCTTTGCTTTTGTATCTCTTGGCCTCTTCTAGATGTGTGCATTTTGGTACAGATGGAGACAGACCTGTGTCACAAATGCAGTTTACTACTCAAGTATTTTCTTTCTGGGCATGGTGATGAACTCATTTGTTCTTGGACAAAACCAGTGCCCCAGCCCTTCAGAGTTACCCACTGCACAACACACAGACCTTGGCCATGTCACTTCACTTCATGGGACATCCCTTTTCTTATCTGTAAAGGCTCTTTTCTTATCTATAAAAGCTCTAAGCTTCCTGAGGGCCAAGAATGAGTCTCCTGGTTCTTTTGCCAAAGATAATCCATAAATGTGTGGAGACTAAATGTGTGGTTTCTGCTACATGCACAGCTAATTAGAGAACCACTGTATCTTTGGCTTCTCCTTCATTGGATGCCTCATGGAACTTCAGAATGTTCTACTCAAATTGCATCGAACCTGGACCTTCCAGGGGCCCTCCAAGGGGCTCCCATATAGATTGGCAGAAATCTGGCAGTGGCCCCCTTTGCCCTATCTTAGAAAATGACAACAAACAGTGATAGGAGAGAGAAAGGAAAGCTGAGGCTGTCTCACAAGCATCAGTGACAAGTGGGCCACACCCTGCAAGCTGGAGATGCAGCTTGAGGGGCAGCAGGGGATGCCGCCGGTGTGAGTCTGGGATGAGACTCCTCTCCCCCTTCCATTGTGCTAACCTGCGGCTGATGTGTGGCATGGCTGGAGCAAAGTCACATTTCTTCTGGGGCTGTTCACATCGAGGTCTGCGGGTCATTACATCTGTGGCTTCCAAGGAGGTCCAGAGAGAGGAGGTGACAATGGTGGTAGAGTTGCCAGTGGAATCTCACCCTGCATTCTTCTGGTCATCTTCTTTCTCTTTGGTGTCATTTAATGAGCTGTTTGTCCGCAAACTGTGAGAGAAAAGCTGTGCTGGTCTTGGCGCTGAGCCTCTAACTCGCTTCCATTGGTCCTTGCTTTCTGCTTCCCGGGTTCTCTGCCAGCCTCCTGCACCCCTAGCCCTGGGCTGCTGTTGCCTGAGGAAGGAGATCCTGTCTTTCCTGACACTGGCACCCCCTAGAGGCATGGCTTTCCCATTCTCTCTGCAGCCCAGAGGCCCTAAGCGGTCAGCCCACCAGCCAAATCTGGTCTGCAGATGTGTTTTGTTTGTTTTGTAGTGCTCACAGTTTTAAACTTACTGCCAACATTTTAAAAAATCAGATTTCTCATAAAAATCCAGAACTCTGGCTTCTCTTGAAAAGTTGGGAGATCTGGCCATGCTGGTCCAGCATTTCCACATGGCAACAATCAATGGAGTTGCATAATGATGGGTTGAACTCTGGGGGAGCACGTGCCCTGCGGTTGGCCACAGACCCCACTACCCCTATTTATCTCTCATACCCAGCCTCTTTCACTCCGATGTGTTGCTCGCCTGGCCTCCTAGCTCCAGGCATCTGAGTTTGCATGTCAGGCCAGTGGGGAAAGGACACCATCTTTGGACCCTAAATCAGGTCCCATGGCACTGGCCATGCGGCTTCTCTCTTCTCTGTCGAGGGAGGAGGGTCAGAACGTCAACTACCACCTGGTTATCTGACAGAAGATCCTTCTTCTGGAGGCTCTTTTCTTCTCTTCCTTGAACTTTCAGTCTCTGGCACCTCCTTGTAATACAGCATGCCATGTCCTGGGCTCTGCATGGCACTGGGGAAAAAAGCACAAAAAAGGCAAACAGGGTACTCAGTGTGTTGGGGGGGGTAGTTTATGGCCCAGCAAATGCATTGGCATCGGAACAGATTCTTTTTGAGCTAGTGAATCAGTGCGACAGGACCATTCATAGATATTAACCTCTCTGAAACAAAGGGGCCATCACCGTTCACTGACATGGGGCCATCACCCAGAAAAACCCTAGTCACTTTAACCTCTGTTTACCTATATTATCTTTTTAAGGTGGAGCCCTTGCTCTGCAGTTCTCCTTGAACTGAGCTGACTTCTGTCCAGAAAGGTCAAAGACAGGCTATGGAATTCCGTGACCCTCTTTCTGCTTCTCTCCTCCAGGTCTTTGGAGACGGTTTGGGTTGGTCTTCCTTTCTTTGATTTCCTGAGTTCCTTGCTACTGTTTCTGTGACCCAGTTCATGGGGCTTGCCCTTGGAGATTACCACTACAGACTATCATCTGTAAATCTTGATTGGTCATTTGGTCATCTGTGCAAAGGCCAAGTGGTAAAACCCTCCTAAGATTTTCTATGAGGACACGTGTGCCTCTTCTGAAGAACTTTTTACCGCATAGTGAGAATCCTAACCCTTGAGTCCAGGTGACCTTTTCTTCATTATCTGGGGGTTTCCCTTCATTCTTTTCTCCTGTCACACAAGGAGACAAAGACCAAAGACTCAAGGTTAGATCCTCCCAGCTCTGTTGCATACCAGCTGGTGACCACAGATCAAGGGCTTTACCTCATCGAGCCTCAGTTTCCTCATCTGTAAAATGGGGACAACAATAACAATACCTTGGCCCACACAGGTGCAGTGAATATTGGCTGGGATAATATATGCAAACATTAGCCAACCCAGTTCAGTCCAACTCAGATGCACATATTTGTTAAGCATCTGTTACAAACACTGCACGGTGGAAATATACAGGATATTGTCTGTGTCCTCAGGGAGTTAAGTGTCTTATTAGGGAAAACAGCCTTGGTTCACAAATACTATGGGCATGGTATGATCGGGCCCAGGAGCTTCTTGAAAGGAAGGCTTACCTCTGGTCTCTTTTTCTATCTCTGGCCCTTGGTACAATGCCTGGCACAGAGAGGTGCCCCATAAGAGTTTGTTAAATGAGGGAACAAATGAACGAATGAATGAGTAAAAGGCCATGAGGGAGATGTAAATGAAGCACAGAAAAGGAGGATGCCTTTGTAAAAGAAGTAGAGTTGGGCCTCGAAGGATTTGGGCTAGGGTTGCAGTTGGAAGGGTCGTGCATTGCAGGTGGAAGGCAGAGCCTGAATGCAGTCATAGGAGGGGGAGCTTAGCAGCAAGAACCAAGGGGTTCAGGGTGGCTGGCAGGTGGGGGAGAGAAGCTGGAAGGACACATTGGGATCACACTCTGGTGGGACTTGGGCTGAGGGCTTAGGACACTCTCCCGTAAGCTGTCCTCTTTCCTGCCCCAGGGCCCGCAAAGTCTTTGCCCCTCCCCATCTGCCTTTCCCTCAAGCTCCACCACCCCTTCTCTGGGTCGCACCCAAATGGCTAAATCTTTTCCTTTTCTCCCAGCCTGGGCTGTGAGCTCTTTGACTGAGCCACCCCTCCCTCTCCCCCTAATTTCTGAATAATAATCTCAACACCGTCTACTTCATATTCTTTCCTGGTCGTCTGGGGATGTTTCCTCTATCACATAGTGTGTGTTTTTGTAAGTAGTGTTAGTGTTTGCGCCTTATTCATCTATATGTCTTCTTATGTTAGTTTCTTTATGTAGTTTAATATTTGGTGAGCTGCATCCTTCCCCCTTGCCCTTGCTCTTTGTGTTTTAGAAATGTCTTGGATAACCTCACTTGTTTATTCTTCTAGGTGAATTTAAGGGTTGCTTTCCTACAAAACTCCAAGAGGATCCCAACAAAATCTTCTTAGAATTTGAGTCACGGTTGCATTAAACCCATAACTTCATTTGGACAAACTGACACATTTATATTACTTACTCAATCCACCCAGGAACATGGAATGTCTCTTCTTCACTTACTATAATTTTTACAAATTGCAATAAAATGTGTAATTCTCCTATTGCAGTTATACACATTTCCTGTTAGAGTTACCCCAAATCTCTTATGTTGACCGTTCTGGTGGGTTGTCCGTAATGCTCTTTTCCGCTGGCATATTTCAGCATGGTGACCACGAAAGGGAGTGCCTTTATCACATCTCAGAGCAGAGGAAGGCTTTCCTCCACCCCCCTTCTCATATCCAGCTGCACCCTGAACAATGATTGCGCCATCACCTAAAGAGCTCACCTAGGCACTCTCTTCTCCATTGCTGTGGCCCGCCCACTTCAGGATGTCATCACTCCTTGCTGGGAGACCAACCTCAATGTCCAGTGTGTTCTTTCCTCCCTTCCTCCCTCTGTTCCAGGCCCATCCCAGGCCTGGGGTTACGTCACTGAAGGAGTTGGAGCTTTGTGTTTTAGAGAGTGTCATGGATGCAGGCAGTTAACATGCAAACACAGAAACAAGATCATTGCTGATAATGTTCAGTGAGCCCTGAAAGGAATAAATGGGGACTGGAGGAGGTTCTTCCACAAACTTCCTTTTATGCATTCAGCTTATAAGCCCAAAGATTGGCCCTCAGCATCTCAAAGAAGGATTTAATTGGTGCCCCATAATGCTCTTTGGTTCTTGCTGCCTCACCAGCAGCCTCGAACACTGTGGATCTGAATTTCTACCCCCATGCCTCTCTAGTGCCCCACTGCTGTCACACCTGACCACTCCCTGCTTTAGAAGCACACCTCTTCAGAAGCTTCTAGAAATTTATGTATAGGAGAAGCCCTAAATAGCCCTTTATTATAGAGGCCATCAGTGGAGGCACATGGGCTTAAGATTGCATCTGGGTTTTGCCTCTTACTATCTGGGTTTTGTGAAGGAGGGTGAGTTGTTTAGAGTCAGTAGTAATAGTCGTAATAGTAGTAATAGCTAACTCAGTGAGTGCCGATTTGGGGCCAGGCATTGTTCTATGCCTTGCATGTATTATCCCTCTTAATCTTTATAACAACCCTATGAGGTGAATCCTCCTTCTGTGGATGAGGCCACTGAAGGAGAAAGAGGTTAAATGACTTGTTTGAGGTCCCACAGCTAGTCAGTAGCGAAGCTAAGACTTTGCCGGTAAGCACTCTGACTCTGGACCTTGCACCGTAGGGTCTATCTAGCAAACCACCTGATTTGCCTGAACCTCAGATACACCGAGATCAGGTTGGTAGTAGGTAGGCTGTTACATTTGTGCTCCCTTGACAAACCTCACCTGGCACAGTCATTCGCTGGTACCATCCTCTCCTTCAGTGACTCTGGGCTCAGCCCAAAGCGACTTGCTTTGGCCAATGGGAGACTAGAAAGCATGATGTAAGCGGAGGCTTTTACAAAGCACTGGCACATTGGGACTCATCGTTTTGGAAGGCTGCCTCTTGGAAGCATTCTGCGGTTAGGAAGCCCAAGAGGGCTGTGTGTAGAGGCCGCATGGAAGAGAGCCAAGGCCCCAGGCTTATGGCTCCACGTGAGCCATTGTAGCCATCCCTCAGCCATTTGAGCTATCCCAACTAAGACCCCAGACACTGTGGAGCAGACAAGCCAACGCCATTTGTTCTTTGCTGCCATTCTTGGCCCACAGAATCAGAAGCAAGCATAAAATGGTTATTTTAAGCCATTCAGTTGAGAGGGATAGTTTGTTATGCAGCAATAAGTGATGGAAACAGCCTTCGAAGAAGCCAAGGCCAGGCTGGGTATGAAAGGTGTGGGCCAAGTGACAAGAGTGCCTGGAGTCCAGGCTCAGGAGAGTGCTGGAAGTTTGAAGCCAGGTGAGCAACAGGTACTTCTGCTTTGAGAACACACCTAAGGAAGAGATCTTTTGAGAACACAGGTACTTCTCTTTGAGAAGAGATCTGACATGGCCGTAACAATAATCAGGGACCAGGAAAAATGCAGGTGCAGGCATTCAAGATAGGGGGAGGGTCCAATGCCAAGCAAAATGGATGTTTGACTGGAGGCTCTGGGAAGGCAGCACTCAAATCTGCATGATTAAGAAGCCTCCCATGAGCTTCTGCCTGGGGCAGGCGCAAATTCTGAGGCCTCACCAGCCAGTGCTTGGACACAGGTGGGAGCCAGGTAACTGGCTGGAGAAGGGAGGGCCAGACCTCAGAATTGCCCACCCAACACTGTCTCAGGGAAGGTTCTGACAGGCCCTCTCACCTTCTCAGCCATGAGGTTTCCTGGCCTCCATCTTGGCAAGGTGTGGACTCATTACTTTTTCTTTCCATGGTCAGAACAGAGAAAAATGATGGGACCACAACTTTTCCGTCTGCATAAACACGGCTGTTTCTTGCATTCCCAGTGGAGAAAGGTTTTCCAGGCAGCTGCCTGTGTGTGTGCGTTATGTGTGTATATGTGTGTATGCATGTGCACTACAAAGTGCAGAGCACGTGTTCATAGGTGAGTATGTGCTGTAATCTTTTTTTTTTTTTTTTTTGGAAATCCCTTTATTTCCTGATTGTAAAAGTAATCTGTTGAGCACAATTTGGAAATTACACAAAGTATGTAAGAAAATAAAATTCACCCCCAAATTGCCAACCAGAGATAATCACAATGGGTATTGTGGGTATGTCCACCCAGCACTTCCCTCCCATCTTTTTTGGATCTGCTTTTTCAGAAAAGATGGGATCATACCCAGTTCTATTGGAATCACCCTGGGCATTATTTCCTTATCTGTGTTTTGACTTAAGATATGACCATTTTTCCCAGCTGGTAAACTTCCTTCTAAAACAGTTTATGAAGTTACATAGTGTTCCCTTTATATAATATTTCACTTTAGCCCCCGCCTCCCGTTGAGGGGTGTAGTTATTACAGTCTTTATTATAAAAATGTTGAGATGAACAGTCTTTGTCTTTACGGCCAATCAGTTCCTTAGTGCCAATATCTAGAAGTCATATTATTGGGTCAAAGTCATCTTACTGCCTATTTTGGTACACCTTGCTAAATTACCTCATAAAATGTTGCCAATTTATATTCCTCCTCCACCAGCAGTGTATAAGAATTCCCTTTTTATTATACACTTGCTGATATTAAATCATTTCATTAACACATGTTGGCAATGGTCTTTTAACTCATTTTCCCTTTCCCTTCTGTAGCATTTGAAATTTGGCATAGATATAAAATTTACTTGGCACTGAATTGCTTAGGATTACACATTGATTACCATAGTGGTTGACTAGTTCATTCCTAATTCAGCCTGTCGAGGGGGCTTGGCCTCTTTTTTTTTTTTTTTTTTCTAATGAATAATTAAAACCTCAGCTCAGCAGGTGTTTCTTGCACTGACGGAGAGGAGGTGTGCAGATACTTCACCCGTCTGCCTTGCCTGAGATGCTCGCTGATACCGCACTTGTACAGGTGTGGGGTAGAGGGCACGGGTTAGGAGCGTGGATTCTGGAGTCAGACAGGCCAGACTTGGAATGCAAATTCAGTCACTTACCAGCTGGGTGACCTCGAACAACTTACTCATGACCCTTCATTTTCTCTTCTGTAAAAGAGGAATAATATTACTTATTCATGGGATTGCTGTGCGTATTACATATGACCAAAGGGCATGGCAAAGTAAGACTGCTTAAGACATAGCTGTGAGGATAACACTCCAAAGCCCTGTACAAGCTGGCTGTGCGTTCCTCAGGCACCAGTGCCCGCCATGCTGCCCTCAGCCCTGGCTCCGGCCATGCGGCACTCACTTTCCTTCCCCAGGACATTGTCACTTGCTGGGTTTTTGTTTGTTTACTTGTTTTTGCTTTTTTGGTTTTGTTTTGCCTGTTTTGCTAGAATACTGTCCCTAGATGGATGTCCCCTTTTCATCATTTAGGGTCTCAGGCCAAATGCCATCTGCTCAGAGAGGCCTCCCCTGGGCTCCCATCCCCCCACTGCTCTTTCTTAAAACTGTTGTAATTTCTTCAAAATGCTTAATCCTGCTGTGCAACAATCTCATTGTTTATTGTTGATTTTTATCCTCTGCGCCAGAGCCATGAAGGCACCATATAGGTAGGTCCTGTGTGTCCTGTGTTCAGGAACCCGGCACAGTGCTACCCCAAGCAGACACTCAACCAATGTTTACTGAGTTATTGAGTTATTGAGTTACTAGTAATGAAGTGGTTTGTAGGAGCTTGTGCTGGAGACCTTTTTTTTTATTAGAACAAAGCAATGCAGATGCATGATAGGTTTACCTCTGGCGGGCCAGAGCTGTAAATACAGGTGTCTTCAAAGTGAGTAAATGGACAGCAGAGGTAGTCCTGACCCGGTTACTTTAGCGTGTGATGTATATGAAAGGATTCGACACCAGACCATCTGGAGAGAATCTCAGTCTCTCTTCTCAATGGCTGTGTCATCAGTGATATCTTACCTGCTCTAAGCCTCAGTTGCCCTGCGTGTAAAATGGGAACGATATCCACTTCAGAGGGTTAGCTTGAGGATGAAACAGGTTAACGTAGGTGTGTACCTGCAAATAGTCAACACTTTAAAAATGGTAGTTATTCTGGTGTTTAAGAAAACCAAGGACTAAAAAATGTTAGGCTCTACAAATGAGTGATAGAAGGAATAATTAATATAAAGCTTTGTTTATAATTAGCATATTAATGAATATTGGTTCATACTCACTATGCATGAGCATATATTCAATAGAGCAATACTGATCTATGGAACAAGACTGTCCTCTTGGGCTTTGGACAAGCCCATCTCTTTCTGCCTAGATGTCTTTGGATGTATATAGTTAATATTTCATTAATTATGGTGGAGGAGTGTTGTGTATACATCAATGTCTCATATGATGCATATAATTAAGCTACTTTTTGTTGGGAACGGAAGAAAATTGGGCTTTTCCAAAGAAAAGCAGCTTGCTCCCAAAGTTGCTAACAGATTGCTTCTTAATTGAACTTGGGAGGTGAATTATATGGTGAATTAGAAAAAAGAACAACTCTGAATTTAGTGAATTGTTCCATAAAGGAAACTGTGGGATTGAATTGCAAATGCTGGATAGAAACATTTCAGCCTGGCCCCATGCATCATGGGCCGTTGACCTCTGCTGTGTTTCAGTGAGAGCGTGAACAGGCCTGTAGCTCTCTTTTCAAGGCCTGGAGGGCATTCTTTCCCAGAGACCAGCTGTAAGCCTGGGTTTCTTATGCAAAGGAGACGTTTGAATAAGCCCCTGTGACTAATGAAATCTACAAGGTCTTTGCATATCCTCTCACTAAAGAGGTAATTAACCAAAGATCAAATATGAGCATTTATACATATTTTTTTCCAAATATTTTTTGTCTTGCGATTACACCCGAGGAAGAATATATCCCCACACCCTAAATGCCCCCTCCCGCACTGTCCCCAATCTTTGTGTCAGGCTGTATTTCTCTTCCCTGTTCTGTGGTACCCATGCCTGCAGTTTCAACCACAGTCACACCTGTCTTACTCATTTGCTAGCTTTTACTGAAAGAGAGCAACATTTCTCATTGATTTAGATGTGAGAAGCGACTTTTTTAAATGTTTGATGTCTGTTTCCAGCCCCACGTCTTTCATTACCGGTAATCTTGGGGAGTAAGAGTTTAGTTGTAAGAAAATATCATGAAATGAGACTGCCTCTCACAGGTTCTCTGAGTAGTCACTCTCAACCTTGGCTGTACCTTAGAATCATCTGAAGAGCTTTTGAAAATCCCAAGGCCCAGCCCAGGCCCAGACTGGTTAAATAAGAAAGCCCCTGGTTGGTGGGACCCAGGCATCAGTATTTTTCTTCCTAAAACTTTTTTTTTTTAACATTTATTCATTTTTGAGAGTGAGAGAGACAGAGCATGAGTGGAGGAGGGGCAGAGAGAGTGGGAGATACAGAATCAGAGGCAGGCTCCAGGCTCTGAGCTCTCAGCACAGAGCCCGACGTGGGGCTCGAACCTACGGACCACAAGATCATGACCTGAGCTGAAGTCAGATGCTCAACTGACTGAACCACCCAGGCGCCCCATCAGTATTTTTCTAAAAAGTTCCCCAGGTGATCCCAAATCGCACTGAAGGTTGAAAACCATTGTTCTGAGAATATCTGTTTTCCTCTCCCCATAAAAGCTGATGAAGACAAATTTTCCCATCAGTTAAGCTGCATTAGAAATGATTGAGTCCTCTCTCTCTTTTTTTTTTTAAATGTTTATTTATTTTTGAGAGAGAGAAACAGAGTGTGAGCAGGAGAGGGTCACAGAGAGAGAGAGGGAGACAGAATCTGAAGCGGGCTCCAGGCTCTGAGCAATCAGCACAGAGCCCGATGCGGGGCTCGAACTCATGAACAGTGAGATCAGACCTGAGCCGAAGTCGGATGCTTAACTGACTGAGCCACCCAGGTGCCCCAATTGAGTTCTCTTTTTAAGCACTGCCTGCCTGACTTATCTATCCATCCATCTCATATTTTATTGAGTGTCTGCTATGTGCCAGGCACAGTGCTGGGTGTTCATTGTTGGACAAGACAAGATCCCTTTCTTTGAAATGCCAGAAACTAGAAACCAAACTGAGGGATCAGCTGAGTGGACAGGAGGTGCTGATACCTTGTGGTAAGGGATGTGAATCAGCCCAGGCTGTGACTGCACAGAGCAGAGTGCTTGAAACTTGGGAGAAGCAGTGGGTCAGTGTCCCAGAAGAAGCAGTGTCCCTGCTGACACTTGAAGCACCAGTTGGATTTGGCCGGGTGAAGAGGTGGGTGTGGCTGAAGACAATAGAAATCAAGGTGCTGTAGGTAGCTTGGGGTGGCTGGGTAGGGGTGGGGAAAGTAGCAGCCTCAAGGCCCCAGGTGGAGGAGGCAGGCAGGGCCTTGTCACAGGGGCCAGGCAATCCTTTCAGGAATTAGAACTCATCCCAAAGGCAGTGGGGAGCCTCAGGAAGGGTTTCATCAGGGGGAGTGGCCAAACCACATTATCTCCAGGTGGATCCCAGGCTTAGCTGTTCTGGAAGCATGAGATTTGCTGCCCTTTTGAGAAAAAAAGACACTCTCTAGTCTCTTGCTGGTAAGGATGACAGAGGGGGGATTTGTGTTCTTAACTGCCCATGGCTCCAAGCTCTCATAGGCCTCCTGGAAAATGCCGTGGGTCCCTTGGGACCCTTCCCCAGGCTCTCCCAGGCACCCCACTTGTTCTTTCTGGTCCTGAGGCTGAGGGGAAGAAGCACAGGTTTGGGGGTCAGATTGGCCCCACCTCCAGCTATCACCATTGCTAACCATCTCCGTACCCTCAAGACAAGCAAGTCACTTCACCTCTTGGAGCCTTGTTTCCTCGTCTGTAAAGTGGGGATGTTTATGGTCCTTTTGTCATTGTGTCTTTTTGAGGCTAGAATTACAAAACACAATACAAGAAACTCATTTATTTTTTAAAATTTTTTTTTTCAACGTTTATTTATTTTGGGGACAGAGAGAGACAGAGCATGAACGGGGGAGGGGCAGAGAGAGAGGGAGACACAGAATCGGAAACAGGCTCCAGGCTCTGAGCCATCAGCCCAGAGCCCGACGCGGGGCTCGAACTCCCGGACCGCGAGATCGTGACCTGGCTGAAGTCGGACGCTTAGCCGACTGCGCCACCCAGGCGCCCCAAGAAACTCATTTAGCACTGTTCTTAGGGCATGGTCAGCTCCATAACTGCCACTTAGGAAACACTGATTCTTTCCCCCTCTATCTACTTGGGGGGGAGGGGGCACCCGCTCTGCCCTCAACTCCAGAGCTTTTGCTCCTATTATAGCTCCAAGCGCCTGGAGGCCAATGGATCAGAAGTCCTTGACCCCCACCCTCCTCTGCCTGATGCAGAGCTGAATATCAGTCTCTCCTGGCTTTTGTTCCCTCAAACACAGCCTACAGCTAACCTTGAACCCAGACTGTGCTTATAGGTTATTTATTTATTTATTTATTTATTTATGGCCTCCCTCCACCCCTTTCGCAAGAGCCAAGCATGTTTAAACTTTCCATCCCTTCATGCTGGGGTAGTGCTATGTGGAATCTCCTTTCAAATGCCAGCCCCTGAGTCCCCCTCCTGACCACTACTAATAACCCTGGTCATATTCAAAGTCGGTGCAGTTACAAAGCCCTTTCGTGTCCCCTGGCTGTCATCTAGATCCCTCAGAATGAAAGCCAGTTCCTCAAAATGCCCCCACATGAGCTAACCCTCCAGACCCTCCCCTGCCCGCTGGCCTCATTGCCTGCGACTCTGCCCTTCACAAATCATCCCGCCTCCCTACCGCCAAGCACACTCCCACCCCAGGGCCTTTGCCCCTGTTGCTTTTTCAATTTGGAATGTTCTTCCCCAGATTGTCTGTGGACTCTCTCCTTCACTTTCCTCAGGCTTCTGCTTTTCTACCTCATATGAAACAACCCCTTATCCCTAGTGCCCACTGTTCCCCTCACCCTCATTTATTTTCTTCACAGTGCGTATCGGCAACTGACTTAAATACTTAGTTGCCTATTTTTTTGTTTTCTCCCCTACCCTCCATCAGAATATAATTTCCATGAGGTCAGGGTAGAGTTTGTTCCGTGTTGTATCCTGAGCAGCAGAAACAGCATCTGGCGTGTAGCAGGTGTCGGATAAATATTTGTTGAATGAGTTAGTGCCTAAACAAACCCATTACCTCATTTGGTCTTCAAAACAAACAGCCCATTTGACAGATGAAGAATACAAACGCCCAAGGTCTTATCCGCAGTTACGCAGTCAAGACTAAGCTAGTCCTAGATCTTTGGCTTCAGCCTCTTCTTCACTCCACACATGCCACATTCCTGTGCTGGCCAGCGATTTTCATACCATCAGGATTTCCCCTGACCTTTAGCCCGAGAGGAAATGATATCGCAACTGGAAGAATACCCAGAGGGCTGGGAGCTGGCAGCGAATGCACCGGCAGCTGCAGGGAGTGTGTGAGTGGATTCCGAGTTGGCCAGAAAGGCAGCAGAATGAACAGGACGAAGGCACACAAAAATGTCAGCGCACGTCTGGTCCACTGCCGGTGTCATAGTCAGGAGAGGGAAAGAGGCGGTCTGCATGGTGGACCACAGGGTCGTCTCCCTTGCTTGTTCAGGGCCAGGTCATTAGATTGCGTGTTTGGGACCCTACCTCGAGCATTGTTGGACGCCTGTGAGCTGTGGGGCACAGCAAAGATCATCAGGTTTCCTACCAGGAGACTGTGTCCTGAGCCCCCAGCTTCCCTGATGGGCTGGCAACCCCGGGCTAAGCATTTTGTGTCTCAGTTTTCTCCTCTGGAAAATGGGGTTCCTTTCTGCCACAGAAGGTTCTAATCAGGGTCAAAGGAGATATGGGGAAACTGCTTTGCAAGCTGCAAATTTCTAAACAAATGCAGGAAACAATTTTGCCCAAGTAGATTGTCCTGTAGTCGCTTTGATGTGGTTTCATATATATAATAGTCTCTCCTGGGCATAGGCTTTGCCCTCATATCTGCTCCCTGGTGTCACAGCCCACTGAGTTTCGCAACTCCTAAATGTAGGAGTCACTAGGGGCCCCTCTCAGTCCCTCGTATCTAGTTCATCAGCCTCCCTGTTTCCCTGTCTGCAACTATATCCCTATGGATCCAGCCTCCCTCTCTGTCGTGTTCCCCCTTGCCCACCACTGTCAGCCCCTCCACGTGGCAAGCTCATTCCCCATCCAGATTCTTTCCTGATCCTGGCCCAGACTTCTATGTCAGTTTCTTTGACTCCAGTGGTCAGAGAAGGCCCTTTCTGAGCAACTGCCCCAACTATGCTCTACCACATACCGCCTTTGACCTTCAGGTTTTCTGAACCTACAACGATTGTGGCCTTTTGTTTTCTTACTTTGTGTTTATCGTCCAGCCACCCATGTCACCCGTCTGTCTTGTTCACTGCTGGATCACCTGGTGCCTGGCGATCGCCTGGTGCACACAATTTCGGCTCACTGTGGGTCTAATAATATTTGCTGATTGACCACGTTCCTGGTGAGGACAGGTGTGAACGAGGTTTATACCCAATGGCCACTAGCAAACAAATACAAGCATCACTGTTCTTGACCAAGGCCATGTCTGCGGAGTCTAATACATGAAGTTAGCAAAAGGGATTTCTTTTTTTTATGTTTATTTTTTTTATGTTGAGAGAGAGAGAGTGCGCACATGTGAGTGCAGGGTGAGGGGGCAGACAGAGAGAGGGAAAGAATCCTAAACAGGCTCCGAGTCATCAGGGTAGAGCCCACCTCAGGGCTCAATCTCAGGAACCACGAGATCATGACCTGAGCTGAAATCAAGAGTCGGGTACTTAGCCAACTGAGCCACCCAGGCGCCCTGGAAGTCAACAGAGCAGTTTCTTTTTATTTTATTTATTTATTTATTTATTTATTTATTTATTTATTTTTAAGAGAGAGAGAGAGAGAGAGAGAGGAAGAGAACGTGTGCGCATACATACACACACACACACACACACACACACTCATGCATGTGTAAGCGGAGGAGGGGCAAAGAGAGAAGGGGACATAGGATCTGAAGTGGGTTCTGTGCTGACAGCAGAGGGCCCGATACGGGGCTCAAACTCACAAACTGTGAGATCGTGACCTGAGCCAAAGTCTAACACTTAACCAACTGAGCCACCCAGGCACCCAACAGAGCAATTTTAAAATGAGGCTCACTCCAAAGAGAAAACCAAAATACTTATTTAAGCCAAGGTCGTAACTGACCACATCACATATTTAAAAGCAGCACTGATGATTTCTCCCTGCATTCCACACCAGGGGACCCCAGAAGGCTGTGTCCTGTTTACATTTGGGCTTCCTGATGGAGGTGAGGGTGAGAAAGCTGACTTCGAGGTTGACTCTGGGATTTGCCTGTTAACTTCGTGTATCTGGCTCCAAGTACCCTTGAGCTGGTCAAGGAGAGTAATCCGTTTATAATTTGTGCATCATGTGCGTGGTTATGGAAAAGCAGGTTCTTTTTTGCCCCTAACATCTAGAATAGTACCCAGCCTGTGATAGGCCCAATCAACCCTTGTTATCAAATCTTTCTTGATCTGCCAGGGATTCTGGTCATCCCTCAGTTGACCAGGTTTGCTCCCTCATTTCTTGGTGCTCCTACAAAGAAGGCTAATGTGTTCTCATGCTTCTTTTCTTCCTCATTCCTTTAGGTGGGCTCGAGGAGCAGCCTTTCGAGAACTGGCAGAATGCTACAGCCATGAATACCAGCAGCGAGGAAGCCAGAAAGGGTAATATGAGGCCCCACCAGGCCTCTGCATCCTTGTTTTTTTCAGCTGTGGTAAATTTCGCAGAATATAAAATTTCCATTTTAATGTGTACAACTTAGTGGCATAAAGTACCTTCACGATGTTGTGCAACCATCCCTCTATCTTGTTCCAGAACATTTTTATCATCCCAAAGGAGACCCCACACCTACTAAGCAGTCACTCCTCTTTTGTCCCTTACCCCCTGCCCTTGGCTTTGGAAACGTCTTATTCCACTTTTTACTTCCTATCACAGTAGACTAGAAGCACCGAGGTCTGTGGCCCTGAGGGAGTGTGTCCTCTTACTGAGGATGGACTGGCTGCCGGAGAAAGCCGTAGAAGGGTGGTGTTTGGTTGCTCAGGGACTGTATGGTCTTCAGTTAAACTGCCTTCTGGGTTTGACCTTTCTCATTGGTGCCTGGCTTGTAAGTTGCTGCCCCCAAGGGCTGACAGGAGAGATCGTGAGGCTTTGGGAACTGGGTATCTGAGGGAACAAGTGGGTATGGGAGGCAAGGTGGGAAGATAAAGCTGGGGTGGGGGCTCGGGAGGAGGGTATAGACTAGAGACCTTGTGTGTGCGCTGCTGGGGGAGGGGGCGGGTGGGGTTGTCTGTGGCCAGGGCCACCGGCCAAGTTCCTGCCTCGATAGTGCTGCTTCTGTCTATCTGCACACTAATGCTCACAGGAGTGTGCTTTCCTGGTTCTAGAGATTCTAGCCTGGAGATTATGGGTGGGGGTGTCTCACTAGAAGCGTCTCAGTTTGGGGGAGTTTTTCCCGTTTGGAAGCTGTGCTGGAGGAGAGAGGCTGCTGGGCTTTGGGCTGGCCTGCAGCCTACAGGAGTGAGGGCTCACTGCTGGCAATGGCGTTTCTTCTGCCTAAAATGAACACGGAGCAAAAGGAATAATTTTTTATTGAAGTATAGTTGACACACAGTATCAAAAGGAATGATTTTTAGAATCTTCTGATCCGTAGTCGAATGCATTATCCATTGCACCACTGGCCAGTCAAAAGGAATAATTTTTTTTATTTTATTTATTTATTTTAAGAGGGACAGAGAGAGCACGAGCACGGGAAGGGCAGAGAGAGGGAGATCCCAAGCAGGCTCCACTGGCTGTCAGCACAGAGCCCAATGTGGGGATCGATCCCACAAAACTGTGAAATGATGACCTGAGCCGAAATCAAGAGTTGGAGTCTTAACCAACTGAACCACCCAGACACCCCTATCATATCCTTATTTAAAGTTAAAAAAAGTTTTTTTTAACATTTATTTATTTTTGAGGGAGAGATTGAGAGAGAGACAAAGCGTGAGTGGGAGAGGGGCAGAGAGAGACAAAGCGTGAGTGGGAGAGGGGCAGAGAGAGACAGAGACACAGAATTGGAAGCAGGCTCCAGGCTCTGACTTGTCAGCACAGAGCCCGACGTGGGGCTCGAACTCACAAGCTGCGAGATCATGACCTGAGCCAAAGTTGGATGCTTAACTGACTGAGCCACCAGGCACACTTATCATATCTTTTTTTAAAGTTAAAAAAAATTTTTTTTGAATGTTTATTTATTTTTGTAGGAGAGAGAGACAGAGCGTGAGCAGGGGAGGAGCACAGAGAAAGGGAGATGCAGAATCCAAAACAATCTCCAGGCTCTGAGCTCTCAGCACAGAGCCAGACTCGGGGTTGAACTCACAAATTGTGAGATCATGACCCGAGCTGAAGTCGGATGCTTAACTGATTGAGCCACCCAGGCGACCCTATCATATCCTTTTTTAAATGTTTTTAAAAATTCTTTTCCCCGGGGCACCTGAGTGGCTCAGTGGGTTAAGCATCTGACTTCGGCTCAGGTCATGATCTCGAGGTTCGTGAGTTCAAGCCCCACGTCCGGCTCTGTGCTGACAGCTCAGAGCCTGGAACCTGCTTCGGATTCTGTGTCTCCCTCTCTCTCTGCCCCTCCCCTGCTTACACTCTGTGTGTATCTCTCTCTCTCTCTCAAAAATAAATAAACATTAAAAAGAAATTTTAAAAACATTCTTTTCCCTTTGGGGGACCTGGGTGGCTCATTCAGTTCAGCGTCCGACTTCAGCTTAGGTTATGAACTCACAGTTTGTGTGTCTAAGCCCTGCGTAGAGCTCTGTGCTGACAGCTCAGAACCTGGAGCCTGCTTTGGATTCTGTATCCCTCTCTCTTTGCCCCTCCCATGCTCATGCTCATGCTCTGTCTCTCAAAACTAAATAAACATTAAAAACTGTAAAGAAAAAAAATTCTTTTCCTTTTAATTTGGCTACCTCCTTCACTTCTTTTTTTCACATACCGTCCCCTACCCTTTTCTCTGTCATGCAAGCTTGATGACGTTGTATGCATCCTTCGATACTTTTTTCCACACACATGTATTCATATATACACTTAGGTAGAGATATAAACATATATTCAAATACAAGCTTCATCGCTTTAAAAAGTGGGACCATATTTGATACATGCTTTTTATGAATCATGCTTTTCTCAGCAACACCTCATGAGAAACTCCTCTAATGCATTTGTGATAACTTTATTCTTTTGAATATTTTGCAAAATATTCCTGATATGGATGGACTGTAATTGATCCAGTCATTCCCTTGTCAATTAACATTCACTTCATTCGAAGTTTTTGCCTTCGTGAGCAATGCTGCATTGCACTGACATTCCTGAACACACATCCTCACACTCTTGTTTTTAACAGGTGTTGCTAGAACGCATTTCAAAAGGTAAAACCATTCACGTTTCCATAGCAACTTGGGAGTGTGCCTTTTTCACTGTATCCTCTCTAGCACCAGGTACTAGCAGTGTGTTTAATAATGTAAACAGTGGTTTATTATTACTTAATTTTTATTTCCTTGACTGCTGGTGACTTTCAACATTTCTTCCTGACTTTGTCAGTGATTTGGGGGTGCACTTCTGTGATTTGCCTCTTCCTGCCTGTCTTCTGCTCACTTTGCTGTTGGGTTGCTGATCCCCCTCTTTTCAGTCTGGCCTCCTTTAGAGAAAGGCAGATTCATTAGCTGCCCCGCCCCTCCGACCACGTGACAAATGTGCATTTGTTTCTGTATCTCACAGGATATTTACTTCTGGGACCATGTGCGGGGCTCCCTTTAAAAATCTGTGGTTTCCTGCTTTGCTTTTTCTAAGTATTTTGACTTGCGCTTTCTCAGACTCTCCAGACATCTGGTAATCTTAGTGGCACTTCATTTTGGCCACAGAAACCCAGCACTTGGCGCTAACACTTGAGCGCAGGGTGTGAGGATGCAACTCGAGGGGTTCTCTATCCCTGCAGTAACATAGACGCCACACCTAATTTTTCCTTCCGTAGTGATTTATCGTTGCATAAAACCACGCCCAAACTTTGTGACTTCAAACAGTGGTTTGCTATCTTTCGCAATTCTGTGGGTTGACTGGGCTCAGTGGGATGTTTCCTTAGCTGACATCAGCCGGGTCACTCACCCAACTGCATTCCTCTAGCAGCTGGGCTGGGCCCGGATGGAAGGTCCAAAAAAGCTATAGTCACATGTGCCTCCACGTGGCTCTTCTCTCCACATGGACTTTCGTTTAGTTGTCTAACCTGAGATTTTTCTTACAGTATGGCGGCTGGCTTCCCAGGGGGAAGAAGCAGAAGCCGCCAGTCCACTTAAGGCCTGAACTCAGAGTACCCAGAATGCCACTTCTGCCACATTCTATTGGTCGACACAAGCCTAACCAGCTTCAAGGAGAAGAAAATAGATTCCACCCCTCAATGTGAAAAACAGCATGAGCTCACAGGAATGAGAGCTGTGGCCATATTCAGAGACCAGCTCCTACCTTCTCTCGCTGCATCTTACCTGCCCACCAGCAACAGGCATTGTCAGGGGTCTTAGTATTTTCTAGTTTGTTGGTGTAAAATGACCCAACCAAATAAAATTTGACAGTCAGACGCACTTGGGTTTGCATCCCAGCTTAGCCACTGAGTAGCTAGGACCTCAGATGAGTATTCGAACTCCACATACGACGTTTGGGGAGAATTAGAGGTAATATTTATGCAAAGTGCACAGCCAGGTTCTGGAATTTAAGAGGTGCTCACTGAATGTAGCTCGTCTACTTTTTCCTCCCTACCTCCACCTCCAAGAATAATAATATCCAGCATTAAAGTATATCATCCACCTCTGGACTGGGATTCCACAGCTGTTCAACAGCTGCACAGAAATACAATTAAAGGAGACCGGAAAGAATAAGGCTGTTGCAGTTTGTTAAAATTCTGTTTCTGGTAGGTTGGCCTGTGCATGGTACCCACACTGCACAAGAAATCTTCTTGGGGGTTTTAAGGCGGACAGTGACAATACTCCCCCAGCCACCCCTCCTCATACCCCTAAAACAGGCTAAATCCATAGTCCACAAACCCTCCAATGACCCTGGGCTTTTGGAAGTGGATAATGTCAAGGCTAGGCCAGTTTCTCCACTCTGTATTGCAGCAGCAGATGGGCAGGTCTTTAAGCATCCAGGGCAAGCCTGACGAGGAAAGAGACCCTCGTCACCCTCAAAGGTGAGCTGAAGGCAGGCTATTCTAGCCCGTCCCCCCAGCTTTCCCTCCGTCAGCTCCATCTTTCCAGGGCACTGTCAGGCGCCAGCCCGGGGTGCTCCTTGTTTTTGTTTGAATTGAAGATAAGTTGTGTCAATCTCAGATTCCCCTTTAATCACAGCCTGCCCCCCTCCCACCACCCCCAGAAAAAGAGACCGCCCAAGCAGGAGAAAGGATCTGAGGAAGCCCCCCTGCCCCGGCCCCCCTGGCTTCAGCAGCAGGTTTATTTCCTGGCATTATGTGGCTCCCCTCAGCCCTGACGGCAGGGATTTGTGCTCCCAGCTCTGGGGGGCTGGGGGGCTCAGAGAATTGCTCACTCAGCATCCCCCTGGCAGACCGTTTGGTCCGAGGAGTCTCCCTCCCCTGACGATGAGAGCTCAGCATGTATTTTGGGGCTGCTAATAGGATTAATGAAATGGAGTGTGTAACCGCTACTCCAATGAAGCTGTGACTGTTTTGATAGAGCCTGATTTCTAGAACCATATTCATAAAAGAGAATGAACCTTTCACTTTCAGTAACGGTTCCTAAGGGCTTTGTGTTGCAGGAAATAATAATGGAATCTTGTTTGCATTGGAGACCACAAACTTGGGTGCAAAGCACCACTCAGCTCCCGGACCCCTGAATGTCACTAATGTCAGTATATCTGGGTGTAACCACTGAACCTAACTGTAGGCATTCTCTCTAGCCTGTCCCCGAATGCAGACCTTGACAGTGATTACTGAAGCTCGCATTGAGCCTTTACGACTGCAGGCATTTGACATTCATTACCTGGTTCAATGCCCACAACACCACCATGCAGCAGGAAACAAGACTCAGAAGGAAGGAAGAGTGGCTTATCCAAGGCCACACCAGTAGCAAATGGCAGCATTTATCTTGAGCCTAAGTCTCCCAACTTAAAACCCCCTGCTCTCAACTTTTGGGCTATATCAGTGGTTCTCAAACGTCCCTGTGCTTTTGAACTACCTAAGAGCTTTAAAATCTCACATGCCTGGACTCCACTGTAGTTGGACCGAGTTGCCACCTCAGGGCAGGGGGCAGACACCAGAACTTTTAAAAAGCTTCCCAGTTGATTCACACGTGCAGCCAGGTTTGAAAACCATCATGCAGAATAATCCAGTCTCTGCTACTCTTTAGTCTTCCAAGGTTCCCAGGCAAGGTATGAATTTGCCCATCACCTTGGGGTGGGGGTTATGCAGATGGCTTGGCTGTCGGGATGGTTGCGTCCAGTGTGGGGGTGACCAGTTAAAAAATCGAAAATTCCTAGTTCCTCTCTTGAGAAGGCTGGGTCAGGCCTGGTTCTGTTTATGGCACACCTGTGCCTTCTTCTGGAGATGGAACATTGAATGGCTGTGGCCGCTGTGCTTTTTCAGAGAGAATAGGGTCCACTCCCAGAGCCAGATAATATAAATGGACTTTATCCCCCAGCCCACCCCAACCCCCAGTGTGTTAAATCCTTTCAGATGCCCCTGAGCTTCTCTTCAAATGTAGGACTCTTGGCCATAATAAATAACTACATCCTTCTATGTGGACTCCAATTCCAGATAGTAGTAATCCAAGAAAATCCAATAATGACAGTTGCATTAAGATCCTTCTTCCAGGCTAAGCAGAACATCTGTTTAGACATATTTTTAATCGGCAAATGCTTCCTGTGTTGAGTCCTCGGCAAATTAAATTTCTCACTGGACCGAGGGGGGAAGCTGTCATTCAATAACCCATCTCTGGAAATTACACCCCAGTCTCTTTCCAGGTGCACTTAAGATTTTCCCATGCTGACTCGGCTGCATACCGGCCCTAGCAATACGAGGTCACATGTATATATAGCACAGCTTGTCTGAGAAACATGGGATGTCGTAGTGCTGGTCCCTCAAATAGAGAGCTATTTCTGCCCATTCTGCAAAGGAGACTTGGCGGCAGAAGAAAATTAAGAGACTTGTTGAAAACCCTACGGGAAATGAATAACAAACTTCCACTTGCTACATCGCTGCCTGTGATTACTTAAGACGCGATGATTCTCAGGATTTAAACGTTAAGGGCGTTAGGGCTGCCGACATTTTGGAGGGGTTTCCGCCGCAGAATTGTTTGGACTGCAGGGCTGTTTATTTTTAGAATAACTCATCCAATTCATTCACTCAAAACACAAAAGCACCTGACTGTTTACCACCAACCAGGCACTGTGCTGGGTGTGAATAGAGTGGTGGACGAGCCAGCCACAGTTCCTGCCTGTGGGGGCAACTCAATTTGAAGGCACTTAGCTGCGACTTGTAGTCGAGGGTTGGGATAGCCAACTAGAGTATCTGCAGAGGCCTCGCAGGTAATGTCAATGGGTGAAGTGGGCTAGATGGGACCAAAGAAAGGCGGGGAGAGGTTCTGACAACCAGGAAAACATGTCTTGGCTATGGTGAGCAGGTACTGCAGAACTCGAGTGGGTTATAAATGAGGGGACATGGACCCAGTGTTGCCACATCCTTCTGTTTTTCATGAAAATCTGTATTCTTATGTGAAATCCCTTGATTTTTAAAAGTTGGCTTCTGAAGTGATATTAAACAAAAAAAACAAAAAACAGTGTGGGCCAAGAGTGTCCAAGCCAAGCAAAGCACATCTGCGGGATGGGTTTATCCCAAGAGTTGCAAGTGTATGACTTCTGAGCTAGAAATTCTAGCAGTAAAACAATTATTTTTCGGTTTAAAAATGTATTATATGCCAACCTTCTTGTTTATATGACTAACTGAATTAGTAGGAACCCCTATACAAATACAGAACTGCTAAAAATAGTATGGAACCTTTCCACCCTCCTGAATAAAAGATACACAGTTAAGATCAAAGGATAGAAAGGGAAATTTCCATGATCAGAAGAAATAGGGAACACAAACCCATAAAATTAAGCCTCAGATGGTGGTAAGACTTCGCAGAGGGCATTCAAACTGGGCTAGGATTTGGGGAACAAGGGGCCTATAAATAAAGGAGATGTGGGCTTGGTCCCATGTGAAGCAGAAAGTGAATACTAAGATCTTGCATAAAATGAGCACTGTCAAAGGGCTTCATATTCACTAAAAAAGAGAGAATAGAAAAGCTCTGCCCAGTGGCTAAGAGGAGTGGCAAGAAATCTTGCTATCTTTCCTAGGCTCTAAGTGTGGCTAAAAAAAAAGAAAAAAAATCTTCTATGAGCAACTGAATCTGAAAGCCTGTTCTCTCTACAGGTATAAGTTCTCAAATTACATTTCCTAAATATGGAAACCCTAAACTTAGAAATTAACTTAAAAATTGATCTAGGACCCTAGAATCCCAACATCCCTGAAAAAATGAAAAATAGGGTCACATTCATAGTTGATGGCATCGAGGGCTCCTTCCGATAGAAATGATCTCCCCTAAAAGTGAACTTTAAATAAAAACATTAGATACACAAAGAGTTAATCTATGAAGGAGAATCAGCAGAGATAATAAATTGGTGAATTAGTACCCAATGATACAGAAATAATAGAACAGTCTGAAGGAGATTAAATAAGTATATGTAACATGTCTGAAGAACCAACAGAAGAATTTGAAACTGTAGTAGGGAGGGGGGAAAAACAGGCAGATTAGGAAGCTACTAGATAGGTATGTCTTAGTGTTGGTCCCAAATAGAGAATTATTTCTGCCCATTCTCCAAAGGAGAGTTGGCAGCAGAAGAAAATTAAGAGACTTACTGAAGACACTATGGGAAATGAATAGCAAACTTCCACTTGCCACATTGCTGCCTGTGATTACCTAAGGCACAATGACAGGTGACAGAATGACCATTAAACTATAAGGATACCTTCTGTTGGTAACAATAAAGACCAAAAGACATTGGAATACTATCTTTGAAGTGCTGAAAGAAAAATATCTCGCAGCTTAGAATTCTGTACTTTCCCAGCTAAACTTAGTTTCCAGGGTGCAGATAAAATAAATTGAGTGAAGATGAAATAGAGTGAAGATAAAATAAACTGAGAGAGTGTATGATCATCATGAGAGAATAATAAAAGATGCATTTCCACGAGGAAGATTTGAGATGTGAGAAGTAGCAGTAAGCACAGAAATGGTGTATATGAAGGCAGATATAAATCTGCATTGCAAACAAACATATCACTGGTAATAGTGACTAATTTGGGGTCTTAAAAGCAAGTAAACAATAACATGAAAAATTGGAAGTTCTGTTTACAAATTAAAATACTTTAAGATCCTTGTATTCTCAGAATGAGAATGGAGATTCTGATTTCTTCAGATCTATCTTATAGTTCACTAATTCTTTGTACTTTGTTAAGTCCAGTATGAATGTTAAAAATAAAAGTCAATACTAAAATAGAAAGGAGACAATGGAAATAAAAAGTAAATATAGAAAAATATCTTAATCCTATAGAAAGCAATAAAGGAGAAATAAAAAGAAGCAAAGAAAAAGATAGCAGATAGTGACCACACACAGAGAGAAGGAAATCAGCCCAGGTATATCAGTTATAAAATAAGTCTAATTCACCTGTTAAAAGAGAGATTCTTAGATTGAGCAATAAGAAAAAAAATGTAGCTATTTGATGTTTATAACAGACATAACTAAAATCTAATTACACTTATATGCAAAAATCCTCAACAAAATGTTAACAAATCAAAACCATCAATGTATAAAAAATAATTATACACCATAATCAAATGAAATTAATCCAGGCATGCAAGGTTCAATATTTGAAAATCAACCAATGTAACCTTACCATATCAACAAGCTAAAAAAGAAAAATCCCATGATCATATCAACGAACACAGAAAAAGCATTTAACAAAATCTGACATTTACAATAAAAACACAGCAAGTTAGGAATAGAGAGAAATTAACTTGATAAAAAGCATCTGCCAAAACCTTACAGCTTATATCTTACTTAAAGTAAAAGACTAAATACTTCCTCTAAAACCAGGAACAAGGCAAGGATGTCTGCTTTCATGCTCTTATTCAACATAGTTCTGGAAGTTATAGACACTGCAGTGAGGCAAGAAAAATAATTAAAGGCATGAAAATTGGAAAGGAAGAAATAAAACTTTCTATTTCCAAATGACTCGTTTGTGCGTATAGAAGATCCGAAGGAATCTAAAAACAAAAAAACAAAAAACAAATCCTAGAACTAATAAGCAAATTTAGCAAGATGGCAGATACAAGGCCAAAACCCCCAAATTGCTTACATTTTTTAATGTTTATTTATTTTTTTTTTTTTAGAGAGAGCACGCGCACGCGCGAGCGAGCAAGTGGGAGAGGGGCATAGAGAGACAGAGACACAAATCTAAAGCAGGCTCCAGGCTCTGAGCTGTCGGCACAGAGCTCAATGCGGGGCTCCTACTCACAAGCAGTGAGATCATGACCTGAGCTGAAGTCGGACACTTAACTGACTGACCCACCCAGGTGCCCCTACATTTGTATATACTAAGAATAATCATGCAGAAATCAAAATTTAAAACACAATACCATTTGTAAGCACTCAAAGAAAATGAAATACTTAGATATACACTTTTTAAAAATTTTATTTATTTATCTTGAGAAAGACAGAGACAGTGTGAGTGGGGGAGAGGCAGAGAGACAAGTAGGGAGAGAGAGAATCCCAACCAAGCTTCATGCTGCCAGCACAGAGTCCGACATGGGGCTCAAACTCACGAAACCGTGAGACCATGACCTGAGCCAAAATCAAGAGTCAGATGCTTAACTGACTGAGCCACCCAGGCACTCCATCCTAGATATACACTTTCAAAAAACATGTACAATGATTGTATACTAAAATTACACAAGGCTGATGAAAGAAATCAAGAAAGACCTATGTAAATGGAGAGACATACTATGTCCATGGGTTGGAAGACTGAATATGGTAAAGATGCCAATTATCTCCAAATTGATCTACAGGTTTAATGTAATTCCTATCAAAATCCCAGCATGTTTTTTGTTTTTGTTTGTTGGTTTGGGTTGGTTTTTGGTTTTTTAAGACATAGACAAACTTGTTCTAAAATCTATATGGGCAGACATAAAATTTATGTGAAAATATAACTAGAACAATCATGGAAAAGAAGCCTAAAAATGGGAGTAATCACTCTACCAGATACTAAGGCTTACTGTATATCTACACTAAGCAAGACAATGTCATATTAGCAGAGGGATAAACACCAAGATCAATGGAACAACATAGAGAACCCAGAAATCAACTCACACACAGTATAACCCAACAATTCCTCTCTTAGGTATTTATCTCAGAGAAATAAAAACTTGTCTTCACACAAACACTTGTATATGAATGTTCATAATGGCTTTATTTGTAATGTCAAGAAACCACCCAGATGCTTTTTACCAGGTGCATGGTTAAACAAACTGTGGTGCATGCATACCATGGACTACTACTCAGCAATAAAAGGAAACTATTGATACATAAAACAACTCAGATGAATCTCCAGAGAATTATGCTGAGTGAGAAAAGCCAATTCCCAAAGTTACGTACCGTAAAATTCCACTTATATAATATCCTTCAAATGACAAAATTTTCTAAATGGGGAACAGATTAGAGTTGAGAGTTTAGGGATGGATGATAGGAGAGGGGCAGGGAAATATGATTATACAATGTCAACATGAGGGATCCTTAGGGTAATGCAGCTGTTTAGTATCTTGATGGATACACAAACCTATACATGTGATAAATTCTGTACAACTACACACACACACACACACACACACACACACACACAACTATATGTGATGCTGGAGAAATCAGACTGAGATCAGTGGATTACATTAATGTCCATATCCGAGTTGTGATATTGTACTGTAGTTTCATAAAATGTTGCTACTAGTGGAAGTGGAGTTACACAGGATATACAAAATCTGTCTCTATTATTTCTTATAACTGCATGTGAATCTACAAGTATCTCAATACAATTTCAATTTATAAAAACTATTTTCATATACAATAAAAAAATTGAACCTCAGTATTATGACCATTGCAAAATTTCTTTTATTGTTTGTTGTGGGAAATGTAATTTATTCACAGAATAACGCCTGTTGAATGACTCATTTAAAAAAAAAAGCTTAATTACACAGATCAAAAATAAATGAGTGGAGAAAAGCTATATGAGGCAAACACTAATCAAAATAAAACTGATACAGTAATATCAATATCGGCCAAAAGAATCTTTATTATGGATGAACATTATTACAGATAAAGAGGGTCATTAATGATGAAATAAATAATTCACTAGGAGCCTTTAACAATATTTTACTTGTATTAAAAAGCGTAGCCTTGAACAATATAAAGCAGAAGTTAAGAATAAAAGAGAAAATGACAATTCACAATCTTAGTTGTCAGGGATGCTTAAAGCACTTTTCTTGGTAACTGATACACCGAGGAGCCAAAATATTTGTAAATAGAATGTGTGAACAACATATGTAGCACCCCTTAACTATCAATTATGGAAACTGATGCGCATTATCCCAAGGACATATGGAACATTTATAAAAATCAATCACATACTGGGCTACAAAGGAAGATTCAAAATACCAAAGAATTGATACCTTGGAGCATGGACTAGTCATCTATGGCCAGGAGGCCAAATCCAGCCTGCCATCTGTTTTTGCAAATAAACTGTTATTGGAACAGAGCCATACTCATTCATTTACATATTGTCTATGGCTGCTTTCACACTACAGTGGCATAACTGGATAGTTGCAACAGAGAATATATTAACCACAAAACTTAAAATATTTACTGTTGGCCTTTTACAGAAAAAAGTTTGCTGCCCACCCCCGCCCCTGCCTTGGAGAATGGGTTCTTAGAACACAAAGTAATGTTAGAGATTAATAACACCCACAGAGAAACAGATGTTTAGAAGTTAAAAGTCACACTTCTAAATAAGTCAAAGATCAAAGAAGAAAGTCTAAATGGAGCTAATAGAATATATCAATGTCTGATATTGAAATGTGCATGTCAAATGATAGAATTCAGGTAAAGGGGAACTCAGAGAAATTTTAGCCTTAAAATGTTAGTATTAGAATGTAAGAAGGATTGAAAATTATGTGCCAAACACTCACCCAAAGAAGCCAGAAAAGGATGATCAACTGATTTGTTAGGAGAGTGCCAAGACAGTTCTGTAGGGGAAAAACTAATTTTTTCAACAAATGGTGCTAGAAAAACTGGATATCCACACGCAGAAGAATAAAATTGGACCCTTACCCCAGACCATAAACAAAAATTAACTCAAAATGATTAAAGACTTAAATATAAGCACCAAAACTATAGAACTGTAGGTGTAAATAGATATAACATAGATATGAATCTTAGTGAGGTTAGATTAGGCTGTAATTTCTCAGATATGGCCCAAAAAGCATAAGAAACAAAAGAAAAAATATGGATGACTTGGACTTCATCAAAATTTAAAACTTTCATGCTTCAAAGGACACTATTGTAAAAGTAAAAAGACAACCTACAGAAAATATTTATCAATCATATGTCTGATGAGGGTCTGGTATCCAGAATATATAAAGAATAATTATAACACAGTAAAAAGACAATCCAATTAAGACATAGACACAGGATTTGAAAAGACATTTCTTCAAAGGAGATATGCAAACGACTGATAAGAACATGAAAAGCTGTTCGGCCGTCATTAGTCATTAGGGAAACGCACATCAAAGCCATAATGAGACGCCACACCATACCCGTTAGGATGGCTAAAATCAGCAAGCTTGACAATAGCAAATGTTGACAAGTATGTGGAAACACTGGAACCCTGGTATGTTGCTGAGGGGAAGCAGTCTGGTAGTTCTTCGAAGGGTTAAATATAAAGTTACTGTGTGACCCAACAATTCCAGTGTTTGGCATATACCCAAAAGAACTGAAAACATACTTCCACACAAAAACGTGTACGTTAATGGGCATAATAGCATCATTCGTGATAGCCAAAAAGTAGAAACAACCCAAATGCCCATCCGCTGAGAAACGGATAAACACATGTGGTATATCCACGCAATAGAATATTATTCAGCCGTAAGTTACAATGCGGGACTGATCGATGCCACAACACGGATGAACCCTGAAAACCTATTAAGTGAAAGAAGGCCAGACACAAAATGCCACATGCTGCATGATTCCATTTATGTACAATGTCTAGAATAAGCAAATCCATAGAAACAAAAAGTGGATTTACTGGTTGCCAAGGACTGGGCGGGGTGTTGGGGGGAGGGTAGGAATCGGGAGTGACTGCTAGTAGGTTTCTTTTTGCGGTGGTGAAAGTGTAGAGTTCTGCAGTGGTGATGGTTGCACGACTTTGTGAATATACAAAAAACCACCAAGTCGTATACCTTCAAAGAGTGTCTATTAGGGTGTGTGAATGATATCTCCAGTTTTTAAAAAAGAGAAGAAGATAGAAAGGAAACATCAGAATAAAATAAGTGAAAATGGAAGGAAGCAATAACATACGTAAAATTAATGAAATAATAAAAAATGAAAGGGACCAACAAAATCAAAAGCCGATTTTTAGGGAAACGATGCAGAAACTAGAGAGCAAATGCTCCAAGTGAGAATCGTGAGGGAATCTGAGCAAGCAGCCTGAAAACAAAAGCTTACATTGTCTGAATGACCAAGAAAATGAATGTGGAGTCAGCTCTTTGGTTGCCATAGGTTTGAGCGATTTTATCCCACCTGTCTATCTCTGCTATTTCCGGGAGCCACACCTTGGACTCAGAACCTTAACAGAGCCTCCATTTCTTCTGCACGTTTCTCTCTGAAAGGTCCAGCTGTGCCAAGAGACTGGGAGGAGTTGGGGATTTTCTGAGGCTCAGCTTTTTCCAGGGGGTTGTCTTGCAAAGAGTTTATTTTCCCAGCATCACAGACTGGTTCACTCTGTTTGTCAGACTGGCCAAATCATTTTCAAACTTTACAACACTGATGGGTATTTCATCAGGGCAGGGGACTGGTTCAATAGTTTCCTCGGGTGTTCCCAGTGCTAAGAAGAGAGCACACCCCTAACTCGGCTCCTTCCCAAAGGATGCCTTGTCCGGGCAGCTTGAGTCTGAGGGTCTCTGGCTGCCCTTTGCCCCACAGGGCCTGTCCAGGGCTTCCAACGAGCCAGACCTGCTTTCCTCAGAGGCCTGGCACCCTTACTAACACCCAGGGGTTCAAAACCCTCAACAGACCAAATACCCCCTGTAGAACACAGGTTCTTCACACCCCCCTTTTTATGGATTCATGAATAATACAGTCTTAACCATAATGTACAGAAGGAATTCAAGGCAAAGTAAATGGCAGCATGCCTCTCTTGCAGATGGCCAGGAAAATGCTATGCTTCTGCAGAGCCCCGGGACCTCGAATGCCAGAGCTGAGACCTTTTCTCCGCGTGTCCGAAGAGCCACAACCTCGAGGGCAGAGAGGATATGGCCTGGAGGGGTCATCCCCTACGTCATCGGAGGGAACTTCACTGGTCAGTGGTCCCAGATGAGGCCTCCTTTGAGGCTGGGTGCCATCTCCCTAGGTTGACGGTATCCTCCCGGGAAGAGTCCAGGTGGAATGGAGCAGATGCTGGGACCATAGCAGTCCTACCTGCTAATGCTCCATTGTGCACTAAGCCTGGGGAAGCTGCAGTCTCTGGTAGGGCTGTGTCTTCAAAGGTGGCCACCTAGTCCCCAAGGCTTCGTGCAGGGCGTGACATAGGGCCCTGGTTTTGAAATATAGGCAGAGGTTGCACAATGGGTATGTGAGCAAAGCCCTCCAGACAGAAGGAAGCTGTGAGTGGCTGCACAGGAAGGCTTACCTGTGTTCTGCCTGGATGAGAAATCTGGACCATCCCCCACCCCTGCAAGCACTCCACACGGTAACCAGAGTGGCCAACCCTGGCTGGGCTGTGGCACCTGCCAACAGTACACCCTGGGGCAAGTTACTTAACCCCTCCATGCCTCAGTCCCCTCTTATGCAAATGGGGATGATAATATTTTCTAATCCATAGGGTTGTTTTGAGAATTAAATGAGTTAATTTAGATAAAGCACTTAGAATAGTGCCTGGCACATAGTAATATTTGCTATTGGTATCATTATCTTTAAAATATGTATGTCAGCCAGTGGCTTCCCATCACTACAAATGAAGCTGAAACTCTTGACCATGGCCTCCAAGGCCCTCCTCCAGGGAGCCCTTGCCCCCTGTCCCACCCGGTGTCCTACCCTGTTCCTCCTCTCTTCTCCCCAGTCCCTGTGTGCTGGCCTCACAGGCACCTTTCCTTTCTGGAGCATGCCCATTTCATGGCTGCCCTAGCACACCTGCACTTGCCCTGTTTGCCTAGAACATTCTTTCCCCAGACCTTCTCATGGTTTCTTCTTATCATTGGCACCTCGGATCAGATGGCATGTCCCCCCAAAAGCCTTCTTTGCCTCCCTGGTACCCCCAATACTCCCACGAGCCACTCACTCTCAGCACCCCACTTTCTAGTCTTTGTAGTACTTCCCATTACCTGAAATGCTTTGACTTTTATTTTGTTTGCCTGTTTTTTGTCTCTGCCCAATCGTTGTGGGAGCAGGGATCTTTCTGGGTTTTTTTTTTTTGTCTTGCTTTCATTCCTATATCTGCAACACCCAGAACAGAACAGTAGTAGACATTCAACAGTTATGCCCATAGCAGGCCTGGCCAGTATTAGTCAAATGCTTGAATGGAAAGCCACACGGAGCTGCCTCTTCCAGGCTCTCAATTCTGCCAGCACCTACAAGTCGGCCTCCTCTCTGCGGTTCTGTGGCTTCTGGGGGAGGCTGTTGATGAGGCAGCTGTCCCAGAGCCACTGAAAACCACTGATGGGTAAAGGCACTGTGAAGACGTGGGTGACAGGGACCTGGGACCTGGCGGAGAGCACGGAGTGGCTCCAGGCCACCCCTCCTCTCTCCTGGCAGCGTCACTCATGAGACAGTAACCCAGGATGCTTGCCGGATACTTAAGTAGGTGCTGGTGATAAAAAGGCCAAGACTTCACCTCTAGGAGCTCCCAGTCCTACTGGGAGAAAAGGAGCGTGCCTAATGGATTTGAATGTTGGAATTTTGACCAGCTACTCACCTTTGGTCTCTGGTGCTTACCTGTGTTCTTTCAGAGCTGGTGTGCTTTTCTGACCAAAGATGTATATAACCTTCATCAAAATCAGCTAATTTTATAGAGGGAATTTTCTTTATGTGGTGGTTTTTGTTAGTCTGTAATTAGTGGGATTGCTATTTTGGTGAGTGCTTGAGCTATACAAACAATTTGAACTAAAAGTGTCAAGATGTAAAAAAAAAAATGGACAGCTAGGTGACTCTTTATTCTATATGTGTGCTTTTGGGGACAACAATTTGACCCCCACCCCCATGTCTTCCAGGCTATGACGGGAGCCTCCCCAGTGCTTTGTTTGTTTGCTTTTGGCAACAAGGTCACTCTAGAACTCAGAACCCACACCTAATCATAATTTGTACTCCCCAAACCACTATTTTTTTCTAGATCCTTCTCATTGTTTCTAGCAAAATCAAAATAGTCTTCTTTATCTCAGGCTGATAGATTTTTTTAAAAGAATACTTACCGACTGTAAGTAACTATCAGCCACAGTTTACAGCTACTTTGTTGTTGCTCCCAGACAATTTACTTATTGTTCTACTTTTCAACACATTTCCATTCAAGGAACTATGAGGACATGTTCAGAGAAAGTATGAAATCCATCTGTTTTCAAAGGCTTTGTAGAAAATGAGGCGCAAGGATCCACCAGAAGACACTGCACGCCCATGCAAAAGTAGCATGAATGTACATGAAAATAAACTTTTTAGAGCATATGGACATACACTCCTATAGATATAAAATAAAAAGAGGCTGCAGAATGCAGTACTGGTGAGCTCCTTCAAAAGCCTAAAATTTCCAAATTGAATAACCCGAGTAAGATTTTTCTAAAGCTTAATTAAGTACTTTCCCTTCACAGGACAAGTTGGGGAGCTTGGGATATTCTGACCATCTATTTTTACTCTCTTTTCCAATCCACAAGCCCTTACTGAGTTCTGGTGATTCGGGAAAGTTATATCCTTAGCAAGGGCAATCCTTATTCCTAGTGCATTTCTATCTTGGGTCACCCCAACAAGTTCTTTTGATCATTGGAACGAGTGTTGTAAGTCAGCACATCTTACAGCATCGAAGGAAGGCACGGACCTATCAGTGAAGTGATGAGCCTTGCCCTGTCATTTCAGGAAGCCAGAGAGCCATTTTTAAGCAGGCTATGAGACACTGGGAGAAGCACACCTGTGTGACCTTCATAGAAAGGACTGATGAAGAGAGCTTTATTGTGTTCAGTTACAGAACGTGCGGGTAAGTAAGTGAAAGCAAGACTGTCTCAGAGGAATCAGAGGCAGACAGATGGCTTGTGAGTCTTGAGTTTTCTCTGTACAACCAAATCGTTCCAAGGAGCTGTAATAAGTAGCAATCTAGGGTTTGTCAGAAACTCCCCTTGCCATCAATGAACTCACAATCTGGTGACAAAGTAGGTGGGTCAAGAAGAAGACTCTAGGAAGACAAGGGGTCTGGATCTCCTGTCATGGGAGCAATCGAAGGAATTGGGGGTGTTTTGTATGGAGCAGTGGTTCTGAACCAATTTGAGGTCAGCAATCCTACTGAGAACCTGATGAAGCTATGGGCTTCCTCATGACAGATATGCATTTATGCAAAACTCTGTGGGTAATTTTATGGGCTCCGTGGGCTTACAGACTTCCTCCAGAAAACACAACACACAATAAGATGCCTGGATTTTGATTAAACTTATCTGTTATGCCAATAAATGTAAGTGTGACATACTCTCTCACTGGAAGAAAAAGTTCCCCGTTCTGGTTCAAATACTTAAACCCAACTACATGGCGTATGCATGAAATGACTACTGGAAAAATGACCCAGAAAGGTTTACATGTAAAAGGAAAGAAGGCATACAGGCAAATGCTAACAAAAAGAACGTTGGGATCATAATTTTAGTTATAGACAAGGCCTTTTTTGTTTCATTCCTGTTTTGTTTTGTTTTTAAAGTCAGAAAGTGTTTAAAAAAAAAGGTGAGGCACTTCATAATGAGAAAGAGTACAAGCTACAGTGAGAATATAACTGTCATAAATCTTTATGCACCAAATAGCATAGCATTAAGAGTCATAAAGCAAGCCCCAGGGAATTCAAGGGGAAATTGACAGAAACACCAGCAGCAGGCGACTTTATTTCATTTCTGTCAACTCAAGTAGATCAATGTCAAGTTGACCAAAAAATAAGTAGAGATCTGTTGAGGACTGGAAAAATGTAATTAAGAGTTGATCCTATGGGTCTATCAGATTTGGCAATCTGATAACACATCTTTTCTTTGTAAGTGCATGTTGAACATTTATAGACATTGTCCATCTATTAAGCATTAAGAACACCTCAATGAGTTCTCAAAGGCAGAAACAGCATTAAAATAGGCTATGATTACAAAGCAATGAAACTAGACATAATAACAAAAAGTAGAATGAACACGCCTGCATTACCTAGTAAATGAAAAGCTCTATTTTTTGTTTACAACTCTTAGATCATAAAGAATTCAGGATTGATATTATAAGATGTCAAGATAATAAAAGCCCTGCAATTCTAAATTAAAGAGCTATGGCTAAACCTGTGTGTGTGTGTGTGTGTGTGTGTGTGTGTATCCCAAGAGCCCACATTGTATTAAACTGATAATTCTAGAAGCATTTCTGTTAGAATCAGGAACAACAAGGCAAAGGTGTTCATGATCACCACAATTATTCTACATATTTTGGGAAATACTAGCTAATATAGTTAAATAAGAGAAGGAAATACATATGACAAGTATCGGCAGGAACAAGGCAATGTTTGCATTGTTTGAAGCTAATATGACCGTGTCTAAAAACCCAGAAAAGCAATTGAGAAACTACTAGAAACAAAAGGAGACCCTATTAAGGTGACTCATTACAAAAGTAGTAAACAAAAAATTATTTTTCCTTATAATGAAACAATCAGATACACTTCTGTAATAGGAAAAATATCACTTTAATAGAGACATAATAAATAATATCTCTAAGAATAAACCTAATAAAAATGCAAGAATGCTCCAGACCTGTAAGAAGAAAATGCTAAAACTCTAAGGACACTTAAAAAAAAAGTAAAAATGGAAATTCATACCACTTCCTGGTATGGGAATATTCAACATTGTAAAGATGCAGAACTCCCTAAAATAACCTATAAAAGCATGCCATTTGGATTCAGACATCTACATTTATGTATATGTGGGCATATGTGTATATATATTTCGACAACTTAAATAAATGGCACTAGAGTTTATCTGGAGGAACAACCATGTAGAAATAACCAACAGAGAAGGAGAGAGACAGAGACAGAGAGAGGGAGAGAGAGACTGAGGCAGAAAGAGGGATATATATATATATATATAGAGAGAGAGAGAGAGAGAGAGAGAGAATAAGAAGAAAGAGAAAAATAGAGGGATATATAGAGAGAGGCATAGAGAGAGAGAGAGAGAAAGGACACAGGGACAGGGGGATGGAGGTATGGAGGGGATTATGGGGAGCGGTCTGATGGTCTGTTCAAACATCTAGGATTTAAAATGCAAATGAAGTTAGTAATAATTAAAACCATTTGGAACAGAACAAAAGAGTTTAAAGTGCATATGCCTATACATGAATTTAGGTAACATCTTAAATGAGTGAGAGCTGGATTAGTCATTTGGGATATTTTAATACTGAGATAGACAGCTTGTGAAAAAAATAAAGCTGGATTCCTACCTCACTTCTTACATCAAAATGATTCTAGCCGGATCAAATATAGTAAACATTTTTAAAAGGAAAAATAAAGAAATGAAAAGAGATTTAAAAATTATTTTGAAAATTTTACTATTTTATTATGAGAGAAGCAAGAGTGGATTTTATTTATGATCCTGGCAGGTAGATGGCCTTTCCCAGCAGGATGTAGGAAAGTGAAGACATTCCATACATTGAAATTTAAAAATTATATGTGGTGTAGACAAAACCAAGACAATACATAAACAAAAAAGCAAACTGAGAAACAAAGTGAGAAAAATACTTGCAATACATTTGACAATCAAAAGACTTGTTTCCTTAATTCACAAAGGGTCCTTATGTATCATTCGTAAAAAGATGGACAGCCCAAAAGAAGATGGGGAAAAGAGGTGATCACATAGCTCACAAGAAAAAAAATACAAATGTCATAGAAAACATGGAAAACTCTCCAATCTCGATACACTGAAATACCATTTTTCACCTATCCAACTGACAAAAAGAATTCGGTAAAGCCAGTGTTGGCCAGGTTGTATGGAAATAGGGCTTTTAAATATATCATTAGTGGGCATATAAGTAGACCCAACATTTGGGGATTGCAATTTGATAGTATCTATCAAATCTCAAATGTATGAACCCGTTTATCTCTCAATCCCAATGCTACAAACAGGAGTCCAACCATTTATTTGTTTTGCTTGTTGTTATTTGTTTGTTTTGTCTTCCTCTCCCATAAGGCTTTGTTTAACTAATAAAAATTGGAATCAGCCCAAATGTACATTAATAGGAGTCAGATTAAAGAAAATTTAGTACTTTGTTGCTTTGAAAAGAATGAAGGAAGTCTGTATGCATTGTTATAAAAAGATCTCTACATTAAGGAGGAAAAAAGGTAAAAATTAAGGATGATGTACATAGTGCATTTTATAATAAAAAGTATACATATCTAATTTTTCTGAAGGATATCCAAGAAACTGTTAACAATGGTTATCTTTGGATGAAGAGATTAGAGATGGGGGTGAGAGACTTAATACTTGACTCTT
The DNA here is from genome assembly GCF_022079265.1 of Lynx rufus. NCBI lineage: Eukaryota > Metazoa > Chordata > Mammalia > Carnivora > Felidae > Lynx > Lynx rufus. Next base: position 36,941,475 of record NW_025814825.1, on the reverse strand, counting down.
TTGAACACATACTTTTAAAAAATGTTTATTTACTTTTTAGAGAGAGAGAGCACACAAGCAGGGTAGGGGCAGAGAGAAAGGGAGAGACAGAATCCCAAGCAGGCTCCTCACTGTCAGCCTAGAGACCAACGTGGGGCTCAAACCCACGAACCATGAGATCATGACCTTTGCCTAAATCAATAGTCAGACACTTAATTGACTGAGCCACCCAGGCGCCCCAGAACACATATTTCTTTTAATGTTTGATAGACTTCAGCTGGGTGATAGAGGTGGTGGGGTTGTGGGCCATGTTTATTTCTTTTCTTATACTTTTCTATATTAGGAATAATATATAATAATATGTTAGGAATAAATGTTACTTGAAAAAGCAATTTTGCCCAGAAGGGGAGTCATTCCTAAGGCTTCTCCGATAAGGGTACCATGCTTTACAGAAACTCAGCTGACTCCTTTCCTCGTCATCAGAGATGATTCAGGAGAGACTTGGGGGTGCAGGGTTGGGGAGGGTATGGGCTTTATTCCAGGAAGAGAAGCCTTATCTTCTTTGGGTTCTCAAGTGGATCCGTGACCACCAAAAAGGAGAACAATTTTTGGAGGGAATTTCTGTATTGGGAGGTAACTTGGACAATGAACGTGCTTTCAGCTCTGAATATCTGTTTCTTTTAGATTAGCGTGTGTGTGCGCGTGCGTGCATGTGTGTGCGTGCACACACACACACGTGCACGCACACACACAATCACACACATGGGGAAGGGCATTAGACTCTTCCTATTCTCTGAGCGGCTGACCTGGGTATTTCTGCCACTGTCCAGCTGTTGTTCCTATGTTGGGCGTCGAGGAGGAGGCCCGCAGGCCATATCCATTGGGAAAAACTGTGACAAGTTTGGCATTGTGGCACATGAGTTGGGCCATGTGGTTGGGTTCTGGCATGAACACACTCGGCCCGACAGAGACCAGCATGTCACCATCATCAGAGAGAACATCCAGCCAGGTAAGGAGCCAGTACCGAGTCTGGAAGCCACTGGCCAGGAAGGTGGCATCCCCTGGGTCAGGCAGGGTTAAAGGAGAGGGGTTTCAGGGACCCGACGAATGCTCATTTGTTAAGTAAGGAGGCAGCAGCCCTACTGTGCAGACATTTGTTGCTAGCACTGCCACTGTTATTTGTGGCCCTTCCTGGGAGGTCATCTGTCATAGCTTGTAGGTTACGGCAGAAACGAAGTGACTTTTCATGTTGTAAAAGGACAATGAAATCCAACTCCATTTCCTAAAAGGAACAGAATGGACCAGAGTAACTGTTGCAGGATCAAGGCTGAGAAGCCAAAAAAAAAAAAAAAAAAAAAAAAAAAGAGTTCTCCTGGTTGCTTTTATAAGAGTCACTTTTGCTGACTTCAGCAACACATCCTTTTGAAACTGAAATACAATTAGGACACAAATACATGTAAAAGTAGTATTTTGGCCTGGAAATGTTCTGCCCCGAGGCAGGTAGTGTCTAGACTAAAAACAAAACAAAACAAAACAAAAAAACAAACAAACAAAACACCCCACTTCTTATATTAAATAATTTTATATAGAAGTCTATGTTGAACATGAAAGTAGCTGGTTGAATAATATGTTTGCCTTAAAATGCTTTCAAGGGTCTGAATTGTGAACTATTTGGGATTGAACTTAACTCTTTGATTTTTCTTTTGTTCTTCAGTAGCAAGATCAGAGATTTTTTTTTCTAAGTTTTTGAACGATCAGATTAATATCGAACCTGCCTACAAACTTAGTATAAGAGTTTCCAGGGGCACTTGGGGAGGGGTTGGGTGGTGGGTTGGAAGAACAGGGCTGTTTGAAGTTTCAAATTTCCAGTCTGTTAAAAACAATGAGAACGACCACAACCCTGTTATTTGGGCTAACAGAGCTCTCAGAAGTTGCTATGGGCCCTCCTTCTCCCCCCTCTGCCTCCTTTCAGGTACCTGCCTTGGTTTTCAAAGGCCTTAACAGAGTGTTGTGTCACAGGTCAGGAGTATAATTTCTTAAAAATGGAAGCTGGGGAAGTGAGCTCTCTGGGAGAAACGTACGACTTTGACAGCATCATGCACTACGCCCGGAACACCTTCTCAAGGTCGGAATCTATGCTTATGCCTCATCTGTGTTTTACTGTGCCTGCCGCAGGCTCGGGTCGGATTCCTGGAGGTCTGCAGAGAGTGGGTCTCTGCATGCTCTTAGCACAGTTGGCCTGTCTGTCCTTGAAATACAGTGGCCTCTGGGCTGCAGTGAAATATAATCTAATCAGGTTCCCGCTAATAAGATTGAATCCCATTGTGAAGCTGGTGTTCCATCATGCCCTAATGTCACAAGCAGCAAACTGGAAAGGGGAAATTATCTAGAGGTTGGCCGGGATAATAACTTAGGGGCTCTGTGTAAAATTTCCAGTGGGTGGGGGAGTCTTCCAAAGCACGTCCTTGATGTAAGCCTGGTGGTGCTAACCAGTTCCCTTAAAGAGGTGTGGTTTATTGAAAGCTAGACCATATGAGAGCTGGGGGAGTTGTAAATCATGGATTCATTTTAGAGGTGAAGAAAATGAGGCTCCAGCCAGCTCGAGGGCACACAGGTAGCTGGGGTCAGAGTGAGAACAAAGGTCCAGGTTTCCCGCCTGCTGGTCACACTTGATGGGAGCTGGTGTACCCAAGTATGGCTGGGGCCAGTGATTTACAGCCAGCATTGGTAGGATCTGTTTTGATGAGTTATTGCTGTGCTGGACTGGGTGTGAAGTATTTCCAATATTTCCCTTGCTTCTAGACCATATGCGTGTTGTGCATATAGAAGTGTCCCCCAACTAATCCCAGTTTTGTGGGTGTTTCCATTCTTGAGTTAGAGGAGATACAAGGCATATGTTCTCTCACTTGCCACTTTTTTCTCAGTTTCGTCTTAAAACCAGCTTGTTTGCTTTCTATTTATCTATTTAATTACTCAAAAACAAAAGGTTCGATTGGGTTTCCAGCATGTACACAGGACAAGAAACAAGTAAATGAGGAAACTTGAAGATGGGGGAGGGGAAAATAAGGGTAGATAGCTGCATGGAAGCTTGGAATCAATTGCCTGTTCAGAATATATGCCAGTAAGTCATGCACACTTTGGTCAGACTGGCAGCAAATCCTGCCCTGTGCTTCTTAGTAGTTATTGCAAGGAAGGAAACAATCCATTTCATGAGTCGCCATGTCCATAAAGATCAAAAGAAACCATTCCTTCAGGAGACACACAGCTCTTGGGAGTGTACCCAGGGCTCATTGGCTCTTGGGTAAGCCTGCTGAAAGCATGCTGTTGATGAGGTCATGGAACTGTGGGAAAGAGTATCCAAACCTCAGCATCCCATGTTCCCAGTTGTAGCGGGAAGGTGGTGCTGTCCCTCTGGCCACACAGCTGATTTAGTTATGGTCACCATCCTGCACCCAGGGGGAATCTCTCCAGAGCTCTAATAGGTGGAGTTTTGTCAACGTCAGCATCTTTGAACAACTGGCATGGGAGTGACTGACCCTGTTTTCATTACTCTTCTCCTGGATCCTTGGCAGAGGATATGAGGTGCACCATGTAATGAAGAGACCACTGGACTGAGAGTCAAAGACTGGGTTCCAGGCCTCGTGCTCTCATGCACCGTGCTATTGAGGGAGGTATAGACAGTAGTTAGGGATAGCTTTGTGCTGGGTCAACTATCCACGTCCTTGGGCATCGGTTTCCTCATAGGAGGGTTGGACTAAATGTTCTTTGAGCCTTCCAGCTCAAACATTTCCTGTTGTAATTTCTTAATCAGTGCAGGTGGGCAAGGCACTGACAGATGTTTGCATTCATTGCCATGTGGACATTTGAGGCTTCCTCTTCCATGTTGGGAAAGGAGACTTCGAAGGACCTACTCTGGGGGTTTGTTGGGGGAGTCGAAGAGACAATGGGTGGGCAGGATGACAGCCCACCATGAAAGGTCAGAGCAGGGATGCTTGGGTGTGGGGGCTGGGCTGCCTTGAGGGTTTGGGAAATGGTGTAGGAAAATCTGGGCCACAGTGCATCAGCCCCAGAGATGGCAGGCTGCTGAGTAGAGACAAAGTATTGATTTTGTAGAGAATCACTGTCAAGTTGGCCCAAGTGAGAAGGTTGTACTTTGGGTCTTGTTTCCATAGCTGTCATGACTCTTCATATTGCTTTATAAGTTGTCTATTAATTATTCTTATAAATTAATCGAATCCTATGTACCTGTTACATCCCCCTCTGGCTCACTAGACTGAGATCTTTGAGTGCATCCTCTTCTCTCGTCTCCAGCACCTACCACGGAGCCTAGCACAGAGTAGATATTCAATAAATATTTCTTAAATGAAAAAATTAATGGGTGGATCAAAGGAGACAGGGAGATCTGCAATGCTGGACTCGGTGAGGGAAGAAATTTCCATTATCGTCATTGCATTTCTGTCCACATATCCACAAATGTGGTGGTCACTTCATAAGGAGAATCTACAGGCGTCTCCTGTTCAGGGGGGGTTGGGGATGAATTACTTCCAATGGGCTATAGGAACTGCACTGTCTCATTGGTGCCTGCCATGTGCCAGTTATTAGGAAAAGCTCTGAAACCAAAGACCAAGGCAAGAATGCAGTGTCTTCTGGGACCAGCATTTCTTTTCTTGTTTTTCTTTTAAGAAAAATCTTTTTTTGGGGCGCCTGGGTGGCGCAGTCGGTTAAGCGTCCGACTTCAGCCAGGTCACGATCTCGCGGTCCGTGAGTTCGAGCCCCGTGTCAGGCTCTGGGCTGATGGCTCAGAACCTGGAGCCTGTTTCCGATTCTGTGTCTCCCTCTCTCTCTGCCCCTCCCCCGTTCATGCTCTGTCTCTCTCTGTCCCAAAAATAAATAAACGTTGAAAAAAAATAAAAAAAAAAAAAAAGAAAAATCTTTTTTTTTCCTGTGATCTCTAGCTCATAATGCCATCCCTGTCACCCCCAAACAGATAACCATTAACAACACTGTTGTCATTGTAGAGCAGTTTATCAGCACTGACCAGTAGAAGCCCATGGACCAAACCCATGAAATGATAGTTCCCCAACAAGAGTACCCAGAAGCCCTCAGAGGGAAATTGGCGAGGGGCAGCACATGTGTGTGATAGGCAGCTAGGTAGAAGCACAGCAGCTCCCATGAAGGCTTGGAAGGGAGGCAGACTTCTCCTTCTGCTACCGTGATGTCATCTATTGCCTCAGAAGAGTCTACCCCCAAATGTCATGGTTTATAACAGCAACTTATTTTTTGTGACATTGTGGGTCACTCTGGCTCATTCTTCTCTGGTTTTGCCTGGAATCATTTCCACAGCAGTAGTCATTTGACAAAGTGACTGGGCTGAGAAGTCCAGGATGGCCAGTGCCATGTCTGGCCATTGTGCTGCCTGTGCGCTGGGGCCCCCCCGGTTTTCCTCCCTGTGGCCTTTCAACTTCTGGCAGGCTGGACAGGGCTCCTCACTGCACTGGAACTCAGAGCTCCTAAAAGACATGCTGGGAGGCCACAAGACTTTTAAGACCCAGGCTCTAGAACTTGCAGGACATCACTTCTGTCACATTTCAGTGGTTGGAGCAAGGTACAAGGTGAAGGCTGTGTACATTAGGAGGTGCCTCCCATTATTTTAACAACCTACCACAGCTATCTTCTCACCCCTGCCCCAAGGTTCACAACGATGTTGGCAAAGCTATTTTGTAGCAAGTGGATACCTTCATCGTCTTTTCTGCCAACTTTCTGCATGGATTTTCAGGAAACTACTTTGTTCAGTGGGACATTTAACAGTGGCATCCTTACTAATGGTCGTTCCTGGCCCACTTTTCGTCAAGTTTCCCAGTCCTTAAATCCACATCATTACTCCTGGCCACATATCCCCTGGAGCCAGCCTGTGCATCGTCTTTGAGTTTGAAAAAGAGCAGGAAATGGCTTATAGAACATTTGCTCATCTGGAGGCAACTACTCTTCCAGCTGATGGGAAACCCAATCTTTGTGTATCTTTACAATTGATCTGACTCCTTCCAACTTTATTTTCTGGTTTATTGCAGTCCCTCCCTCTCCCCCTTGGTTGGACCTCGGCTGCGGAGAGTGATGTGTTTGGAGGTTTCGTTGGGCAAGGGTCTAGGAGCTGGGGAGAGAGATCTGTGGTACAGGGGCATCTTTGGAGAGCTCAGAGCTGGCAGCTTTATTCCCTAAAGCATCTGCCAAACCCTTTCTTAGTTTAGCAGAGTGTCAGGGCTAAGAGTTGTCCTACATAAAAGAGGGATGTCACTGCAGCGGTTCATGCGGGGGATGCCTCTTGTAGTAAATATTTTCCAGAGCCTTCCGTCTTGCTGGCAGTTCAGGGACATGTCAAGGAGGGCGTCCCAGCCCCAAAGAGCTATCTGAGTGTGGGCTGATGTTGTTCCTGCTGTTTCAGTTTTTGAAGTCTCTCACATTCCTAACTCTATCATTTATCTAGCACACATTAAAGCCTATTGTTCCTTGGGCAGTGAGAACACTGGCTGGAAGGAGGAGGATGCCGGGAGATGGGCTTCTGGCCTGCCTGTGTTCCAGGGCTGGCTCTCCATTACTAGCTCTGTACTCTGGGAGAATCACTTAAGCTCTGCAGGCTTTTTCTCACCGGTGGGGAGGAGACCCTAATAATTGCACTGGCCTAGGGTGTTACAAGGACTAAACGAGATGGTGCATGTAAAGTTCTCAGGCCTGGTCCTGGCACATAAGAAGGTCCTGTGAACGCTCAGTGGGAGCACACGTTCTCCACACTGTCAGAGTCACCTATATGCTGTGGTCTTCAGCAAGATTGGTTGGCCTGGGTTGCTAAGAGATGGTGGTGAGCTTTGCATTTTGTGCAGGAAAATTTCTTTCCTTCAGGGGAATCAAGAAAAAAATTACAAATGGACCCATTTTATTATAGGGCAGAAGTGCCCCCTTTTAGATCTAGTAGGTGATTGGATTTAGAATTTAAAAATTTTTTTTCAACGTTTATTTATTTTTGGGACAGAGAGAGACAGAGCATGAACAGGGGAGGGGCAGAGAGAGAGGGAGACACAGAATCAGAAACAGGCTCCAGGCTCTGAGCCATCAGCCCAGAGCCTGACGCGGGGCTCGAACTCACGCACCGCGAGATCGTGACCTGGCTGAAGTCGGACGCTTAACCGACTGCGCCACCCAGGCGCCCCTGGATTTAGAATTTTATGTAGAGTCATTACTTGTAGTTTAAAACTTGGCAAAGTCAGTGAGGGAAAACGAGGATTCCCCTAAAGTTTCTCTAGAAGGCTCTGGACCCAGAGATAAGGCAATGGGAAATCAAGAAAGACAGGCCAGGTGGTTAAAGGTTGGGGATGGGGATACTTAAAAGGAAATCGGCAGATGATCTAGGCTCTTGCTTGCTTATGTTGGAAAGAAAGTGGGTTTGAAGTCTGATTTAGAAAACATATATGCAAAACCAGAAAGATAATAAGACATGCCACCAGCAAGATATAAGAATAATATATATTTTCCAAAGTAGTGCAGAATTGAGGGGAAAGGAAATGTTTTAGAGAGAAAGTGAGAGGGAGGAGAAGGGACAGTGCAGCTAATAACTAGGTAACATGCATTGTCGCATTTCCCTTGGGTGTAAATTACTTTGCAAAATTTTTTGAAGACACTGCCCTACCTTGGTTACATAATTTAATTCAAAAATTATTTCTTGACCTGTTGTGCTCCAGTCCCTAAGGGCATAAAGATGAAAGTCTCAGTCTCTCTGCTTGAGGAACTTACTATTTAGCAGAGATGACAAATATCTTCACCCTTCAAAAAAGACAATACAGTATGATAAGAAGAGACTAGACAAATAAGGCCAAGAGGTAGCCCAGAGGAGGGAATGAATAACTCAGGATAAGGAGGGATAAAAAGGGCTCGAGAAGACTTAAGAGGGAAAGCCATCTGATGGGGTTTTGGTGAATGAACAGGAGTTTGCTAGTGGACAAGAAGATGGGCAGTGGGCAGCCTCCGCAGAGGACAGCCTGCGTAAGGGCATGTTTGGGGCTATCAGAGATTCGGTGTTGCTTAAGCTACCAAGTGGGGTGGAGGTATCAGGAGAAGTGCCTGAAGAGGAAGGCAGAGGCCAGTGAGCCAAGGGCCTGGGGATCCAGGTGGTGATCAGACATCAGTGGAGTCTTCTAAGTGGAGAGGACACAAGGCTGCCCTTGCATTTCCGGACAATCACGTTGCACTGTTGTGGGTGCAACATAGAGCTGACTGAGTCTACAGGGAGGGAGACCAGGTAAGAAGCTATGGAAGAATGCAGAAAGGGGATGCTGTTTGCCTGAGCTAAGGCAGTGTTCTGGAATGAGGAGGAAGGCGTAGATTCAAGGCACGATAGAAGGTGCCATGGTGCCTTCAGATTCACTCTTGGGAGACAAGAGTCATGGAACGAACATGGATATGAGACCCACATGACAGTGTAGTGGAGGGGTCGCCAGGCATCTGGGGCTTAGCAGATGGTTCTGGGGTCAGGATCAGAGAATTCTCTGTGAGTCTATTGGCATCAGCTAAAGCCCAGAGTTGCAGGTGGAGCAGGAGACGGGAGAGAGGAAGAGGGCAGATTCCCAAGGGAAAGCATGGAGTGGGGAGCAGACGTGGATGCTAACTTGCCGCGCAGAGACAGTGGTGCCCTGGACACCAGGGGAAGAGAGTCTGAGGAAGGAAGGAGCAGAAAAGTGGCAGTGCTGTAAGAGAGGACAGGTGGGGGTTGACAGGTGTCCATCCGAGTTGTCAGTTAGTTGGTGACCACTGACCGTTGCTGGTGCAGTCTGATTGCAATTGCATTGAAAAGTGAATGGTATGTGGGCAGCTAGACAGAGAATGGGATCCATTGTTTCCAGAAACCTGGTTAAGAAGGGAGGGAAGAAACTGGTAACTGGAGAAGGAGCTGATTTGAAGGGAGACCCTACCTTCCAGGAGGGGTCCCTCATTGGGGATCTGGAAGCAGAGAAGGAGGCTCAGGAAGGGGTCAACCACACCCACATCATGGAGATGTAAATAGGGCCAGTACTCAGCCGGGCATCCTGACTTGGTCATTTTAGACTTCATTCACGTGGGAGTAGAATAGGATGTTTAGAGCTGGAAAGGGCTGCTGTGACTGTCTAGGCCACTCTCTTACTGTTAGAGGAGTCAACTGAAGCTCAGAGAGGGGAAGGGGCTTGTCTAAGCTCACCCAGGTGGGGAGCCAGGCCTTACATAGAAACTTCTAGACTAGGACTCTCTCAACTTTGTTCTCTACATTCATCTCACTTTCCATCTGATTATCCCCTTTGCCAGAAAGGCCCCCAAACTCTGATTCCCATTATTCACCAGCCTGTCAAGCAGCACTTACTGACCAGCTCCTGAGAGCCTCACTCTGTGCTGGTCCCCAGGCTCCCTGTGGGGCCCCTCCAAGACTTATCCATGCTCAGTAGTGCCTGTTGCACAACTCTGGGGGGCACCACTCACACCTCGGTCTCTCTGAATGGTGCTCCCTGAAGTTGTAGGATGTGGCGGCCCCAGGGCCTGGACCTGTCAGGGGCTTTGTGGAAATGCACAGTACATGTCGGTAAGGAAGCCCCTAAGCCAGTGGACTAGGGCAGACTGGCAAGCTTGGCAGAGTCATTTTCCCATTGGAAAGTGAGTAAGCCGCTCATGAAACGGAATACCCACATGCCAGGACGAGTGAAGCAACGTCTTCAGTCATACTGGCCTACAGAGAGGCCATCCAGAGGCTGGGGATGTCAACGGGCTTATGGGCAAGGAAATGAAGACTGTAAGTTCCAGCCCGGCCAGCCAGCCAGCCTTGACTTTTCTTTCTCCTTTCTCTTTCTCTTTTCTTCCTGTAGAGGAGTTTTCTTAGACACCATCCTCCCCCGTCGAGACGACAATGGCGTCAGGCCAACCATTGGTCAGCGTGTGCGGCTCAGTCAGGGAGACATAGCGCAAGCCAGGAAGCTGTACAAATGCCCAGGTAACTGAATCCCGGGGAGTCCCGGGGCCTCTGTTGCACTCACGGAGCATGACTCAGCCATCCTTTGCCAACATTCCCCCTTGCTGGGAAAAACAGCTTGGAGAACATGGAGAGGCTGCTATAATTTCTGGTATCTACTATATGGAGGTTTTAGACAGTGTAGGAGGCCCACGTGCAGAGGTGATTGCCAGTAGTGACACGAATAATAGGTCTTGGAGCTCACAGTTTAATGTGTCAGAATCCTCAGAATTCTCTGGCAAAGGCCTGATATTCTGAAGAGGAAGAAGGATAGTGGAACAACAGTGAAATGGGGGCCCGATGCAGTGCGTACCCTGTAACTACAAAATCTCCTCTCCTTCCTGTGGGAATAGGGGATGTGGGTTTGGCAAAACAAAAACCAAGGGTTTTGCAGGAAGACAGTGAATGAAGGAGGGTGGGAGTCAGCTTCCCAAATACTCAGTGCTGTAAATGAGGTTACGTCTATGGTCCTGGGGGCTTCCTAGGGTTCTGGTCATCGGCTAGAAATCTGCCAGCAAAGACTGGACAGTATACCAGGGTCTGAGGAGACGTCTGTTTCTCTGCTCATCCGCAAGGCCCCTCCTCTTGAATCTGCCCTCTTTGCCTTCCATACCCTTGGTTCAGCATCACCAGCACCTCCCCCAGCCTGCGGCCCTGGAAGTGAGCTCACGCTGACCCTTTAAGTTGTTGAGCTTCAGTGCAAAGCGTTAGAGCAGACAGGTTTTTACCACTGAGGGGAGAGAATTCAATTCAGCACTTTGGGGAGGAAGAAGGAAATTCATTGCTAACAGGTCCGGTAACATTTTCCAAATGCCCCAGACCAGACACACGGTCTGATCATGGGACAGAATGTTCAAAATAGGCGCCATATTAGAAAATCTAGGCTATCCCGTTGCCCTGCTAAGTGGGATCACAGGGCACGCAAAGGGCTGGGTGGGGTTTGGTCCATCACAAAACTCTAAGAAATATGTCCATCCAGCTATTAGTCATCTGGGGGTGTGTTAGGGCTGAAATGCAGGTCACGCGTATCATATAACCTTGCTGAATTGAAAGAGAAACCTTATAGCATTCCCTGGGAAATGCCATAGTATTTATTTAGTTATAATGTATATGGCTCTTACTTCCCAAAAGGATTGGAGGCAGCTGGTAAATACCATGGAGCCATATAGTAATGCATCTATTCTTGCAGAATGTTGATGATTATTCTAAAATAATTTCCATGGAACCCTTGGGGGTGTTGACTGCCGGGCATAATCCTCATGATGCCTGGCAGTTGTTCAGTAACATGATATCGAAGCCCCAATATGCAGGATTTCCTGAGGCTGATGACGGGCCGCTCTCCAGTATTCCTTCCTGCGGCTCCAAAACTGCAGCTTCCAGTAATTTCAAGTAGTAACTGAAAGGGGGGGTAGTTGTCGAGTGGAGGGTGAATTGCATGTAGGAAGAGATGCATATGTTTCCACACTTTGGGGTAACCCCATAGGAGGAGGGGTTTGGGTTTGGAATCAGGAGGGGGCAGGAGGTAAGGAACCCGCGGGTCCCGAGCTTCCTCCTACGGATACTTTCTTTTTAAGGACAAATTGGGTGAAATATTTTTCACATACATAAGAACTAGGTTCTAGACTTAGGACCAGACAACCCTCCAACATTCAAAGGTGGGATGGTCTACTGTAGAGTAGCCCAGCTTCCCATACCTCTGGTCATTTTTCTGTTGTCTTGACTATTTATTTGGTTGCTCGTTCAGAAATAGGCAGCAAAAAGAGAAGAGGCCAGATTCAAACTAATACCTGAAATGTGTTTCTTTTTTTTTTTTTTTTTTAATTTTTTTTTTTTCAACGTTTATTTATTTTTGGGACAGAGAGAGACAGAGCATGAACGGGGGAGGGTCAGAGAGAGAGGGAGACACAGAATCGGAAACAGGCTCCAGGCTCTGAGCCATCAGCCCAGAGCCCGACGCGGGGCTCGAACTCACGGACCGCGAGATCGTGACCTGGCTGAAGTCGGACGCCCAACCGACTGCGCCACCCAGGCGCCCCTGAAATGTGTTTCAAAGTGTTTTCTTTTTCTTGTCGCTTCACCTATTTGTACTTTTAAAAAAAATTATTTTTAATGTTTATTATTTATTTTTGAGAGAGAGAGAGAGTGAGAGCAGGAGCCAGTTGGGGGAGGGGGCACGGGGGAGCAGAGAAAAAGGGAGACACAGAATCCAAAGCAAGCTCCAGGCTCTGAGCTGTCAGCACAGAGCCCGACGCGGGGCTCGAATTCACAGACCATGAGATCATGACCTGAGCCAAAGTCGGAGGCTTAACTGACTGAGCCACCCAGGCGCCCCTGTCAGTCATAATATAATGGCTGCTATGTGTGAACCACTCACTATGTGCCATTTCATTAACCCTCTAGGCAGGTCTTATCCATTTTACAGGTAAGAAAACTAAGGCCCAGCAAGGCTGGGAAACTTGCCCACCATATCCTGGGAGCCTCAGAAGAAATGCCTGGGTATTACGTTCTCGTCCCGGACCCTATTTTCACTTTTATTAGCCAGAAAACATCATCAATCTGCCTGACCGGTTTCTCGCCAATGCGTTCCGAGGGCTTTGGCTGGTCAGGCGGTGTGTTTTCTCAGTGGCCTGGTGCAGGGAGCTGCTTAGGTGGGGAGTGTGTGTGCCGGAATCACAGTTGTTGTTTTGCTTGCACAGCGTGTGGGGAGACCCTGCAGGACACAACAGGAAACTTTTCCGCACCTGGTTTCCCAAATGGCTACCCTTCTTATTCCCACTGTGTCTGGAGGATATCGGTCACTCCAGGGGAGAAGGTAGGTGTGAAACCACCTCAGGAAATGACGTAGCTTTCTTTGGGTTGTGTGAGGTGTGGGGGATTGTACTATTATTAACCATAGTAATAGCAGCTGCTGTGAGCACCCAGGTGCTGTGCTAGCTTGCTTAACATTCTTTAGTTCTTTATTTCTTAATTCTTTATTATTTTTTTCTTTCAACCAGGATCACCCATACAAATGGAGGCCTGTAAGTTAAATGTCCCCATGAGTTGTAAATCAAGCTCACAGTCTGTAAATCAAAGTAGACTGTGTCCTTCTCCCCTGGTAAATACACCATCAGAATGCCTCGGAAGGCAAGGGTCCAGTGTAGGGTTCCTCGACACCTCAGAATGCTGCTCTGGAAGGTAGCAATATGGGGCAAGCTAGCCCTCAACCCACAGCTGGCCCCTCCTTCTCTTCTCAGCCCCCGGTTTCATCTCAGGAGCAGCCGTGGCGAAACTCCAGCCACGCTCCTGAACATTCTGCACTCCTACCTTGCAGACAGCTATTCTTTGGCTGCCCCTCCAGCAGAAGTGGACTGGTTAGGTGTGCTGTCTGCCCTCGGGAGGGTGGATTCAGGGCAGAGATCTCTGCATGTTCTGGAAGGGGGCTCGGGGCTATTTGGACGGGGGACTCCAGGATCCAGGGCACCTGGAATTAGGTCTAGGAGCTATGCAAGCTCTGAGTGAGCACAAGCATTTGGGTCGGAAGATTCCATGATACCCTCTATATTCCCCTAGAGCTGGGTCAGGACAGAGGCCTCTTTCGTCCTGGTCCAAGGATGGTATGTTCTCAACCCTACCACACATGCATCTCCTGATATCCATTATATGGATAGGGAATTTGAGGCTCAGACATTTTTCTTGTTTAGAGAGAGACAGCGTGAGTGGGGGAGGCACAGAGGGAGAAAGAAAGGGAGAGAGAGAATCTTAAGAAAGCTCCATGCTCAGCACGGAGCTTGATCTCATGACCATGAGATCACGACCTGAGCCAAAACCAAGGGTCGGACATTCAACTCACTGAGCCACTCAGCTGACCAAGGCTCAGACATTTTTAAAAATTGACCAAATTCACAGTAAAATATAGAACTGGGAACTGGGGCTTCTGCATTCCTGAAACGTGTGTGTGTGTGTGTGTGTTTACTACGCCTCCCTACAAATCCAAGGGTTTTTCAGATTGTCTCAGACTAAGTGCAGCTGTCTTTGAGATGCCCCCTCTATCCCGTGTTCCTAACTCCCTCTAGTCATACCTGCCATAACTTATTCCACAATATCGTGACTGCTGGTTTATTGGGCTGTCTGCCTTCTAAGACCCTAAACTCATTGAGGACAGAGACTGTTCGCCCCTAGGTCTCCAGCCACCCAACACAGCCCCTGGCACATAGACACACAAAAAGCATTTGTTGGATGGGCATGTGAGTGGGTGGGTGGCCAAGTGAGAAATCTGCAACTGTGTTGTGGGGTGATGGATTTTCAGGTGCTTGTAGCCAATCTTCAGGTATGCCTAATTCATAACTTTAAAAAGCATCCCTTTAAATGTTTTCTATGGGCTGCATTCTATTCTCAGCATATTATGTGGATTATCTTTTAATCCTCACAACTTCGTGTGTTAGGTGCTATTCCCACATTAATTTTTCAGGTAAGGAAAGGGACTTGCCTAAGGCTACTCAGTTTGTGGCAAAGTTGGGATTTGAATCCAGGTGAGAAGCTGGATTCTTAGCCATCATCCTATACTATTCCACAAAGGGGTCAGGCTAATAGGCATTTGAACATGCATTCACACACACATGCTCACGTGTGTATGTTTTCATATACAATACCCACATGTACAACTCTTCCTCTGGGCTCTAAGCATTTAGGACAGTGTGGTTGTCATCTTGAGCCTGAGAGACTGCAGATTTGTCTTCCTCAGGTGCATGTTCTGTTCCTGTGCCTGATGGAGCCATTAATGAGAAGGAGGGGATGGAAGGAAGGAAGGAAGGAGGAGGAGGAGGAGGAGGAGCAGGAGGAGGAAGTGATCCAGAAAGCCCCAAATTGTTGAATTTCCCTAAATAGCAGAGGCTATGTGATATGTTTGAACTACATAAGACTCATCAAGTCTTAATTATTACTGCTAACTGGGGGGCAGAGAGAATATACCTCATTGAAATTCCTGTACCAATTATTTCCATTTCTGCTTCTCCCAGCCTTCCCCAGAGCTGCTAGTAATTAGCAAACTTGATTGGTTCAAGCATCACCTCTTGTTTATCACCTCTTCCCCTATGGTCTTTATGGTTCCCTAACATATTTAAAGTAATTAACCTGAATAATTACCCCATTTATTTTGATCCTGAATGTGTTACCAAGGAAGTTGTAATAACATTTTCTTTCTGAAGAATTTAAAAAGCTAAGTAATTATATTACAACCGGCTAGTAAATATTACTGATTCCTCTGCCTGAACGTGAACTCTGTGAGACATACAAAAGAAATCTAATTTACAGTCCCTGTCTTCAAGAGACTTAGAGTTTAGTTAAGGTCCCTCCTTACCTCTAGGGAGTCTGATTTAATTGAAGAAGGGGCAGTATTTTTTAAACTTCTGAGGTGGTACTAATTCATGAGCAGGGTTAAGAACCACTGGTCTAGTTTGAAAGAAGAGTGACATCACACACACACACACACACACACACACACACACACACTGTACAATACAGGAGGTGGGCTGGCCTGTTATTTTCTGGTACTACCTCTTCATTTCATAGGAGATCAGAGGGTTTTGTGGAAGAAGGTGCCACTTGTCCTGAGACCCGAACATTGGGAGGGATTGGCCCAAAGGAAGCTCGGGGAGAAACTCGCAAGGCTAATTAAGACAGGCAGCCTGTGAAGAGCACTTAGTGTGTCTGGTTTGTGGTGCACTAAGTATACACTCAGTAAGGCCTGATTCTTTAAAAGTGCCTTTATTGAGTGCCTATTATGTGTCAGACCTCATTATACACTCAGTGTACAGTTTCTCATGCAGCCCCCTCGGTAACCAATGGTGTGCACGTTGTTTCGCAGATAAGGAAACTGAAGATCTAAATGGGCAAGTATTTTCCCAAGATCCCAGAGCTAGTGAGTGATAGAGCTGAGGTATCCAGATCTTCCTGATTCTAAAAACACCTGCCCTGCAGTCACTATGAAAGGGAGAGGGGGGAGTCCCAAGGAGGGAAAGGCCATGTCCATTTTGGCAGTCAGAGAGGGACTCCGGGAGGAGGCAGAAAGCCCTGAGCTGGGCCTGGGGAAGGTTCCATTGGCATGGATATGCCAACGCACATTGGGAAATGAGGTCCCATAGGATGGACTCTGGGGTCTCTGGAAGGTAAGCAGAGAGGTTAACTTATGAGATGAGGGCATGGGGAGCTACTGAAGTTTTCTGAGAGTAGGAGAGGTTTAATAAATATGAGATGCCAGTGCAGGATGGATCTAGAAGCCCTACTGTGAAGAATGGCTCAGGGCACGGCAGGGAGGAGTTCAGGAATCCTCTCCGCAGGTACAACACAGGCAGTGGTGTTGAAGGGGCAGTGAGACTGGCTTGCAGCAGGGGACACAGACAAGTTAAGGGAAGAACGTCTGTGGGCATAGGGGGTAAACAATAGGGCGAAGTGGAGATAAGCGCAAAGGGTTGCACCTGGCTGACCGGTGCCACTTAGGGACAGGGAAGCTGGAAGGGAAATGCCATTTTGAGGTGCTCTCACAGTCCCTGGGGAGCAGGGAGGACAGGAGCCAGAGGCCAGAGAGCGGGGAGAGGGCAGGTGTGGTGAAACCCAGAGAGAGGAGGTTCAAAGCAGAGGGGCCACGGAGAACAGAGCCCATAAATAACAGTCCTTTCAATTTGGCTGGGAGGGCACCGGAACCTTTGACCTGCAGCCCTCCAGCCTAGGGGGTTTGCTTAGAGACAGAGGGACCTGGGGCTGTCTAAATGTAAAAGAAAGTGGCCGGTGGATGAGGGAGAGAGATGAACTGGCTAAGGATGAGGGCCCCGAATGGGCTAAGGCACAGGGTCAGTGCTGCAGCAGCCAGGGCAGGGCCCCAGTGAGTGAAAAGAGCTGAGAAATGATGGAGCAGGGACACTCTGAGCACAGCAGACATGGTGCGGACACCCTATATGGCGGGGCTTGATGGGGGTGAAGGGGGGGCACGCCTGAGCTCTGCTCTGGGCCATCTGTCAGGGACGCCCCAAGCTGGAAGGGTGGCAGGTTTGTGGGAACAGCATCTGTGTGCTGAGTCCACAGGGCCACTCAACTCCCTCCACTCTTTGTGGATGGGGGCATCCACTGAATGGGTTCACCATGTCCATGAAGAGCTGACACCTCTTTCCTAGTCCATCTGAAGCCCCAGCTCCCTGGCCTTCACTCCTCCTCACCCCCCTGCCTCTTCATTCCAGACACACAAACCACAACCTGCTCTGATGTACAGTACCGTTCCCCAGATGTCTCCTTGCCTTTATTCATGTCAGTCCCTCTCACCAAAACGCCCTCTTGTCCTGTCTCTGTCCGCTGGGCCCCTATTCCCCTTAGGTTAAATGCCACCTCTTCTGAGACGCCTTTTCCAGTATCACCAGGCAGCATTTATGTCTCCCTCCTTGGGGCTACAGAATTTCCTTTCTGTCCATCCATCTCCTTTCAACATTTGTTTCAAGAGTGCTCTAATTGGCCTGACGCATCTGTGCTCTCTGAGCTCCCTAAAGGCAAGAACCCTGTCTTGCTGATCATTCTATCTCAATTGGCCAACACAGACAGGCACATAGTAGGTGTTCAGCTAACAACGGTGAGATGAATGAATGAACGAACGAACAGACTAACCATAAGAAGGCTATTTGAGAGTGAGGTCATGGCCGAGGGGACACTGCTCACAGTGGTGCTCAGATGTACTCAGGCTAACCCCAGGCCCTTTGGAATGATTGATGATGTTATAAGATCTTTCCGTATCTCTGAACTTCACTGACCCCTTACCTCCTTCTAAATCCCCAGTCTCAAGGCATCCTGGCCCATCTTTTTAATGCATCCTGTTTTCTATAAACCACCTAGTGACTTCAAAAGCTCAAGCTATTCCCCAGACAGAACCAGAGGACCCATCTCCTCTGTTTACTCCCCATCCTGCTTACGGTTTATTATTTAATGTCACAAGGTTTCCTGTGTGTCCTTGTGAGGACACTCCTACTGTGGTCTCAGAGCGCTGTATGCTAACGGGTAATGTGAGAACACTGGCATGCAAGATGTATCTTCAAAACTCCTCGGGCTCCACGGCCACAACTCACTTTTCCGGTAACTCTTTACAGATCGTCCTAACCTTCACCTCCATGGATTTGTTTAAAAGCCGCCTGTGCTGGTATGACTATGTGGAGGTCCGGGATGGTTACTGGAGAAAAGCCCCCCTGTTGGGTGAGTTGACTTTAGAAAGCCCTGGGAGAGGGGTGATCGGCTTGTTCTGTGGGACGCTGTTAATGTGCGGAGGGGCCCGTCCTGACAGCAGTCACAGGAAGCTCTCAAGAGCCCGTGTCGTTGTAAAACTCTGAACACTCCACCTGGCAGCACGTGTTAAAAGCTTCTAGGACTGAGACCGCCCTTCAACCCGGCAGTTCTACTTCTGGGAATTTATCCTAAAGAACCAATGAAGGAAGCGTGCAAAGTTCTAGCGATGGGGATGTTCACTGGAGCGGGAAAAATGGAAAACAACTTAAATGTTCACCAGCAGGGGTTAGCTGAGGCACTGGTGACACATCTTTCCCGTGGAAAACTATCCAGCCACTAAAAATAAAGTTGGAGGTGACTACTTATTGATACAGAAAGGTGTTCACTGTGCACTGTTTCACAAAAAGGTGTTCCCAACTGGAATATGCTGTTGGATTCCACTTTCATAAAAATCCCTTCATATGTATATTTTGCAGGCTTTGCAAACTCAGATGCCCTTGGAAATAAGGCACACCTGAGTAAGATGGGGTTGGCATACTAAAATAAGGAGTGGTGGGGAGTGTGGCAGAGTGAACAGTGAGTATCTTGACCCAGATTATTCAAAACAAAATTATTTAAAACATGTGTAGGTTGGATTCAACTGGAGGAAGCCATTTTGTGATCTACAGTATAAATATCAAGTGGAATTATAGGCGTAAATAAATAACAGTGGTTATTTCAGGATGACGGAGTATATTTTTAAAAATTTATTCTGTGTTCCTGGTTTAGCTGTATTTTCTAATTTTTCTACAGTAAGCATGTATCCTTTCTGGGAGATGCACGGTGCGTGAACTCATACGTGAAAAGGCAGCTTAGACCTTTCAGTGGGAGGTTGTGGGCAGGTGGCATAAGATGAAAGGTCAGTTCATTCAGGACTGGTTACAGAAGAGCAATGTCCCGTGGGTGACCCAGAAAGACGAGTGTATAGACAGCCTATGGCATTGGTGTCCTGGGAATGGACAGAGGGACTCATCTCACTCAGAAATGACAGCCATGGTGGAGCCAAGAGAGAGAAGCAGATTTGCAAGGAGCCGGATGGAAGGGTTTTGGCTGATAGTGGGCTGTTCTCATTTTTAGAGCAGTCCCAGGTGAGCTTCCGGGTTGCCAAGGCTAAGCCCTCAGTGAGATCTTTGTCCCTGGCATATCCTCATGTGGGCGGAACAGCCACACTGGTTATGCTGTGAATGGCTGGCCTGGGCGTGAGCTGCTGTTGGGACAGCAGACCAGAGATGGAAACAGGAGGGAAGGGGGAGAGCTAAGTTGGGGAGTTAAACGGTCAGACCGAGCCTGACTTCACATCAGATTCCGGGTAGGTCGGAAGAGATGGGAGCAGAAGGTCTGAGGGGCCTGGCAGATATCAGGCTCTGTATGGCCACAAGGTCTCAGCCATGCCAGCTTTCATTGGGAAGAGCACACACGCCCCTTCTATCCAGAGGACCACGAGTTGAAATTTCCAGAGCTACAGATGGATAGGAAGTTGTGTCTACTCGTGCTGAAGAAAGCAGGCTCTGAGTAGGGGTACCAGGTTACCCCCATTAGGAGGAATCAGTCGGGGAGCGTACAGTCTAGGTGGGCAAGCCAACCATGGACACGAGCGTGTATATTGTAGGACAAATGGGTTTTGTCACCCGATGGCAGGGTGGAGGCTGCCTGTCCTGCACTCCTGCTTCCTCTCTATTGTGAGCAGATGTGGGGTATGCCAGCAGCCAGAAGGAGGCGTGGCTTTATAGGTAGCTCTGATTGGGCGTGGCGGGGGGGGGGGTGGTGGGGAGAGAGAGAGAGAGAGAGAGAGAGAGAAAGAGAGAGCAGGGCATTCTGGGTAGCAGAGGTTCCCGAACCTGGCTGAACATCAGCATCTGCTGGGCAGATTTCTGTGAATACAGATCCCTGGGAAACTACCGAGTCAGAATCCCCATGTGTTGGGTCAGGAAATGCTCCTGCTTCCCTGTAAATGTATGTACGTGTGTATGTGCGTGTGTACTTGTTTAATACCGCACACATAGAGAAGGGACTGCAAGGGGGAAGGTGTTTACCTCTGAGAAAGGAAGCCCAGAAATGGTTTGGTTTGTATACTTCTGGATTGTTCTACATCTTTTACAAGAATGCACTCAGGTAGAATTTTATAATTAAGATAATTCAAGGGGCTGTGTGGGAGGATTTGGGATGACAACATGGAATCACAGACCCCTTAACCTGGCAAGGATCTTAGAGTCCCTTATCCCACACCTTTACCAGGAGAGCACACGCTCCGCGAGTGTGGACCAACTTGCTAAGTCCACACAGCCGGCTAGCGGATGAGATCAGACCAGAGCTCAGATGCCCTGGTCCTGGGGAGTGGAGACTGGGGACTGCTGAATCTGAGAAGGGTATCCCCGTAGGACCGTCAGATAAAATGCATGATTCATTGTTTATATGAAATTCAAATTTAACTGGCTTTCCTCTACTTTTGTTTGCGAAATCTGGCAACCCTAAACCCCACCAGGAACGCAGTAGACTCAGAGGGCTCAGGAGAAGGAAGCTCTCGGTTACTGAAGTTCCCTAGAGAGGGCTGAGACACGCTCCTGAGACTGGGCACTCGCAGACGAATTTCCAGTGATTTCCTTTTCTTGAACTTGAAACAAGAATTTTCTCACTACAGATCCTGGCTACACTTTCATTGATTAGATGGGCTTTTTGCCACTCTTTGCTGTCGGTGATGGTTTGTTTTGTTTGGGTTATTTTGGGGGCTCATATTTTACACACTTTCTCAGTGTGTGTGTGTGTGTGTGTGTGTGTGTGTGTGTGTGTGTGTGAGTGCCACAGCCAAGGCATGGCCCGGTGCCTGTAACCGTCATTCTTCGTTTGCGGGAATTCTCCTCTGCCAACTATTTGGCCTGCTCTGATGTTTCCGAATGCAGCCGTTAGTGCACTTCTGTGTTTGGAACAAGTGCATTGTGTGGGCCGAACTGGTCCCTGGGAGGGGTCAGTGCCATGAAATCTGCTGGGAGGAGGCAGGTCAATGCCCCTTTGGCAGGAGGGAGAGCGGATTAGGGCGGATTGTGAAAGTATGCATCTTGCTCTGAAAAACTGTGCGTTGCATATTTTCCCAGGGCAGTGTGTGAAAACCCAGGCATAATGGATGCATAACTTTTTATGAATGAACCCTTTATGACTCCCCGTGGAGCCCACTTGTAGTGTCCTCATCTGCATTTCCTCTTCTTGATATCCTTATTAAACTCCTCCTCCAAAGCCGGGAACCAGATTCCGTTGAGGAATTTGACACCTTTTCTGAGTCCAGTTTCTCCCCAGCCTGTTAGTTTTCTTGGAAAGGGGCTGTTTGGGTCCACTTTTTCACAAAGTGATTAAAGAGAAATGAAAGTAGAATGAGAGCATGTCATGGCCAGTTAGAGCTATCAAATTAAGTTTTCAGTTTCAGGGGTCACTTATGAGATTGCACCTGAAGTGGGGAGGAACGTGGCCGCAGAGAGAATTTACCCAGTGATTTGAAACACTGTCCTGCTAATTGGATCCCCCTGCCTTATTTCTGCAGGAGGAATTACTCTGACAATGCACTTTTGTATGCAGAACTGTCTTTGAGTATTCTGTACCACCTCACTGCACACAAAAGCCCTTTTTCCCCCTTTCCCTGAAGTGGGGAGGGAGGTTCAGAAAGGCCAGGCTGGCCAATCAGTGTCGCGTGGCCCTACCACCGGGGCTCCCTGGGCAGGGGCAACCTCTCAAGTGAGCAGAAATGACAGTGTGAGTCAAACAGCCAAGCCCGGCGTCACCACAGACTTGCTTTATGGGTGGAGGCTTTGATCTATCATTTCTAAGTGTCCGTGTCCAAACTGGGAATGATGTTTACATTCCCAGAGAGCAGATTTCATGTCTGTTTACCCAAAAGTGTACAGTGTTCAGAATCACACCTTAACAGAGAAGTTCCTCTCGATGATGGTGGCAGTGGTGATGAAGAAGGTGAAATTGATGATGAAGGTCAAGGGCTCAGACTGCCAAGGTTCAAATCCTGCTTCATTTGCAACTTTGAGTATAACTCAAGTTGAGTGTAACTCGACTCAAATTCTTCAACCCTCAGTTTGCCCATAAATGAGATGAATAATAAACAGTCCCTAATTCAGAGGGGAGGGGGAAGCAGTTAGATCATCCACGCAAAGCGCTGGGGAGAGGGTCATGCTCAGTAAAAAGGGGCTTTCATCGGACCGTTATGGCGAAGATAAGAACATTAAGGAAATGGGCAGGGGACAAAGTAAAGGGTTCTAGGTGAGAATTACAAGGTGATTTGGGAGAGAAGTTACTTAGGAATATTTGTAACTTACCCCACCAAGCCTGGCTTTGCCAAAGCAGTGATTCCAACCCCCTCCAGAGTAGTGAGTGAGTAGACCCAGGTTGTCCTGTGGCCCAGCCGTGGGTGGTTCATCTCATCCAGTTACGTTCTTAGGCAGCAAGGCAGACGTGGGAAGTTCTTCTCTTTTTTGGAAACAGTCCCCAGTGGCTGTGACAGCTGGGGTTTTAAAAGGAGAAATTTGGACTTGAAACTCAGTTTGGTCAAGAAGGAATTCCTTTTGTGATCCCATATTGTTTAACTGCTGTTCAGCAGCTCTGTCTCCTCACTGGTAAGCAGTACTTACTGGCCCATGCTTATGTGTTGTTTTCCAAGAATTAATTGACACTAATTGGCCATGCCAGAGTAACCATTACTGAAAATTTATAGGCTTCTGATGGAGTTTTCCTTGCCAAATTCTTGGCAGAAGTCTCAGCTCATCTCACTTGATATTAAGCTCATCAAATCCAAAAAGCTGCAGGTGGCCAGAATTGGAAGGGAGCAGAAGGAGATTAGCAACTTCTACCCCATGTGTCCCCAAAGAACGTGTCCACAGTTGGCCATCAGGAAACGTCCATCGTAGCCTTTATTCCTCCCTCAACCTCACTCCCCCATTTCTCAGAAGGGCAAAGCAGAATTATAACTTCAAGTGGTTGATACAGTGCTTAATATGGTGCTGGCAATAAGGGAGCACCTGCTAAATATCTGTTGAATAGACATAAAAAATATTGAGATATAAATCACATACTATATGATTCACCATTTAAAGTGTACAAGTCAATAAGTTTTAGTATGCTCACAGAGTTGTGCAACCAACCATCACCATAATCAAGTGTAGAACATTTTTATCACCCAAAAGAAAACCCATACTCATTAACAGGCACGACCTCCCATTTCCCCCATATCAGATGGATTTTTGAGCGACCTACGCAGTCAGTGCTTGAGAGAACCATGGCTTCCAGTCCAAATAGACCTTGACTGGTCTGTGTTATGAACTGATCAGTACAACCCAGCCCATGTCGCACCCTATTCCCATCCCCACCCTTGCCATGGCTGCCATCTTTACACGACATTGGGAATTATAGGGCCAAAGATTACCATACATTGGGAAGTCACGGCCTTCCGCCTCTTCCTCTGTGAAAGATCCAAGTATCAGACTCATACCCAAGTGTCAGAGAAATACACACGTATTTGTATTTTTCAATAGCAGAATTTCAATGGCAATTATGAGCCCCTCTCTATCAGGTAGGGGAAATTAATTTTGGTCAGTTTGTGTTTTCTTCCCCCGAGGTGGGGGTGCCAGTAAGGGATGTATACATGTGCCATGGCACGGTGGCGGGGGGGCATGCGTATTGCCATCTCAGTTGGCATTGCTGAGCGTCCTCATGCCTGTCTGGTCTCCAGTCCTCTATCTGAGCAAAGAATCCTCAGTGGCTGCTGTGCCTCCTTCTTGTCTCAATTCTAGGCCAGTTCAGATTGGTGCCAAGGCCATGTCTCCCTAGAAGACATTCATGGGTGATGTCCTATGGCTCCCCACATCCTCTGGGCTATGGGAAGTTCACTTCCGTATCCCTTTGCCTGAAGAACTCTGCAAGCCTGTCTCCTGGCCTAATGTCTGGATGAGCCGTGTACACACTCCTGTTCTGACCCCCGGTGGGGCATGGGGATCAAAGATCTTGTCGCCCTTCCAGGCTCTGCCCAGGGACTGGGGGCGCAGTCCTGTCCTTCTCCCAGACCCTCAAACCCACTTGAGGTCTCTATCATCCTTTTCCATCAAGGGTCTTAGCTCAAGGTGGGACAGGGCACAGGGTCCTTCCAAAGCATCCCTTGTGCCCTCTCTAACCCTCTCCTCCCTAGTTCCCTCACTCATCTATTTTAGGAATCTTTCTAAGACTACCAGGATGGAAACATGTGCTCTTACACATCGTGTGTTCTCCCAAGTCTTTGTAATTGTGACTGGGCTTGGGAAGTTCAAAAGCCAAGAAGGTTTGATTTTTTTTTTTTTTTTTTTTGTCATGTGTTCTCTGGCATCTCTTCTCTGGGGCGAGGAAAGCAGACTGTCTTCCTAAAGGCATGCTCTGCCCCCAAAGAAGGGCCATATATGTAGTGGGAGACACCAGGGGAGGGAAGGCTCATCACTATCTCGGACCATTATCCCGCCACACCTTCAGCACCTGGGCGGGACCCAACTGGCAGAGGAGGGGTGCCTGAGCTACACTCCGGGGACTTGGATTGATTGGAGTCTGGCATTCTCTTGAAGTCAGCCTGAAGGGGACACACAGGCCCGGTGACTGCTTCCTTCCATCTATGACTCCTGCATGTGCTGCAGGAGAATCGCCACAGCTAGGGTTACCGCTCACCTTGAGGACGTTTGGAGAAACGCGGCCTCGTGTCTGTAAGGAGCTGCTTCCGGCCCTGCCGGCGGCCTGACCGGTCTTCTCCACTTCCCAGGCAGGTTTTGTGGTGACAGGGCCCCGGAGCCCCTCACCTCCACGGACAGCCGGCTCTGGGTGGAGTTCCGGAGCAGCAGCAGCACCTTGGGCAAGGGTTTCTTCGCGGTGTACGAAGGTTTGTTCACGGCAGGGGGCTCTCGTTCCACCTCTGACCTTCCCACGCGGCCCGCTGTCCCTCTTGCACCCACGCACGCGTGGCAGCCGCCAGAGCCGTGGGGGGTAGGGACAACCACCGCAGGGGCCGGGCTGAGGATCCCCAGGTCCGCAGCTGTGCTCACATCACGACAGGTGTCGTCCACCTGTCACCACCCGCTGGACTCCACTCCAGTGGGGCTGGGGAGCATGTCCCAGGTGTAGAGCCCTGAGGAAATGAAAGCAGCCTCTGAATAGCTGTGTGAGCCCGAGAAAAGAACCTGACCTCTCTGGGCCTCTGTTTCATTTATGAAAAGAAGACTTTGGACAGTACCAGGGTATTTACAAGGACATTTCTTGAAAGGGCCTCTGAGGCCACCCTGGTGATCGAGTTGAGGGAACACATAGGTCTGGGCTCTAGGCGGCTGCCACCAGGGCATTTCTGCTTCAGTTTGTCCCACCTACTGGGTAAATTGTAATTTTGCAGACACCAAAATTTTGTTTTTATAAAAGAAATAACGTGTGTGTGTGTGTGCGCGCGCGCGTGCGCGCGCACGCACGCGTGCAGGTGCGGGTCCCTCCGCACCAGCAGTCCTCTGCTCTCTACATTAGAATCCCTTGGGGAGTTCAAACATCACAGCTGCCTGGAGCACCCCCCTCCCCCCCCCCGCCCCCAGACACACTTGCATCAGAATTTCTGGGGACATGGCCCCTGCTTCCACAGCTCAAAAAATGTCCCGGGTGATTTTGATGCACAGAAAAGGTGGAGAACCTCTGCTTTGCAAGGTTATTTTCTTTATATGAAAAAAATTCAGAGTTGCAAACGAATGAAATTGTGCCTTTCTGGAGGCACAGTCTTGGTTGGCTGGAAATGAAAATGTTGCCAAGTGGAGCCACCTAGTGGTGATAAGTGGCCATGAATTTCCTTCCTAAAGGTCTGACCAAGGACCCCATTCCTTCTCTTCCCGATTCTCTTTCTAAAGCTACGTGTGGGGGAGATATTAACAAAGATGCTGGTCAGATTCAATCTCCCAACTACCCGGATGACTACAGACCTTCCAAGGAATGTGTCTGGAGGATTACGGTTTCGGAAGGGTTTCACGTGGGGCTTACCTTCCAAGCTTTTGAGGTGAGTACTGCTCAGAGTTTCTTCCCCAGGAGGAAGTAAACATAAACTTCTGCCAGACACTCTGTGCTCTATAAAGACGGGTTTCCATTTTTTTGGTTGAAAACAGGAACCTAAGTCCGTTTCAAGCTCATGGTGCATTGTACCTGGGCATTTGATATCAAAATCTTTGCAGGCTTTGAAATTGTCTCCACCTCCTTTCTGATGGCTGCCTGGGTAGATGGGGGGAAGTAAAAGTCTAGGAGGGGATCCCAGGATGTTTTGTAGAATCGCTCTTCCCTACTTATCATCTCTTAGTCTGCACAGTTTGGTCCACCCTAGACTAGATTTTTGAGAGTGCTATTTCGGTTCCCTTCTTACATAAAAAACCTTAAAGCCAGACCATCCGTCACCTTTCACGTTGCCTCTGTTTCTCTGTTTAGATTGAAAGGCATGACAGCTGTGCATATGACTACCTGGAAATCCGCGACGGCCCCACGGAAGAGAGTGCCCTGATTGGCCATTTCTGTGGCTACGAGAAGCCGGAAGATGTGAAATCGAGCTCC
Source organism: Lynx rufus (assembly GCF_022079265.1). Lineage (NCBI taxonomy): Eukaryota > Metazoa > Chordata > Mammalia > Carnivora > Felidae > Lynx > Lynx rufus. Next base: position 36,914,627 of record NW_025814825.1, on the reverse strand, counting down.
AACAGAATGTGGATGAAGTTTGTGTCCGATGGCTCTATCAATAAAGCGGGCTTTGCAGCCAATTTTTTCAAGGGTATGAATTAGCAGTTTGTTTCCATTTTTAGTCACAGGAAGAGGTATTGCCCCCCTGGCCTAAGAATCATAAAACCCATATGGAACCTTAGCGTCAAACAAGCCTCCCTGCCGGGAGAAGGCGGTGACCCATAGCGGAGCTGCCTCTAACAAAGTCCGCCACGGACTCAGGAGCAGGAGCAGCCTTGGCGTCGAAATTAGATTTAGTTAACTTTACAAGGTCAACTTAGTGAACCTTAGGGAATGAGCATTGATAAGAATAAATATTTGTGCAGTCAGTCTCATTAACTGAGCACCTACTGTGTGTCAGGAACTGTGCAAGGTACTTGGTTTACAGGATGTCATTGAATAACCCTTTGAGTTGGGTTTGGATCACGTTTGGTTAGAGTCGAGAAGGGTTGCTTGGGTCACTCAGTTAAGTGGTTGATCAAGAATCCAAGCGCAGTCTGACCCCTAAGCCGCAACTCTTTCTGCAGCACTGTTTTACATTCCCCGGTGTGGGCCAGAGAGGCAGCCTCGGTCTTCAGCAGCCGAGGCACCACCCCCAGCCTACAAGTCTACCCTCAAGTGGGTCAGGGTGGGGAGGACAGTGAGGGGGTGGTGCTCAGGGAACAAACCTCCATGGCTGCGTTGCCGTCTTCATGAAAGCAGACCCAGAATGCCATGGGAAGACCGGCATTCCTGGCCCCGGCAGAATGGGCTTCTCAGGACTCCTTCGTGTGGGCAGGTCTTCCTTCTCTGCTCTCGGGGACCTCCTGGAAGCCCCTCAGACCACACTCTCAAAGGGAAGCGTGGATACTCCCCAGTACATTGTGATCGGGCACCTGGTGGCACACCAGCAGCCATTGAGTGGTGTTATCTAATCCACACCTGAGATCCCTTGATGCGTGGCACTATTCACATCCAGTAGGAAGCTGCTTTCCTCTCCCTCCCTCCTCTCCAAGGACTCCTGGCTGTGCCAATCCAGAAATCCCGGTCCCTCTCTTACTCCCACTTTCCCCATCTGCCCCCTCTTTAGCCCTTTCTCCCAGATTCTGTATAAGTGGACAGGTGTCAGAAAAACCCATTTCAAGCCGTGCACCCCTGAGCAGGCAGCTCTTTGTCCTTTATTGAGAGTTCAGTTTTGTTCTCTGTCAAACAAGGGGAAGAAATCTGCCCGTTTTACCTAACCAGTGGTGAAGCCCCAACAAAATGATGGCTGTCGAGAGACTCCACAGGCTGGAAAGTGCCGCACAGATACGTGGGATTCTTTTTCTTTTGTCTTGAGGCATCTGCGAGAGCAAAACCCAAGCAGAAACAGAACGAGAATCATAATGCTTTCAATAATGGGAGGAATAATTTAATCAATTCTTTCCCAAGCAAAAAAACCCAGGCCACAGCAGGTATAATTCAAACGCAGCTCAAGCTTGTGGTTGAGATGCCTGGAAATTCACAGTCGGTACCCAACCTGGCCCGGACTGCGTGTGACTTAGCAGCAGCGACGCTCGCTGGGTGGCCTTAAGCAAGTTACACAACCTCTCTGAACCCCAGATCTTCCACTTCTACAGATGTGTTGTTGCAGAGCTGACAGGAGAAAATGAAACAGTGTAAGCAAATGCACGTGGTATAATGTTTAGACCCATGCGCTGCCTTTGCTAAAGAAGGAGTCTTTGAAGTGGTTATTTTTGTCTCTGGCAAAAATGACATGACAGTTTCTTCTTGCCAGGTATCATTTTCTTGCTGCTGCTGTAACAAATTCCCGCAAACTCGGTGGCCTAAAACAACACGAGCTTGTCATCTGGTAGTTCTGGAGGTCGGATTTCCTTGCCTCTTCCTGCATTTCTTGGTTCAGGTGCCCCTCCACCTTCGAGCCAGCACTGGCCACTTGGGTCTTTCCCCTGCTGTACTGCAGACGTCTGCTTCTACTGTCACATCTCTTTTTCTGACCCTGATCTCCTCCCTCTTTCGGTAATAAGACCCGTGTGGCTACAGTGGGCCCACTCAGATAACCCAGGATAACCTCCTATTTCAAGATCCTTAATTTAATCACACTCCCAAAGCCCTTTCTGCCAAGTAAGGTAACAGATTCACAGGTTCCAGGGACTGGGACGTGGACAGCTTCGGGAGGCCTTAGTTTGCTTACCCCATGTCACAAATGATTACGAGGCTTTATTCTACCTCTGTCCTTCTCCTCCTCTGACTTTCACCCTGAGCTCTGTAAGTTGGGTGCTGGGGAGTCAGAAACCCACGACCCACCCACACCTCATTCCTGGTTCGGTGAGGCATGTTTTTGAGAGGACCAGCTAAAGCTGGAGTGTAGGGTTACCAGATTTACCAAAAATGGGGGGGGGGAATGCCCAGTTAAATCTGAATATAAGATAAAGAATGATCCTTTAGTATAAGCATGTCCCAAACATTGCATACCTTGCTGAGAAATGGTAAGAAATATTCATGTTAAATTCAAAGGTAGTTGAGCATCCTGTGGTTTTTTTTTTTTTTTTTTTTTTTTTTTGTGACAACCCTCCTGAGATGCCAATCAACGCAGTGGAAAGGAGTGCTTCCTCTGTGATGCTGCACTGGTTTGTGGGGAACCGAGCTGGCTCACTCTCAGTACCCACGATAACCAGCTCCATTTGCTGGTTAGAAGATACCATCGTCTTCTTCTTCCACAGTTAGCCATCATTCAGCAGCCATCAAGCCATGTGTCAGGTGCTGTGCTGGGGGCTGGGGACACAGGAAGGCACAGTCATCCTCAGGAGCTCAAGGTGGTGAAAGAGAACTGCGGGCAAATGGGTGATGACACTGACCATGGACGTGTGGACCCGGGAGGCCCCCAGCCTGGGGGCAGGGCCACATCGCCCCGCCTCACACTTCAAGGGCATTTCACTTCTCAGCTCGCAAACATCTTTTTTAGATGTCCAGGAAGATGTTTACTGAGGCCCGTCTACACTGACTTAATGCACAGGCCCGGCTTGATGTCTTCTTGATGTCAGTAAGCTTGACTCTGAACCTGAAAACGGGCAGCAGGATTGCTGGAAACCTCAGAACACTTCTTGGAGGGGAAAGAAAAGAGGTCTACTGAGTGTTCCAGAAACTGCATGAGATATCTCACTTCGTCTTCAGAACAACCCCTTGGTAGGCATTATTTTTACCCCCATTTTTAAATTGAGGAAACTGAAATTCCAAACTGGCGGAGCCAGAACAGACCCCGGATCTCTGTAGGGTCCCCAGTGCATTCTTCCCACTACAAAGACCTGCCAGTCTCAGGCAAGGGAAAGTCAGGGGGCTTGAATTTCTCATTCGTGTTTGTGACTTGATTCTGACACCTGTCGCCTTTCTGCCCCCTTAATACCATGGGAATATGGGGAAAGGGGCCTTGGATTTAGTGTCTGAGGTTCGGCTTTTCATCCTGCCCTCATTCCTTATTAGGTAGGTGTCTGCTCTCAGGCAGGTCAGTTTTCCTTTCTGAGACTGGATCGTACCTGCTTTGTTTTCCACTATATTCCCAGCGCCTGGCCCACACTCAGCTCAGTAAATACTCACTGGGCAGGGAATGAATAGATGAAAGAATAATGAGGCTCAGATTCCTCATTTGTGGATTGAGCTTCCTGCTGCTTTCCCTGCTTACTTTTCGGGGTTCCCAGGAGAAAGAATGAGGTGAGACCGCAGTCTAGAGCAGTGCTGTCCAACAGAAAAAGAGGGCAAGTCACAAAAGTGAGCCACATATGTAATCTTAAACTATCCAGTAGCAACCTCGTCCCTCACCCTGCCCCCCCCAAAAGAAACAGGTGGAATTATTTGAATATATTTTATTTAACCCAATATATCAGTTTTATAATCATTTACCATCACATGTAATACTATCATTTTAATATGTAATTTATATACACAAAGTTAACGAAACATTTTAGGGTTTTTTTTCATACTAAGTCTTGGAAATCCGGCGTCTTTTACACTCACGGCACACCTGAATTTGGACTAGCTACATTTCAAGTGTTCGATAGCCACACAGGCTGGTGGCGACCACATCGGTCAGTGCAGTTCTGGAGACCGGACGGCCCAGCCTTTTTCCAGAGAAGCCATCAGTAGGGTGTCCTGGGAACACACAGCACCCAGTGCGTGTGTCAGGACTCCTCCACCGAAAGAAACTTGGAAGACTAACTACAAAGTCCACCCAGAGGAGTTGGACCAAGCCGAAGAAGCTCTTGCCTTGGTGCCAGTTGGCACGAGCCTCTGCCCAGAGCCCAGTTGGCGCATGGCACTGACCAGGGTGCCAGTTGGCCTTTGCATCCCTCTCTCGGTGCCAGATGGCAGTCCTCTCCGAGCCCGCTGGCCTGGCAGCAGGCAGAGCTCGTCTCCGCTTACTTTGGGAGATGGCAGCAGCATTTGAAGGTTGGCAGAGCCATTTTGGTCCCATACTCCTCACATAAAGAATATGATTCCCACCTTGATCCCTATACTCCTCTGTCCCAGTGCCAATGGACCACCATGGGATGTCGATGAGGCCGACTGGTTTCCTTCAGGTGCTTCTTCAAAAGCTTAAGGAGGTGCCCTGACTCCTCTTTCCTCAATGCTCTCTGAAACAATTGTTGGCATCCTCTCTGAGCCATCTCATGATCTAAGCATAGAATGGTACCTTCTTTCACGACTACCACTTGAAGAAGGCAAGGAAGACAGAGCTACCACTCTGTATGGCTGAGCCCTGTCTAGTTCAGCCTTTTCTTTTCCTACCCACACCCACAGCCTCCCAGATTTTTGGGGGAGGCTTGCCTCTTGACCACGGTAGGCCAGAGCAAGCATGAACCTGTGGGCTTGGAGCAGATGCTGCTTCATCAAAGTGTGGGAGTGGTTCCAAGGACACCCAGCGTCCCACCGAGAGTGGGGCCCTGGTACACTTCCACACCATCCACCCAAGCTGGAGTACAGTTGAAAATGGCCAAACATCCCACTGCTTTAGCTGGAGGGAGCTCAGATGTAACCCTGTATCTTTCACCCGCCTTCCTGGGCTCAATAAACATCCTACCCTTCTAGTCCCTGGAGGAACTATATTCTTGTTGCCTTCAGCCCAAATCCAATCTACCAGCCTCTCTCCCTCCACATGGCTAAGATGGCACCAGGAGACTTGTTCATCTGTGGTCTTCCCTTTCTTGCCGATGACAAACGTGTGTCCTGCCCATCGCCATAGCATCTTCTGGCATCAGAGTCTCCCTTCACCCCCCAGCTGTGAGGTCTTGTGTTTGTCTTGGTCTATTTTGGTGAGCTTCTTCCATCATTCTTTTCTGCCCTCCCCCTGCGCTCACCTGCCAGTTTCTTGACTCTGCTGTGCTGCCTTCCTGCCCATCTCTTCTTCCATCACTGGCCAGTCTTTGACACCTTGTCCTTCTTTTGACACCTTTGTCTCGCTTCCCTCCTCAGGCTTCCACTGTGCTCTCACCTGATTCAGGTGTGCCCGGGTAACCTTATCCTTTCCACTCCCTTCATCAGCATATCTGTCCACCCACTGGGATTTCAAAAGCAATCTTGCTGTTGTCTGTAGGGAGCGCTACTCCGTACCAGATGTCTGTATGCTGGGTACTTCACACCCTTCATTTTCAACCCCCACGACCCTAAAAGTAGGTACTATTCTCATTTTAAAACAGGAGGAACACTCAGAAAAATTAAATCACCCAACCGGTTGGGGTAAGATCCAGTGGTGGGTCCAACCGAGGTCTGTGAGGCTCACTCTAGAACACTGGACTCTTTCCGTTTCTTCTTATCATTGATTCTCCTCCTATACTTTCTAGAAAATGTCAAAGAAAGTACTTTGCCTTTTGTAAAGGAATGAGTGGTTGCCAGATGCTTACTATTTTAGCATACTTAATGCTTGCATTTATTCGAGCCCACGGACAACTTCAAACCCCTGTCTAGAGCATGCCTCCTGAACTCAGTCCCCCTACTGACCAACTTACTTAAGTTTGGCTGAGCCCAACAACGCATCACTCTAAGAATTACCTAAGTTTGCCCAGTGAAGAGCGGGCAGGTGCATGAGTGAGTGTTTTGTGCATTGTGGACAAGGAAGACTGGAAGGAAATGGGTCTATTTGAGTCAGAAAAGGGCAGCTCAGAGGGACACATCACGGCTGAAGGGTTTGCGTGTTCTGCAGGACCAATGGGTTGGAAGTTTCAAGGAGCCAGAATTTTGACAATTCAAATTCCAAAGGATAAGAAATACTTTTGAAAAGCAGTGAGAGTCCTATCTCTGGGGGATTTCGAGCAGGACCTGCAAAGCCATCTGTAAGAAATGTTACTGAAAGGATCGCCGCCTAAGGGCAGGACTGGGGGTGGGGGTGGGTCTTTTCAGGACTTAACTAACTGCAAGATGTCCTGGTTTCTCTCGATTTACGTGTAATGCCGTCTTTGAGGATTTTGCGGACAACACCGTGCCTGCTCTATTCCTACCTTCCGTGATGTTATGAACCCATACCACCCCCACCCTTTCTTCCTCCTAGATTGGGCTCGTTCAGCTTTGTTTTGTTTTTGAAGATGCCTCCGTGTCTTGTGCCCTCTCTGGGCTCTCTGGCTCAGTGAGGCCACAACCTCCCCTCTCGGGGATAGATGCACCACAGCCTGGCAATGGAAAATCAGGAGTTTTTCCTTTTATTTCTGATCCTCTCCCGGGCGATGCCCACTGCCTGGGTTTTTCTTTTCTCCAGTGATGCATGGGCTGACATTTCCGGGCAGATTCTCCAGTGACTCCTGTGTTGCTCCTCGGGACAGCTCTCCTGGCATCCTGCTTGGTGTTATTTAATTGCCCCAAACATATCACCAGACACTTGTCAGTGCTGAATCCCATCTGACTCCCCTGCTAACTCAGTCTCACTGTGGCCTCCCCCGGTTTCTCCTGGGAGTATTGGCTAACCTGAGAGCTCAGTGTTTTCTGTAATCTTGAAGATCTCCCTGAGCACACCTCTTCAGATTATTTATAAAACGCTAAATCACAGGTTCTGGTTCTGTCTCTAGAAAATACTTTTATATCTTCATCTAGAAATGTGTCCCTTTGTTCTTATCTTCCACTTAATGTCCCTGAGAAGTGCCATATTTGGGAGGAACCTCAATTCCATGGCATTAAAACTGATTAAGTCTTCGGTGTGGAACCTTTGAGATTTTTTTAAAAATCACACTGTATTCCCCGATTGAACCCTTCAAAGAATAAAATCATCCAGGCCTGATCTCCTCCAGAGGAGCCCTCCCTCTGGGTAACAAGTTACTCTTATGTTCTCGAGACTTCCCCTTTGGTTATGGCTGCTGCCAGTGTCTGAGACGTGGGCATGAGCCTCCCAGGGAGGTGGTCACCAGGCACCATTCTTGTTCTTAGAGGTCATTTGCCAGGGACCCTGGGGCGTGGAATGGGATGGGGAACAGACCAGGCAGCTCTGTGGTGATTTAGCCGGGGTCCCCTTCCTCTCCCACAGAGGTGGATGAGTGCTCCTGGCCAGATCACGGCGGGTGTGAGCAGCGCTGTGTGAACACTCTGGGCAGCTACAAGTGCGCGTGCGACCCTGGCTACGAGCTGGCTGCCGATAAGAAGACGTGTGAAGGTTGGTGTTGGACCCACCAAGCTAGAATGAGACAGGATAAGGGACAAGTTAGGAGAAGTGGGGAGGAGAGGGGGAAGCCGGCTGGCTGTGAGGTGACATGATCTGTGGTGGGTGATGTCCCCGGCTCTCGGAGGGAAAAATAGCTCCACAAAGTCACCCACGTGCGAGGGGGCTGCCCAAATTACGAGGACTCCATCCCAGGCGCTGACGGGTTCATTTTCTTCCGTGACCGTGAACACTTCACATGATTATCAGATAAAAAAGAAAAGCAAAGAAAAACTCTGCGCCCTTAGGTGTGACTCAGCTGATAGCTCATTTCACTTATTCCATTTCTACCTGCCTGGCATTCCGTTTTCCTTGCCCACCTGGCTGACCCTGCTTGTTCGTGTAAGCCAGGTAAAGTGCACAGCTCGGTACAAACATTGCCAAGGCTCCTTTGGTCCAAGTCATGTGGAGTCCCCGGCTATGCCCCTGAGCGACAGGTAAGCACGCGTGTGTTGTCATCATTTTAAAAAGCGGTAAAGGCTTGTCCTCAGCTTCATCCCTCCAAATGCTCAGCTGAAGCCGACTAGGAGAAACGCTGCGGGATTAATCAGTTCAGATTGTCAACCTTTCTCTTTTTCTTTCTTTTTCTTTTGTATTAAAGAACAGCCCGCTTATTGCTGCTTGGGGGAAATCGCAGTCACTTGGAACGAAAACCAAATGAGTCTTGCTTCTGTTTCTCCCGTGCAGTGGCCTGTGGCGGTTTTATTACCAAGCTGAACGGAACCATCACCAGCCCTGGGTGGCCGAAGGAGTATCCTACAAACAAAAACTGCGTCTGGCAGGTGGTGGCCCCTGCTCAGTACCGGATCTCCCTCCAGTTTGAAGTGTTTGAACTGGAAGGCAATGATGTATGCTTCTGCGCTCTAATTCCTTGTGTGGGGACGTGGCTCGGGGCTGCAGACCAGCGAGGGGCTCGGCAGGCAGGGACGTAGCTTCCTATAGTCATACAACCTTTGCGGGGCAGAATCTGGGAGCTTTTGGTGCAGCAGTTTCAGCTGTCCGTCCTCTGCAGACACGGTGCCTTGGTCCTCTTGTCACTGACGGACCCAAGGAGAATCAGGACCAGAGTGGAGGAGGCAGGTCTTGGGGGTGGGAGACGGTCAAGACAAGGATGTCCCCTGGGGTAGGAGTCTGGGGGTTAGCATCCTACTGAGGGTAACGGAGGGGGTGAGACGCACCCGGGGACCAGGATGGTATGAATTGCCTGTCTCCTCCTTTGGGCAGTGGTCATGGGATGACCAAGTCGGCCAAGGCCCAGGTAGAGCCCTCCAGCCAGAGTGCTAGTCGCGAGAGCCCCATGTTGCCTGCGCGTTGGGCCAGAGGGACCCCAGTAAGAGTTGAGAAGCCCCTCCCTTCTTCTGGATGAGGCTGAGCCGGTCTGGCCCCTAGGCAGGGTGTGGCTGTCAGGAAGGGGTCCTGCACTGACTGTGGGGTGGGGCCTCAGGAGGGCCGGGCAGCTCCCCGTGGCGCTCCCTTGCAGGTCTGTAAGTACGACTTTGTGGAGGTGCGCAGCGGCCTGTCCCCCGACGCCCGGCTGCATGGCAAGTTCTGCGGCTCCGAGATGCCCGAGGTCATCACCTCCCAGAGCAACAACATGCGTGTGGAGTTCAAGTCAGACAACACGGTCTCCAAACGGGGCTTCAGGGCCCACTTCTTTTCAGGTGTGGGGGCTTGGAGGCCAGGTCCCAGGCCGAGGGGGACATGGCTGTGTAGGCTCTCAGCCTCGGGGGCACCTGCTCACCCCCTCTCTGCCCACTGCCCCTGCCCTCACAGTATTTCAGCCTTGGAGGTGGCGTGCCCAGATCTGGGTTGTGTTTGTTTTGTTATTTTTTTATATTGGTGGTTATATTATTACAGGGCTGTCGTAACAAACTGCCACAAAGTGGGTGGCTTGAAGTCACAGGGATCTCTCCCAGTCCCGGAGGCCAGAAAGGTGTATTGACTTATGTATTTTTGAGACACAGTCAAAAATTGACTGGGGTGCCTGGGTGGCTCAGTTAAGTGTCCGACTTCAGCTTGGGTCATGATCTGCAGTTTGTGGGTTCGAGCCCCGTGTCAGGCTCTGTGCTGACAGCTCGAAGCCTGGAACCTGCTTCAGATTCTGTGTCTCCCTCTCTCTCTGCCCCTCCCCTGCTCATGCTTTCTCTCTCTCAAAAATACATAAACACCAGAAAGTGCTTTGGGAAGTGCCCATCACATAAATATTCAACACATGGCAGTTATTTTTATTATTGTTACTATTATTAATATTAGCCTATCCTTTAAGGAGTTCCTTGTTTTGGCAGGAAGCAGGGGTAAAGAATGTATATATATATATATATATATATATATATATATACACATATACACATATGTATACATGTATATATATGTGTGTGTGTGTGTGTGTAAATATATATATATATATATATATATATATATATATATATATATACAGGGGAGGCTCCCTGATGGAGGCTACTTTTGAGCAGAGTTCTAAGGTGGGAGGGACATTTCCCAAGTTGGCATTCCCCCTCAGGAGAGTCTGTTGATCTCTTCAGACAAGGACGAGTGCGCCAAGGACAACGGCGGGTGCCAGCACGAGTGCGTCAACACGTCTGGGAGCTATCTGTGCCGGTGCAGAAACGGTTACCGGCTCCACGAGAATGGGCACGACTGTAAAGAAGGTAAGGCTAGACCGCAGCTGGGAGGCACGGCTGACCTTGGCCGCCAAGGTGTGCACATGTGTAAGAGTGAGAGCGAGGGGCCTTTTTGGTCTGCCGAGCCCTCAGCGTCTGCCTTCCCTCCTCCTTGACCTCCTGCTGAAGGGTGGCTTTCCCCAGGAGGCTTGCAGGGGCCCTCAGGGGCCCTCCTGGAGTGATTATTGCAAAGTGGTTACACCCCCAGGCTCTAGAATCAGACCATCTAGGTTTAAACCCTGACTCTACTTACTGGCTTTGTGACTTTGGGCAAGTTACTTAACCTCTCTGAGCTTCAGTTTCTTCTTCTAAAAGAGACTAAACATACCCCCTTCTTAAAGGTGTACGGGGATTAAATGAAAGCATGCCTAGAAAGCACTTCAGACAGTCTGGCACCTATTAAGCACTTGAAATGTCAATGCATATCAACCATCTATATCATAATAGTAGTTGCCATATGCAGGTCTGATAATAAGACGGAATTGGAAAAAGATTGCTCCCTGCTCCATTTACTACTCAGAGTTCAGGGCCAGATGCCTTTGAATGTCCAGTCATTCTGGAAAGAGCCTCCTTCTGTTATCACCCTGCCTATGAAGGGAGTTTAGGCATCTCTGATAAGCACCCAGGCCTCTAGGCCTTGGCCCCAGCACAGGGCCCCACAGAGGGCGTCAGGAGAAAGGAAGATGTGAAGAATGTTTGTTCCCTCGGGACAAACATTTCAAGTTAGGAGATTTGCCTAGGATGCACAGAGTCTGATCAGGCCTACCTGACGTGTTACAGGATGAGCTAAGACAGCTTCAGAAGCAGGCCACCCTCCAAGCCCAGCTCTGTGACACAGACATGGGCAGTAGTGGGCTGGTTGGGAGGCAGGTTGGAAGAACTTGGAAGAACCTGTCATCCCGGAACTTAAAAGTCTTCGTCAGATTCCTGTGAGGTGGGCCTGGGTCAGAACGAAGCTTCCCTCCGGTGGTGTGAGGGAGGCCAGGAGGGATTTAACCCCACTAAGGCCGTGCCAACTGAACAGCTGCTGCCTTCCTATGGGGCGGGGGTGTGGCAGCAGATGTTCCAGAAGCTGAGCCCCTGTCCCTACTGGCATTTGTGCTCTGTGTGGCTGCAGAGTGGAGGCAGCAATGAGCAGAAACCCCCTCCCTCTGGTGCCTGCCCCCTCCCCCTTCCCCTTCCCCTCAACTGCCCCCTCCAGCAGCCATGGGGCGGGGCAGCATTGGTTGGCTACGCAGGGGTGGTACACGCTCCCTCTGTTCCCCAACCATTTACGGCAAAGGCAGGCCTGGGTTCAAGTCCTGGCCCCGCCCCTCCCCAGCAAGTCACCCCCCCACCCCGCCCAGCCCCACAAGTTATTTTCTCGTTTGGAAAGTGAGAAGGATCAGAAGAGAGAAAGCATTCAGAATGCTTGGCATAGTGCCCAGCCCAGAGGAGACACATTCCAAGTGTTGACCGAAATGCTACACACTGAGCAAGTCGTGGAACCCGTCTCTGCTAATTGCACCATAACCAGGGCGACCTCTGTAGTCTCCAAATGAAACTGCTTTGAAAATCTGAAAGAAGTACAGGCAGAAGGCATAGTGATGGGGGCGCCTGGGTGGCTCAGTTGGCTAAGTGCCCAACTTTGGCTCAGGTCATGATCTCGCAGTTTGTGGGTTCGAGCCCCACGTCGGGCTCTGTGCTGACAAGCTCAGAGCCTGGACCCTGCTTCAGATTCGGTGTCTCCCTCTCTCTCTGTCACTCCCCCACTTGTGGTCTGTCTCTCTCTCAAAAAAATAAACATTTAAACAATTTTTAAGAAAGAAAGCACAGTGATGAAGACCTCTGTTGGTACTTGCTAAACCGTTTACATGTATCATCTCATTTAATCCACGTATCCCCCTACCAAGCTGGCACCCTTTTACAAATAAGGACACCAAGGCTTAGGTGAGTGCCCAAAGTCCCACAGCTTGAAGGCAGTGGGACCAAGTCCTTTTGACCCGGTGCCTGTGGTCTTGACCACCAACTACCGTATGTCCAATGATAACCACGACCTGAATGGTGATAGTGCGAAAGATGAGCCATCTGAGCCCACAGGAAGGCAGCGAAACCAAATAAATCAACAAATCTCTAGCCAGGGGACATTTGATTCAGGCTGACCCCTGCCCCCACTTTTGGTAATGACCACATGACAAATAAGAAGGAGAGATGGAGACTCCCCCAGAGGGCCTCTGGTGCTGCCCACAAGTGAACTGCTTCTCTCTGCATGTGTCCCCCCATCGCCCCCAGCTGGCTGTGCGCACAAGATCAGCAGTGCAGAGGGGACCCTGGCGAGCCCCAACTGGCCTGACAAATACCCCAGTCGGAGGGAGTGTACCTGGAACATCTCTTCAACCGCGGGCCACAGGGTGAAACTCGTGAGTCATTTTCATAGTTTATGGACAACACGGACTTTGGTTTCAGAGGCATGTGGCTGTGAGTCTCTGTGCTGCCACTTTCCAGCTCTGAAACTTGGGAAAGTTACTCAACATTTCCAGAACTCAGTTTCATTATCTGGAAAATGGGGATGCTAATGAACGCCCCCTCGCGGGCTGCTGTGCAGATTAAGAAAGGACACACACACAGCTCTCAGCACAGGGCGGCGGTGAGAAAAGCCCTCTAAAGAGCACCTGTTCACAGCGGTACCGGTATGAGGTGACTTTCACGGCACAGATCGGTAGAGCTATTTCAGATTTGCTTGTTTCCAGTTGTAATTTTTGACAAAACAATACATTCTCAGGGTTAAAAAAAAGTAACCAGTACAGAGTGTTGGCAAGTGGGAATCAAAAGCTTCTAGATCTCCCACGGCCACTCCAGAAATGACCTCTCTGAGCGCTTTTTGGAAAATCTTTCCAGAAATTTCCTATGCATACACAATAGTGTATGTACATGCATGGGAAAAATATATGTTTCTTCTTGCCCAGACTTCTCCAGTGGATGCTTATTATTATCCGTATTTCTCTAGAACTTACATTTTAAAAAATTAACAATAAGAGATTAAGTTATTTATGCTAATTCTCTCTTGAGTTAAAAAATATGTATCTTCCAGGCATTTCCTTAAAGTCCCTCGTGCATTTGATTGTATGTGTGCGTACCATACTTGGTTATTTCAAAGGAGAAACTAGTCTGTGGTACCAATCTCGTTTCTCAGCCCCCAGAGTACCCCAGATCCTGGAGTGTAAAACTCTCTTGCTAGCTGGAGAAGGTATACTCCAGACAGATGTTTTTTAAAAGGGTCTTTCTGACTCTGAGGTTTGTGAGCTCTTCAGAAGGCACATAGATGTTCCTCCGAAATATGGGCCAATATAATGCAGGGAGAATGGGAGAGAACAAAGGAGGTCGTGAAGATAAGCAGACAATGGCTCCGGGGACTTTCGAGGGTGTTTGCTGGCAGGTGAGAGAGGGGAGGACAGGTACGCGATGGGCCCCCAGAACAGAGCGCAGGTGCTGGTGTCTGTCTGTGCCAGGCCCAGGGCAGTGAGGGGTGGCGAAGACAGAGCCCACGACCACAGGCTGCTCACAGCGGGCACCCCATGTGCATGGCTGCCCATGGGGGAAATGTGGCGGTGGCCTTCCTGGGTGTCAGAACAGCCTTGAATCTGGGTGAGGGTGAACTAGAGTGCCTTAGAGTAAGGCACTCCTTCCCCAACGCTGCCTTCTGCGGGAGAAGGTTCCCAACAACATTCTTCTCGGCTGCGGGCTGGGGAATGGCGCCCCCTGGGGGTGGGAATGTGCAGCCTGCACAACTGGAAGTCGTGCTTCTAAGGGGCACAAGATTTTAGCAGTTGCTAAACGTCTTCCTCTTCTTTACAGTGCTAAGGAAGCAACTGATCCAGTGGCCAGAGTTAGGCCAGATCTCAAATTTACAAGTTTTCTAGTAAAAAAAAAAAAGCTCCCTTGGGAAGTGCATGGTGGGTATACTGATCATGCTCTATCTTTTTGCTTACGCAAAAATGTAATGCTTACACATTTTTTTGCTTACACAGAAAATGTGAATCAAATACTTCCCAAGAAGCTGGTGTTTCACTGTATGGGCACCACAACAAGGTGTCTCATGGGTGTCCCTCTCATTGCCTCACCCACCCTGATGCCGCTGGTCCCCCCTCCTGCTCTTGCCCACTGTCTCTGTACCACCCTCCACCCAGCTCCCTTTCTGTAAGGTGTGAAGGGCTTTGCTCATTCCTATTGTGTTTATCATTCCTACGAGAGCCCACACTGCTAATGACCCCTCTCCACCTCCATCCCTGTCCTGTCTCTCCAGAAACTTTCTTATGAATTCAGACCCTCCTTACCAACCCCATCCCCCCAAGTCCTCTCTTCCTGCTCTGTCATTTGGTTCACGCCTTCATTTAACACTGTCCCCTCTCACCTTGTCCCATCTCCCTGGAAGCCATGGGCAGGCCATAAGTCATTCAGCTGCCCAGTCCCTGGTGCACGGCCTAGAATTGAGGGGCTCCTCTGGCCAGCTTTGGGGGACGGTCTTCAGGGGGCAGGGAGGAGGTAGGCAGTATAGCCTGGTGATGGTTAGGAGTGTGGGCTGGAGTCAGGCTGGCTGGGGCTCACGTCCAGCTCCCTCCTCCTCTGGCTGTGTGAGTTTGGGCAAGACACTTTTCTAAGACTCACTTTCCCCTTCTGCACATTGGGTGTAATACTAGCTCACAGCACCATCAGAATTAAGTGAGAAAATGTTCGTGAACATTTGGCACAGGACTCTGCATGGAAAAAACCCTCCTCGAATGCCAGACACTATGAGGGTGCAGACACAGAGCAGCGAGCACTTCGTACAGCCTCATCCACATCACTCATGGTCAAGTATAGTCCAGAGGTTAAAGGCAAGGGCTCTGCAGGTAGACCTCCTGGCCTTGGCCCAGTTCTACCACTGGGTGACCTTGGGCAAGTCGCCTGACTTCTCTGTGCCTCAGTTTCCTCATCTGTAAAATGGGGGTTGTAGTTGTAGACA
Organism: Lynx rufus; assembly: GCF_022079265.1. NCBI lineage: Eukaryota > Metazoa > Chordata > Mammalia > Carnivora > Felidae > Lynx > Lynx rufus. The sequence goes on along the minus strand of NW_025814825.1, from coordinate 36,899,296 downwards.
CAGCACAGGGGCGTGAGGATTATTCGAGGTTATATTTGTGAAGCGCTTAAAACAGCTCCTGGCGCAGAGTGAGCACTTGGCCATTGCTGCTGTCGGGGCTGACAACAAGCATCTCAGCTCTGGGAGCCCAGCCATCTCACCCGCAAAGTGCTCACAGCAGCAATCGCTCATGTAACTGCCTCGTGGGGGTGCCTGGGGACCAGCAGAGGGCTCGAGTTGAGACTCTCGCTGTAGATGTTGCTGTCCTCACCTGGGCGCCATGCCCCCTACGAGGCTGGTGGGGGCAGACGAGTGTCCTGCCTCGCCCCATCCTCTCCCAGCCCCCAGAGAGGCGGCCCCCACCCCAGCTGAGTGCCAGGCCCCTGCCTCACTTTCTGCTCTTCCGTTCCCCAGACATTTAACGAGTTTGAGATCGAGCAGCACCAAGAATGTGCCTACGACCACCTGGAGCTTTACGACGGAGCCGACAGCCTGGCGCCCATCCTTGGCCGTTTCTGTGGCAGCAAGAAACCAGACCCCGTGGTGGCTTCAGGCAGTAGCCTGTTCCTCAGGTTTTATTCGGATGCCTCTGTGCAGAGGAAAGGCTTCCAGGCAGTGCACAGCACAGGTACGTGAGCGAGGATGCCCAGCCGCCCGCTGATGTCCATGTAGACTGGAGACAGACGGGTGACGGCGGCAGGGAAGGAACTGCCTTTCATTCTGACTCTTGGGGGGTAGGAGGCGTGTGATCAAATGTCCCTTCAAAAACGAAACGTGGGCAACCATGAGGGGAAGGGTGGTTTTCTCTTAATGTCCTTAATCGACAGCATTTGAAGTGGGCAATCCCGTTGCTGGTGTCGCATTTCTTTCCTCTCTCCCTTCCTTCCTCCCATCCTCTTTTCAAAATTTATCTGTAATTTGGCTGGTCTGTGAAATCCGAAAGTCTGGGAGCTGAATGGTGGGGAGCAGCCCTTTTCACCCTCTAAGGACAAGTTCTGGAAAATGGAAAATGGTTCTTTATCTATTATTTTTCCTCCACTTAAAATGTAAATAGCTCTATTTGGTCCTTTGGAGGAAAATGTATATGCGTGTAACTAACACATCTATTTTGTTAAATAGAAGAATGTCAGTAAGAAAATGGGCTCTGCTCTTTAGCCATTAAAACATTACTCACAGAAATAACCGACTCTCTGATCCCGGTGTTAGACTGTGGCCCTTTGCCAAAGCAGTGGCTGCCCGTGGCCCACTTGGAGTCTGAGCTCATGATCCTGGGACCCTGTGAGCTTTAACAGCCCCCTCCCCACCCAGTTTATTTTCAGAGCCAGAAGATACGAATCGGGAAAAACAAAATGACACCGGCACCCTTAGGTGGTTTAGCTTGCCCACCTAGAAAACACTTTGGTGTCTGCAGAACTCTTCCAAGCTCCTTGAGGTTTCCAGCTTCCCCTAGGGAAGGTTAAAAGCCATTGACTGGTGACTCTACCCTTTAGTCCCTACAGAAAAAAGTAGGTCAGGGTCCCAGCAGGAAATGAATCATTATTTGAGGAGAATTTTAAATTTTTTTTTTTTTTTTTTTTTTCAACGTTTATTTATTTTTGGGACAGAGAGAGACAGAGCATGAACGGGGGAGGGGCAGAGAGAGAGAGGGAGACACAGAATCTGAAACAGGTTCCAGGTTCTGAGCCATCAGCCCAGAGCCTGACGCGGGGCTCGAACTCACAGACCGCGAGATCGTGACCTGGCTGAAGTCGGACGCTTAACCGACTGCGCCACCCAGGCGCCCCTATTTGAGGAGAATTTTAAAAGGGACTGTTTAGAAAGGGGCAGGCAGGGTGTGGGGACACCATAAAGAGCAGTGCAGTAGCCAGGACCGGGAACTACATGGGGGTGGGGGCAAGGGGTGATACCCCAGGCCAGGATGCCCAAGGAGGGAGTATGCAAGCAGAGTAACCCCCCTCCCCCCACCTGGAGCTGTGCCCTTCAGTTGAACAACACAACCTGTGGTGACCAGGCAGGGAGTGAGCCTGGGATTAAACACCCTGACCTCTCTCCTCCCTCCTCTCATCTGCTGGTGTTCCCCATGGCTGAACCCAACCCAGAAGGCGGAGGGCAAGGGGGCTAGTCCATGTGGGCCTAGAGGTCAGCCTCCGGAGGCCCGGAACAGGTGGGGAAGAATGGAGAGAGGATCTGGCAAGGAGGATAGAAGGCATCCTGCCCTGCGCTGCACCCATTTCATTGCCACCCATGTCACGTCGGGGACTCGAAATTTCCCAAAGGCAGTTCACACCTGGAGGAAATTCTAAACAAGAGCACAGGGAGGGTTAAGAGTCGGCTGTCTGGGGGCGCCTGGGTGGCTCAGTCGGTTAAGCGGCCGACTTCGGCTCAGGTCATGATCTCGCGGTCCGTGAGTTCGAGCCCCGCGTCGGGCTCTGTGCTGACAGCTCAGAGCCTGGAGCCTGTTTCCGATTCTGTGTCTCCCTCTCTCTCTGACCCTCCCCCATTCATGCTCTGTCTCTCTCTGTCTCAAAAATAAATAAACGTTGAAAAAAAAAAAAAAGAGTCGGCTGTCTGGCAGGACTGGGGCCGGCTGGGCCTGAGGGTGTTACCAGACAGTACAGCAGCCACACCCTCAGGAGCTGCCTGCCCCCCACCCCCACCCCGTCCCCCACCCCGGGATGTGGAGCACCCTGAAGACAGGCAGTGGAGGAACTTACCTTCAGAATTTCTGGTGCTTTCTAATCTCAGACCACTCTCATGTATCCATTTATATTATGTGGTCTCAAGTGGCCTAGACAAGATAGTATGGGACCCAGGCCAACCAGAGTCACCATCCTAGTCAAAAACCCAGAAGCCAATGCTACAGAATACAAGGCCAAAGCATGCGGCCCAGCTCACCTGTGGGCACCCCCCCTCCCCGCCCCAGGAGCCTCAAAGTCAGCTATAGTCAGCCCTGTCAGATGCACGAGCAAGTCAGTCCATAATCTGAGGTTTCTAGATTTGAGAGCTCACCTGGAGGTCTGATGTGCTTTTGGTGCCCTCTGTTGACAACAGTTACAAATTACAGTAAGTAGGTGGGGCTCCGGAGCCCTTCTCAGGCGCTTCTAGCACTTCCAGGTGATTATTAAGTGGTAAAGATCCAGCCAGCCAGCTTTTTCCAGAAGCATGCTCGGGTATTCCCGGAGGCCTTATGCGGCCCAGCCTGGGAACATAGGATCTTGGCTGGTAAGGGCCAATTTGGACCCTCACAGTAAGCCCTGAAACTCAGACCTTTCGGCCTCTATGTACGCCTCTGTAAAATGGGATGATGAAATTTGCCAGACTTTCCTACAGGGCACTGGCGAGGCCTCGTACAGAAAGCTGGCCTGCGTGCATGCGGGTGTGGAGAGAGAAAGCCCAGGCTGGGAAGGGGGTGGGGGCGCCGCACGGTTCTCGGTGCCAAGGAGGCGTGGCGACTCTCTCTCCGCTCCAGAGTGCGGGGGCAGGCTGAAGGCCGAAGTGCACACCAAAGAGCTGTATTCCCACGCCCAGTTTGGGGACAACAACTACCCGAGCCAGGCCCGCTGTGACTGGGTGATCGTGGCGGAGGACGGCTATGGCGTGGAGCTGATATTCCGCACCTTCGAGGTGGAGGAGGAGGCTGACTGTGGCTACGACTACATGGAGGCCTACGACGGCTACGACAGCACCGCGCCCAGGCTCGGCCGCTTCTGCGGCTCCGGGGTGAGCGCCCCGGTTGCGGGGCCCGGGACCAAGCATGACGATTCAGAGCGTGAGGTGCCGCGGGCGCGGGGTTGGGTCCCAGCCACTCCTGCCACTCGTTAGCACCAGCCAGCGGGATACAAACAGGGAGAGCAGTCGGAGAGGAGTGGGGTGGAGGGGGTGGCCTGGAACCAGATCAGGAGGGCCTCACACCAATGTCGGCTATGTAAGAGCGTTTTCCTGGAGGATTTTCCTACTATTTTTGCAAAGGATTCCCTTCCCCCAAATCCTCATTTTCATTTGGCCTTCAGGCTTAAAAAAAAAATTTTTTTTTTTTAAATCATGCTTTTGTATATCCCGTATTTTGACAATTCTCTTCCCAAGCAACTCCAAGCTCCTCCGATATCTCGAATCACTCTTCCTGTGAGCACAGAGCTATGCTCCAGATCATCATCATTCTTCTCGTTACCTTTTCTTTCCTCAGCCTCCAACCCTGGACGGGGCACGCCTGTTTTGTTCACTATTTCCCCAGCACCTGACCCAGAGCCTGGCATACAGTTGGCACTCAGTGCAAGTGTGTGGAGGGGCCAGTACAGGGCCCCGGTCACTCTCTGGCTGCACCACACTGGGCGTGCTCACACTGGCCCCGCCCCTCCTTGTCTCTGCCTCCAGGGCTGGTTGTACAAGCTTCTTTGCTATTGGCTGAAATTGCATCAGATCATTTTGGAGTCACTAGTGCTGCTTTTGCTGATCGGAACCTCAAAATGGCGTTTATATCAGTCTCTGAATAATTTCCTGTTATCTTCCCTCACCCTCCCAAAAAGAAAGGATGGCAAAGTGGGACGTAACCAATGCCATGCCTTTAATAAAGTCTTTGAAACTATGGGGTCCGTGTGCGGAGGAAAACCTTGGAGAGTCCTGAACAGTGAGATGTGTGGGAAGCCCAGTTTGGTCCCACTGTGACCTGGCAGACAGCAGCCTCGGAACCTGGCTCCCGTTCATTGACCCCCTTGGCCAAACCTTTCTAACAAAGGTAGAGGTTCCTTCCCACGTTTTGTCCTTGGATGGGACATAGGCTGAATCCGTGGGCTTTGGTGTTTGGTCTGCTGGGAGACACATCACAACGTGACCCTAGAGCTGGCGGATGGTGGGGGTGGGGGTACCTACTTCACAGTCAGACCTGAGCTTGGGTCCTGTCTAGCTGTATGAACTTGAATTTCAGTTTCCTTAAGTGTAAAGTGGAGATCACACCACCTTATAAAGTTGTCGTAAGGTTTATATATGAGGTAAGATCCGAAAGTACTTAGAGCAGTTCCTGGCCCATCTGTACCAGTAATAACCAGTAGATTCTATGTGAGCTGTGCGTCTAGGATTGTCTTGAAAAAGTGGGGCCTGGGGAGCTCTTAGGAGCCGAATTGGCAATGTTCTCCTTTGAAAAGGAACTTGTTTTGATGCCCTTCAGAGTCTCTAATGCCAGGGACGCCTCATGACAGCACTGGCCTTCCTATGTTCTCATGTAACTTCTGTCTCATCCTCCGTATTTAAAACTCCAACCACAGCCAACTGACCTAAAGTCCCCCTGGTTTTCTCTTGCCCTTCCCTCAGCCACTGGAAGAGATCTACTCAGCAGGAGATTCTCTAATGATTCAATTCCACACGGATGACACCATCAATAAGAAAGGCTTTCACGCCCGATACACTAGCACCAAGTTCCAGGATGCCCTGCACATGAAGAAATAATGTCGATGTTCTTGAAAGACAGGAACTGAGAATGTTTTTTGTAACAATAGCACCTTGTGAATCTGCCCTAAACCGGTGTATAGTATTTTTCTCAAAAACTCAAAATCTAGTGTTGGAGGTCTGTCTCTGATGAAGTTTGGCCAACAAGGAAGAGGGAAGATGTTTTTTGATTCTGGCTACAACATTATCAGTCATGGGCTCTTAAGATTAAGGTTTTGAAGTTACTTACCATTCAAGCTACGCCTGGTCATACTCATTCCCTTTGTCCCATGCTCCTCTGGGGCAAGAGGCCGGCCTTTTGGTTGGTCATTCCTCTATTTCTGGGTGTGCTTCGGTAGGTGCCAGGCAGCGTGACTGTGTCCTGAAGACTCAGGCTGTTTTCCGTCTACACTGGGCAGTGAGGATAAGAGCTTGGCCATGGCTGAGTTGTTACTCACCGGCTTGGCTGGAGACTTTGGCTTTCTATCTGCCAGGGACTTGTCAACCAGGAAACCTGAGAATATGGATGTCAGGACTAAAAAAGGACTCACGGTAAGCAGTGCACAGAGAGAGCTTGAGTATGAGAATCGTTGTCACAAAACTAGTTGACATCAAGCCTTCGGTCTGTGTCATTGGCATTCCTTGCCACTTTGGGATTCCCTCATCCCTAACTGCACTAGGAGGCTGAGGCATCCACTATTAATTCCAGGAACATATTTGCCGGTGAGAGACCCCAGTTTGCCGAGAAGAAAACATCCTGGATCCTCCTGATACTCCTTTACTGGCTGACTTTGAGAAGATGCCACCCATGCTTGGGATTCCATGGGCCTAGAAGACCATTTCCTCCTCCAGCTTTAAAGGCACTTCCTGTGGTTGCCCTTGACTTCTTGACAACTGATTCAAACTGCATTTGCAAGATGTGCAAAGACAGCCTATGAAGGACCAGTTCAGGTCCCTCGTGGGGTGAACACTGTTGAAAACTGGTTAATTAAAAGTTGTGTAAGAATCATCATCTGTGGGACAAGTCAACTTTGTGACTAACTTCCTGTCAGCAGTCAGGTTAAAGAGTGCATTGGTAACTTTGCTCAGGCTAACTAGTATTCCATCACCAACTTGCAATCAGAATTCACCACATTGGCACATGTTCTAGAGAGGTGTAGAGAATGTTGTTTACATAATTTTAGAACCTCCAGGTGGACTTCAAACAGTGAGGTAGTTTTGAATGGCATTTCATTAAGGCATCTATGGGCATTATGAGCTAAAAGCTGTGGTATGTTAGCTTTAAAAGAGTATTATGTTGGAATCATTTTTAAATAATGTTTACATAACCGTAAGTCCTGTTTGGTTGGTATTGAACACAGGACAGCACAGAGAGTGTTTTCCGTGAGACCTGAGATAGCTCCCAAGCGCCAGAATTCCTTTGGGATGAGACAATGGCATTTTAAACAGAGTGTTCGTAAAATCTTAAAAGTTGTATTTTTTAAAGATCAGAATATGTCCCCAGAGGACTATGCCTAATTAAAATGATGGCTGGGAGTAAAACAAACAAAGGATAGTACAAAGAAAGGTAGAAGAAATGCATGGAAATATATTTTTTTCCTTAAAACAGAAAAAAATGCAAAGTATTATTATTAATAATAATATATGTCTGTATATATGTATGTATGTAAAGGATCAGCTGTCAGAGCCTTAATCAATGCAGTGTGACAAATGCCGATCGTAGCTTTACTGAGCGGGCCCTCCTGGACCAGCCCTGATTTTCTGTGTCTCCTTCGCCACACCCTCTCTTGGCCCTGATGGAGATTCGCCCGCATTCTCAAGTCCTGGTGCATCACAGACCCTGCTGGGGGGGTGGGGTGGAATTCGACTCAGCAACGGGAGCCCCTTGTTTCCTGGTTCAACCCACCCGCTAGGGTGGATCCCATCTCTCAGATTTTTGTATTTTCTGGGGGTTTACCTTGTCTCATCTTATCTGTCAACGCTGGGACTGAAATCAGGATATATAAGGTGGCTGTTAGAGGTCTCTTTCCTACGACATGAGCATTCTGTAGTGTCAACCTTTAGAAGCCTAAATAAGATCAACGAATTCCATGGAAGAGTGGGAGCAAATGAGAAACAGAGTTGGCCGTGCCTCAGCATTTGCCTCATGAAACAATGGTACTTATTTTTATCTCTTTAGTATGAATATTTTCAAAAACACACAACTTGGCCAACTTGAAACAATGGGACTCTCATGAAAACCTTTATTTAGGCCTTCTGTGAGTGACGTATTCCCAGACAAGACAAGCACTGATTCAGCTGGGGCCGGCCAGACCGCTCCCCTGGGAGCTCACAAGGGGATTGACGCACTGGCTTCAAGTGAGAAGGTCCACTGGGCAGGAAGACCCAGGCCCCCTGCTGAAGGGGGACATTGCTACAGCCTGCTTTGTCCTTTAGTCGGGGGCTTGGCCTTGGGGATGTCTGGAGCTCCGAGACCTGCTTCCTTCTGTTCACAGAATTCCCTTGATGACCTGATGAAATGTGTGGGGTCTGGGTCATCAGCCTGGTCCAATTCTGGTGTGATCTGCTCTGGCAGAAGCTAGAACCTGAATCCCAGGGCGGGGAAAAGGTCTGGAATTAACTTTAGCCTGTGGAGTTTCTCCAAACAGAGAAAATGAGGCTGTGCATTGATTCACCGTAAGACCGTTTTCCTCTAAAGCTAACTTTCGTATTACTCATGAAACACTCGGCTTGTTTAAATCATGTGCAAGAACCCTGTTAACTAGCAAATTCACACTGGGATTTGCTGTTGATCTGGTCCATTTGATGATAATTCGTGGTATTGTCGTTCAGTTTGCGAACAAATGTTCCCTTGACTTCCACTCCCTTGTTTTCCAAGTTCCCTTGATAGACAGAACCTCTGAAAAATAATCCCAAATGCCTAAAAGGTTTCTTTTTAAAAAAGAAAAACTGTGTAGAGTGCACTCTATAAATATATTGTATTTTTTATTTTGTGTAATTTTACATTTCGTGAAATGTTAGTTTCAAAGAGAAAAGCAGAGAGGAGCTAACATGTCTGTCTAGGAAGAATTGTCTCATTAAAGAATGTGGCTTCATTGATGTGTCCTGGGTTTGTATTACTAGTTCAGACAAGCTTGGTCCTCTTGATGATATTTTCTCCAATGTCCCAGGACTTGAACATATGAAAAGGGGGAGCATCTCAGTGGCTTTCTATTCTCAGGTGAATACCCAGTGCCTGGTCAAGAGCAGAGCTCCCTATTGGACCCAGAAAGTCAGGAGCGAAGCTCAAGATGGCTTCAAAGTTGCCGCCTTTCTTGAACCCAAACAGGCTTGAAATCTGACACCAGACTTGTTGCAGAGCCGGGTGCTGTGATGACCGAGCTAGATGTGGTAGACAGACACCATTTGTCCCTCAGCACCTGTCTCTACTTTGCTTGTGTGCCTGAGGACCACGTCTGGCATCTAGAACTGAAGGGCACAGCTCCTATGAAGTGGCCCTGTCTCTCTGGGCGCTGGTAGCTCTCTTCCCCTCTTCAGGCCCAGGGGTGGTGATGACACTCTGCAGGTGTAATCCTGGGGCACTGCATTATCCCCCAAGGGGGAATCTTTACAAATGGTCCTTTGAATAAGCCCTCTTCAAACAGAGCAAATTGAGTGTCTCATTTCCTGTGATGCAGGGTCATTTTTAGCCCAAAGACAGAGGTTCCATCTAATCGAGGACAGTCTTCTCGGGATGACCAGATGAGGAGACTTTGGGGTATTTTTGGAATTTTGTGGGTCCTATCAGGGAAGGGTCATAAGGAACCATGTTTTTTAAAGCACTCAGATTGGTCTTAATGCAAAATGACTTAAATGCCAAACCGCTCATGCGACTGTCTTGTGCTGCACGTGGAGTGTCAGGGTTTTAGGACCCTTCTGTCTTTTGCAGTCACCAGCACTGAAAGGTGCTCATTGCTCTTTGCACTCTGCCAGCCAGTCTCCGGGAAAATACTCTTCTGCTGTAATCCAGACCTCCCGGAGAAGACGATCTTTGTCAACATCGCTTAGCTAGTGCTCCTCTCCCCCTTAAACTCTTGAAAGACTTCCACTGCTCTACGACGGAAATCTCACCGAGCCCTGCCATGCTCACCCAATCCGTCCCCTTACTCTTTCTGTCTTTTGTCGTTGTTTCTGTTGTTGTTGTTAAGACATTTTATTCATTCATTCATTCATTCATTCATTCCCAGTATGGTTAACACACAGTGTTATATTAGTTTGAGGAGTACACAATAGTGGTTCTACACATTACTCGATGCTCATCGTGATAAATGTACTCTTAATGCCCCTCACCTATATTACCCACCCCCAGTTTGTTCTCTATATTTAAGATTCTGGGGTTTTTTTTTGTTTGTCTCTTTTTTTCTTTATTTCTTTTGTTTCTGAAACTCCACCTGTGTAACTCACTGTGTCTTCCTCCTTCTGAGGTCACTCCCCTGGTTTATGTTGCTTTAGGCACACAGACCTCCTTCCAGGCTGTGCCTGCTTCAGCCCCGGGGCTTTGCATATGCTGTTCCCGCTCCCTGGGACCATCTTCTCTTTCACGTGCACCTCTTTCTCAGGGCCGTCTAGAACAACTGTTTACTAGTCACTCCGATCACTTCGTCTGCTCCTCTCCTAGGGGGTCTCCCTTGTTCCGATTGGGGTCTGTCTGCCCTTGCTGGAACATACATTCCTCAAGAGTTGGGGCCTCATTTGTCTTTATCACCAAGGCCCAGAACCATACCCAGAAAACCCCTCGACATACAGGAGCTGTCAAAAAGATTTGTTGAATCATGATGAATGCATTCATTTAAGTGACCAAATGTCTTGGTCATAATTGTGCTGTTTCGTTGGCTTGGGACTCCAGCTCTCTCAGTGTTTTAAAGAAGCAAACTCTTAACAAAGAACTCATACAAGATATAAAGCAGTCCATGTCAGCGGCTTCCTCCAGCTCTAGGAAGGTCCCCACTCAACACGCGAGAGCAGAAGGGGGGGCAAGGTCAAACTCCCCACCAGGCAGCTCATTGACCAGGGAGTGTCTTCACTGCGGTCCCTCGAACACAGAGCAGGCTCCAACACCATCACACGGGCATCCTCGGCGTTGATGCTGGTGGGGTGCTGACCCCATCGTTGCCGGAACAGCGGTCAACACCGAAGCCTGCAGCAGGGGAGGGTGCGGCCAGCCTCGGCCTGTGTAACCCATTGTTTGTAAAGAGCCACTGGCCGCAGAAGCCACCAAGCTCTCAAGCCAGCTGTGGGTTCTTTGCTGAGGAACGAGCCTGGAAAGTAAGAGAGAAAATGAAAACAAGGAGGGAGGCTGACCCGGGCCATACACGGTGACCATGAAGCAGGACGCCATCTCCCCGACGGGTGGGCGGAGGACTCGGCTACTCCCCTGGCCATACAAGGCTTGGCCAGAGCTCTCACGGGGCCACACCCCTTGTGTCACCCTTGCCCTCCCAGCTGGGTGCTCTACAGATGTGAGACACAAGCCAGTAACACCAGCAAGAAAGGAGCTTGCCGAGGGCGGCGTCTGGAGAAGGTTCTCGGGAGGCTGTCAGAAATGGTGAGTAAGGCTAGCATCTTTTCTCACCCTGCCTTCCTTCCTCACTATAAAAAACAACTCCCAGGCATTTAAAGCTCACATCTCGTACTGCAAACGTGACTCTACTCTGGGTGCTGTGACTTCAAGGGACTTGGTGTTTTATTATTTTCCTATAAGCAAAATACTAATCATTAAATCAATTCTCCTCTAATATTTGCTGATCTCATCTTTCATTTTAATATTAACATTTTGTCTTTAAACCGCCCCCCCAAACACACACACACACACAACAAGGGTGCAAAGCACATGTTTCAGCCAAATTCATTTCCCAGTTGAAGCAGGGGGTGTGATCCCCACCCTTCTCACTTGCTCAGTCCGCCTTCCGTTATGTGATCTGCAACATAGGTACTGGCGAGTTGCATTGGAAGTGTTCTGACTTTCTTACTGACTTGTGACACATATTTGGGCATGACTCAATCAAAAGAAGTTTGCTAAGCTAGAAGAGGCTTTTGTGGCTCCTTTATTAAAGAGGTTATTAGAAGGAGATGAATTCTGGCTTTGGAGTTAGGAAGATCTGTGATCTAACCAGACCCAGACCACTTGCCAGCAATCTATCTTGGTCTCGGTCCCCACACTCACCATGTAGGGACAATGGCCTTCCCCTTATGGGGCGCTTATGCATGCGGTGTCTGACACACAGTGTCCCCTCAATAACAGTGAGTAATTATCCTGTCTCTCCCTCTTTCCCCTCACAAATGGCAAACTCATAATGAGTGACACTTGACAGGTGAGCTCCTAATGTGCCTTCATCTGAAAATATTGTATGGTGCTTAGACCAGCAATAAGTGTATTGTGGCAAATCCCTGTACTTGGAATGTTGCTGATCTATGCATGCAATTCCATCCAATAGGAACTTCCCAAGTGGCTTCCCTGTGCCCTGCTCCATGCTGCCCAGGCCTTAAAGAACGTGACACCGCGTGACTCCCCCCCACCCCTACACACCTGGAGTATTTTACAGTTTGGAAGGAGCAGTTACAGATGTTGTTTCCTTTGGGCTTATCCTGCGGGATGGGCAGGGCGAGTTAACATTATCCCTCTTTTAAGGATGCAAAAAATGAGCCTGGGAGAATAGAGTTGCTGGGAGGAAGTGGAGACCAGAGAGTCTGAGTCACTTTTCCAAGGTCACACAGTTACTAAGTGGCTGCGTCTGGACTGGAATCCAGATCAGGAGACTCCAAGCCTCAGCCCACCCAGCTGCCTCTCTGAAGGGTACTGTGTCAGATCCCCCCCCCCACCCCAAATGTATGTGATGTTTTTCTTTCCACGAGGGCACTGTACTGTGTCTCTACAAAATATGAATGTCTTTCTGGAATTGGCCAAAATCTTCGTCATCCAGATATTGATAAACAGCACATGCAATGGCCCGCTTGCTGCCCCCCCTTTGGTTCCCCCCAAAGGAAGCTTTGTCTTGGGCCTGCTGACATCAGTACCCAGTATTCACTGATGAGATAAGGCTCTGGGCAGCTGTGTTCAATACCGTGACCACCGAGAGTCCTTGCAGCATCTCTGGGCTTGGTTGGTATTGGCCTGAAGGGCAGTGGTTAGGAGCCTTGAGCAAGAAGACCCCGACCCAAGGTGGCCCAGATATTCCTCTTGCTCTAACATTGTCCCAGCAGAGTGTCTATCTTGGTCTCGGTAAAGAGCAGCCTGAAAGAGTGGCATTGGCTAGCCCAAACTGCGGTGACAGAGCATGGGGAGAGGGAGGAGGAAGCAGCCACTGGAGGCTCTGGGCAGGCTCACGACTTGGCGCCTCAGTGAGCTCACAGTCTTTCAATATGGCTCCACATTTGGGGGAGAGGTGAGGCTGGGTGCTGAGTGAGGGGGCGTGCAGAGGGTTTACCCTCTCCTCTGTTGTCCTGAGTAGCTGCACTTCAGCCCGGAACCTGTGCCTGAGACTCAGCACAAACTAAAGTCTTGTCTTTCTCAGGTTCTGCCTCCTGGGAACGGGGTTAAGGAGCAGGTGTTCTTGTTGGAGCATGACCCTTGTGGGTCTTACTTCCTACCCCCAACAGAAAGTACCAAATGCTTCTAAACTCACACAATTCCCTTGGGGCGCTTGGGTGGCTCAGTCAGTTGAGCATCTGACTCTTGATTTCAGCTCAGGTCATGATCCCAGGGTCTTGGGATCAAGCCCCACCTTGGGCTTTGGGCTGGGCATGGAGCCTACTTGAGATTCTCTCTCTCTCCCTCTGCCCCTTTCCCCTGCTCTCTCTCTCTCTCTCTCAAGTAAAAAAATAAAAACGCACACAATTCCCTCCCTAAAAGGAGTTCTGGGGAAAAACAACTTTCAGCACTTTGCTGAATTTTTAGTACTGTCTTTGCTGCCCTCTGGGTTGGGACCCCTCAGCCAATCACTGGCTGGCCCCTTAATCTGACCTCGGCTGGGGATCTGAGGAGGGGAGAGGGGGTCGAGGTTGACTTGCTATTGAGGGAGGAACTCCTGATCCCAGCCTCCTCTGCTCCCTTTCTGTCTTTGGAGACCGAGATTGGGAGCAGAAATTGGGAGGTGACTGAGCCTGTGGAATTAGTAAGTTTTCTTGTGACCCACCAGGGTGAGTGACAGTTGGTAGGGGGTCTGGAGCCTGACTGACCATTCCTGGAGCCTTAATATTTCCTTCTCTCCTCCAGAGTTTCTCACTGAACTTCACACTGCCGACCAACACGGTAAGTGCAGTGGGCCCCGGGCACCAGGCAAGTCAGCACATCTGACTGGGGGTGGGGAGGGGGGCAGAGCACATCACACAGAGCTCACACCAGGGGATAAGTGGCCGGTTGTCAAAGGACTTATGAATAGTTGGGGGGGGGGATGCCACTGAGACAAATGTTTTCAATTATAAAAATTATAAATACTTTTTTTTTTTTTAGAAAGAGAGAGTGTGAGCAGGGGAGAGGGGCAGAGGAAGACAGAGAGAGAGAGAGAGAGAAACAGAGAGAGAGAGACAGAGACAGAGAGAGACAGAGAATCTTAAGCAGGCTCCACACTCAGCACAGAGCCTGATGCAGGGCTCGATCCCACGACTCTGGGATCATGGCTTGAGCTCAAATCAGGAATTGGAAGCTCAACCGACTGAACCACCCAGGCACCCCTAAATAAACATTTTAAAAGGAAAATAGAAAAAAATCAAAACACCTAAATTCCCATCAGCGGAAAACCTTGGTGCTTCTCCTTCTAGTCCTGTTTGACTTTACATATATTTTGACTTTTGTTGTCTCTGTACCACGCATGATTTTATACAGATTCTGTGATAAAAATTTTCCATCAGCCTTTATAACTGTAACTGAGGATAGTCACATGGTATTCCTTCAAGTGAATTATCTCTTTTAATCGGTTAACCACAATTAGGAATAATTTTGTCATAAAAATCGTTATAGCTAAATCCTTGTCTGCATTTCCTTAGTGTATGTTCTAGAAGGGGCATTGTTGGGGCGACAAGAATGAACAGTTTATGGCTCTCGAGTCTGGCCTGTAGTTGCAAGTCACACGGAGATTGTTGGTTGATGATGGCGTATAGTCTCAGCCCATAGCCCCTCTTCTGTCTTCTGTCCTCCTGTTGTGTGGAGATAACGCAGCCAGGGTTGTTTTCTGACCAGCGGTGCTGCTATGATGGAGCTGGGCACTTTCCCGGCCCAGATTTTTAGTGGGTTTAGCTGTGCCAAACTTTTCTGATAAGTTACATGGTGACTCAAAGAGAATAAACTGCATTTACCTGATTGGAGGATGCCTAAGCCAGGGTTCATTTTTAAAAAAAAAATTTTTTGGGGCGCCTGGGTGGCGCAGTCGGTTAAGCGTCCGACTTCAGCCAGGTCACGATCTCGCGGTCCGAGAGTTCAAGCCCCGCGTCAGACTCTGGGCTGATGGCTCAGAGCCTGGAGCCTGTTTCCGATTCTGTGTCTCCCTCTCTCTCTGCCCCTCCCCCGTTCATGCTCTGTCTCTCTCTGTCCCCCCAAAAAATAAACATTGAAAAAAAAATTAAAAAAATAAAAATAAATAAAATAAAAAATTTTTTAATGTTTATTTATTTTTGAGAGAGAGAGACAGAGCACGAGCGAGGGAGGGGCAGAGAGAGGGGTAGACAGTTCTTTTTTTTTTTTTTTAATGTTTATTTATTTTTGAGACAGAGAGAGAGCATGAACGGGGGAGGGTCAGAGAGAGAGAGGGAGACACAGAATCTGAAACAGGCCCCAGGCTCCGAGCTGTCAGCACAGAGCCCAACCTGGGGCTTGAACTCATGAACTGTGAGACCGTGACCTGAGCTGAAGTTGGTCGCGTAACCTACTGAGCCATCCAGGTGCCCTGGCCAGTGTTCGTTTTTACTGTAACTTGGGGGCACAGCCCAGAAAGCAGTGGAAAGGTGCCACCTTGTGACTCACGGCCTGCCTTCTGGTGCCTGCTCTCGGCCGCCCTGGATCTCTGTACCTCACCTCCCGGGGCACCCACCCTGCCCTCCTGGCAGAGGCCTGACTTGCTCTGCTCCCTGCTTCAGCCTCTGCCTGTTGTCCTCACACAAACGTCCCTATTCCTTCTTCACCTGTCAAAACCCTGTAATGTGGTCACCCCTGGAACATTCCCCCAGCTGCTTTTTCCCCCAGAGAAATCAGCAGGTGTATAGAGACCCCAGGTTCTGTCTAATCCTGGCTTGGCTTAGCCTATGAAGGTAACTCAGAGAAGCAAGAGGCCATTGCTCGGGGCAGCGGTGGTGAGTGGGGGGTAGGGCGGATGCCCTTATGATGCTAGTCGTCACCTTTTGTAGTACTTTCTTTGTTAGTAGCCCATTTCTCTGAGGACTGTCCCCTCCTCCTATGTAGGGCAAACGACCATCCCGGTTAGTCTGGGGCTGTCTGGTTTCAGCACGGATGTCCTACATCCTGGGCAAGTTCTCCAGGTGGTTGGTCATCCTACCCAGCAGTTATATTCTCCTGCATGACCTCCCCTTGTGATGTGAATGACCCAGAGTGCCGGTGCCCCGGGAAGTAGGGGAGAGGTACACCTGGCTCATCAGAGCCTGTCTGCAGGGGGTTTGGAACAGGGCACACACGCAAGTCGTTCTCTGCTGAACAGTACTGGAAGGTCAAGTACAAACACTGGGTTGGGGTGCTGCATTTGGTCATGGAAGGCAGTGTAGCACCACGGTTAAGGGCATGGACCCTGGAGCCAGAGCACCTGGCACCCACCACTTAGGGCTGTGTGACCTCACACAAGTGGCTTCACTTCTCTGTGCGTCACTCCTCTCATCTGTAAACCGGGAGTCATTATTGTCCTTCTTCACAAGCTGTTGTGAAGAATAAATGAGCCAATACAGGAGAAGTACTTGAACAGGCACTTAGTAAGTTCTCCCTAATTGTGAGCGGGCACAATTAGCAGAGCAGAAAAACCCATCTGGAGACAGAAAGAAGGAAGCAAACAGGCAGAGAGGAGTGCATGTGAAAGGTTAGGATGCCCAGGAGAGATGGAGAGATGGAGAGATCCCACAAGGGATGGCTCCAGTCCCCGGAGAAGCCAGATGCCCGCTGGCCTTTGGCTCCACGCGGCATCCCGGCATCTTTAGAGGTAACTCTTTTTTTTTCTTTTTGCCAAAGCCAGCCCAAGTGAATTTCTAAAATCTAAAGACAGAACATCTTACCTGAAACAATATTGGACTCTCCCACCACTCTGAGAAACAGAACACTTTTGGCAGATAGCAGCATTAAAGTGGTACTGAGGGGCTGGGGTGGGGGAGAGTCTGTGTTTAGGTAAAAGTGTAACCATTTAAGTATAAATCCCCCCTCTGATGGGAGCTCTTTGAGAAAGAGACCTGGGCTTGGAATTCAAACACCCAAGTGAGATTCGATTTATGGTTACCCCTGGAACCTTGGGAAAGACCCATCACTTCTCTAAGATCTATTTCATTTTCTGCAAGATAGAGACAGTAAGTAAAAGCCCAGGCCCCAGGGACTCCAGCGTGCTCACTGAGGTTGATGATGAAGTAAATGACAGGTCTGACCAGAACTTTGCCAAGTTCAAGGGAAAGACAAAAGCATACACTTCTGGTGCTCACTGGACCCTCATAACAGCCCTAGAGGTAGGTACTAACATCCTTATTTTGTAGATGAAGGAATGAGGCCCCTTTGCCTGAGTTGAGAAATCACCATTTAACTCTGGACACGTGTGAGCCAGGGACGTATGCTTTTAACCTCACAGGGCACAACTTAGTGTAGTTTACGCCGGTTAGTGGCTAACGTGGAACTCTGTCCCTTGAGATTTATTGATCTGGGCAAGACTCTCACCTGAAATATCTCATAAATGGATGAAATCTGGTTCCCCCACTTGAGTGGAGGAGCTATGAACTGGTCACATGTATTCACAGAGATTCACAACTTCAGCTATCCCCCAAAGCTATTTGCTTTGTTGCATATTTGAAAACAGGTAAGGCTTCCTTAAAGAAACTTGCGTCCACCAGTATCAATATTTGTTTCCTTTGTAGCAATGGGCACAAGTGGTCCAAAGCCTGATGGAAAGGCTGTGGGGGCTAGGGACAGAAGAAAGCTTTTTTGAGTTGTAAAATGCTTTATTGCACATCCACAGGGTGAATAAGAAAGACACCACCAGAATTTCTGAATTCTCTCTCCTTATAGCCAAATTTCATTCCTTCTTACCTAGAAAGCAACCAAGAAAGGTTCTATTTGGCAGTTATTGCCATATGTTATTTTCAATAGAAAGTTTAGCAAAGGGGTAAACTTTAGGCATGATCGCTTAACCTTTGATGGACTGTCTTGTATGATGTGCAGATTTTGTTTCTTTAAGATGTGTGTTCTTTTTTCACACAGACTTCCTCCCCAGTTGTTACAGGTGCGAAAGAAGCAGTAAGTATATCCCTAAATTATGGAGCCTTGGTTTGGTCACTTATAAGAAGGAAATAATAATGTTCCAGCCATTTCCTACCTTTGTTTTAAAGATGAAAGTTTGATACGTCACCAAGCACAGAAGGCGGCTCAACAATTATCCTTATGACCAACTCAGCTTAAAAATGAAGGAGAGCATGCAAAAGTCACAGACTTTGTTAAGCGGGAAAAAGCTGGACACGAAAGAGTACATACGTTTCGTGTGCATCTAGATGATGTGGGCAAACAGAAGCAAAACTAACGTATGGTGATGGATTTCAGGATAGTGGTTACACATGCTGGGAGTATGGGGCGGCTTCAGGGCTTCCGGCAATGTTTTGTGTTTTCATCTGGGTGCTGGTTACCTGTGTGAGATCATCATGCGAAAAGTCATCCAGCTATATATTTATGATTTATATAGTTTCCTGTATGTATGTTATATATGAGAGCTGAGCGTTTACAGGGATTCTGCAGATCATCTTTGATATTTCCAGATAATCTATAAATCTGAAAACTTATGTGGATACAAGGATGGCTGTTTCCACTCAGATTGAAGCAAAATGGACATTTGAAAATTAATTGCTTAATGCATATACTGTAAATGAATTTAAAAATTCACGTCCGAAAGATGTGGAATATAACTTTTCACTTTTTGCCACATTGATAGGTTAAACTAGTATCTAATAGCTGTTTTGAATTGTTTCTCAGCTTTTGCTATGTTGATGAGACAGAATGGCCTGTTCATATCCTTTGCCCATTTTCCTACCTGATTTTCACCCCTTTTCAATTGGTTTAAACTGTGTAAATTAAGTCCACGAGTCATTTGTCATGGATGTTGCAAACATTTTTTCACGGTATTTTATTACCCATTGATTTAGTATATGACACTGAGAGGCCATGTGGGGGGTTGCTTTGTTTTATTTTTAATCAATGGAACTTTCCCTTTATTCTTGGAGGAACTGACTCAGCCCTTCTCTCTTTTGCCAGGACTGTGGGCCTTCTCTTGGGTTAGCAGCCGGCATCCCGTCCCTGGTGGCCGCAGCCCTGCTGGTGGCTTTACTGTTTATACTGATTCGCCGAAGAAGCAGCAGCAAGGAGTCCGCCGAGGTGATCAGCAGCTTCTTTGGTTCTAGATGTAGGAGCAGGAATCAGTATTTCAGTGAACTGGCTTTGGGCTGAGGGTGTCAGAATCCAAATCTGTTTTCTGGGGACACGATGGTGAACGTTCCTGTCCCTCCATTTCTATCGCAGCCTGAAGATAGTACACTCCAGGCAGAGCTGATGTGTCACACAACCTTCGCTTCAGGAAATCTGTGGCAACAAGGATGGTGTCTGGGGTGGCAAAAAGTGGCAGTGGAGGGGGACGTGTGTTGCCATGGCAAACGCACGTCTGTACCGTGGGTGTGTTCTCTAAAGTCGAGAACCAAAAGGGTGCGGGCTTCATAAAGACAGTGGAAATAATCTCAGGAAAGATAGGAGGTGAACAGGTGCCGACACGTCTATGGTGAGGACATGTCCACAGGCATGCGGCTCTGTTGCCCTTTGCCCTTTTTCTACATCTGAGCACACATCAGTCACAAGGGAATCTACCAACTCCACCCCTCCAAATGCCGGATTGCTCTGGAGACCGTGCTCAGAAGTCAAAGGCCCCCCCAGACCACTATCCAAGAAGCTTCCGTGGTTATAATACAACGGTGTCGTGTGGACTCTGGGTTCTAATTCCGTCCTCTATTTATGAACAGTCCTGGTTGTTCTCATATTAATAAACGTTAACGTGAGATAGACAATCGAGGCTCTACCCCGGGCTCTGCCACTTTATGAGTTATATGATCCTGAACAAGAGCCTCCACATTTTCTGTGCCTTGGTTCGCTCTACTCCAAAATAGGGGTCAGAAAAACTGCCCTTCCTATTTTAAGAGGTAGGCAAAGTTGTCAAGATGGACTAGGATTATGGTTGTAAAGATGTGTTGACAAGCTGTAAACTTTAAACATATTAAGACATATTATGGTTGTTGGTGGTGTTGTTAATATTTAAATCATAGCTTCTTCAATGCACTTTAAAATCATCTAGGAGGCTACAAAAATACCAATCACCAAAACCAATTAAATTAGCACCTCTGGACAATAGAGCTACGGCATGGAGAATTTTAAATATATACTAAGGTAAAGAGAATGGTATAATGAACTCAATTATCAAAACGTGGCCAATCTTGTTTGACCTCTGCTCCCACCCACTTCTCCCCACTGTCAACCTGGGATTCTTTTCAAAGTAACTTACAATGATATTTCTCATTTATGGAATTTTTGAGGGGGTGGTTATTATCTGTTTGCTTACTTTGTTTTGTTTTTAAAGCTTTCTGATGATTCTTATGTGCATGCAGGTTTAAGAACCATTGGTTTTAATCATGGTCATGGGCGAATGCTGGGATCCTTCATTTATTCTTTCCTTTTAAATGTATTTTTACCAACTTAGGAAAGTGAGAGGCCATGTGAAATTTCAGAAATCTATGACAATCCCAAGATTGCTGAGGTAAGAACTCTTGTTTAAAATCACTGTAGATCATTGATACAGTAAGCAAGCTAAGGGTTTTTAAGCCATCCACCTACAGGAGAAATACCGTGTGAGCACGTGTGGAAAAGAGGTGGCCCAGGGAAGCTCAGGCACAAAGGAGGTTCTCACTGTGTGTTTATTGGCTGGACAGGAATTCAGGGTTGATTTAATATTAGAAAGCCAATTTAGGGACACCTGGGTGGCTCAGTTAGGCGTCTGACTCTTGATCTCAGCTCAGGTCATGATCTCACAGTTTGTGACATTGAGCCCTGCGTCGGGCACTGTGCTGACAGCAAGGAGCTTGCGTGGGATTCTCTCTCTCTCTTTCTCTCTCTCTCTCTTTCTCGCTCTCTTAGCCCCTCCCCCACTCGTGCTCACACACTCTCTCAAAACAAATAAACTTTAAAAAAAGAAAATGAGTATTATTTATTTCACTGACAAATTAAAAGAGAAAAATTGTGTGACCATCTCAACAGAAGACAGTCCAAATAAATTAAACAGCCATTTGTGATGTGAACTCTTAGCCAACTGAAACTAGAATAGGAACTTCCTTAACCTGAAAGAAGACATCTTTTTACAAATTTACAGCAAACATCATATCTAAAGGTAAAATATTAATGAATTCTCTTTAAGATTGGAAACAAAACAAGGATGATCTATTCAATACTGAATTCTATTCAGTACTATATTTTAGGTCCTAGCCAATGCAGTAGGATAAGAAAAAGAAGTAGAGGGGCGCCTGAGTGGCTCAGTCGGTTCAGCGTCCGACTTCGGCTCAGGTCGTGATCTCGTGGTTCATGAGTTCGAGCCCACGTCGGGCTCTGGTGCTGACAGCTTGGAGCCTGGAGCCTGCTTCAGATTCTGTGTCCCCCTTTCTCTTGCCCCACCCCGGCCTGTGCTCTCTCTCTGTCTTTCAAAAATGAATAAACATTAAAAATAAAAGAAGCAGAAATTAACTTGAGAGGGGGAGATTCTTTCACAATGTGTACATATATCGAATAATTACATCATACTCCTTAAACATCTTACAATTTTGTTTGTCAATTATATCTCAATAAATACTAAAAAAGAAATAGAATAAGGAAGAAAAAGAAGTAGAAATTGTAAGACTGGAAAAGAAGAAACAGAATGTCATTATTTCCAGATGATATGATTATCTACATAAAAAGCCAAAGTATCTACAGATAAATTATTAGAATTAAGGAAAGACTTTAACAAGTTGCCTGGATATGAGATCAATATACAAAAGCAAATTTGCATTTCTAAAAATCATTAACAACCAATGGAAAAAGTAATTTTTAAAAATGCCATTTTGTAGAGGTATTAAAAATATGTAGACTGTAGGGGCGCCTGGGTGGCGCAGTCGGTTAAGCGTCCGACTTCAGCCAGGTCACGATCTCGCGGTCCGTGAGTTCGAGCCCCGCGTCGGGCTCTGGGCTGATGGCTCAGAGCCTGGAGCCTGTTTCCGATTCTGTGTCTCCCTCTCTCTCTGCCCCTCTCCCGTTCATGCTCTTCTCTCTCTGTCCCAAAAACAAATAAACATTGAAAAAAAAAATTAAAAAAAAATATGTAGACTGCTAAGGAATAAATCTAACAAAAACCGGAACCCCTTTATGGGGAACAATAAAACTTCAGTAAAAGGTATTAAATAGGACCTAAATAACGGGAGTTACATACCACGCTTCTGGATAGAAAGACTCAAGAGGTAAAGATGTCAAACAACCTCAAATCAATCTATACGATAAATATGGATTCCAATATAAATCCCAACAGATTTTTTTTACAGGAACTCAATAAAAGGCTACTAAAATCTGTATGGAAGAAGGCAGGGAAAAAATTTTAAATAGCAATGAATGGACAGAATGAAGAGAAAACAAATAGGAAGATGGTACATTTAAACTCAACCACATCAGTGAGTTCATTAAATGTAAATGGTATAGGGACACCTGGGTGGCTCAGTTGGTTGACTCTTGATTTTGTCCCGGGTCATGATCCCAGGGTCTTGAGATCAAGCCCTTCATTGGGCTCTACACTGAGCATGGAGCCTGCTTGAGATTCTCTGCCGCCCCCCTCTCTCCCTCCCTCCCTCTACCCCTCTCCCCTGCTTACACTCTCTTCCTCTCTCTCTCTCTCTAAAAAAAAGATCTGTAAAATATTTTTAAATGTAAATAGTCTAAATATCCCAATTAAAAGGCAGAGATATAAAAATCAAAATTTACATCAGATTGAATATAAAAACAAGATCCAACCAAATACTGCCTGCAAAAACTCAATTTAAATATAAAGACACAAATAAATTAAAGGTGAAAGGAATGAAAAAGAAATACCATGCTAACATGAAACAAAAGAGAGTGGAGTGGCCAGAAAAAAACCTGCCAAGGCACTAAGCTTGGCAATTATAGGCCTCTCCTCATTTGTTTTCTGTCTCTCAAGGATCACATCCTTTCTTGCCTGATGTCCAGCGTCTTGAAAACTTGTTTTAAATGTTTTTTTGGACTTCTGGTTGTTCAGGCGGGAGGGTAAATCTTGTTGCTGTTTGGCCAGAAGCAGAGGTCTTTCTTTGCTCTATTTTTGAAAATGCTGTTTGTTTTCTCAAGAATCCTAGGAGGTCACCCACACATGAGAAGAATATTACGGGAGCAGAAGAAGCCCACATATATGTGAGGACTGTAGCAGGAAGTGAGGAACCCATGCATGA
Source organism: Lynx rufus (assembly GCF_022079265.1). Taxonomy (NCBI): domain Eukaryota; kingdom Metazoa; phylum Chordata; class Mammalia; order Carnivora; family Felidae; genus Lynx; species Lynx rufus. Next base: position 36,876,169 of record NW_025814825.1, on the reverse strand, counting down.
CACTTACCGTCCTACTGTTGAAACGGAGAGAAGAAGGGGATTGTGGTGGCTTATGCCCAGACTGAGTCTGGAATGATGCATTTCAGTCAAGGAGAAGATATGGAGCTGGAACAGAGCTGAAAACTCATGGATTTCTGCTCGGAATGAGGAGAGATGCCAAGCTGCTTCTTAACCTATCTAAATTTCATGTGTAGATCTGGAAAACTTTCAGGTTGGTTTGTCTCTGTAGGTGACAGAGCTAAAGGTTCATTCCAACCCTCGGATCTTGTTGTTTAATAAGCAGTGAAGCACCAAGTGAGGTCCAGAAGGAGCCCTTTGATCCTATTCTTGACCTATGCTTTTCTTTTCTTTATGATTTTGGGGAAGGGACTTGATTTCTGTGTGTTTTGCCTTATCTTTTTTCACATCTCTTTTCTCAAAAAAAAAAAAAATCATCAGACCTGGCTTCTGTAGGAAGGTTGGCCAAGGTCAGCATGGTGCAAGTTGGGATATAAATAAAACTTAAATTGGATTATGAGGGGAAGCAGTTTCTTATTTCTGAACATCTCAAGGTAGAAATCCTGTGGAGCCATATGTTCCCTGACTACAGGGGTAGCACATGCTCCCATTTGTGTCTGTGCTCAAAGAGTATTTAAGGAAGGCAATTCTGCAGTAGACTCTCTCTCCCTCTGTGTGTGTGTGTGTGTGTGTGTGTGTGTGTGCGTTGAGGGTAAATAGGGTGGAGTGAAGGCAAAGGTCGTTCCAGGAGATTAGAAATGAGGGCTATATCCATTTTGTGAGAATGGAGAGAAAGGCCCACGTCCTTGGACTTGTGTGGGGAAAAACTCACTGGCAGGAAGAGAGGGCAAGAGGACTCTGGATGAACACAGGACCAAAGGGATGGGCTAAGCAGCAATTTGCTTGCCATCTGAGGAAAGCCTGAAGACACATCAGCTGGCTCAGGCCAGGACTTCAACATTGCTTCTGTGATGGAGCTTCCGGGAGTCCTGGTTCTGCCATGCGGGGCCATTGCTGGTGAACAGGCAGGGTCTCCTAATGGGAGAGCCTGAGTCCACGGCATCTCGGGATCCATCCACCAATTCCACTCTGATATGTTGTGGAGACATTTCTTTCTCACCCTAGGGTCTCTGATTGCTCAGAAACATGACCCTCTTCTTCAAATAACTAAGAACAGGTTCTACAAACCCAGTTACTGCCAATGCCAACATGTGCTTTCAAAGCTGCCTCCCTTACCTGGGGAGTGTCCCAAGATGAAAAGACCAACAAAGAGTATCTCCCTGAGAAGAAAAGGGCCACTAAGATCCAGAGAGAGACTCAGAGATAGAAAATAGGGGATATATTCCTTTGACGTTTAAGAAGTTGTAGTTCTGAATGAAAGCAGTGGGAATACATCTCGTGTGTGGCCTTGTGCTGGGTGCCCAGGGAAGCAGCTCCATGGCTGAGAGAAGGAGCAGACAATGGCTTGAGCAAAGTGAGTTAGTACCCCCTCCTCCAGAAGGGACCCCCTCCTCCAAAATCTTCTCAAGATAAATCTTAAACTCTTCACTCTTTCATTTTGTCACATTTTTGTTTAGAATATTTTATAGTGTTTGAGTGAAAAAGAAGACTCCACCGTCTTGATTCCTCCTATTTTTATTGCAAATATATAGTATTTCAGCTACACTATGGGCTTTGATGAGCTATGCTGGAAATGAGCCACCAATTACAACATTTCTATAGAAAAATGCATTGTGAAATCTAAGCAACAGTCATACAAACGGCCTATTAGACCTTAACCCATTACCAGGTGGCAGTGCCTTATCATGTTTCCAAAACTATTTCTAAAAGCAATCTGCATTTCAATAAGGCTTAAAGAATCTCATATTTTCTTAAGGCATCTTTACTATAATATGAAGCATAATTTATTTAACCCGAAAAAAAAACTGAAAAAAAGTTGACAACTTTTTTTAGGCATTTCTTTCCCATGGTTCAATGTAATCCAATCCCAGATGTGCAAAAATTTCTTCTTCACTTTCTGCTTTGAGAAATATTTTCTGAAAGCATAAAAAGAAATATGTGCATTCAGATATTTTTAAACATCTCGATCCTGACTTAGTGAAAGTTTTACTTTGTAAATTGTCTTGGCAGAGTGGGTTATTACCAAAACATAATTCCCTGCTTCTGAGTATAAAAAATCATCTGAACTGACTTCTTCTTTTTTTTTTAATATTGACTGGCTTCTGTAATTTTATTATTTTCCTGCCCCCAAAACATGGTATCTGATAAATTAACAAAATTATGATGGCCTTACATATTTAGCTAAAGGCATTTGGTATTTTTCCAATGGGTCTGTAGTTCTTAACCACATTTGTTCATTAGAACCACCTAAAGGAACTTAACAACAACAACAAAAAAAAACCCAAAAAACTTTGAAGCCTGAACGACACCCCAGTTCAATGAAATCAGAATCTCAGGAGAGGTCCTGTCACCAGTCTTTGTAAAGGCTCTGGGTAAGTCTCATGGGCAGCCAGAATTATGTACTCCTGCTCCAAGTAACGAGAGGCAATTATAGGATACTTGTATATGTTGGGTTCTCCTTCTGACCTTCCTCACCTGCCCGCCCCCACCCCCACCCCAGGCTCCCACCCCATGATCTCTTTTAGACCAAGCACCACTTCTCCCTCATCCCCTTCTTGCCTATAGCACAGTGTTGGACCCTTAAGATGCACTCAGTTATGTTAAACTATTTAGTATGTGTTAATTTGTAAGCATTCCTACGCTGTGTTATGTGACTCTGCCTCCACTCACATGCTTGACATCTACGGCCCTTTCCTCTGACAGCAGTACCTTGATTTTCCTTGGAGAAACCACCCTTCCCTACTCTCAGTCTGTGAGAATCAGGTGGGGCTAATTCCATCTCCAAGGAGGGCCACACGATCAAAGCCTGGCCAATCAGAGCCATAAGGCATGGGCACATGACCCAGGCCTGGCCAATGAACATCAACTAGGACTCTTGCTAGAACTATCAGGAAAGAGGCTCTTCTCTGTTAAGTTGGACGGATGGGAATCATGGGAAAACCATGCCTGAGGTTGAAACCAACACTGAGGAAAACCTGCAATCAGCACCTGGATACAGACATACCTGAAGTCAGTATTACCCCCAGATGCTTCAGTATATAAGCCAAGTATACTTTTTTTGCTATGCCACCTTGGACTGGGTTTCTGACACCTGTAACTGAGACAGCTCTAACCAAATACAGCGCATTTAGGCTGTGAGCTCTTAGAGGGTAAAGATAACTTCTGGTTATTTTATGTCTTATTCCCCTCAGAGCTTAGTTTAATGTCCTTGACCCCTGGGAGAACAGCAGACCTTGGCATGTAGATTTAACAGATGAATATTTAACTCTTCATAATTCATGCAGTAATTTATCCTTTTGCCGAGGCATGAATTTGGATCCTGACCAGTGCCAAGTGTAGCACACCAAGTGAGTTACACAGCTGGTGAGGGAGCCTCACTGATTGCTCATCTACATCTCAGGGAAGTTCTGTGGCTCTCCCTCTTGCAGTATGCTCTCATTAATGACCCAAGTGGTCACTCAAAATGCAACTGCCCACGCATTTAAGGGGTACTTGAGTGGTATTTGTGATTTGGGGAATCCTTGGTTTTCTTTGGACTTATTCACTCCAAATACCAAAGATATATCAAACACAATTAATGTTCACGCTGGACTGGTTCTAAAGACCCAACAAGCTCATCATCTTTGAGCCCAAAGCCCTTGAGGTATATTCTGGGCCAGGTGGGGACCGTGCTCCCATCAGGATCTTTCCAGCTGCCCTCAACTGTGATCTGTGGGAACAGGACACTCAGGGCAAACATCAGTTCAGGAAAAGTGCTCAGGGAGCCAGCCATAGGGATGAGGATCAGAGCAGCCCACCTTGGGGAGACAACTCTACCTTGGTCTTGTCGTATAAAGCATGGTTATCCAGGATCATCTTCCGCTCATGCGTGGCATACCGCCGGAGGTCTCTCTCAAACTGCTGGACGAGATATAATTAAAATAAATTACTATTAAGTTTAGAATGTCTTCAGTATTACGCGTTTAGAGATATCTAAGTCCCTATAATGAAACACCTATTTACCTCCAATGAACGTTCTGAAAGCAATTTTCTCTCCGAGGGCAAAGCTCTGTGATGGCACATTAGAATGCAAGCTCCTTGAAAACAGGAGCCTGGCTGGCTTGGTTCATAACCATATCCCCTTCTCTAATAGTGCCTGGCACACAGAAGATGGACAGCAAGTGTTTGTTGCGTGAATAAATAAATGCTGTGAGGATTGTGTCCAGGATAATACCTGGTCCCAAAGCAAATGCTGGATAAATACTAGCTTTTTTATTTGGAATATCATTATGCCAAAAGAAGCTGAGGAGTCAAGAGACCCAAACTCCAGCCTGGATTTTGTCCCTATTTGTGCCTCTTTTGGCAAGCCACCCCGTTTCTCTGAATCTTGACTGGTCAGACAGGAGGATGAAGAAAGTCCGTACATAGGAAGTAGGGTCCCTTCTGGCTCTAACAGCCTCTTGGATGAGAGTCTGTAAAACTCACGGTTTGAGCCACCTGTCCCAGAATAGCATGTCCTATGATCGAGGGTGGGCTCTGAGGCTGCAGGGGGTGAAAACTGAAGGCTAAGATAGAGGACAGTGAATAAAGCTGCTGTTGAGTTTAAGCACAGATCTAGAAACGTTGATCTTTCCTCGTGAGATGCGGAGGAAAGTATGGGATAATCGCGCCCTCTAGCGGCGAGGAGCCGTTTCCTAGTTTCGGAAAGCCGGCTGAGGCTGGGACACTTCCCACCACGGCCCGCTGTGTAAGAAAACAGGCTCTCCAAACAGAAGTTTTATTAATGTGGCAGAGGGGGAGCCAGGGTTGTGGACAAATCGGGGTGTAGCAGGTTCTGGGTGCAGTAGCTGTTGTACTGTGAAAATATGGGAGCGTCGCTTGGCACTATGCCTCCTGCCAGCCCTGGGACATCCTCTTCCCACCCCACTCCCCAGCACTTAGAGCGATGGCTGCTCCCAGGGTGTTGGGAAAGGCTGGAGAGGATGGGGATGAGGGGGGCAGTGAGAGGCTGCCCTTGGCTCCCCGGCTCTATGTGGTGAAAAATATATTCCTGGACTCCTCTGCTGAAACCTGAACGTTTCCCCATAGACTGCAAGAAATGATAATGATGTCTTTTATTTGGAGAGTAACAATATTTACTCAAGTATTTATTGAGCACCTACTGTGTGCCGTGTGTGTCCTGTGTGCTTGGGATACAACAGTGAACATGTCTGCCCTGGTGGGGCTTGCCTTCGAGCAGGGGACACAGACAAGGCACAATAATGGAATAAATAAACCGGACGGTATGAGGAAAGGTAACTGTTGTGTACAGAGCAGGCCTCATTGAGAAGGTAGGGGTTTGAGCAAGGAATTGGACCGGGTGTCAGCCAAGTGGACTCTGGGGGGAGAGCCGTCCAGGCAGACGAACAGCTAGAACACAGCCTTAGCATGGAGCGAGCCTGGCCTGTTTAGGGAGAGAGCCGTAGGAGAGGGGTTCAGAGGGATAAGGGGGTGGGAAGATCGAGCAGGGTCTCATGAGCCACGGCAGGACCCCACGTTTACTCTGAGTTCATTGGGGGAGTCTCTGCAAGGTTTTGAGCTGCGGAGGGACCTGATCTGACTTATGTTATAGGGGGATCGCTTAGCTGTACCAGGCGAGGCCAGAAACAGGCAACGACATCCTTCTTAATATTTACGTAGAGCTCACCTTGTGCCAGGCACTGGGCTCACTTCTTGCTTTATATTAATTTTTTGATCTGCTCTCTTACCGCTGACATTTAACAGCTTCTGGAAGACTCTAAAAGACTCTTTAATTACCTCAAAGAAAACAGGTTTTTTTATTAGACTTTTAAAAATGTTTCTGTTTTTTTAATTTTTAAATTTTTTTGATGTTTATTTTTGGGGGGGGAGAAGCACGACTGGGGGAGGAGCAGAGAGAGAGAGACAGACAGAATCCGAAGCAGGCTCCAGGCTCTGAGCTGTCAGCACAGACCCCGATGCGGGCCTCGAACCCACGAACTGTGAGATCATGACCTGAGCCAAAGCCAAATGCTTAACTGACTGAGCCACCCGGGCACCCCTCAAGGAGAACAGTTTTATGTACATAGTTGGACTCGAAGTTGTGCTGAGATGAGGGCATTGTCTAATTTAATGCTCATTACAATCCTGTGAGGTGGGGCTGTTGTTAGTCCATTTTTCAGATGAAGAAAGGATGCCCAGAGAGCCTAAGTCATTCACCCGAGGCCACACAACCTATGATAGAGCTGGGACCCAGACTCAGGCACTTTACCCAAGACAGTTTAAAAGCCTTCTGCTTTAAACCCTCTTTAGTTTCTCACAATGACCCTGTGAAATAGGCATGGCAAGGATGATGTCTTATGTTTCAAATGAAGGAAGCCGAACACTGGGCAGGGGCATTGGTACTACAGTCTGACTGTATCATCGGTCACAATCGACCTCAGAAGTTGGCCAAAGGCTGCTGCATACAGTTGTGCAAGTTGTGCACTGCAGAACTCTAGAGGGCACCATTCCCTATAGGGGAATGTAGGCCCCAAATTGAGGTGAGATTAAGAGATGACTTGAATTGTCTTGAGAACACTTCCTGGGCCCTGAAATATTTGGGTAAAAAGGTGAAGTCGAATTTTTCACCTACAAAACTTTAGACTAAATCTAATTCTGGTCACCCACCAACAGGTATCCCCCTGGAGACAAAACACACCATATTCAGTGGTTGCATAGGTAGGGCGTAAAGATAGTCACACAAGTAGCTACCACATGCTGAGCACGCAGCCTCTCCTTTAACCCAAATGGCAACAATAAGAGGTGGGCACCACTATTATCCACAATAGAGATGGGGCGGTGGGGGCTCAAAGAGGTGAACTAGTTTAAAGTCAGTCAGCAAAACGCTGAGTGTTCTATCAGCGCCTGCAGAACCCATAGAAGCAATTTCCAAGAACTCCGAGAGAAGAGACTAAAATGTGCTGAAAACAGGGGCGCCTGGGTGGCTCAGTCGGTTAAGCGGGGTGGCTCAGTCGGTTAAGCGTCTGACTTCAGCTCGGGTCATGATCTCGCGGTCCGTGAGTTCGAGCCCCGCGTCGGGCTCTGGGCTGATGGCTCGGAGCCTGGAGCCTGCTTCCGATTCTGTGTCTCCCTCTCTCTCTGCCCCTCCCCCATTCATGCTCTGTCTCTCTCTGTCTCAAAAATAAATAAACGTTAAAAAAAATTTAAAAAAAACAAATAAAATGTGCTGAAAACATGCCTGTCTTCAAACAAAATGGGTAAAAGGCCACCGTTTCTGCCAGTGATGCCTAACTGGCCTGATCTTGTATAACTTCGGACTTGTTTTTGGAACTCCCCCCTGTCTCATCAGACTCTGCGCTCCCAAAGATTCTCGTCTGTCAAACAAGCTGCATTTACGATAGATTGTTTCATCAGGTTTTCCGACTTTTATGAATGAAAAATGTCAGCCAACATTTTTTGATGAGGGTGAGGAATTCTAGGGCCGAGACCCTCTGCTGAAATAGTTGCAGCCTCAAGCAAAGACACCAGACATTTAACTCAAGGTTGAGGACGACTAATTTGTGTCATGTCGTTCATCCATATAAAACCCTCTAAAGAGTCAAGTAACAGCTAAAGACTCAAGCAACAGCTAGCTGCCTGGGGACGCTGATGAAAGCGGGCAGCGCATACTACACCGGGAGTGGTGGGGGGAAGCTCGTGCTAATGAGATTCGAATCCTGGGCACCCTCGCTGTGAATGTAACTGGAGGGGAGGGAGAACCGCCTCTTGGCCAGCACCCATCACGTGCCGGCGTGGCACTGGGGGCTTTGCCGGCTTCATCTCACCCACCCCTGCAGCCCAGGGAGGTGACAGAGTCCTTGCCCTCACTTCCTTGGCGGGAAAGCTAAGTCTTCAAGGGCATAGGGAGCTCTGAGACCCCCAGCCAATGAGACGCAGAGCAGAGGCCCATGACAGGTCCCGGAAAAGCCAAACCTGTGTCCTCAGCCACCTTGCTGCTTTCTCTGCTTCAGTGGTCCTCCCTCTCCAGCTACATCCGAAATGCCTGCCTGAAATACCTGCCGGGCTTTTTTCGAAAGCGGATTGCTGGGCTCCACCCCCGGAGTTTCTGATTCAGGAGGTCTTGGGGGGGTGGGTGGAGAGTTTGCGTGTCTAACCTGCCCCCAGGTGATCTGATGCTGCCAGCCTGGGACCACACTGAGAATAACAACTGCTCTAAATTAATCTGCGTCACTGACCTCGTGCAGGTAGAATGCCCAGATTTGGAGGTTTCTGGGCACTCCTCCCTGTCTCCCTGGTCCCACTGCCATTGTCTCTCTCCTGGGCCCCGGTGGACCCAGCCTACTTCTTTTGGATCTGTGTAGCACTTACCCGCGAGCCAGTCCAGCCCAGCAGGGCAAAGGCACGGCGCTCGTAGGGGCACATGACCAGGTCCACACGGATGGCCTTCCAGGTCTTCCCTTCCTGCTGGCTACACTTGCCACTGTCCACTCTCTGGTGGTGCAATTTTAAAATCAGAAAGCACTTTTGAAAATGATCTAAAGCATCCACCTTCCTGCTAGGCAACTTGAGCTTTTCAAATGTCGACTCCACAAGGTCGTAGTATAAAAGTAATTCCTGAAAGCAAACAGAAAGACATCAGGAAGAGTCCCCAGTGGACAGGGTCTTCAATTTGATACTGGGCTGTTAATGACTGCTCTTAGCAGAAGCTTTACAGATTTGAGCAGAAGGTGGGCATGTTGTGCCCTTGCCATGCAAGCCCACCTGGTAACCCTGGGAGAGGAAGCCAGGAAGTGGGTGTATTAGCCTATGTAGCAGAGGAACTTAGCAGTTAGAGAGGCCAAGGCCACTTCATGGCAAAGCTGCCCGAGAATCCCGCTCCTTACTTCCGAATCACAAGTCAGGGCTCAGAAACTTGCCTCACCGCTTTGAGAACAAACCAATCATGAACAAAAGCCCTGCTGTTTTTATGCAGTTGCTCTGAGTCAGTGTCCTTCTATATTATTTAGATGACCTGGTTTATTTGGCCCGAAGGGTTGTGGCCAGAGGCTCAGCCCCGCTTTTGGGCAGGACGAGTCACTACCTCTAGGTTGCATTTTAAGATTGTCACTGGGTCCGCCTTGGGGACTGGGATACAGTTAGTGACACATATCTCCCCCAGTGATGCCGAGTCAGAACGAGAAGAAGAGATTCGAAGATGTGCTCAGCGATCCTCCAATTTGTCTGCTCCGTGGGAACTCCTCACAGCACAGGGCAGATGTGGGGCAGGGAGAGAAAGAAACGTGTAATCAACTGCTAAATCTTGAGTGACAACTAACAAAGCAAAAAACCTCACAATAATTCAGTCATAGCTCTGCGGGTAGGCGATCTGTTATCAGACATTCCTCAGGTCAGCCGGTCTCCAACTTTATCATCAGAAGCATTTGGAAAGTTTGTCACAGCAGTTTGCGGGGGCCTCTCCCCAGAGTGATTCAGTGGAAGGAGAAAGGGTGAGGATTTGCATTTCTAGCAAGTTCCCGGGAGATGCTGATGCTGCTGGTCCAGGGACCACACTTTGAGCACTTTGGTTCAGTTAATTTTGTTATTAGGAATGCTCTGCGTTCCCTCTGTAGCCCTCCGGGAGATATTGTTCAATTCAACCGGACTTTGATAACTTTTCCTTTTGCTGATCTCAAACGAGGGAACTCTTGCCCTTCAGCGCCCCCCCCCCCCGGAAAGGTATTAGGAAAAACACACACCATCTGAAGGGGGGGGAGGGGAGCACTGATGTCGAGAAGACCCTTTTGGTGAGAGGCCAAGTGTTGCTATAGAATAGTCTCATAACCAGCTCAAGAAAACACAATTCTGCTTTTTAATGAAACTTACAAAAATGAGTACAACGTAGCAGACTTTCTTGTAAACTTGAATCATGTACCTTTGAAAAGTGAGCTATTAAAATATTAACAAGTCTTTCCCTGAAGTTAAATCTGCAATAACACCCACCTCCCTCCAAAATCCACAAAGCTGTCTTCCGAAAAAGGTGTGTTTACCCTATCGCCACATGGTGGTGACATTGGCTGGTCATAGACAATGGGCCATTTTGTAGGGTTTTGCTTTGGATCTTGCGAGGTGTTTGGGAATGCATGCCTTGAATAAAAAGCTCCTGTCTGCATATTCAGACACCTTCTGCAGCAGGGGCACAGTTCTCAACGCACACACACAACCCACACAACCCCTGATACTCTGCCTCCTGCCGTCTGGCCTGGGCTGTTTGTGGGACATCTCTGTCTTCTCCCGTTTCTTTCCTTGTTGGTCCCCATTTCCCCTTGAGTGACTTCTCTCTTCTGTGAAAACTTCTTCAGTTTTGGGCTCTGCCATCGATAAGCACAAGCTGACTAAACTTCCTATCAGCATGTTCTTTTCTTCTGACTGGAAACGAAGGGACTCCTCTTGACCAGGAGGGAGGATCTTCCCCTGTTCCTCCCTCCCTTCCTCCCCTGGGGACTGAGCACTTGACTCTCAGGTACATGACACGGGGTGGGAGCGAAGTGCTTAGCCCTCAGCTTTGCCTCTCACAAAGAAGGAGGCACCATCACCCCACGTTTAGTATCAGGCTCCCCCAACAGAGACAGAGGGTGGCAAGGCTGGAGGGTGAGGCTCTCCCCCTTTCTGACAGCCAGGATCCATCCACACTTCTGTTTCAATTTCCTCCAACCCCTTCTCAGAAGACTCCACATCCCCTATTCAAAGTCAAGTCTGTTTTGCAGTGGGAGTGAATATGTTCTCTCCTCTAAAGTATTAATACTTTCAGTCTGTCAGCCTTCCAGGAACTGAGGATGTAGCCTGGTGAACAGTGAGCGGCCTGAGCAAGGTCCCACCCACCAGGGGTCAACCCCACCCTAGTCCAGGGGTGAACCGCACTCCAGTGAGCCCTCCCCTCTTTGGGTTGAGCTGTGGTGGCCAGGAAGAATTCAGGCTGGCAGGAGTCTTCGAGATGGGGACCTCCACCAAAGATCAGTATTTCCAAGCTCCCTTTCCTCCTTTTCTTTCCACTGACCAAGGGGTCTTCTCCAAGGCTCACGTTTAGTTCACTAGATGGGCAGCTCACACTGACGCCTAGGGGCCGTTTGTCGTGCTCACGTAACACGTGCGTGCTGTGTGAGTGTGCTCATGCCTGTCCTGCGTGGGATATCATCTGTATAATCTGGAAAATGCGAGCTCTGGTGAGAATGTCAGGGCTGAGGAGCGAGGTAGAAACGGAAGTTACCCACGAGGACTTCACAGCCAAGGTGGTGGGGGCAGGTCCGGGGCTGCAGGGGTTCAGGCAGAGCTGGGACACCCAACTGCCACTCGGTGTCTCCTCCCTGAGGTCCTGTTTGTCCGCAAGAGGAGCAGGTGCACCTGCTGGCTCCTGGGTGCCCTCACCTGGCACGGGGCCCGGCTCTCCGGCAGAGCTCAGTGAGTACTTGTGCAGGAGCCATCACACCGATGGCCACTGGTTATTAAGTGTTTACCATTACCGGGCACAGCATCAAGTGCTTTATCTAATTCTCTCAGTTAATCCTCTCCGTTAATGAAGCGAGACAGCCCTGCTCTCACTGTTTTATAGACGAGGAAAGATTAAGCAAAGCGGCCCATGTCATGCAGCCAGTAAGCTGCAGGGTTGTGCTTTTAAAGTCCCAAATAAACCCCCCTGGGGCTTAATGTCCGTCTCCACCCGTGCCTGCCCATCTCTCTGCTTGGAGGCCAGAGGTCTGGTTTCCTCAAACTGAGGAAAGAGGAAAGGAAAGAAGGGTCCTTGTCTCCATGTCCCACACCACCATCTCCATCTTAGTCTGGAACAGTCTCGGAGCCTGGGGAGCGCGGTGCCTAAACACCAAGGTCAAACAGGCCCACCCTCACAGGGCCCCAGGTCTTGCTAGCAGGCCCATGAATGGTGCTGTCTATCCATGAGAACCGTCCACCTTACCTGCTTGAGCCGAGCCGAGGGGCCCGTGTAGGTGGGGCTGACTCTTCCCTGTCCTGCCTTCCCTTGGCTTGGCCAATGAGGTTCACTCTCAGGGCCCCTGGCAGTCCCGGGGTCCACCCTCCTGAGAAGGACAGAGAGGGCTTGGGATGGCCTCACAGGTGAATGTGGATCTGGTTCCAATGTTGGGTCCGCACTTCTGGTGCCCCTGGCTCCAGGATCGTGTGTTCCCCGCTCTCATTTTCACTTTCTCTGAGGTTTCTCTCCCTCTGGCGTATCATGAAGGTTGGCCCACGGGCAGCAGAGGCTAGATCACTCAGGAAGGATGAAGCTGTGCCGGAAAAACACTAGCCCCAGCATCCTCGCTGGCCAGGCCCACAGGTCCCTGGGGTGGCTCCCTCTGGGCCCTTTGGGAAGTGGAGCTCTCCCCGGAGTGGGGCGCGGGTCGGGGCCCTGCAGGCGGCTCTGGCAGCTTCCTCTGCTGGGCAATAGGTAGCCCGAGGAGAGTCTGATCTCCGCAGTGGGTGGGGGCTTATGAGCCCAGCTGGTCCTCGCTGGTTTCCTTCTTCCCATCTCAGCACAAAGTCAAGGTGGTTGTTGACCCGCAGAGAGTTCAAGGCAGCAGCGACATCTCCTGGCTGATAGTATCCCAGTCCCTGTGGTCCCGCCCCACCCCTAAGCCTGCTACCACCCATCTCACACCTCCCAGGTCTGTAGGGCACGCGCGCCCCATTCATTTAGGGGCGGTAACACTTCCTCCTGTCAGACACCGAGACCTACGGCCCTCTGCCCCTGGACACAGGACAGGGGTGTATAAATAAGATAGATATTCACAACACAGACTCTAGGACCCCAGGCGAGTAAGTCTTATCGTGTGTCATGTGGCATTGTGTAAGCTGTTGCAAATCGCTGAGAATCCAGTATATGGTCATGACACAAAGACGAGATAAATAGTGTGCAAAATTCAATGGTATAATGTAATGCTTGAGTGTCCAAACATCTACCTGTGATCCTTCTTCTTACCTTCCTTTGCCATAAGTTTATCACTTTAGGTAAAAGTTGTTCCTCTTCTTCGTCTGTTGATCCGGGGATGGTAATTAAAAAATCAACATCGTGCCCAATCTTCTTACCCCTGACCAAAAAAAAAAAAGTATAGAATGGAAATCAATTAGATTTTTAGCTCTCAGTTTTTACAACTCACTTTTGTTTCTATGCCCTATGCTCAACATTTGCAACAAAAAATGCTCGTGATATTTTTTTTTAAACAAAATATCCTTGATCGTACAACTCTACTCCTTGCAAGATAAATTTATGACATAGAAAAAGTCACACATAGTACGTATATGATTATACATGTGTGGGTAAAAATAATACAGGAAGTGATCCCTTCTGCATACTCACATGTGCACACCCACCCCCACATGTGCACACAGACAGGCAGATCAGAACCGGTGACCAGAACCGAGAACTGCATGCACACAATACGGGAGAGGGTTCTCCAAATCATGGTATTGACTGAAGGCATTTTCTTAGATTTGATCTTCCTCTCCCACTTGCTCCCTCACTTCAAACTTGGCTTGCCAAGATGGCCAATAGCTAACAGGTAAGAGGGCCACAGGGAGAGCTGGAGGAAGGGGTGGGAAGGAAGGAATTTCTTTCCGAAAAGGAGGCCTCAACATCCAACAACTGCACACATCTCTGTGAAGAGTTCATTCATTCATTGACTCAGCCAGTATTTCTTGAGCACCTATATTTTGCCAGGCACCGGGTTCTCACAGAGGGCTAATTTCTACAAACTGTGTGAGGAAAGCATGCATACAAACAAATTACTTGACAGGTAGCACTGAGGAGGGGTGCCTGGCTGAGCATGGCACCTGAACTGAGTCATAAAAGACGAGGAAAAGTCAGCCAGGTGACAATTTGAGGAAAGCCAGTGCAAACACGGAAGGGTCTGACTGGGCAAGTCACAGAAGCATGAAATAGCTCCATGTGTGCAAAGAAAGACAAGCCATTTGGGGTTGCTGAAGTGGAAACCCGAGCTACAGAAGATGAGGCCACCGAGAGAGGCTGTCACCAGATCACCAAAGGCCTTTGTGCCGTGCTTAAAACTGAACTGAACTTCTGAAGATGGGGAGCCACTGAAGGTGTTAGAGCAGGGGAGGCAAAAGCAGCCCTCGTTATCTACCTCCGGAATCCTCCTGTCATGGTGACGAAGGCATCAGGCAGAAACGCCCAGACGGCCTCTTTAACCAGCACACCGACTGCCTCTGCTTCTGCCCTGGTCACACAGCTGACGAGGTCTTCATAATAGAGGAATCCTGAGGGGCCATTGGACAGGTCAATGGAGAGAGTGACACGTGAGATGACCAGCCCTCTGTGGGAGGTGATTCCGCCCCCAAATAGAGTAAACATGACCACAGGCATCAACAAACTGTTTCCACAGAGATGGGAAATCTCTACTCTCTTGGTTGTGAATTTTTCATGGTAATGATGACTCTTCGCTTTCTGACTTGTAGGAGTCTTACAATTTCCTGACTAAGAAAGAGACTATATTTCATATCCCTCTAGAAACCAAGCTGTTCAAATATAGCTCCTTATTGAAGAACCAGCCTTCTTAATAAACTGTGCCCTATAATTATTTACAGATCATGCATAAAGATTTACGATGGAAGCTCAGGCCGACTTGCTATAATGACTTAGTTATTCCCACAGACCCAAGGAGGGAGCTTCTTCTAAAAATGAAAAATAGAACTACTGTGTGATCCAGCAATCCTGCTTCTGGGAATACATCTGGAGGAAATGAAAACACCATCAAAGGAATATACACACTGCCATGTCCATAGCGACATTATTCACAATAGCCAAGACATGGAAACAACCTAAGTGTCCGTCAGTGGATAAAGAAATTGTAGTGTGTGTGTGTGTGTGTGTGTGTGTGTGTGTGTGTGCACGCGCGCATGGAAATAGGAGGATTATTCAGCCACTAAAATGAGGATATCCTGCCATTTGCAACAACGTGGATGGACCTTGAGGGCTTTACGTTAAGTGAAATAAGTCCAAGAAAGACAAATACTGTATGACGTCACTTATGTGTGAAATCTAAAGACAAAAACTCATAGAAGAGAAATCAGATCTGTGGTTATCAGAGGCCAGTGCGGGCGGAAGGGGAATTGGAAGAAGGTGATCAGAAAAAGGTACCAGCTTCCAGTCCTAAGATAAGTAAGTACCAGGGATGCATGTACAGCAAGTTGGCTACAGCCAACACTGCTGGATGCGTCTTGCTCTTTCGAATCCCAATTATATTGTATTTCGATTGCATGTTAAAAATAAATGTTTAAAACGTGTACAATTTTTGACCCCTTATCGGCATTTCTTCATTAATGCCAATTAATGCCAAATTCATTTTACCAGAGCCCCCGTAAATGGAAGCGTCCAAGCCACCACCTTCAACCTGCGGGAGGTCCTGCCGGGCTGTCAGCTGCCTGTCTCAACACAGTGTTCTCTTCTCCGGCTGGTCGGTCATGAGCGGGTAGGTCAGCCCTGTGTCTAGATTTTCATACTTTCCCTTCTATTTCCTGGTATCTGACAGTTTCTAACGCAGATCCACATTTATTCCAGCAATGACTCTAGTTCGTTGAAATATTTTTGACTCCTTAAACTTCATGTCTCTTTCGTGCCCATGACTCCTCCACTCCTCCTTTCACCCACAGGAGACAGTCAGGACCCAAACATCTAGAGCTAGTTCAGTAAGAAGTAGATCAACAGCACAACCCTGTTTGACATCTGGATGCAGGAATGACAACAGCCGCTATGCAAAGCGTCTTTGCTTATGCCACGCGAGGTGCTAAGGACTTTGTCTACGTTATTCGATTTATTCCTCATTAACTACCAGTGTTACCTCCCTTTTATAGATGAAGTAACTTAGGCTCAAAGACTTGAACCAGCTTGCTTGATCTTGCAGCCACAGAATGTTGGAGCCAGGATTTGGATCCAAGTCTGTCTGATTCCAAAAGCTTGTGCTTTTAACCATAGTGCAAAAAAGAGGACGAACAAGGTACCCAGCTCACTGAGACTGGACTTGAAGTTCGGCTAACTCAGAGCCCTACCGCAACCTGGCCAGCCCATGGCAACATCAGGAGATCCGTAGGAGAGACAATTTACCTGCTTTCTGCATTTGTGTGAACTTCAGGGTTTTGTCTGACTTTATTTTACTCAGAGTTCGGAAACCCATCCTGAACCATTTCTCAGATGTCTTCAATCCCACTCCAAACACAGAAGTGAAGAGCTGAAACAGGGAAAGGCATGCCTTTAGTTTCTGACATGACCGTTATGACAATGAAGTGACACTTTTCAAGGTCAAGGGATTAGGAAAACAGTGTAAGCATACTTCTGACCCAGTTTCTCCTGCGTATGACAAGTGGGTGGGTGATGGTAACTTTTTACAGAGCTTTTTGTTTCAGGGGGGTCCTTTCCTGACCCATGGTATTACAGTGGCTGGCATCTGCATAGGCTTCCGTGTAATCTGACCACCCTTTGCCTGTTCCGTCCACGTGTGACCACAGCTTTCCCTACCAGGCACTCCCCTTGGCCAGGGGTCCCTTACGCACACTCATGCTCTGCGGTTTTAAGAGGGATGCTCATGTAGGTTGTATGGATTCTCTGCCGTCACTCAGCTTGTAAGCGGCACAGCCCAAACTCAAATCCAGGCTGTCTGCACTCCAAGCCTGGGCTCCTGCCCACAACCAGCTTTTAGGCCTTTGCATCACTCCGGAACCAAAGGGACGGGCAGAAATCTCTGCCACCCTGAACTCCAAGGTGGGGAACACTGGGGGGAACCAAGCCCTGCTTCGAAGTAGAGAAGGACACAGTGGGGAGCTTCCAACACAGGTTTGCTCCTTAAGAGCAGGTTTGTTTTGTCCCATGCTCCCAGTGTCCCCATGCTATTTGTGCCCATGAGTGACAGATCCTAGAAGATCCTAGAAGATCCTAGAAGATCTCACCACAGCATGGCAATACGCTTGTGCACCCGTATTTATTTTGGCATCTGCTTCCTAGACCACTATTATGGACTCATCGTGCCCCCTTCCACTCATATGTTGAAGCCCTAACCCCCACTGTGATGGTGTTGGAGATGAGGCTTTTGGAGGGAATTAGGTTTAGATGAGGTCATGACTGTAGGGCCCTCATGATGGGGTTTGTGCCTTACTAAGGAGAGGCACCATGGGAGTTGCTCTCTCTCTCTCTCTGTGTCATGTGAAGGCACATTGAAAAGGTGCCAGGAAGAGAGCCCTAACCACAACCCAACCGTGCTGGCACCCTGATCTCGAACTTCCAGTCTCCAGAACTGTAAGAAAATAAATATTTGTTGTTTAACTCACCCAGTCTGTGGCATTTTGTTATGGCAGCCCAAGCTGACAAACCACCTACATTAAGTAATGGGGTTAACTGAAAAACCATTTTCAGCCAACACCTGTAAAATTACTTACTTTGAAGGACTGATATCGTTCATCATTTAACACAGCTTTAACTTCAGAACTTTCTCCATCTTCAATAATTTCCTGCACGGACAGTTGAAAAAATTGTTAGGGGCACTTGGCGTGGCTCCGTCTGTTAAGCATCCGACTCTTGATTTCAGCTCAGATCACGATCTCACGGTTTGTGGGACGGAGCCCCGCGTCGGGCTCTGCACTGGTAGTGCGGAGCCTGCTTGAGATTCTCTCTCTCCCGTCTCCCTGCCCCTTCCATAGACATTATATAACATCTATCTATCTGTCTGTCTATCTCACATCTGTATATTACCTGCATTCCCTTCCCCCTCCTGCCTCCTATTAGGAAGCAGGACAAATCACATTTCACCCTTACCTCTATGACACACTTCACTTTGTCCCCCAGGCAGGGAATTCCTTCTGTGTCCTTCATACTGATGATTGTGAATGGCAGAGATTTAAGCACAGAAGCTGCTCTCATAAATGTCGCAGAGGAGACTTCATTTTCTTTAAACTCATAGTTTTCAGCCAGCACCTCGAAGGCGTCCTGAAGAACAAAACCAGGTGAGCCAAACACGGCCTGTTCCGAGCCCCTGAGCTAGTAGTCACTTGCAAACACCTGTTGCTCTTCTTGAGTGCTGAAATACCTCCTGACAGTCCCCTCGAAGGGTGGGATGGGGTCTCCCATGTCTTTGCACCCCTCCCTTGCTATGAGAGGAGCTGAACTGAAAAGACGGGTCACAGAGTGCTTCGTAAGGAGACTTTGAGTTTGCTGCCATTAGATATTCAGGAGCGATTCAACCAAAACCTGATCGCATGCTCACTGCACCCCCACTCGTCATTGCTCAGCATGACCCTGCCCTCTTTCCTTGCAGGCTTCCCCACCAGCGTGTGTCCAGGGTTCTGCCTGGATCACTGGGCACCTTCATCTCTCGGCTTGTATGTAAAACACAGTCAGCACTTAACATGGCAACAGAGGGACGTGATCACAGGACACGGACCCAAGGCGGGTTGGTTCAGGTAGGGCGCATTTGCATTTCTAGCAGAGGAGGAAGTAGCTACAGCTGTGTGGCATCATGCTTCCGTGCCCAGTACTGCAGTTTCCTGTTCTTCCTGGCAGATGTGGGGCTGGAAGTCTCGAAATGAGAAGTTTTGTAGTTGATACCCTACCACATGTTTTAACAACCTGACTACTTTCTCTAGGCTGGAGAACGAGCAGCTGTGGACCTGTGAGGGTCATTTGAAACGCAACTGCCAAACTTCAGGCCTGGGTGGGGCTTTGGAGACAATCTGGTTAATTTCTAGTTGAATGGGTGAGGAAACCGAGGCTCAGAGAGAGGAACTGACTTGCCCGAGCTAGTAAAGATCAGAGAGGTGAGAATCCAGGCCTGTCTCTCAGTTGCCTGGTTACCCAGCAAAGGCTGTTTATGCATTAGTGCTGTTTCTTTGTAACTTGCTCTTACTATGTTTTGGACTAATTACAGTATTTGGTTTTTCCGAATATTTGCCTTTGACAAGTGTTGTGCCCCAAAGTGACAATTCTCATCAAATAGTAATTTACCATCTCTAAACAATATAAATATATTTCTGATTGTATTTGTCCATGTCTACAACAGAAGTAGATCCATTCTGGACTGAAATAAGAACCAGAGATCAGGCCGGGGGTGGGGGGGAGTGAGTGAATGTGGGGGGTAATTTTCCTAGATATTCAGAAAATTACACAATTGAATTTGCAGATCCATGGGGGCGCCTGGGTGGCTCAGTCGGTTGGGCGACCGACTTCGGCTCAGGTCACGATCTCGCGATCCGTGAGTTCGAGCCCCGCATC
The DNA here is from genome assembly GCF_022079265.1 of Lynx rufus. NCBI lineage: Eukaryota > Metazoa > Chordata > Mammalia > Carnivora > Felidae > Lynx > Lynx rufus. The sequence goes on along the minus strand of NW_025814825.1, from coordinate 36,856,818 downwards.
GGGCTCTGTGCTGACAGCTGAGCCTGGAGCCTGTTTCAGATGCTGTGTCTCCCTCTCTCTCTGACCTTCCCCCATTCATGCTCTGTCTCTCTCTGTCTCTAAAAGGAATAAACGTTAAAAAAAATTAAAAAAAAAAAAGAATTTGCATATCCATGGAAAGACGCTGCAAGCCCTTCATTTGCTCTAGGGGTTGTTGTAGAGCCCCTTACCGTGAATATGTGGTTAAAGTTGTTTAAAGTGGTTCTTCTCTGACATGCATACAGAGGGATCTTTTTTACAAGTGGCGGAGTCTTCTGGAGCTCTGGGTTTGAGCTAGCTGAATAATCTCTTCTCACCTAAACAAATGCGGAAGCATCCGTTTTTAATAGCAATCAATAGTCATAATCATAGATATTATTAAGGAGAAAAATTGGAGGTAGTTTGATGGCAATTGTCCCTGGAGAGGATAAAATTATAGGAGAGTCAGATTTTATGTTACATGCATCTCTAATATTTGCATTTGCTACAGTTTACATGTATTGTATTTTTTAAAGTTTATTTGTTTGTTTTGAGCTGGGGAGGGGCAGAGAGAGGGAGAGAGAGAATCCCAAGAAAGTGCTATACTGTCAGTGCACAGCCCGACACGGGGCTCCATCCCACGAACTGTGAGATCATGACCTGAGCCGAAATCAAGAGCTGGAGGCTTAACCGACCGAGCCAACCCAGGCGCCCCAACATGTGTTATTTTTGCAATGAGAAAAACAAACGTGCAAAGAACCATCAAGTACCATTTTCCTTTTCCATGAACTCATGTACTCATGGTCTGAACCTTCTTCCCGCGGGTTCTAGCATTAATGGTGAAGGACTTGGAATTAAGAGATTAATTTTCATCAGTTTTTCTTTATGAATGATGACAGTCAGAAAAAAAAATAGGAAGCCTCTACTTCTCTGGTTACCAGAACATCAAGGCTTCCACATTTTGAAATATTCGTGCATAGAGTTGTTCATAAAAGCAGCTACCATTTATCAGCTGCCTGTCATAGATCAGGCTCTGTGGTAAGCGCTTTACACGTATGTTACTCTAATTCCCTAACCATCTTGTGAGGTAGTTTCTTTTGCTGTCTTATATCGTAGAGGAGGAAACTGAAGCTCAGAAAACCCGAGTGACTTTCCCAAGGTCACACAGGGAGAAGGCAGACCGCCTGGGGGTTAAGCTCAGGTCTGTTGATTCTATAGCCCATGTTCCTAATCGTCAAGAAAAGGGCAAAGAGGATCAACCGTAACACTTACAAGCTGGTGTTTTCCTGTCACCTCTACTGGTTTTCCTGCTCCCATGGATTCTATCAGCCAGGAGATGTCCAGGAGCTCTAGCTGTGAGCTGGCTTTTACATTCTGTACCTGCAGCCACTCTAGGACGTCTGAGCCAGAGTTGTTTTCTGCTACAATGTGCGTGACGGAATCACTGCAGAATGCAAGAAAAAGCTATCAGCTGAGGGGGATTTCAAAAGGAGAAGGGCTCCCCTTACCTTGAGGTGTTCAGAACATCCCATCTGACGAAGAAAGATGCATACTAGACCTGACCATAGGCACAGACGATTTAGGCCTCCAGGGAAGGGAATTCTACATTAATTAGTGTAGCCACAGTGGTCTATGTTACATGTCAGACACAAGAAAAATTAAGAAAACATGAACAGAATTGTGGTGTCAATGGAAAACCAAAGTCCAGAGATGACAGAAGATGAAATTTTTCTTAAAGTAGCACCAAGCATTCCACATGAGGCTTCGGTATGCCATTTCGTATTTATTTGTAGAGGACTTCAGTCCAGTGTCGTTCAAACTGTCTATGACCCACAGTTAGAAATACGTTTTATATTATGACCTAAAATAAAAATATAGATACATGTAGATGTGCTTCTAACATCTCATTAAATTCATCTCACAGCCCATTAATAGATGGTGACCAGCTTTGGGGAAGTATTACATGTTTTTTCAAAGCACAATCTTGTGACAGAGGGTAGGCAGGAAGCTTTCGCCTAATAATCACTGAGCACTTAACCATGCTTCGGCTCCATCCAAGTACCTTACGCCCATCATCTCATTTGATACTCACAAAGTTCCTCAGGCACGTGTTATGTTATTCATACTTCAAAAACGAGGAAACTGAAGAACAGAGTTTAAGTGACATTCTGAAGGCCACACAGCTAGTAAATGGCCTTCATCCTTTCTGATTGTCTTTTTTTGGGTCAAGTAGGCTATTTCTAGTTTTTAATAAGTCTTCATGGTCAGCATCATATCCTTAGAACCAATGTGTTTTCAGGCTCTTTCAGTTCAAATAATCTATGAATCTGGGAGATAGCAAGATGCATATTTGGGCATCCAAGAGAAAAATAGAATTCTTTTCTCTTTCCTACTTCTCTTCCTTGACTTCCTCTTACTCCTTCTCCTTTTTTGATTGACTCTTAGAAGCATTGGGTATTTTTTTGTTGACTGTTGTATTCACAGCCCAGGTTCCTTGTGGTGGCAGTGGTGACAGTGGTAAGAAGTTGGAGTTTCCAAAGAAGGAAAGGGAAGTTTGTGGACATTAGTATCTTATGTGAGACAGATGGTTAACGATATGTTATGACAAAGCATAAAGCATGGACAAGATTTGCAAGTGGTGTGCAGAGAAGGAAAAGAGCTGGTGTGAGCCGGTGTGAGCTGGGCGAGGCTGGCTGGCTTTGTGGAAGGAGGGGTTTGTGCCCACTGATGGATGGGGAGGGATAGGAACCTAGATGGCAGAACCTAGGGCCCTCCTGGAAGAAAAGGTTCAGAGGTCAGAAGAAAAGTAGGGGAATGGCCTGGATCAGAGTGAAGAGTTTATGTTGGGAAGTAGTTGTCGATGTGGCTGAGTCGGTTGGGGCAACCAGGTTACAGAAGGTCTTAGAAGCCTCGTTTGGGAGGTTGGATCTTATTTTCTGGGGTTGTGGAACCAGTGAAAGCTTTCGTGAGCAGGACACAGTGATAGCATCACTATGTTATTTAAAAAAACTAATCTTGGGGGGGGTGGGAGGGAGGGGAGGGTGGGTGATGGGTATTGAGGAGGGCACCTTTTGGGATGAGCACTGGGTGTTGTACGGAAACCAATTTGTCAATAAATTTCATATATATAAAAAAAAATAAAAAAACTAATCTTGGAAACCAATTTGACAATAAACTTCATATATTGAAAAAAATACAGATTATTATAGAAAGTTAAAAAAATAATAATAAATAAATAAACTAATCTGGATGGGGGGTGGGAGGGAGGGGAGGGTGGGTGATGGGTATTGAGGAGGACACCTGTTGGGATGAGCACTGGGTGTTGTATGGAAACCAATTTGACAATAAATTTCATATATTACAAAAAAATTTAAAAAATAATAAATTGTCCCCCTTTAAAAAAAAAACTAATCTGGTCCACACAATGGTTTGGAGGGGAGAGTGATGGGTGGGAGGGTTGGGAGCTGGATAATTCTCACCCAGTTTGGCTCCTGTAGCACCAGGAAGGAAGGCAAAAGAGACATAAGAGGGACCTCTGGCTTTAGTTCACGTGCAAGGGCTGACGTGGAGAACAGAGTCAACTATTACTCTCCCGTATTTATACAGTAAAGTAAGAGCGCTTTGGGTAGAAATAGGGATTTCAGAAGTTGCGCCTCTTTGGGGGACAGTGGAAAAGAAATTTATTTCAGGCATGCTGCATTTGAAGGATGGCAAGAGGTCCAAGTGAAAATGTCCGGTTGACAGTTGGGATCTAAGTCTGACGTGGGGAGAGGGTTGGGGGCTGGAGGCCAGAGCTGAGACCATCCGGATGGCAGGATGTGCAGCGGGCCAAGCAGAAGTACATTGTGGTGAAACCACATCTGACAAGAGTTGGGAGAAGGCAGCTCTCTGCATCCCTATTCTAGGTCCACAGCATTCCAAAAATTCTTTATAACAAGCTTCTTGAAAGATCGTTTATGTGAAGACTGTAAGAAGACAACAAAAGGATTAATAGAGCTACGAAGGAAGTGTTACTCCATCTAAATTTCTGCCCTTTGGAGGGAAACTTCATTATTATATTATTATTAATTGTAGTATAATATTTATTATTATTATTATTAAGGCTCTGTCTAAACTTCAAGGGGAGAAGGGTATGCTGAGGAGGAGCCCTGGGGCTCAACTTCCAAATTCAAGCCCCTCACCATCCACTCTCCTATCATCCCCACCCCCACTATTGCTTTCCTTGGGGCCATGTGGTAATGTGTGAACTCACACTATCGGATGAGAACCACATGCATTTCTTACAGAGTTAATATAAGCATATTTGCAAATGACAGGCCAAACATTCTATGGAAAAAGACTGATTTAAACTTCCAACCCCTGCTCATTAAGCAATTGGCAAACAAAACAACAACAACGACAATAGAGCACACACACGCACACAATCAAATAGGACCTCTTCAGCCACTCACACAGAGCTACTCAGAGTTCGGGACTGCTTGTCACTGGTTCCCACAAGGTAAGCACAGAAATCGAAAGTCAGCATTTAGAAACTTGAATGGTAGTTCGACACCATCACAGTAGCTTATTGTTCATTGTTTGTTTGTTTGTTGATAAAAACATTGATCTGCGGTGAATTTTTTGAAAACTGGTCCTTCACCATAAATCACTTAAGGAACACTGTCTAGAGAATACTGTCTGTTCTAGCCCGGTCTACATTCCCCGTCTTCTTGTGTGGCCTGAGTTCGGCCAATAGACTCCTCGTGGCCACCTGGCTCTGGACTACAATGTGCTTCCTGTGTTGGGCTTGTCACGCGCCCTTCGCAGACCATTCACCGTCTCTGGCTGTGTTTGTTCACTGTCAGTTCTGAGCCTGTGGCATCAGCGCTCCTGGGAGAGCCACTGCCTCCCATGTGTTCTGCTGACAATTTCTCAGTGCTGTGCTGTGGCAGCTTTTTGTCTATTTGCTGGTAGAGCAAGTTTCTCTCTGCTCTGAGTATGTCTATATTGGAAATATTAATAATATTGGAATATTACTGGCCAGACACCGTGGCAGGCACATTTCATGCATTCCCTCATTTAATTGTCAACAATGCTGGGAGGTAGGTAATTTCGCCCCCATCTAAGATGAGAAGAGACCTTGGGGACATGAAAAATTCACCCAGCTGATGATTGGTGGAGCAGGATTAGATAGATCCTTGTTTTGTTCTATTTTAATCCAAAGCCCGTGTGCAGGACTAAACTGAACGACCCCTCTGTGACTTCGTGCTTTTTCCATGGCTGTAGAGAGTGCTGCTCCTTTTCACAGAAGGAATAACATCTGGAAGGGTGACATCATAATAAAAAACCCTGATTCCCTCCAAAGGAAAGAAACAGAGAGGCAATAACACTTTCTGTAGGCCAGTTCCTATTGGCCACACTGTCCCTGCTGCTGCACAGAATTTGTGTTTGGTGCCTTTCGTCCAACGGCATATGGACCGCAGTGAGACTGCAAGACACGCAGAACTGTCCCAGAAAATCTGAAAGAACAGTTGCCATAGCTACACAACAACATGGAGGAGCCAAGGGGGGGCTGGCAGGCTCTCTGAGCTCTGAGTTTTCCTAAACCTCGCAGAGAGGCGGATATGCTGAGGTGAAGCCCCGGGGCTCACCTTCCAAGTTCGGGCCCCTCACCATCCACCCTGACCATCCCTGCTGCACCACCACTGTCTCTTCACCGGGGATGTCTCTGGACACGGCCCTGCCTCTACCAGAGACAGCCAGCATGCCCGGGGACGCGGAGGGAGGAGTGCTGGATAAGGATCCACAAAGAATATAATGTACAGGCATACGCCCAAGAAAAGACTGGAGAGAAATACTCCAGACCGTTAGAAAAAATAAACACACACACACACACACACACACGTGTATATTCTTACTTAATCCTCACAAGAGTCTTACGAGGTGGGTGATATATAATTTCAGATGAGAAAACCAAGGCTTGTGGAGGTTCCGTGAAACCAGGATTCAAACCCAGCTGTGCATGACTCAAGCAATCTCTTAACGTTCCACTAGACTGTGGTTAGACCCCTGAGTGAGGTGCTGTTCAAGTTTTTTTTTTTCTATATTTTCCCATTTTCTGTCATGAACCCTCTATCATCACATTCTACTGAAGGGGGAAAAAATACACATGAATGTCATTTTCAAGGCCAAAACCTGGCACTGGGGCTGAGGTGGTACCTGCCTGGGTCCCAGAGTCCTGGGCTTTCTTCATATACTAAAAGGTGACAGGAGGGGGCACCTGGGTGGCTCAGTCGGTTAAGCGACTAACTCTTGGTTTCGGCTCAGGTCATGATCTTGTGGTTCGTGAGTTCTAGCCCCACGTCAGAGCTGGGGCAATGCAGAGGCTGCTTGGGATCCTCTCTCTCCCTCTCTGCCCCTCCCCTGCCCGTGCTCTCTCCGTCAAAATAAATAAATTTAAAATAAACAAATAAAAGTGACGGAAGCCTCGGGCAGTGACCCCCAGCCCCTTCCAAAGACTCCAAGGTTCTGCTGAGATGGCTGTTCCTGAAATGTCCATGAATTCAGTTCTTTAAGTACACCTAGTTCCTTAGCCAGGGCCAATCACTAATGCCTTGGACTAGGTTTGGGAGGGCTTGAACCAATTATAACAATTCTGAACTAGGATTTGTCCCTCAGCTTGCCACAGGGAACAGTCAACAGATAGACCATTGGTGGAATGAATTCATGAATTAATTATCCATAGCTCTAAAGGAACTGAACTCGTGTCCACCAGAGACATCCAAGAAGCGGGGTTAAAATTCAGATGCCTGGGCCTTATGAGCAGAGATTCAGATTCAGTAAATCTTACCCAGAGCCCGGGAACGTGCTCCCTTGGTAATTCTGGCCTAGTCAGCTCCGGTTAGTCATTGGTGCATAACCAACTATGCCAAAGTTTGAGGCTTTAAGAAAAGCAACGATTTGACTATAACTCACAATTTGGGGTCAAGGATTCAGAATTCAGGCAGCTGTTGGGTATGGTGCCGGTGGAGGCGTGATGCTCCTTGTGGCTCGGCGCATCTGGCACGTTGGTGAGGATGGCGGGGAGGTGGGCTGGGCCGCATCTATCAGCCTGAGCACCCTCACGTGGCCCCTCTCGGCAGGGACTCAAACTCCTTACATGAGGTTGTTTAGCAGATCCAGGGAGCGGCAGAAGCCCCAGGGCCCTTTATGACCCAGCATCAAAAGTCACGCGGTGACACTATGTTGAAGCAGTCACAAGCCCTCTCAGATGCAAGCAAAGGGAAAATCGTCCCTGCCTCTCCTTGGGGGCCACCACATTCTAAGACGACCTCACAGCCCGAGAACCGCATTTTGAGAGATGGTGCTGGAGAGAAAATCTCTCTTTCCCGCACACTGGACTCTGGGCTCCATGGTACCAGCGTTTCCCAGCGTGGTACTCGTTGCTCTGAAGGTACGTGAGAGAATTTTAGCGGGTACACAACTGAACACTGAAAAGGCATATGTGTTTATATCTACATGTTTAAATTTATGCATATCAGACTCATGTTTTTTATGAGTTTCATGGTTTTTATATTATTCCTTAGGACAAGGCTAAATTATTACTATTTAAAAAAATTTTTTTAATGTTTATTTTTTTTTTGAGAGAGAGGCAGAGCGTGAGTGGGGGAGGGGCAGAGAGCAAGGGAGACACAGAATTGGAAGCCGGCTCCAGGCTCTGAGCTGTCAGCATGGAGCCCGATGCGGGGCTCGAACCCACAAACCGTGAGATCATGACCCGAGCCGAAGTCGGACACTTAACCGACTGAGCCACCCAGGCACCCCAAGGCTAAATTATTTTTAACAATTCATCTTAGGGGCAATTAGAAGAAACACATTAAGTATATAGTAACGTATGTGGTAAAACATACATGATTATAAGAATCATGAGTGTGACCCTCAGATGTTCAGAAAGCCCTGAGTTATGACATTCACTCACAAATTTTGGTTCTGATTTTTTTTTTCTGGTATCTATCTCCTCACTGCTCCTGTCTTTCTTTTCCTAGTTGGTCTTGCCTCTGAGTATAATTAGAAAAATGCTTCATGAAGAAAGAGGTGGCCCTCCTTCTTTGCCTGGAGACAGACTGACCCCCACTCTGACTTCCACAGTCTTCACGGGTGGTCACCTGCTTTTATCTTTGTCTTTAAAATTGTTTTCTTTCCCCAGAGAGGTCATTCCCAATTCTTCCCATCTGATGTAGGACTTATCTTATACATAATGACTTTAAATAGTAATTTACAGTTAAACTGAGCTAAATACCATTTAAAACCCTCCTGCCAATTTCCCTTAGCAACTGATCTGTTTCAGAATCCCTGAAACAGAAAAATCGAGGCAGTTTTATTTGGTTTTGTTCCACACTCATACTATCACCAGTAGATAGGTTTCTATTTCCAGCCCTGATATACTTAAGACTGAAGGGGTCTTGCCTTGTTTTGTTTTTTTGTTTTTGGGGTTTTTTTTTTTGGTCCCACCTTAAATGAAATTATGAACATGAATTTAAAATCCACAGATTTTGAAACATGAGGTAATCTGGACCAGAGAAGGGCTGGAGCTTACAATGCATGTCCTTGAATTTATAAAGTTTTTATTATTTTGCTGATTACAAAAGTAATACTGGTGCCTCATTGAAAAATAATTTAATTACAACAATTAATCTTGGTAATCACAAGTTCCTTTGTCTGGTTTTATATTCGTCAAATTATTCTTTGAGTAAATATTCTTTTTTAATGTTTTTGTTATTTATCTTTGAGAGAGAGACAGGGCACGAGCAGGGGAGGGGCAGAGGGAGAGGAAGACGCAGAATCCGAAATGGGCTCCAGGCTCCGAGCTGTCAGCACAGAACCTGATGCGGGGCTCGAACTCACGAGCCGTGAGATCGTGACCTGAGCCAAAGACAGATACTTAACCCACTGAGCCACCCAGGTGCCCCTGAGCAAATATTTCTTGAAACTACTGTGTATAAGAAAACTGTCAAAGTTCTGAGAATGAGCTACAGGATGGCCCCTAAGATGCCCTTGCCCTTATGGAGCCAGGGAGGAGTAATTGGATGAGGTAAGATGTAAAGCCAAGTGGCAGAGCTGGGACCAACCCTTCACCATTGATCCCACCTGTGTTCTGGGGAGGAAGGTCTGTCCTCTAGGAGGGTTTCCAGGGGTCTTCGGTCTTGGATGCAGAGAGGTGTAGGGAGGAGGGATTCAAGGTTGGGGTGTATCTTGCTTTCAACGGACAATACTTCCCAAAGATACCCTTGTGGACAAATTAAGATGTTTAAGCAGGACGAAAGTGCCATCGGGTGGGTTTCTAATGCTCCAACAGCGGAACTGAGCAAGTGTTAAACTACTGGGTGGTGTCACCCCGGAAAGCGACCCTCCTTAGCCACAGCCCTTTCTTCTTCAACATCAGTGATTTAGGTCAAGACATAGTAAGCTTAACTAATGAGTTCATGGAGGAGGGTCGAAGACAGAGTTTTAAAACAGCTCAAAGTATTAGAACCAGGGAGTGAAATAAGAACATGACAAGCACTGGATTCTCATCCTTCTCTGGCTCATCCTAAATAATGTAAGGATTATGAAGTTGCTCTAAAATTTAGGATATTGACTATGGAATAAAACTCAGTATCTTTTTCATGAATGTGCAAAATGTGTCAAATGGCTTGACATCTCCCCTGATTTCTATTTTAAGACCCAGCTTTGTATGGTTGTTGAATAGCATGTTTTCTGAAATTTAACATTAATATAAGATATAATATTAGTGGAACTCATTCCAAATATAAGGATACAGTGCACGTATGCTCGGGAATGAAATAGCTCCAGATAGTCCAATGGATTGAGGCACACCATTTCTAAGCTATGTGTTCAGGTCCAGGTAAAGTAGGAATCAGATGTTTCCTCGAATGTAATCCTCCTGGCAGCCAAAGAATGTGCTAGAAACTATGGAGATTGCTCCCTACATATATAATATATAGAATACACACACACACACACACACACACACACATCTTCTCTTTCTTTGAATCTTGTGTACTAGAAAGAGAAAGGATAGGCTTCACTAATGAGAAGTATCCTTTCGTAAAGAAACTAACTTTATTTTTAAAATATACGCTTACCATAAAAAATTTGGAAAACACAAAAAATAAAAGCAACCATAATTCCTTCCTACTATACCCTTCCTCACAAAATAATCACAACATTTTGATGGTTTTCCTTCCTGTCTTTGTTATCTTTGTTTATATCATTTGACCTAGTTCAATTCCTCTCCTTAGGGTTTTACTGTCAATGGATCCAGCCAATTAACAAGAAAACAATCACACTTCACATCTGTATAACTGTTTTGTTTCACCAAAGCACATTGACATCCATCATCACTTTTGGTGCTTACCTCAGATAGAACAGACTATTTTTCAGGAAACCAAGGGCAGAGAGGAGAGAGGGGGTCTTGCTCCCCACCACGTGGCTGGAAAGGGTCAGAGCCAGAACTGGAGCTCTCTAGATTTCTTATCTAGAGATGTTCCCCGGCCATAATTTCTACTGTCTCTCCCAATTACAGTCTATGTATCTCTGTGCAGAAATTCCGTTTGAGAGCTAGGACTTCTACTTCCTGTGGTTTATTTTTGTCCATAGAACACGTTTGCATTTAACGTGTCTTCTGGGCTGTCAGCCTGGTAGCTTCGCCATCACATGCCTGGCAGCAGTTAGCTCACCCTGCACAGTTTCCTCTGTTGCCTGAGCAGCCGGGCTTGGTCCTTGGCAGCAAGCATCTGGGGGCACAGAACTGCCTCTCTGGCTCTGTTGCCAAAAGAAGAAACCTGCCTCCTGTGTCTTCCCAACTACCTGCCCGAGCCACCATGTCTGTATTCGTAGCTGTGTCCATGACTAGTCAGCCCTTGCTGGAAGTATGGCCGTTTCCACCGAGAGAACTTTCTATGTAAGTGGTACCTTGACCATCTGGCTGTCGCCTTCCTGCCTGGCCCTTGTCAAATTTCTTTACCACAAAAAGCAGTTCCATATTTGCAAAGGCTTTTCATTTCTGCTTTCCAATTTCCTTTTTTTTTTTTTTAATTTCCGGGGTTTGCCCTCTTTAACTATGTCATCTTTTCTTCCCCCAATTCCAACATTTTATGTAAGTCCGTAAGATTGGGTAGACTTAACAGTTAGATGAAATCTACAATTTCATGGAAGGAATGTTGAGATTTGGAGCTTAACATCCCAAACGAGATAGGGGGCTAAAAAGAAAAAAAAGAGGCAGAGAGGGGGAAAGGAGTTCATGTAAAGAGAAATCAGATGGGAGAGAGATCATGGGAGACACAGGAATTTCTGAATAGGGCATTTTAGTAAAAAATAAAATAAACTAAAATGTTTCTGTGACATTGACTCTTCATATGAATTATGAGTATTTTGGAAATTACCGTATCTTATTACTGACTTTTGTCTTATGTTTCTCTAGCAATATGAAGCTGGCATTTCTTCAGCAGGAAATGCTTGTCAGTTTTATTTTTAAATATCAAAGACTATTTTTAAAGTAAAACATTCATTTTCACTTAGAATTCTTACAGTTTTTCCCAGGAAAGTTGTGGTCAATCTATTCCTTGGACAAACAAGGCCAGCCAACTGTGCTGGTCATTCTTTACCCACTGCAAGCCCCGTGGCCGTTCTGTTTGGAGCTACTTATTTCAAGGTTTTAATACCATTTGTTTCTGGATTTTGTTTTGTCTTCTCTTCCATCCAGTGGAGACCAGTTAGATGAACCACAAGGCTAATTGCTGCAATGAATGGGATTGTGAGCAAACAAGTGTAGATGACCCAAAGAGTTGCCCTTTTGTCTGAGCTCTGACCTCATCACTTGGCCCCATGTCTAGCAGCCCTGGACAGAGCTGTCCTTGAACCTTTAACCAGAACCCCTAGCTCCGTGAACCCCACTGGGACTGCTCTTCAGAAAAGAAAGATCAAGGTCACATTTGGGTGCCTATGGAGAGCCAGCTGCAGTCACTCATCCTAGCCCATCACAGACACTGGTCACCTCACCACAGCCAGATATTTAGCTTAATTGTCAAAGAACCAAACCATTATTTCTGCCTCAGAGTAGCTAAAAAAATTTTTAAGTTTGTTTATTTTGAGAGAGAGAGAGAGCACAAGCAGAGGAGGGGCAGAGAGAGAGAGGGAGAGAGAGAGAGAGAGAGAAGAGAATCCTAATCAGGTTCTTCACTGTCAGTGCGGAGCCCCATGTGGAGCTTGAACCCACGAACCATGAGATCACAACCTGAGCCGAAACCAAGAGTCAGACGCTCAACCTATTGAGCCACCCAGGTGCCCTGAGTAGCTGAATTTTTTGATTGAACTCAATAGCGTTTTGTTCAGTTTGGTCAGGAACAAAACTGAGTGGTTTCTGCATTAAATTTTCCAATTATATTTCTGTTATCATCCCTGGATACCTCATCTCATAATGGTGAAAGGCAAAAACAAAAGAACAGAAAAATAAGAAACCACCTTATCTTTTGGTGCCAACTAGTTTCAATATAATTGTATCAGTTATACATCTTATTTCCTTTAATTAGTTGGCTTGAATGTGTTCTTTGATTTCAAACCTATTTTCCCAGGAGAAGTAGCACTTCTTCTATATGTGGAAGAAGACACAGGTTCTTTGGGTTTCAAAGAAGCTATTCACAAAAACCCTGCCCGTTCACAAAATGAAATCAGTGATGTCCTACCTGAGCTCATTTTCAACCCTGAATCCTTTCCTTCGCGCCAGCTCCATGAGGAAGGCTCTGCGGGTGGTTCCCATTTTCTTCTCCAAAATATAGAGAACCAAATCCCGAAACTTGATATCATGCGGAGGAGAGACCATTGAGGCACCCATCTGCCTGGGCCTCTTCTTCCGAGGGCCCGAGTGGGCCATTTGCAAAGGATCCATGGGAAGAAGCTTCTGATGCTTCTGCCTGTGCCATCGATCGGTGTCTCCAGAAGTGAGGGAGAGCCTGCCCTCCTTCATGAAGAGCTCTGATGTCATCTTACTGGCAGACTCTGATGTCAGGGAAGGGTTTCCTGGACCCTGCCCTGGTGATCGCTTCCTGCTGAAGAGCAATGGAGAATTTTTATCTCCGTTCAACTCATTTGTTCAATGTGGAGATCGTAATGGAAACAGTAAGTTAACTTCGCTTTCCTATGTATAATCTCACCAGATCATCAGAGTAACCTTGTGAGGAAGGTAGGGAAGCATTATTATTCCCATGTTAGCATCTACCTATCTATTTATGGTTCATTTATTCATTCAGGCCCCTGTTGCCTTTGTCGTCTATTCCTTTTTAACCTTCCAACTTGCTTGGTTCTCTTCCTCTCTTGGGCAATCATTATAATACATTGGATTTCTTTTTTTTTTTTTAATTTTTTTTCAACGTTTTTTATTTATTTTTGGGACAGAGAGAGACAGAGCATGAACGGGGGAGGGGCAGAGAGAGAGGGAGACACAGCATCGGAAACAGGCTCCAGGCTCCGAGCCATCAGCCCAGAGCCTGACGCGGGGCTCAAACTCCCGGACCGCGAGATCGTGACCTGGCTGAAGTCGGACGCTGAACCGACTGCGCCACCCAGGCGCCCCTACATTGGATTTCTATAGGTTGTGTGGGTGTTATACGTTGCACGCAGTTGTTTTGATTTTACGTGAATGGCATTGCTAAGTTTCTCATTCTGCTGATCACTTTTTTATTCAAAACTATGTTTTCAGTTCCCTCCACGTTGCTCTATGTGCTAATTTGTTCAACTTTAGCTATGTTGGTGCATTTTGTAAGTGAGGAAACCAAGTCTCAGTTGACTCAACATCATAGAGTAAAGAGGCAGAACCAGGTCTTGAATTCAGGTTTTCAGACTCCAAATGTTATATATCTCAGCTTTTTCAGTGGATTAAGTTTGCCTGGAGAATAGTCTATTATGTAACTCTAAACTTGGATCTTTTGGAATGGAATGGGATGATCTTTAGATGAGAATTGCTGTCATAAAAAGACATTTTCATAATTTTATGTGCCAAATAAAAATTAGTATCTCTCATCAATATACTTTATAAATCTCATTTCTTGACCATCTACCAAGTGGCCAGGGCAAGCATCTATAAGCCTTAGCTGATTGAATTTTCATAATACCACTGCCTGGTAGGTGTTGGCATCCCCAGTGAGGTAAACAACTTGCTCAAGGTCACAGAGCTAATAAATGGTTATAGGTAGGAAATTATCAAGCTAAGTTGAACTCAGATCTGTCTGCTTGGCACAGAGGAAGCACTTCAAATAAATGTCATTTGGTAGTAATTTGATGTTTTGTTTTTAGAGAAGAACCAGTTCGATCTGAAATCAGATCTATATGTTTTATAAAACTATTAAATCAACAAAATATGATGTTAACCACTGTCTTATTTAATCTGCTTTGAATCACTGGTATTGAAAAGATCACCAGCAAAAATTTTAAATGCGATGATGGCTGTCTGGTTATCAGGCTATTGTCTATCAGCCCCAAATCCACCTTTCTCTCCTGGGCTCTATGAGGTTGGGGGTGGGACTGTGTAAATGCCATTTCTCAAGGTCAGCGGGCTCCCTGCTAGGCTCTACCAGTAGGAGGCACTAGGGGGACTAAGTCCAAGGCTGGACCCTAACTGATACACTGTCCAATTAAATGAGGCACAGGAGGGGTGCCTGGGTGGCTCAGTCGGTTAAGCGTCCGACTTCAGCTCAGGTCACGATCTCGCGGTCCGTGAGTTCGAGCCCCGCGTCGGGCTCTGGGCTGATGGCTCAGAGCCTGGAGCCTGTTTCCGATTCTGTGTCTCCCTCTCTCTCTGCCCCTCCCTCGTTCATGCTGTGTCTCTCTCTGTCTCAAAAATAAGTAAACGTTAAAAAAAAATTAAAAAAAAAAAACGAGGCACAGGAAATGAGGACCCACCTACACTGCTGGAGGTATACTCCTTCTAAAAGGAACTCTAACAACAACAAAAATCTTTAAGACGTCCAAATCCCCTAAACCAGCATTTCCATTTTTTTAAGAAAGAGAGGCACATTGGGGCGCCTGGGTGGCGCAGTCGGTTAAGCGTCCGACTTCAGCCAGGTCACGATCTCGCGGTCCGTGAGTTCGAGCCCCGCGTCGGGCTCTGGGCTGATGGCTCAGAGCCTGGAGACTGTTTCCGATTCTGTGTCTCCCTCTCTCTCTGCCCCTCCCCCGTTCATGCTCTGTCTCTCTCTGTCCCAAAAATAAATAAAAACGTTGAAAAAAAAATTTAAAAAAAAAAAAAAGAAAGAGAGACACATAAATATGAATGCACTAAGAGGTTCATCACAACATTTTACAGAGAAGACTTAAAAAAAAAAACAAACAAACCATGAATGTCCAATAACAGCAGGAGGTGATAAAGTATGACAGGACCCTACGCAGCCACTAAGACATGTCATAAGTAAATATTGTAAAACATGGGCAAACGTTCACAATCTAATAATTGTAAAATCAGTGTGTAAAATAATAGTTACTGTATGACATCAGTTTTGAAAGAGAAGACTAGAGAAGTATATGGCAAGCTTAATATAATAGTAGATATCGCTGGTTGTAGGGTTTATGCATGATTTCTATTTGTGCTTTTCTGTGTTTTACCAATTCTCTATAATTAACATGAGTCATGTTTGCCACCGCAAACACAGACAACTTAGAAAAATTACCTTGAGTTGACACCAGGTGGCCTTATGCAAGCTATGATTCAAAGGTAGGAGGTTGCTCAGAGTAAGCTAAATGGCAATGGATTGTGTTTTCTGCTAATTACACACAGGGCTGAGGGACAAACGCTTTTACATTTTGTGTAAAATCCTATCTCTCTACCAGGCAAGACCCCACTGAGGAATGGACGGGGCTGTGTTATCCTGCTTGGTTTAGATAACTTACTGAAGCTGAATCTGGGGAGGGCATCTGTGGCTTCTATGTCCTTTTTCCTGCCTCTGAGGGTCCCTTCCAGGGGTATCATGTAACCTGTGCTAGGATGACAGTTATGAGAGCTGAGGCCATTGTCATGGCAGGAGGAAGGGAGGCGTGAAGCCCCTTAGCCTCACCTTAAAACGGGGCTGAGCCTACCAAAGTCTCATCATTTCAGGAATTAAATTAAATCATGCTCACGAAAGTGCCTGGGAAATCACGAACCACTGTACAAAGGTCAATTGCTATTGTTATTCTCACTGGCATTGCTGCTAACGGCAGGAATTGATTAATTTCTTCTTACTGAGCCATCATCTTCTGGAGCTATTTGCACCAGGTGTTGAGCACGCCCTTGGTCCAGTGTATGGGGTCAGTCAGCTCCAAATCTCAGTGGCTTAACACGACACAAGTTTATTTTCTCTAACGACATTTTTTGGGTAGAGGTTTCTCCTTCACTCAAGACTCAGACTGATGGAAGCTTCACATTTTTGTACCTGGACTACTTGGACTATGAGGTTGTCTTGGTCACCGTGGCAGAGAAGAGGGCACTGGGGGTCTTGCATTAGCAATTAAATGCTTTGTCTCAAAAATGATACACATGACTGCTGTTTATAGCCCTGGTCAGAACTAGTCACATGGCCCCACCTAAATGCATCAGGGCTTGGAAATGCAGGGGAGCACAGGGGAATTGGGGGCAGCTTTCCTGTTCCTGCTACGCCCAGGATCAAGGTATTGATTAGTTTTGGAGACTCACTCTCAAGGGGATGTTACTGCATCGGCACTAAAGCCACAGCAGAGTTTATGGAGGACGAGAGCCCTGCACTTGCTAGAGGAGAAGCTCAAGAGAAGGACCACACTGTACAGTGGTCAGGCCATTCTAGGGCCTTCCTTGAATTCCAAGCTGTTGGTGTGGTCCTGGGGACAGGAAGATCTGATCTCTCTAAAACACCTCCATACCAACTGTTCCTCCTTTCAAGTGGCATATAGGGAGGGACGTCCTTTATAAAGTGTCAAAGCTATCCTAAATTTGGATCAGGTGCCTCCCTGCCTGCCCAGTCTTCTGGGCCACTTTGCCCATAAGAGCATGTGTCACTCTGTATTGCAACGCTCTAAACCCCTGTGTGTACCTGGACTTATTATAGTCCAGTGGGGCAGGAGTCATATAGGTTGTATTCACGTCTGAGTCCCCAGCATCTAACACAACACCTTGTTCAGTAGGCACCAGTTAGTGTAGAATAAGCTAGAAACCAAATGTAAGTTGATGTTATTATTATTATTAAGCTTCTATGCTGTTTGGGTAACTATGATATGAATCTTCTGCCATGACCGCCCTTCTCCACCCTAGAAGTTCCCAACTAAATGTCTCTCCAAAATGAGCAAGTATAATATAGTTGTTAGGGAGCCAGACTGCCTGAATTCAACACCCAGACATTTATGAGCTGTGTGACTTCGGGCAAGTTACCAGACCTCTCTATGCCTCAATTCCCTCATCCGTGCAATGAGGATTATAATGATTTCTATCTTAGCGGTGCTTATGAGGACTGAATAAGCACTTCAAAGAGTGCTGGCATGCAACAAGTCCTCAGAAGTGTCCACGGTGAGTAGAACAGCTCAGCCCTCTTGTTCCGCTTCCCTCCTCTGTCCCTCCCTGTCCTGTCTCTGCGTCCCCATACACTTGAGAGGTATCTTCTCAGAGTACTTCCCTCTGGCCTTTTGGTTTCCCTAGACTCTTTCAATAGTGGTGTCAGGCCCACTCAAGAACAGACTCAGATCTCGGAGACCAAAGGGGTGCCCTGCTATGATTCCCAACATGGGTTCCAAGGAACACAAGTCTCATGAAGTGTTCTGGGCAAAATGAAAAATTCTGTAGTGAATTAGGGGCACCTGGGTAGCTCAGTCAGTTGAACGTCCAACTTCGGCTCGGGTCACGATCTCGCAGTTGGTGAGTTCGAGCCCCACATCCAGCTCACTGCTGTCAGACTGTCAGCACAGAGCCCTCTTTGGATCTTCTGTTCCCCTCTCTCTGTCCCTCTCTTGTTTGCGCTGTCCCCAAAATAAATAAATGGTCAGAAAAAGTTCTGTAGTGAATTAAGTTTAGGAAAGCCAGACGAACTATATAATTTGTGTTAGAACATTAACGTTTTCAAGAAGACTTGCAGTAAAGAAACCTCTTAAATTGTGTTTAGCCCGATGTATTCCCAGGTTGCCTGTATTTTTGTTTGTTCGTTCTCCAGAACACCTGTGGAATCTTGTCAAACACAGCAAGTGTTGACGGCTCCATATGTACTAAGCCTTGGGGCCTGGAGTTAGGCCTAGTAACCACCTGCCACTCACCAGGTATGTGACCTTGGACAAGTCACTTAACCCATGCGATTAATTGTGAAATGCCAACTTCATCATTACGGTGCCAACTTCATCACATTGTAAGTGAGGAACAAGAGAACATAAACACACCCACCTGGCCCACGGGCATACTTGGCCCTGTTCTACGCTCACCTTCACCTTGCCACTCCTAGGTGCTGGTGGATACGCCCTGGGCTCCGGGCTTGGGTAGGTAGTGCCAGCCTACCTGAAGGAGCACCTCTTGTCATTGACTGCCACTGTCACACTTTTATGCAATGGCTGCCCTTCTAGTTTAATGTTGATTTGTTCTTCCATTTTGGGTAGTGCTTGGTATCCTTCTGATCATTCTTAGACACCTTTATGAGTGGAGGGAGAGGGAGAGGGTTGCATATGTTCCCTGGTTTGGTGGAGAAGTGAGTCTCTTCCCATCAACAACATTATTTTTGTCCCTGGGAGTCCCGTTGCTCTGTTTTCGTGCTTTAGAAGAATTCAGTTTGAGAGAGAACACTTCTGCTTCCGGTAGTTTTATTTTCTTTTATATACCAAATATCTTGTATCATGTACTCATTTCAAGCTGTAGATCTGGGAAACCTGCCATCCCCAAACGTGCGGGCAGGGTTTTGTTTTGGTTTGGTTTTTTACCGAGCACCAGCTTCCTCTGCTGCCTGAACAGCTGTGTTTGGTTTGGGGGCAGCAAATGTTTTCTGGAGCTTAGAAGTGCCTCCTTGGGAAAACCTATAGAGTTTCTTGCATGACAGAAATCTTGGAAACGTTGTTTCTTACCACTGAGAAGCAATCTGTAGCTATGGATCCTTCATGCTAATAAATACAAGGAAACTCTACATTTTAGTTATGACTTGGGGTTTCACCTTTCCCCACAAGGTGAGAAAGGATGGCAAGAACAAGGAAATGGATGGAAACCGCAGCTTATTTGTGACTCTGTGACTAGTCTTTATTCAAAACTGTTTATTAAACTCCAGCTGTGCACAAAATGGTGGCTGAAAGCATGCATAGCAGGCATGGAGGGGAGAAAGCACAGGTACTTGCCTCAGTGGAGAGTTTGAAAAGAGAGCTGGGATTTTATCTGCAAAGAATTGGGGCCTTAGGAAAATTAATCAGGCAGTCGCGAATGGGATGAGCGGAAGGGAAGAAATTAGGAGAAAATGGTGATAATCTAGACGTGAGGTGATCAAAGACTGAACTGGGGTAGCCAAAGGAAGCCTGAGTGAAATGAGAGTGACAGGAGCTGATGACTGTGCTGGTGGCCGCTGGGTGGGGCTCCTGGGGTCATTTATGGCCCCTGAACACCTGGTGGGGAAGTCCTCCAGTACTGCCAGTGCCCGGATGATTTCCAGATCTTTCTCTCCAGCCCATTCCTCTCTCTGGGGTGCCAGGCCCATTCAGGTTCCTCTTACGGGTCTTAATCAAAATGCCTAAAACAGAAACTACTCGCCCACACTCCCCAAACCGCTCCTTCATTTCTCTCCCCAGACCCCTTTAGTTCTCTCCTTGTCACTTGATGGGGTTTCTGAGATAACTAGTAACCTCTCCGTCCCCTCTAGATGATACACCACAAAGAAGCCCAGGGGTCAGACAGGCGTCGGGGAGCATGTGAATGTTAGACACTGGCTGGCAAAGTTCCAGAACGTTTAGCCTTTGGTTTTTGTCAGCGGGCACTAGCCGGCTCCACCATGCCGTGTGATCTGAGTCACTAGATGAGCTTCATTTCTAGTAAAGGGGAAAATTTAGCTGGATTCTTTAGCTCCTACCTTCAGGACACCTAGAATTTAAAACTGAGAAGTTTATGATATGATCACAGTCCGCCGATGGAATAGCAGTCACGGTCATCTGTAAGGGTGTCAGGCTTTATGAAGTCCTCAACACCTCTTTGGATCTCCTGCTGGCAGAATTCCAAGGAGAGAGGGGAGGGGAGAGGCAGGAATGATGCTCACAGAGGAGGGAGCCCGCTGCTCTAGGGCCAGGAGGGAGGGAGGGAGGGGCCGGGTCTCTGAGAGTGCCGAGCACCTGAGCTGGCACTGGGTTGGCACTGGAGAGCTTCTGAGCGGGACGGTGACAGGGTCAAGTCAGCCTGGTGGGAGGCGTAGAGTGGTCAGGGAGGGGGCGCCTCGCACATGTGCAGATCCAAAGCCATGACTCCAGCTGGGAGACCATTGTGATCGGTCAGGGGAAAAGCTGACAAAAGTTTAAACTGGAGCCATTCATTCATTCGCCAATATTTATCATGTGGCTAGGATGTTCCGGGCACTCTTGTACTCAATAAGAAAACAGAGTGCGGGGCGCCTGGGTGGCTCAGTCGGTTGAGTGTCTGACTTTGACTAGGGTCATGATCTCCCGGCTGGTGATTTCGAGCCCCACGTCGTCGGGCTCGGGCTCGCTGCTGTCAGCGCAGAACCTGTTTCCACTCCTTTGTCCTCCTCTCTCTCTGCCCCTTGCCAGCTTCTACGCGCTCTCTCTCGAAAACAAATAAACGTTTAAGAAAACAGAGGGAATAAAACACACTATCCCTGCTCTCATGAAATGTATACCCTGTTAAAGGGAAACAGACAATACATATAATTAATAATGAACTAGAATAGGCCAGGTGATGGTAAGTGCTATGGAAAGAAAGTGAACGGATGGGGTGGGGTGGGGGTGGCCATTTTAACAGAGATGATCAGAAGTCCTCACCGAGGAGGTGACATTTGGGCAAAGGCCTGAGAGAAGCTACTGGCCATGGGGATAGAGACTGGGGATAAATGGGACAAAGCAAGGAGGTAAATCATGAAGAAACAACATTGAAAAGAATCTCGCAATTATTTAGACATTGAAGTGGAGAATAGGATCACAACCAAAAACTGTAAAAAATATAGAATTAAACCAAATTTGAAGTGCGTTTGTCCTTTATGGTTTGGAGAGAGTCGGTTGAATTGTTCAGTTATTCTTCTTTTTATGTTTATTTTACTTATTTATTTTTTTGGGGAGAGAGAGAACGAGCTAGTGTGGGAGGGGCAGAGAGAGGGAGGCAGAGGATCGAAGGCGGGCTCTGTGCTGATAGCAGAGCCCAATGTGGGCACGACCTCACAAGTCGTGAGATCATGGCCTGAGCTGTAGTCAGATATTCAACCAACCGAGCCGCCCAGGTGCCTTTACCAGACTTTATGGGGGCAATTCTACGCTATCATAGTATCGGTAACTCTAGGGGTTTGAGATGGTCTGATGTTAGAGGGAAAGGAAGAGCGGAGGCTAAGGACAGCAATATGCTTCATATTCCCTGATGCTCCTTGTCCCTTAGGAATGAACTGTTGCCCCCTCCTGCTACCAACGTTACCACAGTCACAGATGTCCCCTGTCGTGGCTGCAGACTGTGCTGCCTACAGCCCCCCCTTATTTCAGAGGCACGCGTTTCCTCTGCTGCAGGGAGTGCTGTGAGCTGATGGCTCACTGCCAAAGGGAGCCACCTGGCCTGCGGGCAGGACCCTCCCTGGAGACAGCCACATGGGAGGGGGGTTACGAAGGCCAGACCATCTTGCCTCAAGGGGTGACAACTCTGAAGCCCCCCGTCCCAGCTCCAGAGCATCCTGTGGGATCGGCTGAGGCCTGTGTCGTGTCTGCACTGGGGAACGGCTATCCTCTCGAGGGGTGCATTTCCTTGCCCTCCAACAGATGTGGATCCCACGGGCATCCCGGATCGGCTTCCTGCACACATTTCAGGATCAGCTTCCCGGGAACTCGTCCTAAGAACACACCTTGGACACTTAAGGATTCTGATTGTCTTCTAACTGCCTAACTACCTACCTAGGTCATAACCTTCTTGATGATAAAGGAGACCATCCTCGACCCCTTTGTATACCCTCGGGGCTGTAGAACTCATCCTTGCACACAGGCGACTGTCCTCAATTACAGGCTTAAGAAGCTTTCTGCTTCCATCCAGAGAGGCCGGTGAGAATCCTGAGGATGACACAGAAGAGAACAGCCCAGGCCCACAAGTGTTTGTGCCAAACCATTTCTCTAAAGCTGGTTTTGCTGGGGACGCAGCCAAAACCCTTTTATTCCCTGCCAGGAAGTGAAAGTCTTTTATCAGCACCTGGGAGGAAAAAGGGGTTCAACCGCTCAGGCTCAATAGAAACAATCCTACGTCGGTGAATATGGTATGAAACCCAGCTCTGAGTTGGAAGCAACAATGAGAAATTTCTGTAGAACGTGTGTTTCTCAAAGAGAATAATTTAAGGGGAGGGGAGGGGAGCAGGCACTCACTTAAAAGACATCGTAATCTTTTTTCATAAGGGTTTGTGAGCAATTGTTTACTTTCTAAAAATAAGACAAATTTCATATTCAATGTTTAAAATTAGAGACACAATAGTTTAGTTTCTCCTCGTGTGCCACATGATGTGATTATATTTCACCAAGATGTTTTAACTTGTACAAACCTTATGCTATTGTGGTGGTTCCTTTCAAAGTTTTCTGAGGTAGTGGATTACTTAGTCTCAAAGGAACTAAACCTGTCTGAGCTCTATTAGAAAAGGCAGAAGAGGATCCAGCATAAAGAATTACAGCTGGAGTCTGCTTCAGACAGCTTAGGAGGAAAACATGGGGAGAGAAGAGGGAGAATTCCAGAAAAATCCAAGAAGAGCCCAACAGCTCTGAGAGGAAAATTTCCTAAATTTTAGATGTTAGAGTCTCCAGGGGCACAGTGGGTGTTTTAGTCAGTTTGGGCTGCTTATAATAAAAATACCACAGACAGGGCAGCTCAAAAAACAAATTAATTTCTCACAGTTTGGAGACTAGAGAGTCCAAGATCAAGGTGCTGGCCAATATGGTTCCTGGTGAAAACCTGCTTCTTGGTTTGCAGAGATGGCTGCCTTGTCACCATGTCTTCATGTGGCAGAGAGATGGTGTCTCTAACGTCTCTTCTCAGAGGGGCACTGATCCCGTTCATGAGGGTTCCATCTTAATGTCCTAATGGCCTCCCAAATGCGTCACCTCCAAATACCACCACACTGGGGGTTAGGACTTCAGCGTGTGAATTTTGGGGAGTCACAACAATGGGTAAAAAGCAAAAGCAAAACCAAAAAACACTGTTGACTTGTTACCTGCAGACACTGCTATGTGAATATTTGTTCTCTACTGAGAACGTCGGTTCGCATCCCTGGCTACACAGTACAACTACCTGAGTTTTTGAAATGTCAGGGACCAGTCTCCATCCCAGGCAAACAGAGGCTGATGCAACTCCCGGCTTGGGATTTCATTGTGGGCGGTCATTGTGGATAGCTGCCATCGCTAACTCTCGTTTGTCTTCCTTCAGATAAAGCTCAAAAGATACGGAGACGTAGATTCCTTTCTTACTCCTTTTGATACTTGCATTTGTTAAATGAAATCACTACTTTTAATTTGTTTAATGTTTTCCTTAACATTCTGGACAACTCGGACTCGTTCCACTCAGCGCTTAGCAGGTGGCATCACGCAGGGCTTCGGGAGAAGGCACTGTCACCTTTTGAGTCATAGCTCCGCTTTGTCACCACCATGTGAGACAGTGCTCCCCAATGCCGCAAGGGCACGGGACCGCATGCTTCTCTCATATACCCAGGAGCCACCTTGGAAGTAGTACATTTCCTGGAGTTACGTGAGCCAAAAGTGGGTTATGTAATGAGACGATTTCGATTGGGCTGAAATGGCTACCCGGGACTAAACTTTAGTTCTTTTCCCACCTTCCAACAAGAAGAAAGAAAATCAGCTCTTCTACAGACAATATAACAAAGCTCACATTTTCTCTGTACACATGAGGTAAGTGATGTTGCATCCTGATACATGAACTTATGCCTGTGTGTGTATACACGTCCACACTGCAGGGCAAGGTAAGGCAAGGCCGTGTACACAAGAAACTAGAAGTACAAGCCAGCTGTGGGCAGCCCCTAACGTGGTGTGGGATTCTGGCTTCAGAAAAGGAATACCAGCTTCTTGGGGGCGAATCCTGACTCACACGTATGTGAAATGCTGCAAAATAAAACCCCTCAGTGGTGCGGTTAACAAGCCAATTTGCCTGGGAACCACTGTAGTTCCATGAGCTGGCCAGACGGGGGAGCTTCATTTCCAATGATGGATGCCCCATACTTGGAAGTTCTAGTCGTCACCATTTGGTGTCAGTATTTTCTATCTTAAAAAAAATCTTGGGGGCACCTGGGTGGCTCAGTCGGTTAAGTGTCTGACTTATCCTGACGGCTCAGGTCATGATCTCACAGTCCGTGAGTTCAAGCCCCGCGTCAGGTTCTGTGCCGACAGCTCGGAGCCTGGAGCCTGTTTCAGATTCTGTGTCTCCCTCTCTCTCTACCTCTCCCCTACTTGCACTCTGCCTCTCTCTCTCTCAAAAATGAAATAAAAACATAAAAAAATTTTTTTTAATCTTGGTAAAAATTAAAGTTCCTGTTGAAGAAAGTCTGGAGCATTTGGTTGTGAATAAATTACTTTATGGAAAAAATGTTTAATATTCCTCCTGTGGGTATTCAATCTTGCCAGCACAGGAGGGCAATGGTGGTGCAGGGGAGGGGGAAGTGGGAACTTGAATGCTCATCCCCACCACCGCCCTCTGAGATGCAGCCTCCATTTGGGATGGAGACTGGTCCCTGATATTTTAAAAACTCAGGTAGTTGTACTGTGTAGCTAGGAATGTGAACCAGAGTTCTCAGTGGAGAACAAATTCTTATGAATCTATTTTTTTTAATGTTTATTTATTTTGAGAGAGAGAAAGAGACAGAACATGAGCAGGTGAGGGGCAGAGAGAGAAGGAGACACAGAATCCCAAGCAGGCTCCAGGCTCTGAGTTGTTAGCACAGAACCCCACACAGGGCTCGAACTCATGAGCTGTGAGACCATGACCTGAGCCGAAGTCAGATGCTAACCTACTGAGCTATCCAGGCACCCAAGAACAAATATTTATGTAGAAATGTTTGCATGTACCAAGCAAACAGTGTTTTTGGCTTTGCTTTGCTTTTTTGCCCATTGGTATGGACTGAATATTTGTATTTTCCTGAAATTCACCCCTTCATTTCCTGCTTGGTAATTTTTTTCCTCTGTGCTCAGAAAGGGCAGCATCTTCTTTATCTGCAAAGGCCAGCATAGGATTACACCATTCATTCATTGGATCAATAGATTTTTAAGGATCAGCATTGTGTAACACGGGTCCCTCCTTTTCCAGAGCTTAGAGATTCTAGATGGCAGCACAAATGGGGTAGAGGAGGCTGCCGGAGGCTGAAGTTCTGTAGGGAAAGAGGCAGGTTCTGGCTTTGAGCCTGGCTTTGCCACTTAGCAGCTGTGTGGCCTTGGGCAAGAAACTTAACTTCTCTGAGCCACAGTCTCCTCATACATAAAACAGACATGTTATAAAATTTCTTCTTTACCATGAAAGTTAGGTGTTACTTGCACTCATGGGTACTAACTGAATGTCTACTTAGTGTGTAGACAGGGGCTGCTCCAGCCTTGGCCTCCTCCAACTTTTGGGCCGTGCAACAGCATAGGGCTTGGAGCAGAGTCTAGGTTCACTATCCACCCCTGGTGACAAGTAATTGGCTGAAATCCTCCATATGTGCATTTAAATTTGTATAAACATTGCCCAACAGCAAATTGCTCCCCTTTGAGGATATGTTAATTCACACTTGGATTATACAACAGAAAGGTGGGAAAGAACCCATGTCCTCACCCTCTTAACACCCAGTAAGTTATCAGACTTTGGGATCTTTGCCAATCTGACATGTGGCAAAGGTATCTCAGTGGTTTTCATTTGCATTTCCCTTAATATGAGTGAGTTTGTGCGTCTTTCCATCTCCTGAAGGGCTCTATTTCTGCAAACCATCCATTTATATCTTTTGCCTATTTTCCCACTGGGCGTGTTGTGTTTTTCTTAGTGGTTTCTGGGATTTGGTTCCCTATTACAAAATTAGCCCTTTTCCTGCATATAGGTTGCAAGTTCTTGCCCCAATTTGTCCTCTGACCTTTGATTTGGTGAATGGTGGTGATGGTGGTGTTTTTTAAACATACGATTTTTTTTTTTAATGTAGCCAATAGATTGTCTCTTTCATGACTTCCATGCTTTGTGCCAGACTTGGAAAGCACCTTCCCCTTCTGAGACTCTGAGATGAAAACAAAATCTGTGTCCTCCTTTAGTTTTCTTTAATGATTTTATTTTCATGGTTACATCTTTAATCTGCTTGGAATTTATTTTTGTGTACCAAGTGAGGTACTGGATCCAAGTTTCTTTCCCCAGACAAGTAACTTCCTAGTTGTCCTAGATTCTTTTATTAAATAATCCATATTTTCTCCACTGATTTCAAACCTACTTAAGTTTTGAAAGAAGGTCAGAGACTTCTAAATTTGGCAGCAGGAGG
Organism: Lynx rufus; assembly: GCF_022079265.1. Lineage (NCBI taxonomy): Eukaryota > Metazoa > Chordata > Mammalia > Carnivora > Felidae > Lynx > Lynx rufus. The sequence goes on along the minus strand of NW_025814825.1, from coordinate 36,830,158 downwards.
ATGTCCAAGCTGCAAAACTTTGGACTAGGTTTGTAGCTCTTTCTGAGTTGTGCCTCTCGTCATTTGGAAAAAGAAATGCAGGTGCATTGTTCTGAAAATGTAGTTCAACAACCAACTGTGTGGGAGAGTGGAAAAAACATGGGCTCCCGGGTCAGAAACCTGACTTTACTTCTTCTGGTGAGTAATTGTGGGCCAGTCACTTAACTGCTCTGTGCCTCAGTTTTGTCCTCTGTAAAATGGACCTAATAATAGCATCTGTGTCATACCGTTTTGTGAAGTTCAAGTGCATTAATCTATGTGAAAGAGCTGTATAAACTACAAAGGTCTCTGGGCACATTTTTGAAGGTTTACAAGTTGGTACAGCATTGCCGGTTAACTTAGGCAATACAATTCTAGATTTTTAAATTTATTAACTTTCTGGAAATCCTTCCAACTTCTTTGAAGATGGTTAGCTTCTTTCTCCTTGCTGATGAGTGTTCTGGGTTTGCTGATTTTTTGCTTATTTGTCTGTTTTCTGACAGCATCGGAGTGGAGGAAGGAAGAGAAGACTGGGAAGTTAGATCACCCATTGGGTTTTGAGGGAGGAGGTGAATCAGCAGGTGGGGGGAGGGGACGGATTTGGTGGAAGGAGGGAAAACCAGAGGGAGAGTGAACAAGCTAATTTACGAGCTAATCTTGTAAATATAATTATTTCCTAGGAAATGTTAAAATTTGCTGTTTTTTTAATTTGCAGCAAAGTTTTGTGGGTGGTACAGAATGAAGGCTGAATGTTAGGCAGTGGAATGCTGGGTCAGAGTCCCTTGTCTTCTTAACGTCCCCAGCTTCCTCATCTCTGAAGCGGCGACACTCATAAAAATGCAGCCCCTATGCTCACATGAGACCAGATTGGGGGCTGGAATAGGCAACTGAGGAAAAAGCGTAAATCTCATGACGGTGACTTGAGTGCCCCCACGGAATGCAATCTGCTTCCTCTGCACGCAATCCTGCTGGAGACAAGTGCACCTGGAGGCCCAGCAACCAACCTTCCCTGTTCCCTGTCCCCACTTTGAAGCCAGCAGAAGTCTGGGCAGAGGAAGATGCCACTGCTCTCGTGCCAAGTTTGCAAGAAAGGACATGGGACAATGACTTCATTGTCACAAGGGGAAGAGAGATTGCCCAGGACAAGGGGTGGGGACACTGGTGGGGACTTGGCGGGGGTTTCGGGGGGATTGTCCGTGAGACCAGCGGCAGAAGGACCAGGAGAGAATGAAACTACCATTTGGGCTGCAGGTGCGGGGCACTTTGTGAAGAGCAACGTGACTGTGATTTGATTTGTTCGAACGCAAGAAACCTGTTCTACAGAGTTCTCTCAGCCGTAAACCTGGCTTGACCCGCTCTGATGATCAGTTCCTGGTGGCTAAGGCGATCACAATCCCCACCTCTTCCACATACCTGTTACAGACGCTTTCGGCCCCAGAGGAAAGGCAACTTCAAAATTCCTTCCATGTTTAGCACATTTTAAGTGTATTTTGTTAAGTTCTAAACCTTTGAAAACAGTCCCCCAACACACTTCCTTCATCAGTTGGCCCAGGTGCCGTAAGGAATTACAATATTTTCTCTGTGTCAGTCGTTGTAAATGAGTGAATTCTCAGGAAGTGTATTGGAAACCACCACAGGAGGTTTGCAGTTTCTTGTGAGGTCACATTATTAAATTTTCACCTTGAATTTCTGGTTAATTCTATACCAGCCTATAGAATGTGTCTATGTGTGTGTGTGTGCTCTCGTTAATAAAAACCCTCCTAATAAAAACCCTCCAGCAGGGCAGGCTCTGTGGGCACACACATGGCTGGTGCAGTCACCAAGGGCCCCACCCTCAGAGGAGTCCTGTCCTTGGTTCAATGTTCCCCCACCAGTGTCTTGACATTCTTTTTTTTTTCTTTTTTCTTTTTTAATATTTATTTATTTTTGAGAGAGAGAGAGAGAGCAGGGGAGGGGCAGAGAGAAGGAGACACAGAATCCAAAGCAGGCTCCAGGCTCTGAGCTGTCACCACAGAGCCCAATATGGGACTCGAACTCAGGAACTATGAGATCATGACTTGAGCCAAAGTTGGATGCTTAACCGACTGAGCCACCCAGGCATCCCCCAGTGTCTTGAAATTCTTAATAATTTTTTAACAAGGAGCCTCATGTTTTCAGTTTGCACTGGATCCCACAAAATGTATAGCCAGTCCTGCTCACTATGAGATATTGGACCTTGTTCAAAGGGCAAGGAAGTTTTGGGGTTTTTTTTAATGTTTAGTTTGGTAGTTATCAGTATTTTATTGTTTTGGTTTTTTTTTAATGCCTGCCACTCAGGTATGGAGAAGATTACATGTCGATGTTTGTAGGGAAAGATACTTCCTCATGCCAATGTATAGACAAAGGTATGAATCTCAAATAAACAGCAGTAAATAAATAGTTATGAAAGGGAAAAAGAGCTATAGTTGAATTAATTTCTTTGGTTCAGGAGCATTAATTCTCACTGCGTCATCCCCTCTATTTAGAGGAAGTGAGAGAGAAATAAAGAGACTGAACAGAGAAGGTCAAAGGTGTAGCAAAGAGAGCGGAAGCAAGGGTGGGAGAATGAAGTGAATCAAGTATTGAGCCCAAGAGTCTTCTTTCGATGCAAAAAAAGCAATTTGCATGGTCACCCCTTCTGATGTGTGCATTATCTGATGATATTGGCTTCTCAGGGACACAGACTTGTGCACTCTCTTCACTGTGTGGTTTAGAAATTTTGGCGTGTCTGTATTTGCTTTGCAGCCGATGAGCAACCTCATCTTGGTGATCTCTGAACCCAAAGAAAAACAGCTGTTCAGTGGCTTTGACACTTATCTATGTGCTTGGAGGGGTCCTACCGTTTTGCCTGAACCTGTGATAATAAAGTTAAAAAATAAGTTAGCTTCTTTTCTTATACTCTGCAAATACATACATTTCTCCCTCGATTCTCAGCATTGCTATATTATTATTATTTTTTTTTTTTGGCTCTAGCCGTTTCTTCCGCCAAGTTTTCTCTTAAACGGGTATGGGTTCACCCATGAAATGATTCTGTTGCTTTAAGAGAGAAAAAAATGTCACACTTGGTTGGTCTGAAAATGTAACACCTGGCACCCATATTTAGAAATGTTGAGACACACACACACACACACCAGCCTTTAGCACTGAAGTGTGCAAAACATCACAGGAAGCTCATTGAGTTCAATCGTTTATTTGTAAGTTGGTTGTTTGGAACTTGAAAGCTTTGGAACTTTTCCCATAGAGGCAAAGCTATAAATGGGGCTTTGGTCCCCAGGCTCAAAAGACTGTTGCAGAAATGTCTACCGTGGCGATGAAAACAGAAAACGATTTTGTGGCAATACAAAAATTGAGCCCGAGAGAAAAGCTAAAGAAACTTGTTTCCTTTGAGTGCTTACACTTGAAGAGGAATGGATTTCCTCTAAGGAGGTGGCAGGGGCAGCTGGAGGTTTCCGAGGTGGCTGTGGGGCATTCTGATGGCCCAGACTCTTTGTATACTCACTTTAAAGCCTGGGTGTTCTTCATCCTCCATGCAAAGGTGTACCACAGAGTGATTTCGTGTGACTCACATGTTTGAGTTCTATTTTGGGCTCAGAATGGAAAGGAAAGCAAGAGAGGAGGGGAAATTTTCTTCAGGTATCTGGAATTTTGGAAAAGGAGGGCAAATGAAACTGGGTGACCTTGCGGTGCCATAGCTCATGCTGTTCCCTTGGGAGAGAAAGTCCCTCACCACACAAGCTTCTTGTTTGTATGGAAAGCTCCAGCTCACAGGTCCTCTTCTCTAGGGAGCTGCCCCTGGTTTCCTAACTCTCCACTAGTACAGCTTCTCTCTGTCTCTCTCTGTCTCTCTCTCTCTCTCTGAAAGCACACTTCACCTTGTTTGTAATTGTGTGTATGTTTCCCCCACTTGATTAGGAACACTTCAAAGAAAAAATAATTTGAATTCATTTAAGAAAATCTCAGGAACCTACACAAGAATGTGTTTCATTTGTATATGTTGGAGCAAGCTGTGAACAGTAAAAAATCGGACTAGGGAAAGATAATGGGGACATCGTGTCACCAAAGGGGAAGATTGAAGACTGTGGGGAAGAGGTCTCAGGTCATAACCTACCCATCTCTCCCCACTTACCAGGAGTTTCACTAGTCCAGAACCTCTTGTCCTCTTGTCCAAGATGAATAGAAGAAGGAGACCTTGAGGAGGGTTAGGGGACCTAGATACTAAGAGTAAGCTGCTGCTTTACAAGCTATGGTGGCTATATTGTGAGGTTTCTCTGGTAGCCATTCTCCCTTCTTCCAATGACAGCCCCTGACTTTCACGTGGGGGTCAGGGGTCGGTCTTTGAACTAACTCCAAGATAAAGGACAGGGTATCACTTTCCCCTTGGCCTTGGTGTTGGCTTCAAGGATGTGACCAAAATATACAATCAGGATGGATCTCACACTTCTGAGGATGCTGTCACCACCCTGTTGTTCTTGAACCTGAGGTTGGGGCAGCTAGAGTGATGGTGTGTTGGTGAATGTTTAATAATTACCTTCCAAACAAAAGCTCAATCAGTCCTGATGTATAGTGTTTGCCAACTCCTGTGGTGTAAATACTTCCACCATGACTGATTTCAAGCTCCAACACAGTGTGGCTGAAGATGGAGCTAGGAATGGATATATAGTGGGAAAAAATAAAATAAAATAAAATAAAATAAAATAAAAGATAAATACCATAGATGTGAGTAAACTCAAGAGTGTAGATATTAGCAAAATGGTTAGTAACATAACCAGGAAGAGATGAGATGAGTTTTGAATACCTATTATGTTGGTTTTATATATAACTTATTTAATTACAGGCTTATATATTTGTTTTTCAAATAATGGCTATGTTAACAATAGGTTCACAACATTTCTGAAAGCTTAGTTGTCTTCCAAAAGCTGGTATGAACTAGATCCAGCAACCCACTGAGCCAGAGCTACCTGGTCACCTTGGAAGAAAGAATTAGGCAAGAGGGTCGGAGAGTGTGACAATCAGTCCTAACCATAGTGTTTGGGCCTTGAAATCTGTAGCTTGCTTAGCCCAAGACAGTTGGGTAAATCAACAATTTCCTTTCTTACTTAATCCAGCCTGAGTTGGGTTTTCTGTTACTTGTAATTGAAATAGTCCTACATGCGACACAAATTTTTTTTCATATTTGCATACTTCACATTTATAATTCAAGTAAAACTGAGTTACAGTATATAGTGGGTTGAATGGTAGCCCTCCAAAAGATATGTATGTCTATGCCCTACCCCTTGGAACCTGTGAACCTTTTCCCAAAAAGGTCTTTGCAGTTGAAATTAAATTTAAGATCTTGACATGAGATCATCTTGGGTTAACTGGATGGGCCCCCAACCCAATGACAAGTGTTCTTATCAGGGACACCCAGAGGAGAGACCTGGCGAGAAGTAAGAAGGCCACATGAAGAGAGAGGCAGAGATTTGAGTTATGCAGCCACAAGCCAAGGTTCCAAAGAACCTCGTGGAGCCACGAAGAGCTGGAAGAAGCAAAGAAGGATACACCCCTAGAGACTTCGGAGGAAGCACAGCCCTGCTCACACCTTGATTTTGAACTGTGGGCTCCAGAACGCGAGAGAATAAATTTCTGTTGTTTTAAGCCACCAAATGGGTGATAATTTGTTACAGAAACTCTAGGAAACTAATACAAGGTAGCAATATTTTACCTGCTTAACAAACATCTTTTCCTTCTTTATCCTAGTTCTCAGTGGAACAAAGATCCATTGTAGAATTTAGGGACATTTTTGAAGTGGATGCAATGATCGCCAGAGATAATCATATGCCAGTCTGTTCTGTTTGTATGCGTGTAATTATAAAACCTGAATCATGCTGTATGGACAGTTTCAGGTCACACTTTTATTTATTCATTTATTTTTTTGCCAATGCATTATGAAGATTTTCTTGTATCATTGTAACTTACTTGAAAATAGTGCTTTTAGTGGCTACAGAACATTCTATTTTATGGATATATCATAATTTATAATGTTACTACATTATTGTTAGATGAGTATACAATTCCTAATCCTGCACTATTATAAATAACTCTCCACTTGGGAAAATTTTCTAAAATTTTATTTTATTCTTTTGAGCATGTCAACATTTTAAGAATCCTGATGCACATGACCAAGTTGTCTTCTGGGAGGTTTCTTTCAATTTGGAGCCCTGTCAGCCACAAGAGTACCCATTTAACAATGCCTTTGACAAACTTGAAGCCAATCACTTTTTAAAAGCTGAACCAATCTGATAGGTTAAAAGAAAATGGTACTTATACTTGCTTTAATTTGTTTCTTTGCTTTAGTGAGATCGCCAGCTTCCTCATCAGCCACTTGCACCCTTCCTTTTGTGAGTTAACTTTTTGTGCTCTCTGCTCACTTTTCTATTGGGGGATCAGCCATTTACTTATTGATTTGAAAGATCTCTTTAGTGCTGTTATAGAACATTTATGAAGATTTCTTTATAGAACGTCGCTTTCTATAAATATTTGTTACATTTTACACGAGGGTCCTCTGACTTACAAAAGAGCAAAATGTTGAAATCACATGAGACAAGAAGTCACTCTCTGGGAGGATGATAGTGATCTAACTGCACTTTTTCATTATGACTTCAGGCTGGCACACGCATGCTTGGATGTTTCCAGTTTCTAAAAAGGGAATTGGAATTCTTCCATTCAGGTAACCTGCAGTTGGAGTTTTAAGCCATTTTGCTCTGGGGACAAAATTTTTAGGTTAAATAAATAGAATAAATAAATAGAAAAGCACTATACATTTTTTCATAAGCAATCTGATTCCTTGCTCTGATTCAACATGTCTTGACCACAGATATTGTTGACTTTGCAAAACAGAACACGCCGTTCATTGGTTGGGAGTAAGGAGATCTTAGTTCGTTATGCTATTGCTTTTTTTCTGGTTTGGGGTCTTTCTCTAAAATGGACTTTTGCAAGTCATTTCACCCTCTGGTCCTTGATTTCCACATCTTAGCGTTGCTAGGTAAAATATAGGACATGATGCAATATTTGGGACATGCTTTTACTAAGAAAGTTTCTGTTGGTTATCTAAAATTTATCTGGGCATTCTATATTTTTACTTGCTAAATCTGGTAACTCGCTGTGTAAGGCCTATTCCAGACCGGACAAATTATGGTTGAAATGTAATCCAATTTCAAGGCACCTTGCAGTCTGGGTAATCTGGGCCCTACCCTGCAGTGGGATACCGTCATCCAGAGGAACTGTTCCAGGGATAGCAGTAAAGGAAGTGTTGGTGAACCATGGGGAGGCCAGGGATCTATTTGGAGATAGATAAGACTTGAAACTGGGATCGGAGAAACAATATGGAAGCGACTATAGAAGTGGTAACCACTGATCTTTTTACTCTCTCCACCAATTTGCTTTTTCCAGAATGTTATATAGTTGCAATCATACAGTGTGCAGCCTTTTCAGATTGGCTTCTTTCCCTTAGTAATCTAAGGTCCCTCCATGCCTTTTCAGAGCTTGATAGTATTTAAAAATTAATAATGCATGTTTTATTACTAAAAGTAGTAAGTGGAACTTGAGATTTCTTTGCAGTTATTTCCATTCTTAGAATATATTTTATTGAGCGTGTACAGAGGACTGCGTTCAAAAGTCAAGATAATCCTCTTCTCTGTGATGTTACCTTTCATTCATTTGTTTCTGTTTATTTCCATATGTAAAGTTTGCCTTTTTTTTTAATTTTTGCCTTAATTTTGTTTTTAAGATATGTCAAGCCTAATTTAAACGTCAAAACTCCAGGGGCGCCTGGATGGTTCAGTCGGTTAAGCATCCAACTTCAGCTCAGGTAATGATCTCACGGTTCGTGAGTTTGAGCCCCACTTTGGGCTCTGAGCTGACAGCTCAGAGCCTGGAGCCTGCTTTGGATTCTGTGTCTCCCTCTCCCTCTGCCCCTCCCCTGCTCACACTCTGTCTCTCTCTGTCTCTCAAAAATAAATAAACATTAAAAAAAAAAAAAAAGGTCAAAACTCCATAAAAAGATCCAGAGAATCTATATCCAACCTTATCACTTCTGCTCTGTTTTCATCTCCCTTTTGCCTCCTGTTGGTAACTATTTTCATTAGCTGCTGGTTTTATCCTTCCCATGTTTATGTTTATTTTTTCAGTAAGTGTGTGTATATAAACTTCCTGTACCTTCTTGTTCAAAAAAAAAATAGCTGTCTACTCTATTACCAAATCCTGGAATTCACACCTTTTTGTATGGCTACACTGAACTCTTCTATAAAGATGGGCCAAAATTTCTCTAACCAGACAGACCCCATTGATGGCCATTTAGGTTTCCCAATCTTCTGCTGCAAAAAAACAAAAAACAAACAAGCAAAAACTTATAATAAATAACTGTGTGGAGATGGTGCATGTGCATGTGTGTGCATGTATGTGTATCTGCAGGGTAAGGTCCTAAAAGTGAGGTGGCTGAGCCAGAAGGTAAATTCATGCAATTTTGTTAGGGACGGCCAGTGGCGCTCCATGAGAACTGTACTGTGTTGTAAGCAAAGGGTGTCTGTGTCCTCAGAGCTCCCTAGCATCAGACTTTTGGATTTTGGCCAATCTGATATGTGAGATATTTACTATTGTGGTGATAGTCTTCCTTTTTTTTTTTTTTTTTTAAATTTTTTTTAACGTTTATTTATTTTTGAGACAGAGCATGAACGGGGGGAGGGGCAGAGAGAGAGGGAGACACAGAATCAGAAACAGGCTCCAGGCTCTGAGCCATCAGCCCAGAGCCCGACGCGGGGCTCGAACTCCCGGACCGCGAGATCGTGACCTGGCTGAAGTTGGCCGCTTAACCAACTGCGCCACCCAGGCGCCCCGATAGTCTTCCTTTTAATAAGAGTGTGGTTGAGCATCTTTTCATCCATTCAAAGACCTCTTACCTTTCATGGTCATGGGTTTTGGCCACTTTTTGTGTTGGATTTTATTTTTTTCATCTCAATTTTAGGAGCTTTTTACCTATTAGAGATACATATCTCTATTTGCTCTGTACATAGTACTGATATTATCTTTAGACATCTCTGTATTTGTTATCTATGACACATTATCCAACACTTTACTCCCAATTTGTCCTTTGTCTTTTGATGCTGCTTATGAGGGTTTTTATGCTGTGAAAAAGTTTCTTTATGTTTCTCAGGTCAAATTTATCAACTTTTTCTTTTATTACCTCTGGATTTTAAGTCATAGAGAAGGTTGTCAAATTCAACTATATTTTCTTCCTTCTTACACTTAGCTCTCTGATCCATTAGGAGTTGTTTTGGGTAAATGGTTTGAGGTTTGAATCTAGTTTTATCTTTTGGCATCATATTGAATTTATATATTAAATTGGAGATAATGGAAACCTGCATGATATTGAGTCATACCCACAAACATGGAATGTCTCCCCATTTGCTCAAGTCTGCTTTTGTTTTGCAGCCCTTTAAATCCAGGTGGACTGCCTGGGTAGGAAGACTAGGAACTAGTAAAGCTTCACTCAACAGAAGATAACAGAAAATTGTAATCAATCAGAGCATCTGCTACCAAGGACTTCTGGCCTCCAGGACCTCGACCCCTAGAGGCGGTGAGCCTTACCTTGGCTCTCGGCATCTCTGACACTCCCATTCCTTGGAGAGAGCACTCCACACCCTCTACCTTGCCTATTCTCTGGCTTCATCATGGCCCTGACTGATGGGAACAATCTGGCCTCCTAGTTGCCTCCGACTCCACATATCTGCCTCCCACCCTGCTCCTGGCTCGTGGTTGGGCTGTGTGACTGATGTGGAGAAAAGAGTTTGAAAACCCCCAAAGGGATGCTCACCTGCCCAGAAGTTGTGAGGAATAAGATGGTTCCTAGGCGGAGACTCAGTTGCAGAGGGGCATGAATGACATTCGTACTTGGTTCTAGAAGAAGGGGAAAGCCTCTGTAGTCCTTAAGAAGAGTCATCAGCTGGGAACGTGGGCTGGGAATGAGAATGAGGGTGGATCTGGCTACGAAGAAGCAGCAGGAGGATGAGTGGTTATCCAGCAAGGGCCCAGGCTGGCATGAGAGCAGGGTGACAGTACACATGCTACAAAGAATCTTGTCATCAGATTGGCTCTGAGGGATGAAGGCAAGGCAAGAGGTGATGGCACATTGACCAAGAGTTGTCCTTCCTGACAATAGGCTACTCTAATGTTCCTTCCAACTGGAGACTTGGACTGATACAAGAGTGAAGTCTATTATCATCCAAGCTATTCTCCTAGTAATACAGATGTTGCATTCCTGGCCAATTTGACATACAGAATTTTGAGTTTACCGAATAGGTAAAATAGGGAGCAGACTGGTCTCACCGAAAGCGAGCCTTGGGCTGAAAAGAGCCTTTGCCCATTTGCTCAAGTCACAGATGTGTTCTCTTCTTCCTTTCTGACCTTGCTCCCCGCAAAGGAGGGGAACAGACTGTCAGCATCTGCCACACTTCCTTTTCTCTCTCTGCCTTTTCTGGCCTCTTTTGCTGTTTTCTTCCACTTGCTTTCTGCGTGCCAGGCTTCCTCCCTTAGCTTCCCCCCAAACCTTCTTCCATCTGGGCCCTTAACTAACATTCACAAGTTAATTAGGCATAGGTCTGACCAACAGCTACTTTGGCCTGCAGTGTCAGAAAGCTACCAGGGCCACTGTTCCTACAAGACACCCACCCCACTCCAGCCCAACAAAGAGGGCCAGCACAAGAGAGGAAAAAAGACGGAATGGTTTGGGTGTTTGGGGCCTGGCTTAGGGGGCAGGAAGACTAGATGGCCCTAGGCAAGTAATGTCACCTTTCTGAGGCTCAGACTTCACATCATAAATGGGAATGATAAACAGTAGCCCCCTCCTAGCTGCTGTGAGGCTGACCATCATGGGAGTAGGTTACGGCTAGAACCGCAGAACCATAGTGCCAACATCACCCCTTGCCTACTCTGGCAGTGTGTCTAAACCAGCCCTGGCAGGGGAAAAGCCATCAGCAGGTGAGTGGCAGAGCAGAGTAGCTGAACTTTCAGTTCCAGTGAAGATTTGGACTACTTCCAAGGCTCCGTAAACTGCCACAACCACCTAGTGCGTCATTGGGAAGCAATCTGGCAAAGACCATCAGAAGCTTCTCTTCTGGACACCATGAGGGTGTTGCGATTGGTGTAATCTAACTTCTGTGCACATGGGCCAGTGTTCAGAGACCAAGTCAGAAGGAGCCTGAGCTCTCCTTGAATCCGCTTTCTGTCCTCGGAAGATGAGCTGAGGTCAGGGAGACTAAGTGATTCACCCAAGGTCAAGGATAAGTGATTCACCCAAGGTCAAGATCTGACCTTATGTCAGAGCAGGCCCTCTGCTGAATCACAGATCTCTCTTGTGATGGCAAAGGCCTGTGATTCTCAGCTTAGAGTATGGAAACAGGCTTGGGTTTGAGGCCCAGCTCTTCCACGAGTGAGTGGTAGAACTTTGAGCCACTTAACTTAACCTCTCTACAAATCAGTTTCTTCACATATGAAATGAATGTCATAATATGTAAATACGGAAAGCTTTCAATAGCATGTAGTTGTGTTTTGTCATTAGTGGATGCAAGGAAAGACCCAAGAGAAACCAGGGTTGGTTGGGTCTCATCCCCAAGCTCCAATATAATCTGTCTTTTTGTTCTCAAGCTCCGACATCTCACACAGCTAACTGAAACTTTGACAGTCTATCCTGGCTTTGCCCCATAATCTAGACCATATCTTCTTTTTATTTAAAAATTTTTTTAATGATTATTTATTTTTGAGAGAGAGAGAGAGAGAGACAGCATGAGCAGGGGAGGGGCAGAGAGAGGGAGACACAAAATCCAAAGCACACTCTAGGCTCTGAGCTGTCAGCACAGAGCCTGATGCGGGGCTCGACCTCACGAACTGTGAGATCATGACCTGAGCTGAAGTCAGACGCTTAACCGACTGAGCCACCCAGGCGCCCCTAGACCATATCTTCTTTTATTTATTTTTGTTAAATATTTAATACATACAGTAGGTATTTATATACCTGCCACTTGACTTCAGAAGTAGGACACCACCATTGCTTTTGAAGCCCTGTATGCCCCTTCACTGTGATCCCACTTCCTGGTAACCATTCACCTGAATTTTACATTTATCATTCCCTCTCTCTGTTTGACCTATAGGTATGCGTCTTAAATAATATATTAGTTTTACATGTCTTTAACATTAATATAACAGAAATCATGATGTGTGATCTTCTTTAACTTGCCTTTCTTGCCCAAATTATTTTGTTATTTATCCATACTTATGCAATTGTACTTCACTCATTTTCACTGTTGAATAGTACTCCATTGCATCCATAGGCCACAATTAATTTATTCATTTTCCCGTTGATCGGCAATTGTGTTATTTCCAGTGTTTTTGAATTTTCTATTAAAAATGGTGCTTCTGTGACAATTCTTGCATGTGACCTTGGTGTACATGGTATATTCGTACTATTTCATCATGTCTATTATCTAAATTGCTTTGGTGATACCAAAGTGTTTCCAGAGTGATTGCACCCACTTGTATTTTTATCAACAGTGTGTTAGAGTTCCAAATTTTCTTTAAGGTTGGTTGGGACTATCCATTTTTCATCTGTTCATCTAGTGATTAAAACTCATATCCACTGTGCTGTGCAAATCACGACTGTTTATTATGCTATGTTGTTCTCCGTGTGCTGTGGAAACCATGTGTGGCTTCATTCTTTTCACAAGTAATCAGCTAAGACTTGGTATCCTCAATTTCCATGTTTTCACTGATCTTCTGGGTAAGCTGGTTGCAGCTACAGACCAGTCATGGCAGCCTGGAACAATATGGCCGTCACACTACACACCACATGGGGCAAAATGTCCAGTCTGGAAAAGCAGACTCTCATTTTTATTATGTCAGACCAAATACAGTAAAAAAAGAAGAAAGACAAGTGGCTGTAAAAAGAAAAAGCAGAAGTGTGACTCTTGCCCCTGCTTTTTTTTCTCTGGGGAAATAAGAAGTTGCCAGTCCAGGTGCTAAACAGAGTTGTTGGTTAACAGAAAAGTCAAGTGGCTGATGGGGTGCACTTTACAGTAATTTAGAAGACACAGGCTATCATCATCCCATTCAGTGAAGCTTGATTTTCTTAATCCTTGATGATGTTGCAACAGCCTTCACCATCCTGGTCTACTAGTTTCTTTCAGTTAAGAACTATGGAGAGAGGATGGGGGGGTGTCTAGAGCTCTTTCGGGATACGCTGCAAGCAAATTGAGCTGCTTGTTTGGGGAAAATAAACAACTGGAAGATGCAAGTGCTTGCATTTTTCTTGTGAAAGATCGTCTGCTCCCTTGCTAGCCTGGCCAATTCAGTGGCTTGGCCAAGCAGAAGGGCCCCACCCTTTAATAGCTCTGAGGATTCTGCTCCTGATCATCTGGTCGAACTAGAAATTCAGAGGTAGTACATGAATAATCAAGCTTTACCTAGAGAAATACAGAACTTCTGTTTGTACAAAGAAGAAGTAGAGAAGGGAAGAAATCCACCTACGACTTCCACCTCTGCCAGTACCACTGTTCCTTCTCCTCCTCCTCCCTCCCCTCCTCCTCCTCCATCTCCCTCCCCTCCTCCTCCTCCCTCCCCTCCTCCTCCTCCATCTCCCTCCCCTCCTCCATCTCCCTCCCCTCCTCCTCCTCCCTCCCCTCCTCCTCCTCCCTCCCCTCCTCCTCCTCCTGCCTCCCCTCCTCCTCCCTCCCCTCCTCCTCCCCTCCTCCTCCTCCACCTCCCTTCCCTCCTCCTCCACCTCTCTCCCCTCTTCCTCCACCTCTTTCCCCTCCTCCTCTTCCTCTTCCCTCCCCTCCTCCTCCCACCTTCTTCTCCTTCCTTCCTCCTCTTCCCCTCTTCCTCCTCCTCTTTTCCCTTCTCTTCTTCACTCCCCCACCCCATCTCCTTCAGTTCTTCTCTTCCTCTCCTTCCCCCTCTATCTTCAGCCAGACCTGGGGTCTGTACCAGAAGAGGCAACTTGGAACCTCTACTCTGTCCTTTCTCTGTATTCTTCAGACCCAGAAGAGGACTGGTCACCTGGGCAAATGTGGTAAATGTGCACCTTCCTCACCAAGGTGAGCAGGGTGTGCTTGCTGGCTACAGGGAAGTGTGCCAGGCATAAAAGGAACCGTTTCTCTCATTTTCTTCCTCCCTGATCTTAAACTGCCTTCTGCTCACTAAATGACAGTACAGAAATGCTATTTTCATATCATGGTTCTTTAAGTGGAAAAGTTTATCCATGAATTTATGCAAATGAGCAGAAAGTCCCAAAGAGACCTGAGAATTGATTATTCTGCTTTTTCTTGAGCCCAGGAAGCTACTGGGGACAGAATGACACCTGCTGAAAACAAGGACTATATGTGTTTGGGACAACAGGAAGTAGTGACCAGCCAGAAGCCCGTCCTGACCTGATTACAAATCTGGTTATAAAAGAAAGCAGCTGGAAAGAAATTTGCATGTCCAATAGGTTTCACTATTAAAGTTTACACAACGTGGAGTAATCAGCCAAGCTGGCTGGCTACCCAGATCACATGATTGTGTAGAAACATGAAACTTGACTATGTGCTCGAGCAAGTTTTACTTCTCCCTAGTGTAGGGTGTCTGCCAGCAGCCGGCACTCTCTCGGAAATCAGACTCAAGTGACTGGGACCCTTGAGATCAAAGGCTTACCATGCTACTCCCTAGGAGGGCCAGTGACTGCTGACCTTACCACTGACGGTTATTCGTGGCTCTTATAATTAACAAAAAGAATGGACAAGCTTAACAAAATAACTGTCCCTGCCAGTCAGAAGTTGAGGTAAGATTTTCCCCATCCAATACTTCTCCTTCCTTTTTTTTTTTTTCTTTAATGATCTACTGATTCTGAGAAAAACTGAAATCCTGGAATACTTTGCTCGTTGTAAGGCAGTGGGTGGCAATTGCTATAGAGAAGTACCCTGAGTTTTTAAAGAAATATGTAGGAACAAGTGGGCTTATTCTAGCTGGCTTTTGTCATTGAAAGATGCATGTAGGAAGCCCTGGGGAGACGGTAAAAAAGAAAACCCAAGGACTTAGATTCTATTGAAGTTCAGCTTTCAGAGTCTGAATACAACAAATTATTCGAAGGATGCGTTTGTCTAATCTGAATCTCAACCATTTCACTGTGGATTACTATTTAATGTTTAATGTTAAAGATGGTTGTAATCATTTGTATTCATTGCAGTTGTCTCTTATTTATTTTGTGGGTGGGTATCACAATTGTGTGGGGACATGAGATCTGTTTTTCCAGTGTTATTTTGTCACTATAGCAATTATCTAATAAAAAGCCACTTAGAAATTAAAAACCAGAAGTGGCCCAAGGGGCAAGAATCAAACAACTCCTCTGAGCTGTGGAAAAGACAGTATCCCAACTTTTTATTTTGAAGATCTTTTTATTTCATGGTAACAGCATCATGGTTGTTGGAGATCGGAAATTTTAAATGTTCAGTGAGTGTTTTATATTCCAACTACCACTTTGACCTTCAGTTTGTCATGGGTGATGTGACACGTGCAACAAGTAAACTATCACAAATAATAAAGAGCTAGACAATTAGAGGTTTTGAGACAAAATTTAAGAGAAATGAGTCTGGAATTTGCAGAGTGACCGCCCTTCACAGTGAGAATTTGGATCTTATACCGGTTAGGTGTTTGGTAAATGGTGTTTTGAAATGAACTGCTGATCTGGGACCAGTAGGCTCCATCAGCACGGTCAGCCATTTCAAGGGTGTGTTGTTGGGTACTGTGGTTTGACCTGCACTGACAGGGGCCAAGAAGGTACCTCAGTCTTTCCCTTCGTCTTGAGTCACTACACTCTCATGGGAGGGGGGGCAGATGAATCAATGAAAGTAGTAAGAGACTAAATGAAAATAAGAAGGGAATTGGAGTAGCTGAGAAAGATCTCATGGAGAAAATGCTTCAAGAGCTAGGTTTGAGAGGCAAGTAAGACAAAAGTAGGGTGAGAATTGGAGGAAAAACAATGAGCCGGGAGGGAGGAAATAGAGAAACGCAACTTGGAACTGGACTTGAACACAATCCATTGGTGGGATGATGAGAGTGTTCTGTCCAACAGAGACTATGGAGTAGGGTGTATGGAACCAGAAGGTCCTGGTAAATTGGGATGTGTAGGGTGGAGTCAGCTCACAAAGGACAGTGAGGGCTCTAACCACAGGGGGTTAGAGAATGGTTTACAGGAATAGAAATGTCATGCCAGCAAGCATGCAATAGGGGGCAGGGATACTCTGTAATGGGGCCAGTTAAGCAGCCTAAGCATCTAGTGCCATAGGCCTGGACTTGAGGCACAGCAGTAAGAAGTGAAAGGAAAAGAGTGTAGGAAAGACATGCCAAAGAAACCAACAAGGCATGGATATTAGGGCTTCTCTCAAATGAGCAAGAGGGTTTTATATAGTCCTTTCCAGACATTCCATAACCTGGAGCTACGTACGCTAAGCCTTAGAACCTCTTTTAGGAAATCCAGATGGGAATTTAAATAAGGAAAGGGAATAGAACCTGAATCATCATACGAG
This sequence comes from Lynx rufus, assembly GCF_022079265.1. Lineage (NCBI taxonomy): Eukaryota > Metazoa > Chordata > Mammalia > Carnivora > Felidae > Lynx > Lynx rufus. Next base: position 36,813,536 of record NW_025814825.1, on the reverse strand, counting down.
CTCCACCCTCTACCACCCTGGGACAAAGTCCAGCTTAATCACAGAGTGAGTGGTCAATAGGCAGTATACAACCATAGATTATAGGGCGGGAAACCAAAATTATATTGTGGATAATCATACACCGCACTCATCCGCTGAAGCAGAAGTAAATTTTTTTCCACTTGGTTACTCAGTTGTCTTTACAGAATTGGCCTGTTTTGGTAAAATGTGCACTGCCAACGCGGAGCTTGTCAACGACAGGAAATTGTAAACATGATGGACTTGAAGCACCACCTTAAATCTTTTCTGTAATTAGGTGGGATGTCAAAGAATAGGGAAATGAAATACTTGATCCCTGTGATTTGTGCCCTCTGTCCTGACTGACACCAATTCGGAAGGTTGCGTAACTGCAATTATTTGGTACCAGGTGACAGTGTAAGTGAAGAGCTGTGTTTATATCCTTAGGTTTATCAAAATTTATGTGAGACTTTGCCTAAACTCTTAGCCACAAAAACAGAGAGATAGTGAGTGTCCATCAAGGGCACATAGTGATCCTGGAACATAATAACTGTTAGATTAAAACTGGCAGTCATGAATATCACTGCTATTCTTTCTTCTTAATTCCGTAGTTGTGCAACTGATTTCCTGAACATAAACGCAGAACTTTGCATTGACCCTTGGTAAAGTTTATGTTCATTTCAGTTCTTCTTTTTGACCATTTTGGTTATTTTACCTATTGATTGTGTGACACGTGTGGCATTTAGCTTTGCAAGGACTCTAGATGTGACAAACACCCTTCCTCTGCCTTAACCTAAGTGGCGAAAAATCTGTTGAGCACAGCAGAGCCCTGTCTTGGGTGTCCGGATCTCACTGCCAGGACTCTCACTTGGAGATGTAATTTCACAGCTTCTGGGACATGACTTCTCTCCTCAGGTCTTGGAATCTTCAATTGGAATTTCCAGTTACTTGGCTTTTCAAGTTCAATTCTTCAGAAACAAATTCACCAGGGCATCTGGTTGGCTCAGTAGGTAGAACATGTGACTCATCATCTTGGGGCCGTGAGTTCAAGTCCCACAATTAGGTGTAGAAATTACTTTTTTAAAAAAGGAAAGAAATTCACCTTATTTTCACCTTTCTGCCACTAGCTCCATCTCTGAGCCTCCCTATTTCCGTCAATTGCATCGTCATCAACCCCAACTCTAATTCATCCCTCTCTGCACCCCCATTCACCTACCGCACCCTGTAGTCTTTCTTTAACGAAGCTTCCATATATTCCATGTATGGCTTTTCTACCACGCCACCCTGGATAAGTCCTCCCCTCTCCTGTGTCCCCCATCTGCAAATGCCGAGTTTGGATGAGCCAATTCCCGAAGCCCCTCTCGGCTCTAATGCCATGTGATCATTTAGGCATGGAGACTATTCTCTGACCCTACTGTTTAAAGATAGACAGCTTTCAATGATTTTATCCCAAGGCCTTCAGGAGATGTTTCCTGACTGAATCATCCATCTTTGAAAGCTGTCCATCCCTAAACAGTGAGGTCAGAAAACACAACTACACAGCATCCAACAAGGTCACCTAGAAGGTTGCTGTGATGTATTTAGAAGGACAATGCAATTGGAGCCCAAAAGGGCTGAATTTCAACGGCCCATTGCTAGCATATGGGTCCTGAGGAAGTCACTCAACTTCCGTAAGCTTCAGTTTCCTCAGGTGTCAAAACTAGAGATGCCTTCCTCACAGCCTTTTCGTGAAGACGAAGTAAGACAACATGGGCTGATGTGCCAAGAATGGCATTGGCTTCATGGTCAGTATAACAAGCAAATAAAAAGTAAACACAATAGCCAGTACTTCAACCCACATATCATGAGTGACCATTTGCAGTCTCTCTTTCTCCTCACGGTAATGGATCCAACCCCCTTGAATTAGAATGGCAAGCAGAGCAGGAAGCTGCCCAGGGCCTCATGATGGGTAGAGCAACTCTTGAACATACATGTGTCTGGGAGCTTCTCTCTTCTCATTCTTTATAAGCTTAGGGCAGAGGCCTGTGCTCGTGAGGGAAGGAAAAAGAAGGCACAGCATCTAATGGTAGAGACAAGATAGACTTCCCAGGAAGTATTTCTCTTCACACTGCCCATCTGCATTATGTCAGCCAAGAAACTGCTCAACTGGGACTTCTTGTGTCACACCAATGGATGGACTCCTCGGACAAGGCCTCTTTCTCCTTGTGGGCAAGCTACCCTGGAGCCACGTTATGAGAATTTGCTTAGTATTTATAGCTTTCAGGGTCATTGGCTAGGGAAACTCGGGGCACTCTTTCTCACCCACTCTGGGCATGGTTGTACCAGGAAAACCCTAAACCAGAGTCCACGTCTCCAAAGCACCCTCTGTCCTGGATCCAGTGATCGCCAGGGTACCATACCCGAACAACTCCCTTCTTTTCACGCAACTGGTCTCGAAGTGGGCTGTGATACACTTAATTAGGTTCGCAAGGATGGAACCACAATTACATTCCAGCCAAGACTCCTACATCACAGAATTGGAGGAGACTGGGCTGGTACTACTCCAGAGAGGAGTTCTGGAGTAGTTCTCTCCAGAGAACTTCAGGCACACATTTGCAGATAGTCTCTTGATTTTCCCCCACGGATGACGAACCTCATCTGTTCAGTGGAGAATTTACTGTTTGGTTCATTTTCAAAGAGGATCTTACTCTTGCCCACATGCAGCAGCATCACGGAATCTAGGCTGGTTAAAGAATACGAATAGGAGGGGCGCCTGGGTGGCTCAGTCGGTTAAGCGTCCGACTTCAGCCAGGTCACGATCTCACGGTCCGTGAGTTCGAGCCCCGCGTCAGGCTCTGGGCTGATGGCTCGGAGCCTGGAGCCTGTTTCCGATTCTGTGTCTCCCTCTCTCTCTGCCCCTCCCCCGTTCATGCTCTGTCTCTCTCTGTCCCAAAAATAAATAAACGTTGAAAAAAAAAAAGAAAACGAATAGGAGGGGTGCCTGGGGGGCTCAGTCAGTTGAGCGTCAAGTCTTGATTTTGGCTCAGGTCATGGTCTCATGGTTTGTGAGATGGAATCCCGTGTCGGGCTGACAGCACAGAGTCCGCTAGGGGTTCTCTCTCCCTCTCTCTCTGTCCCTCCCCCGCTCATGCTTGCTCACTTCTCTCTCGAAATAAATAAGTAAACTTTAAAACAAAGAATATGAATAAGAAAAAAAAATTGAACGATAGCTTGTAGCAGGGAAACGGAAAGGTCTCTCTGGCTTTTTAGAGACTCCACGGAAGCCTCCTTCTGCTGCCCTCCGCGAAGGCCTGGCTGCATCATTTAGATCGGTGCTTCTCCACGAGGGGCACTTTCGTTCCCCAGGGGACACTTGATCATCACAAATGTGGAGGGGGTGCTGCTGGCACCAACAGGTAGACGCCAGAGGTGCTGGTAAGCATCCTACACTTACAGAGCAGTACTTACAGCAAAGAATCGCCAAAAATTGCAATAGAGCTGCTGTTGAGAAACTGATTTAGGCCAAGTAAATGAATTCTGTCTCGAACAGGAAGCCCCTCTTCATTTATATATTCTTATAGAGATGGTATGTGTTTAAAGTTTAGAATATATATCTTTGCAACTGATAAGCCTTCTGATATTCCTCTATCTGGGACGGTTTGGGTGAGGGGTTGCCAAGGAGAAGGGCTAGAGGTGCTGGGGCCTATATTTCAATGAGTTACTATTTTAAAAAAAATTTAGGGTCAAATAAAACTAGATTCCACAAACGACATGCACCAATGGGGTATATGTTGTTCTCTCCAGAGAAATGAAAGCAGGAAAGATCTCCAGGCATAAGGTCATCTTGGAATAGTCTCTGTTTCTACCTCTGTAAGCAGACCAGGTAAACCATGAGTGCAAATCCTTAGAGTTGGGATAAAAAGCCAAGTAAGTGGTAACATAGTTATTAGGAAGTCCAAGGGCTTATAGATCTGATCCTATGGCCAAACTCTGGACAGAGGTGGATACGCTGTGTCTGTCCTAGAGCAGAATGCATTGCCCTGAGGTCCATGGGTAGAATGTTTCGGGATAAAAGACAGGTTGAGGTGTGGGGGATGAGACGCTATGTATCGGTCCACCCTTTAATGTCTTCTCAGTCCCATGTGAAGATGCTGCAGCACTGTGAGGCACGGATCCAAATAACTCTGCCATCACCTTGGATAGTTTCTGCAGCACAATTCACCCTTTCTTCCCTGATCTCCCCATGGCCACTGGTGTATATTTTGTGAAACTGATGGCTGGGTTTTGAGGGTGCAACTTTTTTTTAAAAGAGTTTATTCTAGCTTTAGTAGAAAGGAGTTCTCTATCCAGCCTCCCATGACTCTTTAAGTTGGTGTTGATCTTATCCAGAGGTGAGCAGTTGGTGTGATCCTCTTACACTATTGGGAATGATGAGAGGGTATGCGTGCAAGGGGTCCAGGCTGGTGTGGGGCTGCTGAGTGTTGTAGTGTCAGATGCTCAGGCTCATGGGTGACCCCAGATCCTGCTTCCAAGCCAAAGGGCTGCAGTGCCCTTGCCCACTATGGCTATGACCTTGCCGGGGAAACCATCTGAGTCTGCTTAACCAGACTCTGTCTCTGTTGGATAATGGTCATGGTCAGAGGGGCTTCCACTCTCTCCCCATCGGACGCGTGTGTCTCTTGCTTCGTGATTCCCCTCTGTCAGCCCCTCTTCTGTGTCAGCCTTTCTGCTTCTTTAAGGTGGCCCTGTGTCTCTCTGTTCAGGGCCGTTGATGTCTAAGCCTCAAGGACAGCTTCAGTGTTCTCACTGCACACGCTTGCTGGACTTCCTGGGCCCCTAGAAATGATGTAGTCAGTTCTGGTCACAGGTTCCCTGAGCCACGCCAGCTGAGCCTGCTCCCCCTGCTCTGTGGAAGGACACGGACAGCAGCGGAGAAGCCCCCATCCAGATCACACAGGTCTCCTGGCGAGGACTTGGGAGGCCGTCTCTTTAGCAACTTTATTTCTGAGGCAAGAAACCTAAGGCCCAGAGAGGTGAAGTCACTGTCGGAGCTCACATAGCCGATCCTGCTCCAGAACCGTAGCTCCCTGTTTGCCTGCTGGGAGAAGGGAGTACATAGGCCACTCCCCTCTTTTTTTATTTTTTTTTTACCCTGTGTCAGGTGTTGACCAATAGAGGTTGGTCCAGCTTAGTCTATATTCTGTATTTGCCCTAGATATTAAAAAAATTTTTTTTAATGTTTATTTCTTGAGAGAGAGAGTGTGTGTGAGTGAGGGAGGGGCAGAGAGAGAGGGAGACACAGAATCCAAAGCAGGCTCCAGGCAGTCAGCACAGAGCCCAATGTGTGGCTGGAACTCACGAACTGCGAGATCATGATCTGAGCGGAAGTTGGGCGCTTAACCGACTGAGCCACCCAGGCGCCCCTAGACATTTTTTTTTAACTAAAAGAACTAATTTACTAGTGAGAAACCCCAGAAACCCCTACAGAACCATGCCTGTCAGTATTTCAGGCTCTTACAGGTTTCCTGGTCTGCACTTGAATTCTGTGCTGACCCAGAACATTTGATATCTACGGATACATATTTTTCCAAGAACGTTCCCACAGTCGTTTGTGTAGTCTGAGAGTGAGCTGTAATTATAAACAGAAGAGTTGGTCTCACGCATAGACTGAGCATACAGGACCGACGTGGTATAATTTAAGAAGTGCTCAGAAAGGTGTTTTTGCCATACTGGAAAGAATAGGATCTTTGAAATCAGGCAGGTCTGGATTTGAATACTTCTCTGTACTTACCAGCTCATGGTCTTTGAACGGGTCATGTAATCCCTTTTCGCCTCAACCTTTTCATCTGGAAAGTAATATCATACATTATTATAATAACATATAACATAACAGGGGTGTTGTAGCAGTGAATATGTTAAACAGAGAGGAAGAGATCCGTGGATGCTTCCTTCCCCCAAATCCCTCCTGGCCGGGGCTTTCCCAAATTGTGTCATTAAAGAGGCATCCATGCGGGATAAGGCAGTGTCTCAGAGTCCTGGTTCAAAATGAAAGCTCACCGAGGGTAATAGGTTAAAGCATTAAGGCACTATCTGTCAACAACATCCCTGCGGCTGGAGGGCAGATAGCTGGGCTTTTCTCTCCCGCACAGAGGTGGCTCAGTCCACAGCTGTTAGCTGAAAGAATGGGACTTTGTTCAGGAAAGAACAGGTGATAAGGAGGGAAAGTTTGGAGGAGGGAGACCACGCCTAAGCAAAGGGAGTTGGCGGTGGGGGGCTGTGGTTAAGGATGCTCCCTACAGGGTGAGAGATCCCCCCCCCCCCATTCAATTTGTTGTCGTTGTTTACTTTACAACTTCACTGCTATGGGATGAAGAATAATCTCTTAGGCACAGGAAGCATATCAGTGTCCACACTCAGTACCTGGCCGGAAGGAAAGTCATCTTATTTTAGTGCGAATAACTATGGGTGGGATAAAATACAAACTTGGGAAATACACTTTCAAAAGGGAAATGGCAAATGAAATACCAAATCCTTGGAAAACCAGATCCTCGTCGTTATCTGTGACTACTGTGCCTTTTAAGCAGTCTTTACAGCCTGTTTAGGGTCAAAGTCTTTTTCTTTTTTTTTTTTTTTCTTTACAATAGAAAGTCTTTTCATTTCATTTCATATCATTCTCCACATTCAAAAATGATCACATTTGCAAACCAGTCACGGATGATTGGGCCTAATATACCTGATGCATGCCGAACACAACCTCTTAAAACGATTAAAACAAAAGGTATTTGTGTAAATACCTCCAAATAAAATGGGGGGAAATCTGCTTTAAAATTGCTAATGACCTCTTTGTGGGAATGAGGTTTCCTTTTGGGGTGATGTAAAACCTCTGCAACTAGATAGCGGTGGTGGCTGCACCCCGTCAGGAAGTTGCTCAATTGCACACTTCGAAACGGTAGAAATGGTCAATTTTACACAGTGTATTTCGCCTCCATAGAAAAAAGTGACAATGAAATTATTTTCTGTACTTACCATAAAATATTATACTTGGGGATCCGTGCTATATTTTTTTTCACCAATTAGATGTTGTTTCAAAGTGTGTTTTCACGTATTATTAATAAGCATTTTTGGATGGTTTTTAAGAATTACAAGGCTTCTTTCCACTTCAATCCCCACATGTGATATTCCCCAATAGGGTTTTTTACTCAGATCCCAGTGAAATGAGCTTAACTGAGCCGAATTTTTCAACGTACTAGAAATATCATTCCTCAAAATCACTCTTCACTCTCTGAAAATATCTTTGCTTTTAACTATCAAACTGGGATGCCCAGATAAGTGGGTGACAATATTATATTGTGCCAATGTAGACATAGGCAAGAGTCCTTTTTTCCCATCAAGGCTAATCTTTAAAAGGACATGCTTGGGGCGCCTGGGTGGCTCAGTTGGTTGGGCATCCGACTCTTGGTTTCTGATCAAGTCATGATCTCACAACTCATGGGTTCGAGCCCTGCATTGGGCTCTAGGCTGACAGCATGGAGCCTGCTTGGGATTCTTTCTTTCTCCCCACCCCCCCTCCCCTGCTCACTGTCTCCTTCAAAATAAATATATAAATTTAAAAAAAAATTTTTTTTTAATTTAAATGAGCGTGCTCGGTTACTTGGGTGGCTCAGTCAGTTGGTTAGGCATCCAACTCTTGATTTCAGTTCAGGTCATGATCTCGTGGTAGTAAGATCAATCCTGTCAGCCCCTCCCCCTGCCCCAGTCCCCCTCCCCTGCTGAGCACAGAGCCTGTTTAGGATTCTCATTCTCTTTGCCCTTCCCCAACTCACACGCACTGTCTCCCCCCCCTCTCTCTCTCTCTCTCTCTCTCTCTCTCGCTGAAAATAAATAAATAAATAAATAAATAAATAAAAGAACATGCTTAAATTCTTAAAAACACATTCCTTTTCTAGAATTACACAGAATTACATTTTCGGAAGGTTCTGAAATGTGATTAGAATTATACATCACATCATCGTCTTACAAATTTGTTGTTTGGGAATCATCAGTTCCCCAGGGCAATTTTCATGCCGGTTGAGGAGAGGCCGTGAACATAGTAAAATGTCAGCTGTCTGCACCTTGTTAGAACAAAGAGCATGTCAAAGCCAAGCACAGTGACAGGATTAAATAACATGACCTCTGGGGACTGTTCCAAACCAACAGTCTGTGCCATCTGTGGACACAGGAGCCTCCTGTAACTTTTTGCATTTTGCAACCTGCTTATGTATGTATGGCTTTTTGGAAGAGATTTCCCTTCCCCCCAGTCCCTCCCTGCTGCTGTGAGTGGCTGAGCGAGGGGACCAGCAAGGCCTCCTCAGCGCTGGGAGGAAGGAAAGGGTGTCCCTGCAGTCCCCGCAAGTCAGTAGAAACTATCACAGCAAGTGGCAGATCATCTAAGAACTTCTTGAGTCTAGTTTAGCCTATTTCCTTTGTCACCTCATCAGTCTCAGGGTGCTGTGCCCGTGCCTAACTGCCTCTGACAGGGTAAAGCATGCCAGGATTTGTAAAAAGGATTCAGGGCCTTCATAGGATCATCCCTACTCCTGCCTGTGCAGGTCAGCCCAGTTGGACTTATAACCCAGATCAGCACTTCAGACATGCCAAAGACAACCACAAAGTATTTGCAGATCGCGGTAGAAAGAAAAATGGTAGAGTGTCTGGAGAAACTTGCAAGTTAATTTCTCTGGTTAACGGTGGTTAAGAACCGCAGAAACAAGTTGCTAACAGTTAAGCTGCATGCACCCCTCCACGCCAGGTCTCCTGGACAGTCTTTGTCACTAGGATGCCGTGAAAGGACACGGGCACGTGGTGCCCTGGTCTCCCTCCGTGAGTCCAGCCACCCTGCTTCTCAGGAGGTCCCAGACCCCAGAGGCCTGGACCGCGTTCCTACCCACTCCCCACCTGCCTGCACTACCCTCTGCCTCTCCTCCTGCCATCTGTCCCGTCCTCTTTGTTTTCTGCCCCTCCTTAAAGATAGAGACAGGCCGCTAAGAGCCCATGCTTCCCTCTAGCAACAAGTCAGCTCTTGAGGACCAGCAGCAGGGTGGTGGTGGGGGCACATGTGTCCCCAGTAAAGACTGCTTGCTTGGTGGAAGGATCGGATGCCTTCTCCAGGGACAGAGATGGAGGTGACCAAAGAGGCCTGTGGTGATGGCCTCTCCTGCCCGGGTAAGGGTCAGGCTGAAACAAGCCAGCATAGGTTATCCACGGGTGGTTGGGAGCATGGGCTCTGGAGTCAAAAGGCCCCACTTTGAATCCCAGCTGTCCTCAACTGGGTGTAGGACATGGGACAGATTACCCAACTTCTCTGAGTGAATGTTTTCTCATGTATTAAAACTGGGATAATCACAACAATGTGAATATGCAATGTATAGGCGAAAACACTACTGATCTAGACACTTAGAGGTAGTTAAGATGACAAATCTGGTGTGTAGTTATTTTTAATCACAGTAAAAAATGCGGATAATAATAGGACCTACCTCAGAGGGTCGCGAGGGTTAAGTGAAGTAATAGATGCAAAGCACCTGGCGCATAACACAGGCTCACTAAGCGCCAGCTTTTACTATTGAACTACCGATTATCTGAGTCTGACCACCGGCATGGCTTCCTGGGCACGGACTGTTCATGGTGGCTCTGGGCTGTGGCACAAAAAAGTGGAAGACGCAGTCCCTGCAACGGAAAAGCTGGGCCTCTGGCAGGAGACCCAAGCCATGTGTGGAAAGGGAAAGAACAGGGTGTGATGGAAAGAGCTGGGGGAATCTTTAGCTAATCAATCTTTTTTTTTTTTAAGTTTTTGAAATTTATTTTGGGAGAGAGAGCATGCACGAGCAGGGAGGAGGAGAGAGGGGGGGAGAGAGAAGGGGAGAGAGAGAATCCCAAGCAGGCTCTGCACCATCAGTGCAGAGCTCGATGTGGGGCCCGAACTCACGAACCCTGGGATTATGACCTGGGCCGAAGTCAGATGCTCAACCGACCAAGCCACCCAAGAGCCCCTTTTGCTAATCAATCTTGAGGCAGTGGCAACATTTCTCTAGAACTTAAGTTTCCTCCCTTACAACAAGAGGGGATTGACCCAAGATATTACTAAAGTCTCTCTCACTGTGACTACCTTAATGACAGGCAAACCTAGGAGTCAGGGTTTCCAAGCTGTGTGGTCCGAGACAAGACAAGCGTCATGATCTCTCTGGGCCTTGGTATCTGCATCTGTGAAATGGGACGGTGGTGCTAACTCATCCTTGGGGGGCTTCCTCCACCACAGAAGGGGCTGTCAAAACTTTTGTGCCATCTCCAGTGCGGACTCACTTTCTAGAAGGAAGAAAGCCCCCTCTGCTGCTGAATTTGCAAATCTAAATACAGCACCAATGATGCCACAGGAAGGAGGGACATGAGGAAGCTGGGCCAGGACTAGAAGAGGGTTGGAGAGGCAGAGGAGGGAAGCCTGCCAGCCAACGGGATGGGACAGTCTCCGCCGCATGCAGATAGCAGACTAGTCACTAAAAAGTGGCATTCTGCTTCAAGATGATGGTTCACAACCAGAGACTTCAGCTTTGAGACAGAAATTATCCAAAAGGAAGATATTTTGTGCAACTCAGAGAATCCCCCAGTCTCTGTCTGTGTTTGTCCTCTGGTTTCACATAAACCAGAAGGTTTTTGTCATGGGATTAGGGGGTGGCAGGACCTTTTTCCTGCATTCCCAGGGGGAAGGATTTGTGCTCAAGCTAGTTAGCTCTGTGTCAGGCACCTGACTTTCCCAGCGTGGGCACTCATCCAGGGTTTATAGACTAAAGAAGACAAATACATGTTTCATGTAAAAAAAAAAAAAATGATAACATTAAACTTTAAGAAGAAACCTTCCACCCATCAGTAAGTTAAATAGTATTTCAAGATAATACTTTAAAAATCAAAAGGCAAGGGGCGCCTGGGTGGCGCAGTCGGTTAAGCGTCCGACTTCAGCCAGGTCACGATCTCGCGGTCTGTGAGTTCGAGCCCCGCGTCGGGCTCTGGGCTGATGGCTCAGAGCCTGGAGCCTGTTTCCGATTCTGTGTCTCCCTCTCTCTCTGCCCCTCCCCCGTTCATGCTCTGTCTCTCTCTGTCCCAAAAATAAATAAACGTTGAGAAAAAAAAAAAAATTTAAAAATCAAAAGGCAAAAAAAAATAGTTCACAATGAACAAAATATTGAAATGTTATTGTTTATTTACTTATTTATTTTGTTTAATTTATTTTGAGAGAGAGAGTGGGGGAGGGAGGGAGAGAGAGAGAGAGAGGAGAGAGGAGAGAATCCTAAGCAGGCTCCACACTGATGCAGGTCTGGAACTCATGACCTGTGAGATTATGACCTGAGCACAAGTCAGATGCTTCACTGAATGACCCACCCAAATGCCCCAAAATATTGACATTTTAAATGAAGACAGGACCAGTATTGCGGATCTGTTCTGCCTCAGACCCCAGTATGGTCCACTGTGCAGCCATCAGTTCTTCCCCCTGCCCAGCTGGGGCACTAAAGGGCATCTTGATGTTATCCTTCCAGTATCTCCCTACCGTGGACTCGGGCTGGGGCCCAGGAGGGCTGCTTTCATACCGGTCTCCCAGCCACCAGTGTCCCCTCCTCCCTTTTTCTACCCTAGCCTGGGCACACCTCTGAGGAAAGGTTTTCAGGGGCTTCCTGCTGCCTATAACCCATCTCCTTGGCCTGACTAACAAGGCCCTTGCTGCCTGACCCCACCCTCCAGCCTCATCTATGACTCCACCCTTCCCCCAACACCCCACATCCTGCTGCTCTCAGCTTCTCACCAGACCCCAAACATCCCAGCCAGTTTCACCTCTGGGCCTTGGCACCTGCTGTTTCTGCCACCTGGCTCCTGTTCCTCACTCTTTTGCCTGCTGAGTTTCCATCTTCCCATCAGGATCCAGTTCCCAGGACACTTCATCTCAAAACTTCGGGTCAGCCACTCCCTTCTCAGGGGCCCTCACAGCCCTCTGATCCTCCCTATGGCCAAAGGAGGAGTTTTCCCTTTTACGTGTCTGTATCATATGGATTTTTAGGGATTAGCATGTATTACTTTCATAAAATGAAGAAACAATACTACTTTGAGTTTAGGAAACGAAGTTTAAGATACAGCATACAAAAGATGTCACATGAACCAAATAACAGTTCACAAACTGTTATCAACACTAGAGATTAAATGGCCCATCAGTAGTCCTGCCTGAAGTGCTATAAATCCAGGAAATACAGAAATAAAATGTAGAGCTCCAAAAGACCTCAGCGCCCCTGTAATCCAATCTTCTCGTTTTACAAGAGAAAATGAGGCACTGAGTGATGAAGGGGATTGCTCAGATTGGCAAAGCCAGGAAGCAGCAGAGATAAGAGCAGAATCCACCTCTCTAGGCTCCTGTGCTCTTTCCCTAAGCGACCTCCTTCCTGCGCCCAAGAAATAATGTGGAAAGGGAAAGGAGCCACTTAAGCTGGGCCTTGGGCTCAGGAGAACAATTGTGGGTTCATAACAGTGGGCATCATAATTATGTCTAAAATGTTTGGTTGGGTCCAAATTGTGAAGCCTTTGAATGCCAAGCAAGTGAGTTTGTCCTTTATCATGCACGAAGCAGGGAGACATTAAAGGCATTCATGTGTGGGGTGACATGATGCAAAGGGGTAATTTAAGGAAACGAATTTGGGGGAAGGGAGGGACTGAAGTAGGGAGACCCAGATGGGAAGCTTTTGGCGTTGTCCATTGTCCATGAGATCATAGTGGCTGTGGCTGAAGGAGTGGGCATGAGGAAACAGAGACAGGAAAGATCATCTGGAGGTGAACTGACTGAACTGGTGATCGCAGATGAAGAGTCAAAGAGAAAGAGGGTCAAAAAAAGCCCAGAAGGTTCAAGCCTGAGCATCCAAGGGTACCCGATTATAAATTCCATTGTTTTCTTATTCTCTTTCGTATCAGAAGCTTTCAACTTTCTATCACACAATGCTTGTATTGAAATTTAACAACAAAAATAAAACATACTATAAAAATGATGAGTAGCATCTTAAAAAGAAACCCAGACTCAATGATCGAAGATCATTTAAATACCTCAGAAAGGAGGAAGTCAGATGAAGGATCGGCAGACCCAGTGATGATTGTTACATTTTTAAAACTCCATTCATGGTGGAAAGGAATTAAGAGAATGAATGTCTTCTTCTCGGTATATACCAAGGAAGATGTTAGAGAGATTGTTACTCCAGATGATCTTAGGAACATATATGTTGGAGGAAACAGCCGGATATGAGGAGAGTGCAGATGTTCTAAGGTACCCAGCCAAGTAGATGCAGATAATTCACAGATCCAAGCCCACTGTCAGCGGGGGTTCCAGGAGCTCAGGGCAACAGTGAATAACTCTCAGCCAAGAGGAAAAGTCAGGATTATTCAGGAGACCCAAGGAGTTGCTGCAGACTCTTAAGGAGGACGTGGCCTGGTGAAAGCTGGGGTTTAGGAACAGTAGCTGACGAGGGCCCTGACAAAATCCCTCACACACAGAGGACCAGCCCCACGGATACTGACAAAATAAAATTCTAGACCCGGATCGGACCGTGGTTAAGATGTGGGGGGTGAAGAAGGAGGAAGGATTTATCTGCTCTTTTTGTTTGCAAAGAGTCTCTTTCATCCGAGACCCTCTTCAATCCATTCCTAAACCCAAAGCAAACATGGATTTTCTCTGATTAACTTGCTCTGCATTCCACCTTTCCTGGAAAAGACCGAAGTGCAAAAGCCTGCTAAAACCTGCCTTTCATGGTCCTCTGTGAGTGCATTAAGGAGCTGAAAGGAAAGCAAGATGTTTTCTGATCCTTTTATTTTTTCTACTAAAAATAACACCAGATAATACCATCTTTGAAATCATCTCCTGTATTTGGCAAAATTATTGGAAAGATATTTTGTAAAAGATACAAAATTATCTTGGACTACTTTTTGACGATGGGACCAAACTACGCATGTGCAGTGCCTTCTCGGTGCTCCCTTGGCCCTGGTGGAGCTCTGTGTCCACCAGTCCACCCTTCTGGATTTGTTCTGTCCCTCTACATCTCAGGGCTGCTCTCAGCCTGTAGGCACTTTTCTGAAAGGCAGCCAGCATCTATGGATTCTTCTCCCGTGCTCTCTTAGGCCGTGGGTCTTTCCTACAGTGATAATTTGGCCAGCGGTTCTCAACCTTGGCCACACATTAGAATCATCTGGGAGCCAATCGTCTGGTGGGGAGCCTTGGGTATGAGGATTATTAAAAGCACCCTAAGTGACTCTAATGTGTAGCCCAAATCAAGACTACCTCCTCTAAGAAGAAGATGTATAGAGACTGGCCATTGATGTAAGCTCTTAACTCCAAATTTAAAAAATACCCCTTGGAAAAGGCTGGGCTGTTTGTATTCAGCTCCTGGAGTTGGGAGTCCCTGCTCTGGTGCCGGTTGCCAGGGAACAGAGAGCAGGCAGACGGAAAGTAGCTCTGTGTCAAATTTGTATTGATCTGAGCATAGGTGAAGGTAAGAGCCTGGTCCTCCACACCCACATCTGATTCTTTCTGCTCTTTTCCCCTATTGCAAGCAGACATCACACTATTGACTCAAACTCCTATGTTCCTTTCCTGGGAAGAGAGAGTGTCTGGGTAAGCCTTCAGCATCCCAATATGGAGTAAAGCTTTTCTGTTAAAGAAATTTCAGGCAGTGGAGGCAGGTGCGAAAATACTATGGAAGTTGGGGGCCTTCTCTTGTGCTCTGCGCAATTAAGCCTAGACTAGAAGCAGATAAATCTGCCTTGTTTCTTTTAATAAAGCTTCTCAGCTTTCTGTGTGCGTAAGAATCACCAGTCCAAGAAGTTTGTTAAAATGCAGATTCCTGGGCCCCACCTGGGATTTTTATTACCTTGAGATGGTGCAAACCCAGCAATCTGAATTTTTGTTTTTAATTCAATTTTTTTTATTTTTTTTAACGTTTATTTATTTTTGAGACAGAGAGAGACAGAGCATGAATGGGGGAGGGTCAGAGAGAGAGGGAGACACAGAATCTGAAACAGGCTCCAGGCTCTGAGCGGTCAGCACAGAGCCCGATGCGGGGCTGGAACTCACGGACCACGAGATCATGACCTGAGCCGAAGTCGGATGCTTAACCAACTGAGCCACCCAGGCGCCCCTCAATTTTTTTTTTTTAAGCAGGCACATTATTTTGCCTTGTACTAAACTTAGTGGTGATTAAAATGCTCTCTTCTTACACTTGGATACAGCTGGCTCTACGGAAGCATTTGTTGGGACTAAAGGCACCCTAAGAACCCAAAATAATTCATCTTTTTGCAAAGGTATTCCTGCAGGTTAGAGATCAAAATGCCACTCCGGTCAGGGCACGTAATGCCTGGTTTTATGCAGAACTGTGGTTAGTAGATGATTCCCACTTGTTGGTACCAATCAGCCACGCCAGGTTGGGAGCGTTCTCCCTGCAACCACCCATCACCCCCCCCCCCCAGAAAAAAACACTAACAAAACAAGAACAACAACGAAAACACCCCACAACCAAACCCATTTCTGGAGCACCTTCTGGCCTGGAGGAAATCAACCCAGGTGGTAACGCCCTCCCACCCCCACTTCCCTCTAGCAGAGGGCACTGATTCTGAGTTTTGTTCCTGGTCCAAACCAGTCCCCAGGGTCTTCTGCAAGAAGAGCCATTACAATGGACCAAAACTTCCTGTGTGGGCAGGCACCTTACATCCATTGTCTATTATCTTCACAGCAACCTGCAAGGTAGATATCTTCATTTAACAGATGCTAGCGTTTAGAAACATTGTTTTAGAGTGATCTGGGTTTGAACCTGAGATGGAATCTTTCCTGCCCCTCCGCCCCCAGGCATCCAGGACTTGTCAACAGCTCTTGCTGGTGCTGGGGTCAGGTCTGGTCTGGTCTTCTATCTCCACTCCTTCAAGCACATGGGCTGGGGGGGTGGGGGGGGGGTCCTGACATTTCATTGCTCCCTGTCACACCCACCCAGATCAGAGTTTCAGCTAATTAAAAGCCCTTTCAGTTTGCAGGAGGAGAAAAGGTGCAGATAAAGACTGGCTAGCTAAGCAAACAAAGTCTAAGGATCCTACTCACTTGTGAAAATGTTCGAGCTATAAGTGAAAAATGCAGATTACAAAATGTCAAGTATCATCTTAATTATGTAAAATCTATACATACTATGCACATGTAGTAAAACATTAGAAGGCTTTTAATTTTTTAATGTTTATTTATCTTTGGGAGAGAGAGAGAGACAGGAGAGAGAGGCAGAGCTCGAGTGGGGGAGGGGCAAAGAGAGAGGGAGACACAGAATCCGAAACAGGCTCCAGCCTCTGAGCTGTCAGCACAGAGCCCGATGGGGGGGGGGAGGGCTCGAACCCACAAACCATGAGATCATGACTTGAGCGGAAGTTGGACAAAGTTGGACGCTTTACCTACTGAGCCACCTGGGCGCCCCTAGAAGGCTATTTAATTAAATGTTAATAGTGGGGGTTGGAAGTAAGAGTGACATTTTAAGTTTTATTTGCAAATTTTGATACAATGAACATGTTACATGTGGCCACCCTTATAGTGACATACAAAAATAGTTTCACTGCCTGAATAATCCCGTTCCATCTATTCATCCTTCCCTTCCTCCTCCTGAAATCACAACCACTGATCATTTTACTGTTTTCATAGTTTTGCTTTTCCCAGAGTCTAGTTGGAATCATACAGTATGTAGCCTTTTCAGGCTTTCAGGATTGTTTCACTTAGCATAGATTACATTTTTTATCAGAAATAAAGTTATAAAATTAAAAACTGTACAACCTATGTGACCAGTCACTATTTACCTGTGACTCCAAAGAAAAAAAGTCACATCATTCTTTGCCGTTCAAATTACAGTACCCCTATTCCCGCCCCTGGCATTCTGGGACTCCCAGGGCTGCATACATATCCCACACTGCTCCATACTGGCTCTCACTTGTCTCCAGATCCATGAGTCCCTCTTCTTGGAGTCATTTTCCCCCCACTGTGGAGCAGACAGCATCCTCCAGGCACCATGTGAGTTTCTCAGGCTCTTGCACCTTTGGCCACAGACCCTTTCCTCATTCCCCCACAATCCTAACAGGCTTAGTCATACCTACTTAAGACTTTGCTGAAATTTGGGGAATGGAAGGAAGCACAACACAGAGAACGATTTATATTTGCTCCTAGATAAGGTTTCGTTCAGCCTCCTGGATCCTTCTTCAGGTCTTCCGTGCTTTGCTCCCAGCCATAGACTATTTCAAGGGCCAGCTCACCTCTGCACTATAAAAATCCCTGGAGAGGTCAACCTGTAGAGGGACCAACAACCAGAAGGCCCCAGAAGACAGGAAACATCCAGTAGCAAAGCCCAAGGCCTATATACCATATCCTCATTTTCCTCACTTCCTGGCGTAGAGTTTTTGCAGGCTGAGTAGCAGCAAGGACAGCCAGGGACAGGGATATAGTCATGTCCCAACGTCACCAAATGGTCCTGGCCATGTGGCTCTGTGCCAAGCAGATCCAGTCCCTTTTTATGTTGTTGCAAATGTGAGGGGCGTGTCTGTCCTGAACCCGCGTCATTGATACTCTGCTTTAGCAAACTATGGCTCAGGAAGAAAGCACGTGACTATAAAATAAATAAAAATACACAGGCATGGGGTAGTCTAAATCCACACAGAGGAAAGTCCAGAGTCTCACAGAGGAGGGACAGTCTAGTAAAACCCAGAGCCAAATTAAGTTATTAAAGTGACCACTCAATTTATTTGTCTGAAACTTCACCCTTGAATTCTTGAGAACTTTTCCCAAGCATCTATTTGCTTAGGCACAACTAAAAGGCTCACAGCAAGGGGCAGGGGTGGGGGAGGGGGGAGGTGGCGGGGGGGGGGGGGGGGGGGGGGGGGGGGATATGTTCAGAGGGTGGTCTCCTGGCCAGTAAAGTCAGCACCAAGGAAATTGTTAGCAATGCAAATTAGCCGACCCACTACAGACCTACCCAATCAGAAGCTCTGGGGGTGGGTTCACCATGTTCAGAGCCCGTCAGGTGATTCAGGTGCAGTTTACAGTGGGAACCACTGGTCTATCAGATTCTAAAGTAAACCACTTCCTTGAAGTAAAAAAAAACCTGCTGCTTATTTTCAAACAGTGATTTTTTTCCAGCTCAGTACATTGTGGGATCTAAATCCTCTGAGATCCAGGCTCAGCCCGGGTCATACTACTTCAGAGTATTGTTAAATAACTAAGGTTGTTGACATTAATTCAAAAGCTTGAAGAAAAATTTTTAAATCAATGACAAAGGAGAGAATGTATAATTTGATTTGGTTTATAGCGAAATAATAATTGTAATTATTTATATAATGTATTCACCACTGTAAAATGTTGAAATAGCATGCTACTTAAAAAATACGTTATTGGGTGCCTGAGTGGTTCAGTCAGTTGAACATCCAACTTCAACTCAGGTCACAAGCTCTGCGTTGGTGAATTCAAGCCCTGCATTGGGGCCCCCTTCAGATCCTCTGTCCCCCTCTCTCTGCCTCCCCCACTCGCTCTGTCTCTCTCAAAATAAGTACACTTAAAAAATACACTATTGACATCTTTTAAAAAATATATTAGATGAGCTTTGTTCTTCGTTCATTTTATTTTGTTACCTGTACGTGGCTGTCTCTTCATAATTTAAAGAGTAGAACATTGTGCTCCTATTATCCTTCCGCTATCCATGGAAAGATATCTCTGAAAGGGCTAATCAAACCTGAAAGGGTAGGGTTTTTTTTTGCCTATTTTCACCTACACGCGACTTCTCACAGTGAGACCGCTGGTATTTAAATCTGGGAACAGTCCAGCTGCACATGCCTTTGCATGTGCTTTATGTTGTAGTAGAGGGGGGAAAAAAGGGCTCCAAAGACCGTACCAGAGAGCAGGAAAGCTGTGCATCAGGCAGCGTGTGAATAGTTGATAAAAGGAGCTGAGAGCATCCCCAGGTCTTCTTGGTTTGGCGGACACTGTTTTTCCAGGTAACAGACACTTGGCTGCTGAAACAGCAGTCTGTGAGCCTCAAGTGTTGTGTGAACGAGAGGCAGAGGGAGGGGAAAAGTTTTGAACACAAGAGGCATAATTTATGAAGCAACTGATTATTTTAATAATCTATAATGAGGGGCGCCTGGGTGGCTTAGTCGGTTAAGCGGCCGACTTCGGCTCAGGTCATGATCTCACGGTCCGTGAGTTCGAGCCCCGCGTCGGGCTCTGTGCTGACAGCTCAGAGCCTGGAGCCTGTTTCGGATTCTGTGTCTCCCTCTCTCTGACCCTCCCCCGTTCATGCTCTGTCTCTCTCTGTCTCAAAAGAAATAAATAAACGTTAAAAAAAATAATCTATAATGAAAATAATTTAAGAAAGGCCGAGAAGTATCAAATACCAAGTTAAGCAAATGACAGAATTATGTCAAACTCTTTTGCAACAATTTACGCCTGTTTGTCTACACCTGCAGCAAAGTTGCTTATACAAATCAGCCCCTGGCTCCCTCTTACTCTGTGTCTCGCTGCTGACAAATTTCAGACAGCATCCTTCACTCTGGCTCATCTTGTCCTTAAACCTGGGTAAGGTTTAATTTAGTCTAAAGGCATTCCGTTCAGTTACATCAGCTTACAGTGGGAGATGCCCTCTGCTCTGCGCTGGAAATTATTACATTGCTTCCCAATCAAACCATTCCAGCTTCGCTCTCTGTGTCTCTTTCTCTTGTGCCCGGACATCTTATCTCCCATTTTCCCTCATTCCTCTGTCTCAGAGATTCCCTATAGTTCTGCAGGAAAAGGAGATGGGGCAGGGGGAGTGGTAGGCACAGGTTATATGTGAACAAACTCTAGAATCCCGAGGAGTTCCCAAGCAGCTCAAAGGTCGAGCTGTAGGGACCCTCTGTGTATCTCGGTTGGGCAGGTGGTCCTCCTTCACCCTCATGCATTCTCGTCTCCCTGCTGCTGAGCCTGGTGCTCTGCTGAGTTCTCATATGAGTAGAATCCGTGAGCACAGCCTCCCTAACTGGGGATAGAAAACGCGATCTCATTTCCTTTGTTACCCAGATTACTGCTTGGCTCCGACCCCTCCCCACATCCCAACATGGGCCCCTCAGTGGGTCCCCCAGTTCTGAAGACAGTTCCCCAAGATGTAGCCTAAAGGATGTCCTAAAAGAAGTTTCTCTTCTGCTACTCCACCTTCCAGCCGTGTTCCCTGTGCACTCAGCTCTTCACGCCATGGAACACACCCTTGCCCACAGCCCAGAGGCTGCAACAGGATAAACAGGATACCGCTGAACATTCAGGGGCAATGGAGAGGAATTGTCTTGGTGCAAATGCCTAGTGATGGTGCCCGGCATGGCTCTTCTCAGAGCTGGAGCTCAGACCCAGCCTCAGGTTCCAGCCAACACTCCACCCTTGTATCCATCCCTCCCCTCCTCTCCACCACTTCAGTGGTTGTTCTTCAGTATTAGTTCCTAACAATCATTAGATGGAGAAGGGGAGAGAACTCCCTAAGATCCCCAGGACGAGTTCCCATTCCTTGTTTGAGAAATTTCCTTTTCCCAAAATAGTTGAGGGTAAGAGGGTCCATCCCTACCCGGTAAATCTCACCCCACTCCTTAGTGCCCTAGGGCCCCTCAGTAAACAACTACAGCAGAACAGCAACCTAGATGGGTTAGTTAGCCTTAAATTAACACTTAGTTGCAGACGCCAACAGGCTGGCCAGGCAGAGGCGCCCCCTACCCCCCACCCCAAGCCTCCTCCCTGCTCTAAACTCCTCCACCCACACTGAAGAGCTTTGCAACATGTGCGTCCTAAATCCGTGCTGAGCCAGAGATTATTTCCCCGGATTCCCCCCCCCCCCCCCAGTCAACAGGGTTTTGGAGGCCTCTGCCAAGCTGAATTGTGCACCACTGTTCATATTACCTAACGCAAGGCCTAGCTCCCAGAGCAAGAGAAGTGTGCATGCAGGTTTGCGGGAAAAAGGTTTCTCCAAGAGCGATGGCTGTGGACAAGATTTACGTTTTGATAACTATAGGGCCCAATCAAATGGTTTCCTCAGAACAAAGGAAAGGCTTGCCTGAAGGGTAAATTCGGCTATCCTACTCTTTCAGGGCAGAACCGTGTGAAATTATACATACATAATTTACATTTACATATAAATAGAAATAATAAATATATTTATACACACCATTATTTACATATACACTATAATATGTAAATGTGTATTATACATAATATGTGAACACATTTATTAGATATATTTACATGTAAATATAAATATATATAAGTAACATATTTACATATATATTTTTTTAAGTCAGAGAGTTATTATGAAGGATAAAACCATGGCCCAAGATTCCAACTTTTAACATTTTCCCCTATTTATGTATATAAAAACAGATAATAAAATGATAGATGCACAAGCTATGAACATTCAACTAATATAGAAATCTTCGTTGTAAAGTGAAAGTCTCCTTTTTATAAAGCAGAAGCCCTCATCCCCACTCAAGCCTCCAGCCCTCGCTCTGCCATTGGTACAAGGGCACCCAGCTATGAGGACAAGTAGAGACTGAAATCTGTCTTTCGCTATTTGCCAAGCTGTGTGCCTGGCCACTGAGCAATGTCCACTCAGAAAAAAGGGTACCTTTTCCTAATTTGTATGAGGACGTTGTATTGACTTTGAAAACGTTCTTTGAATAATTCCTTGCATATCTTTCTAAAAAATTATGCACCTACCAGCACATAAGAATGTATGTGTCCTTTGCAATCGCACAAAAAAACACAATACACATTATTCTGAACTTTCCTTCCTTTCTTCCTTTTTTCTTTTTCTCCTTCACCGTATTTGTGTAACTTAATAGGTATCGGGGATTTTCATGTATCAGCAATACTGATGTGTGCTTCTTTTTTTTTTTCTTTTTTTTAAGGGTCTGTGGTATTCCATTGTATGGCTTTATCAAAGTTTATTTAGCTAGTTCCCTTTTAATGATTGATGGGCATTTAGGTTGTTTCCAGGTTTTATTTAGTGGGGAGGCAGGAAGGATTAGGGTTATTACACAAATAACATAGTACATAGTGGTATAGTTTTATGACCATGTTCAGGATGGCAAATCCCTAGCAGTAGAATTTCTGGGTCAAAAGGCATGAAGGTTTTAAAATTTAACAGACATTAATCATCACAAATTGCATTCCCAAGAATATCCATATTTTGGTGCACCCGCCACCCCGCCCCAGGGTATTATCACATTAAGTTTTGCCAATTTGATAAGCAGAACATATCTCGTTGTTTAGATGCAAATTCCTTAAAAAATAAGTCATGTTATCTGTTAGCCACTCGTCCTTTTCTGTTAGCTGTATGTTCACATGTTTTGCCCATTTCCTATTGAATTATTCATCTTTTTTTACTGAGTCATAAGATTTCTTTGTAAATCAAAACACGTAGTCCTTATTGTTCTTGTGTTGCAAATATTTCTTCCAGCACATCATTCATCTCCTGATCTTGTGCATATTCCTTTTGTTCTACAGAATTTCCAAATATGTAGGCAGTCAGATTCATTAATCATTTTCCTTATGGCTTCTGTGTAGGTACAACTTTCTAGTGACAGTTTTTCCAGATTCAACCTAGTAAAGTTAACCAAGAACTCTTGTGCCTGATTTCAGCCCACCTGTCCTTCAAGGTAGCCCCATCCTGGCAGTGCGAATGCTCTAAGGACAATGTGATGAACAGTGAGGTTTTTCAGAGGGCTTTTGCCTCCCATGTCTCCTAAAAATGAATAGATCTGGAAACCAGAATTTCTCTTCAGAGCCCAGACATTCAGGGGACAGGGACACGGCCCAATGACCACGTTCCTTACATTATCAGTCACACTTTGCTTTATTCAAGTAGCAGATGGTCGGTTAAATATGATACGATTCTCACTGGGGGCTTATTGTAGGGTTTTTTCTCCTTTTTGTATTCCCTTTTGACTTAAAAAAAAATCAACCTATTATTAATAGTTTATGTTTGATTTTATTTCTTGCAGGCAACTTCAAAAGATGGTCCATGACATCAAGAACAATGAAGGTGGAATAATGAACAAGATCAAAAAGTAAGTTAAACTCCATAGCACTGTATAAGCACTCATTTACATAATTAACACATCATCCCAGCCTGTGCTAAGTGGAAGAAGACAAAGTTCTCCATTACCTGAGTGAGGAGTTGCAACCTTTTTAGCATGTAACCCTTTCTAACTCGTGGCCAGAGTCCATGGTGGTCAGATCTATGTTCAGGAAACATGGCAAATGAACAGGGTGATGCTCAGGGCCCTTTGCTTTCCCCTCTCATTGCAGTAAAAGTGAGCTATGCCACTTAAGATGGCAAATGTCAACAAAGACCTTTATAGAAACAGGAAAATCAGCTTCTGTAACTATGTAGTTAAGGGCCACTAGGACATGGTTGGAGAAATCCAAAAGAGAAGTTACAAGAACACAGCCCTAGCATCTTTAGGATGCCATACCTGTTTTCCATATTTC